>NC_066625.1:80426374-81676374 GCF_025201925.1 Gopherus flavomarginatus | reverse complement strand
GAAAAATAGTTTAAAATTTGGCAGGAATGCTCACCAAAGTCAGGGATTTTAAGTGATTGACTACTGGAGAATATTTGCAGAAAGTGCACCACAAGCCTGTTTCTAATAGTCATTACCATCTAGCCATACCGTATGAACTATGGGCCCAATCATAGTCTGCAATACTGAATATTCAGCCCTGGTCTCAACTTTGGGACATGCAAATGATTGTAGCTGCAAAAATGGGTTTGCATCTATTTTGTACATGTAAACAACTATTTGCCTAAACAAATCAAGCCACTCAATATCCAATTGCCTGATATGTGTGAACATAAGAACGGCCATACTGGGTCAGACCAATGGTCCATCTAGCCCACTATCCTGTCCTTCTGACAGTGGCCAATGCCAAGTGCTTCAGAGGGAATTAACAACTGAATGACCCAACCCCTTTCATCCACTCCCAGCTTCTGGCAGTCAGAGGCTAGGGACACCCAGAGCATGGGATTGCAACTCTGACCTCCTTGGCTAATTGCCACTGATGGACCTATCCTCCAAGAACTGTGTGTTCACAGGTGTGCCTTTCATGTGTATATTGTATAGCCACTTTTATGAATGAAGTTGTGCTCAAATAAGTGGGTGCCCAAATTGAAGGTTAGCTTGAAGCTTGAAAGCTTGCTCCTTAGCATCCAAGAAACTCCAATTCTGAACAGGCTGACTGTTAGGGTGACCAGCAAGTGTGAAAAAGTGTGAAAAACTGGGACGGGGGTGGGGGTAATAGGAGCCTACATAAGAAAAAGCCCCAAATATCAGGACTGTCCCTATAAAATTGGGACATCTGGTCACCCTACTGACTGTTAATGTGATTTCTACTTCTATTTCTGTTTCTATGTCAGGCAAAGTAGTCTTTAATTCTGCCAGACCTAGCAGTACGTATTCATATGTTTATGTGTTCATGTCCAATGGGACTGTTTTAAATCTGATGACATATTGTTGTCCTATTGTTCCCGTTAAAAAAAAAACAAAAAACAAGAAATAACTCTTGTGGCTTGTCTATACTTGAATATTTACCAAATTAGCAATTCTAGAATCTAGTGGATTAAGTTAAATTGGGAAAAGATATTCTTAATCCAGAATAACAATGTTTACACAAGAGGGGTTTACACTGAAATAACTTTCTGAAAAATTATTCTGGATTAGCTATTTTGGTAAATTTTCAAATGTAGGTAAGCCCTTAGAATAATATCTTTCAAAATTTGGACCCTGATAGCATTACAGTTGCTCCACTGTTAACAACCACAAGTCTCTTCCTTACAGCTGGATACATAATTGGTAATAAATACTTCATTCAGCAGATATCCCCACTTTTTTCTCTTCATAAATTGTCTCAGCTTGATTTTGTCAAATTCATTTGTTACCCAGTTTGATTCACCTATTTTGTTAGCTCCTCTGTAGCTTGTCCACTTGCTCATTCATTCCATTGCAAGTCTTGAATATTCAAAAATTCTAGCTGATTTGATTGGCCTTGTTGGGTCAAGCGGTGTGTTTCTAGCCCTTGATTGGAAGGGCATGTTGGAAGCTGAAAATGGGGAGCATTCTTGCCAGTAAACTCCTTTGCTAGAACAGCCACTGAAAGCAAATGCTTAAAGGGTGGCAGACACAGTCAGAGTGAATGTGTTTAAAAACTGAAGAAGATATTCACAGAAAATTGTTTTCGTTGTTCACCCAGCTCTCCTCGTCACTCTATCCCTCGGCTTTGGAATAGGTCCAACTAATACTATACACATTTCTGACAGATGGGGCATGTTGCTCACCTTTCCTGACATCCAGTTTGTATTTTAACAATCCTGCATGGAAACTCTGGCAAATGTATGCAGAGAGTGGTGTTGCCCGTATCCCATTTTCCACCTCCTCCTCCTGAAGAAGCTATGCAGGCATTGCAGAAATGCGATGCGTGAATAGCACAGTGTCTCAGCAGAAAATAAATACATTTTAAACAAGTCCACTGGAAAAGAATTAGCAGTGAAACTGAAAAGAACCATATGCCAAATAGGGGGGAAAGTGACTCAAAGTGACACACTGTAATAATATAATTGAGTTAGGATTAAATTGCACAAGGATAAAAGCAAGGACAGAGCTAAAAAGGTAGAGACTGCTACATGTGCTGTCTTGTTAAGTGGGAGATGGTCAACAGGAGGGGATTCTCGTGCCGTTTTCCTTTCATTTATAATTAGGCAGTGAAAGTAGCAGGGGCATGTCAAGTCATTTGAGGGTTTAAATAAAACAGCACTTCCCTGAACTATCAAGGCTCGGTATCTCCCCATCCCCCTCCATTCCTCAGAAGCAGTGGGAGTCTCCAGCTCTCTCGGCTGGTGGGAAACCCTCCCTTGAATTGAGAGACCATCTCGACCTTCTCTGCATCCCACCCTCAATCCTTATTGTTAAGACCAGGGAGGGGGAGGATGTAGGATACCCTGAAGAAATCCCCTGTTTATTTAAGAGTTTTTGCAGGCTGGGGCATGGGGGAGGATCCCCCGCTTTCTCCTCTATTAATATATTCTATTTAAATTGCTTACAGCACCATGGACTAATTAGGACTAGAATGACAGTTTGAGGAGAACGACTGAACCCACTTGAACTCTTAGAGTTCAGAGTTCATGCACATATGGGAAAAACATCTTCCCTTTTATTTCTGTAAACACACTGCACATAGCATGGGAAATGTAAGGTGGTGTAGACAGAGCTGATCCCAATGACTTTATGAGAGCAGCTAGAAGGATGCAACTGAATAGATTTAAAATTGCTATTTCTTTTTTTTTTTAAAGCCTGGGTTTAATCAGTTTAATTTAGAACTACACACAGAATTGCTCCAGTTTAATTTATTATTTAGTTAAACCAGTCCAATAGGCTGTGAGGATGCTCTGATTTCAGTTTAAAGCAAGCTTTTTTCAGTTTAGCTTTAAGTCAATCAGGAATGGATCTCTTAAACTGCAGTAAGTGTGTCCACACAGAGGTATGCACTGATTTAATTAAACCGGAGCAAGTGTGTATGTGTAGACAAGGCCTCGATGTTTCATAAATTTAGACTCGGTGCAGTTCCTCACACAAACCTGTAGTGAAAGACAATGTTTTTCATTACCCAGACCTTAATAGTAATACTTACAGCTTTTTCAACCATAAAATTCACAGCAGTATACAAAGGTGGGTAAGTTTCATTATCACATGTTTGTTTTGCCCACAAATGTGTCCTGATTTATCTAAATCAGTTTCCTAAAACTAACTTTCTTATTTGGGTGGAAATCTGTGGATAGACAGTCTTATGTTAGAATAGAAAAGGCTAAAGTCCATTTGCTGAAGCTTTATTTAAGCTTTTTAGCCTCTTTAATTCCCAAATAACAGCCTTACAGTGACACATTTAAATTGGTTTTAATTCGCAGCTTTTTGTTGTTTCGATGTGACAGTGAGGGTATAGCTGCCCCCATTTAACCGGCATAGAGAAGCAAAGTGACTTTCATGGCCAGTAAGTGCCACAGCTAGAAAAAGAATACAGATATCCTGCCTACCAGTGACATGTATTGCTTCATAGAACCAAATGAGGTGAGTTTTACCTCATGTCCTGAGGGTCGGCAGACTTGTGATCTTTGGGGCAATGGAGGGATACCTCCCATTCTAAATATTGCTTTTCCCCAGTGATCTCAGAGCTGCCTGAAGCTCATTCTATTTTATTCTAGTCTACAAAGGTTCTTATTTAGCCTCCATCACCTCATCTGAGTGCCTTCCAGGAGCATATTATGTGACATGACTGACAATTGTCACGCGTACTTCATTTCCTCTCTCATCCTTTCATTTCCTCCTAATCCAGGGAAGTTAGAGGTGATGCTGACAGGCTGGTGAAACCCACCTGTGAGTTTTAGGAGACATGTGAAAACGAAGGAGTTGACTTTGGCCAATCAGTTGCTCTGTCAGTTCCGACCTGATTGATATCCCATGCATTGACACAACAGTTAAGATCAGCTAGGAGACCTGCACTGGCTACCCCTAGATTTGTAAATATATGGGATACAGGCAGGATGTTCTCCATTCTTTACCATATTCCACATTCACCTTCATGGCATGGTGAAAAATTGTTAGCTTTTGAATACCTGTCTACCTGGAGTCCTGACCGTGACTTTTGGGGGTCATAGGAACTTCCATAATACAAGTAATAATTATTTATTTATATTTGTGCAAACATTTAAAATGGCATTCATCCACATACTCTAGGTACCCTTGATGTTACCTAAAAATGCAACACAGTAGATACCCAAATGTAAGTGGCGCACAGCAGTTGTGGTGTCAGAAATGCAGCGAACGTCTCTATGGTCAGGGTTTAAAAAATGCTCAGCCCAGATGCTCCCAAATGTAACCCCTAAATACCCACATTTGTGGCTCACAATTAGTTATACCTGCTATTTAGTGCAATTGATTTGGGGCAAAAGTAAATAGATACTACTATCAAGTATTTGGGAGTTCTTGAAAATCCAACAATTGATAAATGTTAACAATCCTAATCCATGCAAAGTATTGTCCAGTGCTTTGAGGGCAAAAATTGATGTTAAGGGCCCTGTAGAAATTTGACTCCCTGAGGTTTTCAATGTTTGAAGCCTTTTTGAAGCCTGAGTATGTAATGTGTAAAAATATGAGTAAAGACCTCAGGGTTTGGCAGTATATGTATAATTACTGAGGGTCAAAATGTAGAGACATAAAGAAACGGCTGTCAGGGCTGGGTCCATTTTGCACATCTCTATTACACGTCTCAGACATGGGCATTTTTCTTTTTCAGTGTTTGTGTTTTAAAACAAACTGGATTGGGGCCACCACTGCCTGTGGATTATGGCCCTGGAAGTGATAAACATGTTGTTCCATTGCTATTTGCCCCATGAGATAAACATTTCTGATGGATTTTTCTGACAAAGCCAAGAAACCTAATAATCACAAACGTCAGAAAAAAGTGAAAACTAATTCAGTTTGATCCCCAAAGGATGGGGGAAGGGAAGCAAAAGGAGACACAGTTTTGTGAGCCTGAACTTGTCAAAGCTCTTTCAGAATACTTTGAAATAAACACATCCGCTTGGTATTATAAATAAAGGCACAGGACAGTAATTTGCATGGATTAGGATTGTTAACATTTATCAATTGCTGGATTTTAAAGAACTCCCAAATTCTTGATAGTAGTATCTCTTTGTAGTGAAGGATTGATGGTGGGAGTGAAAGAAGCTGATGAATTTAAAGCTACAGATGAGAGAAAGCAAAGCCATCCAGATCTAAACTGAGATACCATTAGTGGTTCCCATAAATCAAATCATGTTTATAGTAAGGATACAGCTGAATTACCATCTGGACTTTTTAACCTCGACATTTATTTCCGAACCCTCCTCCGATATTGAAAGTAAACTTAACCCTTCCTTTCATCTCCAGGACTTTGACTTGAAGCCAGTTCTCATGTCGAAGGAACGATCTGATTTTTTGATGGGGACAGAATGTAACCTGTGGCATGAGGTTGGAACGACTCAGGGATTTCTTGTGCCAGACAAAGTCATAAAAGAAGTAAAATACATTCAGTCTTAAAAAAGATCAGCTGAAAGGAGGGTCACACCAAGAATGAATTCAGCAGGCGGATAAAGAGAGGAGCATTCATTTTAATGCAGGTGAGGATATGGATGGGGACCAAGATCAATGTACCCAAATATTAATACAGTTGGAAAATATATATATACTCCGTGGAGATTTGGGGGGATAATCAGTAGGGATGGATGGGTGATGAGGACTTGATCCTGTTCTCCCCGGCATCAAAAGCAAAACTGCCATTGGCCTTCTTAGTGCAGGAGTGGTTCTCTAGTTCAGCTAATAAGAACTAACCCGAACCTTTACACGAAACTCATATCAAACCCAATTTAAGCCCCTTTTAAGGTTCAAAAAAGTTATAGGCCTGCCTTTGCACTTCCCTATTAAGTCAGGAGTCTAAATGGAACTGCCAGAGTAGCAGGTAGAAGGATATGTTTTTTGGTATTTCCAGCCCAATCTGACACAAGAATGAGCAGAAATCACAGGAGAGTCCCTGTTCTCACCAAAGTTCCAGCCCAGCTCTGCGGACACAGGAGGTTTGGACAGTATGGAGGAGCCATGCAGCTTGATGAGTGCTTCTTCAAATTGAACGTGTAAAACTTTTTGAGTTTGCTGCTGCTCATGTCACAATTTTAACACTTTTTTTTTCATGTTTAATGGCCATGGCATCATGATAGTCCAGTAGGTCAGGATACCCACCTGGACCTTGGAAACCTGAGCTCAGTTCTCTGCTTTTCCACAGATTGCCGGTGTGACCTTGGGCAAGTCACTTAGTTTCTCTGTGCCTCAGTTCCCATATCTACATCACAGCGGTGTTGTGAGGATAGACACATTCATGTTTGTGAGCTGCTCAGATAGTAGGGTAATGTGGGCCAGGTTAGATGATAGTAGATGCTGTAGACATTGACTTAACAGTACATAAAGCCAAGATAGGATCTTGGTGCTACACCTCTGAGGAGATATTATGTGGACTCAACACATACACAAATCACTGAAACTGGTTTGCCTGAAGAAAAATGGTTTCCTAACTACCCTCAGGGGTTCTCTCGATAAGTGGCTTTGTGTCATATCTTTCAATGTGCGTCGAAGGTTTTTCACCCAGCCCTTATTAGAGATGACCTAACATTTCACACCCAGGCTGGTGCCAGAATCCTCTTAGTCTATTGGTGAGGTTACTGCCATTTCCTCTCTCTCTCTTTCCTGAATTTACCTAACCCAGAGCTCTGGCCTTTTGTTGAAATGATTTTCTGCCTTCCGGTCTTGCATGTCATGTGTCATATTATGCGCAAAAGGTTGCAACCCGCTTCCTCTCACTTTAGACACAGGATGAGGAAATGAAGAGGAGTGAAGTTACTGAGTTGATTTTGGAGGTCAGGGTGGGTCTTTGCAGGGTAAGAGTGGAGTTTTCAAGATCTTGTGCTGCTGCTTGTTTTTTATATTTTTAAAACAAACAAAAACCCCGACAATTACTCATGCTATCGAATCGGAAACACTTTTCCAAAGAGCTGACAAAATTAACAGGAGGACAATAGGCTAACAGTGAGGGCATATATATATCAGAAACAAAATGAAGCTGTCAGGAAGAGACCTGGGTTCACCTTTTAGCCACCCAAAGGGCAGTTTGACTGCCTTCATTGCTCAGGCATTCTCTTGTAGCATTTTACAGACTCAAAGTGTGCTAACCCCTGTCAAAAAATGTAAAGTGGAAAGGGTAAGTGTCTGAAATAGTGCCAGGAGAATGTAGTCCAGCTCAGGGGAATCCCAAACTTTTCCAAGTTCAGGGCTGCACTGGCACCTGGCCAGGAGCCTGAGGCCACTCTTAAAGTGCAACTCAAAAGGGCAGATTTCAGAGCCCCCGCCTCTGTCTGCCCCCTCCCCCCGAATCTTTACAACAGAGACGTGACATGCAGAAAATACAGATCCCAGCATGCAGTATTCCATTATGACTTGAGTGGTGTCCACTGGGGTGGAGATGGAACATTTCAATTGGGTTTCTGTAGTCTTGGAGGGCTGCAGCCCTACACTGATGATGAGGGCAGCCAATGGCCAGAAATTCAGCGAGAGTTGGATGCCTAATTCCCATTGACTCCTTTTGCAAATCCCAGCATGAGCAGCTGTCCATTTTAGCAGAAACAGGCAGCCGTTCTGGGGGAGTGGGTGGCTCTTGGATCTGCGAGTGGTGTACAAATGAAGTACTTCTCCTTCCCTCACCTCCTATCAGCTGCCTAAGTAGAGTATTTTATGCTGACGTGCAGCCCTTTAACATAAGTCATGGAATGGTTCCAAAGTGCACATTATAATCTGCATGCTCTAAATCTGCACATTCCTTCCAGAATCTGTTGAACTAATGGAGAACTGAAGGGGAAGAGGTAAGGGAGACCCTCCCCACATTCCCCACCCTGCAGGTTGTTTGGTATACCTAGTGCTCTGAAGCTGGTTTATGTATGCATCCAGAGCAAGTTCTCAGAGGAGTATCCTGCAGTCATTTCTCAGCTAGTGTGAACAAACTCATTAACAGCTCCTTTACTGGAATGATAAGTTGTTTCTTAATGAAGGGAAAAATAAATACCCTTGCTAACCCAAGCTCCATCACTAGAAGTCACACATCATTCTTAAAGACTCCTTATTTCCCACTAGAGACATTTGTGTACAGCCCTTAGACAAAATGAAAGAGATTATTTCTCACTCCTCTTATACACTCCTTCAGATGCTCACATTATAGAGGGGTTTTCGCTGCCCTTGGTAGTGTACTCTGGATACTAGTAGTTTAAATAAAATAAATTACAAAAATGACCTGAATCTTCACCCACTTAAGAGGGAGGTTTATAGCATTTCAAGCACAGGACTGGGATTCAGGAGATCCAGGTTGAATTCCTGGCTCTGCCATTGACCCGCTGTGTAGTGTTACCTTGGGGAAGTCATTTAAGCTCCCTGTGCTTCAATCTGCCCATCTGTGAAATGGAGATAACAATGCCTTCTCCCAAGGGGGTTGTGAAGGTTAATTCAATAGTGTTTTAAGGTGCTTTTAGTTCCTCAGATGGAAAGGGCTACAAAAGTGCTAAGTCTTGTGTATTAAAAGAACTGATTGGAAATTTTCAGGAAAAAAGTCCCCATTATTTCTTTACCAAATCTATATATTTTTATCTGAGACTAACTGATTATGTTTGAACCTTATAAATTTGGGGGCATTTTGAATGTGTTTTCCTTTGTTTTCACGTTATGAAATTAGATATGTTTTATGGCCCACAAGAACAGCCAAAGTGACAATAGAAAGGATTTTTAAAAAACTCCATTAAATAACATTTTGGAATGCCAGCAAATCCTCATGCTTCAGAGCATTAAGCAACTTCTATTTATTGGGGGTTAGGTAGAAATATTCCTTGGGGCCAGGTTATACTATAACTGGATACTGGAGGAGTTCTTGTTTCCTCTGTAGTGCCTGGTACTGGTCACTCTCTGAGACAGGATACTGGCCTAGATGGATCGCTGCTTTGATCCAGTCTAGCCATTTCTAGGTTCCTGATTCCTGGTTCTTCCCAGAAAAGGAAATAACAGAATGCCCTGGGTAAGGATGTCTTTTCTGTATTTTGGACTTGGCTAGAGCTGGGAAGTATTTGCACACTGGCAATCCGATAGTGTGTTTTACAGCCTGATTTTAACATACTGGTGCTACTGCTCTCTGATGGATCCAAGGAGACTTTTGTCATAGACGAAACCTATTCCCTTTACTCACACAAGTCGTCTTCAGTGCAATTACTCACATAAGTCAAATAAGCAGGGTTTGATATATCACCTTTTAATGATCAGTCTACAAAAGACAGAGTATCACCAGTACTTCTAGCGGTGCTACAAGAAATATATAAAATAATGGGGGAGGAAAAGTTATTCAAGCTCCAATGAACCTGCCCTAAGTTTGAGTCAAAGTTTGGGCTAACGGTTTGAATGGGTTCTCCCAGTGTCTGAACCAAATCTCCCATCCCATAATCATATAAAGGCAAGATGGAAAATGATCTATTCATTAGTCTAGTCCACCTACCTCTAGAGAATTATTAGTGGAATACGGGGCACAACAGGGAGAGAGAAGAAAGGAGTTTAGAACTCCCCTTGACCTCTGACTAGAGGTGGAAATTTGATCTGACAGAGGAGTGACCAGAGCACAGTTGAGTGGCACTGTGACCCCCTTGCACAATGCCACTCAATCAAATTTGGCACAGCCACCTTTCTGTTAGGATGGAGGGGAAACCTGGCCAAATTTGAGTGGCGCTATGACCCAATATGCCTGATTCACCGTCCTTTCAGCATCCATGGGCACCAGGTGCCCCCAGGGAGAAATGGAGCAGGAGGTATGGAGAACGCCAATCCCCAAAGGGTGGGAGGATTAGGTTTGGGGTTTTGGTGCTTCCTGGTGAAGTGAAGACACTGAAGGACAATGGAGTCTGGGGCTCCCAGAATTGACTGGTGCCTGGAAGGGATGGTGCTCTTCAGCCTAACCGCCTCTCTGGGTAAGAGCTCAGGGCTGGATGGTGGGGCAGTGAGACAGTAGGCCTGGGTGCAGGGGGTACAACTTGGAAATGGGCACAGATTAATGTGGGAAAGAGCAGGGGCTGAGTATGGGGCAGCAGGAGGTGAGTGTGTGTGGAGCTGGGCGCAGTGAGGAGAGCGCAGGTAGGGGTGCAGAAGCAGTGTAAGAGAGCTTAGGACTGGCATTTGGGGAGCATCAGGAGAGCGTGGGGCTGGGTGCAGGCAGGGGCCCCCATCTTAGAAAGATTTGGTTGTGCCCCTAAGTGGACTACCCACAAAGTGCTGTAGAGAGTACACACCAGTGTTACATTTAAAGGACTCAGACTAGCTTATCCTGGGTTCCTCCTTCCCCTATGCCTCATGTGTAAGGGACCTTGGAACTTACACACTCTGTACTTAAACTGGTTGACAAAACAGAAATTGAATCAATCCCTGAAAACAATAGATTTAACCCTCGTAGCCCTCATATGCTCTATTGGCTGCTAGTGCTTCTTATGCTGTGTATGCCTCCCAGGGATTCCCCTAGGATGTAGCTTTGAAGAAAAACATACATAAAAACAACCCACTGTGTAAATCTAACATCAGTTAGTGGTTTCCCAAGTACAACTTGTGGGACTGCTGGATGAGCCTCCAAAGAGAAACAATTCACTGCAGTGAAGAGAGCTTTGCAAATGGAAAAAAAGAATCTAGGAAGACAAAGAAAAAATCATCTCTTCAGCAAAACAATAGAAATAACTTCTTGATTTTCCAGCTGTGTAACTGTCCCTTCTCCTCCCCTCCCCTCTTCCTCTCAGTATGGGGCAGCACAGATGGGACTATTCCCTGGTATATGTTATTTACTTATAGATTGAGATTTGTTCTGAGGGCATAAAAGCAGCCAACCTAAGTTCTGGGCATCCCAGGAAGCTCTTAAAAGTACTATTAATACATAAACAGACACTACCAATTACCCACTGACAGCTACATGAATAGAATTAAACTGTAATAAACTCCACCAAGAAAACCACCATTCAAGTGTCTAACCTCAGATATCTTACTGTAGAGCAAATGAAAAGATAGGCCCTGAAGGTTAACAACATATTCAGGTTGTGATAGACCAAGGCAGGAAATGAGTTCCAAAGGCACAGGGCCCCAGCAGATCACACCCTATCAGCACCCATTTTCTATCACTGGAAATCTATCTCAGGTGTCTCTGCTGACCACAACTTTTAAAAATTTTAGTTCAATTTTATTGTTTTTGAAGGGTAAAAAATCCTCTCAGAATCCAAATGAAATGTTTTTGTTTCAGGTCAATTATTTTTTTTTTCAATTTTTTGGTTTGACCACTGAACCAAAAAAATCAGTTATTTGCAGGGCTCCAGGCATGAACACTAAGATGACCCCTGTATATCTCCAGATGTAACCACTTCCTACTGAAAGCTGGAAAGACCTATGTCAGTGGTGGGCAACCTGTGGCCCACTGACCACAAGCGACCCATCAGGATAATCCGCTGGCAGGCTGCCAGGCAATTTGTTTACATTTGCACAGCTGCCCGCAGCTCCCAGTGGCCGCAGTTCGCCGTTCCTGGCCAATGGGAGCTGCGGGAAACAGCGCTGGTCGCAGGGATGTTTTGCCAACCACTGATCTATGTGGTGGCTAATGCCAGAAGTAATTTCAAAGTCTGGAGGCATAGCTACATATCCTAATTCAGTGTTTCCCAAACTTGTGACACCACTTGTGTAGGGAAAGCCCCTGGTGGGCCGGGTTGGTTTGTTTACCTGCCGCATCCACAGGTTCGGTTGATCGCAGCTCCCACTGGCTGTGGTTTGCTGCTCCAGGCAAATGGGAGCTGCTGGAAGCGGCATGGGCCAATGGGAGCTGCGATTGTCTGAACCTGTGGATGTGGCTGGTAAACAAACCAGCCCAGCCCATCAGGGTCTTTCCCTACACAAGCAGCGTCCCAAGTTTGGGAAACACTGTCCTAACTCATAGGTTACACGCTATGGTGCTTTCATAGAGGGCCAAAATAGTCCATGTTCTTTTCAGAGGGGGCCTAAAGTGTGGTTTCTCTATAATTATTTTGAAGGAGCCAGAATAGAGATGGACAGTGCCTGCTTTGTTGTGCCAGTGCTAGCATGGGTTTTCTGGTGTATGCGTATGTATACTTCAGCCCAGAATTTAGGCCCTAATATTGATTGTTCCTTTTGTGAATGATTGTTCCCTTTGCGCATTTCATCCCCGTCACAAATACTAGATGAAATCCTGGCCCGCCTTAAGTCAATGGGAGTTTTGACATATACTTAAATTGAACCAGGATTTCACCCATTATTCCCAAGCATTAAAAAGGGTCACTTTCACCGTATTTAATCTTTGTACAATTGTTTCCTTTTATGTACTGTTGTTTTTAAGGAAGCATGAAATTGAAAGCTTTCCCCATGGATATTTTTTGCCTCCCATGCCCTCTCACAAGCTTTACTTGGGCTTGAAAGCTTGGCTGATGGTATTGACTGGCATGAACTGATATATTGATTGATTTCAGGTGCGAAAAGAGCATTGGCACATTTGCTTTGTAAAAAATATATCTATGGAGAATTATATGGACTTTGTGGTCAAATGAGAGGTCAATTTTTTTTGTCAATTCTTACGTGTGTGTAGCTGTGTGTTACAGAGAGAAGACTATCAGTGCTTCTGCTAAGGAATTTTCAACAACATCTTTTGGAAATGAAATACATGCATTTGGCCTTTTTTCTACATTCTGCCTATCAAGCGTGTTCATTAAAAAAAAAATTGCTGCCTATTCTGGCAACAATTAAAGAGTTAAAGAAAATGACAATCTTGGAAGGGTTTGCAGCACGGGAGTTGGGAATCTGAATTTGCATCTGTTCAAATGGTAAAAGGGTTTACAAAGTGATCTTGATTAACATGATCTGATAGTGGCTGTGCTTAAAGACCTCCACCACACTGTATACAGTACAAGGGAAATAATTTCCTTTTACAGTCTTTGACATTCCCTGTTCAGAAGATTTTTTATTTTAACCCCAGTCCTAATTGCCCTTCAGTATCAAAATTAATTGTGTTTTCTGCTAAAAGGCCGGTGCAGCTTAAGGTTACTCTAGGGTCCCAGCAGCCGATGCATCTTCTGTAAATGGCTTGATTGCCGTCTGTGGAGAGGAGTGCTGGGAGAGATTTGCTTGACCGAGGCTATACATTACAGTCCAATTAGTGTGAAGATCACTACATGAGTCTTTAACTTTATCTAGTAACTGTCGGAATCTCTAATGGCGAGTGCAGAGCCAGGGAAGAGGAATGCAGAAACCCCCCTCCCTCCAGGCTGCGCTAGCGATACAGCACGGATTTCCCAAATTCCCCCAAGCCATGTCACAGGCGGAAGAGGGGACAGAGTCAGATGCAAGACACACTTGGTGTGTTGCACGTCTCTTCCTAAAAATGCAAAGGCTCCTTTCCCTTAGTAGCTTGATACCACCAATTGAATGTTTTATTAGCGTTTTTCCTGTCATTTCCTCTTCTCTGTCTTCTCTCTTTTCCTTTTTATCTCTACTCTTCTGTCAGCATTTGATTATTTTCCTTCTCCACTTGGCATTCAGCTGTTCTGGAGCTTGTCAAATAAAGTCAAAGTCAGGGTCAGATTCTTCCTGGCTTGACAAAGTTGCACAATGGAGGTGGAGGACCCCAGGAACCTTCCCCAGCAGCACTCACGTGCCATGTCAGGGTGAAGCAGAATAGCAGTCCCTGAGACTGCTCCATCCCTGTTCTCCTGGGAACACATGACACTCCAAATGGGGCAAAGGGTCAAAGTCATGGCCTCACTTGCCCACACCCCAGACCCCAGTGTGGGTCCATAATGTATGCAAAGCAAGTGGCATTCCATCAAGGAGCTTAGCAATGGACATGGTCTCCCTGGTAGCTGAGAAGCTCCAGAAAACCTCCTTGTGTTTCTCCTGCGATGGTCTCGATTGTGCCTCAGCAGCATAAAAGGGGTGCAGGGTCACATACTGTATTTTAGAGTTTAGGAGAGTCTATAATATCATAACTTCTAGGTATGTTTGGGATGTTGACTTCTCTTTATGTTAAACCTACCCCATTCTTTTGTTCCTCACTTGTTGAAAGGTATCAGTGGCAAGGAGAGGTGCCCACTTAGGTTAATACCTTCCTCTTTATTTTTCTCTTTACCAAATGAGTCATAATTAAGTTGTCTCCTCCTTGATTTAGGGCAACTGGACAGTGGATCCCTAACAAATATCACCACAGCCAGAGTTTATTTCTCAGGTCTCAATTATTTCATCTCCGTTTACGCAGCGGGTTCACATAGCTGCTCAGGATTTCATGCACCATCAATTCTTGAGGCCTTTTGCAACAGACACCAATACCAAAGGGCAATAGTGTATTTGCAGTTCTCAGTGACTGGGGGCTTTCTCTTCCAGAGACACTCTGGATTCAATACAGCCAGCAATGGGCTGAGAGATGAGCTCCTCAGCGTTTGCTCTCATAAAGGAACATACTTTACAGTGGCAGTGAATCACAATGCCTGCACAGCTAGCTCAAGCAGAACAATCATAATCCAAGTCCTCTAATCTGCTTTTTGGTCAATCCCATACTATAATTTATTCTTATTCTTTGTATTACTGTACATCCCAGAGGACTCAACCAAGCCTGAAGCTCCACTGTGCCAGACAATGTAGGAACACATTATAAGAGCTAGACCCTGACCTAGGAGCTTAAAATCTAAATTGTGGACAAAGAGTGGAGGAGAAACAGTGGCACAGAGAGGGGAAATTATTTGCCCAAGGTTACATAGCAGTTTAATGGCAGAGCCAAGAACAGAACAGAGGTCTCTAGACTCCAAGTTCACTGTGCTAACTGCTAGATTATAGCAGTCCAAGTTTGGCTCAAAACACTGAAAGGGCATGGCTGGGGGACTGTATTTAGGATTCACAATGCACAATGTTACAAAGCGCACACACATGCAAAATATATCTGGGAAGAGTTCCAAAATACTGAGTCTGCACCTTCCTCTGTGTCTCATGTTCTGTGTGGCTTCTTTCCTCTTACTTTCATCACATTTGTAATATCCTGTTTTTGCTTTACAATATTCTCTTTTTGTTATATAAATAAAAAGAAATTGAACAATTGACCACCCTTCAGTTGCTGGTTAAATAAGATTCTCACTCATAATGTTCTGGTAGGTAGTAAGAGGACTGGGGGTGAGGATGGGAAAGAAAATGGTCATAGAAATTCTAGGCTAACTATAAGGATTTGAACTGGAAATTAATTTCCATTCAGGAACTCAACCGAAAAAAAATCATGTGTGTGAGTCTTCTTCTGTCTTCACAGTTAATATTGACTTTGGGATGTATGAGAACCAGAAGTGCTGTGGTTTGGTCACTAGAAATATTTCTTAACTCATTCTGCCTTATCATTGTTCAAATACAATCTATCTGCCTATCCAGGACTTTCGTCTAATACCATGAGCATTTTAGGTTTGGAAGTATAATATTAAGAATATGGGACAAATGTAGCTATAAGGGCCCCTCTATCCATGAATCATCTATGGTGACTGAATCCAAGAGCTGCAGTACCAGCCCCTGCCATTTGAGCGAAAGGAGTAAATTCTTTAGATAAGACCAATAGAAGGGTTTTATTTTCTATGTGGACCAGCCACTAAAGGTAGACATGAATGACTTATCCACAATTATATCAGCCCCATGAAACACTTTGGCTAACTCCTCTGAAGAAAATGGAAAGGTACACAACTGAAGCAGGGCTGCAGTTGGTCCTAGCGATGTAACCTTCACAACGTCTAGTGAGGAATGGTGACTTAGCTCAGTGGTTCCCAGACTTGTTCCGCCGCTTGTGTAGGGAAAGCCCCTGGCGGGACGGGCCAGTTTGTTTACCTGCCATGTCCACAGATCCGGCCAATCCCGGCTCCCACTGGCTGCGGTTTGCTGCTCCAGGCCAATAGGAGCTGCTGGAAGCAGCACAGGCTGAGGGACATACTGGCCTCTGCTTCCAGCAGCTCTTGTTGGCCTGGAGTGGCGAACCGCGGCCAGTGGGAGCTGCGATTGGCCGAACCTGCGGATACAGCAGGTAAACAAACTGTCCCAGTCCGCCAGGAGCTTTTCCTAAACAAGCAGCATCCCAAGTTTGGGAAACACTGACTTAGTTCACAAAACACATCAGTTAGCCTGGTAAGAAGAACCTCTGAGATGAAATATTTTTTCCTATGTTAATCCAGCTCATGGAATGTCCTGTGGAGCTCACTGACCAGGAGTCAACAAAAGATTAGATATTTGGGTGAGTAGAACATTCACCATTACCTTTGTTCACATAGACACAAATTTAAAAGGGATACAAACCACCATGCCTCATGTCATAAGCTAACCAGTAATTGATAAGTTTGTGAAAGAAATTTCCCTTATGGGAAAATGAGTTCATAAATATCCACAGTGGGGTTTCTTGCTTCTTCCTTTGAAACATTCAGTACCAGCCACTGGATATTGGACTACATGGATCATTGGCCTTATCTCCACTATGCCAAGAACATAAGTAATGATTATTAAAAATTATCTTAGCTTGTATTATTTTAATGTTTGGTTTGATAAGGCAACATTTTCAGCTTCTCTATAGTTCTGACCACACATCATTGAGAGAACAGAAAAGAAACCTGTGCGTGCTGGCAAGTTATAGAGCAAAGGCGAAGCATAGAGCGAATGGAAATATACAAGTCAAAATGAAACCCTCCATCTTTCTGTCAAACTGAAACAATAAAATAATAATGGCAGCTTGCATTTATATAGCACCTGTCATCCTGAAAGACTGGAAGGCTCTTTGAAAACTTTACAAACTACTGCATTGCAACAGGACTCATGTCACCAACTCACCTATGAAAGGCAGCCATTTCTACAAGCAGATACAACAGACAGCAACAGTACACAACATTTCTCAGTTTACTTAGAGCCTGATCTTGAGAGATGCTGAGTTGCTGCTACTCCTACTGAAAGCAGTGGGACAGATCCTCAGTCAATTAGTATAAATTGTTGTAGCTCCACTGACTTCAATGAAGCAATGCCAATTTACCCCAGTTAGAAATGCAGGTGCATCATCTCTCAGGATCAGGCCATTATGGAAGAAGAAAACTGGGTGTAGCTGAAAGAGTTGCCTGATTCCAGTCCAAAATGAGCACAATGATGTTCAAAATTGCAGCACACATCATTCTGATCTGGCTGAATAATTAGGGATTTTAATCACAAAAGAATTGCTGCTATTGTCTTGAATCCTCTGCCCATGCATTTGTTATGGGCACCACATGACTGAAGGCTATGCCTGCTCATTTAAGCCTGTTCACATAAAAAGTGGATGGTTTTGAGCCCGTTCAAACCAAGGTCAACCTCTTATAGACTCACACACTTTTAAGGCCAGAAGAGACCATCATGATCATCTAATCTGGCCTCCTGCACACTGCAGGCCACAGAATCTCACCCACCCACTCCTGTAATAGACCCCAATAAACATCTCTGCCTAAGGTACTGAAGTCCTCAAATCACAGTTTAAAGACTTCAAGTTACAGAGAATCCACCATTTACTCTAGATCAAACCAACAAATGACATATGCCCCATGCTGCAGAGGAAGGTGAAAACCTTCCAGGTTCCCCGCCAATCTGACCTGGGAGGAAATTCCTTCTTGACCCTGTATCTGGTGATCAGTTAGACCTTGAGGTTGTGGAAGAGATTCACCAGCCAGACACTTAGGAAATATTTTGCTGTAGTAAGTAAGAGCCCTCCCCATATAAGGTCCCATACCTGGCAATTGGAGATATTTTCTACTAGAAGTTGATGATGGGCCATATGACACTGTAGGAAGCCTTATCATATCATCCCTTCCATAAATTTATCAAGCTTAGTCTTGAAATAAGTTAGGATTTTTGCCTCATCACTTCCCTTGGAAGGCTGTTGCAGAACTTCACTCCTCTGATGATTAGAAACCCTTGTTTAATTTCTAGCCTAAACCTATTGATGGCCAGTTTACATCCATGTTTTCTTGTGCCAACATTGTCTCCTAACTTAAACAACTCCTCTCCCTCCCTGTTGTTTATTCCTCTGATGTATTTATAGTGACCAATAATATCTCCCCACAACCTAAATTTGGTTAAGTTAAACACGCCAATCTCCTTAAATCTCCTCTCATATGGTAGGTTCTCCATTCCTCTGATCATCCTAGAAGCCCTCCTCTGGACCTGTTACAGTCTGAATTAATCGTTCTTAAATGTGAGAGACCAGAACTGCACACAGTATTCCAAATGATGTCTCACCAGTCCCTTGTATAATGATACTAACACTTCCCAATCTTTACAGGAATTACCTTGCCTGATGCACCCTAAAACTGCATTAGCCTTTTTCACGGCCACATCACATTGGCGGCTCATAGTCCTCCTTTGATAGACTTCCTGTATCTAGGTCTCCACCATCCTCATTGTTAGGCAAAGTGTGGAACATAACTCATGAGGTTTAAAGGTCAGTGGAATTGAGGGGAAGTTAGTTAAATTTTTCATTGCTATTATATGTTTCACCTAGAAAAATCATACCTGATAATTGAAGAGAATGTTTGATATTGTAGTGATAACATAAAGGGCCAAATTCTGAGATCTTTAGTGAAGGAAAATATCCGTTGCCTTTCATGGGAGTGTTACTCCATTAGGAATCATAGAATTTGACTTTCACATATTAATTTTCAAACTGGTGCTTATCCTTGTGGTTTCCTGTCACTGAATATATTCCTCTATCAACCAGCATAATGTTTTTATGCACTGAAATACCACTTTTAAAGCATCTGTCTAACACCCACCCCCACTTGGAATGGCTGCAGGGAGGAAAATGGGTGAGACTGGGAGTATACAGCAGAAAAACTGTGGTTCAAAGTAAAGAATTTTGCAAGAAACCTAGAAATCCACTTGGACTGATGCCCCAGAGTCCTCGCTATCCTGAGTCACTTTGCCTATAATTGCGAAGTGAGGGAAAATGACATTTAAATAACTGGGACCCATCTTTCTCTTACACATATAAAAGAAACAAAAACATTTCCTCTCTTTTCTTTTTAAAAAGCAATTTCATTTTTTTCCGTTACATCTTTAGCATCTGCCACATTCCCATTTGTCATATGCAGTTCCACAAACTTCTGGTAGGCTGCCACTACCCTTACTGGCAGGGGAGAGGACAGACTTCAAGATCACTATGGATTCCGAGTCATGGCTCCTCCCAACTGAAATAACTCTGCACATTCCAGGAACGCCTGGGATGCAACCAGAGTTTGACATGAGCAGGTGCTGTTCATTACTAGGCTCCATAATCTCTGATTCAGTGTCCAGAATAGGGTATGGAAAGTTACCCTGGTCTCTGTCTGTCCGTTGCTCTGGTATTCCATCTGCCCTCTGACCAGACTTTGTGTCACCCAGCCAAATTTAGATTTATTAACAACACATGCAGCTAAGGACTGGGCCCAAGAGGAGCATAGTTCTGTTTTCCTTCCTCCCACCAAACTACGTCATTGTCTGAGCTAGTTATGGGGAGGTGGGGAAGGGAAGAAAGGAGATGTGTCATTTTCTCTGGCATCTAGAGCAGTGATTAAACAGGTCAGCACTGAGAGTGTCAGCTTCATACACCACCAGCCGGCAGCACTGCAACATAAATAGTATGCCCTGGAAAGTAATGTCTGAGCAAGAAGCTCCAGATGACGGCTACGAGATAAACATCTACTCTGTGGCCAGAATTAAAACCAAATGAAGGTGAGGTAGGTGTAGCATGTGCTTTCATAAAAATGACCCCAGCACTCGTTATCCTGTAATAGAAGTAAACAACAAAAAGGAGTCCATTAGCCACTTGACATCTCTGTTCCAGACATTTAGGTATGGATTTGTATGTCACCTAAGCCCTCTGTAGAGCAAATGCCTAAAGGGTAAGAGTAGTCTCCTGGTAAATGTGAAATTTTAAAAAACAGCTGTGAATTCATTCTCTGTATCTGCAACTCCCATTGACCTCGTCAGGTGCTCAAGAACTAACCCCAAATCTACATTATGATATGGAGGAAATGTTTAGAACATCATGGCCACCATCTTAAACTCTCCACATTGGATGAGAGAATCCCCAACCTCATCAAAGTGTTGATTACCCAAAATAGTAGCTGCAATGTTGCAAATGGATGATAGGAGAGGGGAACGGCCATTTTAATAACAGAATACTTCCAAGCTTTAGTTATATTGTCCTATAAATACTGCATTTTTCACTGCTGGAAATCCTTAGCCTTAAGTGTCATACCTGGAATGATGATCACAATGTTTATTTCAGTTCAGACAAATACTCAAAAAGTTAGGTTGCTTGCACAATATATTGTGATATTTCTAAAGGCACAAAGGATTGTGAGGGTCCAAAATCCTATTGTAAGTCAGTGGGTGTCATGTACTTAATTTCCCTTTGAGCATTTAAAAATCTCCTGCCATACTGACTCAGTGCATGTTATAAACTGGCTGGCACCAGCAACTATTATAGACTGCTTCTAACACACTTCTTGTCAGCACCTAAGACTGCTAGTTCCCATGAGTTGGTCCTTATTTTGTCTGCAGCTGAATAAGGCAGAGGCCCAAGTTGCCTTTCCAAATTCCTTCTGTATTTTCAGTAGAATAAAGTAGCCTTCTCCACTTATGGCCTAACTTTTCTTTCAGCTACATCAGTTTTGCATTGGTGTTGCTAACTCCATGAATTGAAGTGGAGTTGCTCCCAGTTTTCAGCTGTGTAAATGATAGGAGCATCAGCCCCTTCCTGTCTTAAACTGTTGTGCAGTGTTGTTGGTCAAAGTTCATTGAGTCTGTGTTCTAAGCAAGAGGTGGGTGAAGAGACTCGCGGGTATATGTTATCTGCAAAGCACTTTGAGATCCGTGTGACTGAAATGTAAGACAGTATTAAGAGAAAAACACTAAAATTCCACTCACTTCAATTGGGGACAAACTGATGGCTCTGATAGCAGATTAGAAACTTTGGACAAAACTGAGTAAAGCTTGATCCTGTTTTTGACAGCATGACCTTGGAGAGTTTCTCTTGACTGTTATTCTCTATCGTGGGATGAAGTGACATGAATTATTCCTCTCCCTCATCAGCATCAGTTTTTTAGGATAACTCAGTTGGGTAGGACAAAGATTCAAAGCGGGAGCTAAGCAGAGAATATATCAAGTATTCGACCCCCAGGCCAATGAAATGCAGTGTCATCATAACCCAAAGGGAGTATCATTAGTCACTGAAGGAAGGGGCTACAAGCATGCCCAGAGAAATCAATAGAAGGTCCTTGCCTAGTAACAAAAAGATAGCAGCACAGATGTTTATGTCTTTGCCCTTCACATACTTTGTTCTTCCTTCCTCTCCAGTCACCCGTCACCTTTTCACTTTCCTGGTTCCTAACTAAGTAAAAATGAATGCATGCGCTAAAAGACAAATCCTGCAACCTAGACCTTTGCTTAGACAAAATTACCATCAGGTCCCATGTTTTTATTTGTTGGTGAGTTGTTCTTTCTGGGTGATGATGATTTGAAACATATGTCATGCCACTATTTATTGCCATCAACTCAATTTAGTCAAGACCTGGTCCAGCATGATATGTTGCTCAGGCACTGATTTATATAATTGTCACTTACTATATGTTGTTAAAAATGTTTTTAAATATAGAGATCAAATAAATGGTCCCAAGGGGCTCATCAGCAAACCTGTTTGGATATGGAACCCGGGGACACTCTCATTTTTTAGCATGGAGTCTATTTTATTACAACAAATAATTCCTCTATGAAAGATCAACCAAGGACAGAGACTGTGATTATGATTAACCAGGGACAAAGATTTCAGGCACTGTTGGTTAGAATAGGAGATTGGGAGTCAGGACTCCATGGTGCCATTCCTAGCCCCACCACTGGCTTGTTGTGGGACCTCTAAAACTCTCTGTGGTTCAGTTTACCCATCCATAAAATGGGTGCAAAGTTATTTACCTATATACTAGGGAGGTTATGAGGCATAATTGATTAAAGTCTGTGAAACTTTTCAAAAGCTTTCAATTAAAGGTTCAATACAAGCAAAAAGTATTAACAATAAAAAGTTAATGAAAGATGGAAAGCTGCCACATGTCACCAGTATTACATGAAAGAGTTGGTGGTCCCTTCTGGCCTTAAACTATATGACTTTAAGTGCTCTGAATGATGTGCACTGTAGTTGGTCATTTGTTCTACCTAATCTAATTTATATATAATGTGACGGAAAAATCTTTTCATGCTCAATTAGACTCATCCCCAAGTTGGCCCTGATTTCTTTGTACATTGGACCTTGACCAGGAGTGTCATATACAGTCCCTTGATATCAAGGCCAATAATAACCGTTTGGATTCTTGCTACATGTGTGCTGTTTGGAGGGGTTATAGTGGTGAGGGAAAAGATGTTTAATGTTTATGAAAACATGCTTTTAAAGAATAATAATTATAAGAAAATAGTCTCTATGACCCCACTTCAGCAGAGCACAAAAGCATGTGTATACACACACAAACACACAAAGAAGGAGGAATACGTACAACACTACACATGGAACAGACACATTGGGCCAATTCCTCACCCGGCATATCTCGGCATTACTCCACTGAACTCAGTGGAGCAATGTTGATTTACACCAGCTGAGGATCTGTCCTGTCTTGTTAACCACAAGAGGAAGATTTGTAAATGTGATGCTCACTCTGGATGCCTTCTACTGAAAGAAGATGTCCCTCATGGCTATTTTAGAGGCTTTCCAAGGTTCTGCCTCATTGGAAAAAGCCTATTGTGAACTGAAAACCCTGAAATAGATTTTGTTTTCTAGTGATAATAAAGCTCTTAAAACTTCAGAAATGACATGGGGAATCCTTCATTCTGTTCTCAAGATGGCTAACATGGCCTCTCCTCTAGTCAGAGCAAAAACGATAGGTAAACTTTTCACAAACTGCTACATGATTTAGGAGCCTAAATCCTGCTTTCAAAAGTGACTCAGGCACTTTGGAGCCCAAATCACTATCATATTTTTTAAACAGGCTCTCCCACCAAAGCACAAAGACGCCAAAGCTTCAGAATTGGCTATTGTCCCATATTTTGAGCATAGGCATATATATTAAGGTAGCCAATGCCATAGTGGGTGCTCTAAACAGCTTTGCCCTATATTCCCCCATTAGGTGACTAAGCGCCAATCTCATTGCAAAAGTGGAACTGAATGCTTACATTTTAAGATTTGACTGCCAGAGCTCCTCATTCAGAGGTTTGTCCTTCAAGATGGCCATCAGCAGTGGCATGGAAGGAGCTGGCCATCTTCTAGATTTAAAGGGGACACATTATATATGGTAGCTAATGGTTAAAAAAATCCTTTGGTACTTTTTGTGTATTATTTTACAGCTACATACAATTTTTCTAGTGAAATATGACTTTTATGTCACTCACTGACAGCGGGTTTTGGGTGTTTCCATTAAACATGCACACCAAACACGCCAAGAGCCTCATGGTGTTGGAATATAATGTTATTTTGAATAATATTATTTTTCACCACTCATATGTCATCACTTCTTACTCCTAACATGATATCACCACGTTAACCGAGTTTCCTCGCTTTTGACAGGTTTTAAGCGAGTTTGTAATAAATAAAAAGTAGCGCTGGATGATGAATTTTTAAAGCTGTACTTTTTAATGAAAAATAAAAGCCCACACTTGGCAGCTCCTGGAGAGTGAAAATCCCTGTTTTTTTTTAAAGGTAAGTCTTTTTGTACATCACTTAGAAAGAGAAATTCCTTATTCTATAGCAGCCCAGAATATGTTCAATATATATGGACTACGGATATATATGCAGCCATACTGCAAGCAGGCATCACTTTAATGATAATAATGGCTCAGATTCTCTTCTGAGATCTGACCCCTTCTCTTCACTCAGTGACATTAAAGGGGCCACATTCTGCCAGCAAAGAATCCCACTGGCATAATGATACTCCCTGCTGGCACATCTGAGCCAGATCAAGCCCTGCACTTCCGCCTTATCTCCAATCCAACACAGGGGGTGTGGCAGAGAAAAGCTCCACCACACTAATCTTTCACTGGGCTAGGTGTCCATCACCACCATCCCAGAGGTTAAGCTTAGAGGTACCAGAAATAACTCTAAACATCATTTGGGCTAGGGCTTGGCTCAGAGAATCAGGGAACCAAACCCAGCTCCTTGACGTCCCCATCCCTTTCCTGCTCTGAGAGGAGCTGGGGTATATGAGATAATCTGTCCTGATATTCTAGCATATTAAGGGCCAAATTTCCAGATGGACAGGCCTCAATCTGGCCTCTAACATGGCAAGGTTCATTCACTAACTTCTTACTCACATGAACCACCTCGCTGTCCACAATGAGGCTTCTTCTTGGAGAAAGGATTATTCCCCTGATCAAGAGTTGCAATATCTGGTCCTACACTTGTACTTACAAATCAGGGGCAAATTATCAGTACATTGTTGAGCTCAAGATAAGGGACAGGATGTGACCAAGTGCTGAGGCAGAGGCAGAGAAAACTTAAGGAGAGGCTGGAGTGTCTTATCTGCTGCTTGTCTGAGTAATGGGAATGTGTTGAAGGATGGGGGTAGAAGGTGTGACTGGATGAGGAGTAAAGTAAGGCAGCAGCATGCAAATGAACCTGGGAAGAGATTGAGAATGAGGCCTGATAATGGGAGGGGAAGAAGGAGCTAGTAGACAGCCTGAGAAGAATTGGACTGGATGCTGGAGATGGTAGTGAAAAGTAAGAGAAAGGCATAGGCATAGATGGATAGCAGATGCAATAGAGGTTCATCTAACCTACACCCTCACACATGTACTGGCAAGGCCACCTGTGCCCCAGATTCTAATTATCCACTGCTCTGAAAGTTGTATGAGTGAGGTAACTGAGTAAGATGGCTTTTGCCTTCCACTGTTCTACCCTGGATAGTGGGGCCCTTTTGGCTCAGTAAGAGGAGGGAAGCCACATTCTGAACACCTTCATCAGTGGTTCACAGGTTCCACTACTGGGGGACACAGAGCATTTGCTTGTGGATCGAATGTTGTGGGTAAAGAGTTTGGCCTACTTCAACCCATGTGAGTGTGTTTGCATGGCAGATGTGCCTGGAATAGAATTTGCCTATGAAAGTGGCTAGGACCAAAAAGTGAATTAAGTTCACTTTTTAGGGAAATCTAGGGGGCAAAGTATTTCTACATTTAAATTCAAGGATCAAATATAAATCTAATCATATTCAAAATCCATCATACTTACATATATTATTCAGTTTTTGGTATTTATTAATTTTGTAGACACTTTCCAAACACATAAGACTACCCAGTTTCTGTCCTGAAGTGCTTACTCTCTGAAAGACATACAATGGGGAAAAGGTATATATAATATTCCAGAAGACTATCAGGTTGATGCCTGGCACACACACACTATTAGTTCCATGCTTTTTGTTTATTTGGTTAAGGGTTCTTTTTTTTATAATAAACTATTCCCCAATGCCCTCCTGCCTAATGAGTATTATCTGGTTAATTTCCCGTAGGCTTCAGTGCAGAAGCAGGTCAGTTGGTTTAATTATCAACTATGGAGACATGAAGGAACTTGAATCAAATGAAATATACAACAGGTTTTTTTTCTTTTTCTTGGAGCCCTTCACATTAACAAAAAATAGATTCTCTCTTTTGTGGCTTTAAAAAGATACAATTCCTACCCAGCAGAATAATGATGACATTCTTGTCCAATGCACATAGTAGATTTAGTCTTCATAATAACAGTCAGAAGAATCCAAAGTTAGAGGAAAAAGAGAGAGAGACCTATAAGATTTGTGTACCAGCACCCTAAGTCTATTTGTTTTTAGCATTTAAACTGATTCCCAATACTGTCAATTGATCACTGAACTGACCCCACATTATGCATTCTGAAGTTTCAAGTCTAAAAATCCATATGATACCACTCAAGTCAGGGGCATCTGCATCCCTGCAACTGAAATGGCATGCAATACTTACTTCCATCGATTGGATCACTCAATGGGAGCTTTTTTGGCACGAGAGAAAAGTTTTCTTTTCAAATAGGCTTTTTCTGTGTCCTAGATAAAGTGTGATGGAGGCTAAATAAGCAAAAGTAGGTTGCCATGCCTCCCAAGTTCCCTGTTTTGTTTTGTTTTTCTGGGAGTTATTATTGGCAAGTCTTTATGCGGAGATAGGCATGTAGAAGCAGCATTCACAAGGAAGGAAATCCAATTAATTTTGTTAGAAATCCAATAGTCTCCAAAGTGAACATTCACTTCAACCACAAATCTGCAAGGTTATAGAGCTGTTTAGGAGCATCTACACAGCAGAAAGATTGAGCTTACGCTCAGTGCAGCCAGAGTGATATCTGTAATATCCCACAGAAATCCACTGAGAACACTTATGAAAGTGCAATATCCTTTAAACGTAACCTTGGTAATGAAAGGAAAGGGCTCCCATTCCTAAATAAAAACAACAAGTCCTGACAGGTCGGAACTGATACCAGCATTTGCTGCTGCCTGAAACACCCGCTGCGCTTCGAGTCAGGCAGGAGGTTCTATTATTTTTAACTGTTGGGTTATTGTCCATCTTTAAGGATGGGAGACTTTTTTGGGAGAGTTAATTAATAAATAATAATTAAAAAAAACCTTACTGTCGTTTCAGACGTGTGGATAAAATATCTGAGGGGTTGGGGGGTGAATGAACAAAGGAAGCTGAAAGAAGAAAGCAGAGATCAGAGGCTCATTTCAGAGAGCACAGCTCAGAAAGCCCTGAACTGAGGGTTTTTTATATATAGCATCACACTGAGTGACAAAATGGTAGCTGTCATAATGTGCCAGTTAACATGTCCAATATGAGCCGATCGTTTAGTATCCCCAGGGATTAGAAGACAGAAACATGACAAAGAACAAAGAACTTGGATCAATAATGCTTGGGGAAATAAGACAGAGAAGGTTATTTACTCTGCATTGATCCGTTGCTGCAGTCGCGTAAACTTGGCCTGTTTTTCTTTTGTTAACCTTTAAGCTTGAGTATACTCACAAGCAACTAGGGAGTCAACTAACAGGTGTAGATTAAGGATCGAAGGAGGTCATCGTACCTCTGTCACCACTAGGCACCCATGTAACAACATCCCTGAAGAAATTTAAACATCAATAGCTATAATAAGGGCAAATTTATCAAGCTTGGCCTACTTTTGCTGGGAGCCTGGTTGTGTCCAGTCAGTTTGCCCTTGCTAAAGCTCAATTGATTTGGACATTCTTTTACTAGAGTTGATTATCAGTTGTGACACAGCAAATTTGTTAGCTTCCAAGCGCTGAACTTGCTATTGCCATTGGCGCCTCTGAAGTGAAAACACCTGGACTTGCTTAATGTTTACCCTGGCTGGAGGGGGAGGGGGCACAAAAAAAGAAGAGTGCTTTGATGATCCTTTCCTAGGCAGCTGCTTCACAGGAGATATCTTCACTTTGCAGTAGGAACATCTGGACTGCCATATTTGGGGAAAAAAAGAATTGAGAACATGAAGGAAATATAAACACAAAGAAGAGCATTTTGAGGAAGGAAAATGGGCACAGAGTTCTGTGCTCAAAATTTGCCCCAGCTCTAACATGTGAAAAAAATTGGAACTATGGGGAAAAGATGGCTCAGGAATTTGCTAATAGGACATGGAACCTTCTCCTTTATGTATCTCCCCCGTATGAATTTGACCAGCTCCATAATATACGTGTTTCAATTATTCATTGTGAATAATGTATCCCTTTCTTCTATTTGCCAGCTGTTTCTGAACAGTTCCCAATTTCAGAAAATTTGATTTGTTACTAATAGATAGAACTGTTGGGAAATTGTTTTCCTGTCCCAAGAAAGTATTTGAGATTTAAAAAAATTCCCATCCCAAATAGGGCCGAAATGTGGAAATCTGAAATATTTTTGCTAACAGACAAACTGGAAAAAAAAATTGTTTTGGGTCAGTCAAAACATGTTGCTTCAATAATTTTAAAATGTTTCATTTAAATTAGACCATGTTAAATTTAAAAAGAAAACTACTGGCTCAAATTTCAAAACAAAACATCAAAATGAAAAAGGAAACTGGATTTTTTCATTTTGAAAAGTTTCCATAATTTGACCCTTTTTTTCCAACTTTTTATCTAGTTGAGAAATTTGTTGAGACTGATCCTTTCCTATGAATGGTTTCCATTTTGACAAATCATTTTTCAACAGGAAAACAGTCGGCCAAAAACTTCCCGATCAGCTCTATTCATACGATATTTCCTGATGCATCATTTTCACTGTATGTGGTTGTTCCCAAACTGTTCACTTTGACTCCTAATAATTATTAGTTATTTATTGTCTTGTGCTGTGTGGTTTGTCACCTAAGTCATATGGATTTGTTCCTGTTCCCTGGTTGGACAACAGCCTTTTTAAATGGGAAAATGAATGATGGGTAATAGTGAATGATACATTTTACAGTATGACTACTCAGATAAATAATCATTCATGTCAATTTCATGGAACTTTCTTGAATTTCTTCAGTACCCAATGGCTGTGATGATCAAAGTACTCATGCATGGTGAAGTAAAAGGACTCACAAATGGCAGTGGAACAAAGCCTGCTAATCATTAATGAATATATTTGTTCACCTGGTTTGGGGGTTTTTTGTTGTTGTTTTGTTTAATCAGCTCTAGGCAAGAGTACCCAAAAGTCATTACTATCGGATGGCTGTTTGGTGTTGTATGTGGTAAGAATTCATGTACTTAGCTTACTCCTAGCTCAGTAGTTCTCAAACTGGGGCTACTGCTTGTGTAGGGAAAACCCCTGGTGGGCTGGGCCAGTTTGTTTACCTGCCCTGTCCACAGGTTTGGCCGATTCTGGCTCCCACTGGTCGCGGTTCATCACTCCAGGCCAATGGGAGCTACTGGAAGCGGCGCAGGCCGGGGGACATACTGGCCGCCGCTTCCCGCCGCCCCCGTTGGCCTGGAGCAGCGAACCGTGACCAGTGGGAGCTGCGATTGGCTGGACCTGTAGACAGGGCAGATAAACAAACCGGCCCAGGCCACAGGGGCTTTCTCTACACAGGCAGCAGCCCCAGTTTGAGAACCACTGTCCTAGTGGGCATTTTATGGAATACTCACTGTCACAGCTGGCACCCATTGGGCCCTTGATTGGCAAACCCAGAATTTGGAATGAGAATGGAGAAGGGGTTCTAGAAGGAATCCCTCCAAATCACACTTTTCATCTATTGCTATGTGGCACAGCTGGGAGCAAAGCTTGCATTTATGCTGTGTAGATTGGCTTATAGATAAGGGACTTTGGTTCTAGGGTTATCAATATGGAAATTAGGAAACCCTAAATTGAGTTAAAATATGCCTCATGTTTCTCTCTCTCTCTCTATATATATATATGTATAAATTCTGAGACAAAACAAGAAGCAGACAGTGAAAAATCAGATTTTTCTTCCCTTGCAGAGATGGAAATAGGCTGTTTGCAACTCTTGGCACGGAAAGATTCAGTGTGTGCCCCTTGCCCCATCACCCGTGAATGTGTGGTGGTACTTAAGAGCATAGGAGGGGGAAGGTAGAGCTTTTAGGGCATCAGAAATGACAGTACTGTGCATCGGACCAGGCGCGTAAGCGGAGTGCATTGAGGCAGTTCTCCTATGAAATCAATCTAGGGCAGAAAAGAAGCCACTGACAGTCTGCTTCTCTACTTGGATAAGCACAGCTCCGCACAGTTTGGTATTAACCAAAATCGTTCATCAACTAAGGGCCATTCGGTCCCCTCTGTGAAATGGCTTAGTGCTCTCTCAGCTCTGCTGGAATTCTAATAAACACCATCCCAGTTAGCAATGATTAGCATGCTCTGCCCAGAGGCCATGAGTGAGCACGGAGAATGAATGACCCTCTTGCCCCTAGAGTGGCCCTGCTAGGTCAGGGCTCAGTTACAGTGAGGGGCAATGTGACAGAAAATGTAAGGGCTTCAGTCTCCTGAGCTGTTAGTCATGCACTTTAATGATTTCAGTGGAGCTATGCTGATTTACAGCTGAGCATCTGGCCCTAATGGCCAAATGGTGTCTGTAAGGCATTTGTCGTATAGAAACCTTGGACAGGAAATGTGCCTTATGTAGCACCAATTCTCCCTGAGCAACCTAAACCTGAACCCTCAGCTGCTCCAAGTTCATTCACAGCACATCCTGGGGTGAAGGAGATGTGATGGCAGCTCTGAGGCTAGCCTGGTGCTGGGCAAGCCCCCAGAACAAATTAGAGCAACCTCAGGGCTGTTCTAACCATTCCATTCTTCTGGCCCAGGTTCACTGCATTTTACTCTGCTCCGACACCAACATGCCTCCTTCCACTTCATACCTTATACAACTCACCCCCTGCGCTAGGTCTAGGAGCCAGGTCTGGATATGCTGACTTTACACCAGCTGGGGTTTTCCTGAAGATGGCCTGGTTTAGCTCAGGCCAAGCATCTGGCCTCCAATGCAAGGGAAGAGAGTGCTGCCTTCATTATAATTTAGGATGCTGAAGCTTGTTCCCTCCAATGTACCCATCCCACTCTGTGCTGCATGGCCCTAGCCTTCTCTTTTAATTTCAGATGATGCACATGGAGGGAGTAGTCCCTGGTCGCCTCCTCTGAGCAATTGTGCCTAGCCCTAAACTCACTTCAGATTGATAAAAGAAACCAAAAACATGCATGATTCTTAACTCAGCCAGACAAAGGGGATGGCTCCACTGTGATTTACAATCTGCATTCATTTTCATAGTTGCTCAGTGGCAGGTGTGTTGCCATGTCATTTTGAATGTCTACAGGAAAACTGCAAAACAAGAGAAGATGCATATTCCTAAGTGAAATGTTGACCAACACAGGGTGCAAGGGAAGAGTCACATTTCCAAGGCGTGTCATTTCAACTGGATCCTGTGCACCAAGATCAATTTTCCACGGCACAGGGCAAATGATGGCAAATGTCATGCAGAACAGTGTAAGAAACCAATGTTGTTAATATAAACAAGCAAATCACCCTTGGTGGATTGACGGGAGGAGAAATCCAAGCAGAGATCCCATCCTGGAATGACAGAAGATGTTACAGCAAGTTGGGACAGAGGTGCATTGACAAGATTGTATCAAGGGCAACTTCCATGGTTCATCACACACGAGCCTGATCCAAAGTCCAGCGAGGTCAGTGGAAAGGCTCCAATGACTTTGATGGGATTTGGATCAGGTTTTCTAACAGACAATAGCCAGAGCTATTACCATGAAAAATAACATCCAGGAATCCTCTTAAAAAGAGAAAGGAAGGGATAAAAAAACAAAAGAATCTCCCTCACCTCCCCCAGAGTGCTGAAATGCATATGCTAAAAATCTCCATTTTACCTTTTAAAAGGGCTCAAAATAAACCTCTCACATGTTGTTATGCAGCCAAAAGTAAAACTTTCTTGATCGTGCATTAAGACACCACGTTTCCTGGTTCCTGGTGCTAGCAAATCTGCCTCAGCCAGAGGCCTTGTCCATTCTGACCTCTTCACTTGTATTGGCCAGTTGGCTGCTTGGCTCCTTTCCCAGCAGTCAGTGCTCTCCAAGCATGACATCGATCATTGCTGTAGTCAGGAAGATGGCACTTACCTGATGGGGTAGGCGGAAGCTCCTTCTCTTACCATATGCTGGGAATTGTCAGTGGACACTCGAAGCCAAGACTGGTGATTTCTCATGCCAGGAAACAGGCCTTTTCCATAGCTTGCCAACAAAACAGAAAGCCGCCTTTTTGCAAATTAAGTTTCCCACTGAGCAGTTTTATAGTAGGCTGGGTGGCACCGGGAACTATAGGTCACTGTTTCCTTTGGCTCCTGGGGACTCAGAGAGCAGACAGTGAAATAAGAGCCACTATGATGGGTAAAAATGTGAAAGTAAAAAGAAAAGGGCATGCACTGTATCCCTACAGAAACCTAGGATTTATCATCCCCAATCAGACCATTGAGCCACTAAGTCTTGTATCTTGCCTCCAACTGTGGACAACCTCTGATCCTTCTGAGGAAGAAGAAAGTATAATGATCGAGGTCAATTGTGGGAACCCCCTTCCTAACCCCTACAGTGATCAGTTTAGCTGCTGAAGCATGACATTTGATTAGTTCTATCATAGACCCAGGTTTCAAATGGAGCCCTCCCTCTTTTCTCCTGCCCCCCGCCCATCTTACCCAATAATGGGGCAGCAATAAACACAGTGCTTGTGCTACCTGAATGCCTAACTCAGGGAAGTGTGAGCCTCATCAGCAGTGCCGGGCAGGGCTGGGAGTGGGTCACGACCCTGCCCCACTTCTGCACCAGCTGGTGGAGTGAAGCAGGCATGGAGGAAACACATGGGTCATCTCTGGATTTGCTGTATGGGTAGAATGATTCTGGAACTGGTGCTGATCAGATGACTTTGCCACCCGCCCCAGCTGGGCTGTGACTTCTAATGCCACAATGGAGCTTGTAGCTTTCATGACTACAGATGTTATTACTGGTTATAAGATAATCCTTAAAATGCTGCTGTTATCCTCCAGGTTTGAGGGCATTCCTGGTAATCCTCAGCATCGCAAGAGCATATGATTTACCCTATCGGATCAGATCATGGGTCCAGCAGGTTCAATCTTCTGCCTGTGGCAGTGGCCAGTCACAGATACTACAAAGGAAGACAGATACCCTTAGAATGCATCTAAGCATTGTACAGGGATGGGGTGGGGGGCTTGAGGATGGGATGGCTTCTGCAGTGCTGAGCAGATTGTGTAATCTGACTCTGTGGAAAAGTCTTTCCTCAATAGATCTCCCTTCCTTTTCAGAAATGTCTCTTTTTTTCTTTTGTCTCCTGTTTGGCTGCGGAAGAGGGAAAAATGGAAGGAGAAAACATTTCCAAACATAGAGTGGAGAAACCTCCTTTGAATCACAAATTGCATGGAAAGACCTTTTTCTTCCAGTGAGGGAGTGGAGTTGAAAATCCAGGCCAAAGGATTACTTCACATTTCTTCCAAGGCATGAAACCTTTAAAAAGAAAAAGGTCTATTCTGCATTATTCAGCCATTCTTTTTTCCCTTCTTCTTCTTCTATGAGAAGTTCTTATTCTTTTTTTTTCCCTCCTAAAGTGTTTATTTCCCTCCTAAAGTTCACAGTCTTACACACACTCCCACATACACAAACTACAGAGAGTTGTTTTTGGAAAAAAAATCAGGCCAGCTCTTCAAATATTCAGAAAGGATCTTTTGCTAAAGTAATCTCAAGGTCAGTTTTGGGGGTCTTTAGGTTTCTATATTCAGTCCAACCACGTTTCATGTCTCTACTTTGCTTGCTTAACTTACTAGAAACTTGGGCACAATTCTGCTTGTGTTGGCAGTTTTAAGGTGTGGATTCATGCAGGCTATTTACAAGATGCCAAGGGATGTCAAATCCTGAACATGTGTTTTTGTCCTACAGTCATTCTCTGACAGCAGAAATAGTCTGCAGCTTATCAGATCCATTTGCTGATATTTAACATCTTTTTTTTTTTCTGACAAAGGTTTGGGGTGAGATGAATTTTAATGTTTCCTCTTGCTGAAGCTGACAAAAATAAAAGCTTTTATACATTTGGCTCTAACTTAGACAGAAACTGGAGTTTTACATTTAAATGCAAAGAAGGCCAATTCCATTTTATTACAAAACTCCCACCTGCTCCTTCCCACCCCAAAGATGGTCTTCTGTTTGTTTTGTCATTACATGCATCTGAGGAAGTGGGTATTCACCCACGAAAGCTCATGCTCCAAAACGTCTGTTAGTCTATAAGGTGCCACAGGATTCTTTGCTGCTTTTACAGATCCAGACTAACACGGCTACCCTCTGATGTTTGTTTTGTAACATTCTCAGTATTCTCTGATCACTGAATTGAATTAAGATACACAATCACTTAGGAACAGAGCCCCAAAGGTATTAAAGTGACTTCCTCTCATCGGGGGCAGGCAACTAAATATCTTTGAGGATTTAGGGCCTGGGGACAGACATCATAGATTTATGATCTTTTGGGGCAGAGAATGTGTTTATACCAGTGCTTCCCAAACTTGGGATGCCGCTTGTGTAGGGAAAGTCCCTGGCGGCCGGGCCGGTTTGTTTACCTGCCACGTCCACAGGTCCGGCCGAACACAGCTCCTACTAGCCGTGGTTCGCTGCTCCAGGCCAATGGGAGCTGCTGGAAGTGGCGGCCAGTACGTCCCTTGGCCCGTGTTACTTCCAGCAGCTCTCATTGGCCTGGAGCGGTGAACTGTGGCCAGTGGGAGCCGCAATCGGCCGGACCTGTGGACGCAGCAGGTAAACAAACTGGCTCGGCTCACCAGGGGCTTTCCCTACATAAGCGGCGTCCCAAGTTTGGGCAACACTGGTTTATACTATTCAATCAGTTCTTCCACAAATATAAATTAAAAGTCTGATTGTGAATTTTCATAGATAAAAGTGCCAGAATTAGGATCATATTATTTTGCAGAAGTTTCACATCTGCAAAATCACCCCAAAGTGTGTTAATTTGCATTGTTTAAAGGATTCAGTCATCTGAGCAGGGAGCAGAAACAATGTCATCTCGTGATCAATCACCCAATACTAGCAAATCGTGAATAGTCAAATTGAGCAGTTTGATAAGAACCTACAGGCTCTCAGACACGAGGTAAGATTTTTAAGGTAATATGGTGCTGCATAATTATATAAATGGAGAGACAGATGGTTGGATATCTACCTGGTGAACATTTGTGTATAATTAATACCTTTGCATGAGTAGTTTTTCAAAACATTTGCTAACCAAAAGATTGGCATTTTTTGTAAATACTAGTCACAGCCAATATTTCGACCATGTTTAATATGCAGGGCACCATTAGAAGGTACAATGCTATATACCTTATTATAACAATAGATTTGTCATCTCTATTCTCTTCAGGCATCATTCTATTTTGAGCTATTTTTCTCCACTAACCAACAACATCAATTTCTATATGTTTCAGCACGTCCAGTATTGTAAGATCCTGCCTCGAGGTGTTATACAGCAGAAATGAGTAAACAGACCTCGTGGCTAGTTTTGCCTCATACTCAGCAGTCAGGGGTGAATCCAGAAGTTTGGCCACATCGTCGAACCCTCTCCAAACTGCTTCAGTTTTGCAAAATTAGGTTCATGAAAATTCTTGGTGTGTGGATTACCCTGATTAGCCCTGAAGAACAAACTTTCTTGTGAGGTTTCCAGTTATTCTTGCTTCTGGTCAGATCAGAAATACCGTAAGTGATTTTAGCTCCTCTGCTTCCGGATCCAGTCTTTGGCACTCAGAGCATAGGCAGAGGAAAATGAAAAATAAATACTTTTTAATAAGTGCTATCTACATTTTTTGAATGTCCAAAAAAATTCTTTATGGCTTTTCAGCAAACTTTTGATACGGTTCTAATTATAGCAGAACTAGTTCTAAGACTGTGGCTTGGCATTGATCCTTCAGCTGTCTTGCACTCCTGCAACCTGGACCCATAAGCTAAATGGGTCAGAGCAGATGGGGCCTTGAAACCAAGGTGGCACAGAGATCTCTACTTGTTTGCTGTTTCAACTTCTGATGCTAATCCGTGCCAGACATCATCCTAGTCCAGGGGTAGGCAATCTATGGCATGCATGCCAAAGGCGGTACACGAGCTGATTTTCAGTGGCACTCATGCTGCCTGGGTCCTGGACACCAGTCCGGAGGGCTCTGCATTTTAATTTAATTTTAAATGAAGCTTCTTAAACAATTAAAAAACCTTATTTACTTTACATACAACAATAGTTTAGTTATATATTATAGACTTATAGAAAGAGACCTTCTAAAAATGTTAAAATATATTACTGGTGCGTGAAACCTTAAATCTGAGTGAATAATGAAGACTGGGCACACCACTTCTGAAAGGCTGATGACCCCTGCCCTAGTCCCTCCTGGTATCTTGCCTCTGGGTCTATTTCTGTTCCACTGGGCCATGTCCTTTACTTTGTGGGCAAATAAGGCAAATGACCCCTTTGATGACTGCACATATGCTGCTAACAACACTGGATTTATTTCAGTAAACTGCATGTGGATGGTATAGGCAGGTGCCAGAAAAGTGGGCCCCCACGAACCCAGAAAATACTGCTGTGACTCACCACATTACCAGCATGAATGGCAGCCGGCTTCTCCTTAGTTACTGAACCGAGCATATGTGTCACGTTCGATTAGTTTACATCATGATCTAAATCAACCATGGAGGATGAAGATGCACCAAAATAAAAACAACAACTCCAGATAAAGTGATGTGATGCATGCAAACAAACTATTAAACACATTCTGTGTTGGGGTTAAATCCCAACTGATTAATGTGGTCGTGGTCAAGGAAGTGCCTGTATGGCATTAGGAAGGCAACTATAGTCTAGTCTAAGAGAGGGGATGAGTATTAGTCTTTATGGATTGATGTTACCCTTTCCCATCTTATCCTCGTCTCAGACTCTCTCTGATACTCCCTAACAAATCCTTAGTCCTTTTCCCAAATTGGAGGTATAAGTAGGGAGAGGAGAAAGGGTAGCTAGACACTTAAACACATGGACTACACTAAACAGAACAAGGCTAACAGCTGATATAACCAGTTAAAAAGGGAATAAAAACCTCGGTTCCAGGGGAAGACTCCATTTCAGCTCAGAGTTTGGCTCTACGGCAGTGCTTGGGCCTGATGAGAAGGATTTACAAGGATTTGTAATGAAGGCTCTGCAGAACTGCTTCACTTCTGGCACATCAGGAGTTCCTCTCCCTCCCCTCCCCCTCGTGCCCATTGAAGAAGTGGTTGATGGGAAAAAGGGCAGAGGAGGAAAATATAAATGGCAGAAGGAGTCAGTCTGGCTGAAGTTTGTGGTCTGGGCCCATTTATTCCATTGAAAATAATGCAAAAGGTCAAGGATAGTGAGGTTTCCTCAGAGTCAGGTTCTTCCTGGTTTTAATTTAAGCCTGTGGTGATAAATGCTACTGGATTTATCATCAGGTGCTCAGACATGGTCATGATGAGCGTGGTATATGTGTACCCACAAAGAGATAGGCAGATGGCTTGTTTCTCTTTTTGGTGACGTGTATGTTTGTTTGCTTTTTAATTTCATAAATGGATAATTTAATCAATGAAACTAGCTCCCTCAGGCAACTCCCATCTCACAGACTGCGTGCCAGTTGGCAGATGTGCCAAAGTTAAAGTAAAGCCTCAGAGAAAAGCTCAAGTAACTCAGTAACAGGGGCAGGAGGTGGTCAAAATGGCCACTTCTGTGCAGAGGCACAAGGTGGGGTGGGGAGGGGGGACTGGTATGGGTCTGTCATTTTAATCTTTAACTCATGGCTAGTCTTAGTATTTTTCTTTTCAGGCCATGAGCTGTAAGACACATCTCAGGGAAACCCCATAACTGACATAGTATACAGCAGAGGCTGGGGGAGGAAATGTGACAGCTGGATGGGGATTCAGGGGTTCTCACTGTGGATTCAGCAGCTGCTAAGCAGGGTTGAGGGGTTCAGACTAGTGCATATGGGTCGAGGGTTCATAAAGAAGTGGGTGTTCAAAGTGACACCCTCCCCATCTTGAAAGATCAAAGTGGGCTCTGTAGGTTGTAAGTGCATGTGGGGGAAAAGTGCTGACACTGTGGGGCCTTACCCAAAGCACAGATCCCTTCTCAATGCATCCTGGACAAATGCCTAGGGCCTGTCCTGCATTTAGACTCCCACTGACTTCAAAGGGATCTGGAGGCTTCCTCATATAAGTCCTTAGCCCCGCAGCTGGAGCTCCCTTGCTAAAAAACGGTCTCTCCTGACTTACATGTCTCACTCCTGTGAAGGCCTCGGGAGGACAGCAGTGACAGAATCTCACCCAGCCAACTTCAATAGAGTGCAAACCATATGAAACGGGACACTCAATCTGCAATAGCAGAAAACAACATTGTGCAGTCACGATTTCAGTTCATTTTACACTGACACAGCTTCTTAAGATAAAGGATTAAAAGCTGTTGTTGTTTTTGTGTTTAAAGTCAGCCATGCAAGCACCTGCTTGATTGGAACAGGGAGATTGTGCTGGATTTTGGGGACTATAGCTCTAAATGCCTGCCTCCCATAATATGTTTTAAAAGTGTTTTTCCCCCCCTCCTTGAGTGACTTTGCTGCTGGTAAGAGGTGTCAGATTGGCAGTTCTGGAGAATAAGGTCTCTGTTTGTGCGCAGCCAAAGAGCAGCATAGGCAGCAGCAGTGCAAGCTTCCTCCACAGTGCTCACCTTCCCTTCGCTAATGGAATTGGGTCCTGATATGGGGATGGGAGTTCCGTTTCCAAGCCCCTCAGCCTTTCTGCGGTGACTGCCAATGGAAGTGGTTTGTAACACTTCCACCATGATACACCTCTGTGGTGTTACATGTATATATACTAATGGCAGGATTGTGTTTTTAGGAACATCTCTGAGCAAGAAGTGGTGCATAAGCTTCTCCACCCCAAGAGCAGCTTCAAGAGGCATTAGAGGTATCTCTGAGTCATAGTTCCTTTTTCTCTTCCGCTGTGCTTCCAGCGAGTACCACATTATGAGTCATTGTACCACCAGCAAATGTCTGTTCCACCTGCGCTGGCCAGCAAGTAGGGGGAGTGGAACCAAAACTCTGCCCATTTCCTGCTCATCTGCTTCGATATACTAAGCAGGGCTGGAACATCCTGCATGCTCATTCCTGAGGCCCAGGTAGCCCGTGAAGGGGAACAGGCCTTTCACACCCCTACACGGGTGTGCAGTCCATGTCACAATCTGGCCCATAGTGAAGAACATGTTGGGATCTGGGAAGAGACCACCAACTCATCCCCCCATTGAGGTTCCAGACTGAGTGATAGTGCTAGGCAGCCTGATTCTGAGCGAAGGGCGTACTTACAATCTGCAGTGGAAAGTTTCGTCACTTCTCATCTTTTATTAAAAGTTTCAGCTGTGGAGGCTGGGAAAGTGTAAGCCAAATACCTCTCTCTTTCCAAGCACAACACATACTTTCCCTTCTTTCTTCAAATGCAGTTCCTTTCAAATCTCTGTGGAGAACAATACAGTAATCAACCCTCGCAATCTAATTATGCCCTTCCCTTTACAAAAAGACTCATATTCTTAAATAACACTTCCTGGCAGCAAACGGCTTTGTGGCTCACATTGAAAGAGGGGAAAACAATGCAACCCAACCCACATATCTTCAGATCATTAATGCTCAGGGAATTGGGTACAGAATCCTTTCTTAGCCTCATCACTGATGAAAATAATACTTACCCTAAAGCGCTTGGCTGCCTTCACGTACCGACCACAGACAATAATCTAATCAGTGAATGATCCTCGTTTTGTTGATCATTTTCCTGTGAATTGTTCCAACAGTGATAAAAAAAAACTGTATATAAATAAGAAAGCGCTTTTGCTGGGAAAACAAAGGCTGGGCAAGAGTTCATTCCTTGGCATTCCTTGGCAATTTATGATTCTAACTTTCCTCCCCACTGGGTCAACTATCAACCTGAGGTTCAGTAGGTTAAAGAAGGGCCTTCACATTCAAATCTTCCCCCTGCCCCTACCCAGAGGCATTCTATAACATAAGCAAAGCCCAAAAGCACCTTGGTGCAGCAAAAACTCCTGGCCTACATGGGATCTTCCTTTTGTCTTTTGCTATAGGCGTATGATTTTATTTTTAATATAAAGATTTTTTTTCCCCTTGTGGAGTACATTTCAGCCCCAAAATATATTATATGTACTGCATTTGGTGCACGCTCCTTCAGGCAAACCAAGGGATCTGTAAGTGGTACTATTTTTCCTATCAGCCCTGGAGAGTAGTGTGGCAGCCCTGTGTGTTATTAATGGATAAAATCTGAGCAGCAGCCAACCCCAAGGTGAACCCTATGCATTTAAAACATTTCATCAGACAGCTAAGTATTTTTTTTTCCTTCACTACAGAGGATATCTCTACTGCCACCACTCAATAGATCCCGATAGAAGAAAGCAATAGCCGGACTCACTAATGTGAAAATTGATAGTATGAGCTCTCCAATGAAATATAAACAGCTCTGTGTTTCTTAAGTGTCAATATCATGGGGCTGGGCTGGCAAGGCGGTGTGGTGGATTAACCCTAGAATTATCCGGGAGGAGGAAGTGGTAAATGGAAAATCTTTGGCCAATCAGCCAGCCACAAGGGTTCATTTCTGAGGTGTACAAGATGGTCTGTTGTTGACTCCCAGATGCTGGCAGCTGGAAACTAGCTACAGTTTATGACTCCCAATATTGGAATATTTCCGGGGGTTGGAGGAAAGGTGGCAAAAGGAAGGTTAGGCAAGAGCTGACACTGCAAGAAAAGGGAGAAAAATAATGGAGGGAGAATTATATGAGAATTGAGAATTCAAATTTGCAGGATTACTCTGGACATAGGCACAGATGCAAGACTGTACACCCTGAGTCCAGCCAGCTACAACTCTAGTATCTAATTGTGTGTATTAGAACAGCAGATTATTCCTGAGGGGAAAGCTGAGAAACATGAAACAAGAATCCTCTGCTGAATTCGATCTGAGACCTTGCACGTTCATTCCCTCTTATGGAAACACTTGGTATAACCATAGTGGCTTCTTGAAGGAGACACAGTCAGGTTATCATTCAAATAGTTCTAAGGGTCAGATTTCCTTATCTCTTTTATTAACAGCCCACATTTGTTAAACTTGAAAGAATTTTACTTTTCACCCTTTTTTTTATTTCTGCATTGAAAACAGGCTAGTCCCTTTCACATTGGTTTAGCCTCACTTTCACCTTCTGGTCCCCATACTGCAGCAGAATGTTTGAGTCGCAAACACTCCAGGGGAATGTTATACCTTGAAAAAATAAATTGTTTGCATGGAAGTTTTAAAGAATATTTATGTTGATAGGCTTTAAAAAAACCAAACCAAACCAAACCAAACCAAACCAAAAAAACCTAATTTATTAATGAATTTTGGGGCTTAAATTGACTGCCTTCCTTTAAGGAAAACAAACAAAAAAAGTTATAAAAACAACAAGGAGTCCGGTGGCACCTTAAAGACTAACAGATTTATTTGGGCATAAGCTTTCGTGGGTAAAAAAAACCTCCCTTCTTCAGATGCATAGAGAAAAAAGGTATATGTATTCTTTCTCAGGGACACACGCCTTAACATTTTTAAATATCAAGCTTATTTTAAAATGGTCACTCCCAAATAGATAGTCAATAAATCCAGCGCTGATTTGGGGAGGATGATAAAAAGAACACAACACCACACAGCCATGCAGTAAATCATCAAAATGCCACTAAAAAACCCCACCCACCCATACGTATACATTATATAAAGTACTTTCTTGTCTGTGTTGCTGGGGTCTTGGACTTCTTAGCTTGAGTTTCTCTTCTTAGCTTGTTCACCGAATTTTCAATCTGCCAGTTGAGGCTTAAGGACCCTTTTACTTATGACTCAAACGTGGAATCAAAGCACGCAGGAGAGGATCATACCTAAGTTAAGGGTCCTTAACCCTGAGCTGGCAGACTGAAGCATTAGTAAACAAGCCAAAGAAAACTCAAGATAAGGCGCTGGAGCAGCCACCAGAAAAAGAGAAGCACAAAACACCAGGGAAATCACTGAGCAGCATGGCAATTAATGTGCACAAATGACCTTTCCTACAAACCCTCTCAAATAAGCATATGCATTATAACTCCCTTGCATGCACATTCTTTCCATACAAAGGTGGGGGAAAGGGACATAATCTAGCCACAAATCAGCCAGAAAATTCCCCACTGGAAGAGATTTCCCTTCTAGTGAAAATGTGGCAAACCTTGGCCTTTTTGCCCCTCCCAATTGACCAGCGTAGGGGTTGTCTTAGGGTTCGGAGAGGGTATATTGGAGCTCCACTCCATTAGTCCTCCATTGGTATGGGGTCCAGCAAGATCTCAACATAGTGGCAAAATTTATTGCTGCCTGGCCGGAGCTCTGAGATGTGCTGGGGTTGAGGCCAGCCATCAGAATCAGGGAATCATAACTGGGTTCCTGACACTTTGCCCCTCCCGCAACTCCTGTTCTGGCACAGGAGATAATCTGCTCCAAAGTGCTTTAGCCTGTCACTCTTCAGATTTTCCCAGCCAAACTGTTAGTAAATTCCATGGGAATTGAACAGCTAAAATTCTGCCACAGGCTTTGAAAGCTAGGGATAAATAATAGAGTGGAACAAAATTTTATAACAGATGTGAGAGCTTGCAAAATACTGTTTATTTCAGGTTGGAGTATGGACGCAAAACCAGTCGAGTTTCATGCAGAACTTTTCTGGGCTTGTGACTCACAGTGAAACTTTTTGTTCTCTCTCCGTACTATTTTATTCTAAGTTTCACCAACGTCTTTCTGAGTTAAAATCAGAGCTGTTCAAAACACTGAGCTTGAGGAGAGGGAATCACAAACATTTTGTCCGTTCTCCCCCATTTTATTTTTCAAAATCTTAAAACTTTTGACTAGACCTAAAGCTGGTCAAAAATGGAGGGGAAAATCAAAAATGAATTATTGGAATGTTTTCCTCATTTTTGTGATAGTTTTGTGAAATGTTAGCAATATTTTTTTCCAGAAAATCTAAATTTGGAAAATTTCAACCAGATCTAGGTAAAAGGAGCCTGAAACTTGAAATGAAATCCAAGATTCACTCACACATACACGTGTGCGCACACACCTGCAAACACACAGTGTATTTGTCTAAGCACACAAAAATCATGTTATTGGCTTAAACATAACAAGATTTTAAAAAATAAATGCTGTGCTTGTTTTACTTGCTTTCTGTTTTTTAAGCTTCAAATGTTCAAGTTTTTTTCTCTGCAGCTGGTCTGGGTTCTCATATAATAACATGACTCCAGGAGTTGGGGCTTTAAGGAAAACAGTCAGTGACATGAGAATCATCGCGATAAAAATGTGATCTGGCAAAACTGCAATGCCCATCCCCTTTGCCAGCCTGGAAATTTTACACAGTTTTAATTTGGAATTGATAGACCATAGATTTGTGTATATAGAGGTGATAACAGAGTTTTCTTTGAAGGCTTTGGTCTGAAAAAGCCTGAAGTTGCTGATTTTCAGTGCAAACTAAAGGGCCCATCTGTTTAACTGAGCTGAAATGGGTTATTTGAAATTATTTTGTTAGGTAGGGTTGAAAAATTTCACAATTTGTCTCCATAAAAGTGAAAAGTTTTTGACTGAACATTGTACAAAAAATATGTCCCAGAGGGGGAATTCTCTTTGGTTTATCTGATGCATATATTTTGTTGTTCTGTAAATTATAAATGCAGCAATGGTTGATTCAGAAACACATCTCTCAAACTGAAAAATAAATAAATATAGTTGTGATCTGAGCTGTTTGAAAAGTTTTCCTGACCTGCAAAACCATACAAATCAAGAAACCAAAAACTCCCTGAAAACATTTATTTGGTTTCATCTCAAATTTGTCACCTTTTAGTTGCATAGGAAAAGACAGCTGCAATTTCACCCAAATTTGCAAAGTGACACTGCAAATTCACGGCCAGTCCCTGACTCTGAGAAACATTTTTATCATCCAGGGCCCCCATCCCATGAGGATCGGTGGGTGGGAAAGAGTAATGGATTGGCAAAAACACCAAAGAAGGCAGTAGGCTGAAAAATGAAAGGGAGAAAGATCATGGGCAAGAAAGGGGAAAATGCAGGGAGAACGAGACAGAAACAGTGAGTGAAAACACTGCAGGTAAAAGTAGATAGGGGGAGATGCACAGATAGCTTATCTCCATGGCACTTCCATTCCTATCTGGGCAAAAGCTGTATATTATTCTAGACTGGTTATATCATTTAGAACTTGTAGATACAGGCCCAGAACTATATTAAAAGAAAACAAAACAGGTTCTGAAGCAGCCTGGGCTACCTGGGTGTTATCTGGTTCTTCTTGGAACCCTCAACATTCCCGGTCTGAGAGTGAATTCTTGCGTTGTGCCCTTTGGGACTTAGGGAGCTGAATTTTCTCTAAGGCGGTAGGCAGGTGTGTTATCCTGTCCTGGCCATGCTTGGGGCAAGGATACTCTAACATCCCACCTGGTATGGTCTATGAGTGACAGAACTACCACCCTTGTTGGCACAAGCTTCCACCCCGAGGAAAAATGGGAGGAGGAGTAATTTATTTGGCCCTTGAATTTATCAGGTCTAGAGAAATTCACAGTTCACAGAAGGCTCAGACAACAGCTCCTTGTGGCTAGAGCTGACACAGCTAGAGCAGGAGAGAGTGCCAGACTACCCCCATTGTTTGTTCATACATTATTTGGTTAAATAAAACTGGAAAGGGAGAGAATCACTACACACCTGTGAACCTCCAGGCACAATCCTACAACTTGGCTGGTTCCACTCTGGAAGAAATAAAAGGGCAGAGGCAGTATTAACTACAAAGTCCAGTTAACTAACTGCTCCCCCTGCTGGCGGACAGATTAATATTTCTGCAGTAGAGTGAACTGCACTAATTTTGCACCATTTGAGTCTATCTGAAATGCTTATTTGGAGCAGAGTGGTCAGATGATATGGAATACATCAGGAGAGGTAAACTTCAGCTGCATTTAAGATGTGGTTGGAGATGGCGGCAGCCAGTTTTACGTTCTCTCAGCAAGGACACAAAAGGGTGTAATATGCACAATGTGGAAAGTTTTAGAGGCATCTCCCTTCCAACAAGTCTGTGAAAACGCTGATCTGAAAGACTTAAAGCAGCTCACTTGAGACTCATTTTCAGTATGGCTAAAGTTCTGAAACCTAGACTGCAAAATCTCAGGAAGCAGCTGGGTTCCTAATTAAAACAAATCGTTAATAGATTTAGCAGGCCAAATTTATGCTTTTCAATTAAAAATGCTATTGGGCTTGGTATCTGCTTGTGTGTGTGTGTGTGTGTGTGTGCGCACTCACGTGCACAGTATATAGGTGTATGTCAGCGGGCCTAATGTGCAGAAGGATCGGATCCCAATCCTAGTCCACCATTTGTTGTGATGGATTCAAAATATCTTTGTATCTTCATCTAACCTCCCCATGTCATGTGTTTCAGCAGCAATTTCATACAGACTAGAATGTACCATACATTTTGAGAAGGATAGCATGTGTCAAGATATATACCATGTCAGGGACAGTGAGGCTGCTCTTTATGAATTCATTTCCTGACCATATTTAGTCTGTCCTTCAGCATGAAAGCAGTTGGACATATTTCTTACAATAATTTTTTCTCATTTGGAAGGTAGAAATTTTTTGGGGCCAGAGCAACAGACGTGAGCTATCGATAGGCTGATCAGAATTCACATAGGAAGAATTTATCCTTAAATTAGCCCTCTTTTTACATCCCCCTGATTCTCAGACTTAGATCTGGGCCATCCATTTTGCTTAAATACAGTAGCTCCCTTCTCAGACTCCTGACTAAACCTGGGTGGAAAAAAAGAAAGTCATTTTTTGGCAAGAAGAAATTCCACTTCCATAACATCAGATTTGATTAACTCCTTTCTTTTCCATTTCTTTCACTGTACTGAGGCAAAAACAGCCTATTTGGTTTTAGCCGTACGAAAGAAAGACGAGATCCAGGAAACTTCACTGCTCATAAACGAATGGTTAGATGCTAAGCTGATGTAAGTCATCTTTGCTCCGACCAAACTGAATCTGTGTATATATTTTTTTGCTTTTGAACAAAAATGAGCTCAAAGCCCAAATTCCTGGTGGTTGTATTCCTGTGAAACTTCTCTCGTATTGATTTTTCTTTCTATTCTCTGTATCACTCTGCTTATACGTACCAGCAACCTCTGCTGGAAAAGACATAATCATTGCCAAGTTGTGTCTTTCCAAATGACAACAGGTGATCTCCTTTTCTCTTGTGTTTTCTGAAAGTCAATTATAAACTGGAAAAAATGGGAGGAACAAAGGTCTAACAATATTCATTCTCCCAGTTCGGTCACAGGACATTGACTATGGGTGATATATTCATTTTATCCTTGTGTTAGTAGCTTTGCTTACTGCTGCAAAGAAAAGCAAACTCTGTTCCCCCTTCAGTCTGACTATGGATATATTGATGTTTTTCATACAGCACCATCGAAGTGGAAATCCGCATGGTCACAAGGGTAGCAGATTCAGATACAAGATCGGGCTCCACTTTGCATACAAACATCTCTAACAGCAAAGGTTGGGTATAAGCAGTTGCTAAATTCAGAATGGCCACTCCATTCGCCTACAGATTTGCTGCAGTGCCAGTAGTTAGTACTTTGCTTTGTAAAGTGGTTTGTTTGTTTTTAGATACCTTGACTAGGAACAAAACAAATTCTATGCCAGCATATGGTAATGCACTGAGCTGAAGTGATTTATTCACACTACAAAGAGGGGCACGGTTAACACAGAACATTTTTGCATATTCCGGGAACCCGACAGCCACAGGGATGGGGTTGGGGTTGTTAAGGGGAGCATAGCAAATTCCCTGTTGCTGCATTTATACCCTGAAGAAACTCATTTAGTAAGAGATTAAGCTCTGGAACTAAATCTAAAAATGAGCTAGGAGCTGGAAAGCAATAGAACGCTATGAGATTCTATTGCTGACTATGGAGGTCACATGACCCTGACACATAACTTTTACTGAGTTGACTATATCTCACTTCCTGTAAGTGCCTGTCCCTCAAGCTCTCTCTCAAGGACTTGGCCAATCTCCTTTTGTAAATAGAACAATGCTTTATATTTCTCTATTACTCTGGAGTGACTATATCAATAATGCAGGAAAGGCATCTGTCCAGCACAATGAGATTATTTTTCTGATTTCGGTTGACAGTTATGGTAATAGTTTGGCAAACAATCTACTCCACCATCAATGACCACAGATTACAGCTGTTTTTAAAAAATCTCGGCCGCTCCTGGAAATTTAGAAGATTGATTGTGTGGCAGAAGCGAGCGACCGAGCATAAGCTTTTATGGCCACAACTTTTAACTCTTTTTTTGTTCTCAAAGTGGATGCATATTCCCTTATATGCCATATGTAAGTGAACAGAATAATGAGAGCAAGGGGAAAACAAATTATCATGCTTTGAAGGCAATTCAGGAGCTGCTTTGCACTAAAGCATTCAGAAACCAGCATTGGGGGTTATAAAAGAACCAGGAAGCTTTGGTGTTCCCATGGGACAGGCTTTTACACTGCTGAATTTCCAGAGTTTTACAGACTGTTTCCACTGCAGTATTAGGGCCATGCTTTAAGCATGCCATCTGCATGGCTTTCAGCAGGTGAGCAGACTCAGCTAATGATGAGACAACTCATATGCTTACAGTCAAGCATGTGCTAAGTGGTTTATTGGATTGGGGCCAGCGTGCTCAGCAATCTACAGGATCAAGCACTTACCACTTCAGTTAGAGTCGGATGGACTCTATCTACCTATCTAGTCCTTAACACCCTAATCTCCACATATCTCTAGCTAAAACCTGAATTTGCTTCACCTGTATTCATACCCCTTTTGTGTTCACTTCTAGCAAATATTTTACCAAATAGTGTTTACTTGCAGGAATATTCAGCAATTTTTGATTGAATATTAGAGATTTTAGAAGGAAATGGTGCAATCAGGATGGACCCAATCAGGATGGAGGTCCTGTTGTGCTAGGTACAGTACAAAGAAATGTTAAAAGAGAAGCCCTGCCTTACAGAGCTCACAATCTAAATTAATGCAAGTAATCCCAGGGGAAATGTGCTGTTTAGATCACACAGTGCACTTCTTTTTCCTGAGTGGGGGGGCATAAATCTATGTGCCCAGTCAAAACTCAAACTAGAATTTCAGATTCTGAACTCTCCCAGTAAACTGCTTAGGGAAAATATTTGTAACTTATTTGAGAAGTATTTCTAGAAAATTTTCAGGAAATATTTTCAATCTGAGTAACAATGAAAGAAGAAAAATGTAACCTGCTGGACAGTGCCTTGAACAGAAAAAGAAAAAAAAAAAAAGATAAAGTCAGTATTCCCTGTGAATTGTTCACTTGGCTCTAACTTCAATGTTATTTCTGGTTGCCCAGCCTCACTATAAAGGTCGATGATAATAGAGCATTGACAGTTTTCAGGCTTTGACATTAACGGGAGTAGAATCCCAGAGTTCAGCAGGCCTTCCCCAGAGGTGAATTTGGTCCAATATGTTGGGGTTTTTTTCCTCATTGGCCATGACATTGGTCTGTTATCAGCCATCACTGCCCTGAAACCAAGAGTTACAGTCATGGCTGTAACCCAGAAAAGGCAGATAATTATTGTAACGCACCGATATTCCTTTTTCTTCCCAGTTAAAGAGCTAAACCTCAGAAGCAGAAATGAGTGTAGGATATGACTCAAGCTATTCAAACTCTCAAAATTCAGGTGGGTTCATTTGTCTCATGAACTCTTCACCTAGGCCCCAATTAGTATTATATTAACCCCCCTTAAATATGAGATTGCTGTGATCTTACAATACTCCAGAATGATCTATTAGCTGCCTCATTTCCTGGCTCCATCAGATGAAAATGTCTACAGTAGGTCATTCGATAACATTACTTGATTAATTCAGCAAGCTGCATTGAATGCCCAAGATGTCAGCCAAGTGTGGGCTGCTTACATTGAATATAATATACACTTGGATATATTACAGGGTATGTAAACCCAACTTATCCATGCATGCACACACAAACACACATATATGCAGAACAAGAGGCGACAGCATGATGATGTGGTGCAGCATAAAATGTTTATGATGATTGGCATGATTTTGCAATTGACTCATGAGGGGCAAAGGAATAGGGCCCGATCTGAAGACTAGCAAAGTCAATGGAAAAGCTGCCAGTGACTTCACTGGGTTTTGGATCAGCCCTCAAGTAAGTTAAACTAGTCATTACAAATGAATTAGAGTTAACATCTTTGTACCACACCCTATCATCACAATAACCTGCATATGCCATAGCTTACAGGAAAGGGATAACATTTTTTAAGAAGTGCTTAAGAGCCAGATTTTCAAAGTCATTTCGATACCTAAAGATGCAGATACCTCCACAAGGATTGGTCTTGGGACCAATCTAATTTAATATTATAATTAATGACCTTGACACAATAAGTAGGAGTGTAATAATGAAATCTGTGGTGGACACAATATTGAGAGGCACTGCCAATAAAAATGAGGATTGGAATATTTTACAAGTAGAATTGTGTTACCTTGAGGACTGGAACAGTAGAAATGGGATGAAATTTAATAGTATATAGTGCAAGATCATTCACTTAGTGGCTAATTAAAAGAATTTGTTATTAACAGATGAGGAATAAGATCTGGGTGTATGATCCACAAATGTGATGCAGCCATGAAAAAGGCTAATGCAATCCTAGGATATGTCAGGCAAGGTATTTCCAGAAGGGATAGATAACTACTAATCCCATTGTACAAGATACTGGTAATCTGGAATAGTGGAGCATCCAAGCCTGAATCAAGCCAGGACCCAAAGTTCAAGCCCTATTGTTTTTTCAGTGTAGACATAGCCCTACTGGACTCTTGCTCTGGGAGTCCACCAGATGTATCCCACAATCTCATGGGCCTACTTTCTTTATCCAGTTAAGTTAGTCAAGTTTGATGAACAGTCACGTTTTCCCACACTGCAACACCAACAAAGAGCTAAAGCGAATGCATTTTGGGAGGGCTCTAGGAACTCTGGGCTATGGGTGGTTGGACTCAGGCCCAAGTAATGTAGTATAGACACTGGAGCCCCAGGCTGAGACCCATGATTCAACAATCCCTAAAATGGGTTTACAAATGAGTGTAAATTTTCAAGCCCTAAATTGACAAACCCAGGATCTGCTAACTCTAACTCTTCTTACATTACTCAAGTCCTGGGCTTATATTGCCGTGTAGACATCCCCTCAGGCTCGTAAGCCACTTAGGCATTTCTGAACATTTTACTCAAGGATCCATCATAAAATTACGCAATACCAAGAAATGCCTACAATTACCCTGTGGTAGTTTGCCATTGCCTAGCACAACTCCTTGGTAAATAAGTCTTGTGCCATTTGTTTATTTATTTATTTATTTATTTGCAATGACTGGCTCATTAAACAGCTAACAAAATGTAATCTATGAGTAGAGATCGTCTTGGCTGACTAGAAAAAAAAAGTTGTGAGTTGCTACCTTTTAGAAAAATAAATAAAAATAATGGAAGGCCTGCTGCTATTCTATAAGGCCTGCCCCCATTAAAGAGATTGAATGCAGAAAGTGTGTATTTATGCCATTGAGCGAACTTAAACGTTCATAAAGACAATGAAACTTCAGTATCCTGAGTAGCTGATTTTGAGCTTCAGGTCAGAGACAGATGACTTCATGCCGAGATTTATTACTAAGAGGCAAAGCTGTGGAGTTTGTGTCAAGGTGGACCCATCCATCATCAGAAGAATTTTGCCATAATATTCTCCTGTCAGATCCCATCTACCCTTGATCAATCTATCAGGTGGCCTACTTAGGAAATTGTAAGGAATTCCAATATAATCTGATTAGACATCTAAAAAACACGACCAATGGTTAATCATGCAGGCAAATTGTAATGTGCTATATCTGACTCCCATCTTATTGCATACAATACGCACAGGGATAAATTCTCAGCTAATCTTCTACCTGGCATATACCCAATACTGTGTTGCATTTGCCTCTGCACATTGGTGCTGCAAGTATCTGCTAATAATTTTAACACCACTGAAATAGTCTAACACCTGTACACATGGGCATAGGCATTAGGATTTGTACCCATAAAATCCACTGACCCCAGTTGGTTTTGCAGGTGAAAATATTGATCCCTGTGCAAGCACAGGTGTTAGATTGTTTAATGGGCACGTGCTAATGTTACCAGATTTGCCCATTACTTTGAGGTATTCTCATTTATTTGGGTTACTCTTCTGGGAGGGGGGCCGGGGTGTTCTGTAATTCTATCAATGTACTGCTTGTGTCACTTGTGTTTTTATATGGCACTTTACTTCTCCCTTCAGCAAGTCCCCTCCCAATGGAGCTATCCTGCAGGACCTAGGTTCCCCAGGGCTGGGTTCCTCCAGCCCCAGAACCGGATGAACTCACTGACACATATCTTAACAGAGCAAGTCTGAGCAGACCGGGTCAATCAGCACTGTCAGGCTGACCCCTTATATGTCTTTGGACTCACTGGGCTGGATGAAGCAGCACTGTGAAGCTGCATCTTCTTATATGCCCCTGGGCTCCATGGACTGGGTCAAGGCTGTTACCCTTATGTCACTTCACATGCCAGTAATTGAATCTGCACATTATAGGTTCAAGTATAGGGTCATTTAAATTTGAATATGTACAATTGAAGACTGTACATTGTATGGCATACACACACAAGGACAGAGCCTCTAGTGCCTCTGAGCTTCAATATTACACTTGAGGAGGGGATAGGTGGCTTTTGCTACCTACGCAACTTCTTCCTTTAACCCTCTATATCCTAGTTGGCCACAAGACCTCAGACCTGTTCTAACGGCTTCCTACAGGCTGTTCCTCTGGCCCAGAATTCCAAGAGGGCAGTGTGCTCTGGCCATGCCCCATCCCACCATGCAGGAGAGGGCCCCTTAAAATTAGGAAATAGTAGGATACATGACTCCGATGCCCCCCACTGACAACCTACCAGCACTAGAGGGGTTGTACGGAGCAGAATAAACACAACTTGGTGTTGAGAACCTAGGTTGGCTTTGTGGTAAGAAAAATTACCTCCTCACACATAAACTCAGCAAAATTGATATGAAATCCCCCAGGGAGAACAAATATGGAACCCCACAATGTCATTTTTACAGAATGACTCTTTGGAGTGTAACCTCAGTTTCAATTATATTATGTTGTGCCTGCAAGAGGGATGCATTACAGTGGGGTAGTCTGAATACCGAAAGCATAAAACGGAAATATACACCTGACTTTAGTGGACTTGTTCCTTTTAGTCCACAGGGGAGACCCCAGACTGAACAGCCCCCATCGGCCTTCAATTCCATCTCCGCCAATTCTTCTGTGTATTTGCTCCTTTCCAAGCACACAATGCCACCGTCTGGATTTTGAGCTGCCTGGTTATAGTATCTATCTCTCCCAAGTTAGTAGCTGCTGCTGAGCTCCACTATGGTCGAGACCTTAAGAAAGATGAACTTTTCCAAAATGAGGCAGACCGGTGAACTGTGATGGCAATATAATTCCATTACTTTCAAAGGAGTTGAGTCTGTTATAGCTAGTCAAGTGTAACAATGCTGTACCTTAAAGAAAAAAAGTAGAAGTTGGGATTTTATTATTATTTCTTCAGCACGAGACCACCAAAGGGATGGAGAGCCATGTAGAGTAAGTGGAAGAGCTGTTCAAGGGGGAAATAACAGTAGTGCAAAATGAGCTATGACCTAGCTGAAAGAGTTGGTGCCTGTGGAGCCCATAGGGAATAGATTGAAGGTGAAATTAGGAAGTACCTCATTTTCCAGTTCTCTGCCTACTATGACAGTGCCCTCTATTGCTAGCTCTGAACTAAAATTTCTCAGTTAACTAAAGGCTGAAATTCAAAGAAATATCTATAAGAGGAAGACATCAGGTCTGGTGTGGGATTTGCAAAACTACCTAAAGGAACTGGGTGCCTAACTCCCACTGAATGAAACCCACATCAACTTAGGTGACTTAAAAAAAATCTCAGCCTTGATTGTTTGGATAAGGAAAGTGATGTCAATTGTTCAGACATGGAGAGATAATTGGCCATGTGTATGGGTCTTGTCTGAAGTCTCCTCAGGAGAGGTGACGTGGGTGGGGAGAGAGGATATTGCTTCCCTATAATTCATTCAGTACCTTGTAGTAATTCTGCCCTGCTTTCAGGATGCATAGAGACTCCAGCATACAGATTTCATGGGAAAACCATTGCTCAGATAGAAACACAATGACATAAGCTCAGCTGCAGAGGAAGCGTTAGGCAGAGTTGAGCAGTGGTTTACAAAGAAATATACTCAGGTAATACTTTGCGATCCTCACTTAAAAGCTACAAAGTGCTTTGGGCATTAATTAATTCAGCCTCACTGTGGGGTAGGCTTTACTATAATGACACAGAGAAGGTTCAGGGACAGGCCCAAGGTCACACAAAATGTCAGCAGGAAAGACATGAACTGAACCTCCAACCCTGACTCCCAGTTCCCCGCTTTAATCACTAGACAACACTCCTTCCCTCCTGTGAGTGAGGGAGATCAGTATTTGGAGTTCCCCGGGATGCGAGTTTTACTTACCCAGCTCCTTCCTTCCTATTACTCACAGTGTGTTGCATAACGCACGCACTGGAAACACCCTGAAAAGTGCACAGTTAGGGAAACAGTGTCAATATTTATAACATTCCCCAGCCTCTGCAGCCCCAAGCTGTTTGGAAATACAGCAAGAACATGCACTGCAGTTCAGTATCTATGTTGAAAACTACAGGAGGGAGCGGGGGGAGGCGAGCCGAGGATGTCGTCCCAGGAGCCCAGCTCTAAAATGCCAGGCTTTAATGATTTGGAAAGAAACACATTTCAGCACTACTGTGGCACACGTGCATCAGAGCTGCAGCGAGGAGCAGTAGCAGGTCTTTTTCCTAAGTACCTAAGGGGAAGTTTCTAACCACTCAGACCCACTCATGAACCTCCCAAGGGCAGAGTGTTAACAGTGCAGTCACATTGCTGGGGTCAGGTGATACAATGTATTACATCACCAAAATTGTACCAAAGCAGCTACTGGGAGATTAGCTTAAAGTATTTGACAGCTGCTGTTAGATTGCACTTTACTTTTACCGCTGCAGGTTGAAAATGAACACCAAGTCAAGCATTATTGTTATATGAAACCATTACCTCAGTCGTGGGTTACTGACCAGACAGGCTCTGCTCTGTTAGAGACCATTTTATTTGGAAGTTGTTGCAATGGCTTCATTATGCCAGCGGGTGGTGGTGGTTGTTTTTAACCCCTCTCACTAATCATCCATTCCTTTAGGCTTTTGGGGATTTCTTTAGCCAACTTAAGTACAGTCTACGGAAGATATTCTCTGGACATGCAGCTGATTTGTTTTTACTGTAGTAGCTGTTGATCTGACCTCTGAAAGTTTAAAATAGTGTGAGAGCCAGCCAGGCACAGGATCAAATGTACACTATAAAAGTGCTTGAATGCCAGGAACATTCTGAATGACTGGGCAGTGCATTCTTCAGAAGATAATTATTTCAAGTACTTTCTGTGCCTTTCAGATAAGCTTCCCTCCTAACCCATTCCCCACCCACTACTCCCAACCTGGTTGGCACCAGGATAGGGTACAATGTGAAATGTCTGTGGAAGAAATGGATGGATTCTGGATGTGCCTCTCTTAACAGAACTCTTGCACAATTCTCCTCCACCATTTTTCTTTTTGGCTGTTTGCTGAGGGTTTTACTGAGGCAAAGAGTGCTTAGTAATATCACACGGGTTAACAAATGAGATTTGCTGGTCTCCCGACCCAGTTTTTAGAGGGAATTTTTCCATGTCATGTCATCAAATGAAAGCATCACTCATTAATATAATGGGCCTTTCTGATGGTACATATGTTAGCTTTACAACGGTATAACTCCACTGACATGGCTGGAGTTATTCCTGATTGACAGTGTACGTGAGAGCAGAATCAGGTACATCACTGTAATGGATTTTCTTTGCTCACAGGATGCCCACGACTGGATTTGCACATGATTGACTCGTGCCTGCCTCTACTACACCCTCAGTTTCCCCAGAGCGCTGCAGAATAACATAAAACTAGGAAATGGCTTTTCTGTTAATAATATTTCACACATCAACACTGCTTTCTGTCTAAGAATCTCAGTGTACTTAATATACATCAATTTATCCTCACAGCACTCCCATGAGACAGGTAGAAAATTATTATTGTCTCAATTTCACATATAGAGAAACTGAGGTACAGAGGGGGGTATGGCCAATATTTTCAAGTCTTCCTAAAGAAGTCGACAGGAGCTACAAGTGCTCAGCACCTCTAAAAACAAGGCTATTTGGTGCCTAACTTTAGGCATCCATGTTTGAAATACTGACCTAAGAGAGTTACCTGCAGGCAGTGAGGGAAATCTAGGTGAACATGTCTCTTGCCTCCCAGTTCTTTGCCTCCAACATCCCTTCTCCTAGCTTCCCTTTTTGTCTTAGTGCTCACATGACTTTTGTCTGTGCACGTGAATATCCAGCATGTTCACCCAAAACCCGCCACTGGCCTCTCTGTCTACATGGTGATCACCAAGCCAGTTGAGCTTTGCATCAACAGAGAAATTCCCAGCCTCCTTTCTCTCCCATGCAGTTTTTCTCCCAAGCTGTGACAAGCTGAAATCATTTTGGTTTTGTATTAACCAACCCCAAGAGCAGTAGGACAGCTCAAAGGGAGTATGCCATTACAAAGAGATAATCATGCTGCTGGGGATTGGTGGCACTTAGATATGTACTGTGTCTTCCCTCCCAGAGTGAGATTATAAGCCTTGGACAATGTTAAAAACATACCAAGAGAACTGACATCCCTTCCAAACTAGGAACACATTCTAAAAGAGGAGGTTAATCTATATGACTCTCCATCTAATGCCTTTGGCAAATGAACATATACTTTTATTAGAAGAGGAAGGGCTGGGCTGTAATATACATTTGCAGTTAACTGTACAAGTTTGGGGAGCATGCTATGCTCATTCTTTTCTAGGTCCCACTGAAGTCTTCCTAACACTGCTAATTTTGGACATTGCTAATTGAGATTATGGGAGAAAAATGCTTAGAGACAGACGAGAAATGCATTCCAGAGAGCTGTGATATGGGACAGAAAATATCACTCTTGCCAGTTGCCAGAATTCATATAGATCATAAAAATCCATCTCATAGACCTGTTCACAGGAGTACAGGCAGGACCTTGGTCAATTCAATAGACTCAGAAGATGGAGGTTGAATGACCCTTCCCACAGGAGTAGTAGCCAGGAGCTCTTCTCATCTTCAGCTCCTTCTGTGGCCTTGGGAAAGCTGCTTCCCTCTGTCTACATTTTGTTGCCATCTGGAAAATGAGAATAAAAATAAATCATGCACTTATATAACTATGTTCCGAGGTCAGTGTGGGAATTCAGCTAATGTTTATAAAGCACTTAAAACATGGGCCACGCTGTATAAGTGCAAGCTATTATTATTAGACACTTCACAAGTGTTTCCCAGATGAATCACTACTGAAGGGAGAATATCACTCTACCAAGTTCTTCTCTCTGTTATAGGTTAGGCTACAGGTGATGGGACTATGGGACAAGTGATGACAATACAGCAAAAAAAAGTTGGTGTGTTTGCAAATAAAACTTGCTGATTCACTTTGTAGTTTGATGTGGAAGGACATTGGTTTTGGTGCCATAAAATGGGTCAAAAATAGCAGCAAACACTAGTCCTTTTCCACATCACGGCATGAGACCCAAGCACCTTCCATTTCACACCATGAGTGCCAACCATTTTCCATTTCATGATGCTAATAATGACTGCTGTGCTTACCACTTTTCAGGACACCATCACCAACCCCCTTCCATGCTAAGAATTACTGTAACACTAACACTCGGTGCCTTCTGTTCCACAATTTAGTGTCCAAACACCTCAGTCCGTCTAGGTACTTCTGAAGCTTGCATCACCATAATAAGGGGCACCAAAGCTACCAATATGCACAACCTCTTTTATATTAATGCTCAGGATGCCAAAGCTGAACAAATCTTGCAGTGCCCTTCCACCTCCTCCAGAATAAACAGCTACTTGCAATGCCAGTGCTAACTGAATATCAGGTGATCAAGCCTTTGTTGACAGGGAAGTCAATAGCCTGTACTGACTGAAGTCAACCAATCCTTTCCTGTATGAGCCTGCACGGTGTCCAGCATTTCCTTTGTGAAGTACATTAGGAGAAAAAGTTGAACACTGGCTTCCTTGACCTGACATGCAGCTAGGGCACGGTGACTTCCCACTTTTAACCTGAGCAGAGCACATATGGTCAGAAACTTTTAAAATCCAAAGCCAAAATTGGGGACCAAGAATGTTACTGCCCAAAGAAAATTACCAAGAGAAGGTTTTTTTTTTTCCAATGGGGAAAACCAAACCTTTAAATATCTAGAACACTTCTGACCTCATCACTAATTGTTCCTATTTTTCATCAGGAGAGCTTGGCAGGTCTGGTGACATTATAAAAAAAGTCCTCCCAAAAGAGCACTGCCAATTTCAGCTTTAATTCCATCAGTAAACAACTTTGACTGTGTTGGGAAAATTCCATTAATCATTCATGTTCTGCAAAGAATGATACACAAAGGAGCTGTCAAAACGAAGCAGCTACTCTCCATTTGTTTGGTAATTAAGAAACTCCCTTCCATTCTAATGGTGCAGGGAGGCAAATTCCATGACCAATAAGGACCACTGGGAATCAAATGATACTGAATCACCTGCATTTAAACTCTGGGGGCCAGATTTTACTGCTTTACTTCCCTTTTTGTACCCACAGTTCTAAGTGAGTGCATTTAAGATCACTTACACATCTATCACATTAGTTGCTCTCAAAATTACTTATTGGTGTACCTCTCAATCTGTGAAAGCCAAATTTTTAAAAAAAGGTGTGAAAAGGACCCCAAATAAGGGGGACACAAACATGATTCAGGCAAGAAACTTAAAATGTCATGGGATTCATTCCCTTACAGTATATGACTCTTTCTGTAACTTGGGTTTCATTATTCTTTATTTCAGATATAAATGGTTAGTCACGTAACAAATATTTGGAAAACAGTTAATTGAGGGACTAACACGAGTGTTGTCCCTGGAAATTAGAGTAATTTGAGATGTATGTTTGTGGGTACAAAATTTAGCGCACAGGTAGTTGCTTTTATAGAACAGTGGGCATCGGATGGGAGATTGAAAGTTAGACTCTAAAGTGTCACACAGTCTAATGTACCCTTTTGGCACCACTTGGGGTGAGCACTGTAATACTTGTAAAGAGACAATGTGCACTTTTGATCTATTAACTGGCTGTATGGAAAACTTCCCTCTGACTCTGCCACCCTGACTCATGTCAAGTGATACCTTTACCGTGAGTAACCCTGCTGAAATCAATAGGACTACTTGTGGTGTAATGAACTACTCAATGTGAGTAAAGGCAGAAGAATCTAGCCTGGAAACATTAGTAGCAGTTGGCTTTGGTATAACTTAATGATGAATATCTTCAGTTTGGATCACAGATGTTTCCAGAACCTGATGTGTGAATTATGTGATTTCCATCCAACTTTTGCAGAGACTTGAGGCACTTACAAATCCTGGTAATAGGCGTTTTGGGAATCTGACACATAGATTTGGATAAGCATCTAAAGCTAGGGGTAATTATCTGAAATTAACCCTTACCTGAGCTCAAATCCTGCTGAAGATCACCCATGACTAAAATAAAGGCACAGATTCTGCAATCCTTACTCCAGTAATAATTATTTCTACCAGTATGCCCTCCAAAGACAGTGGGAGTGCTCACATAAGTGACAAGTATCAGGGGTAGCCGTGTTAATCTGGATCTGTAAAAGCGGCAAAAGCACTCATGTTCCAATACATTTGTTAATCTATAAGGTGCCACAGAACTTTTTGCCCCTTTCACATAGGTGAGTCCTTCTTGAGTTGCAGAATCAGGCCAATAACATTTGTAAAGGTATAAGGAAGGTATTATTCACTGTAAGTACGAGTGGCAGAATGAGGTTCTGATTGAGTGATTGATTTAAACACAGACCTCTCTATTAATCAAGCTGGTGTTAGATAGCTTTGACACCTAAGAGTCAGAAATGGCCTCTGGTTTTGAACCTTCAACTAGCTGAAGGTACAACTACACACACAAATGGGTTCAATAGTAGCTAGGAGTAGAACACAATCCCTGGTGCCCACAAATCACGTAGTTAAACTTAGTGCTATAAAACATGCCCACAATTACTTAAAGGAGCACAACTGCAGGCTGAATGGAGCCCCTTCTGAACATCAGTGCCTTAAGGGTTGTTTATTAGTCCTCCATTTGACTTGGCTTTCTGAAGCTGAAGGTGATGTATTATTTATGAGATTATTATTAGATCAGTAACAATGATCAGTAATTCACCAATGGTGCTTGATTCTAGGCAGATGTTCTGGAATCAAAGATGTTCTGGGGCGTATATACAATGGCCTATTTGTTATGCCCTCTCAGACTTTCCAGCCACTAGGTCTCACTGAGGAATGCCCTATAAAATCCTCTAGCACAGGGGTTTCAAACTCAAATTACTTTAGGGCCAGTGCCAGTCCTCAAATCCTCCCAGTGGGCCAATGTCACTCATGCCGCCCAGAACCTGCCCTCAAAAAACTCTACTCCCCCCCCAAACTCCACCCCCCAACCTGCCTAAGGTTCTGGGATGTAGTTTGGTGGGGGATGAGGTCTGGAATAGGGGATTGGGGTGCAGGCTATGGGAGGGAGTTGGGATGCAGAAATAGTGAGAGTTGGGCTCTGGGACGGAGTTTGGATGGGGGAAGAGGTCTGGGGTGTAGGCTCTGGGATGGAGTTTAGGGGCTGGAGAGTTGTGTGGGGAGGGGTTGCAGGCTCTGAGAGGGGGTCAGGAGTGTGGTGCTCATTTGGAACTCCAAGGTGGGGTGGGGTGGGGGCATCCACATGCTTCTGCCCCCAGGCACTGCCCCTGCTGCGTCCCATTGCCTGCAGGGGTGCTCGGGGTAGGGGCAGCGTGTGGAGTGCAGCCCCACCCCGCCCAGCCCCTGGACTGCACGGAGGGGCCTGCAGCCACTGGAGTGAGCAGACAGATGCCTCTCAGCTCCACTGCGCTGCCAGAGCCCCTGAGGGAGGAGCATCGGGGGCAGCAGGAGAGGCCAAGGGAGAGACCAAACCTGCTTGAGCCCTGCGGGCCACATTGGGGAGGCTCGTGGGCCACAGATGGCCCACAGGCCATCAGTTTGAGACCCTTGCTCTAGCATGAGGATTCTCCCTCAACCTTGTACCTTCTTCCACCCCAGTTTTCCCTGTCCCCCTCTCCCTGCCCCATGGGATTAGTCTAAATGTCAACCAGAGATTTCCATAGACAGAGCTAACTGGAGTGAAAGATTCCATCCAGTTGTAACTGAATGCTAGCAAAAGCCTATAGTTCTTTTTTTAACAAAAAGATTTAATAATCCCACTTGCTTATTAAGAACACAGTACCAGAAACATGACCCCTTTCTGACATTTAAATGTGACCTTTTCTTAAAACCACAATGTACTCACTTGCTTACATGATACCAGATTTGACATTCTTAACCCATTCATACTTAGACCAGTGCAGTTCAGGAGAGTCCAGTGACTTTAACAAACAAGAGTTTAAGAGACTTGGATATTTTCAAATATTTGGAGCTCAGTTCCGATCTCTGAGACCTTTTTAAGCACTTCTCTGGCTTTGTCAACAAGATGTTTAAGTGTCAGCTTTAAAACTTCAGCCAGTTTCTGAGAGGGAGAAACAATTCACTAATGTTCAGACTGAACTAGCAACAGCTAAGCCAGGCATTTTCATCTTCCTTCCTATCGCAACATTGCTGACCCTAAATGTTGCTAAAAAAATATCATGAGTCAGGCCTCAAAAAGAAATCAGGAGACTGGTTTAAAAACCACAAGATTTTAGAAAAATAATTATCAGGTGGGTTTTTTCAATTTGTCTTCTGTTTTTTGAACTTTTAGGATCCACTTGAATCATATTTCCACGCTCTTCTCTGCAACTACAAGGGCTAGAAACTTGCTTCTTTTTTAAATTAAAGCAGAAATTCTCACATAACCACTCTTTTCCAGGAGCTGGAACTTTAAATAAAACATCAAATATTGTGAACTTGTGATAAAATCATGAGAGTTTGGAAACACCTCTATCCCATTGTTAATTTGCCTCATTCTAATTTATGGCAGCAATATAGCAAAAACCCCTCCATTAATATCCATCTTTAATCTGGATATACACCAGTGTAACTGAGAGATCAATCTGTCACACAACTGTTTTGTGTTTGTCTCTGCCTCTCATATGTATATCACATAATATATTAACTGGAAAAGTCAACAGGTCTGACTTGGAATGTGCTCAGAGGACAGATCTCTCAAGCAAAAAGGCGGTATTTTTACATAGTCTCTTTCCTCCTTTGACTGAAGATGAAAGGGCAGAGTCTTGACCATTTTGAGTTTCATGTCCCGTAATGTTTTGGAGTTTCCCATCTGATGTTTTTAGTATATGCATTTCAGTAAAGCAGCACGATCAGCTTTCAACACCTGCATGAATTACACTATGCAGAAGTTTATTTTTGCACTCAAACGAGTCCATCAGAATACTTTTTCCTGCTCCTACAGTTGTCACTGCTGCTATTGGATGTTTGCAGCTTTCCGTTGAGTGCTGGAGGGAGATACTTAGCTAGCCATGCAAAATACCTATGATATAGTTAGAGATGGACCCAAACCAGAACCTCAGATACAAACACCCCTAAAAACTGGGAAAGCCCAGGCTCACATCAGGATCTCAACTTTGCAACTTGGAAACCTCTCTTTCCTACAGAACTCCTCTTCATCTCTCTGCTGGGGAGATATTCCCAGCTTCTGCCACTCAGATGAATTCAGTTCCTTTTGTCAGAGCTTGTCCCATTAACATCAGTGCTAATGGGATTCAGAGATGAGCCACAGGCACAGTGCTTAACAGCAAGATTTTTAGAGAGGAAGTGCTACCTGCAATCAGTTTCCTGCCTCTGAACACGAGCTGCTGAGCACTTTCGCCATGGCTTCCAAACACGTGGCCCTATCTCTTGCTGATAACATCTGGGTCCTGGAGGCAGTAGGTGAGCCCACTGCTAAGCAAGTGAGAATACCTAGGAGGCTTAGCGTTTCAAAGTATGTTGTGTCTTGTGTTCAGTAAAGGAGAATAAAAACATCACAAAGCAAGGTTGCAAACACCAATGTGAGGGCAAAGGAGGCAGATGCTAGTGACAGCCTGTGGCTCTGGTTTCATCATAAGTTTGGCCCAGGTGCTTGTCTCACTGGGCTGATGCTGAAAGGGAGAGGGTGTCTACTGGTGGCAGAGCAGGGGAAGGATTTTAATCCTTCAGATGACTGGCTCCACTGGTAGGAAGCCTGACACAACATGGTTTGGTGTCAGGTTTCAGAGTGATAGCCCTGTTAGTCTGTATTAGCAAAAACGATGAGGAGTCCTTGTGGCACCTTAAAGACTAACACATTTATTTGGGCATAAGCTTTTCTGGGCTAGAACCCACTTCATCAGATGCATGGATTGGAAAATACAGGAGCAGGTATAAATACATGAAAAGATGGGAGTTGCCTTACCAACTGTGAGGTCAGTCTAATGAGACAGTTCAATTAACAGTAGGATACCAAGAGGGAAAAATAACTTTTGCAGTGGTAATGAGAGTGGCCCATTTTAAACAGTTGACAAAAAGATGTGAGTAACAGTAGGGGGAAATTGGTATGAGAGAAATTGAGTTTAGGTTTTGTAATGACCCAACCCCTCCCAGTCTTTATTTAGGCCTAATTTGATGGTGTCCAGTTTGCAAATTAATTCCAGTTCTGCAGTTTCATGTTGGAGTCTGGTTTTGAAGGTTTTTTTGGTTGAAAATTTGCTGCTTTTAGGTCTGGTTATTGAGTGACCAGGGAGATTGAAGCGTTCTCCTACTGGTTTTTGAATGTTGTAATTCCTGATGTCACATTTATGTCCATTTATTCTTTTGCATAGAGACTCTCTGGTTTGGCCAATGTACATTGCTGGCACATGGCATATATCACATTGGTAGATGAGCAGGTGAACGAGCCTCTGATGGTGTGGCTGATGTCATTAGGTCTTATGATGGTGTCCCTTGAATAGACACGTGGACAGAGTTGGCAATAGGCTTTGTTGCAAGGATAGGTTCCTGGGTTAGTGTTTTTGTTGTGTGGTGTGTAGTTGCTGGTGAGTATTTGCTTCAGGTTGGGGAGCTATCTGTAAGTGAGGACTGGCCTGTCTTCCAAGGTCTGTGAGAGTGAGGGATCGTCCTTCAGGTTAGGTTGTAGATCCTTGATGATGCACTGGAGAGGTTTTAGTTGGGGGCTCTAGGTGACGGCTAGTGGTGTTGTTACTTTCTTTGTTGGGCCTGTCTTGTAGTAGGTGACTTCTGGGTACTCTTCTGGCTCTGTCAATCTGGTTTGGTGTAAGAAGCATGGCAAGAAACAAGATGCTGACCTTCTGGCAGCTACTGAATGGGGGGAAGACACCTCACCCAGCATCTAGAGCAGCACTAACCACATGACATCTTCGGTGCTCACGAGACTGGTTTCTTCTACTGGGGTTTTCCTGACAGAGATCTTGGTGTGCTGAAAGAAAGGTTTGCTGGAAGGAAAAAAAGCTATGGACTGCATCCAATTGCTGTGTTGGACAAATGATAGGAAAGAGCAAGTGCCCTCGTTGTCTCCCTATGGACCTCTCAAAGCTGCCCGTGCTCTACAAACTCAGCCAGTGCACGGATGACAAGTTTGAAGTGTGGCTTACGAACTGGAACAGGGAGCTGTAGACACATGTGCTTTTTAATTATCAATTGCCCAGCTCATTCAGCTAATATAGAACTATCACACATTGTGTTAAAATTCCTGCCTCTGGACACAACCTCACTCAGGCAGCCAGTGGACATAGGTATCATTAAAAATTTCAAAGGTCACAACTATGCTTGTCCTAATGCACACGTTATTGACTCTCTGGTTGCTGACCCACACCTAGTAGTGGTAGATGTTGCCAAAAAACATCTCTGATTAGTGCATTTCATCTTGCTACAGAGTCATGGGCCTCTGTTCTCTCACAGACTGTTTAGACTTCTTCAGAAAGGGACAGTTTTCACCAACAACAGAAAATGATAGTCTGGTGGACATTGATGTGCTGGTCAACACTTCTGTTCCTGAAAAATCTAACTGCAGGGGACTTTGAGGCCCCTGTTGAGTTTGACAGTCATTCAGAGCCAGAAGGGGAGCTTTCTGTTGCAGAACTTCTGGAGACAGCAGTGGTTGTAAAGCACCCACAGGCTGATCAGGCAGTAAAGGACTAGTACAGGTGATGAAGAACCCAAAGAGAGTTCCCTGCACTGATGTGCAGTGAATATTTTTTGCAGGATATGCCAGAGTCATGGCTTTGAGACCAGTTACGAGGCTGCATACAAAACTGGGAAGGATTTACAGGTGGAGGAGGCAAAATGTAGAAAGCAGACAACACTGGACAACAGGGCCGCCTGGGGAGAGGGGGTAAATGGGGCAATTTGACCCAGGCCCTGGGCCCTGCAGGGGCCCCCAAGAGAATGTAATATTTTATAGTTTTGCAACTTTTTTATGGAAGGGGCCCCCAAAATTGCTTTGCCCCAAGCCCCCTGAATCCTCTGGGCAGCCCTGTTGGACAGATGTTATTAAAAATATTATATTATTATTATTTATTTGTAAAATCTTGTGCTTCTTTAATTTGTGTGACATATAATGAGCACTAACTAGAAGTACAGGACTGTTCAGCATACAGAGACATTATACTGTAATTGTTTTACAAGTTTTCTTTGGGGGAGGGATGTTAAAAGCTGTGTCTCTATACAGTATTTTAGGATGGTGCTCCGCTTCACAGTATTTCTTGAGACACATAGCAAGCTGAAAGTTAGTAAGTTTGCAATCAGCACTGTGGTACATGATACAATGTATCCATTACTTTCCGTCATGTTTGGTATTCTTTATTACAGAAAGTTAATGAACAGTTTTACAACTACTGTTCTGTACAATGTATCATTGTTCTGTGCTTGTTTTTTCTATCTATCCCCCCCGAAAACAGTGCCTTGCTCTTATTGGCAACTTTTGGGTAATTGCAACTTGTAACTGGGATCTGAGAGTTGTTACTAAGTAAAATCTACTGAAAGTGCAGGCACAACTGGTGTCAATGAGCCATCTAAGCACCAATATGTACATACATATAAGGAAGCTAAATGCCTAAAATCCAGCTTACTCAGCATGAGTAAGGCTGATAGAATACCTTACTCCATGAGCAGCTCTAATGGTTTCAGTAGGACTACTTCTGGAGTAAGATACTACTCAGAATGTGTAAGGACTCCAGAATTAAGCCCTAACTGACAGTGGTTCCCATACTTAGTTGCACTGGAGAATGGTAAGGTGAAAGTCCTAATCTAAATCATACACTGAGGGCTTACACCTTACTCACACTGAGTAGTGCACTAGTCGGCAAATAGTCCCAGGGAAATCAACAAGTATGGGATAGTTCAGTGATGAAAACGATCTCTTTGCAGAGCACCAACCCAAAGATCAGTGCACCATTGAGCTCTGTGAAAAGGCCTTACATGGGATGTAAAGTGTCTTGTGATGTCCACTGCACAGTGGTCAATTTTACCTAAAGAAAGGGCAAAACCAGCTCCTTAAAGCAGCATAGCTGCTTGGGAAAATTGTAACCTCATGGAGAATACTCCTCACCCAAAATATCTGCAGTTACTTTAAACCAGCCCTGCCTTTTGTTAGGCAGAGGGGATAAATCTGTGATTTTCATTTTAAATGCCCTGTTTTCAGAGGGGCAACTGAAAGGTCAAGCAAGACATTTGATATATTTGAATGCAGGCAGCTGTGGAGATGAACAGATTTGACATATTTAAATAAAACATCCTAATGGCGTGTTCTGGCCTTGAAGGCCTCAGGCAGCTTACACTGTATTTGTTAGACACTATGGATTAATTACTCTCATAAATGAATTATACCCGTTTCAATTTAAAACCATAAGTGTTGCATTTGAACTAGGGTCAAATTAAACTTTCTGTCAATTATGCAGATTACTTAAGCAATTATGTAAATTGTTAATAAATTCTTAAGTGGAGGGGAATTTTTCTTGCAAAACTATATATTTGATGTGTTACTGAGCTTAAACACTTTCAGGGGACAAATGCACAGAGGAAAGAAAAGTGTAGCTTTAAATAGCCACCCTGGGAGTTGCTACAGTGACTGCCTCCACTCATGCATCCTGGAAGACAGGGTTTATCTCCAATTGGGCTGAAGCAGGAGAGCTGGGCCAGTGAGTCTCTCCCATTGTGTTTACCTGGCACAGGAGGTGCCTTTGGATCCTGAGCTGACATTGTGGTCTGCTAATTAGAACAAGGCACTGGGAGGCTGGAATAGTTGGAGTCCGTTCCCAGAATTGGCAGCGAGCCATTGCATGATCTTAGCTATAAACTGTTATTCTTTGTCTGTACGTCTTTCCTTCTAGGTTATAAGGCAGGTGTGGCCAACCTGAGGCTCTGGAGCCACATGCGGCTCATCAGAAGTTAATATGCGTCACCTTGTATAGGCACAAATTCCAGGGCTGGAGCTGCAGGTGCCAACTTTCCAATGTGCCAGGGAGACTCACTGCTCAGCCCCAGGCTCTGCCACTCCACCCCTTCCCACCCCCTCCTCTGAGCCTGCCATGCCTTCAGTCCTCCCTCCTCCCCCAGAGGCTCCTGCACTCCATGAAACAGCTGATCGGGAGGTGTAGGGAGGGAGGGGGAGACGCTGATCGGTGGGGCTGCTGGTGAGTGGGAGGCGCTAGGAGCTGGTGGGGGAGCTTATGGGGGCTGCTGACGTATTACTGTGGCTCTTTGGCAATGTACATTGGCAAATTCTGACTCCTTCTCAGGCTCAGGTTGGCCATCCCTACTGTAAGCTCTTTGGGGCAGTGCCTGTGTCTTCCTTCATGTTTGTATAATGATTAGTACTTTAGGCCTGATTTTACACCACTGAAGTCAATGCTAGTTTTGCCATTGACTTCAGTAAGTTTAGGATCAAAGCCCTTTGTTAGTCATTATTATTTTTCTTGTCCATTATTTTTTTCCAGTAGTGCCCCAATCAGATAAATCATGGTCTCTTTCCTCTCTCTCCCAAACAAAGGGGTAAATATAGAGTCAGCTGAAGTTACACTATTATCACTATAGTGTAGCTTCATAGCAGAATCTGGTCCACTGACTGATGGATTTAACCTAATGCAATTACTTTGAATTTACCTCAGTGTAGAAGAGACCAGAGTTTGGCTTGCAGGGTCCAAATTTAGCCCTGCCATAAACAGTTGCAGCCATCACTGGGCCTGATTCTCCTCTCGTGCTCCAGTTTTATGCCACTGTAACACCATTGGTTGGGCAACTTACCTGGGATATAAGAGAACCAAGTTTGACTCCCTGCACTGCCACAGAATGCCTGTGTGACTCTGGGCAGTGACTTAGCCTCAGTTCCCCATCTGTACAATGGGAATAATAATTCTTCTCGGAGAGGAGATAGGCATCACCCATTGAAAAGTTCTGAAATGACCGAGTTGGTCACAGAATATGTAGATGCAACTTCCTTGACTTAACTAGAATTACCTGTTTGCAATGAGAAGAGAATCAAGTCCATTTTCTTCAATGGAAGCTTACATTAGGATGAGTTTGGGCTCCAGAGAATACTAAATGGACATGATTTGCCTCCATTTGGCACACTCACAGAGTGCCAGACTTTGTCACTCACCCCCATTTTATGACCAGCTTACAAGTCACTATTGTTGAATTCTGCTGAATTTGTCCCTCTTCTGGCCCAGTTTAGCCATCAAAGAACCATGGAGGTTTCCAAGTTTCCATTCAGAAATCTCCATGATGTATCAGAGCCTAGCACTTGATGCACAACTCATCTCCTTTCTACCATGATGCAAATTGTTCCAATGCTAGGAGTGGACAGAACTGGAAATTCCACCTGGAAAAACAGGAAAGCAAAACAGTGGTTGAAAGTAGGAGTTCAGTTGCTTTTACAACTCAGCTTCAGCAGAGGTGGCATATAAACCCCAAACCTGGGTGTTCCCAAGTTTGCCTGTGACTAATTGAAACCCTAATAAAGAAGAGACCTCTGACCTTGATCCTCTGGGCCACTTACCTTGTTCAAATTAACATTTTAACATCAGTTATAAAATGTGCTACATCTCAGGGGGTCGGGGGGTGGCAAGAGGGCAGGAAAACACATCCAATGCAATGAAATATGCATATCAAGCCTAAAAAGGAATGGGAAAATTCAATGAATGATAATGCAGGCTGTCTTTGTTAAAATCTACATGGCAGTATCTTTAAACTCCAGAGTATTCAACCAAAGGCATAGGGGCAAGCGTACCTGGCAACCATTTACTTTTTATTCTTTGTGGCACCGAGAAAATGCTTTCTAAAATATTAGATGAAAGGCCTCTTTCAAAACTACTTTGCTTTATAGTACTTTTCTCTCAAGCTGTTCTGCATACTTAAAAGTCAGAGCCACCTTGAGTGGATTACATTTTTTTGCCTTTCTCTCAGCACCCCACGTAGTGCTGCCCGACCTGCATTCCGAATGCCTTGTTGTCATCATGATAAGCATTTTCTGTGATAGGAAGGCAAAGAGAATCAACCTTTTTAAATACACACACACAACTCCCAATGCTTTGTTGAAGCAAGCAGCAGCCCCAGCTCACAGGGATACACAGGGCTGTAGACAGAAAGCTATTTAGAGCATTGAAAACAGGCTTATTACCCTGCCATTTTTTGTGCACAGAGGTTTTTTTTTTTTTTCCCGTGACATTAGAGAGTCCGAAGTGACATACATTTTTTATAGCTTCATAAAGTCGTCTCCTGACCGGGTCACCCTTCTCATAACTAGGGAGCAGAACGCTTGAAAAAAGCCATTCATCAACGTGAAAGGAGCCGCTGTCTACTGGCTCCAATATGCACACAGTCTGGCAAGATTCAGCTCAGTGCAAATGCTAAGTTACTCCTTTGCTAATGCCAAATGACCCGCTCACTTCTATTAGCACACAGAAGGGGACAAGAAGGGCATGGTTGCTGTCCGTGTCTGCATAAATGCCTCTCGAGATACAGCCCAGGATCAACACTTCTTGCTAAATGTACTGAACACGGGAAAAATTAGTTTCATATTTATATCAATTAAATATTCAATTAAACAAAGATAAAATTATGGGAAGAAAATTTGTTCTTGCCTAATGGGCTATGTCACGTTTATTGCATTTTCACACGTATACCATTAAAGGCCCAGCAAAGGGATGCAGGATTGATACTCCCGGGTTGTGTCTCCTACGGCTCCCACACAGTTCTTTGTTCTGATGTGCTTGTTCAAAATTGTATCAGCAAAAACCAGACTGTGGGGACAAATTGACTTTTCTTTCTTCTGAAGGGAACATTTTCAGTGTAAGAAAAATCTGTAAACTATAGACACATATTAAGGGCTCATTTAAGGGACGACAATAGTACACCAGAGTATAGAAATTGCCAGTCTGGTGAACCATGCAGTCCCTTATCCTATCTCCAATGATAGCCAGTGTGAGCTGCTTTTGGGGAATGCTCCAGAAACCCCATAGTGGACAATTCTGGAATAACCTGTCCATAGGGGAAGTTTCTTCCTGAGTGACACCAGTTAGTGGTTGACTTCTGCCCTGACACAAGAGGATTTACATCGCTGCTAAAAAAATAATAATTGTCCTCCTATTTAACATAACTGTGGGTGTTCTCATCTGCACCAATGTCAAATTCTTTCTTCCGTCTTGCTAAGCTCTTGGCATTAGTGATATTTTGTCTCAGTGATTTCCACAGGTTAATGAGGCAGTGTGCAATAAACTATTTACCTGTATGATTAATAATAATACCTAGCTTTTTTCAGTAGATCTCAAAGCATTTTACAAAGGAGACACATTTTACAGATGAGGATACTGAGGCATAGAGTGTGAACTGACTTGCCTAAGGTCACCCATCAGACCACCAGTGAAGCTAGGAATAGAGCTCAGGTCTTCTTCTTGTTTATTTTTTTTCAGCTAGGATGTCCAAAACTCAACATAGTGTATCCTATTCAGTGAGGGAATTACCATCTATCGAATTATATCATTTATAGTATTATTGTCTAATTCTTGTTTGCTTTTTCACTGCTATGGCACCTGGAGCAGTGCCTTTCATGATGTCCAAATCTTTCCCCCTCCAGAGGATACAGACACCCGTGAACTTCTGGAAAATCTGAGTCCACGTAACTGGAGCTATGTGCTTAAACTGGATTTTGATTTTGTGAACTCTGAAGGTTTGTGACAGGAGCTTTCTTGTATTGCCTTTGAAAGCAGAATGCTACTCGGGTGCTAGTGCACTAAGTCTTTTACCTAGGAAAGTCCAAGTTCACCATTGACTATTTTTTACGTTTTTCCCCAGCGCTAGTTGGCTACATCTCACTCCCCAAAGGCACCCCAGACATTTTAACACTGTTGCTATGGGAAGACTTTTTTCAAGGGCAGAGGGGGACTGTATTAGTCAAGGTCAAATGCGGTACAATGACAGGAATACATGGAGCAAATGGCGCCCTGCTCTGCCATGCCGTGGCAGGGATCGGCTGGTCAAAAGGAACACTGCTGCTCTACTAGACAGTCTCACCTCCTATGGACCTTCTCCCAGTTCTCAAGGTGGAACCATCTCTCTAGCTCAGCTTCCCAAATCAAAATGGAATCACTCTCTTGGCACTTTCTCACTCCAGTAAAGTACGCGAGGAGCTAGCAAGTGGAGAACCAGACCCACCGTTTCTTCTCCTCCCCTATTTTTGTTGTTCCAAAAGTTCCAAAGGAAGTGGTTGAAGTTTGTGTTCATTCATTTTCCAGCTGAATTAAGTCAGACCTAAAGTGGTCAAATGACTTTCTGAGGAGCAGATAGTGAGTCAATGACTTGTCCCAGTTCGTATGTAAGGTCCTCAGGCCTGCCAGCCCTTTTCTTTACATGCAAGTCCACAATAGCCTCCATTCATCTGTCTGCTTCGGGAAATAGTAGAGTTGGAATAAAATACATAAAGGTATTTGGGTGTCAGGGCAGGCAGGCTGTAATTGCCAATTAGAAAAAGAGGCTGTGAGGCTGTGGTATTGATTGAGTTTTTGGAGGAGAAACTGAAGTAAACATGGCATATCTTCCAAGCATCACATCTTCAATATGCCAGGTTAGACAAAACAAGGCCAAATGATTTGAGCTATAGAGGAAGATGTGCATCAAATGCTCCCATTGGCATCTTAATTTTTTTTTCTAAATGGTGTCTCTTGGGGGTTTGTTTCTTTTAAATCCAGTATTCTGTAATACAATGAACTTGCAAACTACGAATAAAAAAATCTTTACTGAGTTTTGAAAGTTATTGTAAAATCCCATTTGGTCTCAAAGTATTTTGGGGAACATCTATGAATTTTTGTCATCTTACAGTGTGGAGAATCTTGGACTGTACAAGGGGATGAAATTCAGTCATCTCTGGTTGGTCCTACAGCATCATTCCTGACAAATCACAAAGCAACATTGATACTGTACAGACTGACACTACAAAAATTGTGTGGTGGCCCTGCCTGGGCCTACTAAGGGCTTGTCTCCACTGTGGGGTAATGTACTCTACAAGGGTGTGATTTTAACACTCACTAATGTTTTGCAAAGTAATTGGTCCATGTAGACCCTGCTGGTGGGCACTAAAAGTTTCCTAGTGTGCTTTAATATAATGTACCATTTGAAAAACCATGAGATTAAAGCATACTAACAGGGTCTATCCAGACCTGCTACCAACATGTTAATGCACTTTAGAAATCACATTGTGTAGAATGTATTACCCCATTGTATAGACAAGGCCTACGTTAAATAAAAAAGTTACTTTTAGATTTACTGTAGTGGAGTCCTATACTTTCTGTGCCCTGATAAAATGATACAGTAAGAAGAATAAACCAGCTCTGATTAAAAGATAACTAATCATGAGAGAGACCTTTCTGAGGACCAGAACATTTTTGTTTTACCATTTTTATTTTGGCTTTTTTCCCCAATGCAAATCTCGGTGTTTTCTTTTTTGTCCAGGGACAGTTGATGAAATGCTATGAGAAATGTATTATTTTTGGAGTCTCTAATAGACGTTCCAACAGCCTCCATCAGCGTCCTTCAAATGGTCTCATTTGGTTTCCAGATGTTTCTCTCTGTTTCTACTGAAAGCAGCATGGCCACATGGTAATCAGCAGCAAAGTAAGCAACAGAACCTAGGTCTTATTCCTCCCATTCCTTAATCAAATCACCAGACCACACTGCTGAAACGAAACTGCAAAGAAGACATATCTGTGAACTAGAAGGGAATTCTGGGTCTATTGGTTAGTGATGACCAGACCATCAGAAGACCCAATACATCAGTTTGGAAAAGGACTTTAAAGTTTAACTCCTTCTGCCAACCTCTTTGTAATTAGAAAGTACTGGGAATCTTACAGGGAAACATGTTCTCAAGAGGTTTTCCACGCAAAAATGTCACTCAGATGCACACATACAACTTCTTTTGACTTTCGTCTCACTTGTGGATGTATCTGTGGGCTGAATTTGACCCTAGAGTAATTTATTGGAAAAGACAATATACCTTTGGTTATCATGATTATCAAGAAATCAGTGGGCTGATGAGGTGCTCTGGGCTGCTGAGAGGTCCCGTTCTCTGTACCTACAAGCTCTGTTTTAGACCGTGTTCCTGTCATCTAATAAACCTCTGTTTCACTTGCTGGCTAAGAGTCACGTCTGACTGCGAAGTGGGGATGCATGCAGGACCCTCTGGCTTCCCCAGAACCCCGCCTGGGTGGGCTCGCTGTGGGAAGCGCACGGAGGGGCAGAGGATGCTGAATGCTCCAAGGTCAGACCCAGGAAGCCGAAGCTTCTTGCCCTGAAGACAGTCTGCTCCAAGGGAGAGGAGGCTCCCCAAAGTCCTGAATGGCTTTGTGGGGAGCAGTTCCAGAGCATCGCCCGGGTACTCCGTGACAGACTCCCATTGACTTCAGTGGGCTTTGACTCGGGTTCCTATCCCTCCCATTCCAGCAGTGTCCCTTTTTTCCTTCTGATGCTATCTTCCTATCTTTTTCCTGCCATCCCCTCCTTTCTATTTAACACAGTGCATTATACCTTGATACATCTTCTATTTCCTATTGCAGCTTTGTCCCAGCCTCTCTTTCCCATCCTTTCCCCTGACTGCAGCTTCCCATCCTTCCCTGACATGTTGCCCTGTGTTTTCTTCTCTCTCTCACATCTTTCTTTTAGATCACTTCATGCTGCACCATATTTGCATACTGAATACCACAGGACACAAGGTAACCAATGTCCTGGGACATGACCCACAACATTCAGATTGAATTGCACATTTTTGGATCACTCACTCTAATCCCAATTGAGATGAAATGCATCTGAGCCAAAATTTTGGCAGATGGCTCACCGATCAGGTGTCTGCAAAATCCCCCCAAAGTGAACGGCATTTGTGTATGCTTTGTAAACTCAAATACTCCCTGGGCAGCAAGAAGCCCAAACTTCTGCTTGCTTAGCCAGGTGGTTTGGTTTTCGGAGGGTTTCCCAGAAAAGGCTCACTGTTTTCTAACTAATCCATTTTGATTTTTGGAAAGGTTTTTTATTTTTTTTCTCCCTGTTTAATTTCTGGAGCTCACCTAAGCCCCTGGCTCAGTCTCCAGTAAATAATTAGCTGAAATACCATTTCCATCCCCCATGAAATCAGACAGTGCAATGTCAATGGCGGGTAGAAGGTGACTGAAATGAGATTTGGTATGGTTTAGGGACGGACAGAGGAGAGGAGTAGGGAAGAACATTCCGGTGTGTCTTTTAGTTTGTGTTAATAAAAACGATTGAATTACATACAGTATAGTAACATACAGGAGAGGAAAATGTTCATTCTATTCACTCACTGCAAAAATCCCCCTAGATGGGCTATACAGAACCTATTGGATGTGCAACCAATATCAGTTGGAACCTCTGTTACGTTGCAACCTTTCATTAAGAGTTATTCACCGCCTTGGGTTTGTTGCCTGCATTCTGCCTTGTGGTGTATGTAACAGCCATAGATGGGTTAAGCAGCTTTTAGAAGCTTGACCATATCAAGCCTTCTGTGTATATTCAGCCAATCAGAGTTAGGCCTGATGATACCAGGCTCTCATCCCGTGATCCATTGGTTGATCGAGTGCACTGATATAATATCTTCCAGTGATAGTCATACAAGACAGCGTTCTGCAACAGGCCAGGATATTTCTGCTTTAGGGTGACCAGACAGCAAATGTGAAAAATTGGGACGGGGTGAGGGGTAATAGGAGCCTATATAAGAGAAAGACCCAAAAATCAGGACTATCCCTATAAAATCAGGACATCTGGTCGCCCTATTCTGCTTCCTTCTGCTCATGACGTTTCAACGAATCTCAGCTGAATTAAGGTTTTGTTTTTTTTTTAATAAAGCAAATTGTTATATTTTGGATTGGTCTCCAGACTCAAGTAGAATGGACCTAAGTTTTCTTCTGTCTTATATCAGTGAAAATAAGGAATAACATAGGCAGAGTGTAAAACCAGTGGAAGTGAAATCAGAATTGAATCCTTTTATTCCGAACATAGCACCCTTTTGTTTCTTTCCTTTCTGTTTTCCATGCAGAAGAAAGCTCTCTACCCTCCACCCCCTTTCCCCAGCACTATAATCTTACTGTTTTCCTGCCACCTCATTACTCCTTTCTGAATGCTTGTTGCTTATCATTTCAGTAGGGAATGGGCAAAAGAAGTCAACCACAGCCCCTGGTTGCTAAAGAAAGGACATGAAGTCTGCAGGGTGCGGAGAGACTCCTCAAAGTTGCTGGGTACACTCAATTCCCAGTCAATGGGAAGGGAATGTGCTCAGAGCTTTGCAGGGCCAGGTCCTGATTCTGCAATGAGATGCATGCATAGTGGCCCCTGCTCCTGCCTGGAGTGCTACTGCAGGATTATGCTCGTGCAGGTCCCGTCACAGGATCAGGGCTGTCGATACCCAGCAAACGACTACCATCTCTTAGCATTTAGTGCATGGACAATGATTTGTTAAATTTCTAGATATAACACCTCTTCCCAGTTCCCTACCACTCTGTACTCTTCCTCTTAAGCGTAGTTGAACTTTAAAGGTCCCAGGAGAAAAAAGAAATAAGACTTTAAATAATTTATTTGGAGAAACAGTCAGTGAAGAGGAACAAATACTGTTTCACTAAAAGAAACGGGACCTTTGACACTCCCCTTTTCGCTCCGGTACCTGAAGCCCTAGCCGGATTGCATTAGTGAAATTTTCATTTGATGGCATTTTAATATTCTGCCTTGATGACTTTTTAGCAACATTTACTTTCAGAGGTCTTGAGTGCTCCCTCGAAGGAAATGAAACATGTCAAAGCCCATTACAAAAATCAAAATTTAAATACCTCGGCCACGTTGGGGCTCACACACAATCCCATCAGCGCTTAAACTGCAGCTCACAACTACTCATTCACTTGCTTACTCGGTAATGAGTACATTTGATGAAGCATTCTAGGGTCATGGAACATACGTTAGTGATCTAACTTAACCCATTGATTGCTTATACACAGAGGATCGGTGAGGGATTTTATTGAAATGAAATGTTAGAATAATTTCCACCAGCGCTGAAGGAACTGATTTTTTTTAAACGATCACTGTGATGAATTGGAATATTAATAATAGTGATGGGAGAGATTTATTTTATATGGGGAGGCAGGGTCTAGCCTGGGAATATAGATCAGATGGCTCAGCTGGTCAGCAATAGAAAGGAGGTAAAAGACAATATGTAACCTCCCCTATATGGTCTTGGTTAGAAATCCTCTTCATTTTCCAACTGAATTTCTTTTTAAATTAATTTTGAGGAAATAGATCAATGTAAAAGAAAGATGAAGAGATATTCAGCACTCAATAATAAGCTAATAAGTAGCAGCAAAGAAACAGAAGGATTCTAAATATCAACTCAACTAACTGGACCAAGAGGTAAGAATATATACATTATGTGCACAGTATATTCAGTCTAATACATACAGTATGTGCCTGGTATATTTGGTCATATTTGGTCATTGATCTCTTTGCTTCTCCTTTCTTGAGAATTCTGAAACAAATACTGTCATTCGTCTTTCCTTCTTCCTGCCTTCTCCAGAAGAGAAAGGAACTTTGCAAAGTTACTTTCTTTGCTGCATGTCGCCTCAGCCCCGAGGATTATCAGTGACATACACCCCAATTTAGGATGTTTTTCCTGCCGAAAAATTTAATTTTCTGTGGTATGAAGTATGAAAAATCAAGATTTTTTTCATGGGAGGAAAAAATTCAGCAGAACCAAACTGAAAGTTGGAGCTTACTCCTGGCTGCACAATGCACCAGGCATCTACTTCTTGTGCATCTCAACTCCCCAGAGCACCATCTGCTTGGGGAGTTGAGCAACTGGGTAAGCAGCTACTGGGGAATCTGGGAACCAGTGGAGCCTGGACTGGCAGGGAATCAGGCAGGTTCATTAGCCAGCCTACCTGCCTGCCCAGTTTCTATCAAACGTTTCAATGAAATCAACATGACCCTATGGAACATGTCAATTCCATCCAATCAACATGTTCTGATGGAAAAGTGTTTGATCTGAAAATTTTGGCCTGGCTCTACTGTGAATGGCATAGAATGAAGGCAACATCTTGACTTTAAAGCCACTTTCTGGGATTATGAAGGGCAAATGGTCCAGTACAAATAGTTAGCTTGAGGCTATGGATATTGTTAAATGTCAAATTGCAGCTTTTTACCAATTACTCTGAGTTGCACCAACAACCAGATCTGTGGGGGTAGGAGGGTGCAGAAGTTTTTCAAGAAAACTCAGTAGCCCCAATGATTTTTATGCGGCTTCTCACTGAGTAATGTACCACTCATCGAGGTTCAGGGTAGCAGAACCTGACCCTAAATGAAATGGAAGGGGCTCAGTTTGAAACTCTTTTGTGTCTGTTTTCTGGGAACTTTCATGCATTCAATTGTTACTCACAGTTATGCTGCACATTTTGACCACATATATTCAGAGGACTTTAAATGTATACCCACATAATCAAGGAAGAGAAATGATACCATTCAACCTAATCACCACTAAACCACAGAGATTGGATTCCAGAATTCAAATTTCAACTGGAAAGTCACAGAGTTAGCAAACTGGAGCAACTTCCATTGATTAATGTTGAATAATGGATACATTTGACAGCCCACAAAGAGAAAGACACAAAAAAATCTCAGATTTCATTATGGAGTTTTTGCTTAGCTCTCTCAAGAACCCAGCAGAACTAAAAGAGTTAGGGGGGCTGGTAACAGGTGAAGAAAAGAAAATGGGTTTTGTTATGCCATTTTGACCCATGCTCAGTAGCTCATGACTTTTGCCACTGCAGAATTGGGCAGTATCTCCATTAGAGAATTAGACCAAAGAGTTCATCTGAACATGCTGGACCCTGGAGTTCAATAGGCACAGAAGGAAAGACTCCTTGCCTGTGCTTTAGACTTTTACTTCTTCCTTCCCTAGCCCATAGAAAAACAGCAGCCAGGCAATGTGACTGTCATATGATATATGGCCACTCAGAGACAACATCATCATTTGAAGAGAGTCTTGCTAAATTTGCCCTGGTTCTGCCAGTCTGACTCAAGACCTATCTATGAATTCTTTGACCCACTTCTCCCTCGATTTGATGCCCACCCTGCCCACCGCACACACTATAAATCCATCGAGTGGTATGCTGCACTAGTCTTCTGTAACATGAATTTATGCTAATGGCTGTCTGCATATGCTTATATCACATATCTATATTAAACTTAATAGTCTGTTACATTGCTTCTTAACCCTGTGTCCACACATGATTAACTTTTCTGATTTCTTTCAAAACCATTATTAACACACTGTAGCATTTCACTCAACATGTCACTAACTTTCCCTGCCTTGCACCGGAGTTGAGGTAATTATACAGCCATACAGCTTTTACAAATAAAATCGTACACAAGGCATTATGACTCTGTTCAAAGGGTTGTTTTTTGTTGTTGTTGTTCAACCTAAAGACGTTAACAAGCACCGACAACAGTAAAAAAAACTGTTAAAGGAAGGTGATTTCCAAACTCCTTTTAAATGAAGAACAATCCTTGTGAGTTCAGATCTCAGTGGAGGAAGAGAATGGTAGCAGGGGATTTGTGAAACCCATTTTGAAACAGAAACTTGAGGACAGAGAATAAGGTCACCAATACACATTTCACTAACACCTTGCCTGGTAAAAATCACACAATATTTCTCTGTTTGTGTGGGTGACCCTAACACTGGTGAAAAGTGGTCTCTTGGACTTATACTAAAGATCTCTATTTACCCAGAGAACACGTACAGCCTAGATGGCAGCAGTGCAAACTTCCCAATCATAAGCCGGAGGGGCCTACACTACGCACGAGAGGAATGTTCAGTCTTCATGTCTCATTCAGTCCTCGGCCTCTCCAATGAGACCACCAACAATCAATGCCAGCTGTGATGGAAAGTCTTGTGATGGGGACCAGAACATATCCCCATTTGTCAAACAAAACCAGAATTCCAGAACAGAAAATAGTTGGATTTCCTTCTCCAAAATCTGACTGCCTTCATTTTCATGAAAAATATGAGGTGAAAAAACAACTGTGTTTTTTGAGTTCCTGAAACCCTGAAGTTGTGTTGCCGGCAAGAATTCTGTCGTAAAGTTCCATCTGGACCTAGTGTAGCTCAGACTTAAATTGAAAAGTTTGGATAGTTATTTTCTCTTGTTCTAACTAGTGGGGAGAGAGCATGGTGCACAGACAAAATTAATCAGTATCCATATGCTGAGGACATTTCATTATATAGGAAATTCATGTGGCATTCATTATTTATTGAAATTCAATGAGATGCAAGCCTATGATTTGCTGAATTGGGGCCATTATCCCTACAGATGACACAATTGAGGTAAAACAGTCTCCCCACACCAGCCAGCAAATGAATGGTAAAGGCAAGATTAGAACACAGGAATTCCCAGTGTCTACCCTCAAATTCAATCCACTAGATTATATTGCTCGTATATGCAATACAGGTTGAAACAGCAACAAAACCATTTATAACAAATACTTCTAATGAAACAATATGCCAAAGGCTTCATAATATATAGCCGTACAGATACATAGATAGAAGTATGGTTAGCCCTGAAAATCTTTAGATCTTACTTCTTGAAACCTCAGCGAGCTGGTCTCATGTGGTTTTGATTCACCCTCTGCACCTTTATCACTCTGAACCTCCTGTGTGCGCTGCATGATTTCATGCAAGACAAAAACTCTTGAGAGATTTTTCATACAACATTGCATTAATGGGTCCATAACTTTTCACAGAGTTTTCAAATGGCTGCATGCTAATTTCAAATTGTCTTTCAAATCTCCTGTTTATCTTTTTTGTAAAAGCCTGTTGACATTAGGGCTGGGTAGCACAAAATAAAACAATAATAATAATTAATAAAGATAGCAGTGATAATCGTAATGGCATAAAATTAGACTCAATAAACCCCTGTGGATGTTCAGCCACTGCCTGCCATGCTTAATACATTTAAATCTAGTGCTTATGGTCATAAAGCTTACTTACAATTCACACAAGCAAGAGGTTGTTGACTAGGGCAATGATAGGAAGCAGTTCAAACCTCTGCTCCCCTTCAGAATACAGTATCACATAAAGAATCACTTTGTTCTAATAGTAAATAAGGATCATCCCTAAAGCAACTCCATCTTTACTTCATGAAAGAGCTACTGCAGGGAACCATCTCTAACCTTCCTCCTACAGTTTTAAAGAGTACATCTCCCCTCCCACCCACACCCCAGCTGGGATATCACATATTACAGAATCCATATGCTGCTGCCTAAGGGTCTTGGAGCACACATCACTTACTTGCAAGCTCATTTAGTGTCTAGGAGCAAGACAGGAAACTCACTATGGAATTTCATCTTTAAACTGAAATTTCTTGATTTGTGTCTGTTTAATTGCTAGAATGGAAAAGCACCGTTATGGCTACATGGACAGTCATCTTGTGTCCTGCAAAATGAAGCATTTACTCTACATGCCACTATGCAGGTCAGTGGTGAACTTCTCAGTCATTCTGCCATGCAACAAGGAGATGACTGGAGCCAATGCGGAGCAGGAAGTATGCACACAATGGTAATGACATTAATGCCAAACTGTTGGTACTGGTAGTGGTTTAGTATGAGTATAGTCAATCTGAGTGTAGTAGGTTATAAAGAGATGTCCCATGCCCCCAAAGATCTTGCCATCTCTATAGACATAATGCAAACAAAGGAAGATGAACTGGAAAGTAATGAAAAAACAATGGTGAATTAGCTCAGCCTGATTCTGGCTTCAGAAATCCGGCCATCTCAGGAAGAAGCCCCAAAATACCACCTTCACTGAGTGTAGAGCATTGAAAGATCAGCTGTTGAGAAACAGCCTCTGCCAAATATGATCTGCAGAATGGTTTTCAGAATAAAGCTTTCATTTACTTTGGGGTGCTCCCGACTAGCCTTGCCAGAAGTGTCAGCCATCTTGTTGCAACATAGTTTGTCTTATGATTGCCCAATATATAACTCACAAGCTGGTCTGCATAGATACTACTATCCTCTTGAAGGAATCGATTCTGCCTCAGTATTTGGGCTTTTTTTTTTTTGGTCCTCCAATCACTGCCCTGCAAGTAAGATAAGCTTTAATATTACTGAACAACATGGATTCTACTTCAGTTCAAACGACAGGGGTCTTTTAGGTTTTGAAAGAGACAGTAAGATACTTTTAGTCTTGCAGTCTTCGTCTCCCGATGTATGTGTGTAGTATAACTGGCGACCACGCAGTCATAGATTCATTACAGATATAAGGCTAAAATATTTTCTATAGTGTTTTAATACCAGCATACCAATCAGAGATGAAGAAACTTGCCAATGAAATTGGAGACGGGCTTGATCTAAGATTCAGGTAAGAGTTCTGATCCAGTTCAATGTCATATTTAAATAGGAAACAAATTGAAGTAAAAGCTGTATTCACTCAATAAAATATTGAGCAGTCTCAGGTGTAAAACATACAGCTATCACAAAACCAGATTGGGCACTGAGTGGGGAGTGTCCTACAAAAGAGTGAAATACTAGAGTGCTCTGGGGATTGATCATATCACATAGGTGAGCAAGGACTGAAAAGGACTTACACTAGTGGAAAAAAATGACTTGGCAAGTCTGGGACATATTACAACAGGCACCTGAATAAAATAAATAGGGAACATTTTTCAGGCTGTGGGGGCTGAATGTAAGCAATCAATCTTCCCTCAGCTGGAATGGCATCACTCTTACCCATAGCTCCCTCTAGTGAATTAAAATCTCATGGTAACTCAAGCCATAAACAACAGAGTCAGGCTTGAGGAATGGGCATTCAGTGAGGACACTATTCTAATATATGACAGTAAATCCCCAAGCTAATGCTGTGCCATGATTTTCTTCCCCTCCCCACCAGTATTCTAGGGACAGTCTTGCCATTTCTTTGACCTGATTCTAATTTTCCTTTGCATTCAGCTTGTCAGTTGTATTGTTTTCTACAAGCAGTTTTCTGTATTTTAAAAAAATAATCCTATAAGGAACACTGCACCAAGAAATACTGCTGAAATATTCCAGATCTTCAGATGGAGATCCACTGATTTCAGTGCAGCTGTGGATCTGGCCCATTGCCTCTTACAGGGTCTTACCTGTTGCAAAGCTCCTCAAGGGTCTGAAAGTCTCCTGAAGGAAACTCTCCTTTCAAGTTTGGAAGGTAAGGTGGTAGATAGCATTAGCTAATGGCTTACACAGCAGAAGAATGAGGCAGGACTCCTGGGTTCTCTTCCCAGCTCCGCCTCTTACTCAGATGATACAAATTACAATACCTGTTTGTGCTTTCTTTTTCACATCTGTAAAGTTGGAATGATTATGCATCCTTCACGAGTCTGATTAATTAATTTATTATTTATTATTATTATTATTATTTGTATTGCAGTAATACTCAGGAGCCCGACTTGGATCAGGAATGTTTGTGAAGCTCTGGGAGACTCTTGAATGATAGGTACCGTATGACTCAAAGCCTGGTTATTATCTATTATGCGGCTGGTATTCAGAACCATAAGGTGGCATGTGCTGGAGTCAGACCATCTTCACCTTGCAATGTTCGAGCTAATTGAGTTGCTAAATGGATCCATTAAAAAGAAAACACCAGATGTGAAATGAGGACAGGGCAGAGAGGTCCATCACTTCCCTACACCCAGGGGCCGGTGCTTGAATCATTCCAACATAACTTCTGGGGTCTGAGAGAACTCTGTTTTCTATGCCACCCTAGCAGATGAAAGTGAATGGGTTGGGAGACAAAGGAGAGATGAAGCAGGGGGGAAATGCATGGTCAGGAGTTCAGCTGCAGATTTCACAAGCAAAGATCAGGCCTCTTCAATGGCCATGATCATCCGACATTTCTGTCAAAAGATACTCTGATTCGCCCCCTCTTTCCTGACTCGCCCCCATCCTTTCCTATACTTCCCCCTCCTCTCCTCCCTTCCACACACACCCTCCAGTATGTGAATAGTGAGAAAATGACTGGAAACAATGTGCCAGTTTACAGCACTTTACACTGAGCTCCTTTTCTCTTCGCCTCTGACTCGTGAATGACTGAGAGTTGTTTTATTGTAAAAAGTTTCTCAGATAAAAGAACTTTTATTTTACCCAGTAACACAAGAATGGGGCCACAGGCAAACAGTCAGCGCCTTGTTCCCAGCTGACACTCAGGCCTCCAGCTCTGGAATTGTTAATGGGGTCTCTATGTTGCTGGGCACTCTATCTCTGAGTTTGGCTCTCTGCTCAGTTGGCTGCCTATCAGTGAGGGTGAAGTGCTTCAGAGATAAGCCAGTCAACTGAGTTTAATAATTCCACCTTTAAATTTGTCAGGCAACATATTGGGTGGGTGGGTGGTGTTAGCATCAAACTGAGAGGCTCGAAAGCTGAATATCCAGGGCCACCGAAATATGCGAAGACCATCCACTATTAAAAAAGAGAATCTTTCTAACTCATTTTATTTCATGCTTCTGATTAAGGCTGGGATTTTCAGATCCTAAGGAAGTGAGGCACTCAAATTCAGTGTGACATGGCCACCTTACTCCCTCTGAAAAACCCACCCCAATTGTTTTTGGTTGGATAAGTAATTTTTCATTAGATTTTTCAGTATCATTGTCATGATAAGAGGTGGGCTAGTAGATTTCATGCCTGGGCTAGCAAACATTCATGAGAACTTTGCAAGTCTATATATTCTATTCTGTTCTATTCTATTATAATCAGCACAGATAGTGACGCCTATAAGTAAGATTTCCCAGCACTTTCCATTGCAATACTCTGTTTTCAGTTGCTTATAACTTTGTCACCTGTTTGAGCTTTCTATACTGGATGTTTCCATTTTGTGCTGATTTCTTTTATTCTTTTCTTTTTTTTTTCAGCAAAAAAAATTCAGTCATCTCTGAGAATGAATTTAGAGAAACTATGTTGTTTTGCTCACATTAAAAATTTTTTATAAACTGTTCGCTGAGTAGCTTTTTTACCTCCATGCTTTGGAGCAGAGCAGGGACTTGATATCTGGCCAGAAAAGGGGTAGGAGTGGGGAGTATTTTTCTAATATCAGGAATGTGCCTTTTGACATCCAACTGAAAATCTGCCCAAATTCGGCCAAATGATGAGCCTCTAAAAATCACAGTTGCACGTGCCCAATATAGAGTTTAGCAGCTAAATTTTCTGAAGATTCCATCTGGATTGATTATTCTTCTTTCTAGTAATTGCTCCTCCTGTCTGTCAAGGCCTACTGAGTCACTGGGTCCAGAAATTGAGAACAGGAAGACTGTCTCTCCTCTGCTCTTAGTACTCCCCTTGCTGGCATCAAGAATCAAGGGGTAGAAAGAGGAAGCTACCTGACTGGAATGCAGTGAGATGAGGAACTGGGACTGGGAAATAGAGGGTGGCTTGTGCCAGCTGGGCTACAAATTTACCCTAATTATGAGCACAACTGTGAAAATTGACCAGAAGTTCATAAGAGTCACAATAACCTAAAACAATCAATATTACCAGACATTCATAGAGTTTAAGGACAAAAGGGACTACTAGCCCTCTACTTTGACAGGCTGTAAATCACAGGCACCAACAACACCCAGCACCTGCACACTAACCGAACAACTGAAATTAAACCAAAGTATTACAACCCACAGGAGACTAGGCTGTGTGCCACACGCAGAAAATATGAGGGACTGAGGTGTTGCTGGGAAAAGTACGAAAGGGAGACAGAAAGACTGATTAGTATAAACAAAAAAGCCTACTGATATAATTCAAGGATTGTTTTAAGCTCATGGCTGGTAAACAAGGAAAGTGTGGAACTGGAAATCAGTGAACCAAAGTTGGTGTGTTAGAAATTAGGCCTAATTGGTGGTCAAAAAAATAAGGAGATAAGCTATTCTACCTATCACTCCCTTTTGGGATCCTCATAAAGAGACTTTTACGGGAAAAGCTGGTTAGCTCAATACTAACTGAAAGGTGAGAGATATAGAAGATGCTTAAGTCTTTAAATCAAGATTTGAGGCCAGAGGTTATGAGCCCACTACAGCAGTGGGTGAGTGAGGTTCTATGGCCTGCAATGGGCAGGAGATCTGACTAGATAATCATGATGCTCCATTCTGGCCTCAATGAGTTGATATTAGTTTCAAAGTTACCTTTTCCGCGACATACACCAAAGGAATGGATCCCCCCACATTTTAAGTTTCCTGAATGAATAATTTTTTGTGTCCGTCATTTTGATTCTTGTCATCCATCATGCCACACATTTGGACCTTGGCAGGTTGAGAGATATATTATCAAGAGGTTTTGTAAAGGCACTAGATATGGAGGCCAAATGGGGGGAATATGTGTTGTCAAAAAAAAAATTTGCTAATGTTGACCACCTCTAATAGACATCGTTCAATGTTTTCATTATACATCAAATTAAATAAGTGACATATTCATACATTTGAGATTTTCAAAGCCAGTTAAGGGAAATTAAATACATACCTCAACAAAATGTGATCCCCTGGTTTAGTCTCCCTCCGAGTTTCTTTTCTAAATCCCAAAAGAGCAGGAATGCTATTACCAAGCAAACTAAAGTGCATTGTTCTATACACTGTAAGACCATGTGAGATTTTTGTTCTTTGTGAATGCAAGATTGTTTAAATATCTTAAGCCATTATTAAAATACAAAGTAGGCTTCCCCTCTTCCTATGAAACCCCAGATCTCTAGTGGCCTAGCAGCTTTATGTTCCGAGTTTTCCTTTATCTGAAGCAATCTCATTCTCCTTCCTTATTGTAAATAGGAAACACTTTTGAATTGAAAATATATGTGCTTGTGATGGAGTGCCTGCCCCACAATGGGCTGTAAGGGATTAATAGAGCCCTATGAAGGCTGCACAGGAGGCAGCCAATCAGAGAAGGGCTGAAGGAAGCAGCCAATCAGGGCCAAGTAGGCCCATATAAAAAAGGGAGCTGCAGGGCAGAGGAGGCCAGTTCTCTTCTGGGAGCCCAAGGAGGAAGGATTGTGTCTCTGGAGGGCTGAGAGAACTGCCAGCACTCTAGACAGAGTACAGCTGCTAGCAGGAACCAGGAGACCTAGAGACAGCTCCTGGCTGGCTGCTGGGGTTTGCAGGCTGAGGTCCTGAGGCAATGGCAAAGAAGATGCTGGGGCCATGAGGAAGTGACCAGACAATTCACTGCCGTAGCCACTAAGGGAAGTGGCTGAAGAGCGGACTGCAGGTCCCCCAGTGTGTGTGACATGGCCGGAGGGCTGTGTCACTGAAGAGGACACTGCAGTCCTTGGAGAGACATGGGTCCCAGAGAAGGAGTGATGGTGGCAAAGCACCACCCAAAGAGGGCACACTAATATGCAGAGCTAATTCCCCACAACAGCCAGCAGGAGGAGCCATAGTGTTGAGCACACCCCATTACAGTGCTGTATGTTTGTATAGTAAAATGGAGAATCTACTAAATAGACATATCCTTTGTCCTCTAACTCCCTACCTGGATTCTGTGTGATTTTTAATGATGTGCCGAGGAGGGGAGACCAGGCAATTTATTTCACTAATGTCTGACATTGGATTCCTGTTCTCAGTTCAAATGTCCAACACAATATGTTTTCTTCAAAGTAAGGAATGAAGAGTGACCCATGCCTTTGCTATGTTAGAAAACATTTAGCAAAGGTTTCAGATAAATTTGAAAAAAGAACAGAAGTACTTGTGGCACCTTAGAGACTAACACATTTATTTGAGCATAAGCTTTCGTGGGCTACAGCCCACTTCAACGGATACATTTAGTAGAAAATACAGTAGGAAGATATATATATACACAGAGAACATGAAACAATGGGTGTTCTATACACACTATAAGAAGAGTGATCAATTAAGGTGAGCTATTATCAGCAGGAGAGAAAAAGAACTGTTTGTAGATGTCAGATTGGCATCCAAACAGCTGAATCTCCAAACTGGAGCCTTGCTAACAACAGCTGCAGGAGTATCACCATTTTTGGTAGTATCAGTATTAGGAGTTCTAGGGGGATTGTTGAGGGAAGGCTATGGACACATTTTCAAAATGGTTGCCTCATTTTTGTAGGTGCATTTGTGCACACAAAGCACTGAAACTACAATCAGATCTGCACAGTTAAGACGTCAGTGGGATTCCACATGGACACAGGGGTCTGTCTGTGTCAATCTGAGTACAGGCTCAGGTCCAAAATCTCCACATGCATTTGTACTGAAGTACAGATCTGAGCACTTGCCCCCAATTACCCGATCAAAGGCACTGTCAGCTAATTACAGGCACAGGCAATGCTGTGATTTGTGCCTGTAACATGTTCAGAGACACAAAACAAATTGATGGCTCTTAACCTAGCTGGAAATGTAGGCCAGTATCTACAACTTTGTGTCCACAGAGGTACTGGAGACAGTAGGTACCATGAATTCAAATTAAACATTGACACTGTATCTGGCACATTTCCCCAGGTAAATTCAATGCGCTGGCCTAGTCACTCTTCCTTTCCTGTTCATACTTGTGATCATTTCCACAGAGAGCTCTTAGTTAACTGTTGCTGATACTGTAACTCACAGAAGCAATTCAGACTATAAGAGCAACATTTCAATTATACGAATAATCAAATTCAAAATGTTATTTGAATAATTTGAGTTCATAAATTAAGCAAGCTTTCTTTTCTTTTTGCAAGTGGACTATAAATTACATTTTCCACTACATTGGCAGTAAACGGGTAATTAATATCTCAACTTTTCCTTCTTAATGTTGATTTAAGAAAAAATAAAATAAGCCTACAACATACAAGAGCTTTGCGATCATAGCTCAGCTATCACTGCCCCCTCTCTCTTTAGCTAGTGCTTTCTCTGCCCAGGCCAACTACTGCAATGTGTGCACAGCGAGTCAGTTATGTGGCCCTGCATTTCAACTGAGGTAGAGGGGACAGGGGGTGAAGGTTTAACATTTTGTCTGGTACTGTCAGAAAAAAAAGCTTTCCACTTCTAAGCTAATGAAATTCCACACAGTCCTTCCCACCCAGGACAAATCAGGGCTTGGGGTTAATATGCCCAGAACAAACATTTGTTGTTTTGGCAACTTTCCTCCACAAAACAATCTTTCTCTACATGAAAAACACCAGACCTACATTCTTTCACTTAAGTGGACATACTTTAAAAGTTTGGGCCAAATCCTCATCTGGTGTAAACTGGTGTAGCTGCATGCATCTGGCCTTTTATTTGGATGGATTGAGGGACAGTGTATTTAATTAAACTTGGCAATAATGGAAGAACTGGCAATATCTCTCAAACTGGGGGGAAATATTACCTGTGTCTAACTTCATATATCAGAATTAGCAATGAAATATTCTTGATCCAGCTCTAAAAACTATATTGTTATTTAGCCCAACTGGCAGCCTGTGTTTAGGATACTCTGCTACCAGACCTTCACTTTCTTAACAGCTAAATTTGTTTCTAGTGTGAAGATTGGAAAGTTGGTGTTGCTAGAGCGGGGTTTTATGAAGTTCCACTTGCGTGACAAGAAAGTATTTAAAATAGAGGGTATTGAAGTTTAATAGAAGACAACACTTAGAACTGATAGAAACTGGAAAAACAAAACCTTTGCAAAATGTTTTGAAATTGTGTCCATTTTGCAGTGACCCACTTTTCATTTTTTTCACCAAAATTTATATCAAACACCTTACTGAAACAATAATAAAATATTTTGTGACTTTTTTTGTTTGACAATTTTTTTTTTGAAGAAAGAAAAAAATGCTTCATTTTGGTAAATCAAGCATTCTAATAGCCATTTTGATTTTAAAATGTTGCCAAAAATTCAGATCCCTCCCCCAATTTTAAAAAATCAACTTTTAGTGATTTTTTTTCCTATTAAAAAGCCATTTTTCAGTTAAAATACTTTTCATTCAAAAAAATTCATCCAGATCCAGTTACAGTCCCACAGTTCATTACATTGATAATGTGGAAATGACCAGTTAAGTGAAGAACATGTGTTAAAATCTGGAATACGAGAAACAGTATCACCTATCAACATACACCACAAAATGATCTCTTGCTGTTAACCTCACAAGGTTCATCTTACATCCAGCATTCTTGGGCAGAGTTGACCATACTGTTAGGAGGTTGAGAATTTCCTTGAAGCTCTTCACATTCAGTGTGGACAACTAAGACATCAACAATTAAATAAGATTATAAATCTATGAACAATGCAAACTATTTCTGAAGTCTTTCATTTCTTTCTGACAGAGACTAAGTCTATTCTGAGAATGGGCCTAACAACAAAATGTAAATCTAGATTCTGAACCTCCCCAAATGTTCTGATCTAGGGTTTTTTGTGGTGTTGTTGTTTTTTAAAAATATGCCCCATTGTTGGGGATCTAAACACTGATCCAGAGCTAGTTAAGCTTCTAAACCATTCTGAGTTCCAAGTTGTTTAGCTCTAGTGTTTTGATTTGGCCAGAAGCAAAATGCTAATGAAGATCCAGAGTTTGAGCCCCCCAAAGTTTCGATGTGTTCAGATGAAAAATGCTGGTTCACACAAATCTCTAAATCTCTGCTTAGTGAGTTCAAGGGTTTGTCACAAAAACAATGAAAATGCATAGCAAGCATAGTATGTGGATAAAAATAGAGAAAATGGTAACATTGTATTATAATACCTCCCTCTTCATCTTTCAGGGCGATCTTCTTTCACTGGATCATATGTTTAAAACTCCTTTTAAAACTTGTTTATTACCTCATAGGATTGATAATAATGATACCATGCTCACCAGAAATGGTCCAAGTGTCCCTAAAATTAGTGCTTTGGTACCAGAGGTGGAAGAGAGAAGATTAGATCACTAGATGGATCATAAGACTATACGTGGCCCCCACATGTACATCCTAACTGTTTCGCTTTGGTTAATACAGCTATTTAAGGGAAGTCAATTTCCCTTTTTATAGACCCTTAGGAAAAGGCATTGTACTTACCACACATTGAAGACACATTGTAATGATTCATTCTAATATCTTAGGTAGTGAAATAAACCTTAACTAAATCAGAATGCAGGCATGCCTCGCTCCCATTTAAAGTCAGAGAATGAGAGTAGTGCAGCTGAAAATTCTTTGGTTGGGTTTTCTGCTTCTCCCTCCATGTTTTAATCTGACATTAGAGATCAGCTGTGAGGTGTGTGCTATCCATCCTTAGATATGTGTAGCTGGGAGCTGGGGTCAAGGTGTTCTCATAGAAAGGCTCTCAGCTCTGGAATTCTTTGCCCTCTTTGGCTCAAATCTGTTGTCCTTCAGGGCTTGTGGAGGGGCTCATCTATTTCTTCAGACTTTAACTGGAGTTGTGGACTGGGCTTGGTGGGTTGGAGAGCTCATTGTTCTATTTTATTTTATTTTTAATATGGTACAAGTGGAATGAAAGGGAGACTGTGAGATGAGCATCATTATTAACCATTCCTATTATGTATTACTAGCTGCAGCTTTGGGGGAACAAGTAGTGGGGGACAGCCAGAGGCATATCTGGATGGAGCTGGGAGCTTCGCCACAGCCAAGATCCACTTCCACAGGGTTGAGGGACAGCAGGAAGATATGGCTATATTTTTTGGAAGGAGTAACTGCTGCTGCTGCTTTGCATACACCTTTCATTCAGGGGGTATTGGGCTGTCTTATACATATATCTTCTACCAATGTTGGAGCAGTAGAGGTGATACTCCTTGGGTTCATATTCTCACAGGACCATCATTTGGTCCAATGAGCTAGATTCTGATGTTAGTTACACAATCATAAATCTAGAATAACTCCAATGATTGTTGGTGGTGGGGATGTGTGTGGGGGGGAGGGGTAATCGTCATCCCACTAAAGTCAGTTGAAATTTTGCCATTGACCTCAGTGGACTCAAGATTTCACCCCTTGGGTAATGGAGATCAGGATCGATGCCCTAGTTCAGCAATGCAGGCCTAACTTTAAGCATCTGAATCATCCATTAAAGTCAATGGGACAACTCATATGCTTAAAGTTAGGCACATGCTTAAGTCCATTGCTGAACCGGGGCCTTGTTCTTAGGGAATAGTTTGAGAATGTTTTATAAAATGATGTTCCACCTCCCTCAGTAATGAACACATTGCCAATGAATACATTTTATTCATTACTCAGCTAGCTATATGGATGGTTTAATAATATTCCTCAAATAAATTAGTCTCAATTTTTTTTCTATTTATCAGCAAGTGGATTATTTGCAGATAACGCTTTCAATTATTCAACCAGTTCTTGTCTTTAGCACTGATACATGGATACCTCTTCTTCTTAGGCCAATGCATTCTATCTAAATAACAATGGATAGACTTTGCAGACCAGTTTTCTAGTGCACTTTAATGATTTTTGGTTTTGATTTTTTTTTCTTTTTAAATCCCCATTTTTATTCCATCCTATTCTTTTATTTTCTATTTTCCATCTTTACAAGATATACAACTTTGCTTAATTGTCTACACTGGTATTAATATTACCTTTGCTAAAGAAGGTCATTATTTTGCCGAAATGCTTTGTATAGTGTAATGATGCCACAAAGCCTTTTAACTAATTTGCGTCTGCTTCCTTGTTCTGCATCTTACTGCTTTGGACAAGTATGGAAATGTAGCTAAACTCATGCCCTCCATAACATGGGCAACTGCTTTATAAAAGTGCAACTTGGACAGCTATTTTCATACCTGAGAGTTAGTTGCTTTACCAGTAGCCTTGTACTACTTTCGGATTAGACAAAAGGTAAAAGTTGTATGATAGTGGTTCTTACCTATGAGTTTGCATTATCATTTCATAAGGCAAAACAGAAGGTGATATAAGCCCACTGCCATTCCTTAGTTTTTGACGGAACATATTCATCAAAAAAGCATGCAGTCCCCTGAGCTTGCAGCCATATGCTACAGGAAAATGTCACCAGTTAAAGATGTATTCATTTGCTGTTTTGAAAACTCTGTTTGATATTCATGCATTCCAAGTGTTTTGACCTAGATTTCTGTAGAGGCATTAGATCCAGTGCTGAACAGGAAGCTAGACAGCTGTTGCTTGTGTAGTCAAAGGAAGAATCTAAAGAAAAAAAAAGAATAAAAAAAATATGAAAACATTTATTAATGCATGCCAACATTTTGCACAGCCAATATGTTTAATACTAGATTAACTAATATAAGCATATGGGGATGCATTTGTTGCAAAGCTTTAAAGAAAAGAACAAAGAAAAAAGTTGGATGTATCTAAAGTTCACACAGAATAGAATTTGCTCTTTCTCCTATAAATGAAAGCATGGTGAAATGGCAACATACTTTAATTATAAACTACTTGCTAATGTCACAACATTTAGGTTTTTTTCAGCTAGATTATAGTGCAAGTCTCTCTGCACACATCCTGGCTAATCTGAAAACCTACAGGTAACAGAAAATCTTCTGGACTTCTACAACTCTCACATCCTATTCCAACTCTGAGTCTCACCGTAGATTTGTTCATTGCAATTGTGGATTCGTTTATGGACAATCCAATTACAAGAGAGACATTATATAAATATCTGTACTTGCTTATTGAACATTGGTATTACATCCATAACAGTAGTATAGAGCAGTGTTTCCCAAACTTGGGAAGCTGCTTGTGCAGGGAAAGCCCCTGGTGGGTCAGGCCAGTTTGTTTACCTGCAGTGTCCGCAGTTCTGGCCCATCACGGCTCCCACTGGCCACGGTTTGCTGCTCCAGGCCAATGGGAGCTGCGGGAACTGGCAGCCAGTACATCTCTCATCTCGCACCACTTTCAGCAGCTCCCATTGGCCTGGATTAACAAATTCTTGATTTACAGGTGTAAGTAAAACTAGAATTCTGGGTGTTCAGGGACATTACAATGACCAATGCTTATTAAAGAAATTGCTGTATATAGAAGTTGAATATACCAAGTTGAATTATTCTTTGGCCATAATATTTGTTGCACATTTAAACCTCTTGTCAGTTCACAAATTCATAAGTAAAGATAGTCCAAACATGGGGAGAAAAAAATTGCAAATATTGTCATGAAAATGTTTTTCATTTTCCATTGCAAAACATGTTTAGAGGGAAAATTTTCAATCAACTCTATTCATATGTATTCATCTTTTTCTTTCTTCTTTTTTTTTGTTTTGTTCTGTTTGCCAAACAAATATCAGCCTATGGTTTAGGCCTGTTAGGGTGTGTGATTGTTCACGTTATCTTTTTTCTTGCCTCTGGATGATTCAATTTATTTAACAGGAGAATAATGAATGAAGGAGACTAAAGAGCTAATACTACCGTTCTGGATGAATTTTTGGATGAGTAATCAGTTTTGCTAAAATTCATGAAACTTTCCAGAATTGCAAGTATTTTCATGAATGCTAGCAATGTGATAAATATTCACAAGTAATTAATAATATGCAAACTCAACATTTCACTTTATTTAGAAAAGAATTCTATGAATTGCCTTTTATATAATTTGACCAACTCTGCTATATGCCTCGTTATGTTTTGTGTTCTATATAGATGCACACTGGAGATGAACCCAAGCCATGGAATTTGGATCTGAACTGGAATTAGTTCCAAATCTGTTTCAGTTCAAATTTCTGATTTAGTTCACTATTGGTACAGGTCTATGTCACAAAGAGTAGCTGTGGATCTGGATCCTGATTTGAATTTTCCCAGAGTTTGGCAGGGGGAAGTTTATCTGGAATTCAATTTGAGGCCCACATCTATCTGTCACAGAACATCTCTACATACGATCTAGTCGGCATCACAAACTTTATACTACATACACCGCAAAAAGGAGAAACTCTTAATGAAGAGAGTTAAGAAGGGCCATAGAAAGGTCACACCAAGGATGGGGAGGGATTGAGGAGCAGTGAGAAAATAAACTTGGGAATGTAGGAGTTTACACCAGGAATGTTAAGAACAAGGAAGGTCATAAACTTAAAAAAAAGAAGGTAAAATAAAATAAAATAAATATGCTATAAAAGCATCTGTCTAGCTCCATGTGAAATGCTCTCTTCTGCAGTTGAACAGTGCCAGGGTAGAAGTTTTGGAATCTCCTCATTCAGAGTAAAATCTTTGCACATAGTTCTTAATCCCTGTATAATTGCAATGCTAAAGTTTTCTCCCTGCAGAATACTGGAGCAGCAGTGATCACTCAGTGGCACTTTGACCTCTGTGTGCAAATCAAGTGTGTGTTTCTATTATCTCTCCCAAATCATAGAGCAAGTTATTTCACAAGTTGCAATTTCTTCAATATTTATTGTCTACGTTTGCAAATTGTTCCATATGGTTAATCTTAAAATGCATGGAAGATATAGATGGTTTGTGTGGCCTTGGTATTAATCAAAAACATATCACTCTGTCAGGAAACACTAACTGTTTACAGAGAAAAGGTTAGCTAAACAATGGTAATAATTCTTCACTATTAACAGACCTTACACATAACTACTACAGCCTGCACCAGTTGAGAGCTCAGTATAGGATGCTGTACCTCAGCTAGTTTGAAAAGATGGATTTAGAACTGTAGAGTCAAATACATTTCATTTTGGAATTTGTCTGCCTAATTTACTCATGTTACTGTTACAGATATACCAAGATAGCTGATGAAGCTGTTGTGTACTGTATTTACTCTCTGTGTTGCCGTACACAGAAGTGATTCATAGAATCACAGGAGTTACAGATGCTAGAGCCATATTAGATCATTCAATCCATCTCCTTGCTGATGCAGAATTGCTTTCTACAGGTGCAGTACATTTTCTAGTGTTATGTCTGGTCTAGTTGTAAAAGTCCCATAACATGGGATTTCCACCACTTCCCTTGGGAGACTACTCCACAGTTTAGTAATCTTCAATTCTCATCTTTCAAAATTGCCACTGTCAAGAGACAAACTAGAGAACTAGATGGACCATTGATTTGTACTCAGATGGTAATTCCTCTCTTCCTAATCAGTAGTGAACCTGAATGAAGATGTTGTGTCATCATAGTTGGCTGTCACTCATGGACACATCTCAGCTTCATAGTAGCGGAGCTTTTTTTTTTTTCTTGTAAGTAATACTTAGGCTTTACAAGCCACACAATTTGTGTAATCTCCTCCTCCCTGGCCTTCCTGATCCTCCATTCCAGTTTATACAAAATATTGCCATTAAGATCATCTTCCTCACAAAAGCATTCCCTTCTTTGAATCCTCTCACTGGCCCTCCACTTTTCCAGTGCATCAAGTTCAAGTTCCTTGTCCTCCCATTCAAAGCCCTATAAAACTTTGCCCTTCCCTCTCTTTTGGTCCTTGTCACCTTCTGCACTCTGCCAAGGTTGGTAGCCTTGTTGTCTCTTGTGTCTACTTCTTCTACAACCACCTCTATATTTTCTTCCATGCCAGCTACTATTCATGGAACAACTTCTCTGAGTTGGTCCACCAGGCCTGTGCTCATTCACATTGCTCCTGAAGACCTATGGTGACAACTAAAATAACCTAGGTAATACTGGCAAAAATGAGAGGTAACTGGAAACAGTCCGTATGCTTGTCTATCAGAGTTTTAAGGCTTACGTATTAGTGACATACATGGGGTCTTCAAGTCCCACTTCAGCCCATGAGAGTTGTGCTTTCTTACAAGAAAGTTGAATTTGTCCCCATGTCAGAAATAACTAGGAAAGGGAAAGCAAGCTTAGGTAAAATAAGAAACAACTCAAATGTTGAGGCAAACCCTTCATGCACTAAAAAGACATTTGCATTAGATAGATGGATAGATGGATTAGATATAGGTCACCTTTGTACTTCCAAAGGGCCTGATCCAGAAGTGGAAGCACCAAATAGCAAAGAAAAACAGTGCTACCAGTAATTCCAGCCCATCTGGGAGTAATCAGTCCAACCAATCACTTAGTACATCCTTATCTGATGAGATTTCCTGCCCAATTTTGTACACTCAAGAGGTTCAGGGAGTTCAGATCTGGTTTGGTGGTTGAATTGGTACTTCTCCCCAGCAAACCCCTCGAGATTCATCAATCACTAGTAATAAATGAAATTCTTTACAAGGTAATGGTTGTTTTGTAGACTGTGAAATTAATTGGTGGTGCCAGTCCAAGTCCTAGGAGACAAGTGGCTACACCCCAAAGCCATCACTAGCTTGTTAGCAATCTCAGCAATGGAGCCAGTGACTGAGAGATCCATTGAGTCTCCATGTACATTCAGTCACAATGGGGTGGGGAAGCATACACTGGTGCTGCTGTATCTACCCTGATGCTAGGCAGAGAGAGAACTTGCGGTCTGTAGGGTTGTTAATCTAGCACCTTCATGCATTGGCTCAACAGACCCTTCAATGGAGCTGTCAGGAGAAGGGTGAGTTGATTGGAATGCAGTATGTACAATGAGAATGCATCCATCCATCTCTTCCCCGCTAGCTTGTTCACCTGCTCTGCCAGGTGTTCTCATTAGCCATATGTACAAATATTTGTCTAACTTTTTATCATTCTGTTTGTATGTGTTTAAGAAGAACTGGAGCCAATCTCTGTGTGAAAATCAGCGTTTGACGGGTTCCTTTTCACTGCTAGTAGCTGGAGCCTATTTTAACAGCCTCTGTTATGGTTGGCTGCTATCTTAGAGACACATTTCTTACAGCTAAGAACTAAGCTAAAAAAAAAAGAAAGTGAGGGGCATATGGATGAGATATTGACCTTCCACATATTGCATGTTTGGCCAGTATGTATGAATGAAACAGACACTAAGGTCTATAATCTCCCCTCAGTGAATCAATATGAATCCCATTAAAACTCAATGGGAGGATAAGAAAGCATTCAAGAGCCTGTCCCTACTGTCATGCTAGGCACACAACTCCCCCTAAAATCAGTGGAAGTCCTGTTTGTGACAGAACTTCAGGCTTGGATATATCATGACTTATACTAAATGAATGGAGTCAGGCTCATAAGATTTGGAAACAGCTGATGAATAAACTATAAGAGGCTCCAAGATTCCATCCCAGTTCACATACTAAAGTTTGAGTGCTTATTTGATGCTTATCCAGACATCTTTGGCCTGGGAATTGGGGAAAATGAACAAGATCAGACCTTCCTGTAAGGTTTCTAATACACGCTGAGTTTCAGCCAGATCAATAAGAATATGAGAATAGCTTCCGACTAACAGCAGGAGGTACAGAGGGACAGGAGGTTAAATGAACTTTTTTCAAAGCTCTAGAGACGTCTTGCATCTCAATTTTTAGCCATCTATTTTTGCCCCTTTTTCTCTTAGTAGAACCAATTCACCTATTCAGGTTTAGCATTAGCTGGATTCCAATCTTTTGCCTGCAGTTCCTAATTCCATACCATATATAATAATTCCTATGCAGAATGCTACATGGCATCTCCCCAGCTCAGTGGGGTTTGTTTCAGCCCTACAGTGAAGGGAAGACAGATTGGTGATCCTCTGGTCCCCACTCCTTCCCTGAATGTTTCCATCCCCTGCACAGTCCCACAAAGAAAACTCCAAAACTGGATTATGGAAGGGGTGGGCACTCCCCTGCGAAGAGGGAAGAGATAGATTATCTCCACAGTGGACAGCATAGGATAGAGTTGCTAGCAGAAGACCATATGCCAGTGGATTAGCTTTAGCTAATCAGCTAAATCACTGGACTATTAGGCTAGTAGACTACTTTTGTCTGTGCAGAAGAGAGAGCTGAGATTCATAGCAACATTGTATATGCAAACCCAAATCCTCTGGCCAACATTTTCAAATCCAAATGTGCTAATTTTGGCAGCTAACTCCAGTGCTTCTGAAAATCAGGCTCCTTTTTAGGTACCTAACGGGGAATTTTCACAGGTCAGTTAGCTGACCATTGATTTTCAGTGGGAATTGAGTGCTTAACTTCCATTTGTGCTTTCCTTTGAAAATCTCCCCGTAAATCTGGATTTGGGTGCTTATGTCTGGCTGTTGATCTAAAACGTTGAGCTTTATGTTTTACTAAACAGAAATATTGTGCCCCTCCATTCACTTACCAGAGATAATTTTGGAATGAGTGCCTGTGATTTTTCATCCTCAATCTTTGGAATTGTATATACAGATGGCTATTTCAGCATCATGGGAACACAGCGATGCTCCCAGCCTGCTTTCTGGTTAACTCTGAAATGTTGCAGTCTGCAAAAGAAAACACTGTCGTGATTTTTTTTTCAGAAGTGCAAGGAACTAAACAATTATCTTCACTCCCATCATTTATGTAGCATATGATTACTGTGTAAAGTACCAAGATTGAGAGGTCAAGTGGGCTTCCAAGCAGCATTCTCAGTCATATATCACCCTGTATTAACACAGAGTGCTTTCTAGAAAATGAAGCACCAATAGCAATGGTTCATCTAAAATTTTAATCTTAAGAGCCCTAGCGCCTGATTTGCATTTATACATTTAAAAATTACATTTGCATCTACTGCAAGGCCCTTTACGTTGCTGGAACCCTGTAAAGCAGCCTTAATGTAAATAAAAATCTGGCCCCTGGTTTTATAAAGTGATCTCCATTTGTTTACGTACACATGATGGGTCTGCTTCATTGCTGCATACAAGTTCAGTTTGGTATAAAATTTGAGGTAAATGGGGAGGCAAAAACGGCTTTAGATCACCTTCGCACTGCCCTTGTGCTGAGGCTGGCCAGTGGGCCAGTTTGGCACAGAAGAGAGCAGCCTCAAGGCTATTCTAACTTGCATTCAGCTGCCTATGACCCCAAAGGGCCATTCCAGCTGTTGGGAATAGCCAGCATGCAGTACTGCTCTGACCAGACCTGTTTCCCTCGGGATCACTTCAGCTATTCACCCTGTGCTAGAGACTGAGATTAGGAATGGCATAGCATCAAAAGGCCCAGTCTACACCACATGGGATTCCCCTTTGTATTGAGGGAATTGCAGATAGCTGCATCCTCCTACATTAGTGCCCCTTTATGATAGCAAAGCTAGTAAAAGGGGGTGGAGGGCACTGATATAAGGAGCCCAAGAGTTTCCAGCACTTGTGCATACAAGTGCTAGAAATCAAACCTATTTTTACACGTGGATTTCTGTGCAAAGTCTAGCATTTGCACATCTATCTGATGGACTTTGTCACCTGCACATACTGGATATTAGTGTTCAAGAAGCATACACATAGAGGTATATTCACATTCACAGTTATATTTGCAAGACTGGAGGCTGCTTTGTGAAATCAGGATCTCAGATTAAATTTGTTAGATTCACAGATCAATATTGGCCATTTGCACTCCAAAACAAGCAAACAAACAAACACAAACAAACAAACAAAAAACATTCTGCAAGGATGACCTATAGTCACTGAATTTAGAGAGTCATCAACATACCAAGATAAGATACATCTTCAGATCAAAACTGAAGGCCTTACTAGAGGATATACTTTAGTCAAACACAAGTTATTGGGCTCAATACAGAGGTAACCGGATGAAATCCTATGGCCTGTGTTATGCAGGAGGTCAGGCCAGATAATCTAATGGTTCCTTGTGGCCTTAAAATTTGTGAATCTATATATTTAGCCAGTGGCCAAGAAGAACTGAGCATCACTTATTTGTATACATAATGTTTACATGTGCATGTATATGTGTATCAATGAGAACTTGCTGAAGCTTGCTGAATTAGGCTGCCCTCTGCAATGTTTTGAGATGGTAAATCCAGTTTTTCCTGTATATAGAGTAGCCAAAATAAATTCTACCCTTAGATAGGTTGGAGCTATATAAAGCAATTGCATTGTTTTCCTTTAAATGTCAGCTCCTTCAGAAGAAGGAAGAGTGGGAAATTAAAAGTGTCTGGCCAAAAAAGGGGAGGGGACAAGAGAAGGGATACATCAGTCATCCTTGCTGGACAAAATCTTCTGCTTTGCTGATAAGAGAGGAATGAAAGATTTCCTTAAAAAACAGAACACAGGCCCAAAGGACTGGGGGTAGGTGAGGAAATACCCAGTGCTGTAGAAACCTTAACAAACAAACAAGATCGTGGTGGCAAAAAAGTAAGACCCTAGTGTTAGTGATAAGGCAAGGGGGGAAGGGAAAGCCCATTCTCCTGACCATTCTTCAGTTTGTCTGGACTGACAGATTTCACAGGTCCAGCAGTCGCATCAAAAACACCCTCAGCCTCTAGATGAATGAGCTGTTTGTTTTTCTTGCCGATGGCTTGATAAGAGATCGCAGGATGTGTTCATTTTTTTTCTCTTTCTGTTTTTTTTTTTTAATTAAACAATAGAGTAGGAGAGAGAAGCCCCAACCCAGTCCCAACAGGTCTCCCTGTCCCCCCTGCTGCCTCATTTCCTGCCTTTTCGATGCAGACATCCCTCTTTTGTTCTCCCACTGCCTGGCCAGCGCGTGTCAGTGCGGCAGCCACCAAACAAATACTGTTTTGCCAGCCCCACCCCAGCAGGGCCCACCCCACCTCCCGCCGCCCGCCACCCCTCACGGATGGCTTGCTTCCTGAGGATGGGAGGTCACTGCCAAGCCGCCGCCACCCTCACAGGAAGAGATAGAAGGCCTGCGCCTGTATGAGCGGAAGCGACGGGAAACCCCTGCAGCTGCCAGATTGTGCTATTCGTGGTCAGCCGGCAAGCGTCCGAGGTGTTCCACAGGGCTGCAATAGAGCCTTCCTGTCAGGAGGCCTTGGCCCCGCCATCACTTGAAATTAATGACAGGCTAACTCCTACAGACACTCAGGGGAAGTTCTGGGATCAAAAGATAAGCCCTCCTCTACTTCATCTGCCACAGGGCTTTGCTGCTTGAACTTCTATGACACTCCAGTGAAAGTTGGAACCAAAGTGGCCTCACTCATCAGCTCTGCCCATCTTGGCTGATTGAAGTTTCTTCCACGCACTCCACCCCACCTGCCCACCCATTCTGTTTCCTTACCTGCCAGAAAAAGCATCACAACAGCATCACACTTCCGATGGCTGAAAGGATGGGAGCTTTCATTCGGGCTTAAATACTTGAGCATCTCCTTGAAAACACACTTTTCAGTGGATTCATTTATTTGAGACACTGGAATCATAGCTTCAGAGTGCAAAATTTAGACTTGGATTTTCTCTCTCTCTCTCTCTCTCACACACACACGCACACACACACACACACCCCACCTCACCAACATGTGGGTATTGTCAGATCAGTGTATTTGATTTTCTCTCTCTCTCACACACACACACACACACACACACACACACACACACACACACACACACACACACACCCCACCTCACCAACATGTGGGTATTGTCAGATCAGTGTATTTGATTCAGCCTGCTTGAAAAATAGGGAACATATACAAACCTCAGATTTGGGTTTGGATTTGGGTTCAGGTTCAGCTCTCTGATTTATTTTTTGTATACTATGGCTCTTATCTCAGGGAATGTCCTGCTAGCAGTAAGGACAGCAGTGAGCACTTTTGATAAATCTAGACACCTCTTCTGTGGCAGTAGGGGTGAGGGTGACCCTGGCAGTGGATTTGATGCAGTTCTACTGTGGATGGTGGGAAGCTGGAACACGGGGACTGCACATAGGTTGCAGATCCCCTAACTGGAAGGGAGCCTGGCTCCATGGGAGCTTCCTTTATGGCAGCCTTCAGGGTGGCAAGGGCAGTTTGGGAGAAGGTGCTGCCCCTGCCTGGATCTTCCAGATGGGTTAGGATTCATGTGGCTACCCCACGTCTCTGCAGCCTGCCTGGGGAGAATGTGCCGTGCAATCTGCCCTAGGCTAGATCCTGAGTTATAGCCAGGCCCTAAATTTCTGGTAACTGAACAAAAAAATGTTTTCCCCAAAGGATAGAGACACCTGTGAATCCAGCTGCCAGTTTCCTTACATTCAACCCTCACCTGAAGGACCATCATTACAGTTCCCTCTGTAAGGATAGCACATTGTTTTACACAGAGGTTTTTATGTACATCCACAGGGCACTGAAAGAGTTAAAGGAATTATTCAGATAGGCAAATCATAACAGTAAAATAAAACCATCTTCCTGAAGTCAGCATCTCTGCAGAGCAAAGCAGAGGAAGAGGTGTAGGAGTCCAGTGCTGATTAAGACACCACCTGCTGAGCAGGAATAAGTATAAACACTTTACACTGTTACCTGCTCAGCAGGAGGGATCTGAATTCACATTTGGTGATTAGGCCATATTTATGTCTCAGCTCAGCTAGACTCTCCCCACTGGCCTGATGAGCAGATTGTATAAAACTCACACCAATCTCTTCATGTTAACCTGAGGAGCGATGAAAGTTTTCGCAGGTAATTTGGATTTCTGAATATGTGGGTGGCCAGTGCCCGTTTGTCCAAGGATGTACTATGGGTAATTGACAATCCACCCACACTGCCTCCTTACCCATTCTAGATGAGTCATGCAGCAAGTGGAGCCACATCTAATTAATACTCACTTATTGGCACAGACAACCAAAGAGATAATCTGGTTTCTGAGGAAAGGAAGTTATTTGTGTATATACGTGTGTGTGTGTGTGTGCACATGCACAAAAATACAAACTTACCTCTACACACACACTTTATATAGATATAGATATATAAATACAGATTTAAATAGAGATATACAGATATATATTGATATACATATACTTACATACATGCACACATACATTACATTGTCCATGACTTGCTGTAGTTGAAGATTACAAATTAACTTTCCAATAACATATGCATTCTGCACTGCACAGTCTTTAAGGTTCCTTTACATTCTGTTTAAGTTTCCTGCTGTTTAATATCTATGTAGTATAGATAAAAGAATGTAAAGTACAAGAAAAGGGACGCCAGCCTAAGAAACACAATGAAATGACATTATTCATATTATTTAATGACACTGAATCTTTCATTGACAAAAAATCACTAAATGAAAAAGGCAGATGATGTAAATTATAAATAGCAAAAACTATTATAGGGTCAAATTCTCCTGTTGGCAACGGGTGAGTGCATGGGGTGAATGAGAAAATAATCTCACCTGTGTAGTCTGGAAGACTAGAGTATCACAGGAATTTTGGGTTTGCATGACTTCTGCTCACGGACATGTATGTCATTGGAAATAAATTCTTCATTTTAAACCCATTTTAAGACCATAAATCTTGATTATTAAAATTACTAATGTAAGGCTGGATTATGGGGTTTTGTTGTTGCTTTCTTTGTTCGTTTACTGCTGTAGTCAGTGAGGTTAATGCAGGGGAAGGGGGCCAGGCTGTGCTTGGGATAAAGCAGATGATCAGAATCAGGAAATAGTGGCTGCAACTGGTGGAATTCTGGCTGATTCAATCAAAAATTCTTCTTGGTTGTCTATGGAAGCAGTGCCTGTGCCACCTTTTGAAAGGGTGCAGTATGAGCTCCCCTACTCCTGATCTTGGACCAGCCCTTCTGGCTAATGTGCTAGGAGTCTAGCCAAGGCCTCACCATTACTGTGCCCCTTGTTGTGCTAAGTACTGTAGCGAGAGTCTCTGGGATAGGTGGGAGCAAGAGGTGGATAATGTTCCCTATTAGATCTCGGGAATTTTGAAAAAAAATGGAGGTTTGGGATAAAAAAAAAAACCAAATCATGGAAGCAGAAGCTTTTCTTGAGAAAGGGTTGGCTTCAATGAGTTTATCAATTAGAAACATTTTAGGAAAAATTTTCAGAAAAACCTTTCACTTCCTTATGGCATTCTTCCTATTGTGAAATAACCATATTTAAACAGGCCTCCTTTATACCTCTTGCCATGCTGCTGTGAGTAGAAACAAGGCTTGTTTCAATATCTGCCCAATAAATGTGCCAGGAGGGTCTTTCGGTAAAATTTCACACCTGCCCAAAATTCAGTGCTATATTAAACCGTAAAGCTGCTGGAAAGTGGCACAGGCTGAGGGATGTACTGACCACCACTTCCAGCAGCTCCCATTGGCCTGGAACAGTGAACCGCAGCCAGTGGGAGCCACAATCGGCCGAACCTGAGGACGCAGCAGGTAAACAAACTGTAAAAAAATTTGTACTCTAATTTTACTTTCAATGGGGCACTGAGTGGAGGGGTCATCCATTGGGATTAGTGATTGGGCAACATCAAAGTGCACAGAGGATGGATTTATTCTGAAGTTTATACAAACCATTTGTGTAGGAACAACTATGAGAACAGCTGTCACCAAGTAGCTAGTGCTTCCATCTTCTGGTCAGGCCAACCATTCAGCACTTCTGCTTCCAGTGCCATCTAAAACTGGATAGTGCAAAGGTGCTCAAAATTGACAAATAATGCGTGGGGGTGGTATTTACAGTGTTGCAAACCTCTTTAAAAAGTTTGTTTCAGGATCAGTTTGATTTGGGGGAGAAATTTCCTAAGGGGGTCTCTGTTTCCTGAAATAGGTTAAACTGGTCCAATCATCTCCATTTGGGATCAGATCAGGTGAGGTTTGACTACTATATATTTCTTCTGATTGCTCAGGACTCATTGACACTGCCCCTCCTGTCTTCTTCTATATTTGTAATGAGCCAGATTCAAACTGCTGAATTCAGTAACGTCACAGAATTCCATGAGTTCAGAATCTAGCCGAGCAGCTTTAAAATAACACAACTGCTATTTCTGCTCATTCTTGAATAAATGTGTCTTAGTAAGGGGTCATCCATCCTTCCCAGCTACATAGAAGCCTTTTCTTCTCCCATATCTCCAGCCCATCATACACACACCATCATCACATCCTCAGGGAGTCATTTTGGATACATATCTCCACTTCCAGATAACTCGTGTGCAAGCATCACAAAAGCTATTGACTGAATCTTGAGTTCTTTACCAATCCTTTGCCCAGACCCTAATCAGGCTAAAACCTCATTGAAGTCAATGGATGTTTAACTCAATGAAATCTGTGTCACAAACCTCAGGATTTTGGCTCTAAGGACCTAATCCAAAGTCTATTGGCTTCCCTGGGCTTTGGGACAGGCCCTAAAAGAATATTTCTTACTATGAAATATCAATTTACCTTCAGAAATGTTGAATCAGCCATTTTAAAACTTGAATCTCTGTGCAAAACGTTAGGGAAACCCACTTCTTACATGCAGCTCTCTCAACAGTCTGAAGAGTTCTGACTGTTCCCAGCTGTGTGGTGCATATCACACTGCAGCACATGATACTCTGAAGGGTGCCAAGCAATAACCTATACAGAGAGAAACAGGACTCAAACAACACAAGGAGGCAAAGCAATATTTTCTCTTGACACTCAAGGTCATGGCATAAAGAAACGTGGGACAAGGGAGCGTCAACTTTCATTGAGGATGCAAGGTACAGTGCTGCTATGCCAAGCTAAAGGAAATGAATTAATATCATGGCAAACTTGAAGTGTCCTCTCCAAGGGGCAGTGTGGGGGAAATGATGCTGCAGTACCTTATATATTTCATGGCTATCAGAAATAGACATCATGGATTTAAAGCAACTTAAAAAAAAAAAGATAATCCACTAGCTTTATATGCATCATGAATATTGACTCAAAATTTTGGCAGGGAGATCTGGAGAATACAGCTGAGGAAAGCAAGTATACTTTGGTGCTCTATACATGAACTTTACATGGGGCAGACACAGTCTTAAATAATTGTCAACAGTTACCCAACACATATGCCCAAATTAAACTCTTGGGGTCAAACTCTGCTGTCATTTATGCCAGTGCAAATCTGGAACAACTCCAATGTAGCTGGTACCCCTTCATGTTCTCATACCAACATGATGGGTGCATTATACACCCACACCTACTAAACAGACTAGAATAGAATTGAAGTAACTTTGTTGATTTCACTGGAGTTGCAGCATTGTAAATGAGAATGAAATTTGGTCTCTGTTCACTTTGGGCCTGATCCACAGGCCACTGAAGTCAACTGGAGTTTTTCCATTTACTTTAGTTGACTTTGGATCAGGCCCTTAAATGTTATCAAAGCAGCTAAAGAAATATTGATACGATTCACCATATGTCTCCAACTTACTTTAATTCTTCACCTAACATTTCAGAAACATAGCGTGTAAGGGAATATTCCTTTGTAGTTTAGGAAAGCACAAGGTGCTTAATTTTAATAGAAAACTCTTTTTTAAACACAGATGGATCCTGCTGTGTTTGACAAATAGATTCCAGAAAGAAGCTCAATCTAGATGTTATGTGTAACTTTATCTTATTCCCTTTTGAGCACTACTGTTCTCGCAAAGTGATCTCTCAACTGCCCAAAGTCATTACACTTTTTCCCTTTCACATTGTACCTCTGTAAATGTCAGGCATAACTACATTTTTATTTGCAGAGATAGCACTGCTATGAATGGGTAAAAAATTCCTGCTCCTCCACCTCCCTCTCTTTACCCTGTGCGCTTTCTGCTAATATGATTTGTTGAACAAATTGTTCCATTAATCTGGGGTTGTTTGACAGAGTGAGAAAATAAGTGCCAAAGTGAGAAGATTCACAAGAATCGGAAATCTCAGTCCCTCTTTCTCAAGGTAAATAGTTATTATATCAGGGTGTCAGACTGGTGAAATGGATGTGCTTTCATTCTCAGTTTGTAAATGTCACTTTTCCTCAGCCCATCAGGGTGACAAATGAGGTGTGGGTTATACTAAGAGTTCATTCCTTGACAAAGTTCTCGCTGGTTTATTTCAACAAGAAGGTATCCTTCTCTCCTCTACCTCCTGCCCCCTTCCCCAGCTCCCCCCAAAAAAGGGAACTTCAGGCTAAAGAAAGAAGACAACCACAATTTGAACAAGCCCCACCTCAATTTGCATCCCCGGTGAACTGAAACATAACAGAAGGATCCTCAAAAGGCAAGTCATAATACTGGAGTCTTTGTTTGTCTCTTTTCTCTTTGTAGCTGTTTTTATGTAATGCCCGTTTGACATACTTCTGCTGATGTCTGTGTCAATATTTATTGAGCAAGTGGTCAGCTGAGCTCAGCTCTGAAGCACTTGTGATACTCAGTTGTTAATTGTCACATTGAAACACATTAACTAGTAGGCACACCCTTTCTTCTGACAGATAATTGATAAGATATCAGGAGGCCTGACACCAAATATATAATGGCTGCTTTGATTTTCCCACAGATCATTGTATATGAGCAATTACAGGACTACAGAGACACTGAAAGAACATGTAGTGGGACATTGTGCCATAAGCATCTAGGACAGGGGTCCCCAACATGGTGTCTGCGGGTGCCATGGCATCCGCTGGGGCATCTAAGAGCGCCCGGGTACTGGCTGGTGGACGAGCATCCACCAAAATGCCACCAACAAGCTGCGTCATCCAGAGGCGTCACTGTCAAAATACAGCCGATTTTTGGCGGTATTTCAGCAGCAATGCCTCTGGATGACATTGCTTGTCGGGGGCATTTTGGCGTCAATGCCTATTGATGTTGCTGCTTGTTGGCAGAATTTCAGTGGATGCTCATCCGCTGCCACAGTCCTCCATGGCTTGTCGTCTGGAGCCCGCCAGACAAAAAAGGTTGGGGACCACTGGTGTAGGACTTTTATGAGCTGACCAAGCAGGCACAGCTGCTGGCACCATCCCAATAAACATCTTCCCAGTACTCTGAGTGATATCCAGTGATGTCCCCTCAGGGCACCTCTGGCTTCTCTTTATTGGCTGAGTGGCCACCTCAGTAAAATCAAGCTGGTACCACCTGAAACTGGTATCTTCTTACTGGTGCTGGAAAAATGTTTCTGTTTGTGGATGTTTTCATTATTCAAAAGTATTTGCCGACTAATTATTGTGACTAAGAGTATGTCTAACTGATAGAGTTACAGCGCTGCTCAGAGAGCACTGAAGGGAAACCGCTGTTGTGTGTTCACACTGTCAGCTGCCTGCGATAGGTGGCACGCATATTCCAATTCTGGCACCAGACCACATAGCCACCAAGTACATTAATCAGAAAGGGTATTTCCCCGTGGTTCTCCAGGCATTTGTGGATCACCGTGGGCATTTCACGGAAATTAATGCAGGCTGATCTGGAAAGGTGCATTATACATGCATCCTTTGGACACTGGCCTGTTCAGGAAGCTACAAGTAGGTACTTTCTTCCTGGACCAGAGTATCACTGTAGGGGAAGTTGAAATGCCCATTGTGATCCTGGAAGACCCTGCCTACCCCTTAATGTCATGGCTTATGAAGCCATACATGGGGAACAGTGACAGCAGCAAGGAGCAGTTCAAGAAGAGTCTGAGCAAGTGCAGAATGACTGTTGTTTGCTTTTGACCGTTTAAAGGCCCGCTGGTGGTGCCTATATGGGAGGCTGGACCTGGCCACTGACAATATTCTTATGCTTATAGTTGTGCGCTGTATGCTCCATAATATTTGTGAAGGGAAGGGTGAAAGCTTCACTCAGGCCTGGACCACTGAGGCTCAGTGCCTGGAGGCTGAATTTGAATAGCCAGAGAGCAGGGCTAATAGAGGGGTGCAGTGTAGGGCCATAAAGATCAGGGATGCCTTGAGGCAGTAATTTGAAGCTGAAAGCCACTAATATTTGTTGCTGTCCTTGGGAGTGCAGTGCTTGCAATACTAGGAGATGATTGTGATTGGTGTAGATGATGCACTACGAAGGTTTAAGAAAATTGCCTGCTGTTTTGCTGGGCTCTGTTTGCTTTCAGTTAATGGAGTAAAGATTGCTTTCAACCAAAGCTATTCTTTTATTAAAAAACAACTAGAGGAGAGAGACAAACAAAAAGCACATCAGTACTGTGGAGGATGGGGGAAGGGAGGGTCCCAGGAGGAGATGGGGCCCCAGGACAGTTAAAGATTTGTGTATGTCCAGGTATCATATGCAACCTTGTCATTTGGAGTACAGTGCAGTGGGTACTGTACTTCAGCAGGGCTAAACTGTAGAGGGACGGGTGTTGAGTGAAGTGGGTACTGGGAGTCTGCAGGGGTGGACTGTGATGGGGCATGAGTGGAATGCAGTGGGTATAGACTGGAGCCAGGAGGTTGATAAGAGTGTGTTGGTGGTGTCTAGGGGGGTGCACGGGAAAGAGTTTTGTGATAGTGGCTGAAGGGGAGGGCGAGCACAGAGCTGCTCGGTTTGCAGTACTAGTAGTGCCTGGAGGGTGTCTGCTTGGCACTCCATAACATTTAAGGGCCACTCCATGGCTTCGTTCTGGCGTGCCACGTTCTCCCTTTAGTCCCTCTTCTCACTGTCCCACCACTCCTTCAATGCTTGCTTTTCAGCCACGTAGTACCTCATGACATCACACAGAAAGTTCTCTTTAGTTCTTCATGGTTGCTTTCTAATTCTGCGCAGCCATTCAGCCAGTGATAAAGAGGGAGCCTGGACACCCAAGGTCAAAAGCCAAAATGCAACATTTTACAGAAGGAGTATTGTTTGCAACACAGAGACCACTGATTCAGTGATTTAAAACACCGCCACTATTCACATACCTATCACTAACTGGCTGGCCCCAGGCAAGCACACGAGCCACAAGACCCCCAAAATGGTGAGTAACCATAGGGTCAAGGGAAATCAGTGTTCCAGGACCGTACTGTACACTGGTCACGTGGCTCTTGGGGAGAGCCAGCAGTGTAGGAGGGGCCTTATAATCATTACTGTGCCCACATTTTCAACAGCTGTGTTCATTATGGAAGATATCTTGCTGCTGAGGGTGAGAAGGGAGTCAAGGGACGGTCTTCTCCAAGACTGTGGTTTCTGCCCTGGACATTATGAGGCTTGCCTGCGTGCAGAAATAATCCTTCCCCCCACGCCCTCCAGTGACGGCAGAGTGGTGCAGGAAAGTTACCCTTAATGGGGCAAGAAACAAAACAGCTGTGCCAAAGAACCTGCGGCAGCAGATTGCCCAGTATCCCCATGAAAGTTTTGTGGAGATCTCTGAGGCAGATTTCCTTGAAGTGAGGGAGTCAATTAACACCTGTTCTGCCGCTCAGACTAGGCATGTGGTGGTACATGCATCATACAGACACAAGCCTGCTTTCTGCAACCCTTCTGCCCCCAACAACTCGCTTCAGTGATTCCCAAAATCAAAGCCACTTACCAAGAGCCTTCTCTTCTGTTTGCACTTTGCCACACTCTGACAGCTGTCACTGGCTAGTCTACTCCAGGGTAGAGAAGAACTCCTGGCTGCATGCTTCTCTGACCTCCGAGTTGTCTTCTGCCTCTGGGTCCCTCTCCACATCCTCCTCTAAGATTTCCTCCTCCTGGCTTGGTCCACGCTCGACTGGCATGCGAGCCACCAAAGTATCCACAGTGGTCTTCTCAGTGGAGGTGAGGTCACCACCGAGTTTCATGTCCAGCTCTTTGTAGAACTGGCTGCTCGTGGGTGCAGCACCTGAGAGGCATTTTGCCTCCCGTGCCTTGTGGTAGGTATTCCGCAGCTCCTTCACTTTGACTCTGCACTACAGTGTGTCCTGGTCATGGCCTCTTTCTGTCATGCATTGTGAAATCTGTCCTTAGGCATTTCTATGGCTGGAGTGCAGCTGAGACTGGACAGCCTCCTTTCCTCAAATACTGATGAGGTCCAGCAGCTCGGCATTGCTCCAAGCAGAGGATAGCCTAGTGCTTGGAGCAGTTATGGTCACCTGGAAAGATGGAGCCCGCTATATGTGTCACTGAGCAAACAGGAATGGGACTTTCAAAATTCCCAATGAATTTAAGGGGTGGGGCTCACAGTTGGTCACTTGAGGGCATGATGATCAAGGAGGCGAGAACAGGCATTGTGGGACACCTCCTGGAGGCCAATTGCAGTACTGTAATTGACCACAGTGTCTACACTGGCACCGTGGTGCTGTAGCCCTGGCACATAAAGCTGTATGTCTCTCATTGGGGTGGTATTTTTACAGCACTGCAACTGCGCAGTTTCTGCTCACTAAGTGGCTTGGCAGTGTGTACACCTCGGGAGTTACAGAGCAGGAAGCTGCTTTACTGTGGAGCAACTTGCCAGTGTAGACAAGGCCTAATTATTGGCCTGTAGGTTGTTTGTGAGGGGGCTTATTTTATTTGATATTCACAATGCAAGCTGTTATGACTGGTCACATAGGTGAGTGGTCAGCAAAGGAAACTGAACCTCTGGATCTACAAGCATGAACATCTGCTGTTCAAACTTAAAGGCCCAGGTTTGTTAGCTCAATTGCAATAGCAAGCTCATCAACGTCTATGTGAGGTCCAGCCACTAGAGAAAGACAGAGCCATATGAAATAAATAAGGGTTATATGCTTCCTTTCCATGATTGAAGAACTGCTTATAATCAGGTTGCCATTGTAATGCTTGTGGTTCTGAAATGTAAAATTCATTTTTTTAAATTTTTATACTATATTAAATTTGCTTAAAATTAGCTGTTTCCTTAAACATTCCTGCCTTTGAACTCCTATACTATAATATGTGTGAGAAATTAACATATAAAAGTGTATGGACACAATCAAAGTAAATCTATCTAATTAGAGATGGCTGAACAATTTCTGATGAAATGTTTTTTTCTGTCAGAAAATGTGGTTTTGTCAAAATCAAACTTTCTGCAGGAGCGTGTCAATTTCAACCAAGTCTCATTTTGAAACTTTCTATTTTTTTCAGAATAGTATATTTCATTTTTTTTGTTTTGAAACCACTTTTCACTTTCAGATTTATTTTATATTATAAAAGCATTTAAAAGTTGGAATCAAAACTAAATATTTAGATTATATCAAAACAAATTGCTCCAATAAAACCAAAATGATTTTTTCTCACAAATTTTATTTCATAGGAAAATTTCAAAATTTTATGTTTCCTTCCAATGTACAATGAAAACAAATTTCAAATCCAGGAATTTGCCACACTGCTGTATATCTGATTTTCTCTCTGCATGTGCATTATGTCTGCAGTATCCAGGCAGTAGATAATACCTAATTTTATGACATCATATTCATTTGAAACAGATCAGAATCTTGTAGGCATGGGATTATGTTTTACCAGAAGGATTAATGAGGAAAGGAAACTGCATTGGCTAAAAGTCATCTAGTAAAAGAAAATATCTGAAATAATAGTAAAGAAAACACAAAAGAATTCTATGAAGTAAGCACATTTCTTTTTGTGCAAATGTTCTTTTTCTTTCCAAGCTTGCTCTTGAACATACACCATTCTTTAAAGACCTATTTTCTAAAATAAGAACAGTTACAGTCAACAGAATATGCTGCCCACTTTCCCACACCCTTCATAATTTATGTCTAGCCTGAATAGGAAAAGCCCTTATAAATTTCAACAAATGTTTCATTAATTAACACCCCATCTCCCTAAGCCTCAAAGCAGCTGGTGAGAAGAGTTGTATAAGTTGAGTCTGTAAATATAAACTAGGTCAACACAAGGGATCCATATTCACTATTGCAAATAGATATCCCTTTGTTATTAATAGCTGTTCCTGAGGTGTTTCATCTTAGAACTCAAGACTATCGAAAGTCAACAGTGTAAAGCTTCTGGGTCTACATAATTATTCTGTGAACTAACTCCCTAATGCAACAATCCTTTGGTACAATTAGATTCAATGGGCTGAATGCAGAAGTCCTTATTCATATTTCAGTCTTGCTCATATTGTAATCAAGGGGAGTCTTTTGGTTGATTTCAGTGGGGCCCTATTAGTCCTTGCTCAGGCAAATTCATTACTTCCTTAGCAATATACTGTATCTTGATGGAAATTTTGAGATCCTCCCTATTTACTCAGTTGCTACTCATGTTGACTTCAATATAAGTTGCCAGTGCAACTTGGCTCTCTATTCATGCCACAACATCTAATCAGCCAAACATTCTGTGTCCAAGAAGTTTATTATTTCTATAGTTGTCCAGGATGATTATCAGATAAAAAATGAAAAGGAAGATTTTATGATCCTATATAAATAGATAACATTATGGCCCTGCACAACCCTTAATCTGAGCAGTGCAATGGGAAAACAAAGAGAGAAGTTAAAAAATACCTGGGAAACATTTTGTTTCCTTTAGATGTTATGCATATGGAAACATGGATTGCCATCATTTGACATGTAACATATCCCCCCTTGTGTCATTTTTATACACCAAGTTTCAATATATCATGGTCATATACAGAAGTGGTAATGAAGTGTGCCTGAGTGGAGGCTAGCAGTGGAAAACTAGCCAAAAGAACTGAGTTTTAAAGAAGGGTCTCATGATAAGAAAGTCACTAGACACAGAAGCAGTACTCTTAGGGAGCAGCATGAAAGAAGACATGCAGTTGTGAGTGTGAGAAAAGGGAAAATGAGAGTGAGCATTTAACAGAGCAGAAGGAGCACATGGGCAGATATTAGGAGATGAAGCAAGAGGTAGACCCCACTGGGCACAATCATAAAGTGCCTTGAAGGAGATAATCCTTCAGTGGGACTTTTTGCCATTGACTCCCAATAGGATCAGGTTTTCACCCGAGGGGTCTTATTGTGATGTGGAAAGAGGTAGGAGGACAGTGGAGAGACTCAGAGAGGGAGAGACATGTCATAGCATACAGTATTAGCATATTAATGGATGTGACTGTCTTATTTTACTGCTCTGTATGAAGCCTAGAGACTACCAGAACTTTAGAATACTAATGAATCACATTGTTATTAGCTATTGCATGGGCTACCATCCCCAAAATAGAGAGATGTTTCTCCATGATTTTGCACTATTGTTGCCCCATGGTGAAAAATTACCTGAAAAAGTGAGTCAGGTTAACACTGGCAAACAATAGTCAAATCAAATATCATCATGCTAAATAAACCTGCTGAGCTGAGTGAGTTCAAGTGGACCACAGAGTTCATTTGAAAGTTCATAATTAATTGAAGTTACAAAGCGTGTGTTAACTTTTCTGAGACAACTAATAGAGGCCTACTGGTCCAAGTAGGGCATATATGTTATGGAGAGCCACGGGTTACAGGACTAGCTGCAACTCTGATCCCTCTCTGGTCTCTGAGTGCATCACCTTCAGATATCAGGCCTTGTGCCTTCACCTCTCCTACAGGTGTAATCACACAATCCTCCTGACTCAGACTTGGCCCTTGGCTACAGCACCTTATGTATCAACTATATCTATTCAAGCAGATCCAAAGGGGTTCGGTACCTGTGAATCTTCCCTTCAGGAGCTTGTGACAAGTGGTGAATGCAAGCACCAAACAGCCTCATTAAACCAAAGTATTGTTTAATCTTAACAGTAGGGACAAAGCAAAACATAAGAGAAAAAGGATTTTAGAACAACTAAAGGCTTACATGCATGTCTATGTTACTTAATAATTCGAGGCAGGCCTATCTTATCCTAGAGCTCTAATCTCTGGGTTTCTAGGAGTCAGTCGGTTCACTAGAACTGTTTCTTTGTCCAGGGACCGGGGGAGTCCATTTTAACAGCTTATAGTCCTTTTGATCTGTTTGGTCCCTGCATTTGGAAAGCAAGCTGTGTGATTTGGCTGGAGCCTGAAATATAGGAACTTCACAACTCAATCATTATCTCCCATTGTCTTGTAACAACCCCCAAAGGTTTGTTGAGGGATGGCTTATATCATGTCATTTATTTTCCTTCCTGGTTTTTTCCCAACAGCTTGCTATTACACTTAACCAATGTAGTCATATAGTAAATATTCTAATACCCAGGCCACTCCGAAATCCATCACATGGAGTAACATTCATTTTTCCATCTCTGTGAGAATTTCATTGAGAAAAGGCTCATAAATTGCTTGCCATTCCTTCAGGGTTTTGCTCAAAGGTCCTGTCCAATACTACAAGTAGGATCAAAGCCTATAGGAGAAAAGAGCAAGTATCTCCAGCTACGGAATAACTAAGCATCTAGTGTGATGAGTGGTCTGGTGATAAAAACCTGATAGTACAATACTCCACTAAAGAGCTCCACTAAATCGGTCATTGTGCCATTGCCCACCGAGGAGGGACACGTATGGAAAGAAAATTACAAGTTTGCTGGCTATCGTTTGTCATCCCACTAGAAAATCACTTAGGGCCTGATCCAAAGTTCATAGAAATCAATGTGAAGACTCACATTAACTTTAATAATTTGTGGGTCAGCCCTTTAAATTACTCATAGGCAGCTGAATCTGCCACTTCTTTAAACATGCAGAAATTACCTGGCATTCCCCAACACAGAGCAGCTTCCCTACAATACCTCTCTGACAGGACCACAGGATATAATACGCAAGACCTATGGAATTACATGTAAGCTGTGAACATCAGAGCATTACCTACCACTGCTGATGCTGAGATAGCCAGTACATCATACTACTAAGAATCCTTAATCAGGGTTGGTACTGAGATAAGAAATGTAAGCATCCTGTCTAGCCAAACAGATCATCTCTCAAAACATTAACCAACTGCTGGGCTACTGCTTTTCTGCAATCTGAGTCATCCTCGTCACACATTCCTCTGGGTTTTAAATGATTGACAGGAAAAGAAGCTAAGAGAAGCAGCTATTTCTTTACACTTAGCTGGTTTGTCAGGGCATTTGAAACTTCTGGATTAAGGACAAAATGCTTAAGGATTAAGTGGAGGGAAGAAATCCAAACAGCCTGGTGCTGTGAATTTAGAAGTCAAACAGATGGGCTCAGAAGAGTTAGTGATACCGTCACTGATATACTGTCTCTAATCAACAAAACCATTTAAAGTTATAGACTTTATGGAGAAAAAGTAACACTTGAAAGTTTTTCTCGACAATGCCATATCTCTTCAGGGCCTCAAAACAGACAGAATTGTGTCCGACAAAGAGGCATTCAACAAATTCTAGGCTCAGATGCGCACCCTATACCAAGTTGATATTCATGATAATGGGCCAATCTTGACAAATGTGGCCCAGAAATGACCAAACAAAGGTCACGAGGCATGAAGGAGAACTATTGAATGTTGACTTGTGCCATTTAGGCATGGCCTATAGCAGTGTTCCCCAAACTTGGGACACCGCTTGAGTAGGGAAAGCCCCTGGCAGGCCGGGCCTGTTTGTTTACCTGCTACGCCCGCAGGTCTGGCCAATTGCGGCTCCCACTGGCTGCGGTTCGCTGCTCCAGGCCAATGGGAGCTGCTGGAAGTGGTGCGGGCTGAGGGACGGACTGGCTGCCGCTTCCAGCAGCTCCCATTGGCCTGGAGCAGTGAACCGTGGCCGGTGGGGCGTCTCAAGTTTGGGAAACACTGGCCTATAGTAAAGCTGATATAGAGCTGCACTTCCCAGAGAAAGCACAGAATGGGAGCATAAAGATTATATACATATTGAAAAAGGAGGCTACTGTGATTTGATCCATAGTTTGCTGACCATGGGCTCCCAGTAAAATGCCAGTATGACACTTACCGGTGCAGTTTGGTGGTCTGTAGTACGCTGTAATCCCAAACTCTCTGTTCTAGGGCAAGAATAGTTTTGAGGCTAGAGATCAGGAAACATGGTTTTGGTTCCTAGGTCTGCTACTGACTCCCTGGGAGACCTTGAGCACATGCTGTTCCATGCCTCAGTTTCTATATCTGTAATAAGAGGAGTAACGGTATTTGCCTGTCTGGATTAATTCACTCATGTTTGTGGAGCATTTTGCATTGCTGTGGTGCCTTCCACTTTACAGTCCCAAATTATAATGACTGGACACTACACTCCTTCTCTTGGGCTACATGCCTTCATTTTCACTTCAACCAAAGCAGGAATATAAAGCAATAAATAAAAAAAAGTGAGTAAAAAGGAACATATTTTAAGCATGTCTCAATTGTCATGGAAATTTAAAAAAAAAATAAAAAAGAACAATTTCTTCTCTTGCAACTGTAAACACATTGAAGTACACTGAATATGATGTTAGCTTTGTCAATAATTACAACAGTTTATGGAAAAAGAGAATGCTGCATAAAATATCTATGGCTGACAGCTTGCTAGCTAATTTCATCATTTCTATGGGGAAAAACCATGGAAAAGATCTGAAATGCTCAGCCTTGAAGGATGTATTGTACATGATAATCTTGGCAGGTGGCAGAAGAAGCAAAATCTACTTATTTTCAATTAAGCATGGAAACACAGAAGAGTATAGGAATTCTGAAGGGAGCTCTTCAAAATATTTTTTAAAAAATCGAAGAAGGAGAACAGGCCAAACCGAAAAAAAAAAGTGTCCACATTAACACTTTCAAGAACACAGTTGTCATGGAGGTAGCACCTGAACTCTGGGATTCATTAGCAACTTCATTTTTGCATTTGTTTCTCAATACAGCTCTGTGCCTTGACCTTTGCTATCCTGGCTAATTTGCATGGTTTCATGCTGGGATTAAAAGCATATTCACATCCGTAGTAATAGCATAATAATAACATTTGTGATCATATTTAATGCTTTTTATGCCGAAAGGTCTCAAGACACTTTACAAACCAGTATACAGCCATTATTGCACCCACTGGTGCAATGTGGAACACAGCAGCCATTTAACAGCCTGAAAGTTTTGGACATGTAACTAAGATGCAATAAAAACATCCAGTTGGAAGCATAAGAGGTATGTCTATATAGGAATATCACAGCTGTCATCTTCCTGTGTTTTGTTTCCTGTAAGTACCCCCTCTACAAAACAATATTCCTTGGCAGGTAGTTGTGGTAGCAGATCAGTGTTTCCGGTGCGTAATCTTAACCAGGAAAGTGCCATCTCTAGAAGTGAAAGGACACAGCAGTACCTGAAAGGCTAGGAAAGATCATGAATAACAATCTATCCTCTTCATTAGAGCAGGGCAGGAAACAGTTTTCTTGTCCTAAAAATTTTCAAGATTTAAAAAATGTTTCCTGTGATGATTTGAGATAAAAAGTAAAAAAAAATTAAAATGTTGTAGACCAAAAATTTTAAATAATCAAAATTATCAAAACTAAGTATTGCAATTGACTTGACATTAAAATTTTCTAGATTTTTACTTTTTTGCCCCAGCTTGGGAGTGGACACTCTGACCTCAGTGGAGTTACTGCTGGTTTATACTGTCGTAACTGAGATCAAAAGCTACCTCTGCAGTTTCTCAGAGGAAGTCCCTTGATTTGGGAATTTGCTTTGTCTTCGACCAACAGAGCCTGTTAAACTGGTTCGGGTCTTATGAACTCTGGGCTGATGGGTATGTAACTGCAATGGATATGCTTCTGATTAACACTAGGGCATATGAGTTAAGGAACAGGACACCTTTCAGCCCATCTATATTGTCAAGTGTAGGCAGGGGAGTGAGTTGCATGTGAGCAAAAGATTCTTCACCTTTGCTTTTGCTTGTTAGAATAGTGTAATGCGGTGTTTCCCAAAATACACCCCCCCCAAGCCCCAGTGTTTTATTTTTATTGTGTCGAACTACTACCCAATTCTTATCCATCCATTACTCCAGTGTTTCAAACAAACTGGCCTGGCCAGCGAGGGGCTTTCCCTACACAAGTGGTGTCCCAAGTCTGGGAAACAGTGGTGTAATGGATAAGAATTGGGTAGTAGTTTGACACAACAAAAATAAAACACTGGGATTTTGGAGGGTTATTTTGGAATCTTCCACAGTATGTGAATCCTCACCATGGAGATGGGATGCATGACTTTAATCAAAACCCAAGTAAATAAATGTTCAAACCACTATACCGACTATTTATTAAGTAGTCAGTCATTACAGCAACCTTAGCAGCTGCACATAGGTTAGCATATTATAACCCATTTGCGATAGGTTGACTTCAGTCATGAATTTATAGACTTTAAGGCTAGAAGGGACCATCATGATCATCTAATCTGACCTCCTGCACATTGCAGGCCACAGAACGTCAGCCCACCCACTCCTGTAATAGACCCATAACCTCTACCTGAGTTAGTGAAATCCTCAGATCATGACTTAAAGATTTAAAGATACAGATAATTCATCATTTATATTTGTTTAAACCTGCAAGTGACCCAAGACCCATGCTGCAGAGGAAGGCGAACCCACCTTCCCCGGCCCCCCCGCCCCAGGGTTTCTGCCAATCTGACCTGGGAGGAAATTCATTCCTGACCCCAAATATGGTGATCAGTTACACCCTGACCATGTGGGCAAGACCCACCAGCCAGACACCTGGGAAAGAATTCTCTGTAGTAACTCAGAGTCCTCCCCATCTAGTGTCCTATCACTGACTGTTGGAGATAGATAGAGCAAGAGTTAGAATGAGGCCTACACTCAGCCTGTATTTTTGTACCTACAAAATATTCTGGATGGAGTTAATGTCATTTAGTCGTGGTTGCACCCATATATCAGCTACATAGCCATCTGCACTTATTTATTTGTATTTGTTTAAACTAAGGACATCAATTGCACGTGCACTTAATTGCAAAATCACATCCATGGTTAAGCATGACTGCAATAAAAAGCTAGATTTTAAAAATGCAGTTGTCCTGCCTAAATCCACACAATGAGTCTATAGCACTTTTGATCCTGAGGTTTCTTAGCAATCATGACATAGGATAGCCCATTCCAGCTTAGTTTTGTGTCTCATGGATTAAACACTGTGTTTCAGTTACAGGCTGCACAGTAGGAAATTAAAACATGTTGAAAGATTGGAAAGTTAAGTTCCCTTCCGGTGTTAAGCAAGAGATTTACAAGAAATCACTCTCCAGATTTATCAGGGATATATTTACAATATTTGAGGAAGTGTGAATATTACTCAGAGGAGATATTTAGTCACACACTGTATCTCTCTGAAGGGAGACCATATTGCATTAAATGTCTCCACCACGTTCTGTAATTCGAAGGATAAATTCTTGAGTGTTGATTAGTCACACATTTGATACAGCACATCTATTATTTTGGGTCTATAAGAAGATTTCCATCTCTATATTATTAATTTCTTGGCTATCATAATGGTTTTTCTCAGCAAACATCTATCATCATCACAACTCAGATCCCTCACACCGATATTGTTACATTTCCTTATGTATAGTGCCAGGATATGAAACTGAAAGTAGAGGAGGTAAATTCTACTTATATTAAGTGGTTTAATGTGGGTTGAGAACAGGAATCAGAGCCAGGAATGTCTAAAGTTTTGAGTTAGTGAGATTAAATGCTTTTCTTAAGGCCAAATCTGTAAAATAGGGATAGTAATATTTACCTGTCTCTTAGGAAACAGTGTCAAATATTGTGTTTCTCCCAACATTTTTACTATAATTATTTAATATTTCAATTGAAGTAGAGCCCAAAGTTCCCAAAAAGTATCAGGTCCTCACTGTGTTAGGTCTTCATCCTGAAGAGTTTAATGTGACATAAGGCAAAAGGGATCAAATCAAAGCATAGTAAAGAAAGGGTAATCATCAATGTGCAATGCAGGAGGTCAGGCCAGAGTGGTCCCAGTGGTTCCCGATGGCCTTAACAGCTATGCAGCATGTACAATTTTTATAAACATATTACATTTGGTTTCTTATTAATTATTATTATCAGTAGATGAAATAAGTGTCATTTATCCCCATCTATTTTCAACATATCCAGCAATAAAGAAAATATATTCCCACTCCACCTCACCAATTTTCCTAAAGTGGATAGTTTTTTTTCCCTCCATGCAACTCTAGAATGGCCAAGTAACTCTATCTGTAACAGTGGAATCCTTGAGATTCTCAGACCTCTTCATACAAGACTCACACAGAGAGGGATTCATTTCTTTTGATCCAACCTGGGAGATTAATTTAGTGTTTCTGGGAGGATGGAGACTCAAGACCTTGATTTATCTATCCAATAGACAACAGCAATACGATATGCACCCACACTGTCCTATTAAGGGCCTCAACTGTGTGCTGGATGGACCCCATTCTAGGAGTGAGACAGTACTTCATTCACATGCTCTTTCACTTCTGTGCTTACATGAAGTGACAGCCAACAGCAGTGATACTTGTGAATGAGGTTGTGTGCATGATGTAATCATGTGTCTGGCGGTACTGGAATAAGACCAACAAATAATTTCTCCTGTAGACTTTGACCAGTATCTTTCCAATCTTTCAACATGTTTGGATTAAGCCCATTAGGAAATTAAAAGCCTAATGAAATAAATGGGAAGATTCCCATTTTCTTTAGTGGGCTTTCTATAAGGCCTCATGTATTAAGGCTAGAAGGGACCATTATATCATGTAGTCTGACCTGTACAGGGCAGGAAAGGAGCCCTTCTCAGGCCAACCAATCCAAAGACAAAACCGACAAACCTTTGCCCTGGGGGAACATGAACCACCATTCTTCTGATTTACAGTTGAATGCACTGACCCACTGGACCACAGAGAGGATTTTTGCCACTTTTGTTGTGAATTAGGCAGGATCTGAATCTGCCATCACTTGCCGACATTTGCCAATGTTCCACCCAACCTCCTGCAGAACCACCATTTACCAGATTTGGATCACAACAGAGCTGGACTGACTATACATCAGTAATATGTCCCCTTCCCCCTCTACACACCCCAAGCATTGTTAGACAAACCATCTGTGAAAAATCCTAAACTGAAGCATTGCATCTGGTGTCCTTGGTGTTATGCAGCAAAAGGATACTGTACCGATGTTGCTGAACTGATTCAAAGTGCCAGGAATAGGAGACCTTAAACCTTTTGCTTCTTCCAGTCCCTCGACCCCTGGATAAATTGAAATATTTAATCAAATTCAAACAGCTGTGATCTTGTTTGTACAACTTGCTTTATTATCCTGTACATTTTAACCGCAATCTGCCTAGTTCCTAATGTGACTTAAAGAACCAATCGGCATTTATTACAAATGCAAGGCAATAAGCTTCTGGCTCAGCAATTAATCACTGACATGGAGGAATTTCTTCTCTCCAGGTGGGGAATCCATCCAAAAATGAAGAAAAATAATCAGGCTAATTAATTCTTATCTGCGAAGAGCAATTAGATAAATGACCTAAAAACAGGACTGTCACCCCTAGTGAGGTGCTCAGCTTCTAAATAGAATAATGTCTCATTGCTGGGCCATCTCTACTGTGAAATGGAGATCACAAAAATGAAAAAAAAAACATGTGGGATGGGGGGAATGACAGGGGAGTAGGTTAATTAGAACTGAGACCTGCCTATGAAAGCAAAATATAACCAAGCTGTGCCCTCAGATAGATTTGGTATGATTGGGCACCTTCACAGCCATGCCTTTGTGCATCTAGAGGTACTAAAGAGAATGGAGTCATGTCTCCAAGTCACTTTCAAAGAGCAATACCGCTCCCCATGCCTGCCCTCCATGGTGCTGCATTTCACACCAGTGAATGCCACCTCCGTCGCTGAACTCTATTAACTTTGAACCACATGGCTCCACCTTGGAACCATGGCGCTGATGTGAGATGCAGGCTACTGTGTTTCCATTAGTCTGGTCTGTCATTTTTCTTTTTTTCAGATAGGGGAAGTGCAATGCATAAATCTTTCCAGTGAATCCAGTTAATCAAAGTAATACAGCAAACAAGATCCTGCGTAACAGCGAACAAACTCTCCACACACAAAGTCTATCTAAGACTGCTGCAAATTTTGACCGAGCATTCTACAAATCTTTTTTGGATATCTGAGTAATAGTCAAAGGCCAAAATGGGTGACCGCTGGAGAAAAATGCTTATTGATTGAGCCCAACATTCAGAATTGCATCAGACCAGAACCTTTCACCAGTACTAATATTCAATATCACTTAGGAAAGTGAATAAGAAAACAAAACAGTGTACTCTTATTCAAATATAAGTACCCATGTTTGTAGGCGGCTGTTTCCTCTGGTTTTAACAAACAACTTCCTTGTTCCACGTGCATGAAGTATCATATCCCTGATCCCACTGTTCTGCCTGCTTATATCATGACACTACACCATTTCTGATGATCTGAGACAGAGACACTGGAGTAATTGATTCAAGCTTATCTAAGCATTTACAGATATAAGCCTGAATGACTGGACACAAAATACTAGAGCAGTCAGATTAAGACAATCCACTCCAGTTATAGTTAATCAGGTCTTTTGCCTCCAAGGAACTGATATAAAACTAACAAAGTGTTTTCCAGCTCTCAACTCCCATCAAATCACAGTCCTTCTGCCACAGAGCCGTTAACACAATACCAAATGCTAATGTATATAATAAGTCAGCAGGTAGTTCATAGATTTGCTCTGTTACTGTTTCCAAGATCCAAAGCCTCTTAAAGTGAAACAAAATCACTATCCTAAGAGCTACAGTTGTTAGTAAGAAGACCTTTGTCTCACATTGAAAACTTTTATGGCCAAGGTTAGTATAATTTATACAAAAGCAGATCCCTACTTTCAAAGGTATCATGACTGCTAGATCCAAGCAGCTAACAATAAATTATAAGTAATAGATTAGATCAAGATGCCTGAAAAAAAATGCATTTATTAGTAAGAACCCCACTTCCTTTACACAGACCCCACCAAAAAACAGGCTGGGAAGGAGGGAAAGAGGTAACCATGTTAAAGAGTTTGGGGCTTATATAGGTTGTGATGCTAAAACACACACAAGACCCAACAGAAGCAACCATCTATGATAAAGGGAGAGAAGGAGACAAGCAACTTTATTTAAATTTAGGTTTTATTATTAACATCACACTTAAAGCACAGTTGTGGGCTTTCAGATATCCAAGGATCAGTCCACATGTTCAACATGATTGTATGTGTATTGAAGATGGGCTTCAAGCACAACACTGAGATTCAGATCTGAATTTCCTCAGGGTTTTATGGTGTTTAGATAATGAGATTGTAATTCTACTCTTTACAGAGTTAGACCCATGGCCAAGTTCAGATCTAAATTCAAATATCCCTAAAGTTCAAGGGTGTTCATATCCACTGTTTTGGTGCCAGGTGATCTTTAGTGTATATTGGAAATGGACAAAGCTCAAAAGTTTGGTGTTCAGACCTGGCTCGGGTAACTTAACACAGAGCAGCTGAACTTTCACTGTGTCATTAATATACAACAGGAAAGCCCTGAAGAACGTCCTTGTCCTACCTGAGTCCAAACCTCCTGTGAACTCCATACAGTGGAGCTGGGAGGAGAATTTTGAAAATCTCAGTGAAAAACTGAAACCGTTTTTTCCATGAATTTTTGGCAGATTTCCCCTCCCCTCCTCATTTTTCAGCCAATCTTACTCTATGCAATCTGCTGACACTTCCTTTTCAAGGCTTGAATGTGGAAGTGTGGAGTGGCATGGATCTGAACTATAATGAAACTAAATAGTTAGGCCAGTAATTTTAGAACTGTATTTTAAAAGAAAGTTGAGTTGAATTCTAGAAATAAGCAAACGTGAGGGGAAGATGCATCTTCTTTTTTCAAAATATGTTCACCCATCCCTAGGGTGTATATACACACACATACACCGAAAAGAAATTAAATGGGGAAGAGATGACAGCCAAACTTTAGCTCTCCTATTAAAGCCTGTCTGCCCTATTTTTGAACTTACCTTGCCTCTCTGTGCTTGCTAGTGTTATATCTTTTATTCAACCAGTTTCTGTTGGTGAGAGACACAAGCTTTTGAGCCACACAGAGCGACCAAGCTGGCGACAACTACATTGCATACCAGCAAGCATAATAATTTGCATTAAGGGCTTTACCCAAAGCCCCCATTGAGGAAAACTCCCATTGACTTCAATGAGCTTTGGATCAGGTAGCAACTGTTTGGGCACAGTATATAGCCACTTTTGGTGGAACTTGGAATTTCAGAGGTGGATAATGGGTCAGAGGGGAGGAATTAAGCAGACTTTTGCAAACATCTACAAAGGCTCAGGATTGGTCTGCGTTTTATGTAACGGTTTGGGGTTGAGAATGCTTATTTCATCCGAATCAGTTCACTCATGTTTAATTTATACTGAAGTAGGTGCAGCCTCCCTCAGCACCAGAAATGTTAGGGTGTTTTTAATGAATAACTTATAAGAAGCCTTCACCTGCTAACAGGTCAGCCTCCCTTTGTATTTCATTCGAGTTTCATTATGAAAGAAAAAGGGCCTTTGATTGGATTAAGGCAAATAAAACCACAAGGACTGAATTATAAAGCATCCAGTGGTTATTTCTACTAGCTCCTGCTTACAAATAGAACCACAATTTTTATCATTGCAGCCTCAAAGCTTTTGTATATAAGTGCAACTGACCTGGACTCAAACGTAGAAGAGGCTTTTTGCATTAGCAGAACCACATTTCATCCTTACCTCTCCATTTATGAGCTATTGAGGCACTGTTTTTCAAGGAGATTGACCTCCTTTGATGTCTGTAAGGTTTGGGGTGCTCTGAACAAAAGCAAGTTGTTGACTTCCAAGAGGAGTCAGGGTTGGTTTTTTTTTGCAGCACGGGGTTATTTATTTATTTATTTATTTGTTGGGACTATGCTTCAGTGGCTGAAATGATTGGAGATGACTCAAGCACTACAGGCAGGCCTCAGAGCCACATGCTCGGTATAACTTATGTAAACATTGTCCTGGATGACAGCGTTTTCCTACCCCAGCTGCAGCTGCAAGGGAATCCATTATTTTTCCAGTCCCTGGGGAGGGAAAGTTCTTGGGCATCATTACTCCTAGGCAAATGTAACTGATTCTGCTGCACATCCTAATTTGCTTGCCGTAATTATAGGTCACTCAACCCCTTTGCTATTTATAAAACCTTCATTTATTTATTTATTTTGTTCTTATCAATAATAAATGAATCCAGTGACTCACAAGGCTGCAATATTTGAATATTATGAAAATGCTAATAACCAGGTGTCATAGACAGGAGCATTCAGGTCTTATCAGCTGGTCAGATGCTCTATTAAGCAGCCAGTGAGGAGTTCAAGCAAATTGGTTATGTTAATGTCGTGTAGTACTTGGGAAAGATGAGGAGTTAGCAATCTTTTTCCCCCCTGGCTGAAAACGGACAGGGCGAAATTATATTGCTTCTTCTCCATGGGACTAGGCTAGGAGGAGGTGAGGTAGAAAAGGAAGCTTCTACCAAGAGCTTTCTGAGATCTAAATGAATGGTGCTAAATAAAGAATGGAGCAGGAAAAAAATAAATAAATAAAGCCCACAATAGTGGGAGAGCAACATTCTTCCCTCTTCATTCAGCTGACAGTGCTTTTGCAACTTAAACCTGTTTTATTAATTATGTTTGACATTTCCTTAATTAGTTTCATTTACATCTCATCAGCCCCTACCAGAGGATTGCCCCATACATCATTTCACCAGAGGACTAAGATGCCTACAGAATTACCAAAACAAAAACCAAAACCCACAACAAACAAACAAAAACCTACACACACAGCGGCTGCATATAATTTGCACACAATTAGTGGATGGGCACTTTCTCCTTTTCTTTTCTTTATTTTTGTTTGGCTCTTTGTTGTTTTTCGTCTCTTCGGAATTTGGAATGCAGGGTAAAAGGAGCCCGGCTTAGATTTATTTTTGCTTATTCTCAGATGCTTTGCTTTGCTTCCAGGCTCACTCCCTAACACAGATATTCTGGTGTCAAAAGAAACACATACAGTACAGACCACCCCAGAAGACTCATAAGTAAGGGCCTGATCCTGGCTTTGGATTAGGCCCTAAAAAGTCAGCTGAACTGAGCATCCTCTGAAATTTCCAAGAACCTTTCCTAGGGTAGCCCCAGAGCATAATACATTGCATAGGCACAGAAGCTTTGCCTCTTACAGCCAATCTGCCGCTGTTGATACCGCTCAATTTGTACTATAATGTCCATGTAAATGTCCATATATTGATTATTTCTTCCTCACCACACCTTTCATATGTTGCTTGTCTTGGGAACAACAACAAAAAGGGAACTAACAAGCCATGCACTAGCATCTCCCCAAGCCATCTGACAGCATGATGTAGCTTAGGCCTAGGGTGACCAGATGTCCTGATTTTATACGGGTAGTCCTGATTTTGGGGTGTTTTTCTTATATAGGCTCCTACTACCCCCATCCCAATTTTTCACATTTGCTGCTGGTCACCCTACCTAGGCCTTAGTCCATTCCTTGAGCCTGATGCTTTGTACTTTTGTAGTAATTTACAAAAGTGCAAAATGGGCATGAAACATTCATTCCCTTGTGGATCAGGGAGCATTTTATAACTACTTTCTACTCACAGTGCACTGATATAAGTGGCTTGGCCAGGTTTAGGGTAAGGAAAAATCAGACCCCTTGTGTATTTGGACAGTACAATGTTGAGGGCAGAGCCCAAATCTTGTGTTTTGTCCAAAATCTAGCATAAAGTGGCTTTGCTCTTGACTGGGCACTACAGTAATACCGATGAGGAAGTCATAGACCTCTCTTGATGACTTCAAAGTTTGCTGCCATGAGTTGTCATGGGAGGGTCACCATAGTGGATGGTGACATCTGTGAGGTTAATTATGCGGGAGGAACAAGTTAGTTCTACTGGAGACAATTATTTTTTAGTCCCTTAACAAGCAAAGCTGAAAAATAAAACACAGCCTCACAAATGATATTCCTAATCTTGGTAAACGATGACATTGTGGCACATTTTCTGCTAACCGCTGCCGCACAGGTGCGCTGCATTGCACTGGGGTCGGCAATACAGGGTACATAGAACAGATTCCATTATTGGACTGGCAGACCTGGGACAGGGGGCTAGCTGAAAGATTGGAACCATCAGTGACACTTATATATTTACACATTGTGAGGATTCAGCCCCCCTGGAGTCAATCCTGGGGATTTCTCACGGCGTGCAAATTTCAGCACATATGTAAGTCTTAGCAGGAGCTGGGCCATAGTATTTATACTCATAAGGGAGGAGGCCCAAACACACACTAACCTCTTTGCCTTGTGGAGAAGTGAAACTATAAACACCAGCACACAGGATGTTTATCAGAGAGGTCTCGATTTGTTTGTTTGTTTTAATTTAAGATGTTGTTTTTAAATTAGATCCATTTGTTTCATTTGACAGAAATAATTGCAGCTTTTAAAATCTTATTAATGTTATTTATTTTTACAAAAATCAACATTTGGCTCTGTTTCTCTTGTCCAGCCTGGCTGTGCTGAGCACAGAACCAGTGGGAGATTATGGGGGAAAAGGTGACTTCATTGCCTATATACAGGATCATTGCCTTTAATAGCCAGCCTACTGATGTTGAAATAGCTCGTGAGTCACCTGGGGCCCCCAAGAACTGCTCTAATTTACACCTAAGCTGCCTATTGCTGCAAGCAGCTCTTCCAGAAGCTGCAGAACAGCAAGATGCAGCAGTTTCCTCACCACGTTCCCTTTCCCCAGTTACACCTCCTATAGTAGAGGCCAAGGCATAGAAGCCACTACAATGACCTTCCATCACCTTAGGATTCACCCACCTATCAGGGATTCTTCCACTTAACTGTAAACCTTATGGATCTTGTATGTTGTACTGGCAGATTGGCACTAAACAGCCACAATGCGAGAGAGAGGAGAGCTAAGAAAACAAATGAGGTCCCCTTAGCCTTTCCTTCAGAATATGTGTGTGTTGTGGGTGGGACAAAATCATAAGATATGGTTGGTTATGGTAGAGATATTAAATTGTAAATGTGGCTAGATGGAGGCGGGGTCATTGAGAAGACAGAGCAATAAATAAATAGCTGTTTAGAGGATTGCCGGCAAAGGACTATGGATGTGGGAATTGGGCAGGAGTAGAAGAGGTAACAAAGACCCTCCTTGGGACTGGTGGGAGAAGAATGTGCATCCCTATCGGCACTGCTGCCAGCCCACCCAGGACCAATGCCCCTGAGAGCTAGATATGTAGTGGTAGTGAGTCCCAACCTCAGTGCCTATTAGAGCTGACAGCCATACTTCAACATGTACACTGTCAAAACATAAAACTGTTCCACTGCAGGCATAATGATAAAATACCTTTCAGCCCTCAACCCATCCTCTCCCTAAAGGAGATCAAAAGATGGACCTTGCAGCATGCCTGAATGATTAAGAAATCCATGCTCTGGTAGACCAAAGGAGAAGGGGGCATGAATTCCAGCATTCAACTAGGAAAATAGAAAACTCTTGCAATTTGTCCTAGGGAGAAAGTTCTCATCGTATTTTTGAAGCTTTCCAGGCAAAGCCGGGCCTGGGACTCTGTCCAGATTTTCTGCAAGGCAATGGTTGTTTCCTTTCCAGATCATCTCAATCCACAAGATCAAAGGAAGCTTGATTTTAAAAGCAGGAATTCAGTGTTAGCAAAGAAGGCAGTTTAACTTTGCTGTAATTATGCACATGATTCACAGAGGAGTTGTTAAGTGAAAAGTTTAGGGTATTTTTTGTTTTGGTTGGTTCGTTGTCTCTTTCTTCCTTCCTTTTCTTGTTTTCTCTCATCTTTGCTAGGACCATTTCCCCATGACACTGTGAGAACACTGTGTGAGATGAATACGAAAAGAGATTGTAGGGAAAAGGTTGATAAGATGCACTCCATTGTTGTTGGATTTCCACCCCCCTCCCCCAAAGATTCCCACTTAGAAGCAGTTCAGAAGAAATTTGGAGAGATGAAGACAGGGGATGTAACACATACCCCTGCGGGACCACAAACGGCTCTGAGTGTTGTTCTGTGGGCTCTTGCTTCAGACAGTGGTTCTTTTTGAGTTAGGTTGGCTGCCTTTTAATAATGTCCTCCTGGGTCATTGATGTGCTTTCATGACATGTTAACCCCAAAGGATTTAGACCATTTCCCAGCTTCCCTGTCTGGCTTCCACTACAAACAAATGAACCAAAAAAAAAATCCAGTCAAAACCTTTGATTCAATTGTGCACATTTAAATATCTCCTCTATAATAATTTGGTAGATTTTACAGATGCCATTGGGGTAGGGAGCTATCTGATGTAGCATCAAATGGTCAAAAATCAAAATATTTTGCTGTCACATGCTGTCATATACCGTCAGAGCAGCTTGTGAAATAGCTGCAGTGAAGTTGAATCTGATTAAAAGATCAGTAAACAAGGCAGGTTTAGGGGAATTTGATCTCATCATTGCCAAGCCTGGAAATACCTGTCAACTTCTAGGTTGTCCTGCACCATGACACTTCTGTTTATGCAGTTTGCCAATGGACATGCTTCGTGACATTCTGTGCAAGAAAAAAAAAGCAGAGAGATGCACTCCAATTTTTATTTCCAACTCCCATATTATTATTCCACTGTGATCAAGCCTAAACATAAATACCAATTACCAGAGCTTCAGACAAATGAACAACTTGGTGCAAAACAATCCTGCTTTATTCAAGTGATAGGAGAGGTGAAATTAGCACTACACAGGATATTATGTTAAAAAGAAAGAGAGGAGAAAAAAGATTTCAAAATGTCTAATTTTAAAATAGTGTTATCAATGATTGATGATTTCCTTGGGTGTATAACTCTTATGAGAAAATGCAATCTAATCATGTACATATTTGATTAAATAGCTTAATTTGTGTTCATTTAAAAATAATAAAATAATGGCAAATAAGCTAGATAATGAGTAGGCATGTTGTAGGAAAAGCAGATGGAGTTTGAGGCACTAGATGTGTTCAAAAGAAGCCACCAATTTCGCTTCAAGAATATTTGTGTATGAAAGCTGATATTTTCCAGAAACATTCATGAGTAGGACACAGAGGGAAATTTTGCCAAATTCAGCTGTTTCTAATGAAGACAACAAAAATACCCCAATTAAATTCCACTCATTGACAAATTCCACTTCATATGAGAAAAGTCTTCAAAAAAAAAAAAGACGAAGGCTGCTGAAAATTTACCCTGAAATATGTTTATTTCTGACTCAATGAGAACAAAATTTCCATTTTTTGGCTTACTAACCTTCATCTGTGGAATTAAGTTCTTATTTCTCTAGGTGATCACACAGGAAAAGACATACTTATACTGACTGGAAATAATGGGAATTTCTTTGTGGGTAAAGCTTGTAAATTACTGCGTTAAATGAATGGATAAAGCTTTAATGTGGCTAATAAACCCCACACGTCCCACGGTATTGAGCAAAGGAAGTTTTTATGAAAATGATCAAATAAAGCCATAAAAAAGAAGGGGCTTCCCCTCTGGGTTTATGAGCTCTCTCGTTACACATCATGTATGACATACTGACTGGCAGGATATATGATGGACTGTCATACATTGCAGAATGACTTCAATTAGGGTGATAAGATGCCAAGTTCCCATTGTTCATATCTGTGCTAGGTTGGTTTTATTTGTTTCTTTTTCAATGGAGCTCTGAGTTTGACCTCTTTCTTTCTAATGTTTGATATTGAATTTAAAGGGCCAGTTAATGTCAGAGGGTGCAAAATCTGACTTACTCCAGTTTTGCTTCCTTTTTTTACCTTTATTTGTGTTTCAGAGGCATAACTCAGTGCTCTCTCACCATTGAAAAATAACCAGTGCTAGCAGCGCAGCCCACATGAGCATCCCAACAATAACAAACCAGTGAGTGCAGCCGAGCCCTCTTAAACAAGCCTACAGTCACACAACAGTGGGCACAACCCAACGCTGATGAGTAATCCAATCATAATACAACCCTACCATCCTGCAGTCCAGCACTTTGCACTCTGTTGTAATGACACCATGCCATGCGCCTAGGTGATGTCAGAAATGCATTTATTTTCATAAGGAAGAAAGTGATGTCACTTTTAATATTCCAAAGTATTAGTAGAAAGAGAGAGAGAAAAAATAATGTAATTAAAATTATGAAATGTCCAGTCTGTTTCCCAACGTGTTCTGGACTGCGATGCAGGAAACCCAAGTTCGAGCCTTGGTATAGCAGAGGTTTGAAACTATTCAAAGGAAGAACACTTTGTCCTAGGAAGCAGCAGTGACTTTAACCAAATTAGGTGCACCATTGCCCAATTCAGGAAGTAGCTTCATCACAGATGAAAAAGAAGGTAGTTATGACGACACTTTGGACCGCTGAGAAAGAAGGTAGAAAGGGGAAATAGGAGGATAATCAGAGATTTGCTGAGGACCTATGAGATCTTTTGCATATACTCACTATGAAACGAAATATTTAAAATGTCTTATTAGTATCTTTTAAAGCTATACTGTGTATGTGTTCTAGTGGCAATAGACAGCAGCTATTGTTCTCCTAGAACATACATAAAATACTCTAGAGCAGTGGTTCCCAAGCTTGTTCCGCCGCTTGTGCAGGGAAAGCCCCTGGTGGGTTGGGCCGGTTTGTTTACCTGACTCGTCCATGGGTTCGGCCGATCGCTGCTCCCACTGGCCGCGGTTCACTGCTCCAGGCCAATGGGGGCTGCTGGAAGCAGCACAGGCCGAGGGACGTACTGCTCGCCACTTCCAGCAGCTCCCATTGGCCTGGAGCAGTGAACCGCAGCCAATGGGAGCCACGATCGACCAAACCCACGGATGTGGCAGGTAAACAAACTGGCCTGGCCTGCCAGGGGCTTTCCCTGCACAAGTGGTGGAACAAGTTTGGGAAACACTGATCTAGATTCAGGATTAATCCCAGACCACACGTTTCCCCTATAGCAGAGAGTATATAGAGAAAACCATACAGCCTTAGAAGGGCAAAACGGACTCCTTGATGGTTCTGATCCTTTAGCGCAATCCCAGCCTGACTTCTTGGATGCTCCATGAAGCCAAGGAAATTATCTTAATTTATACCAGCTGAGGCTATGGCCCAGAAACCTTCACGTTGTGACATAGTTTGAGACAATCCATTGATCTGGAAGAGGCACATGCATTCTAGGTGAAGATGAAATATTTTTCATGTGGCCCGGTCTACATATCAAGCCGTATTACAAAGTACTTGCCTTCAAGTCAAAATATGGTTGCCTATGAGACTCAAAATTAATCAGCAAGTGGCAGAAGCAGAATAATGGAGGCACTTCCACATTAACAAAGGCATGTGCTTGGTTTGCATAAATGCAAGTGGGAGCGATCCTGATTGAAGAACTGTCTTGTGCATTGCAGGATATGTCACCACTCCAACACAGCTAGACTAGTGCAGAGAATATAACTCAGAGTTAAAAATAAAAGCCTCTGAAAAGCAAGTAATAGCTCCATTTATTTAGCCCTGGTGACTCCCAAATGTGAATAGTTACAAGTCAGCATTTCCCTGGCATCTACCTCCTGGGATAAAGTCACTAGCGAGGGCAAAGACTAACTCAAATGCCCTGCCGGGGGGGTGAGGGGCAAGAAGAAAGGAAAGGGGGAAAAAAAGGAAAATTTCTGCTGAGTTTAATCTGAACAGTGTATCCATCACCAAAAATGATACAAATCAGCCATTACTGGATCATGCAAAAGCAACTCTGCTACCTGTGAGCCCTCCTTTGCTTTCTAAACCTCTTTTCAGCCCAGCCTAATGAATTGTCAGAACTGTCAGACAGCTCTGTGGAATGACAAATGTCTATGATTTGCTGCTGCTGCTGCTACTTTACTGGAAACACCTGATATATGTAGTCTTGAATTCTACTGTTTTATATTAGAGGCAAGGGAAGCCAAGGCAACCGGTATATACACAGTGTTATTTTCCTTGGGTGAGCATATAGTCAAATGAAAAGAATATAATAAGAGAATGTTAAGGCTGGATGGTAAAGCAACCCAGAGTCATGAAATGACAAGATAGAGGCCTGCATGTGCAACCTTAACACTGCCCCATTGTGCAAATGTATTTCAATAATGCTTTTAATTACAGGATCACATAAATATTTCTTAAAATGAAACATCATGCAACAATGTGTTTTTTTCCTATGACCTAACATGCAAATGGGTAGCAACTTGTAATACTATATATGATACTATTTTCATTGTCATTATTAGAACTAGTCAAAATATTAACTATATTAACGCGCTGAAAAAAGTATTTGATGGAAAATAGCAACATTAGTCAAATAATGAATTTGAAAAATAGTGTTTGAGTCAGGATGGTTCAAAACATCTTTATCAACTTAGGGCCAATTTTGTGCATGTTATGTGAAATCCTGGTTGTACTGAAGTTAATGGAAGTTTTGTTATTGAATACAATAGGTTTTGGATTTGCTGAGTAGTAATGTAAGCCCTGATGGATTTTTACAGCCAGTTCTGCCATCCTTTACGGTCTGTACTAGACTGGCACTATATTTAATATATTTGCTGCTCAGAACTTCCTTTCTGTAAAGGATCTCTATCCCAGCCTAACTAAAAATACTAGCATTAATGCCTCTACAAAGACTCACATATAAGTGTGCTGCTCTGGCACACAGATGTCTGAAATTGTATTTCCTAATTAATCAGTAGTCCAATATTATTGTGGACTTGGAAGGGAACAGCACTGTCTTCCCAGTAGCAGGCAGAGCTGCTGCACCTTTGGTGCTAGTCAGCGGATGTTTTCATGAATAGCTCAGCTCCCAACCGCTCAGATGGTTTCCGGGATGGAACTATCTATGGGAGGGAGTCATCTTGAATGAGTACAAGGAGGCAGGAGAAAGAGATGGGTAGTTCTCTGAGTGTGAGAAGAAAGAAGACTTCAGGAGCCTAGCCCGGTAAAAGGAAGAACTGTGTTAGGCAGGGAGCAGTCAGGAAGGGCCCACAAAAACAGCCTGAAACTGAAGTACTGGGAGGAAGCTTCTGGGGAATCTGGTTAAGGGCCAGAGGAATCTAGAGACACTTTAGGGATCAGCAAGGGTTTCTGTGACAGATTTGGGGGAGAGCGTTCAGCTAAGGAACTGTTGGAGGCACCAGTTCTGAGTTACAATTTAAAGGACAAAGACTGAGACCCTGGGAGGCCCAGCCCATTGAGTCAAGATAACAAGGACTTAAAATGGAGCAACAGTCAACACTAGGCAGCTGGCTTGGGAAGGAGTCCCCTACCCAAAGTGTGTGGTTCTTCCTGACAAGTGCCTGGCTTCACAGGCAGTAGAACCACTCCAGAGCAGAAAGTAATTACTTTTCTCAGCAGTTCTATTACAATTATTATGATCTTTGGCATTTTCTATCCCAACTTTTAAAAACATTCTTGGTACCTGTAGGGCATCTCATGTTTCTCTTGAAAACGGTGTCACTGGAGGTTCATATCTCCAGTGATCAACTGGGCATCTTCTTCAGTGGGGTATTATATTTGCACAAACAAGTGGGGGAGGGGGAAGTGAATCAACCATCTAAGCTTTGGTTCTAAGAGCATACTGCGAGTGAAAAAGTGTGTATTCAGGAAGGGAGGGATAGAGGAATACATACAAGAAGATTACCAGGTTTCTCAACTGTAACTTGGCAATGATCAGGTGTTGAGAACTCGTCTATGATTTAGCAATAAGAATTCCACTCTAAGTGGCCTAAAATTCACTGATATATCATCACTTGCTGTTGTCAAATAAATAATCACTGAAATCGACTGCAGAGAAAAGTCTCCTGTAGAACCGAGTTCATGCATGACATATGATATATCTCTTCAAAGGGACAGATACATCTTTCTTACAGCCGGCATGCAGCTTCCTTCACTGCACCTTCCTTTCCATCCAAATCACCTCAAATAAATGTGAGTTCTGCAGCGTTCACAGTAATTCCTTCATTTTTAAACACATAATGGAAATGTATAACTAGTCCTCATAAAAATTTATATCTCAATTCGTCCCTTTAATTTATAACAGACCCTCCAGGCAGTTATTATTCAAACATTAATAAAATGCCTATGGATCACCAAAAGCATCAATTTCCAACCTCGCCTCCTATTTTTATATATATACATATATATAAAGCCAGATTAGAGTTCATGCCACTCTTGTGTCTAACAACAATTACACCTTTAATAAGAAAGGAGCAAATGATATATTATCTTAATCATGTTAGGAATTTGGGTTCCTTTCATGAAACAAAGTTGAATTTTTTATACCCCTTCTGACAATTGTTACTTAACAGCCTATATGTTTGGATACTGCCGTTTATGCAAATGTTTGTGTTCTATAAATTTTAGATTTATCTCCATTCATCATTCCTTACAGAGATTAAGGTGTCTGCATGTGTTAGCATGGGCTAAAATGTGATTAAAACACATTTCATTTATGCCAGATGGTAAAAGGAAAAAAAAAAACTCTTAAAAGAGGATTTTTCTGTACTAGAGGTCAGATCCTCAGTTGGTGTAAATCAGTGTTGCTTCACTAGCTTCAAGTGAATTACACTGATTTGCACCAGCTGGGGACTGGGCCCTGCATTGCTAGCAATGCAATTTTAGAGAATTAATACATTCAAATAACACCCAGACATTACTCTATTTTCTGGAAGCAGTTGCCTCCTAATGGTAGGGCCAACCCTGTAAATCCTTACCTATGTGTGTAAGCCTTACACAGAGGACCTATTCCATAGAGGTCAATGGGACAACCCAACTGTTTTGGAGGTTGTGGTACTTGCCGTGATCTAATTTAAGAGTAATGCCGGTGAGGCCCATAAAGGTATGCACAGAAAGAATTCCTGGAAACCTTTCATATGATCTTGAAAAATCTCTTGAATCCGGGGAGAAAATGAAAAATAGGCTGTATCCTGAGCTGGTGTAGTTCAATTGATTTCCAAGGAGCAGCAGCTATTTATGCCAGAGGTAGGATCCATGAAGAGTCTTAGGCATTGCCACTCCGAGTGTCACAGCGGCTAACATTAATGAGCCTACAAAAGTCACAGGAGCAACACTTTAATCCACAAAGCTGAGCTGGACACCTCTGCTCCCTGTACAATGAATGGGGAGAGACAGGATGTCTGGAAGGTGATCCACAAAAGCCAGCATGGCTTAGCCACCTAAGCTAGCAGATGGGAAACACCACTGAGAGGGATGTGTGCTCCTTTCCCCTCTCAGAGAGATAGATGCCTAAGTCAGATATGCAGGAAGGCAGCTATCTCTGCTTGTGATTCACAAACAGGAACCACCCATGTGGAGTCAGGTGGCTTGGGCATCTAAGCTACTTCTTGTGGGGATGAGTTTACTGCCTGTCTTACTCCACAGAAAATGGCTGGAAGAGGAGCTGGCCACGTATAACTTTTAGCCTACTGGTTAGCACACTTGCAGACCCAGGTTCTGGGCAGGATTTGAACAGGAAAACTCTCAGCTCTCAGGAGTTGTGGGATTTTCTGATGGGGGGCTCCCACGGTGTCTCCTGTTGAAGCTGTTTCACTGTGGCTAAATAATGAAGAAGTGATTGGCACATGGGAATTGGAGTGATTAGAGCAGGGTCTTCCACCTCCCAGGACTGAAGAAATATGAGTACCTGTGCACATGGGAAACTCCCTCTTCCTACTGACACAGAAAGGAATTCTCAGTCTGTCCTAGGTACTACTGAAAACACTTGGGCCCAGATCCTCAAAAGTCTTACTCCTTTGAAGATCTGGGCCTTGTTGTGAAGACGCCTTCCACCCCCCAAAAAAGTAAAAAATGACCTTGTGCCCTTAAGATATTATTAATACTGAGTTCAATTACTCTGATTTCTTCAGTGGATGAATTTGTAGCAACAGAACCAGGTGCCTGGCTGATGCCTGTTCATCTTTGCTTATAATTGACTGTGATCCTGTACCTTTAAAAATCAAACTCCTGCTTCATTCACTTTATGTCTTTGCAACACTAACTGTCTTTCCACTAATTGGTTCTGTGTAAATGAAACAAGCTGAAAAACACTTTGGCACCAATAAATATTAATAAGTTATTGTTTGTTTTCTTTACCTTGCTTATGGATTCATACAAAGACGGTGCTAAGACATTAACTCCAGTCTATTAATTGCCACCTGATAATTGCCACCTGATACTCTTCTCCTGGATAATTAGGTACCCATTAGTTCTAATCAAGTAGTTACTTAATTATTGCAGTAATTAGTCTAATGGACTAGCAAATTGAAGCTTTATCACTTTTGGATACTTAATGTTCCTGACAGAATTCTTCAGAAGTGTCAGGGTTCCTGATTCAGCAACCTGTCATCAATGAACCCCCCTGCTGCCATCTCCACCCTACTCACATTGTCGCCTCATCCACTTTCCGAGATAACTTTGATATGTGAAGTGAGAGGCAACATCAGTTCAAGTCCCCCTCCCTTCTCAACATCTTATCTGCTCTGCTTTGTTGTCCTCTTCATTCCACAGCAAACAAACTTTGTTGAGAAATTAAATAACATCTTGGCATGGAGATCACATGCATTAAACGGCACAGCAGTGGTGAATCAAAGAAAGGAGATGATATTGGCAGGTGCAGAAAAAAAGCAACTGTCTGGGGAAAAAAAGAATATTCATGAATGCTTAAGTACAGCAGGACTTGGAAAGGAACAAGGCGCAGAAGTTAGCCTGTTTATGATGAGCAGAGGCTCTACTTGAAGGTTTGGGACAATTAATGGGTTGCAAACCCTTCCATCTTTAGATCAGTGGTTCAAATCCAGCCCAGGGTTTTGGCCACCAGAACTCAAGTCATTCCTAGCTGATGGCTAATAAGAAAGTCTATGTGAAATGAATCTTATAGAAAACAGCTGTTGACAGTCAAAGAGGAATAGATATGGAATCTGAGCTGCCTTCTTCTCCTTACACATGGACTCTACAGTTGAGAGACAGTAGGGAGAATCTTGTATTGTTTTGTATCTTGCGGGTAAATAGAGGATTTTTAATGTGAAGGGCTCTCAATCCTGAATTTTACACCAGTACAACATTTACCTTAAAGAAATACCTAGGAGCATCCTCTCCACTTTCTGAAATCCACAGAGTGCCCAGTGCCTTTTTGTGGATCCCAACACATTTCTGAGATGGAGATAAAAAGCACAGATGTAGCGCAATGACATTGCATTAAACCAAGACTTTCTCTCTCCCATTGATCTGATCCGGATTCTTTCAAGCTTCGTCATGTCAGATTTGTATCTGAATTGATCATCAAGCCTTTTGAAAAGTGTCAGCTGCCACTGTATTGCAATTCATAACATTTAAGGGCCTATTGACCTGGAACAAAAAGCGAGAAGCCACTTGGGAATAAAGACACCTATTCCATTAACAACATTCCACAATTGGCTAATTTTTATGCTATTCCAAATACATGGGAGGATTACAATGTCTGAACTAGATTTATATATTTTTTCCCCTTCTCAGCCAAATGTATTAGAAATCAGTAAGATGGGCCATTTTTTTCCTTTGTATTACAATAATGCCTAGGAGTCCCAGTCATGGACGAGGACCCCGGTGCACTAGGCAATGAACAAACACAGAACAAAAGGACAATCCCAGCCCCCAAAGCCTTACAATTTTGGTAGTCTCTTTTATATAGGGTAATTTCTTTTATACGTTTGGGATTTTTAGAACAGGGCTGCCAAGAGGTTTCTGGGGATACTTAAATAAATTAGCACTATTGTCTCCATCATTCTCCTCACTGCATGAAGGGTTGTGAATTCTTTCCCTCTCTGTGGGGTCCCAATCCCTTCAGTAGTCGAGATACAGCAGATAATTAGGACCAGGACTTTGCCTTCTAGCTTGCCCTATAAAACTGCTGTCACAGTCCCAGACACAGTGTATTGCATCCATCACCATTGATTACAAATGTTGTTTCCTTAAAAGCTGCTGTTTAGGCAGCAATCCATAAAGCTCCATGCAACCTCTGAAAAATCATACAGATAAAACTGTTTAAACACCTGTTTGCGGCCACTGAGCAATAAAGTTCCTGTGCACCAGAAGCAAAAATTATTCAAATTATACCTGGCCCATTAAGGAAATATACTACTTGAAATTAAAGTTCCTAAGTATGCGCAACACTTTCTTCCAGTGCTGGCAGTCTCAGCAGGGAGGTGAAAGCCCAAATAGGACATGGCGGCCCAGATTCTTCTGAGCATAAATGACAACTTCTGAAAGCAGAGGAGGAGACCCGCAGTGATGGAAAGTCCACTCTGAGGAGATTGTGAAAGTGCAAAACCGCCATGTCCCCCTCCACCAATGGCCAAAAGCAGAAATTGACCCTAAAAGCCATCTGAAGAAGGCAGTACAACCAGCAATTGCACTGAATCAGTTCAATCAGCTCTAATCAATAGGACACCTATGAAACCAGACCTTACAGCTGCCTTCCTCCAACAGTTGTCCTGGGGGTGTACAAACTGCAAAAACACCATCTGCCCTTTACTGTGGGGGGAATTCCTTCCTTATATCAAGACAGTCCAAGCCAGTCACACCTCCCTGCACCATCTTAGCTGAATCTAGCTCAGAGATTCAATAACCTTCTCTTCTGCAAGGCAGAGCAGATACTTATTAATGACAGCGTATGGGAGTGACACACTGCGGTTGCCCATGCTGCATCTGTCCTCCATGCTATACCTATTCTGAGGCTAAACAGAGAACTTTAGATGCCAGGGTTATTGATCTAGCGCAAGCATTATATTCACTTAGAAGAAGCAGATGATGAGAGAGAGAATGACCCACATGAGACAGATGTTAGTCACATCACTTAATGTACTAATTAAAAGTGCTCAGATACTGTGGCAATGAAAGTGATTAAAGAACCTATGTAGAATAGAATATGTAACCTCCCCATTTGGAGTTTGACAGCTTCTGAAACTCTGGACTGAGCCTCTCAGGAGTCCCATGGACTACAACACTATAGACTACAACACTAATGGCTACCAGTCTAGAGCTCTCTGGTACCACTTCTCACCGTGCTTGGAGTTGAGATGGGACAAAATTGACTAGAAACTCCTGCTGAGGACAGAAGAAAGGCTTCTGCCTAGGATGATATGGACAAACAGTTAGCTGGGCCAACAATGAGCCAGGGCTTCTCAGCCCCCTTCGGTGGAAGGGAACAGCCTGATTCAGAGACAAAGACCTGGTCTACACTACACGTTTAAACCGATTTTAGCAGCGTTAAACCAATTTAACACTGCAGCTGTCCACACAACGATGCCATTTATATCGATACAAAGGGCTCTTTAAACTGGTTTCTGTACTCCTCCCCGACGAGAGGAGTAGCGCTGAAATCGGTATTATCATATCGGATTAGGGTTCGTGTGGCCGCAAATCTACAGTATTGGCCTCCGGGCGGTATCCACACTGCACCATTGTGACAGCTCTGGACAGCAATTTGAACTCGGAGGCACTGCCAGGTAAACAGGAAAAGCCCCGCGAACTTTTGAATTTCATTTCCTGTTTGCCCAGCAGGGAGCTCTGATCAGCATGGGTGGCGATGCAGTCCCAAATCCAAAAAGAGCTCCAGCATGGGCCGTATGGGAGATACTGGATCTGATCGCTGTATGGGGAGGCAAATCTGTTCTATTAGAGCTCAGTTCCAGAAGACCAAATGCCAAAGCATTTGAAAAAAATCTCCAGGCTATGATACAGAGTCCACAGCACAGTTCTGCATGACAAGCATAACAGAAAGCCAAAGAATCAAATGGATGCTCATGGGGGAGGAAGGGGGTACTGAGGACTCCAGCTATCCCACAGTCCCCAGCAGTCTCCGAAAAGCATTTGCATTCTTGGCTGAGCTCCCAATGCCTCTAGGGTAAAACACACTGTCCGGGGTGGTTCAGGGTATAGCTCGTTAATTTACCCCTCTCCCCCTCCATGAAAGAAAAGGGAAAAAAATAGTTTCTTGAGTTTTTTCAATGTCACCCTATGTCTACTGCATGCTGCTGGTAGACGCGATGCTGCGGCACTGAACAGTAGTATCCTCTCCTCTCCCCTCCTTGGTGGTAGAAGGTACAATATGACTGCTATCTGTCGTCATCATCAGCCCGTGAGTGCTCCTGGCTGGCCTCAGGTGAGGTCGGCCTAGTGCGCCTGGGTAAAAATAGGAATGACTCTCGGTCATTCCCAGTAGATGGTACAGAACTGCTGGTAACCGTCTTCATCATAGCAACTGGGGGCTGAGCTCCATCAGCCCCCTCCTTTCATGTCTAAAGAAAAGATTCTGTACTGTTTGGACTATCATAGCAGTGGGATGCTGGGCTCCTCTCCCCTGCACATTTAATGTCCTGCCTGGACTATCACAGCAGCTGGAGGCTGCCTCCCTCTCATTTTATCTCACTAACAAGTCAGTGTTTCTTATTCCTGCATTCTTTATTACTTCATCACACAAATGAGGGGGGCACTGCAATGGTAGCCCAGGAGGGTTGGGGGAGCAGGGAAGCAACAGGTGGGGTTGTTGCAGGGGCACCCCCTAGAATGGCATGCTCATCATTTCTGCAGGATCTGACACGGAGTGGCTGTGCTCTCTAGTACACTGGTTCTCTAGCACACTTGCCCCATATTCTAGGCAGGACTGACTCTATTTTTAGATACAACATAAAGGAGGTAATGACCCGGGGGATCATTTCCATTTTTGTCTTTGCGCCCCCGGCCGATCTCAGCCAGGAGCACCCATGACAGCAGCAGGCGGTACAGAACGACTGATAACCATCATCTCATCGCCAATTTACAATGGCATGGCAAACAGTACAGAACAACTGATAACCATCTCTGCTATCTTGCAAAGGGAAATGAATGCTGCTGTGTAGCGCTGCAGTACCGCATCTGTTAGTAACATCCAGTAGACATACGGTGACAGTAAAAAAAAGCTGAATGGGCTCCATGGCTGCCGTGCTATGGCATCTGCCAGGGCAATCCAGGGAAAAAGGGCTCAAAATGATTGTCTGCCATTGCTTTCACGGAGGAAGGAATGAGTGACGACATTTACCCAGAATCACCCGCGACACTGTTTTTGCACCATCATGCATTGGGGTCTCAACCCAGAATTCCAATGGGCAGGGGAGACTGCTGGAACTATGGGATAGCTATGGGACAGCTAGCCACAGTGCAACGCTCCACAAATCGACGCTAGCCTCGGACCATGTACGCACACCACTGAATTAATGTGCTTAGTGTGGCCGCGTGCACTCGACTTTATACAATCTATTTTACAAAACCGGTTTATGTAAAATCAGAATAATCTCATAGTGTAGACATACCCAAAGCGACTAGTTGTAGTTTCAATTTTGCAGCTGAGGGAGAAGCAAAACAATTTAGGGAATGTCTGAATAACCTCTCCACCCCATAAAGGGTGTCTTTGAACTGCTGTGGGATCTAGTGCATAGGTCAGGCAGTTCTAGCTCTGCAGAGATCACTGTCCAGATGGAAAGAGATTTGAGTTAGTGAGACAACTTGCAGATGGTATTCACGGGAGGTCTCAGCTTCCTCAAACCAATAAGGAGATTTTCTGGGAAGAGACGGGTCCACCAGACCAAGAAGGGGAACAGCATCTTTGCACACCAACTTAGTGAGGAGAGCTTTAGACTTGTTTCAAAGGGGGCAGGTAAGCATAAAAAAGGCAACCTTTATAGAGAGCTGAATGTGGGGTAGGGAGGAGAGGGTAGATGGGGGAAATTACAATAGGGTGATAGAAGCAACAAGACTGAAATCAGTGGAGGAATGGGCTCAGCATCTTAGATATCTATACAGAAATGCAAGGAGTCTGGTGAATTAGCAGGAAGAACTGAAAGAATTAGCATATACGCTAAATTATTACTTAATTGGCATCACAGAGACTTGGTGGGATACAGTTTGTTGATGAAGGACAGGCAGAAAAAAGAGGGAAGAGGTGTTGTATTATACATCAAGAATATATACACTTTTTCTGAGGTCCAGAAAGAGGTGAGTGGCAGACCAGTTGAAAGTCTCCAGGTAAAGATAAAAAGAGGAAAAATTGAGATGATGCAATGATAGGGATCTACTATAGACAACCAAATCAGGAAGAGGAGATAGATGAGGCATTTCTAGGACAAATAACAACAACAACAAAACCCAAAACACAAGACCTGGTAGTAAACTTTACCTACACAGATATCTGTTGAAAAAGAAATATGGCAAAACACAACATTTCCAATGGGTACTTGAAATGTATTGGAGCCAACTTTCTTGTTTCAGAAAGCAGAGAAAGTAACCATTTTAGATTTGATTCTGACCAAGAGGCAGGAATTGGTTGTGAATCTGAAGATAGAAGACAATTTGGGTGAAAGTGAACATGAAATGATAGATGTCATGGTTCTAAGGAAAGGAAGGAGTAGAATAAGGACAGTGGATTTCAAAAAAGTAGACTTCAACAAACTTAGAATTTCTTCCCCTGGGACCTTGCCTACCAGTCCGCTAAGGAATAAAGGTGTTCAAGAGAGCTATCAGTTTCTCAAGGAGATAATATTAAATGCTCAGCTGCCTACAATTCCAATGCAAAGGAAAGCTAGGAAGAATAGTAAGGGGCCAATGTGGCTCCTCGGGATCTCTTTAATAACCTGAAAATCAAAAAGGAATCCTACAAAAAGTGGAAACATGGATGAATTGCTACGGAGAAGTACAAAAGACTCGCACAAGCATGTAGGGACAAAATCAGAAAAGCTAAGATACTAAGTAAGTTACACCTAACAAGGGCATAAAAGGCAATAAGAAGAGGTTCTTTAAATATATCAGGAGAAAGATGAAGAAAAATGTAGGTCCTCTAGTTAGTGGGAAAGGAGAGCTAATAACTGATGGTACCATGAAGGCTGAGGTGTTTAATGCCTATTTTGCTTCATTCTTCACCAAAGGTTAATGGTGACCAGAGGTTCAACACAATTAATATTAATAACAAGGGGGAAGAAAGGCAAGCCAAAATAGGGAAAGAACAGGTTAAAGAATATTTTGATTTATTCAAGTCAGTAGGGCTTTATAAAATTCATCCTGGGACCTTTAAGGAACTAGTTAAAGCAATCTTGGAATTGTTAGCAGTTATCTTCATGAACTGATACAGGGCAGGTGAGGTCTCAGAGGACTGGAGAAGTAACTGTATATACCCAAGATAGTTAAGTCCCTGGCAGACTTCGAAGAGCTAGAAAACCATGTCTCAAAACTGGGTGACTGGGCAACAAAATGGCAGATGAAATTCACTGTTGATAACTGCAAAGTAATGCACATTGGAAAACATAATCTCAACTCTACATATAAAATGATGGGGTCTAAATTAGCTGTTATCACTCAAGAAAGAGATCTTGGAGTCATTGTGGATAATTCTCTGAAAACATCCACTCAATGTGCAGCAGCAGTCAAAAAACAGAATGGATATTGGCAATTGCTGGGCCTATCCCCCATGAACTTATTAGCCAGGATGGCAGGACTGGCGCTAGGGGTTTTAGCACCCTAGGCGCACAGCAATTTCACCACCCCCCGCCCTGGTCCCGTGGCTCCGGTGGAGCTGCCACAGTGGTGCCTGCGGGAGGCCCACCAGAGCCGCGGGAGCAGCCGACCGTCCGCAGGCACGACTGCGGCAGTTCCAGTAGAGCCACGGACCAGCGGACCCTCTGCAGGCAAGACTGCGGCAGCTCCACCGGAGCCGCCTGCCGCCCCCTCCAGCAAAATGTCGCCAACCAATAATCCTGGCGCCCTAGGTGATTGCCTAGGCCGTCTAAATGGAAGCACCGGCCCTGCAGGATGGACGGGGATGGTGTCCCTAGCCAGAAGCTGGGAATGGGTGAAAGGGGATGGATCACTTGATTACCTGTTCTGTTCATTCCTTCTGTGGCACCTGGCATTGGGCACTATCGGAAGACAGGATGCTAGGCTAGATGGACCTTTAGTCTGACCCAGTATCACTGTTCTTATGTTTGTATGTTAACTATCATTAAAAAGGGGAACAATGAAGATCCTGGGAATTATAGACCAGTCACTCTAAATTCAATACCTTGAAAGATACTGAACCAAATTATGAACCAAACCATTTGTAAGTACCTAGAAGATAGTAGGGTTATAAGTAATAGCCAGTGTGGAGTTCTCAAGAACAAATAATGACAAGCCAACCTTTCTTCCTTCTTTGACAGGGTCACTGGCCTAGTGGATAAGAAGGAAGCAGCAGACATGTCTTACCTTGATTTTAGTTAGCACTATCTCACATGACATTCTCTTAACAAACAAGGGAAATATGGCCAGATGAATTTACTATAAAGTGGATAGTGACAGTTCTCAGGTTACCCAGGACTGTGAGTCATTTTGTTACTCCCCTATGAGGGAGTCGTTGCTTGTAGTAACTGGGTGTCAGCTCCCTAACATCACCAGCCTTTCAGCCACTCAGGCACCCTCCTCTGGCTCTGTCTTTGCCTAGCAGGTTAACAAGAGGGTGCACCCCAGTCCCCTTGAAGCATTACCCTGTGATATCCAACCCCTGGCAATGACCACTCATAGAAATCCTGGATCCTCTGCCCCCAAAGGAGCAGTGTACCTTCTAATGAGAAGGGTAGTTAAGCACCGGAATAGGCTTCCAAGGGAGGTTTTGGAATCCCCATCATTGGATGATCTATGTTTCCTGCCTCCGTGCAGGGGCCTGGACATGATGAGGTTTCAAAGTCTATCCAGGCCCTACACTTCTAGGATTCTGTGACTCCAGACAAAGGAGCAAGGAGAGGACCCTGCCACAGCAAGGGGGAACCACAGTTTTTCTTTTAGCTGGCCAGAATTCACAGTGCTGCAGCACTTGTCTCTGGACGCATCCCCAATGAACCATCTGCCTAGGAAAGTGTTAGGGAGGGAGCTGGAGGTTTACTAGAGTTGGGAAGTGGGAAATTCGTTAACGTTTAGCACTTATTAGTTAACTCCAACCCTTTCATTCCCCAGATCCTATTTTCCTCCTCAGTAACGTCCCTGTTTCTTTTATTTTAATGATTTTTGAGGGGTGGTGGTGAGGGGGGATAAATGTCAAACAATCCATTACACCAATTTTCCCCATGGGTTTGATTTCTAAGCATTTGTCCACAGCAATTACATGGGAACATGCAAATTAGAAGACAAAAAGAGAGTGCCTTTGATGTCTGAGAAACCACTACAGACTGTCCAATGGTTATTCAGAGAGAGATGCAGAAATCATTAAGACAAGATTGCTTGGAGTGTGCAACAGTTGATGTTGCATCCAGGGGGGAAAAAAAGAATAAGGAAGCAAAATCCTTAGCATCATTATATCCTTCCCAATTTTGCTTTATGCACATTCAAGCTCTCTGGTTCACAAGCTCAGTGGCAATCAATTTTAGCTTGTAACAATCCGGAAGTTTAAGATCTCTGTAATAGTTTAGACCACTGCTGTTCAATGGCTTGTATAGCTCCTGGAAAAGACGACATGTTGTTACGAGTTGGAGGAAAGGAAATTGGGAGAATCCATCTGGCTGCGTCTGGTTTATCTGTCAGACTCTAACTGTTCTAATTTGGTTTTGGTTATTGTTGGGAAGGACTCACTAGTGACCTTTTTTTAAAGTTCACTTCTCAACGCTGGGTACTTTGCCTCCTTTCAATCTCTTTTACACCTGGGCACAAATGCCAACCCACTCAGCATGGGGGATAGGGCAGCTGAAAAGGAGTTGCAGGTATGCAGCATCTCTGGAAATCAGGCCATTTGCTTAGATCGCTATACGTGGATTTAGATACCTAGCTGAGGCACCTGGTTTTGAAATGTTTGCTTTTACTCTCTGTGCCTCATTTTCCCTCCATACAATGGGGAAGATTCCCCATCTTTCTCACTTACATTGTAAGCTCTGTGGGGCAGGGACCATCTTTTTGTCCTGTGTTTGTAAGAACCCAGCACAGTGAAGTTCTGGCCCATAAACCTGGTCTCCTAGGCACTATGTAACTACTAGTACTAGTACTATTACTACTAATAATAAATAAAAGGGGTTGTAGAAGAGCAAAGTATTCATATGATAGAGTGAACTCAAGCCTCATCCTTGTGGCATAAACTGGGCTGCCATAGCAGTGTGAAGGACTATCCACAGCCCATCCCTACAAGGTAGAATATTGCACACCTAGCCAGGTATATTATAGGAGGGAAGAGTAGCTGATTCTCCTGCCTGTGCAGCACTGGCCTTTGCTGAAGGTAAGATACTGAGCTAGATGGACCATTGTGTTCCTGGCTGGTAAATTTGGTACTCTGGACACAATTCTTATGCTATTTCCCCCCCTTAGACCCTTCTTAGCTGGCATTTCATAGGGGGTTGGGCCAGGCAGTGGGGAGAAGGTTGTACACACAGTGCCTCATTCTCCTGTGACTTTCGAGGCTGGCATTAGCCTTGGACAATGAACTTTCAGCCACGGCTTTGCCTACTTGGCCCCATCCCTAGCAGGAGCAGGAAAGGCTGGGTCAGGAATCACTATTTTGGCCCAGTTCTCTCTCACTGCTTTTGCAGGGGATTGGCACATGCAGCAGCAGCCGGGCCTGGGAACAGCAACACCAGTGCAGCCCCTCGCTCCTGCACCAAACAAAATAGCTTTAGGGGGAGTGGCTGTGGAGTTTCTGCATAGGACAGCAAGGGGCTACTGCCAGTCTTGCTTACCCAGGTCCAGATTAACCAGTGTGCACTTTGGCTCACTGGTACAGGGCTCCCGTCTCAGGGAAGCCCCGACCACTGGATTTGTCTGTGTGGCATTACTACAGGCCAAACCTGTGTGGCGCTGTGACTCCCACACACCAGGTTGCAACACCAGTCACTCAAATTTGGCCCAGTTGTCCCTCTATCCTGGGGGCGGGAGGGAAGAGGTGAGGGGAGAGTAGAAACTGGGCCAAATTTGAGTGTGAGTGGCACTGCATTGTGGGGTCATCATGCCACCCAGGTTAGGCCTGGCTAGAGACATCATGATTGGGGGAGGGGGAAAAACCAGGCCAAATTTGAGTGAGTGGCACTGGGACCTGGCAATGCCACTTATTCAAATTTGGCCCATGCCATGTGAGTGTGGGGCAGGCGATGGGGGTGAGCAGCCAGGAATAGGAAGAGCCACCCTAGCCCAGAATGGGAGCACAGTCAGGGGGATGCAGTGAATGTCCAGGAAGGTCTCAGGCAGGGCTGGCTCCAGGCCCCAGCACACCAAGAACATGCTTGGGGCAGCATGCTACCGGGGGGGGGGGGCTCTGCCGGTTGCCGGGAGGGTGGCAGGCAGCTCTGGTGGACCTCCAACAGGCGTGCCTGCGGAAGGTCCGCTGGTCCAACAGCTCCGGTGGAGCATCCGCAGGCATGCCTACAGGACGTCCACTGGAGCCGCGGGACCAGCGGACCCTCCGCAGGCAAGTCTGCAGGAGATCCACCGGAGCCACGGGACCGGCAAGCGGCAGAGAGCCCCCCGCGGCGTGCCGCCGTGCTCAGGGCAGCGAAAAGGCTAGAGCTGGCCCTGGTCCCAGGGTGGTGGGTAAAGGGCCGGGGCAAGCTGTTGAGGTGCTATGGGGTGAATAGGGAGTGCTAGGTGCTGTGCAGTGAAGGGTGGGGGGCAAGGGGAGGATGTTGGGGGGATGGGGTGAGCTGTGTGGGGAATGAGAGATGTTGGGGGGTGGAGTTGGAGGCCATGATATGAGGGCTGCTGGGGACTGAGGTGTTGAGTGCTGTGATGAACAAGGCATATTTCAGGGCTGCTGGGATGTGTGTGAGAGGGGGCTGTTAGGATAACTGGAGGCTTATGGATTGTTGGGGTATATATGGGGTGGGGGTGGCATGCAGGAGTCTGTTTGTAAGGTGTGGGCATGTATGGGGCAGGAGTGCTTTGCAGAGGGGCACCTATTCATGCCGCATGGAGCTAGCAACAGCTAGAGCAAAGCCAGAGCAGGGTTGCACGGCCTCTCTGTCAGATAGGGGGCAACCAGGCTAAATTTGAGTGATGGTGAGAATGGCCCCAATTTCCAGGGTGCACAGGGCTCCAAAATTCTTTAATCCACCACTGCCCTCCTGTAAATCCAGCAATGTCATTGAAGTTACCCCTGGGTAAAGCTGATGTAAGTGAGATCAGAATCAGGCCCTTTGAATAATCATCTTGGTGGAGGCAGTGCTGGGTGCTCCAGATTTGTTTGAAGCAGCCCTGCTTGTTCCCTTGGGGGTTTTCATTTCTTTCCTTTTTTTTTTTTTTTTTTTGGTGGATTTTTATTTCTGCACTCCACGCCAGGATGTAGCCCAACATCTTGCCAGAGACATAAAATGGAAAAACGAGCAACTCATCAGAAAAGGAGCAGCTGTTTTGCACCATCACAAAACAAAAGCATCATACACTAAAAACTAGATTTAGCAGTTTAAAAGAGCTGCTAACACAAAATTAGCTGGAGACAAGAGCGTGGTTTTGTCAGTGACACAGCTTCAGTCAGATCTCTTAATTTATGTAAAAACAACTTAAAAAACATTAAACGGCTGATGCTTCGTGAAAGGAGAGGAGCTTTCAGACTTTCAACGCCTGCCTGGAAAGAACATGCATATTTATATTGCCATTTTTCCCCTTTAATGAATTTTAAATAAGCATTATGTCAAAAGTGCCCCATCTTAAATAACAATGATGCCATAGTCCTCCTGACTAAAGAGATACCAGCTTTTATAGGCACGTCATCTGTAGTTATTGATGGCTCAGAGCCAATAAAGGTTGCACAAAATATTTGCTACACATGAGATGCAACAATAAGGTCCTGACTGCTTAAGGATCATTACAGAATCTAGGCCACTTTTTATAAAATGTATATAAATAGACACACAACTTTAGTGCATCACACACACAAGACCTGAAGCCCGAAGGCTGGTTCCTCAGGTGCATTCGAGCTCTCTTCAGACATAATAGTGGCTGTCCATTTCCTTTCTGTACCCAGATGCAGCTGGGATCTGCATTAGCCACTGGCACAACTTAGAGCAGCCGTGTGGCCCAAGGGACTATTCCACCAGCACAGAGTTCAGCATGCTCCAGCCATGTCCCAACCCAAACCCAGAACAACCTCTACGCATGTCCTATGCTGAAGGTGCTTGGGAGCAGGAGGGAAAGGGGGAAGTTTCCTACACAAGGGGAAAATTTTGCTAGTGTTCTGTCCCCCTTGTGCTGCCAAAGGGGCGAAAAGGGTACACAGCATGGCTGAGGATCTGTCACCTTAGAGCCAGGAAGTGCAGAAGGCTGGATTCTGATCTTAGTGGGTTTTACATCAGTGTAACCAAAATAAGAATCTGATCTCTTCCCTCTCTGCTTCTGACTCAGAGTCTGGTCTCTTATTTCTCTGCCTGTGAAATGGAAACAACACTCCTTTACAGTCTCAGTGGGTGCTGTAAAGTTAATGTTTATAAATAGCTTGGAAGACTGAAAGTTATATGTATGTGTCAAGTAAGAACTATTATTATCCTGGCTGGCTAAAAAAATTGGTGGGGCTTCCAGGAGATTCAGGACTGTGCCATTCATTTCCCTACCGTAAACTGCAGTGTAGTGTTACTGTACCCTGTTAAACAGCTGCCATGTTCCGCCTCAGAAGTGGCTCCATTTCACTGTCATATGTTACGTATGTAAAATCGGACCTTGCCTGCCTTACTCAGGCAATTCTTCCATCACCCTCAAGGGCGCTTCTGCATGACTAATGGACACAAGGCTGGTCCCATTGACCCCAATCCTGCAATTCACTGCATGAAGGCAAACTATTGCGCATCAGCAGAGCCCCGCTGATTCCCAACAAATTGCAAGATGTGGCCCAGGGTTCATAAAGCACTTTGGCATCCTTCAGGCTGAAAGGTGATATATTACTATGGGCAAACATTTCAAACCTAGAAGCCTAAAGTTAATCATCTAACCTCCTATACGAAGTCCTACATATAAGCGACCTGATTTTTCAGAGGTAATTTTATTTAAACCCTATTATTTAGGAACTTAAATATGGATATAGGAGCCAGGCTTTAGAAAAAAGTTGTACAATTTTGCAGAAGGTTAAATATGCATCTGAATATTTCAGCTCTTGACCTGAGGCCTGAGACCCATCTATGCTCTTGACCTGAGGCCTAAATTTAACTCAAGAGTTAACTGAGTGGCTCCTTTTCAAAAGGCATAAGAGCCAAGGCTGGGATTTCCAGTAACACCTGAGGGATTTAGGTAGCCAAACCCTGTTCAGCATCAATGGGAGTCAGGCACTTCATTTCTTAAGTTCCTTCAAAAACTCCCAGTCGACAGGAAAACCATGCTGTGATCCTGCACTTTTATATCTGTCAAAAATAGGAGAATGTTTTTAACCAGGGATCAGCAACCTTTGGCATATGGCTCGTCAGGGAAAGCCGTGGTTCACTGCTCCAGGCCAATGAAGGCTGCGGGAAGTGGTGTGGGCTGGGGTATGTGCTGGCCACTGCTTCCCACAGCCGCCATTGGCTGGGGACAGCGAACCGCGGCCAGTGAGAGCTGTGATCAGCCAAACCTGCAGACACTGCAGGCAAGCAAACCGTCCTGGCCTGCCAGTGGAATTCCCTGATGGGCTGTGTGCCAAAGGTTGCCAATCTCTGTTTTTGACCTTTGTTGGATCATTAGGCATCAGGACCTGAAATGCCTCATATTGTGTCAATTAGGCTGAAGGAATGGAGTCCAAGAAGGTGGGAATGCAGAGGAAAGGGGTGTGGTTCTCCATCTGTTGATCCAAAGCAGGAACTTGGCTTATAGAGCTTATCCTGAATACATTGTGCCTTAAATGGGGCAGAGTACATGCTGCTCTGAACACTAACACTTTAGGGGATCTTCTTCGCTTGAGAAGGCCATGCTGTGCTCCCAGTACTGCAGTGTTAAAAACCCATCTCAGCAGGAGCCATCAAGCCTGTGGAGTGAAGGCCTAGGAATTCCTTGCCGACAACATTAAAATTCAGGATCTGAGCATCAGCAAAGCCGCCTGAGTTCAGCCACTGATACAGCCCTGAGAAAAGAAACAGGACCTTGCAGCAAGTGAGGCATAGCACTCAGCAAAAAGATTGACTGATCTTGCTACAGATCAGATGGATGGTTTTAAATGACCTGGAAAGACATTTCCTGAGCCCTGGGCCACAACATTAAGAACCAAGACACCACTAGCACTTCTGAAGTAGTTATTAGAGACTGAAGTAGCACTTGTCAACCACGATTTTAGTTTCAAGTAATGGTTTAACAGCATCAACTTGAGGAAAGGTTATACCTCTGCGTGTCTGGTGTGCTGCTGACACTTAAAGGAAATAATTGGTAGATTTAGAGCAGGGACAGGTGCCAGTGGTAGACCGGGACAGGAGGCTGGAAACTTGGAAGAAAACTTTAGTGTTATTGTGTGAAACAGGAGCCAAGGATCCTCCTAAATCTCAGCATAAAATGCATGATCAACCTGTAATCTAATCTCCTAGCAGAAGCGCTGTTCTCTTGCCCATGTGCCAGGCTGCTGTGACCTTACTGAGTTGTCTACAGTTGCAGCTTGCAGCTCTGTCCTAACAAAAAGAAAAAAAATGTTGCCCCATGCGGTTCCTCACTGTGTCTTTGGAAAGCCCATGTAGTGCAAACTCCAGCCAAGTTTTGGCTCTAGTTCAAGAGTGCACAGAGAAAGTGTGCATATGTGCATGAGGAGTAGGGGGGAGTGTTAGAATCAGGTAATCAATCTCATTTACCTGTTGCTCTGTAATGTGACGCTAAAGCAGACAACTTAGTGTGCAAATCCAACAGCCGCTGGGCTGTCATCGCTTTCCAATTAGCTGCATTTGATTTGAATGGGCGCTGATGGATTGTGTTGGCAGGTGAGGTGGGCGTCTGGAAAGTGCTCCAGCTGCCATGGGATGTGGGGGCAGGGGAGAGGGGCAGTACATGTGCATGTGCTTTTTCTCCATGCTGCTCACTGGAATGACGCTGGCTTGCCAAAATAAAAGCATTGCTGTTAGCTATGGGATAGAGGGATAAATACTAGTCTCAATTACACCAATGTGGTGTTATTCCTGATTTACAGCAGAGTACCTAAGGGTCAGATTCACCACTGTTTTATTCTGGTACAACACCACTGAAATTAACATAGTTCCGCTGATGTAGCACCATGATGAACCAAACCTACAGGTTGGTCCTATGTCTCTGATTATTTGTTCCATTACTCATGCAAAGCCAGACCTACATGCAGTAGTCCCAAGGAGCACTAATCATAGACCAGGACCCCACTGTGTTAGGTGCTGTCCAAATACATAATGAAAAGGTAGTCCCTGCCCCAAAGATCTCACAGTCTAAGACAAGAAAAAAAACAGGTGGCTTCAGACAGAAAGACAGGAAAGAAAGAGACTGTATTGGTCTGCATGATAGGCAGTGGTGTCAACATGCCAGCTGCCCAGCTGGTGTCAAGGTTTTTTTAGGCATCATGGCAAAGGAGAGTTTTAAGGAGGTATTTGAAGGAGGTCAATGAGGCATCTTTGTAGATGCTCCTCCCACATGTGAGGAGAGATGGAAGGTCACATTGCATTTTGTCAAATTTCCCTTCGATGAAATTAGTGAGATTTTATGCAGAGAGAGAAGTGGAAGCAGAGGAGCAGGGTTTGAGGAGGGAGTAAAAGGTGGAGAAAATGCAGCTGGAATTGCATGCAAGAGATTCAATTCAGGGGGAGAAGGAGTTTCTTGGTTAGAAAGATGGCAGAACTGTAGAAGATACTACATATTTAGAGTGGGGGAAGTCACTAGGGTCATGGAATTTCCTCCAGAGATGCTCTACAGCACAAGAATACAGGTGTAGGATGTAGCTGTTGGGCTGAGCCAGGGCTGGCAGGATTGTCTTTGCAATCAGCGAGAGGGACAAAAGAGGCAAGGGTTGAAAAAGTGAAGCTTGGAGAGAATCAAGGATCATATCAATGGAAGAAAGGGAAGAGAGGGCAAGGAGGAGGGGGCAAAAGAGAACTTATCAACATTAATGGATCTGAAGTTACAGAGGGCTTATTCTGATCTCCCTTGAAATGGTAAAACTCACTGGAGCCAGTGTTAAACTAAGGCACAGTGAGAGAAGAATCAGAACCAATTTTTTTAATTAAAAAAATCCTTGAAAGGGAATCTTTGAACCATGCAATAATTATTTCAATTTTGGTGGACATTTTGAATATAGAGTTCCAAGAAATATGATAAAATTACTGGGCCTGATTCTGATCTCTTGTGCACTAGTGTATAGCAGGAGTAATTCCAATGAAGTCAAGGGATGATGGTGTAAAGCAGGGATCAGCAACCTTTAACATGCAGCCCATCAGGCTCGGCATGCATTGCACCGCCTCCTGCAGCCCCCATTGGCCTGGAGTGGCAAACTGTGGCCAATGGGAGCCATGATAGGCTGAACCTGCGGACACAACAGGTAAACAAACCAGCTCGGACCCCCAGGAGGCTTGTCCTGGCAGGTCGCATGCCAAAGGTTGCCAATCCCTGGTGTAAATCCATAGAACGTGAGTTGAGAATCAGGCTGGTTGACTAGCTTAAGTCTTTTCAACTCATGAATCCAAATTTCAGAGTTGGAAGGTAAGTTAGGGTGCCCAGCTCTGCATTTGGGTGCTGAAGTACCCATGTCAAGTAACTAAATTAGATTCCTTTTTGGTAACATAAATATATAGGATTAAATTCAGCCTTGGGTTATGTCAGTAGCCTACAACTTAAAGCTTCCCTCCTTAGGTGGGGGCGGGGGCAATGTGACACTGACTGTGACCCCTTGGTTGGATGTTAATCAAGAAACCACATAATGCTTGGAACTCTTCCTTTAATTAGCAATGGGCCCAAGTCACCACAGTTGGAATTGAATTTGGGGTTATATTCAAACTCTTTCCACCCCCACCCTGGAATTCAAAAATTTTCCAGTTCAGCACATTTTGGATCAATGTAGGGAATCCACATTCAGAAGTCCTCAAGTTGGGAGACTGGGAGATTTGGATATAGTGCTGCAGTTCAGGCACCTCTTTAATTACAATTTTAATCATTAAAAACAATAATAATATACATTTAAAAAACCTGAAAAGCAGCCTTGAACCATGCCACCCAGTATCCTTCTGTTACCATCCTCAACTGGGCTCTGAACTGATCATGTCTTCTCAGACAGTACTACAACATGGACATGTTTTTACAGGCCTGTAGGAAGGCCATTTTCATTCACATATTGAGTCGCACCAGTCAGCTAATAATGAGACAGAAACATTGTTTAGTCTTTCCTGATGAAACCAAACCAAAAGGAACCAGCTTAGGCTAAGCCCACCCACCACAGACAGTGATCTCATGTGATCTGAACAGACTGAATCAAATGTGCCTTGGAAGCCATTGTTATGCAGACCAGGCTTTGTGCCAATTCAAGCTGTGTCATAAACAAAATATTCACTGAGAATGCATGAAAGCTTCACCCTCACCTAATGAAGGCTGGGTACCTCTGAAAGAGAGTAGGCAAAATTGGCATGAAAGGTGCAATTAGAGTTGGTGAAGGTAATACTATATCTGACCCAAATGAGGCCTTCAAAACCGACCTTTGTTTAACCTCATAGGAATACCCCCTCCCCCCCAAAATAAGTATGTTTTCATAAAGACTAGTAATTATGGACACTTGAAGGAGATTAAAAGCTTTGTTCATTCATTGAAATGTTAAACTCATTGTTTAGAAGGTATATATAGTCTTGTTCCTTACAGCACTAGAAGAATATGGAATGAATATGTCATGCAAAGAAAAAAAAACCCCAACAATCTCAAGAGAAATGTGTAGAAATGCTATTTTGGCCTAGGATACATGCCAGACATGTCAGCTGATAGCATCCATAGAGCTGGAAGACTGAAAATGAACTGCATTACAACAAACAGAGATTTCACAACTTGAAAGCAGCACACTGACATTTATATTAGCTCAGTTTGACACAACCTGACGGGTTGCGATTGGATGAAGAGAAACTATCTTCAGCATCCACCCACCTCCCTCTGCCAGGGCTCCTGACTGTTCTCCTAAAGTGCATCTTTCAGGCCAGGCCTGTGTAGGTAATAGATCATGTTAAAACACTGCCATTTTCAATGGCAGCTGCTGGGTGAGTGTATGAACTTCTGGCTCACGATAACAATAAAGCTGGTATGAATGGAAATGTGTGTCTGGGGAGATACATCAGTAGGCAGAGAGAATGAGTGTTTTATTTAAATCCCATGGGGGATCTCCTCAATGTGACCAAAGAGCACACAGCTGTGGAGGGAAGGTACCAGGGTTTAGACACTTGTACCTTCCCTTGAGCCTAGGCTGCCCCTGTGCCAGGCCATGCTCCTGGTGCAAGCTGGAAGCAGCCTGGCAAACTGAAATCATTCACAGTCTACAGAGAAGAAACAGCCTGGGCACAGCGGGGCAGGCTCTGCTGCAGTCCCCTGCCATGTGCCTCAATGCTGAGCCACAGGAGACACCTTTGGCAATGAGCGGGAAATTCAGCCTCCATGGGTTGCTTTGGGCACGAACTGTCCTGGTGCTTTTCTGTCATATGCACCATTTGTCTGATGAGAGGAACTAAACTAAGAAGAGGCTCATTTCTTTTGGAGTTCTGAACAACCATAATGTGCTGTAACTGTAACATTTAGGAAGCACTTGGTGGGATTGTCAGGAGACAGAGCTGGGGGCAGTTTTGTATTGATGACATGAGCAGTCAGCTCAGTCTGTGTCTGCTCAGTCTCCTGGAAGCACATAGTTCACCCTAAGCAATGCTCAGAGCCTTAATACAGGGATTAACTGTTTGTGTCTTTGCTCTCTACCCAACACTCAGATTATGGGGAGAACCACACTGGCACAGCTGGATTCCAAATAACCATGTTTATTAGTGGTGTGCAAATATTCAAGGCCTAACTACCTACATACATTGATGTTCTGGCACAGTTCTGATAACTTCAACAGACCGAAAGGAAGACCTGCTAGATCAGTGGTGGGCAACCTGCGGCCCACGAGTCTCACACAGCCCATCAGAGCAAGCGGCTGGCAGGCAGCCAAACTATTTGTTTACATTTGCATGGCCTCCCACAGCTCCCACTGGCCACAGTTCGCCATTCCCAAATGGTCTGGCAGCTTGCCCTGAGGGGCCATGTGCGGTCTGAGGGCTGCAGATTGCCCACCACTGTGCTGGATAGCTTCTAAACTATTTAAAGGGACATTACTCGATTCCTAGACACAATTTTAACATAGTCCTTCAATTTCTGTAGTCATAACTATACTAGTGACTTGATCTCTGGTTCAATATTATGCAATTAGTCATATATTTAAAAATCTTTTCTCTTGCCAAGGGGAAAGAGTGAGCAGAGCTGCATGTGGATGGTTGATCTCTTTCTCCTTCTGCACATAATAGCTGAGGAGAGAAACAAAGACCAAAACTGGCCAAAAATAAAACAATCTTGAGAAAAATGAATTGGAGGGGAGATCCAAATTTAAAATTTCAGTAAAAAAAATTCATGAACATTTTCAGTTTCAATTTTTTTCAGCCAGCTCTAGTAATAAACTACAGAGACTTTCGCCTATAGGTCAATAGTCAAAATCCAGCCTAGGTTGTGTTTTCCTATCACTATCTCTTACCACTCTTGAATGGTCTGTGTGAGATGAGTTGGTGGATCTCTGCCCAGTTCTTGGTACTGAGGTCTCCACCTCCCAAACTCCACAACACCTAGATCCCCCCATTGACTGCCACAGCAGAGAGGCCAAATATCACCTGGGCCACAGACATGGTCCTATCTCTCACTTAGAAGTGGTTCAGCGCTGATACTGAAAAGATCAGAGCTGGGACACCTCTTGGGGAAGCAGTATTCGGAAATTTTGCACTGTGTTATGAGTCCTTTGGAGAGAGTCATCCTGTGTTTAAGGCTGTCAATTTGCCACCTTTCCCCAGCATTAAATTCAAGCACAAAAATAAAAATAGTTTGAAACAGCTTTTTAAAACATATTTGCTTCAACATTTTAACCAAAGAAAGCTCTGAGAAGAACATTAAAGCAAGAGGCCAGCTGGGTCACAGGAATTGTTCACAGCTTGCTACAGTGCAGTATTTTGTTGCAAACACAGAAAATAACCTTGTACATCAGAAAGAGCAAAATGAAATCTATGAGGAACATTGGCCACGGCAGCAGCCAGATATATCCCCTTTTATGTGGTCAGATATATTTAGCTTCGCTCTCTGATTACTCCAGAATGAAGTCCTGCCTTATGGCACCATATGAACGTAGAGTCCCAGAGAGCCCCCGAGTCACACATTTGATTCCTTAGTTTATTGGGTGGCTGCAGGCTGCACATATCCAGGGCAAGTGATGTGACACATCCTGTCTTCGGAGAAGGGTCAGTCAGCTGTACAGCGGTTTGTGCCCTTAGCAGGTGTTTCAATGTCAAAGGTATTAAAGCTCGTTATTTTCTCCTCTCTGCTCAGTGCAGTCTAGGCTGTTTTTTTCCCCCTGCTTCTAATTAAGTTTATAGCCAGTGACTACGAGCTGGCCTAAGAGTTGAGCTGTCGAGCTGAGACCTCAGAGGAAGCGGCTCACAAACCCTTCCAGCGGGAAAGAAAAAGGTTCTGAGGGTGGCCATACTGTCTGGAAATTCTCTTTCTCTTCCACACGTATTTGCCAATATATCACACCACACATACACACCCTCTACAAAAGATATACACTAACTTGTCCTGCTCTGGTGGATTTTGTTTATTGACATTGACAACAAGATTGGACCGTTTGATTGCGTCTCTCTGTTATATCAACGCAATTCTGGCATTATATGAGTGTGCCAGTATTTGGTTCTGGTTGTAAACATTGGCTCATGCGTGACTCCGGAAGGAAGAGCCCATTTAATGAAGACTCAGCCCTGGAACCTGTAACCCACTTTCCCCCTTGACTTCCCATTTAAGAATTTGCCCGGCCTATCCCTACTTCGCTTGTGAGATGTGATCAGACCTCAGCCCCATGGTAATGTGGCTGCCTGCCAAATGAGTATATTTCCTACAGCCCTTCTGAGCCTAACTTCAGCAAAGCAACCTCAAGCTGGTGTGTGTAGTTGCCTGAGCTCCCTGCAGTGAAGGTGTGGCGAGTATTGGCTGGTCTCTGTGTGGCACAGCAGTGTGCTCATCCAGTTCATTTCCCACGTTCAGATCGAAGATGTATAATGATGATGATAAAGGTATCCCATCCTGGGGCGGCTCATGCAATCAAAGGAGAAGGGGCTTGGTGGAGATTTGTAATGCGCTGTTGGATGTATTCCAGCTGGCTTTGAAAGGGGTTAAACAAACAACGTGACTGCGATTTCGACACCGCGTGGACAAGGCATTGCATCACAGAACACAAAATCAAGCCCATCTCACTTGCATAAAGAAGTTTGCAGGACAATAACAGATTGTCAGATGCGTGAGAGATTCCTACTACGGAATGGCTCTACGCACAGATAGTCACCCAGAGAGTTCCTATGTCACTGTGACTTGGAGGATATATGGCAATGGGATTTCCCAGCTTCTTTATTATTTTGGGGCTAGATTGTGTGCAGCTGTGCAGGGACCGATGAGTGAGCAATAAGCTCCCCATCCTTGCACTGCTGCGCAAGATTCACACACAATAGCAGTCCCTGTGTTCGATGGAGTGCAAAGATTGCTCTTCCTCTTGTGCGTATGACTTTAAAAAGGGAGTGGCTACCATAGGCTAAGACCCCACACCTCCTTCACCAGCCAATGGAGTTGGGACGGCACAGTGAGAGGTACAGTCAGATCCATCCTAGTGAATGGAGCAGTTTGTGCACCAGGGAGCAGCAGCAGTTGTGTTTGTGTCTCTGCAAGGGGCAGTAGGCTCCAAAGCCCTTTTCCTTCTTAGTGCAAATTGGATGGTAGGCAGGACAAGAACTGAACTCGGCATAGGGCACTGCGGGAGAATTCCTAAGGGTGATTGTGGGGTTGGGAAGGGTCAGGCTGGTCTGGAAATAGAGACCAGGCTTTAATTGTTGCTGTTACTATAGTTTTGAAATAAGGCAGCTGTATGACTGACTGAATGATAAAATCTTTTATCTGTGGGGGGACAGTGGCAGGTAAGACAGGTCAATAGTATAATGTGATCCAGGGACCCCTCTCTAAAAAAAAAAGAAAGTCAGAATGACCAGATTACATCACAAAGCATTTTAAACCTTTGGTGGAGAGACCTGAGACAGCCCCAGATCCAGTCATTTGATTTTTTTTCCAGAGAGGATAATTAACACTAAAATATAGATGGCTTGGTGCAGCCCCACCTCCACCAGTGTCAGGGGCCCATCCCACGGTCAGTGATTCAAATGCTCTGATGCTGTTAGCTCAGCTCTTGCTTCTGCTGCCCGGATTATGCTCACTGCGGAGTTTTAAGGAAACATCAGAAAGTCCTCTAATTCATTGGATTATTGAAAAGGATATAATTACAAATCCAAACTGTAATGTGTTTGATTCGCTACCAACCTTCTGAGGCACCTAGGTAGGTCGTGATGGTGGGGAGTTCGCTAACTAGTGATTACCAAATTAGTTGCATGATAAAACCTTTTTCAGTACACTTTTTACAAAAATAAAATGAGTCATGAGATGATTTTCTCCTCCAACACGCTGTAATTTTTATTAATTTAACTTATGCCACTTTATTAGAACAGAAAAACAGCGAGCAAAGCACCTGTGTGCTTTTCAATTCACGTTGCAAAAGGCGACAGCATTGAAAAGCAACTAGGAGAATTCCTGAATGTACTGTAGTTATATTTTAAAATCCACATTAATTATAGATCCACTTATTCTTTGAAAAGACAGGAGCTGCAGCAGTGCTGAGGGCGGGGGAGGGGTCATGTATAAATTGTCTCCCAAGGACCCCACTGAAATTTCCATAACATTCACCATATGACACTGATGTGTGAAAATTGACATGAAGATTTGAAAATTGGGACCGAGGGAGACCAAGCATAAAATAACTTCAATTTTGCGCTCCCTCTGTCTCTCAGAGGAATAGTGCAGCGAACTGACCAACACAACACAAACAAGCGAAGGGAAGAGAAAAAAAAAACTACTCAGGGAGAAGGATAGGAGTTATTAAAGAGAAAACACACTCCTCACTCTCAGAGAGAAAGGATGATCAATGGATTTAGTCACAGAGAAATTCAAGCAGAAAATTGCTGCTGTTTTTTATCTGAGAGGCAGAAAGTTTAACCAAACCAGAATCCTCTCAACTGTGTGGAAGGCAAAGAGTGAGGGGAACTACCTGAATTCCGAAGCACTAGGGAAGGAGGGGGAGGGAGAAAATGTACAATTTTGGGATAGCCAAGCAACTGCTGGGTAAAATCCTCAACTCCAAAAGTCCTCCATCTGGTAAAGTCTATAACTGGGTTTTGTGCATTTTCCCTCCCGGAGCACCATCGTCAAAAGAAAGACTCCCTTTAATGATAAATTATTTTTCCCCTAATGATTTTAGAGTCATGGCCATGACTGGCTATTTTCCATACTGGTTTATTTTATTGTCTGCAATCAAATATGTGTTGCTTCCTCACTTTAGAATTTCCTGGTCCAATCTCTTCCACCTCCAGAGGCCTTGCCTTAGATAAGGGAACTTACCAAAATCCAGTGACCAAAACTGAGGTTCTGGTCTCATTACAGAATGAAGGCAAGTCACTTGACTGAACCTGGACCAGAAAAAAGGAGCAACTCTCCAAGATCCCTTCTGTAGCACAAGTAATAATGGATTAACCACATCTATTGCTTTGGGTTGAGACTAAAAGTTGAACCTTATAAGGAAGGAAGCCGAAAACTTGCAATCAATAAGCAGGCTAGAACAATGGCAGGGAAATGGAAAACCAAGAATGTCACAAGTATGCAGAAGAACACACTGGACCGCATGCCCAAGAGATCAGGGGACCATCAGCAGGACCATGGCAAAACACAATGCTCAGATCAGTTCAAACTAACACTGAAAAACTTTATGAAGAATAATTCGTGGATCCTTTTTCTGCCACTCTTGAGACTTCTGAATGTTGTTCTTCATCTAGTGTTGCATTGGGCCCGAGCCTGTGCCCTTCAAATTCACAGGTTAACACATCACTTCAAAAAGAGAGGCCTTTGGGGTTGGATTCAATGAACTATGGGAGCAGTAGCAAAACCTGAAGCACATCTCTTCCAGGTACATTTGTTCTTCATAGAAAAGGTCATCTAAACAGCCTTTCTAAGTGGTAGTAGATGGTGGCTCATTCATCTAGGATTCAGGTTAGAGAGAACTAGAATCCTTAGAACAGTGTTTCCCAAACTTGGGATGCCGCTTGTGTAGGGAAAGCCCCTGGCGGGCCAAGACGGTTTGTTTACCTGCCACGTCCGCAAGTTCAGCCAATCGTGGCTCCTACTGGCCACGGTTCGCTGCTCCAAGCCAATGGGAGCTGCTGGAAGTGGCATTGGCCAAGAGATGTACTGGCCGCCGCTTCCCGTAGCTCCCATTGGCCTGAAGCTGTGAACCGTGGAGAGTGGGAGCTGCGATCGGCCGAACTTGCGGACGCGGCAGGTAAACAAACTGGCCTGGCCCACCAGGGACTTTCCCTACACAAGCAGTGCCTCAAGTCTGGAAAACACTTCCCTAGAAGAACAGCTTAAAATCTTAGCAGGGCCAGCTGAGCTGTTTCTTTATGAGCTCGACAGACTATCACGCAGTTCAGCGCATGGATGTTTTCCTAATAAAACTGTAAAAGTCAAGATCTTGTCTGCTCTGAATGGACATGGCTTCCACGTCTGTGAACAAAAGTTCCCTTCCAAGGACCACTGTGCATTTTCCTGAGCACCAGGTGGTTGTTGCTTGCCTGCTCACCCACCCCAGAGACAGCTGCATTACAGTGGTACCATATGTAGACATAGTTTTGCCACTATATACACGTACAGTACTATTGCCTTTAAAATCTGTATTCTTCAAGTTATTGTAAGAAAATGATGCACACTCCAAGGTCAGTTGTAGCAGGAGAGAATGTACTACACAGTACTGAACACTTCACTATCTCAGCAGCGGATTTTTCCTTGGTCCGACTTACTTTATTTTATTTAGCTTTGTGGAGATTAGGTTCCTGATACTTGCTGATATGATGCTCTACAAGACATGCCCTGGATCTCGTTTATTATGAAGTGAAGTATGTAATAGTGAAAAATAGTTACAGCAATTCCATCTTTCTCTAGGGTATCTCAGCACCAGTATGGATGACTGCACATACAGCCAGCTCTGTAGAAACAAATGGAGAGGAAATGGCAGTGCAGTGTTTTAAGCTCCTATACACCTGTTGGATGACTAGGCTATGGCAGTTCCATCTTTAATCTAGGAATGCACTTGATCCAGAGGTCACTTTGTTCGTACCAGGGAACAGCTTGGAAGGAAAGAGACTTCTCCATTTCCCAGTCTGCTGGAAATATTTATCAAAAGCACCTAGAGGTTTTTTAACAGCAGCCGGAGGAAAATGCTCCACAACCATTGCACAAACGAGAGCTGACTGCCCCAAACTCTGGACACCCTTCTGCACATTAAAACTGCAGTCCATGAGCAATCCTTTAGGACCAGGGCTATAGTGATAATTCCAGGTGGAAGGCCTGGGCACTACAGAGTGACATGGAATGCAGGTTCATCCTAAACACCATCGCTGAGCCCTATAGATTCACAGGGAACGCAGGGCTCATTCTAATCCAGGGGTCTGCAACCTTTGGCATGCGGCTCGCCAGGGTAAGCACCCTGGCGGGCCGGGCCGGTTTGTTTACCTGCTGCATCCGCAGGTTCAGCCAATCACGGCTCCCACTGGCTGCGGTTTGCCACTCCAAGCCAATGGGGCAGCAGGAAGCGGCACGGGCTGAGGGATGTGCTGGCCACGGCTTTGCGCAGCCCCCATTGGCCTGGAGCGGCGAACTGCAGCCAGTGGGAATAGTGATCAGCCAAACCTGCAGATGCTGCAGGTAAACAAACTGGCCCAACCCGCCAGAGTACTTACCCTGGTGAGCCGCATGCCAAAGGTTGCCGACCCCTGTTCTAATAAATCACTGGCACTGGGAACTACAAAGTTTGTTTAAATTAAATTGTAAGGTCTTCAGGGCAGGAATTGTGTTTCTGAATATGTTTGCACAGTGCTCAGCACAATGGGTTTCAAATCCTGACTGAGGCCTTGGGGCTCTCCACCAAAACAAACAAATAATAATTATAATGATTCTGGGGTTTATTTATTTGCCTTCTGCTTTTTGAACCTGCTGGGTACACTCAGGACATCTTTCTGAGTTTTTCTATACAAATGAAAGCTGAGGGTCTCATGTAGTCATATGACTTCAGGAGCTGAGGCATGAACAACCAAATATCACAAGACTTGTGATGAAATGGCAAGACTTAACAACAGCTGTATTCATAATAGTATGATATACAATAATCATATTCCCAAAAAGCAAAGGTACATTTTCTTACAATTTCAATGCACCTTTTCTAACCTCTTGTTGCATTATATTAGCTATTGTTTAGCACTTCCTTGCACTAGGTTGTTGTAATCAAGGTCTAATAGGAGCTGACCTCTATTTAAAAATCTAAATCCTTTTGTGCAATGCCCAGACATGACAAGATTGATTCTTAGATCCCTTATGCTGCTGTTAAGTTCAGTGAGGTTACACTTGATTTACACCATTGTGAGATCAGAATTAGACCCAGTATTTGCATTATTACTTTTAACCAGCCAAAGATATATTTTAAGGATTTGTTCTCACAGTGGAAGGGTAGCTTCTGTCCTGAGTTTTGTTTTAATGTTCATGTGTCAAATACAGATTAAAGTACTTGAATTTATCAGTCTTAGATCCATCTTGGCTTTTGCATGATCTTTAATGTGTCTGTCTTCTAAAAGGTGCTTATTAAAAGATGGGCTCTCTTTATTTTTTTAAATCATAGTCCAGGTTGTATTGAGTACTTTAGATTATACATATAAAATACTTTTGGCTGATTTCATGCAGTTTGGAAATATTAGTCGCTCTGTGAAGTCTGAGATGAAATTTTCAAATACAAACGATCTTACCTACCTCAAAAAGGTCTTCAGAAACCTGCTGCAGGAGAGGTTGGGGAGGAAAGACAACCTAGTCGTTAGGGGGAAGGCTAGGACTGTCACTGTGATTACCACCATAAAGAAGCATTTTCAAGGTAACTTTTAAATCCAGAGCAGTGGTAACAAATTAGTTTGCAAGCCATCTTGAGCATTTTGAACCAGAGATGTACTTAAGTAAAAGACACAATCATCAGGCTACAGGTGCAGAATCACTAGCCATCAGCCTGAGCTACAAAGTTTGAAACTAGATCTAAACTTTCCCACAGTTTGAGGTTGAGTGTATATTGGAATTTTGGTTAGCACTTGTCCTTACAGATGATCCAATATTGTAGTTATTTGATAAAGGAAAGGAGAGGAACCTCCAATCTACTTTCCAAAGCACTTGTTCAGAGATGGTTTCCCATTTGGAAATACATGATAAATATGGATGTGGCTGGGTGGTGTTAAATTGGGAAATGTGGATTAATATCAACAGGGTCTATGTTATTACAAAATCCCAATAAGTGTGTGGACACCACCTGTTTGCAGACATCCAAAATTTCATGAGGACATTCATGGTGTCTCTACTCTTTAAATTTTGTGTGGCTTCATTGTTAAATGGGAATATCATTCTGACAACACTGTCATGCATCTTTTCACCAACGGTCTTTAATTAACTGAAAGATTATGGGAATACTTCCACAAATTAGTTGCATAGATTCCCAGGCCAGAAGGGACCATTGTGATCATCTAGTCCAACTTCCTGTATAACATAGGCCGTAGAACTTCCCCAAAATAATTCCTAGACCAGATCTCTTAGAAAAACACCCAATCTTGATTTTAAAATTGTCAGTGATAGAAAATCACCACAACCCTTAGTAAATTGTTCCAGTTGTTATTTACTTCCAGTGTTAAAAATTAATGCCATATTTTAAATCAGAATTTGTCTAGCTTCAACTTCCAGCCATTGAATCATGTTATACCTTTCTCTCTAGACTGAAGAACCCATTATTAAATATTTGTTCCCTACGTAGGTACGTGCAGACTGTAATCAAGTCATCCATTAAACTTCTCTTCCTTAAGATAAATAGATTGAGGTCTTTGAGTCTTTTGCTATAATACAAGTTTTCTAATTCCTTCATCATTCCCGTGGCTCTTCTCTGAATTCTCTCCCAAGTTATCAACATCCTTCTTGAATTGTGGGTACCAGAGCTGGACACAGCATTCCAGCAGTGGTCACAGCAGTGCCAAATACAGAGGTAAAATAACTTCTTTGGATTACATTAGTTCTTCTGGCCACAGCTTCACACTGAGAACTCATGTTCAGCTGATTTTCTCACCACAATCCCCAAATTTTTTTCATAGTCACTGCTTCCCAGGATAGAGTCCCCCATCCTGTAAGTATGGCCTACATGGCTTCATGAAAACCTCACAGTTGTATGGCATTGTTTACATGAATTGTAAAATAGCCACAGGAAAGAGTCAGGCTAGTTTCAGGCACCCAACGTCCCTCTGTCTTCCACTCTTCTGGACTGAGCAGAGATTTGACACACGGAAGAATCAGCAGGTGGATATTGGAAATCTGGATCCAAGTCTTGTGGCTTAAACCAATCAGTTTTATATTACAATATGTATCTGTAGTGAGTGTCTTCAGTTCTTTATTTGTTGAAATAGAAGAAAAAATTCTCCTCTGTCTCTGAAGGTCTGCTCAGTTTGCTAATCCCCACACTCAGATCCTTCTGCTTGAACCGATTCTTGTTTGATTTTTTCTTTTTGCCTTTCTTCTGGGTGATTGCCCAAACCATTTCCCCTACTGTCACCAGGATGCTGCAGAGAGCTCTTCTCTGTAGTTGTGCTCACTCTTTCCCCCTCCCCCCTTTTAATCTCAGACCAAGGTGAGATGGACTGAATGATGATGATGAAGCTTTCAGGATGTTAGAAAGTAAACTGCTGGAAGAGGTCAGCAGGAGCAGAAACCAATAAAGCACAAGGAAGTTTGATGCGTACGAACAAAGCAATTGGTAATGATGTGAAATAGTTGGGTCAAACGAGGGCTGTGAAGAAATGAAAAGATTCACCTCCAAACACCTGGAAAGTTTACCTAACCTGCCTTGGCAGGAGCCACTCTCACCGGGAACTGATACTAACAGCTTTACGCTTTCATTTGCACATCTCCTGATTCCCATGTGCATCTGGCCAGAAGGAGTAGGTTGGATTTTCTTCCCCAGAGAAACACATTGAATCCAGTAACACCCCTTTCTCCCTCTCTGTTCTAGCCATTGCTGTTTATTAACCAAAATTTATGATTCAGGGCCAGCTTCTGACCCCCTTATTTATATTGGGTAGCTCATTACTGCACAAGCAGATCTACTGAATTCCAGGGACTGTTGGTGGTGTATGGTACTATTGAACTCAGGGGTATCACAACCTAGCTCACATTTATTCAGGGCTCAGTTGTCTTATGCAGCTCATAATATTGGGTAAACTGTCTTAATTTATCAAACTGGTACCGATTTGCTTCTTCTCCTGGGCCCTAATATTGGTTTAAAAAAATGATTCAAGACAGGTCACTAGCCAATTCAGACAAATTGTGGGATCAGTCAGAACCATTCTGGTTCATTTAAAACATGTAGTGGAAAACTACATGAATATGATCATAAGATATCTTAGAGACACGGTAGATGAGGTAATATCTTTCATTAAACCAACTTCTGTTGGTGGAAGAGATAAGCTTTCAAGCTTCATGGAGCTCTCTCTGAGGTCTGAAAAAGGTAACCAGAGTGTCCAAGCTAAATACAAGTTGGGGAGAAATTGTTAAGCATAATTTCACAATTCTTAACAACGTTTGAGGAGGGTCAACAAACATGGACATGGGTGAACTACTGGATATAGTGTATTTGGACTTTCAGAAAGTTTTTGACAAGGTCTCTCAACAAAGGCTCTTAAGCAAAGTAAGTAGTCATGCGATAAGAGGGAAGGTCCTCTCCTGGATCAGTAACTGGTTAAAATACAGGAAACAAAGGGTAGGAATAAATGGTCAATTTTCAGAATGGAGAGAGGTAAAGCGTGGGGTCCCTAAAGGATCTGCACTGGGACCAATGTGGTTCAATGCATTAATAAATGATCTGGAAAAAGGGATAAAGAGTGAAGTGGCAAAATTAGCAGATGATACAAAATTACTCAGGATAGTTATGTCCAAAGCAGACTGTGAGGAGTTATTAAGGGATTTTACAAAATTGGGTGACTGGGCAACAAAATAGCAGATGAAATTCAATGTTGATACATGCAAAATGATTGGATCTAAATTAGCTGTTACTACTAAAGAAACAGATCTTGGAGTCATTGTGGATAGTTCTCTGAAAACATCCAGTCAGTGTGCAGCAGCAGACAAAACAGCTGACAATGTTAGGAACCATTTGGAAAGGGGGATAGATAATAAAATGGAAAATACCATAATCCCATTTGTAATCTGTGGTATTCCCACACCTTGAATACTGCATGCAGTTCTGGTCACCCCATCTCAAAAAAGATATAGTAGAATTGGAAAGGGTATAGAGAAGGGCAACAAAAATGATTCTGGGTATGGAACAGCTTCCATATGAGGTGAGATTAAAGATTCTGGGACTTAGCTTGGAAAACAGACAACTAAGGGGGGATATTATAGAGGTCTATACAATCATGAATGGTGTGGAGAAAGTGAATAAGGAAGTGCTATTTACACCTTCACATAACACAAGAACTAGGGTCACCCAATTAAATTAACAGGCAGCAGGTTTAAAACAAACAAAAGAAAGCACTTCTTCACACAATGCACAGTCAACCTATGGAACTCATTGCCAGGAGATGTTGTGAAGGCCAAAACTATAACCGGGTTCAAAGTTTGTGAAGGGTCAGTCCATCATTGGCTATTGATATGATCTGGGTGTTCCTAGTCTCTGACTGTCAGAAGCTGGGAGTGAATGATAGGAGATGGATCACTCTATAATTACCCTGTTCTGTTCATTCCCTCTGAAGCACCTGGCACTGGTCACTGTCAGAAGTCAGGATAGTGGGCTAGATAGACCATTGATCTGACCCAGTATGGCCATTGTTATGTTCTTAAGAACCTGAACAGAATAATTATTTGCTCAAACCGCCAATAGCACATGCCTTTCCCCTTCTCTGGGAAGGCAGCCAGCCTGCCAGCTGCAGCCTGTGCCACCCTTTGGCAGACCTGTAGGGCATTTTTCTAGGCCCCTGCTAGGGCAGCCTTTATTAAAAAGAGAATTACAATATTAATAGGAAAATGATTTTTTGCTAATGACAAAGGACTCCATCGCTTCCTACTTGGGAGCGATTATGTATCCAACAATGCCACTTTCAATATTATCTCAGATGGGTACTTGCTCCCCGGAGGCTCTTAGGGGATGACCTTCTGTCCTCTCTACCTTTGATAGAGCACTGCCTGCATGCATAGAAATCAATTAACAACATCAGTTTATGCAAATTTTGCATTTAGATGGCATAGTAGAAATAAGCAAAGCTGTTTATGCCTGTTTGAATGAGCAAACACAAGAGGAAGCTCCCCCTGCCACCGAACCTCTCCGCATTGAGAGCAAACAGCTCCCATGCTAGAAACAAAGCTGTCTTAATTTATCTATTTGCACTTTCGCTATTTTCTATAGGGATGAGGACAGGCAGAGAAGATTATCTAACACAATGCAATGTTTAAAAATTCCTCATGAACCATTTGCTGCTCGGCTCCACTGACCCATTACTCACAGTGCCTATTTTTTTTTTAAGAATAATCTGATGGGAATGGACAGTTATCAGTCTGATGCTGAATACTTAGTCTGCTGTTGGGTGCTGCTGTCATGCAATTTCCAGATTCTGTCCGTGGGGTCTGATCACACACAACTTGCTGGAGATGTACAAAGGCCTTGAGCCTTCAAATTCTAGCACAGGGCAAAATCCAATGGAAGGACTCCTACTGACTTCTATGTGTTTTGGATTGAGTTTATGGCGCACAAAGTGGTTGTATTCCAGCAGAAATATGAGAGGAGACTACCCATGGATGGGTGCCAATAAAATTAAGCTCTTGGCATACCCCTCTATACAGAGAGGAGACAGGGTCAAACTCCTTAGAGTCCTTTACTTCCAAAGGTATGGGCAGAGATGTGGACTGAAGTGTCTCGAGAAACATGATTCTGTTCACACTAAAGAACTACTTAACTACACCCTCCCTTCTTTGGCCTCACTCTTGCTTTAAGTAAGAGAATCTTGGTAACCAATCAGCTTCAGTCTCATTACTTCAGAGACAGCATTTCCAATGGACAGGGCACAGGACTGAAAGCCAAGAGACCTAGATCCCAGTCCCAGCTCTGTGAGCTTGAGTAAATCACTTCACCTCTTGATGCCTGTTTGCCCTGGTAGCTTTTGTCAGGCTTGTTTGTTCAGATTGTGAGCTATTCAGGACAGGGACTGCACTAAGTCTTTGTGCAGTGTCTAGAACAATGAGACCCCAATCTCATCTGGGGCCTCAAGGTGCTACTATGCGAATAATAGTTGTTTGGGATCAGGTTCCTCTATGCTCCATTTTTTTTTGCCTCCCATTTACTCTTGCAGCCCTCCACACCTGTCCTGTTCAAGATCAAGCCCACAGTGCCTGTGCTGTGTACAAGTGTGTATTTGGTTTGTGCGTGTGCATTAGGTACGAGAGTATGAGTTGGATGTGTCTCCGTTTCTGTGTGTGTTCGGATGGGAACAATATAATGGAGACAAGAACAATTTTGCTTGAGCATAAGGACTGCAGGAGCATACCCACGGAATACATATATGCAGCCGAGGTCATCTTATGATAAACATATTCATGAAATGGGGATAATTTCATCTCTACCTGATGAAAGTGATCAGAGGGCAAGTCTCTTTCTCAGCTGATAGCACCAGACAAGGATGGATGTGGCCATATTGTCTAAAGTACAAATCAAGTTATTTCCTTGGACACTGTCATGCTCATCAACACAGGCATTTTCTGATGTTCTGATTTAGTTACCAGCAGTGCCCAGTGTTTCATGCCAAGGCAAAGAAAAAACAGAGGAGATATGCCAAAATTTGGCCTCATAAACAAGCTCTGGCTCCTTCCTGTATCCTGTTTTAAATTGTAATCTACACTGTGTCTATGGTGTACATCATTACTCTTTCCTCTGATATCGCAGGCATCTTGGCCTGATTGCATTTAAATACTTTTAAAGTCATTATTGGATCTCACCTAATTATGTTCTGCTTGGTCTTGCGGTTACCTCCTTCTCTCATTAGTTGAAGGACCTGTTTAATCAGAGATTAATTTTATCCATCATATCAGAGCATTTAATTGAACTTCTGTCCTCCCCACCACCATCTCAATAAATGGACACAGCTCCAGCATGTTGCCTTTCACTGGGAGGCCAGAATGTCCCACCATGTCAGATCCACTGCCAGAGCAACTCCATTGTTGAGATATTCAAAGTATGCCTTCTGCTCAGATGCACCCTCATCTGCAGACAACACATGCCTTTCTGCTACCTGTACTGTCTCCACTGTCATTTTTCTAAAACACTTATCATGGAATCAGTTAACCACCTTAACCAATGGCTCAGAAGGAGTCTATCTTTGAAAAATGTTAAAATAAGAATATCATTCTTTGAGGGTCTCTTGAGGAGATTTAAGGGCTTGTCTAATAACAGGTACTTAAGATGTCATAAGCTGTTTTTCTGCAGCTTCCCCACTCTCTGAGTCCACCAGATGCCATTAGAATTTTTTTTGTGATGTCTGAGAGCTAGACTGTGCCCATCTAACCCAGCCACATAGGGTCATAGGAAGGAATAGGAGCACCCTTTCCCCGTCCACAACCTAAGTTATGAGTCCTCAAAATTATACTGGGGGGAGCAAAGGGGCCATTACCAAGTTTCTACTCTATACAGGGAACTCTTCTAAAAAGGGGTGGGGAGAAGACACACCCATGGCTCCACCCCTCCATAGGCCAGCCAACATGCTGCACCTTATAAAGGGAGTGATGTAAATAATCCTTTTTTGATTCAACTGGGAACTACAGGGAGTTGTGCTCCCTCGAGGTATTGCCACTCCACATGGTGAGGCTGCATCTCCAAAGCTTGATATAGGCTTGTGGGAGAAGAAAGGAAGGTGTCATGGCTTGAGCTCTTGCACAAGTAGGGGATTTTGCAAGCCAATGACAAAGAACCTGTCGTATGTGAATCAAATGGGTATGTGGCAGGCACATGGTGGAAGTGACTGGAACCTTTCCATTGTACTCCTGATTTATGAAGCACCTATATATTTGAGGGAATCTCTGAAAATATCTAGGATCATGGAGAGAGAGAGACAGAGAAAAAAATAATCCCAACTGTGCCTGCAAATACTGGGTTTGATCCTAATAGCCAGTTAACAAGCCTCAGATGGCTTGGAAGTTTCAGTAGAATAAAAACTTAGAGGATCATATGTGATCCGAAAACACAGCCAAACTTTTGGGTCTGTATCTTTGGGCTGAAAGTCTTGTCACAGGTCTACTCATTGGGGTATGGTGCCCCATTTGGGTGATTCTGGGGATTCGCTCTGCCCACATCAGCATCTCCTTCCTTCTCTTCTGCCATCTGCAACTCTTCTCCTGCTCACCGAATCTCAGCAAAGTAGCTTTGTGATTCAGCCCTCTGTCCAGGTCCCATTGTGATTCCCCTTCTGTGGGACAGTCCTTCAAAGTCTTTCTGTCCAAGCAGCATCAGGCATTCCTCACACCCACCACCCTGACCCTGTCTCTCCTGCAGTGACCAAGAAGTCTTCTAGTCCAATGTCCCAAACAGTAACACTGCAGTTCACTGCCCCAACCAGTTAGTAGGGGAACCCAGGCCCACTGTCTACTCTGGTTTCCAGTCCAGGGTCCTGTAGCAAGTGGTGACGGTCTGTGGCTGCACCCAGCTCACTCTGCTAGCCCCTGGACTACATCCTACTATGTTTCTCCAGTCCACCTAGTCAGACCCCTCTTTCTCATGCCTGCTAGGTCTCAGGGATTCCTATCCACCTTCCTTCTCCCTTACTCCAGAAAGAGACTACGGGCTTTCCTCCCCTCCTTCATTGTCAGCTTCCTGGCTTTATAGGAGCCCCTGCCTGTTTCCTCAGCGGTGAGCTTTTTTCTAATCAAGGCTCTCCAAACAGCCTAAATCTCCCTCCTTTGCTGTTTAATTGGCTGATTGGACCTGCCTTGCCTTATTCAGTTCTCTCAGGGCTGGTGTGGGGAGTACACACCACCACAAGTCCCCAAGGAGTGATCTGGAAATCAAATGGGAGAGGATCGGAACACTTAGCATGGACCCAGCACTTATCATCTTCAAAGCATTTTACCTCATTTTTTTAAAAAGATTTATCTTTTTTTTCCCCCAAGTATCAAAATGAAAACAGAAACCCAGTTTGGTTCAAGTTCTAGACTGACATTAGGCTCCTGTTTCATTCTATCTGTGCTGCTTTGCCCACCTAACATGTCCTTGGCATTAAGTTGAAATATCACTTTGTACTGCAGACACAAGTTGAAAGGGGATGTGGATCACTGGAAGGATCATACTGCACAGTTAAGATCTCAGTGATTTGTATAAGCATGATTCAAACTGGATCTCCTCCGTGTGTTTCCAAGTGGCAGGCTTTGCTTTATTACATTATGCATCATCTCTGTAAACGTACCCACCAGGGCCCCTATCCTGCAGTCTTGACTCACTCTGGGCTCAGAGAGAACTCTTATTGATATTAATGAAGCGTGTGAGCATAGGAGAAGATGCATAATAAACAAGACGGAGAGATACTTCAGCAGCACTACAGAGGAGCACATTTGGGGGTGGTTTGGGTTTTTGCAAAATCTCACTGGTTGAGTTTAGCAGCGGAAGTGTTGCAAGGGTTCGCAAAGCCTTGCCAGTCAACTTTTAGTTTTGCCACACCAAAATTGAGGGTGATTGGAATTTGGGCCACATTTTATATGAACCCTCTAATTTCCCGTCTCTTGACAGCCATCTCCATTTTTCCTTCAACAGAGAACTAACTTTAGAGTGGAGCATTCTTATCCTGTTAAATGTGAGCAGCAGCAAGTGAAGCAGATGGCATTCAACCCCATGAAAATATTTTTTGGGGGGTGAGGGTAATTGTTTTTTTGTTGCGAGCAGAGCTAGCTTTAATAATAGAAAGCAAGAAAGAAAGAAAGAAGCCTCAGTTGTCTCGGCAGCTGATCAACAAAGGAGCAGTCGTGAGCTGTAACCTCTTGGAGCTGCAGTCTGGAACATGACACATGTCAGGCTATGATAAATGGTGCGGAGTGTGTGCAATTTCAAGCGCAATGCCCTTGAGATGCGCAGGACCCCAATCGCAAATGTTATTGTTAAATTAAACCTTAAAGGAAGGATTGGAAAGGGGAGGGGTGGGTGTATATATAGATATATAAAAAAATAAGAAATACACAGTAGAAAGGAAAAAGACAAGGTGAAGAGAGAAAACTTTCTGATTTTCCTTTAATTGAATTGAGACCCTCCTCGGTCAGTCTGGCTGGGATATAGGAGAACTTGGTTCAGGATCCCGGCTCCTATGGTATTTTGTTAGCTGTGATCGGTAACAAATTGGTCATTAGAGATCAGCCAAAGCAGATTGGCTTAAGTTTGGCAAAAATGGCACTGTAATTGTTTCGTTTTCCCACCTCCAAAGCTGGGATGTTGTGCAAAGTCCCCGTGTCATTTTATCCAGATCCCCTCAGTTTCGGACAGTTTTGATAAATGGCTCTGGGATCCGCTCATCACTTGAGGGTGGCGTGGGAGTGCTTGTTCTTTCATGTTGGGCCAAACTTTAGTGTTTAACCACTGCACTGAGAAGGGCACAACACATCTGACTAGAACACTGCATGGGGAACTCAGGGAGACGTTGTGCATCACAAATCCACAATCTCTCCCTGCAGAGTTAGCCCAAGGGACAGGGGAACAGTACAGCTGTGTGTGGTGCCCTGCTCGTCCAGTGCCAGTACCTCCACTCCTTTGGTAGCTCAAGCACTGATGCCAGGAGTAGTGGCAATGAAGAAATATTATTTAAGCAGGATGCTGATGGCAACAGTGTGAGTGGTGAAACCGTGAGTGAGGAGGGGATGCAGCAAAAGCCTGCTAGTTGGGGAAGCAATGCGGGGGATTGAAGAAAGGAACATCCCCGTAGGTATTTCTAGCACTGCATCTCTGAGCAGCCTGGTGACACAGACTACAGTGTCATTTTGCACAGGGCAGCCTCTTCCTCCCAGTGCAGCCAACTCATGGCCCTGCTCCCTCGCTTGATAATCTCTCTCTTTGGGCTCTTATCACATTTCCATCCCTACGGCATCTATGCCATCCCTGCCCCCTCTGGAGCACTGTGCACCTCCAGTGGTGCACTGTGATACTGCAATTGATCCAGGCCTTTCTGGAGGGAAGGTTTCTGGGCCCTTTTGGCTCCAGCATTCGGGTAAGAACCTGTCATGATCTGTTATTTCCTCCTTCCCTTCCTCTGGTCTTTCTATTGCATAGCTTTTCACGGCAAAGTCTCACTCTTCCATTTACATTCACAAAACTTTCTGATCCTGGCTCAGATTGCTCAAAATCTTTCCTTTCCCTCCACCCTCCCTGCCCCGCACCCCACTTAAGTGTAATTAGCATAAGCAATACAGAGAAATTCAGGTGGAATGGAATTATGCAGAGGAGGGGAAAAGACATTGAAAGGAGTGAGCTGCGGGGGCTGGAAATTGTTCACAGGGAAATGCTCGCATGACCAGCATGATAGAAGAAAAGAAAGACGTAAATGGGCAATACCAAACATCAACTAGAGAAGGAGATGGGGAAAGACTTTACTTTCTTTGTGTATGTTTGCTTTATGGTTTAAAGTCTAACAAAGGACAGCACCACAAGGGGTTAATTTAGAGGAGCGGTTCTCAGATTGTGGGTCAAGACCCCAAAGTGGATGAGGTTTCCAGGACTGGCATTAGACTTGCTGAGGCCCAGGGCCAAAACCGAAGCCTGAGCCTCCGCGCCCAGGACCGAATCCGAAGCCTGAGCCCCACTGCTTGGGCCAAAGCTGAAGCCTGAGCCACACCAGCTGGGGTTGAAGCCTGAGGGCTTGGACTACTCAGATGTCCAGAAATCATCAGCGCACTATAGCATGGTCTAGCTATCTCCCAGATTTTCTCTGGCCTACCCAGAATGCCTAGAACATGGAAGAATAGGTGGCATAGAGCTGACCATACCGGCTCTATAAAACCTGTGAATTCCTATCTTAGGAAAACCCATCTTCCTATCTCCATCCCCTTTGTGCCACCAGAACCCAAGGCTAGGATCTGGCCCAATATTTAGGAAGTGCTTTGAGCAGGAAAAGCACTAGCTACAGAAAAAAACAAATGCTGTTGTTTTTAAAGGGTATCTTATTAACATGCTACAGCTTGTTTTGTACTTTTGGGTTGCCGTTGCCTAATGTCCAGGCAAAGTTAAGTCCTTTTCGGTCCTTTGGACAATTTCCCCTATGATTCTTGTTAAAGAAAATAGACACTAAGCTGAAAGGACCTTTATCGTAACTATAAATAATTCAATGCAAATGGATTTATGATAAACAATGGGCAGATTTTGAGAGAGAGAGAGGAATGCTGTAGGGTTTGGATGAAGGGAAAAAACAGAACAGAAATGACAGAATCTGTTGAGGAAAACAGAAGCAAGAAGCTAACTGAAGAGAAAGTAAAGAGGAAGACAGTAATGGGGGGAAATGGGAAAGCAAAGCAAACCTCTCAGGGATGAATCCAAAGCCTTGCACAGCTTATGTGCTTGGGTTACACGCTCTGGTGCTCCATGAAGAAAGAAATCTCCCCCCAGGTCATAGGACAGTTCCAGAAATACCCTGCAGCTGTCTCCCAAGGCTGATGTGCAGTATCCTCTCATGGGACAAATGGAAGGTGGTTGAATATAGTCCTGTACCACCCACCTTGTCCCTGTCCTAAGCCCTCTGATATATAATAAAGCAAATGACACCTCCTCCCAACGTAATACAAGTCTCCAATTCTTAACTCTTCTATAGGAAAATCACACTGGCCCCTCAGTGTTCAGGGTCCAATACAGTTGGTAAGGTCCCACACCCAGCAGTTGGATTCAGACTAGCAGTGCACCTTTACATTACTAAAGCCTAGACTTGAACTCATAGGCAGCATCTAATCGGCACTTACTGCCTTTCATCTTGAACAAGCCCTTTAGGAAATACATATATTTTGGGGAGATGTGCGGTCTAATGTTTAAGAGGAAGCTGGAGATACAAGTTCTATGCATCTGATAAAGTGGGTTTTTTACCCACGAAAGCTTATGTCCAAATAAATCGGCTAGTCTTTAAGATGCCACCAGACTCCTTGTTGTTTTTAAGTTCTATCCCCATCACCGCCATCAACTCACTGTGAAACCTCAGGGAAGGTCATTCTTTACTGAATCAACAAAACCAGACTTGGCTTTCTTTGGATGTCTCACACGCAAGTACTGACCATGGCTGAAGTTACCCATGAGATCTAACAAAATACCAATCCAAGGAAATATGACTTGTCTCTCCCGGGTAAACTGGGAAGAGAGTTTTGTTCTAGTATCTCTTTCATGTGTTTGTACAACCACCACCACAATGTGGGCCCAATCCTGAAGTCGTTACAGGAGTGCTCTATGTCTGAAGATATGTAAATAGTTAATAAATAAGGTGACAGTAGATGGCACCCAAATTATATAGCATAGTTCTTGGGTTTTACAGGACAAATAAAATGTGTTCTGCACTGCGAACAGCCTCTTTTGTGCAGCTCTTTGCATAGAACTCTGTACTAAACCTATTAAACCATCAGGACCTCTGCTCAGCTGGATGTGACTAGGCCAACCTAGCTGTATAAAACTCAGCAGTAGTACTTTGCTGATTTATCAAACATGGATTAATCAAATCCCTCACACAGTTAGGCTTGCCCAGGTACTCACAGAGAAGAATTTTCTTAGGATATTCATTTTGGGCTGATGCCAATGGACGCTGAGCTCTTCTGGAAATCTGGCCCCTGAAGGATGGACTCTGACATATGATACAATATGTTGTCTAAGCGCAAACACTTCAGTTGATTAATACAGGCAAAAGAAACTGCATGTTGAATGCAATGTTGTGTCAGATGGCAGTGGTGGAATGTCAGCGGTATTCACAAAAGCAGTCTGGAAAGTCTGTGGCTGCTCTCAGTTTCGGATCTGTCCTTTTTCTCTGACTTCTTCCCTCCATCTTTTCAAGAATATTTTCCCCCAAAGGCTCCCCTCTGCCCACTCTCTCTCTTTTTTTTTCTGGAGTTTACAACAAATGTGAAATCCAGGACACAGCACCTGCAGTCCTTGGAAGAAGTAGCCTCTTCATCATTTAAACTACAGCTTGGGGGACCAGTGTTATTTCTTACAGTTTTAAAGCCCTGAAAGCAAAGGAAACAGTTTAAATGCTGCTAGTTCTGAAATGTACATCTGTAATCCAGAAGACATTTTAAAACTCCCCAAAGACCCACAGGGACCTGGAACTAAACCTAACATAGACACAAATATTATGGGCATTTTTTGTAGTTCAGTCTGAATTTAAAGAGTAAAGGAGGTTCGTTAGGAGTGTTGTTTCAGGGGTGGGAGTGGGAGGCAAAGCTTGTCGGAGCAAAAGAAAATACCTTTACTCCTACTTTCTGGTTGAATGTCTTCTCCATTGCCCATTTCCCTGCTTACAGCACCTTGACTGTTCCCCAGCACTCCAGCACCCATTTATTTTCCACCCACAGCCTACCCACCTGAATCTGCATTAATACAGGGCCATTTCAGCAAGCAAGAAACATCAGGCTCTGGGGACATAGAAGGGAAAACTAGCCTCAGAGGACAGTGAAGATGGAAAACAAGCCTCTTCTGAAGTAGGGAGGACTTGATACCTTTGTGAGGAAACGAGTGATAAGGAAGACGGGGATAGTATGAGAAGAGTGGGGGCTAGTTATTCCAAGAGGCTGGCTTTTGCGCTGTATGATTCTCATGTATTTTAGTTTTGTTACGAGAAAGATGCTCAGAGAGTTACCAAATGGAGTTCCATGTATTACTGGAGGAGATTTCTGGGATTCTAGTACCTGTGTAACCTCAGCTTCTTCAAATTATAGCCATATAGCACCTCTGAAAATACATTATCTTCTATGACTTTGCTAGATCCCAAGCAATTACACCTTTGCTAACAATTCTATTCATGATGCACAAGAAGGAATAAGAACCTAGTTGCTATTTCTTAGCTGTATTTGTTCAGAATAGATGAGAGGCATCAACAGCCCTAGGAATTTGCTTTTGTCACTGAAATTAGCAAATATGGTTGAACATACACAGGGTATCTGCTGAGTAGGAGGGAGCCATTGTTACATAGTCACTGTCCAGCATAGAATTTCACTTTAAAGGCATGCATATGGCATCTATTGTTACAGCAACTGAGTGCACAGTAAATGGACACTGAGAAGACCATTCATAAGACGCAGAGAAGCTACAGCTTTGGGTCTGGTCAGAAGTCTATGAAGGGCACCTGAGTCCATCTCTCCTAGCCAATCAGAACACTTTTGGGGATGGCCTATGAAAGGGAGCTATATAATGTAAGCAGGAGAGGCAGAAGAATGAGAGGAAGTTCTCCAGCCTGAAGGGAAGAGAACAACCCAGCATGGGGTGTGGGAGGCTTGACTTACATCTGTAAATAATGGAGAAACAAAAGTAGAAGCCCAGGGAGAAATCATACTCCTCTCCTTCTGCTTAGCCAGGCACTGTTGGAAGAATGCATTGCTCTTCTGCTAAATATTGCTTCATTCCCACTAAGTGCAATTGTCTCCCAATGGGAAAAGAATGGGAAACTTACTTTGGTTTATCTGTGTGATGTGGAGATAACAGTACAGAACTGGTCAGAAAAGCAAAGATGAAATTCTATCTAAATTGGATTATGGGTGCATTTATTTTTACTTAGGGAAGGTTTTGAACTGATTTCCCCTTTACTTGCTATGCACAAAAAATGTTGAGAATTGAACAGTTATGTTAATAAGAAAAAGAAATCCAAGAAATTCTTGAAAAATAATTGGACTGAAACATCTCACCATCTCCAAGTAAGATTAGCTTTAAATCTTCTTAAGGACCAATAGAGGCTTTTGCCACAAAAAGTTATTTCATCAGATTGACACTGCGTATTCAATACTCAATCTGCTGACTTAATTCAATGAGCTTTGGTTATAAGGGGCAGTTTTCCCTGGATATGTATTAATGACAGTACATTTAGTTTGAAATTAGAATTCAACAATCAATAAAAAATACAGAATATTAAGTGTTCCTCCAAACCTCATTCAAATCATATTCAAATGAGTTAAACGGAGAACGTCAAGTCACCAGGCCCAAAATACAACCTGTTCATTCCCCCATTACAGAATCCGGCCAAGAAAATGACAGCTTTAACTTTAGCAAACTTTGAGGGAAAATAATTTCTGTCCCAAACAAAGTAAGGGCTTGCTTACATGGAGCAGCAGTTTGGTCTATGTGGGTATGAACTCTAGATATCTGCCCTATGTAGACCTTGCTGGTGCTAACTAAAAAATATCAGGATTACTTCAATGCCAACTTGGTACACCTTAGTCCTCACCAGCAGGGTCCACACAGGGCAATATGAGTGCAACATTTTAGAGCATGCTACAATTCACAACCCTGTAGCTTGGACCATGGTGCCATGTAGACAATCTCTAGGTCAGCAATCTTGTTGAACTAATCAGAGAAAATAGCGATAAATGTAGGCCTTCCTCCTTTTTGTAAATTATCCATGTACAGACTTTGAATTTTATGACTTTACACAGAAATATATCTGCAGACCAGTTGTTCAGGACCTGTTTGTATATGTGACTTAAGTGAGCAATCAGGCATCATGAACAGTCAATCACAAATGGTCTAAGACATAGTCAAAGCAATGTGCAATACCAGTACTGATTATTCCCTCTTTCTATGAGTTCCGCTATGCTGGCCTGTGCAACAAAAAGGTGGAACCAATGTCTCCACGCCTTCCCCAACACAGTATGGAAGGAAGAATAAGGTGGTTCCTTTGTCTCATTACTTGTACTACAAGGGACAATCCTTGCTCACAATTAGCAAGAAAATATTTTATTACCTGTGAGATATTTTATTCCAAGTGCATAGGGAACGGCTGGATAAAATCTCTCATGGATGGATTATGGTGGTCAATTGTTTCTTTTTGTTCTTTATTTTTTTCCCCAACAAAGAAAAACTTTTTTTCCCCCATGTGCATTGGTGTTTTAGAAAAAAAAAAATCCCCTTCTGCCAACATTCCCTTCTGAGTCTGGGAACCTCTATTGTCTTTTCTCCGGTAATAAATGATAATAATTAAAGGCAAATACACAATAATTAGTCACACTAGATTTATCCATCTGGCATACCTGTATCACATCACTGTGTCTTTGAAACAGATGACAAGCACCATATTGCACAACATCCTGCTAATGGGACTGAGCGGAGAATGGAAAGGCAAAGGGGTTACGGAAAAAAAAAAAGGTCAGCAAGAGGGAATAAGAACATCATATACATTAAAAAAAAAAAAGAATGGTAACTGACCATCAAGTTATATATCACCCGTCAGCAGATGTGCTTCTCATTGGGGCTTTTGAGTGTATGGAAATGGACAGTACCCAGCACAGATTTATTTGTCCCTGAACTGATGATCACTTCCTGGACGATTTTAGTTATGAGTTTAGAAGTATGTAGGGTAGCTAGATATTCTGGTATCAGATGTTATAATACATTCTTACTGGATCTTTGGTTACGTGCAATGTTTGGGTTCCTCTCAGAGCACAGTGCATTATGGACCAAATGACCATCTTCAATGATGTTTTTTTCCCTTCAACTCAAAGGAATCAAAACTGCTTCCTATGTCCTAACTGACAGGTATTCAGATGTTTCCTATTGAACTTGCGCTTTTCAGAGAACTGTAAGTAAGTGCTGGGCAGAGTCTCTGGTTTCAGGCATTTTTAGCAGCCTTCTCAATGTCCCTTGGGATTTGTGGGTGGAAGGCAGATCTGGGCTAATACTACCAAGAGTTTTCAACAAAAACGTACTTCATTTTTTTGAAGTGACAACTTCATTCCTGATCACACCCCATTGTTATTTGCTTTCTGTGGACATGGATATTTAATAATAATTCTTAGCTTATAAGTAGCTCTCAAAGCACTTTACAAAGAAGGGTCAGTATCATTGTTATCATTTTACGGATGGGGTAACTGGGGCAAAGACAGATTAAGTGACTTTCCCAAGGTTATCCAGCAGGCCAGTAGCAGAGGTAGGAATAAAACCAGGTCTCCCAAGTTCCACTCCAATGCTCTATCCACTATGAATATTCAGAGAGTGAATTTCAAAGTCAGATGCATTCTGATTTTCAGATTAGCCCCCCTCCCCAAGTGCTTCCTCTCTCATCTAAGGAAGGAGCAAAAACCAATCCCCATTGATAGTTGATTTACATTTTGCATTGTGGTAGTGCCTAAGAGCCCCAGTCATCACTGGGCTAGGTGCTGCACAAATGCAGAACAAACGACAGTCTCTGCCCCAAAGAGTTTACAATCTAAGTATAAGAAAACAACAGGCTAATTTTGTCCAGCTACAACTAACCCATTTCTTGAATTTTGCATAGCTGAAAACTGTTCGCAAGTTAGAAAGTTTGCCAAATATGCATCAAATATTCTAATGAGATAAACATCAGAATAGTGGCAATTCACAACCACTTTACCCTTGCTTCATGTGAATGCAAATGATCACCCTAGGTGCAAGGAAGAATCAAGCCCAACAAACACAAAGTAGATTAACATATTGCTATTTTGTTTCCTTTTTGTAAGAATCCTTACCTGCTCAGTTTATAGGGAACGTCCTTATTTTTTTCTCCACAGTGAAAAGAATTTTTCTGTAGATGCTGTATCAAGTAGTGTTGCAGGCAACAGTTGAAGTGTGTTTGAAGTGAATCTTGGCAGATGGTACGTGCTTTGTTGGATATCCAGGCTAAAGGAAAAAACCATGAGTGTTAGTAAGCTTACCTGCTCTTTAATACAATGCTGTGTGGGCTTTTTTTCCTTGAGACATCCAGGATTCCATGAATGGATTAATTACTATTATCATTATTTGTTTGTTTACTTGCAGTGCCAACAATGGGCTAGGCACTGTCAAAGCACATAGGAAGATAGCAAAATAATCAAAAATCTATTTTGCAATTCTGTACCAGTAAGACAAGGGTTGTGGTTGCTGCTTGAAAGGCAAAACAAAATCCCACATTTTGCATCAGTTATTGAAGTCTAAATTAAGACCATATTGACATATATATTCATCACGTGTTTGATTGGAAAAGAAATTCTTCACTTCTTCAAGAAAAGCACATCTAGTATTAATGTTATGGATGGGCAATTTGCTCCACCCCAGAAGCCACTGCATTTCAGTGGTGGGTGTGTGATCCCCACTGCATATATTGCATAGTATATAGTCTCCATTCCTGCTCCCACTGATATCCACAGATGTTTTGCCATTGAATTAAATTAGATTAAAATACATTTGTAAAGAAATTGTGGATCCTTTAAGACTGATTGTCACCATATAAATCTAAGCTATGAATTAGTTATTAATTAATCCTGTGTAAATTAATTGGGAACAGCTTTTTAAAGTATTTCATATAACTTGTTTTTTGAACAAAGAGAGTCTTTTTTCTTGTTTATTTCTTTCTTCTCATGGACAGTCTGCAGTAATAATTTTCATGGCTCTTATTGAAACTGCTCATTGTTCCATTGACACATAATTAAAGGGCACTTCCATATGAAATTAATGTATTGTTTTTATTTAATCTTTATTGTAATTACTGTACAAGGGCTGTGCTGTCTATATGCTACTCCATATACCGTCGTCTCCCTTCCCTAAAGGAAATAGCTACTCATTCTCTCCTGGATAAGCTTCTAATCTACTCAAGTGATACATTTGCCCTTTAACCTATCAACAGTAATATTAGCTTGTTGTGCCAGCATCTTTCATGAAAAAAAAAAGAGATCAGGAAGCCCAGGTTGCCTGTTGTTTTTGTCCACTCAGATCTGGATGTTGCTGTACTGAACTTCCAGGTCATACGCACCTTAGGTGAATCCTCAAGACTTTTCTTGCTTATTAATATTGTTTCAACGAATGTTCTGACTAATGTAAGAAAACCTTCTTGCAAAGTAACTGAAACTTAAGCATCTGCATAGACTCCACATGGAAGGCTAACCATGTAAATCAGATAGAAACACAACTATGTGGCATCATTTTGTGTACTTTGTTTTAATCACTTTCCTGGAATCCCAAAGTTATAAACACATCAAAGTCTGTACAGGAGCTTTTCTTTTCATGCATTGCAATTCATCTTCCAGCAGGTGGTCTTCAAGGAGATAAAAGTCTTCTTACAAAACTAGTTCTAGCAAACTAAAGACATCATGAGTTTCTGTCAAAGGAAAGAGATGAGGTTTAAGTTGACTTTGGTCTCCCTGAAAACTTCTTGTCACAGTCATAGTAATTGGTAAACTAGTCAGAACAACGAAACAAAAATAGTTAATTCATAAAACACAATTCATATGAATTAAACTTTCATGATGATTTATTTCACAGAGAAGATATAGAATAGATGTGGTTCTGAGCTGGAACCCAGCTAACCCTAGCCCACTCCATAAACTTTCCTAAAGTTCAGATATGGCTCCTAAACTCAATTAATCTGAAACACGACAAAATTTGGACTAAACTTCACGGCTGTGGCCCATCTTCAGGCTGAGTCAGACTACATTTGAGTTGTATGTCATCTACAGTAGATCTAGGATCTTGTTTAAATGAATATTGTGCAATTCCCTTTCATGTAGGGACATAACATTTAACACATTTTTCAGACTCGTTGATTAAAGTACAAGGAACTCCAATGACTCATAAATCTTTATGGTGCCTCAGCACATATTATAATCCAGGACCTTTCCAGAAATTCTCTAGTCAATTTTTTGCCAAGTATATATTTTATGCAATTTATAACTCACTTTTTCCTTGTAGCTGATCTTATTGTGTTCTTCATGGTGTCCCACAGGACTGCATTCTGGCCCTCATGCTTCTGAGTGTCTGCATTGGCTTCCCTTTTTCAACCAGCATGAGGAGTGAAATTATCATTGCTACACTACATCAATATCACTCAGATCTGCTTTGATTTACTAGCAGATTGATCCCAGTGGTCTAGCAGTGCTCTCTTGCCCAGCAGATGTGCAGATCTGGTTGTTGTCTCAAAAGGAATGGTGTAAACACCATTGGCAGAGTCTTTCAGTATTGCTGGAATTACCATACTGGATCAGACCCATTGTCCATCTAACCCAAGGTCTGGCTGTGACCAGCATCAGATGAAGCTGCAAGAAATTCCAGGCAGGTGCGGGATGATCTCCCCATCCCCTCTCCATGAAGATCTGATCCAAATCCTTAGTAATTAGATGTTGGTTTAAATCATGAAGCATGATATATTATAGATATTCAAAAACTTTCATAAGAATTAACTATAACAACTCTGGCTATTCTTGTTATCCATTTTAATGTCCAATTTTATAAATCTCACTAAATTCTTGGCTCTATAAAATCCTGTGGCAATGAGTTCCACAGTTTTAAACAAAGGCTGTCTTCTACTGAAATTACTAGGCTTGTCAATGAACTTAAAAAATTAATCGCAGTTAATTGCATGATTAAAAATTTAATCGTGATTAATTGCACTGTTAAATAATAATCAAATACATTTATTTAAAATTTTTTGGATGTTTTCTACATTTTCAAATATGTTGATTTCAGTTACAACACAAAATACAAAGTCTACAGTGCTCAGTTTATATTTATTTTTATTACAAATATTTGCACTGTAAAAAACAAAAGAAATACTATTTTTAAGTTTACCTAATATAAGTATTGTAGTGCAATCTCTTTATCATGAAAGTGAACTTGCAAATGTAGCATTATGTACAAAAAAACCCCTGCATTCAAAAATTAAACAATGTAAAACTTTAGAGCCTACAAGTCCAATCAGTTCTACTTCTTGTTCAGCCAACCACTCAGATAAACAAGTTTGTTTACATTAGCAGAAGATAATGCTGCCTGCTTCTTGTTTACAATGTCCTCTGAAAGTGAGAACAGGTGTTTGCATGGCACTGTTGTAGTCAGTGTCACAAGATTTTTACATGCCAGATGCACTAAAAATTCATATGTCCTTTGAGGCTTCAACCACCATTCCAAATGATATGCATCCATACTGATGACGGACTCTGCTTGATAACAATGCAAAGCAGAGAGGACCAACACATGTTCATTTTCATCATTTGAGTCATATGCCACCAGCAGAAGGTTGATTTTCTTTTTTGGTGGTTTAGGTTCTGTCAAGTGCAGTAACTATGTTTAGAAATTTCACGTTGGTATATTCTTTGCATATTGTCAGACTTGTAGTGAAACTGTTCTTAAAATGAACAACATGTGGTGGGTCATCATCCGAGACTGCTATAACATGAAATACATGGCAAAATGTGGGTAAAACAGAGTAGGGGACACACAATTCTCCCCCAAGGAGTTCAGTCACAAATTTAATTAACACATTATCTTTGTAACGAGTGTCATCAGCATGGAAGCATATCCTCTGGAACGATGGCTGAAGTATGAAGAGGCATATGAATCTTTAGCGCATCTGGCACATAAATAGCTTGTGATGCCAGCTACAACAGTGCCATGTAAATGCCTGTTCTCACTTTCAGGTGACATTGTAATTAATTATCTTCTGTAAATGTAAACAAACTTGTTACTCTTAGTGATTGGCTGAACAAGAAGTAGGACTGAATGGACTTGTAGGCTGTCAAGTTTGACATTGTTTTGTTTTTTAGTGCACTTATGTAACAAAAAAACCTAAATTTGTAAGTTGCACTTTCATGATAAAGAGATTGTCCTACAGTATTTGTATGAGGTGAATTGAAAAATAATATTTTTTTTGTTTATCATTTTTACAATGCAAACATTTGTAATAAAAATAATATAAAGTGAGCACTGTACATTTTGTATTCTGTGTTGTAATTGAAATCAACATATTTGAAAATGTAGAAAAACATCCAAAAATATTTAATACATTTAAATTGGTATTCTATTGTTTAAAAGTGTGATTAATTACGATTAATTTTTGAGTTACTCATGTGAGTTAACTATGATTAATCAACAGCCCTAGAAATTACCTGTGTCATTTTTTACTCCCAGACACACAATTCACAACATATAGCTAAGAATGAGCAAAAAGTTTTGCAAACAATAAGAACTGACATGAAATCTTGCCCACAACCCAGAAAGAACTTGTTTCATGTTCTAATACACTTTTTAGTATTTCTTGTACCACTGCACAGTTTAATGCTACCACTGCTGGAATGGTGTGTTTATTTCTGGGGTCCATACTTCAAGAAGGATGTTGAAAAATTGGAGGGGGTTCAGAGAAGAGCCACGGGAATGATAAATGGTTTGGAAAACGTGCGTTATAGTGCAAGACTCAAGAAACTCAATTTATTTAGTTTATCAAAGAGAAGATTAAGGGGTGATTTGATCACAGTCTATATGTACCTACATTGGGAACAGAAATGTGATAATGGACTCTCCATTCTAGCAGTGGTTGGAAGTTGAAACTAGAGAAATTCAGACTAGAAATAAAGTGCACATTTATAACAGAGGATAATTAATCATCGGAACAACTTACCAGGGGTTGTGGTGAATTCTGTATCACTGGACATTTTAAAATTAAGATTGGATGTTTTTCTAAAAGCTATGTTCTAGTTGAGCCACATCTATTGGACTGGAAGCAGGAATTAATTCAGGGAAGTCCTGTGGCCTGTGTTATTCAGTAGGTCAGACTAGATGATCACAATGGTTCCTTCTGGCCTTAAAATCTATTCATCTATGAATTTAAGAGGCAGTTTAGAACCAGAAATAAAAACATACAGAAGAAAAAATAAACATCTCCCCAAACCCCATGAAAAAGCATATTTTCATAATTTCAAGCCTAATTCTATTTATCTGAGAGGTTCAGATAAGGTCTAGAGAAGCATCTGAACTCTAGGATGCTCTTCCAATGCAAACGTTGAAACCTTTAAGGGCTCACTAATTTACGCAGAGTATAACCCTCTTTTTATAATTCAGGCATTGGCATCAGGTTGAATTTCATGCTGTGTTTAAATCTGAACTATATTGTGTTTTTATAGTAATAGAAGACCTAGGCCTTTCTCAACAGACTAAACCAGTGTTTCCCAAACTTGGGACACCGCTTGTGTAGGGAAAGGCCGGGCCGGGTTGGTTTGTTTATCTGCCTCATCTGCAGGTCCGGTTGATGGCAGCTCCCATTGGCAGTGGTTCGCTACTAAAGGCCAATGGGAGCTGCTGGAAGAGGTGGCCAGCACGTCCCTCAGCCTGCGCCGCTTCCAGCAGCTCACATTGGCCTGGAACAGTGAACCGCGGCCAGTGGGAGCTGTGATCGGCTGGACCTGTGGACACAGCAGGTATACAAACCAGCCCGGGCTGTCAGGGGCTTTCCCTATACAAGCGGCGTCCCAAGTTTGGGAAACACTCGAATAAATGATTCCATTGTGCTTTTTATTCAGTCCTGCTCTAAGACCCTGGGAAGAGACCTTTTCACAATAAACCATATTGTAATTAATTAATAAATAATTCTTTGCGTTGAGATCCTTGGATGAAAGGTGCTATAGAAGTGCACTTTAGAAACATTTAATTATGTTACGTTTAAGCACAGGCCTATGAAGTAGGCATATCTATACTACAGTGGGGAGTTGAACTATAGCAACCTGCCCAAAGTTACACAGTAGAACCAGAAATAACACCTACACATGCTGATTCCCATTCTCCTGCTCTAAATAACAAGAGACATTTTTAGTGGCTTCTCTTTAGTAAACAGGTGCATGGTATTTAGCACTCTCTGTTGTGCGCCTGAGAAACAACTCTTAATAACTGTATTTTTATTTATTATTTTTATCATGGTAGCACCTACATGCTCGGCTGGGTTGGGATCCCATCATGCTAAGTACTGTATATAGATAGTATAAAAGACATCCTATGCCGGAAACTGTTTCCAATCTCCATATAACACAAGACTTAATGGATAGGTGGAGCAAACTGAGTTTCTGGAGGATAATGTGTGAGTACTACAAGAATGTCTTTTTGTAGACTAGCTGTGGGCACAATAGGAGGGTTTGTTTCGTTTTTGTTGTGGCAATAGTCTCGGTGTGTCTCATACCTAGCTATTATCAAGCATAGCTTCTTGTGCAGGGGTATGAAATTGGAGCATGATTTCAGCTTCTTCTTTTGCCAGAAGCTGGGAATGGAAATAGGGGATGGATCACTTGGGGATTTTCTGTTCATTCCCTCTGGCGCACGTGGCCCTGGCCACTGTCGGAAGACAGGGATACTGGGATACATGGACCTTTGGTCTGACCCAGTATGACTGTTCTTATATAAGGGTCTGTGTTGATGTGCAATTCCTACTTGGGCTTGCTTGTTCTGCTGCTTTAGTTCTCCATTATTTCAGGGTTTTATCTCCTCATAGGCTGGCTATTTTGTGGATAATATTACTGGATTCCAATCACATGTCAGCATGGAGAATAGAGGTCAATTTCACTCCTAGGTATCGACTTAATACTTAATACACTCCCTCCTGGGACCTGGCCTAGCAGAGGCTCTTTTTGGTGTTTTGCATGGCTAACTCCCATGATGCCAGTGGTTCTGAAGCTTTGGCTGCTGCTTGTTCAGGGAAAGCCCCTGGCAGGCCGAGCCGGTTTGTTTATCTGCTGTGTCCACCGATTCAGCTGATTGCAGCTCCCACTGGCTGCATTTTGCCACTCCAGGCCAATGGGGGCTACAGGAAGGGCGGCCAGTATTTCCCTTTGCCCGCGCCGCTTCCAGCAGCCCCCATTGGCCTGGAGCAGCGAAGCACGGATCTGTGGACATGGCAGCCGTGCATCTGTGGACATGGCACGGGAGCCGCGATCTGTCGGATCTGTGGACATGGCAGGAAAATATACTGGCCCAGCCCACCAGGGGCTTTCCCTGAACAAGTGGCGGCCCTAGTTTGAGAACCACTGTTCTATACCATACTGTTTCACATAAACACGCTGTGTTCCTTTCTTTTTGCCATATACTCTTGCAGTCCTACATCAAGGTCTGATCTCAGACAAACAAACTGAATGTCTCAGTGCTTTAAATTAGAAGGAAGACTTGCATCTCAGCCCACTGTAACTGCAGATCCACGCCCTGCAGGACTGGAAAAAAACATCCACCCCAACCGATACCATGCACAGCGAAAGAAACTTCATTTCCATTATCACCTCCCTTCATCCACTTAAAACACATCGCTGCAGGGGTTGTCATGGTGATGCAGGTTTGACCTCTCACTTTTAACTCTTCCAGGATCTAAAAGGTAAAAATGAGGTATTCTGTCTCAAATGGAAATCAACCTCCCTCCATTAAAATGACATTCAGTCGCTTTTGCCCTTCGTCAAACCTAATGCTCTGTGGCCAAGATTAAAATTAATTAATTAATTAATTAAAACAGCCCAGAGTGCAGAGAAACAGAGAAGGCTTGATTCAAGAGCAGTACCAGGATTGTGCCTGACAGTAAAGGCCCCTGTCAAAGTTTCCCAAAAATCCAGTTACCATGCCCTGCACTTCCCCTCTTTCCCTGTCTGCAGTGAGTGGTTGGTTGGTTGGTTGGTTTGGTTGGTCTGGTTTGGGGTTTGTGTGGGTGGAGGCTCTAGGGCAAGAAATCAAACTATTGATTGAACTGCATAGCAGCCTCAGAAGCCATTATTAGCATCCTGCCATATGCAAGACTGTAAAGGGTAAATTCATTTATGTATATTTATATTCTCGAGACGTGGGTTTCAGCAAACCAGCTGTTTTGGCAGATTGGCAGAAGCAGGCTGACACACATACTCTCCTAGTCTCTGGATCGAGGCAGTCAACTGAGCAGAGGTGTTTATGTGGATGTGTGGGGTGATCTCTGATTTTTGTGCTTGAGAAGCTGTCCTCCTCTGTCTGCCAGTTTAGGAGCCTAGCCCTCTGCTTTGATAACCATTGCCTTTACCCTCCTCCATCTCCTTTTCCCCACCAGTTTGACATAGCAGCAGGCCACGATCACCCAAGGAGTCAATGTGATTGCAAAGTAGTTTTGTTTAGATTCAGGATGGGCCAGTTGCACAGAAAACGTCTGATGCAAATTCCCTAGCCCACGGTAGACGTATGTCAAACCTACTTCTGCATATGAATTCCCCATAATTACAAGCTAGGGGAAAGCTAATGATTTGTCATGACTGAGCTAGATTGAGCTGGGGTATGTGTTAATTCAAAAAAAAAAATTTACAGAGTTAATACTAAAACAGGCATAGACAGGCCCAGCTATTGCATCTCAGTGAAAAGAAAGCCTAGGCCAGGAAAAGGGTTAGTTCTGTGACCAACAACAAAGTCCCAGTGTAGTAATTTTGTCTGACCCTAAAACTACACATCTCACCGTGGTTTCTCCTGCCTGTGCAAGGGGAGAAATAGCAGCTCCTTGGTATCTGCTCTCCCTCAGTCGCAGACCATCAATCTGGGCAGCCTAAGCAGAGCAAGGACTTCGGTTTATCTTTATGAAGTTTCCTTTAGAAACAAAGCCAGTCCCTGCCACAATATAGCGATGATTTGGTTTCCCCATCTGACACTTGCAATGCTAAGAAAGGCATAGAACCCTCATAATGCATATGACTGTGCTATACTGTTCATGAAGGAAGGACAGTGAATTGCTTCCTGACCTCACTGGTTGTCAGTTTATACCCTGAACTATTAAGATTGATAACATGAATAGTGATCTACCAAGTGCATCCTCTGGACCTGCGTTCCACAGATTAATTATACCTGAAATAGTAAAGCATTCCCCTTGTTTGATATAAACAGCCCCGAATGTTTGGTTTTGGAGTAGCTGTTTTTCTGTGCATGTGACCCAATGTTAGACTGCTGTAGAAGGCAGAAAGGGGGTCAAATTAGATGTAATTCACTTGTCTAATGCTCGCGGGGGGAAGGGGGCATTTTCTAAGTTTAGGCTCTAGAGTAGGTGTGGTCAAACTGCAGCTCTTTTACAGTTGAAGTGCAGCTCACTGAGTCTCCCCCTTCCCCCCTTCCATTATCTATCTATTAGACGGGGGGGCGGGGGGAGCTTGGGGCTTCTGCCCTGCGGCAGGATGTTAGTGCTAGGGGCTTCTGCCTTCTGCCCAGTGAGGAGGGGTTCTCGAGGCCTCAGCATTGAAATGCAACTGCCAGGGCTCAGGGCCCCAGAATGAGCAAGGCTGAAGGCCTGGCAAACATTCCCCGGCTCTTGAGCTTGTGAAGATTGTCATACGCAGCTTGGAGGACCAGTAAGTTTGGCTGCCCCTGCTCTAGAGGAAAGATTAATCCCTGGAGTAGCTCTATGGCCTTCATTTCAGTTACACCAGGGATCAATCTGGCCCTTTTTGCACACACTATTGGCGGGGAGGGGGACATAGCAGCCCAGTACCATTGGTGCCTATTGTACGTTTGGAAATTCAACAGCTGATGTGCATTTGGAAGCTGCTGGCTCATCTGTAGTTATGATCCTAAATTCATACCTCAAATGCATTTCTAACTCTTTCTGTCTCTGTCATCCTGCATTTTCCACAATCTCAAAGATCCAAGTGTTATTAAATTAAATAACCAATGACATTCCATGGTTACAGTACAGACTATAACTACTAAAGCCATATGAAAACCCCTTGAATACATCCCTCCACCCCAGGAGAAACATTTTGCTTTTCACATTTAATTGTATTAGTTATCATCTATTTCTACTCATTGGGCATTAAAATACACCCTGTTTAAGCTTTGATGTACTTCTCACTGGAGTAGAGCCTGGATCTAAAATAGCACATATTTTACAAAGTGAGGTAATGTAAAATATGTCTTCCAAACCCCTTCTCCGTATTAGCTCTCTCCAGGGCTTTACCCAGAGAATCCTCTTTCTTTATAGTTCCATCATTTAAGTGTTTGCTTATTAGTAGAATGAACTTGTCAGTAACTGTCTCCCCACCAACTCCATCCCTGCTCCTTAAATGCCCAACTCTGCAGCATGGCTCCAGAGAACTTCTGCCAAAGACATTTCAACATCAGCCAATCAGCATTCTCCAGGGCTGGCAGGTCATTTTTAGGGCCTAATCAACATTCTGCACAGCCAATAGGTCACATTCGGGGCCAGTCAGAATTGGCCAAAGGTGCTGGGGTCACGTTCAGCAACACTACTTTCCAAAGATGGCACCCCTGAGAATGAAAGAAAAACTTGGCAAGTGGGCAGGTTGGTGCCGCAAACATGTAGACTGCCCAGCACATAGTCCTCCCAGTACTTCTATTTGTGGAATATGGATAGATGATTATTGGAGGCTTGGAACTATAGCCAGTCATTGCTTTGCAGAGCAAATCCTTGCAATTTGCCCTATGGGACTGCAGATAGCAGACTATATTTATGTGTCTAATAAAAACGCCCACTGCATAAAAGATACGTTATAAATTAGTTCTATAGAAATAGCCCCAAATATTTTAACATCGTTATAAAAAATAGCATCCAAAAGAAAACACGTAGGACACCATATTGAGTATAGACTTCTAACCTCAGTGGTCTAATACCAGCTGTATTTAAAGTATAGGTATATGAACTGGAGCTATTTTGTGGCTGCTTATGTCTTCAAGAAGACAATATTTATTTCCCAACTGACTGGGCGGGGAGGGGACAGAGTGGAGGGAGGGAAAGGAGAGGACAGCTTGAGGGTAAGGTACAGGTCAGGAAAAAGATAACTTGAGACCTAATCAGAACTCTGCCACATATTTCCTTTGTGATCTCAGGCAAAATATTTAATCTCAGAGTGCCTCAGTTTCCTCCTTCATAAAACAAAGATAATAATACTGACCTCTCTGGGTGCTGAGAGATTGAATCCATGTTTGTGACATGCCTTGAGATCCTCCAGTAGAAAGCATGAGAGACATAAAAATTGTAAATAAATCTTTGTTATTCACAGCAGTTTAATTTTGAACATACACTCTGTGATTGACCTTGGCCTATCAATTCTTGTACTGTTTTAACATGTGCCTAGAAATGACAATGATAGATACACTTTAAAATTTGAAAAACTGAGCCTACATCTGATTTGAAAACATTTTAATTCTGACCACATGATTATTCATATTTAGTTATGATTACAGTGTTTTTAAATTCTTCTTTTAACCTCACCTATTATCCTTCTTTGCAGTGAATGAAATGTAATGATTCATTTACAACGAGGACATGCTCTAGAGTTTTGTTCTGGATAATGAAATGCCAGAAAGGGCTAGATCATGCATTTCTTGGAAACCCCAAACGTCTAGTAATTGTGTGTAATGCAGGATCAGACCCAGAAAAGTTGTGCTTTCAGTTCAAATTTTGCTGGACTTTAATGACCCAACAGTAAGTTTTATCAGCCAAAGGGGAAAAAAAAAAAGACCAGTTTTGAAAGGACAAAGATTAGCTTTCTACTTCGGGTTGGAACGTTTTCTCTAAGTGTTTCTTTTAGAGGAACTTAAAAATAATAGGTCAACAATTACTAACTCTACACTGAGAACTTCCCTCCCCAATCATTGAAAATCATCCTATTTTTTTCCCCTGGAATCTCTGAGCTAGTCAAAAAAAAGTGTCATTTTTCTTTAAAACAGTCAGCATGAAAAACAACTACAGTTAAAAAAAGACGGTTGAGGTTACATCGCAGAAGGGAAATAGAAACATGAAGAACTTTTTGAAGGTAATACACAGATTCTGGGAAAGACTGATTAACATATAAAACAGAAACCACTTGAAACTTGTATGTATGTATATAGGACTCTTTTCCTCTACTGAGGCAGGAAAGTTTTAAATCTACTCCTACTCTCCCACTCCTACAAAGAACTTTTAGAAGGCGAAAAATATTGCTAAGGTTTGGGGTTTTTTTTAATTCTTCAGGTAGTCTAAGTGTTCTTTCACACAGTCAAAGGAACTGTTAATTCCAATCATTGCATAGCTTCTTGAGAGCTTCCTATCACAGTGCAATTTAGTTTGTTTCTGTATCATGTAACTTAACTGCCCTCCACTGGATGTAAAAGGCAAATACAAGTTTTGTATTGAAGTATAAATGCACAGCCCAATTCTGTCTGTACTGCAGCCCACAGGTTAGTATTCTGAACAAATGAAATCGTCTGCTGAAGAATAAGAGAGAATGTTCATCAAAGTGATCATAATGTTGACTTTCTGTTCCTTGCCATGCAGCCTTTCCATCCTGTGTTCACTTTAGTGGTGTCTGGAGAAATAAAACTATTGTCAGTAAAACAAATATTACTCAGAGTGAGCATTTTTATGGTGATATTGGGATGCTAAGTGCTCTGACTTATACAAGCAAGCAATCAGCAACCACTTTTCAAGGGCTTAGTTAAGACCAGTTTCTCAGAAAGTCAGAGATAGAAGGTGTGTCACCTTGTTCTTCCATCAGTCATTGCTGACTGATATATTCTTAGGAGCAGCAGGAGACATTTTAGAACTTCCACGAATCTTGCCCTTCTGCTCAATGGCTTTGGTGCCATGACTTTGAGAAATTTTTTGAGTTGTTCATTACCAATTTAACAACCTGTCCAGACCCAAGCGGAGAGCTGCCATTCAAAGCACTGCTTTTGCTTTTTAAGGAGTCACTAGATAGCATGGTGATGTGTGTGGTATAAGATGCCATACAGAAGAGAATCAAGAGCACCTGAACTCATGTCTTGGTAGGTACACAGGTTGATGAAGGACTTTTCAGCTATTCCCCGTCCCCCTTCCTCCCTCCGCCCCCAGTATCTTTGTCACCTCTAACTCTTGCTATGCATCCTGTCCCCAGGTTAGCATACACGCCTTCCCCATGATGCATTTTGGTTGGGCTTCCACTCCGTGGGGCACAGAGTGAGCCCGCTTAACCTTTCCAGTTGGTGGTTTCCTTTAGACACAGTGGCTCTGAACTGAAGACTGTCATGTTCAATAAGGTTTAAGATCCCAGTTGCCTCAAGATCTGGCTTTTCGTTTCTGGTGCAGTCCTTGATGGCTCAGATACGCGACTCTTGTCTGATTGTCGTTCTCCATCAGAATCAAGGAGACAGCTAGTGGAACGTTGGGTAGAAATATCTGTACTGCAGTCCCTGAGTCACAGGCAGCTGATACCTGAGTTTCCTGGTCTGAGAGCCAAACCTTTGCAGTTCTTGCTCAGGAAAAACCCAACTGACCTCTAGGTTTATTTTGCCTGGATAAGGACTTCAGGATTTGACCTTTAGAACCTTAAACCAAGTGCTAAATTGATTTAATTCCCATTTTAAATTAAAGGTTTTGCCTTGAGGAACAATGACTCTCAGAGCAATGTTGGATTTCAGGGTGGGAGGCGTGATACCTGTTTTCTGCTTTATTTTCAAGTAACTTCCGTCCTCATCAATTTTGTGTTGTCAATATTCAGTATCCACATTCTAACTGCAATAATAAAAAGAATGTTCAATTATTTGGGGGGGTATGGGGGTATGTGAGTCTTTCCTTCTCCCGCTCTACAGTCTGCAAACAGCATTCATCTTAACTTCATGACTCTTTTTTTGGTAAATTATGGAGCATTACATATTGTGAGGCCATAATGCCAGCTGATGTAATGTGTAATAAATTTGAAATAACCAAACATTTATCATTTATTTTTCTCCTGATGTGACAACATGGAACATAAATTTAGAAGAAAGTTGCTTTAAAAGACAAAAAGCAAAGTGGAAGAAAAAGAAAAGAAAGAGAAAAAGAGAATGTTCTAGATACCATGAATAAATCTGTCCAATTAATAACCTATCTGGCCATTTTCCTCATTCACGACTGTGGTACCCTCCATTTTAAAACATCTTGTTATTGAACAGTGCATCAAAGCAGGCAAAGAAATATTAGGGAATGTCACAAATGATAGCTCCAAACTGTATGTTTATGAAGAGTGTGCACCTGAGTTACTGGGCTAGCAAAGGTTGCTGCCACAGACTTAATTCCCGAACATCTTCGTGAGAGAGCCATGCCAGCGACATACGCCTCTCATCATATGGTCAGAGAGCAGCAACAGTTTGGGCTGAAGGCACAGCTGTTTGCTGTTCTTTGCCGGAGAAAACCTACTGAGTCATGACAGTCAGTGGGTCAAAAATCAATAACATATAAAGAAAATTTTCCACAGTAACAATTATTCCCTCTTATACCAAGGACTAATGGCAGAGACATACTTTATAATAAGGATCACTTTCCAACAGGAATCAAATCTTAGCACTGTTATGTATTTGCTACATTACAATAAGTATATCTATTATTATATTGTAAAACATGGTAGAAGACCACTTACGTGGTCATGAGAACCAGCCCATAAACTGCTATATTTCAAAAGCCACATGATCAGTTTGAGAGGCAAGAACCTCAGCTGGTGTAAATTGTCATCATTACATACACTTCAGTTGAACAATGACAATTTACTCAAGCTGAGGATCTGACTCCAAACTCTTTGGTGCTAGTTTGAATTTGCAACCTTTTTTCCACTGATGATAGTTTCTTACAGGTAATAAAAATTAGTCCAATCATGGAGTGCAAAAGTTAAAATAGGACGGTTGCCTGGAATGCATTACCCATAAGGTGATCAGAGTCTAAGGCAGCTGAGTGGCCTCTTTCCGGTTTTCCAATTGCAAGACTGTTCTGTGTTTTTTATATATATTCAACAAAGAAAAAAAGGGTTCTGAAGCAGAAGGGTGAACTTACCCTTTAAGCTCTTGGTGTCTGTTTCTGTGCTTTTTGATTAAAGTTTACACCAGAAACTCAAATAGAAAAAAAAATCCATACGAACAATTCCCATCAGAAATGATGTAAAGTTCAATGTCTTGTCTCTGGCAAGAGATGAACTCAATTTTCACAAGCAAGACAAGTTACAGTTGCAATATAGTGTCTGATGCAATCACTGCAGTTGTGTATAACAGGGACATCTACTGGCAGAGAGAACAGAGCTAGGCCTTTAATTTACTGGGAGAAAGGGTTCTGTCATTGTATTAAAGATCATCGGTTTCAATTACAGCAGAGGGGGTGTTACTAAATTTGATGAGACATATATGTGTATATGAGAGACTGACCCATCCTTAGGGTTCAGTTAGGCCTCTGCATGGTACAGCATGGGCTTAGGTGCACTGCCTGAGCAATATTGGCCGGAGTTGTTATTCCTGATGCATAAGCACTATTGCTTCTGAAGGTTATGGGGGAGAAGGGTGAGGACTGGTTTTGAAACACATTTTATAAAGGTATTCCAGGTACTCTCTGTAGACCTTTTTGACTGATGCAGCCAAGTCCACGGAGGAAGGAAACCATAGCCACATATCTCACCCACCTCAACATACCCCCTCTGAGGTCACTAGTGCTGCAGAAAGATATAGCTGGTCCTCTGTTCTCCCATGCCCTTGCACACCCCATGCAACCATGCAGGAAGTAGGAGTTCCCCCTGTACCGTCTCCTCCTTTTAGCACAGCTATGCAAAGGATGGCATGTTTGACCCCTAGTGGGTACACGATTGAGCGTAGACAAAGAATAGATTCCATCTATCCAAATCAGTAAGAACTGTCCCCACCCTGAAACTGTAAATAAACGTTCTTACAGCTCTGGACCAGCCTGGGAAACAGAATTCCTGAAAGTCTTCAGGGCCAGGTTTGATTCAGGTTGGATAATCACTGAGAAGTTTGAATTTATCTCTACTTCCGAAGGTGGAAATCGGGCTTCTTGTTTCTATGATCCATGCAGGAGCTGACTTTCTTCCCTCATGTCTGTTTTGCCCACCACCTCCAGCTTCCCAGTTAACATTCACTGACCATTTATTCTTAGAACTTGAATCCTATTTTCAAACCCAAGACACTGACTTCATTTCAAAAACAGGCAAAATGAGATTGTCCATCCCTAGTAGCCATTTAATTAGTGTCTGTCAGAAAATGCACGTCTCAGATATTTTAAGAAATAGCTCTGAAAAGCCTAATCAGTCACGGATCAAGATATGCTCTTCTCCCTTAGTGCACATGCTGTCTGTTGATGTTGCTATGCCTCCTTGTTTCTGTCTAGCAGGTAGGTCTCCAGTGAGCAGCTCGTTCCTTGCTATTCTAACTTGTATTTGATCATATTCACAACCAGATTAAAGTCAGACCCCTTACATACATGGATACAAGCCTCAGCATAGCTGGGTCTGCATCAGCTAGGGACTTCCCCTTTGCCATGGGACTTTCCCAGGAGCTAGAACTAGCTGTTTTAAGGCCCCTTTATACTTGTAGACTTGGTATAAATGGGCCTTGAAGCAACTGTGAATCAGGCCTTCTGTCTTCAACTGCTACAAACTGAAGCTCCCTCTATTTAATGCCTCTGGTCTCTGCATAAACAGAAGTGAGACCAACCTGCAATATTCAAAATCAGGTTTGGGCCTGGATTTCAAAACTGTCCAAAGTTGGAGGGTGTTTGTATTTGGGGTTCTGATTGATCCATAGAGAGAGGCCCTAACTGTGAACTGTGGCTCTGGGTTCTAAAACCCCATCCCCATGCAAAGGTTATGGGTGTTGGGTTTGGATTTTTTGAAACTGGCAACAGAAGCACTGGACAAGCCAAGATCAGCAGCTCCCTGAAGGCAAAAAGCAGGAGGTCACAAGTAATAACAGGGGTTCCAGTGAGACCACTTATGTCAGAAAGGAACTGCTACCTCTATGGCCCTCCCAGGAGGAGGGTTGGGAATTCAAGAGGAGAGGGTAACTGGGGAGAGACAAGGGAAGTTTTGAAATGGAGAAACTGAGGTATGGGGTTAGAAAGAGCCTGTTCAACACTAAGTGAGCAGTTGGAGGTTGCAATGAGAGGAACTGAGGCAAGGTTGGGATGCTGGATTAGGAAGGAGAGTTGGAAAGGGTCCGGGATGGTGGTGATTTTTGATGGGTGCAAAGGTGCCAAGGTACCGTTGTGACTGGCAACCTATAAATACCTCAGACAGACATGTAGATTAATCTAAGTCCTGCTTCATCGTCATCCACTCCTGATCTGTAAGAATGTGTTTTCTGGTTGTTCTGTGAAATCAGAGTCTTAGGGTGTTTGTGAAGATAACTACCAAAATTCCATATGACACTATTCCAGCAAGCAACATTCTTTAAAGGGACAGTATTTCCAATGACTTTAGCACTTCCGAGGCTAGAGGCAGCAGTGAAGGTTAGGCTTACAAAAGAGATTAATAAATCCTTTAAAATGAAATATTTCATTTAAAATATTTCTGCTGTAGATCTATTGATTTTTCTCCAGATTTTTCAATCATTACTGCAGCAGTGTTTGCTTATCATTTTAAATGTTTATATCATGCTTTTTTATATCAGACACATATACTATGCTAGTGAAATACACAAGGAATAAAGTCCCACAGTTATAACTAAGATGCTGTGAAAAGACAGTCTTAAGAAACTGGACAGTACAGGTAGACATGTCTACAAAACATACGAGAAATCAGTGAGTTATAATATACTATGGTGGAGGAAAAAATAAATATGAGACATAATTCAGTATGGAAAGACATTTGAGGATCATACCTTGTGAAAAAAATGTGATGCTCTTGAGAACAAGATACCTCATTCGTGCCCAATATGTCTTATGTACAGAACTAGGCAATAATGTTCAAGGTAGCGAGCTATTGCAAGATCTCCCAGTTCATCTGAAGATTGCTTGATAGCAATAATAACAAACCTCTGGACAAAGAGTGTCTTGTACAGGTAGGGTATGGATACAGACTCAAATCAACAAGCATGTACAAATATATATAGATTGCTATATAAAGTAGAGGCATGATATGTGTTCTAGGTATTCTACAGGCTACCTTTCTTTCTGTGCTTTGTTCTAACAATTAAGATCAGCTGGGGAACTCAAGATGACAATCTCCCTCTTTCTCCACATGAGCGATAACGGACATAGACAAGCTAGACAGACAGTGTCTTGGTTTGTTTATCTGGGGTCAGGACATTCTCAGTGGCGAGCCTTTGACTCTGGAATTTGCTCCTCATCCTGATTTGATAGAGCTGAAATGTGAAGAGTCATCAGACGCCACAAATTTTTTTTTTTTTAAATCTCAAAACTGGTAGCTTTCTGCAAAAAATGTTTCAAGGGTTTTTGTTGTTGATGTTATTGTTTTAAAAGGCCATTTTTCATCTAAAAGAGTTTCAAACAAGATATGTTGGCCAGCTCTAATTAACATACATACACACATTAATTTCATTGTCAAAAAGGTCCACTATATTCTTGTGGATTTACATTTTTTTACGTGTAAAATTTCCTTTAAGATATTTTAATAATTTACTCAGGGCTTGTCTACACATGCAGCGCTGCAGCTGCACTTAGCAAAGACACTACCTAGTACAATGTGAAAGCATCTTCCATCGGCATAGGTACTCCACCTCCCAGACAGGTGGTAGCTATGACGACGGGAGAAGCCCTTCCTTCCTCATAGCACTGTCGACACCGGGAGTTAGGTCAGTATAAGTATGTCACTCAGGGGTGTGGATTTTCCACACCCCTGAGCAACATAGTAGGTAGTGTAGACCAAGCTGGGAGTGTAGACTTTTGTGTAGACCAGTGGTTCCCAAACTTGTTCTGCTGCTTGTGCAGGTGAAGCCCCTGGCGGGCCGGGGCGGTTGGTTTACCTGACGCATCTGCAGGTTCAGCCAATCGTTGCTCCTGGTGGCCATGATTCACTGCTCCAGGCCAATGGGAGCTGCTGGAAGTGGCGCAGGCCAAGGGACGTACTGGCTAGGGGCTTTCCCTGCACAAGCGGTGGAAGAAGTTTGGGAATCACTGGTGTAAACATATATTTGGAGTGTAGACCAAGCCTCAGCCAGCTACCAACACAGCTGTCCTTAGATGCAGTTGAGGGGAAGAGGCACTTCACTGAGGCCTATTTTATACCTAAACCAAAGGTTGACCTAGGTACCTCACGCAGGAGCACTCCTCTGTCAGCATCGTTGCACCTATGCTGTGGGTTTTTTCAGCATAGCTATGTCAGCTATCAAGTGTGATTTTTAATGCCTCGCTGACATAGCTATATTCCATCATTACTTTGTAGTATAGACCAGGCCTCAGGTGTGCTGGCCAGATGCTAATCTTAGGGACAAATTCTCAGCACAGCTCCATCGAATTAAAAGAAAATACACTTATTTACACCAGCTGAGAAACTGAGGTGAAATCCTGGCCTCACTGAAGTCTGTAAGAATTTTGCCGTAGGCTTCAGTGAGCCAGAAATTCTCTCCAGCTTTTAATATGTTGTGTAACAACAGTTTATTGTGTGCTTTCCATGTAACAGACTTTAATGGACTGTTTGTCCATGTTCCTCTGCTCTAGCCAACAGACCATACTGATATCTTGGGCTTCAGTATTTGTAACAACTGTTGGCAGAGGGTATCTTGACCAATGTGAAACTGTCAAGTGTTTCCTTTCAGTAAATAAAATCTAAGGGAGCTGCACACACTCCTCCAAACTATTGAGGAAGACATTAGTCCAGAGTATACAGCAAGGTCCAAAAGGCCGATATTTTAAAAGGTACAAAGGGGCCATATTGCTACACCATTTCAATGTCCCTGCAGTGTTTGACATAGAGCAAGTATCAGCAAACTTTGGGGGCTATGGGATGTGCTGGCCGCCACTTCCTGCAGCCTCCATTGGCCTGGAGCAGCGAACTGCAGCCAGTGGGAGTCGCGATCAGCCAAACTTGCGGATGCGGCAAGTAAACAAACCAGCAAGGAGTGCCAGAGGGATTACCCTGGCAGGCCATGTGCCAAAGGTTGTTGATCCCTGCCATAGAGGATATGCATTATACATAGACAGTGGCATTGTCAGAAAACATTTAGAAGCCAAAGTATAGCTGAGTAGTAGCCTCAGCCGATGTAAATGCTCTGCATATCACTTGAAGACACACATTGAAATTCCTTGGCACTCACAAATGTCTTCCTTGCAGACGACGCGCAGAAGTAATACATATTATAATATTGCCAACTCTTGCAATTTTATTGTAAGTCCTGCAATATTAGGGGTAGATCCTCTTAGCTGGTGCAAGTCGTCATATCTCAACTAAAGTCAATGGAGCTATGCCAATTTACATCAGCTGAGGATCTGCCTCTAAGTTTTTTATGTAAAGCCTCAACTGCTGGAGTCATGAGATTATGAGAGCATCTCAGCTGTCATGTGTTTTCTTTTAAAATGTACATTTCTAACTCTTGTGGTTGAGCTTGAAAACATGGCTCGAATGTAGCCAAAAAGCCCAAAAGGAGATGAGGGAAATAACAATTACCCCAACTTTTTAAAAATCTTCTCTTTTGTTTTGTTTTCTTAAATGCTTGGGATGGCAATATATTGATATTAGCTCATTTCTCCGTTGTATTCCACGTACATCAGTTTGCCACTCTTGTGGCTGATGAACGAGCAGGGGCGTGTGCATATGGGTTTGCATGGGCAGAGTGCATATGCACAAGAATACAGGGGGTAAAGAGACAGCTCAGAGCCACTTTTGCCATCAGTCACTGCCCCAGTGCATCTTACCAGCAGCATGCAAAGAGAATTTTCTACATGAGCTTGGAGTAATTATAGACAATGCTTTGCACTTCTGTGGAGTTATAGAGCCAAAGATCTGTAAACGCTTCCCATTTAATGAATCCTCACTACACACCTCTGAAACTGAGGCACAAAGGTGAAGCGACTTGCCTACAGCTGCTCATAAAAGAGGAGAGAATAAAACTCAGGAGTCCTGACTCCCAGTCTACAACCCCTGGTCCTTTATATGTAAAGGCATAATTACTTCATTAGAGACTGTTGGAGGCGTTTATTTGACTTAGAAAACACTCTAAGTGCTCAGATAGCAGGTTATACCTGGAATTTAAAGGCTATTTGGACATTTGATTTCATGATTCATTTACAGTGATCTGAAATGTTGCTTTGATGCACCCACTTTGCATCCAATGACTGCACAGTGAGTGGAATTATATTCAGCATGTCACACTCCAGTGGACAGAGATGGTTTGTAAAGCCTGATAAGCCTTGCCAGGGTTTGCAACTTTGTATGAACTTCAGAGATAAATGCTGCATTCATGAAATGCCAAATACGGTTGGAATGCTGGTTCAAATGTGACAAAGATTAGGGTTAATGTATTGGCTTGTAGGTATGCTGTGCAGTAAATTACAGCCATTATATGCATACTTTTACTCTGAAAAATGTTTTATATCTAGCAATAATTCCTGTAGTACAGTAAGCAAGCATCTAATAGAGCTAATGGCTTGGATTTAAATTAATGAAGCATGCATGATGTGACTAAGATTCTATATGGCCATTTCTGGGTGTATTTGTCAATATTTGCTTGAGATTTTTGCACACACTGCACCTGCTACTGCTAGAGTAGCAGGTTCACAAACACATCCAACAAGGGATAAAGAGTACAAAAAGTTTTAATCTCTCTAAATTTTAACAAAGAAATTACAATTCAGTTTATTGGCTAATTCACAAATTGCAAAACCATTAGTTTTTAGTGATTACATGTAATTTCTAGAACTCTGTCCTGTATGCAGACAAAAGGAAACTTTGATGATTATAAAGTGCTGGGTTTCTTTACATTTATTTGTATGACTGAGCTGAATGAAAGTTTTGCTCTTGGTAATAAATATTGGAATAATGTGAATGGGAATGTGATACATATTTGTTTGAGAGACAGTGTTGTCTTGCACTTAGAATTGGGGATCCCAGGGACAAGATTCCTGGGTTCTATTCTCTGCTTCAGTTACAGAGTGATTTTAAGCAAGTCCTAAAGTCTCTGGAACTCATCTTACGGAACTGTAAAACTGGGGCAATACCTACCTATTTTAAATGGGTACAGTAAATGCTAATTAATGTTTGATTAAACACAAAGCTCTTTGGACTATTTAAGATGAAACTAGGTTATTAATAATCATGAATGTATTACTATTCTTAACATTTAACACAAACAAAAAAAAACCCCACAACTTGACAATGGGATATGGAAGTTTCTAAGGAATTGGATCCAATTTTACCCAGGGAGATAATGATACCATCTAATGGGGGTTGAGTGGTCTACATGAAATGAGCTGGTGGCGCTCCTATTCCTTAACTATACGAAGCTCGGTTCATTGCAAAACCACTACTGCAACTGGTACCAGTTGGCCCCATCAAAGGCTATTATCAGCAGAGAGGCCAAAGACTGAATGGGTCAAGGGCCACGGAAATAGATCCAACTGGATTAAAGTACATTATTATGGTGTAGAAGGAGCTTGCACCACCGATGTCCGTGATATACCTGTCTGTAGAGGAACTTCCATCTCCAGAGCTGTCAGTCTGGCAACTTTCACCAGCACTCAACTAACTATAGAAGAGAAAAAAACTGAGAGAGAATGCAAAGACCCACCACTTTCAGGGGGAGTAGACACCAGCAGTCCCTGCATCGCGGAGAGCTCTGGAAGGCTGTTGTGAGTAGCAGCTGAGCAGCCATGCAAGAGAAGGGGAGCTTCCTGCTTTCCCCTCCACTCCTTCATGATCACAAACAGGCCAGTGTTTCCTCCCTAGAGCTGGCTGAATATTGCAGTAAAAACAATATTGAACATCACTTTGAGTAATAAACTGAGTGCCAGGCAAGTTCAAAACAACACAGCACCCCGTTCCACTCTCGCAACCCCCCCTACAGACAGACCCAGCATGCCAGCCTTGACCCATTAAACAAATCAGTCAATAAACCCATCAGTCAATGTGGGGCCTTCAGTTCATGGAAATTGTCCGGCGATGGTGTTGTATTACTAAACGTCTGTGTAAATAGCAGCACTTTGATTGACTCGTCATCTCTTACAAACTGCATGGGGAAATAAAAGCTACGAGACAGTGGTTGTAACCATGAGGTGTAGTTACATGGAAAACTTTTTTTGCTCGATGCCTTCAGTGAAAACTACACCAGGTTTTCCAACATATGGTTATATAGTTTTGTGGCCTGTGCAAGCTCTGTGTTTGAAAGACCCCCTACCTTACTGGCTGGGCATCCAGGATGTGAAGTGTGTGAAATTCACAGCTTGTTCCTTTCCTAATTTGTGAGCACAGTCCAATAGACACTTAAGCCCCAGCATTCCCATCCACAAGAAATTACAGGTGGACAAATCTTGGCACAACTGTAGGCATATAAGCCATGCAGTCTTCAAAAATTCAAGCCCTTGACCTTAATTTGGGGACACCTGGCCTATAAAAATATGAAGCTTAGTATCTTGCAGCTATGTAGCTCTTGGGTGAATGACCCATGTTACTAGAGCTGGTAAAATTTGTTTTGGCAAATAGTTCACTGAAGAATGCAGTTTCCGGTGGACCAGAACAGTTTGTGAATGTGGGTCAAATTCAGTGACTCGTGTTGACCAGGAAAAAGAATGGGGGGAAAATGCCCAAAAAATCTCCTTCATTTTGACATTTTTAAATGAAAAAATTAAACTTTTCATTTAGAAATGTTCATTTCAAAATTTAGGTAGATTTAAAGTTGAAAAACACCAACTTTTTTTTTTTAAAGCTTTGTTCAGCCCAAATTTATTTATTGTTTCTGCAGGAAAAAACAGAAAGGAATTCATCTCAGATTGACCCCAAACATTTTTTTTTCATCTTTTTCAGTTTGACCACTGAACCGAATAATTGATTATTTGCCCAGCTCTATTTATCACCTTGGGATTACCCAAATGCATCCCAATTAAGCAGCTTTCCCCCTCCGGCCCCCGCTATTGTCCCTATCAAGCAGCATTTATTGCCATTCACTATTCAGCTAAAGTTCTAGAGGATTTGAAAATAAAGGGTCCATCCTATGTCAGTGGAATATGGTGGATTCAGTGGCGTATTAGAGACACTTGGATGCAGTGATGTGGCCTGATCATGTTCTAAGCAGTTATGTTTCCTGTTTTTTGGAAAAGACACTGTATGTTCCTGATCTAAACTATGTACACTGTGGCTAGATACCACAATGATGGGAGCCTTATAAATATGCGCAATAATAATAAGAGAAGCAGCACTATAAAGCTCCAAAGATATTCATCACCCTTAATGGTGCTTTTTTATGTTTCCGTGTATAATACTGTAATAACTTTTTGCTAACATGAAACAGATATTTGAGACTTTTATAATGTAGAAGTCAGCACTACCAAGGGCTTAATTATATAATGAAATCTTCAAAGCCCTCACATTAGATCATTGATGCTTAGTGGAAAAGGCATTACCTAGCAACAGTCACTAACAAATTGCAGGAAAAAATAATAGAGATTATATATTACGTCACTCTACTGAGTCAAAATTGATAGCAAGATGTGTTTGCCCTTTCGGTTTGTGCGGAAAGCTATTGTTTACAGACGTAGAGTAGAACTGATGAACTTCAGAGAGAACAAGCCTTCTGATCTTTCATTAAAAAAAGTAGTCTTTAGAAGAAGTCAAAAAGATCGGGATAGACACACACTAATCTGTCCAGAGATATCAGGGTATTAAGGTGCAGTTATGATTAGAGGAAACATACGGCCTCTTCTTTCTCTGAAGAACTGCTCCCTGTGTATCATCAAGTCATGCGTGTTTAGTTAGAAGGAAGGTCCACTGGTTGGGGTGCTATTGGAGTTCAATTTCCTGCTCTGCCCCAGACTTCATGTGCGACATTGGACAAGTCACTTAGGCCCAGCGCCTCAAAGGTTCTTATCTGGCCCCTATTATCACAGTATCTGAGCACCACATTAATTTTAATATATTTGCCCTCCCTACAACTCTGCGGAATACAGAAATATTTCCCCCCATTTTACAATTGGGTAACTGAGCCACAGCTCCTCAGAGGGATCCAGGCACTTAACTCCCATAGCTTTCAATAGAACAGTATTTCCCGAACTCAGGACGCCGCTTGTGTAGGGAAAGCCCCTGGTGGGCCAGGCCGGTTTGTTTACCTGCCACGCTCGCAGGTCTGGCTGATTGCAGCTCCCACTGGCCGCAGTTCGCTGCTCCAGGCCAATGGGGGCTACAGGAAGCGGCACAGGCCGAGGGACATGCTGGCCACCACTTCCAGCATTGGCCTGGAATGGCAAACCTCAGCCAGTAGGAGCCACAATTGGCCAAACCTGTGGACGTGGCAGGTAAACAAACTTTTAGGCTTTCCCTACACAAGTGGCGTCCCAAGTTTGGGAAACACTGCAATAGAAGTTAGAAGCCTAAATATCTTTGAGGAGCCTGGGCCATAGTGACTAAGGAGTCTACATACATTTGAAGATCTCAGCCCAATTCCTACTGAAGAATTGGACCTTAGTGTCTTTGGTTTAGATTCACAAAGAGACTTCAGCAGTTGCAACACTTAATTTGTATATGACTTGCCACCCAGTGGTAATGGGGGCCAACCCAGGAACCAAACCCTGCTACAAACCCCGGTACCAACTCTGCCCACATATCTATTCAAGGGACACCATCATAGGACCTAACCACATCAGCCACACCATCCGGGGCTGGTTCACCTGCACATCTACCAATGTGATATATGCCCTCATGTTCCAGCAATGCCTCTCTCCTATGTACATTGGCCAAAATGGAGAGTCTATACGCCAGTGGTTCTCAAACTGGGGCCGCCGCTTGTGTAGAGAAAGCCCCTGGCAGGACGGGCCAGTTTGTTTACCTGCCGGGTCCATAGGTTCAGCCAATCATGGCTCCCACTGGCCACGGTTAGCCGCTCCAGGCCAATAGGGACTGCGGGAAGCAGCACAGGACAAGGGATTTGCTGGCCGCTGCTTCCCGCAGCCCCCATTGGCCTGAAGCGGCAAACCGTGGCCAGTGGGAGCCACGATCGGCCGAACCTGTGGACCCAGCAGGTAAACAAACTGGTCCAGCCAGCCAGGGGCTTTCCCTACACAAGCGGCAGCCCCAGTTTGAGAGCCACTGCTCTACGCAAAAGAATAAATGGACACAAATCTGACACCAGGAACATAACATTCAAAAACCAGTAGGAGAACACTTCAATCTCTCTGGTCACTTAATAACAGACCTAAAAGTAGCAATTCTTTAACAAAAGAACTTTAAAAACAGACTCCAACGTGAAGCTGTGGAACCGGAATTAATTTGCAAACTGGATACCATCAGATTAGGCTTGAATAAAGACTGGGAGTGGTTGGGTCATTACAAAACCTAAATTTAATTTCCTCAATACTAATTTCTCCCTATTGTTACTCACACCTTCTTTTCAACTGTCTGTAATGGGCCACTCTCTTACCACTTCAAAAGTTATTTTTCCTCCCTTGTTATCCTGCTGTTAATTGATTTATCTCGTTAGATTGACCTCACACTTGGTAAAGAAACCCCCATCCTTTCAAGTATTTATACCTGATTCTATATTTTTCACTTCAGACATCTGATGAAGTGGGTTTTAGCCCACGAATACTTATGCCCAAAGAAATGTGTTAGTATCTAAGGTGCTACAAGGACTCCTCGTTGTTTTTGCTAAGAAAGTGAGTCTATCACACTTAGCCCTATAGAGTGAACACAGGTAGCGGAGGAAAAATGAGGCTGTTTTCTGAATCATGCATCATTAACAAGTGATTAGTTAAGTTCTCACTCCAGCATCTTTAGAGCCAGTTAAATAAAATGGATCAAACCATGAATGTGACAAATTTAAAAACATTTTTCCTTTATATTTTGAATAAACTAATCAACTATTTGGTTTTTCGTTCAGCTTTAATTATTGGCAACAATGTAGAGAGTCAGAAAGAACATAGCTGAGTATAGAGTTGCCAAAGGGAGTTTGAAATTCCCAATCATTAGAGTTAAAAATCATAATCTTTTGACTTAGAAACTGAGCCTGCTTGCCACGGAAGCTGCTGGAAGACAGAATGTGGGGAACCTCACGCTGTCATTTCTTGCAGTCATTTTTCTGGCTATACCTGCTGCAGGCTACTTTTGTAGGAAACCTTGTATAATAGGATTATTATAATTGAGGCAGAAATTGTACATGGGTACAGTATATTTGTTGTATTGAACATAATATGGCTGGTATTACTAACAAAAGGAAAAGCAACAGAATAGAGGAATGTCCTTTATTCAGAAAAATGTGTCTGAACAGAGAGGGAGGCTGCTCAGAGGGACATGTTTGTGGCTTTAAGGGTTGGGAATTTTACAAAAATAAAGGTACCAAGGCCTGGCTGTTTAAGAGGGCTGTACAGATGAATCATTAAAGGTTTATTGGGTGCCTCATGCAATGCCTGAGAAGTCAGGTTAGGCACAGAGGGGCTCTGCAGAGCTGGTGAATGTGGGAGGAATTCCCTCCCCAGGCAACAGAGCTGTTTCGTGACCATACAGCCATTTCGCTGCACAGTCCCTGACAGCTCCTGCTCCTCCACTCCTCAGTGGGCTAAAGCAGACTGTTCCATCCAGCAGCAGATACTCTTATCTGTCTACTTCCCCTGGCCAGTCCTGTCCCGCAAACCTTGCTGTGTGGACACACACAAGGAACCCCACAATGCTCATCTCCATGACATTCTGTTAGGATGGGCCATCGCACAGGTCTTTCACTCTCCACTATACTGGAACTGCCCCAGTTCCATTTTACCTGGGCCCCTCCTAGGCTTAAGAGGGAGCTGCAGCATTTTCAGTTTAGGTCTAGTCTAAAGTAGGAGAAAAGGTGCATTATTTCTAATTCAGTTAGCTTAATCAAACTAGCTTAACTCAACTGAAAACCCCACATGCATAGTTAAACACCTTTAGCTTGATTTTAGCCAGTCAAATTATAGCTTAGTTTAGACAAGGCCACAGATTGCTCCCAGTAACCATTTGCGCTTTGTGCTAATATTGTCCTCTTCATTTAGGGCTCACTAGTCATCCCTTACTTAGGTTCAATGGTCCATTGCTCCCACACTCACACAAATAGTAGGGTACCACTCACTATGAGTGAGCATAGCAGATCTGGACTTAATGACTAGAGAGAATATATACACTGAGAGAGAGAGAGATTATATACACTGAAACTTCAAATCAAGCAGCCAGCAGCATGGTTTGCCTGCTGCTATGGCAGGGTACCACGGGCTCCCTATTTCAAGAGTATTGTTAAGTTATAAGAAAAAGGATTTGCTGCATAAGCAATGTAGTTTGGCACCAGAAAGGGGTCTCCTTACCCTCCCCTTTTCATGTTTTATACAAAATTCACTCTTCTTAACACTTCTGGATGCACCCTCAACCCCCGCCCCCGCTTTCTAATAATAAAAGAAGTGAATCTGATGTATCCCACCAATGGCTTTCTAACCTTCCAAAGCATGTGTTTATCATGAGTTTCGGCTATCCAAAATAGTTTTGACCCAAGGTTACCATGCAGGCTCAGGCTGTTTCAAAGCAGGTTAAATGGATGATAAGCAAACATTTCATTACAGAATCTTGGTTTGGTGGCAGGCTGTTTCAATCCCTGAGAAAGATTTTCAGCATATTCTCCAGAGCAGGGTGGGGCTTCAGACCTAAGGGGTTATAATAATCATATATGGAGATATACCTATCTCATAGAACTGGAAGGGACCTTAAAAGGCCATTGAGTCCAGCCCCCTGCTTTTACTAGCAGGACCAAGTCCTAATTTTGCCCCAGAACCTGAAGTGGCCTCCTCAAGAATTGAACTCACAACTGTGGGTTCAGCAGGCCAATGCTTAAACCACAGAGCTGTCCCTCCCCCATTCAATCAGAGCCTTGCTGTCAATTAATGAATATCTTCGCTGACTGCACCTTGCATCATCAGATTCTCAAGACTTTGGTGAGCTGGAGTCTATAGAACAGTGGGAGATTCCGTGCTAGGTGATGCTTCATCAGCACTGCGATTTTAAGCCTTAACTGAAAATGCTCACTTCTTGTTCAACACGCTGCCCTCCACCTCCTGTGGTAGAGGAGTGGGGACAGAAAAGGGCAGTGGGATTCAGTAATCGAGTTGGAAGTCCTTTGGAAAAAATGCCTCCTCTCTCCCCCACTCCTGTGGGTATTTCTGAGGTCACTGTCCCGCAGTGCTTCGAAGAGCAGCAGCAGTCTGAGTGAGAAACCCCAGTGTTTGTGTTGCTGGCAGGGAGGTAAACAGAGGGCAGGAAAATAATCGGATGGGATTTCTAATCTACTGACAGCTGAAGCCAGAAGCTGTTCAAAGGGCATCATGCCACACTAGTTGCATTGTTGCTGTATTCGGCTACCTGCTCGTCTTGTGGGGTCAGTAACCCATCTCAGCCAGGGAGCCAGACTCCCTCTCTCTCTCTCAAGAGACAGGGAACATTCTAATTGACATGAAAGGCGTTTTCATTTTAGATGTGGAGTACAGTGAAAGCAGGATATAACACAGTCCTAGCTGCGAAACACAGGTCGCATATCACACATGCACATGACTCTCCCTAGACAGCTTGCTTCTCTGCCTCCCAGCTCAGTGTCCCATTGCTAATTTAACCCTATAATACCAGCGTTTTCCACACTGCCAACCATATTAGTGGTTGGGAGGATAGAGGGATGCAGCTCTCTTACATTTGCTACCACTTATGACATGCCTCCACCCTCCCAGCCCCCTTCCACACCTATGCAGTAAGTGCTTTCAATAAAGGTGCTTATATACCACAGTGGCCAGAGATCAACAGATAACAGCAATGAAAGGCCTGGATTGCAACTTACATTATAACAGCAGATTTTTACATGCTCATAACTTTCAAAAAATCTCCGTTTGGGTAAAATTTTGCACACTGGGTCTGACAGGTAGCAAAGTTACGTTATTATCAGCAAAGCCCCTTTCATTACGTACCTTGGTCCGAAGCTACAATAGTATAAGAGCAAATATCCTCACAATTGCAGGCCTATGGTATTGACGTGCTGATGTCTGACAAACTTTTGACCTTCTGCCTCATTTCCATCCATGGTGATTATCCACTTGTAATCAATGCCTCTGATTCTTTGGCCCGAATTATGCATGGCTTCAGGGGTGCATACAGAAAGTGGTATGTATCGTACCTAATCCCGTCTACTATGACTGGTATTAGCCTAGACGTACTCATTCTTTTTTAAAGGATGTACAAAAATAAGTCTAATTATGTTTTGCTAAGTACGAAGTGTCCTTCTATTTAGCAGATGTTTGGGCCCTACTTTGACCTAACACTGAGTGTTTCAAGTAAACTGCCAGCAGCCCCGTCAAATTGTTGTGGGTAATTTGGAGTCTGAAATGTGTTAAATTATTCAAAGGGCTGAATAAGCATAAACAGGCAGTACAATGGGAGAGATATGCATACCAAGCGATGTGAGTGTGACATTTAATACATCATATTAGCACTCCAGTTAGTACAAAGAGCCCAGTGCTCAGCACAGCATCCTGCGTGTGCACAAACGGAACCCGATAAAGCAGCAATTTGCCACTGCCACTCCATGTTAACCATTTCCCTGTGAAAGAGTCAGGTCGGACTTGGTCTGTTTGCGACAGAAGCGTGAGTTCAAGATGAAGGTTGGGACACAAAGCTATGTTCTACAATGAGCCAGTTCCAATCTCACTTCCATTAGTTTTGCAACAGCCTTGCTCCTTTGACTTCAGCGGAGTTATTCCTCATTGTGATCAGCATTGCAAGCAGGATCAGAATTAGGCCCAAAGTGTTCATGTAGCTACACATGTGATTCCTTGATAACAGAAACAATGTTGGGCACAATACATGTCGAATGGTACGTGTCCATTTCAGAGGCACATATGTACAGCTATGTCCAAGTAAAAGCTAACATTAATACAAGGCAAAACCTGCTTTTTACCTATACACTGGAAATGGTCCATTATTTCTTGTCCTTAGGAACAAAGGGTATTTTTTGAAATCTAAAGGGATTACACTTCAGGGGATGAATGAGATGCTTCTTTGGTTAGGGCTTCATGATGGCTCATTGCAAGGAGGGGGAGGGTGACCCTTTCTTGTTTGAAAGCTTTTCCCCAGTCCAGGAAAATCTGCAATTTGGAGAAGTTTGGGCCTGGCAGACCAATCTTTGTTGCTTGGTTTGTCAATGAAAATAAAAATAATACTTAAAAAAATCCATAGCGTGAGCTCATAACGAATAAATGGAAAGATCTCTCCAGGGAGCTGATAGAAGCCCCATCGCTAGAGCTATTCGAAAGTAGACTGGACAAAGCACTCATGGATGTGAATATACTGTCAGAAACATGCCTGCATTGGCAAGGGATGGACTGGTTCACCTAAAAGGCCTTTCCCTTTTTTTTTTTCCCATGATTCTAAATAGCAGAGGTAGAATTATTTTTAACCGGTTCTGAAGTTAGCTTGCTGGCTGCTATATCCCCTTAAAATAGTATCACCATTTTCTTTAATAGTTTTTTTTTTAATCTATTGTTTATACTGCTCTCTTAGATGGCTGGAAGAAACATTGGTATATTTCATCCACTCCTTTGGGACAAATGTTTTTCAATGTATTTTTTGGCTTTCCTTTTCCTCGTCCCTGCACTAGATTTAATAATCTAGCATAGACACCTACAGCTCCATGCAGAGTGCTTGTAAGTTTTGTTGTCACTGATCATTAGTGATAATGTAAGAAGCAAAAAGAACCTAGCTAGGCTTTCAAATGTCTGTCTGTGCTTGCAATGCACGTGGTTAGAAAAATCTCCTGGAGCCAATTTTTGTTGCTTATAGATGTGACTGAAAAGTAAAACTATAGGGCCATTAACATAACTTCTCTGACCAAAAGTGATATGGGCAAATACAATGTTAATGGATATTTGTGCAGGAAGTATATTAGGGAATGGGTTTTCCCATGGAAATAGTTAAGCCTAGTCGATTGTTGGAGAATATTCATGGACAACCAAGTTTGAATTCATAATCAAGAATATTCATTCCAGAAACATCATTCTAAGCAATATATTTATCCAGTCTGGAAACAGAAACAAAACCATGTGACCTCCATGTCTGCTTTGATTGGACACATTTTGGAATATCTAGAAATATTTGCAAAAATAGAATAGTGAATCAATTTCCAGATGTCACAATCTGCTCACAAACATCTCACGAACAGAAAAAGAGGACCTATCCATTCCTCTCAATCTGTTCCTTTGCCCTTTTGTCATTTTTTATTTCCATTTTTCTTCCTGGTCTGGAGAGGATCTTACCTCTTACCTCTCTACACCTCTTAGATGGCAGCTAGGAAGAAAGAGAAGGACTAGCAGGTGTATTATAGATAGCAGGGCCCCATGTTGAGGAAGACCCTATCTCATGTCAACAGATAACAGAAGCTGTAATAGTCTGGGAGACAGAGTGAACAAGGACCATCCATGCCCTTCAGACTCAATTAAAAAAAAATTTATACCCACAGTAACTGAGTCTTTTTCTCTTCTCTGCCAATGCAGTCAAACCCTACCCCATAATGGGACAGTGGAATATACACTGATCCATACTCTAAATCTAACAGGACACTAGCTAATGCGTCTGGACAGCAGCAGAGCCAACACCAATGTTATATTCAAGAATTGCTTCAAAAATGGGAGAACACACTTACGAATCCAGCTCCCCATTCAGGTATAGGTTCTAGAGTCCATTTTACTCACTGACACAATATGTAGCAATTTTTTCCTACTTTTACATTAGATTTATATGTAATTGCAGATTAGATCATTTTAAACATTTTTAGCTATCAACTAAACCCTGTCAACTACTGAATTCTAAAGATGACAACCCTGCAAATGGCTTTAGTGGGGAAAATTAATTTAAAGTGAAGCACTGTTATGATTTTATGAAGTTTAAGAAGAAGTGGAGAGGGGGGGAGAGGAGAAATACTTCAAAGTGGTCTCATCCCCCAAAGGAATACAACTCAGATTTGGAACTGATGGGCTATATTTTCTTACTGCTGATAGTTTCTGGAGTCTTCTCACTAGCCCAAGGAAGTGAGAAGTCAGATGGAACTGGTTTGAGATGTTAAACACTGTACTGAACAAGCCTTGTGTCTCTGCTTGTCCATGTTGTGACTATGATCTTGTTGTGCCTTGTGGGTTTTTTCGCAACTGCCTCTGCAGGAACTTTGGGGCTTTCTTTTAAATAGGCTAAGGAGTTTTGTTACTGCAAAGGAAAAAAATAGAAAAGCAACGAAATACTTTTTGTAGGTCATTATTTGTCATAAAAATGAATCCATTTGTGGCATTTTTAGTCATGCTACATGAAATGGGAGTGAAGGAAAATAAGCCCCAAAGCTAATAAATTGAATAACTTTCCCTTTTCTTTCTTCCTGTTTTTACTGACATGGCAGATTTTGCATGGTTAGTTTTCTCTGCAGTAACGCAGCTGCAGTTATTTTAATTTTATTTTCCTTAAATTGCCATAGTAGCTATCATGGATTCCCATCCATCTGTCACATTGTAGCCTAGAACACTAAAGGAGTGATTTATAGAAATAACCAAAGTTGGGTCAAAAATGGGAGGAGGGGGGATTTATGAAAAGTTTTCAAAATTCTAAGTCATTTTCATCGCAGAGGTTTTGAAAAGGAATGGCTTTTTATTTCTTTGAAATTTTTCAAGTTTGAAAGTTTTCTTTTATGATTTTTTTTCCAGTTTCGCACCCCACCCCACACCCAGTAAGTGAATGAGAGCCAAAAGGCTGGATCATTGTATCTGTGCAGTAAGCAATAATTACCTTTAAAGATATGTACAGAATTAGGCAATGCAGTCTAAATAAACCCTTCCTTGAACACAATGCATTAGGTTTAATGGGTTGTCCCTGGGATTTTTCATAAGTGCGTACAAAATTACTACCGTATATTTTATTTCAGACCCATCGGTAGTTTACCACTATTAACCGCAGAGCCCTCATCTGAAACAAACCACTTTTTTTTTTCTTTGAATGTTGTCTACACGAGTAGAGGGGGTTGGGAAATTTTCAATTAAATATTTCTTGTCTGTTACAACCAAAACTTTTCCTGGGGAAGGGTTGGTTTTGATGAATTTTTCAACTCCAAAAAAAGTTAAAATATTCTGTTGACATTTTCTAATCAAAAAAATCTGGTTTTCTGGCTCAAAATGACATTTAATTTGGAAACTTAAACAAATTCAAGTTTTTTTTTAAATGGCAAATTCTAAATGAAATATTTTGAAATGGAAACATTTTGATTACCCTGAACTGATTTTTTTTCTTTTTTGGGGGGGGGCAGTGGTAGGTTCATGAAAATTTTTGAGATTTTGATTTTTCATCCTAAATTAAGATGTGAATGTTTTTTGTTTTTTTTTAATCTCAGATTTTCACAGGAGGGGAAAGCTGTTTCCCACCAGGTCTATACACAAGGGCTTATGGCTGAGGGTTAGCCTGCATCCACATAGCAAACTCTTAGATAGGCAAAGATCTGTGTGGGCACAAAAAGGGTCATGCCTGCCACTGCAGCACAACCCGCTTAATTTGCAACACTTTGCTAATCTGCTGCGAGTGATTTAAATGTGAAGTTCTCCAGTGCTTGGGGATGTTCATATCTTAGATGTGGTCTTAAACTAAGATCCATCTGTAACCACAACTTTAGGGGAAAAAAGTGTCACAAATGGCTTATTCCTAGGTGGAGCTGGTAAGAGGCAAACCACAGAATATCCAGGGTTTGAGTTAAATAAGCAGCCAAACATTTGGAAGCTCCAGCAAAGCTTATCTGAGTTTTCTTTGGGTATACCTGTATGGCAATCACGGGGTATGATGGCAGCTCATGTTGATATACCTGAGCTAGCTTTAATCTAGCTAGTTCAGGTCCTGGAGCAGTGAAGCTGTAGCAGCATGGACTTCACTGTGGGCTGTGCAAACCAGCCCAGAACCCGGGTAATTACTCACAGGACTACCCTGCACTGAAGCCCATTGTGCTGTTGCTTCACTGCTCCAGTACCTGAGCTAGCAGCTGAAAGCTAGTTGGGTATATCTACCATAGCTGGAAATGCACCCCAGGATTGGAGTATAGACATACGCTTTGTCTAGGGACAGGCATGATTGTCTTATGAGAACCTGTTTTGTTGCAAGATTCCCAGGGCTTGCTAGCACTTTCTGGGTCAGTAAAACCATAAGAATAGCTTTTCTGTAGTATTTTACGTATTTCTATTTTGGGTCTAAAAATAAAGTAAGTTTGAGGGTAAGTGGAAATCATCATTTGCATTTTCTGTTTAATATAGAATTTAACCAGGTTTTTTCTATTATAAAAATCATTTTGGGGCTAGTATAGGTAATTTTGTATTGTATCTAAACCTATCACATCCTCCATTTAATTTAAACCTAAGTCTCTGGGGATGAGAGGCTAATACAGGAATCAGCTCAGCCACTTAACATCTGAAAATATCAGTACCTCTGCCTGTTGTTACAGTTGACAACAAAGGGCAAAATTATTTACCCAGAGTTTGGATGTTCCATAGCGTCCTTCCCTGTGATGTCTAAGTAGTGAAGCCATCGCTCGCACTTCAGCCTACAAAGTGAGATCAGAAGCCCTGCAACACAGTTTGCAAATTTAATCCTTAAGTGTTATCTAAAAAGAGTATAAACAATATTACTACTTTTCATTAACATAGAGAATCTCAAAGTAGTTTACAAACATTAAGCAAGCAACATTCCTGTGAGGCAGGCAAGTGTGTATGTTGTATCATCATCCCCATTTCACAGATGGAGAAAGCGAGGCAGAAGTATATTAAGCAATTTATCAATATCATGCAGAAGGTCCATACCAGAGCAGGAACTAGCACTCAGAATTTCCGTGGTATGTTCTAGCCCCTAAACCACACTCCATCAACCTGAGTGACATCTTGAGGCCCTTACTCAGTAGTTCGTTGGCTTCAGTGAGACTTTTGCTCAAGTGAGAGCTGAATCAAGACTTGGGTCTATTATTTTAGAAGCATGGACTAACACCAGTCTGTGGGTACGTGCCCAATGTGAGTGTGCACATCAGGTTTGCCCCTGTCTGCAGATAGGTGCGTCCATACCCAAATGCCCTATTTGCACAGGTTCATTAAATGATGCACATGAAAAATCTACTGATGCTTTTGCAAATTGGGCCTGATCATGCAGGATTTGGAAATGAATGTCATAGGTTGAGGGATGAGTATGGACTTAGGAGGATTCAGGTGGTCCCAGGTTCTAATCCAGGATGCGTCACTGGCTCATTGTGTGGCCTTGTGCGACTCACTTCACTTCACTTCTCTAGATGTAAACTGCAGGTGCAGTTGGGTCAGAATTTCATTGTGGAAGAAAATCAGAGAAGAGGTCCTATATTGCCATTTTCTGAATGAAATGTTCCAATTTTTTGCTTTGAAATAGTATACATTATAACAAGACAAAAAATCTAAATGAAACATTTCAAATGACCCAAAATAATTTTATTTTCCAGAATTTTTCTTTGCAGAGAATTCAAAAATTCTCAGACTTCAGCCCTATTTGGAATGAAGCCAAAATCAAAATCTTTCATGACACAAAAATTCCATCTTCGGCATTACTGTAGTATTTTTATGTTTAGAAAATGAGTTACTGATCCAAAGCTAGATGGTCCTTATCCTGCACTTTAAATCAGGGTAATGTGTGTGTATGCATGCAAACACCAGGTGAGCAGAGAGGGATCTTGCCTTTGGGGATAGAAAGTGAAAATACTTTCCTGGTAAGGTATTTGGGGGTGGGTTTTTTTGGTTTGTTTTGCTTTGTTTCTTCTGTTCTTAAAATAAAGATAGTGGTCACTTGAAACTGTTCTAGGGCATGGAAAATTAGAATAAATCCCAATCAGGCAGGCAGGTGTTTCTCATAGGTATGGGACAAATTTATCACATGCCTTCCCAATTTATAACACTGAGATCATCGCCATACATAAGAGGGCATTTTGAACTGCACCGCATAACCTTTAGGATTTCAGTCATCTCCAAGGCTGTTCCCTGACTCTCTTTATTTTCTATTACATTTCTTCAGGGGAATGGGATTCATCAGAACACAAATAGCCTTTATTTCTAGCTGTTAAAAAAACTTGATGATGAGCAAGATTTCCAAGGAAGAAATAGAAGTCAATTTCCTAACCATGTGCAGAGTTAATGTCTACGGTAATTGCGACTAAGTATAGTAGAGCAGAGATGCATTGCCAGCTGGGGCCAGGGATTAAAAAGGAAACATCTGTGCTGAGATTATAGGAATAGAGGAAGTTTTAGGGAGGGAGGAAGCTAAAATGCCCATGCAGGTCTGCCTGCCTCATCTGAGATTCTCTTCCTCACAGAGCACTGGTTTCCTCTAGGTAATTCTATATATTAACCGCTCTGTGTATAAAGAAATGCCTTCTAAATTCCCATACTACCTGGCCATTTGCCTTGCTTAACTTTGTGCCCACACTGTTTTCACCAAAGCACCTGCTTAACTTTAAGCACGAGTAAATCCATCCCTATTCAGCAAAGCATTGATTTCAATGGGACTTGGAATCCATGAGATATTGGCACTGTCATCAATGGGACTATTCACATACTTAAAGCTAAGCACATGCTTAAGTACGTTACTGGATCGGGGCCCTAACAAACAGCTGGAAGGCTTTCAGATGATATGGTGATGGGCACAGCCTAAGAAACCCAATAGAATATTATGTAGCTTTATCTCCAAAAATCTATTCTTTATTCTCCACTGTGAGGGACAGACACAGAACATGCTGCAGCCATGAATTGCTTTACGCTCTAATGAAAATTTTATTCATTAAAGAAACAGTAACTGAAAATCTCTCCTCTCTATAGGCATTGATATGCTTTCTTTCTACTCGCACCCACTGAAATACTAGAAGAAAGATACAAAAGAACTTAATAATAAAATCAAATCCTTGATGGTGAACTAATATATTGAGTGGGATGTAGCAGTGTGCGAAATTAAAGGCATCCTTTAAAGAAAAGTCTCCTTCAAAACAGTAAGCCAGCACAAAAATAAAATAAGATAACAAAAATAAAATATATTAGATTTTTTCTTTTTAGCTTAAATTCTCCCAAAACATGTGTTGCTTTTATACTTCTCTTCCAGCTCTGAAGACTTCTACATTTGTGTTAGATTTGCAGAAATCTCCAGTCCTACAGGACAGGTCAGGAAGAGATTAGAGAGCTCTTTGCATTTGCAATATTTCCAATTTTTTTATTCCAGATTCCCTTTGAATGCTTGTTCTCAGGTGACTCCATGAAGTGAGAAAGCAAGGTTGGGTGTGCAGTGGGGGGGAAGAGGTGCACGAGAAGCTGGGAAGGGAATTACTTCCTTAAAAAAAAATAAATCAATAAAAAAGCACAAAGTATTACTTGGGGGCGGGGAGGGACAGAGAGAGCGCACACACTCCATTTCTGCTAATCGGATTGTGATGTGTTTGACTTTAATATGTGCAGCCAGCCCCTATGCCCTGCCTTGTGCACATGTCATGTCCTTTTAACATCAGCAGCCATTGGCCTGATTCTTAGTCTTTGATAACATGTTCCCAAGTAGTATCCTGTAACTGGCAAGGATGGGGGGATGGAATCATAGTCTTCTGCTGGCAAAAGCCAAATGGTGGCTTTGCTGAAACATTACAGACAATTCAGATATTATCTCCAGCCCTTCTCATTTGATTTCAATTCCTTATTTTTTGTTGATACATCAGACAGAGGCTATGTTGATCATAAAACAAAAGGATAATTCAAACCAGGATTTGCCCTTAATCCTCTCTCCTCCACTCCCCCTTTCGACAGATTTTCAATATCATTAGTTTCCCTGAGTAGGTGCAGTTTCTTTCTCGTTTGGAAAGGGAAGAGCTGTCAGGCTCAGGCAGCTGATACTGTGAAAACTTTAATGGGTTTCAGAATGGAGAGAGAATTCTGAAATATTTTAACGGAAAAGATCAAGTTATAATAAGGCACGCAGGAACCGACAAGCCAATAGTCAGCAACGAGAATGCACTGGCTTACTCAGTCCTTACTCAGATAAAGTTTGGCTGCAGGATTGGGCATTGTACTTTCAATTAGAATCAGCCTTTATTTTGGAAATAGGTAATAACAAAACAAAAGAGAGAGAAAATTAATTGTGAGAGAGCAAAGTGTGTTCAATTCTTCTCTAGGAACGGTCTGCATTGAACTGAACACAAAATGGCATGCTATCTCTGCTGACAGCAAAGTGCACTTTATGGATGATCACTGTATAGACCCAGCAAAGAGAGAACTGAAGGCATAACAATTGCATTGCAAAAGAGAGGCACAAGCTTCCTAAAAAGCAGAAAAACTAAATAGTTAAGCAAGTTCAGTGGTATTCCTTCTGCATGGTCTCTGAGGCCTGGCCTGCACTGGGGGGCGGGGTGTCACTCTAAGTTATGCAACTTCAGCTACGTGAATAACATAACTGCAGTTGATGTACTTAGATCTACTCGCCATGGTGTCTTCTGGTGGAGTACCGGAGTTGATGGGAGAGTGCTCGGCAGTTGATTTATCGAGTCGATCCAATGGGTAATATAGACAAGCCCTCAGTTATATAGTACCTTTCATCTAAAGGCAGCCCAAAAGGCTTAACAGTGACTGTACCAACTCTGGCCCCCAAGCTCCCCTACATATGTGGACACAGAGAGAAGCCTATACATACTAAGGACAGCTCAGGGGGCATGGAATTGCCCATTCTGTGACATGCCCCTTCACCTTCCTCAGGAGAACTCCATGGGCTCCAGGTGCATGTGTCATAAACAGATAGCTAAGGGTTAATGTCTCTTTCACCTGGAAAGGGGTAACAAAGAACACCTGACCAGAGGACCAATCAGGAAACAAGACTTTTTCAAATCTGGGTGGAGGGAAGTTTTGGGTGTAAGTTTTTTGTTCTTTGTCTTGGGTCTGTGCCCTCTCCGCTCTGAGAGGGATCTATCTATCTTCAAGCTTATAATCTTCTGTTTTCAAATGTAAGTACAAGGATAGTAAGACAATAGGTTTATATTGGTTTTTTTGTATTTACATGTGTGTAGTTGCTGGAATGTGTTAAATTGTATTCTTTTTGGATAAGGCTGTTTATTCATTTTTTTTTCCTTTAAGCAATTGACCCTGTATATTGTCACCTTGATACAGAGACCATTTTATGTCCTTTTTCTTTCTTTTTATATAAAGCTTTCTTTTTAAGACCTGTTTGAGTGTTTTTCACTGGTTAAGGCTAAGAAACGAAGGGAGGGGGAAAATCTCTTTGTGTTAGATTTACTAAGCCTGACTTTGCATACCCTCTGGGTGAGGGGGGAGAGAGGTTAGATCTTTCGGTACTTGTGTTTCAAGGACTTGAAGCAGGGAGGGTGGAATCCCTTTGTTTAGATTCACGGAGCTTGAATCTATATATCTCTCCAGGAACCCAGGGAGGGAACACCTGGAGGGGAAGAGGGAGAAGGGAAGTGGGTTATTTCCTCTTGTGGTGAGACTCAAGGAATCTGGGTCTTGGGGTCCCCTGGGAAGGTTTTGGGGAGACCACAGTGAGCTAGGCACTGTATAATTCCTGGCTGGCGGCACCAATAGCAGGTCCAAGCTGGTAACTAAGCGTGGAGGTTTTCATGCTAACACCCATATTTTGGACGCTAAGGTCCAGATCTGGGAAGGAATGTTATGACATGGTGGCAGAAGTGGGATAGATAGAATCCAGAAGCCAGTAGGAATATTATTTTCTTTTTCTCTGCTAGGGCTTTTATGCAGAGAGAAAAAGGTGGTTTTAAACAGAGCCAGAGAGAATTTTTTTTTCTGTTCTCTGGTTGCAGTGGCTTGCATATTAAGCAAGGAACATTTAAGGGTCTTTTGTTATACTATAGCACTCCGATTGAGAGTTAAGTACCCAGCACAACACACATGCAAATAAAGTGGTTTTTCTGGTTTACTTTACGTTTAAAAGATTAGCTAGAGAAAAAAAAAAAGGCACTGTTGCTAGGCAAACCCCAGGAGACAACAGAGCCAGCAGTTCCAACAATAAACACCGGAGGGCACCCCAACACAAGAAAACAAGAACCATGACTTCCAAAGCAAAAATGGAGGCGGAGAAGCAAATCAAAGAAGCAGACCACAGGCGACAAATGGAAAAAAGAGAAAAAGAGGTGGAGCTGAAAGAAAGAGAAGAACAGATCAAACAGGCAGCCCATAAAAGAGAACAAGATGCAAAAATGCAGCCCACCACAGAAAACTACAAGAAGAAGAGGTGGCCCACAAAATAAAACAAGCAGAAGAAGAGGCAGCCTACCGCCGAGAAATGGAAAAACAACAAAAAGAAAGTGAAGAGAGGGAAAAGCAGAGAAAACATGAACTGGAGTTAGCGCAGGCTGGGCAGCATGCTCCAGCCAATCCTAACAACCCTTCGCCAATTATGGTTCCACATCCCAAGAAATTTCCCACCTACAAGGCAGGTGATGACACTGAGGCCTTCTTAGAAAATTTTGAAAGAGCCTGTCTTGGGTACAGCACTCCTGAAGACCGGTACATGGTGGAGCTGAGGTCACAGCTCAGTGGACCCTTAGCAGAGGTGGCGGCTGAAATGCCAAAGGACCGAATGAACAATTATAAACTGTTTCAAAACAAGGCCAGATTAAGAATTGGGATAACCCCGGATCATGCCCGTCAGTGTTTCAGAACCCAAAAGTGGAAACCAGATGTGTCATTTCCCAAACACGCCTACTACATTGGAAAGAATTATGAGGCCTGGATATCAGGAACCAAGGTTAAATCCATAGACGAACTGCACCTCCTCATACAAATGGAACAGTTCTTGGATGGTGTTCCTGAGGACATAACACAGTACATACAAGATGGAAAACCCAAAAATCTCACCGAGGCGGGGGAGATTGGAGCCAGATGGATGGAAGTGGCAGAAAGCAAGAAAGCTACTGTCAAGGGGAACGAATACCCCAGAGGGCACACCGACTATAAACCCTACAACCGAGGGCAACCCAAGACCCCTCCTACAACCCAAGGAAAGCCACAGACACCCTATTCTTCCACCTCACCAGTCTCCAGTAACTCACCTCTACCCAGTGACCAGTCAGCTGGAAGATGCTTTAAGTGTAATGAACTGGGACATATAAAGGCCAACTGCCCAAAGAACCCCAACCGAGTGCAGTTCATTACACAACCATCACACCAAAGATCCCCAGGCCCAGATGCCTTTCAAATACCCTTGGAGCGAAGGGAAATTTTGAGAGTGGGCGGAAAGAAGGTTACTGCATGGAGAGACACGGGGGCACAAGTGTCAGCTATCCACCAATCCTTCGTCGACCCCAAATTCATCAACCCAAAGGACCAAGTGACAATTTACCCCTTCATGTCACAAGCTGTAGACTTGCCTACAGCAAAACTGCCTGTCCAGTACAAAGGCTGGTCAGGAATGTGGACTTTTGCAGTCTATGACAATTATTCCATCCCCATGCTACTGGGGGAACACTTGCCCAACCAGGTGAAGCGGGCCAAGAGAGTGGGAATGGTTACACGTTGCCAAACCAGGCAAGCTTCCAGACCCATTCCTGTTCCTGAGCCGTCCACAGACGTCCCGTCTGTTACCAGAGACCCAGACAGAGGTAGTGGACCCGGATTCCATGCCAACCACTGAAACAGCCACAGCACCTCCAGTCCCAGGCCCGGAACTGGAACAGCAACCAGCACCAGCAAGTGCAACCACATCTTCAAACTCAAAGCCAGAGGGCGCCAGCGAGCCAGAATTGGCAGAAGCAACAGACAGCCATACCCAAAAGGCTCAGCCAGAGCCTGAAATAACCTCAGGTGCACCAGCGGAGAGCGGTTCACCAGCAACGGAAACAACCCCATCACTTACATCGCTTCCAGAGGGACAAAGCCCAAGTCCACAGTCTGAGGAAGAACTGGTGTCCCCAGCCTCAAGGGAACAGTTCCAGACTGAGCAGGAAGCAGATGACAGCCTTCAGAAAGCTTGGGCGGCAGCATGGAGCACCCCACTGCCTCTCAGCTCTTCTCACCGATCCCGGTTTGTTATAGACCAAGGACTTTTATACAAGGAGATTCTTTCTGGTGGATACTGGGAAGAATGGCAGCCGCAAAAACAGTGGTGGTTCCAACTAAGTACCGGGGGAAGCTCTTAAGCTTAGCCCATGATCATTCCAGTGGCCATGCTGGGGTGAAGAGAACCAAAGACAGATTGGGGAAGTCCTTCCACTGGGAGGGGATGGGCAAGGACATTGCCAAGTATGTCCGGTCTTGTGAGGTATGCCAAAGAGTGGGAAAACCCCAAGACCAGGTCAAGGCCCCTCTCCAGCCACTCCCCATAATTGAGGACCCATTTCAGCAAGTAGCTGTGGATATTCTGGGTCCTTTCCCAAAAAAGACGCCCAGAGGAAAGCAGTACGTACTGACTTTCGTGGACTTTGCTACCCGATGGCCGGAAGCAGTAACTCTAGGCAACACCAGGGCTAACTCTGTGTGTCAGGCCCTAACAGACATTTTTGCCAGGGTAGGTTGGCCCTGTTATGATAGCATGGGCTTGGAGCATGAAGCACATGGAGTATGAAGAACTAAGGGTGGCAGGTCTCCACCAGACTATCCTCACAAAAACAAGACAAAATCACCACAGCCGGTTCAAATGACTTCAGTCTCCACAATGTGATACCTTGCAGAAGCCATGTTCTCCAGAGGAAGCAAGGAGCTGCGGTGGGGCAAGTTGAGTTAGAGGCAAGGGAATATGCCTCTAGAAGAGAACAAGGGATCCATCCATGGCTAAATCTCTGGGTGTTGGAACCTGCCACCTATTGCCCCAATGGAAGAATTGGAAAGAAATTTTATGAACGGACAGTCACAGCATTTTCACTTCCTGACACGGATTATTCCCATAAAAGAAAGCAGGTGGGCTTATATACTTGACCATCAGTGACATGCAGCCACCGCTTGTATGAAAAGGATTAGCTGCTTTAAAAAGAACATTATACAGCAAGTGATGATGATTATTTTAATAGACTAAAAAAATAGCAAATGTGAAGATTTTGAAAATGACTAATTTATTACATCAGCAGCAATTAAACACACCTGAATATTTACCTAATTTATTTTAGACAGATGTCTCTTAGCATGCTAATTACAAAAGAAAAATGACTTATTGAGCCAATATGGACAACAAGGGCATGAGTGGAGGACATTAGTGAAGATTCTACAAAACCTACTACCTGGGGGACATTTTCTAACTGTGCAGAATTCTGTTTGGATATTTGCATTTGATTTGTATAAAGGGTGTAGCAAAGTGTGATCAGGACTTCAAACTCCATTCAGAATATCCATTAGGTTTGGATATTTAGGTTTGACTTGATTGTTTTGGAATCTCTGATTCTCCAGAGCTGATCTGAACAAAGTGAACCTCTTGAGTTTGCCATACTGGACTAGAACCTTCATGCTAATCTGCTTTCTCACAAGATTCCTGGCCTTTCCCCTTCTCATCGGCGACACTGTAAAAGTGCCCTGTAGTTCTGGATGGAAACCAGAAGCAAAATAACTTTCCGTATCTAAAGATCTTAGAACCTCTGAAAAGGGCTTACTTCAACTTTGATATTAAAAATGAGCAAAGGTTCACACAAAATCTTGTGTATCCTATTCTGGAGTGGCTTTACTCAGATATCAGAGCCTTAGCAGAGGGACAATTTTCTTAGGGACCAATTTGGAACATGCTTATAAGTCCAGGTAAAGGAGCATTGTCCTATAGAGGAGGTCAAAGAGGAGACCCGATTCCTCACCCCTGAACTGGAAAATGGAGCCTGGACACCCCATAAGAGAAGAAGAGAAGAGAAGAAGTTATATATATCTCCCATCCAGAATGTCTGTGGCCATGCTGATCCACTCTGTGAGACAGTCCACACTCCACGGCCCCCCAAACACCCACATTAGCATCTCCCTATAGAGAGCCACCAAAGCTGTTTTCTTCAGTACCCTTGGGGAAGGGTCCCACTGATTGAGGTCATCACTGCTGTCTAGTCTCTTTCTCTAGGCACTCAGACACCAAAGAACCTAGATAGCTAGTCTAGGAAACAGGCAGACATGCAAATCTGTTTCTAGAGTCAGAAATCATGCTATCTATGAGAGTTCTGCCATTGGCTTCAGTGAGGCCAGCAGTTCATCCCATATATCTTTTACCATGCTGTGCTGAGGACCTCGAGGTTTTAAGCTGCTCCAAGGGTAGAGTAAGGTACCTCAAGACTTGAAGCTAGAAAACAGTTAAGACATAAAAGCAGCAAAGAGTCCTGTGGCACCTTATAGACTAACAGAAGTTTTGGAGCATGAGTTTTCACCCACGAAAGCTCATGCTCCAAAACTTCTGTTAGTCTATAAGGTGCCACAGGACTCTCTGCTGCTTTTACAGATCCAGACTAACATGGCTACCCTTCTGATAGTTAAGACATAATATATGTTGTATTCTTACAACCTATCTTTTTTTAGATGCAAGACTATAAGTATCACCTGCAAAAAAGAAAAATCAGAGCTCCTGTATAAGATTTCCAAGCACCATATTTGCTTTCTACGTAGAAGATAATAATAAAAATTTCAAACCAGTAGAGACAGTACAAAAAACTCTTTGAATCTTTAAAAGAGTGGGGATGAAGTCCAAGACTTCAATTAGATCCATCCCCAACCTGGGTTTGACTGGCAGATGTGCACATCCTGAACTCTTAAACTTTGTCTTGTAGTCATCATTGTGTGGCATTCACTGATACGTACAAGTTCTGCTACAGTAGATTTAAGAGGCTTCTTCACAAACCATTTATAATCACTGTACAGGCAAGTTCAGCCTGTGTGGTGCTGAGTACTAGTCAGAAGTGCAAGCTACCAGTGTGTAACTGCTAGCAAAGCCCTGTAGTGTAGCGAACTGGCAAGGGAATAGTTTCCCTTTTATCTCTTATTAAAAGAGATCAGGTGTTTGCCCATCAGAACTGTACTCTGAGCTATATGTATTTTTTTTTCTGGAATATGCCCATAAACTAGAAATGTGTCTGTTTAAATAAGCATAAAATTATTTGTATCCTGCAGCAAAATGAGACAGTGGAGTTCAGGAGTAATGCAGATGGAAAAGCTCGTTCCTTTCCCTTTCGTGACTAAACGGGTGAACTTTGGGCCTATCCATAATTTTCAAGGACACAGAATAGGGGACCCAGCAGTTGCCAGAGCTTTATTGGAGTCATCATGTAGGATTTTCAGGTCGCATTTTGCTAAAAAGGTACATAAAAAAGTGGAATTTATACAGAAACATGTTATATTTATATATACACACACACATATAATATATTAAACACACAAATATAATGAATGATTGCTGCTGGGTTGACATTACAGCAAAGTATCTGTGTCCAGACTTGTTTGTAACAATCTGTTCTGTACTTTTCCATAGGAGAATAGTATTTCTATGTTCTCCAAGCGGATACTGGATGGTATTATTAGTTGCACTGGCCACAGGATTCTTCTGTTCTTGAATTTACTTATTTTAAAGACTTTCATTTCCCTGGCAGCTGCAAGGTGTCCCTTCAAGGATTTTGCTTTTTTGATTTATACTTTTATACACTCGAATCTCAATTGAGATATCCCAGCTTCATTCTGTTTTTGACCTTACACTATCAAACTAGAGTGACCCTCTATCTCTTAGGACTGGGCTAGACTCCAACCCAGGTTATGCAAGTGCAAGGACAGAGTATCAAAGCAACCCATCAATTGAATCCCAAGGAAACACTTTACGTAAAGCCTTGGTGAAGGCCAGCCAATCACCAGACCTCATTTATAAGCTCATCTGAGTGTACTCAACTCCCCGCCCTTCGAACTTCTGACCGTACTTGTGTGTGTGTGCGTGCGCGCACGTGCGTATGCAGGTCCTGTTTACACAAAACACAAAAACCCTACAGATGGCATGGAAGCAGCTTCATGGAATGAGGTCTGCAATTTTTTTTTCCTGATGAGACTGAACTGCAGTGGCAATGAGCCAGAGTTCCTGACATATCTCCCAGAATGCAATGCACCTGTTTCTGGTCATTGTTCTCACCATGACACTCCTGTCATCACAATAAGGATATCCAGGTATCTGATACCCCCAAAACCCAGCCAAATGGTGACAATCACCAGCGAGGCAACACCCAAGCATGGACACCTTGTGCTAACTAATCTGGAAATGAAACATGCACAAATAAAATCATCATTGTTACCATCATCCCGGTTGAGAAAGCCGCTTTACTCGGCATTGCCTTACTGTCTAATCAGACAGAAAAATGCAGCTGTTATATAAACTTCCCAGCAAAAATCCTTTCATGGTCAGAAAACTCTTGTTCATATGCACACATGCTACTATGCAGACCTTTTGAAGAGACCATCTTCGAAGCGATTGGAAATAAGATAAAGGCGACTGCCATGGAGGGGGAGAGACTACAGCAATTTGAGACAATATAGGCTAGATTACCTGCAAGCTTTGAAGCAAGTTAAATAAACCCTAAACGATCCCTAGAAGTTGCTTAAATAAAAAAATCCAGTTTTTTAGACAGGTTCTCTCTAAAACTTCTATTCCTCTGCTATTCAAGTACCATCCTTTACCTGAAGCTGATGAGAGCAAAATTGGGAGCAAATAATGCTACCATCCTCTATCTTCAATAACACCTTTAAAACATATAAGTGCCAGCTGAATTAGCCTATTTATAAGGCCTCTTTTTGCCCCCTTACAGTAAACTCCTAATGACACTCCACTGCACAATGCAATTCAATATGACTCAAGCTTCCAGGGGTCTTGATCCCGTCTCGATAGTCCACCACAAGAGTGATTTATAAACTACAGCTCGAGAGAGTCACAGAGACTGAAGTGAATTGAGAAAATAGTTTGGGCTTCTAAGTGAATTCAACTGCTATGAATTCCAATGACACCAAAAAAAAAAAAAAAAATCCTAGCTTCATTTCCTACCACTGAAAAGAGGGGAAGGAGAAGATAGAACCTTACTATCTACCGTTCAATTCTCCTATCAGTAATAATGCTGGCACCAAATTAGCTTCTTTTCGACATTAAGGACTGTAATAGGAGCCTGTTTGCATTCCTGACTACATTTGCAAAACTGAACAATTTTTATTTTAATAAGCTGTATGATTGGAAGAGGTTGGGGGAAAAGGGTCGAGTTTGAATGATCACCAAAAACGGAATGCAAATCCCGTGGTACGTGTGGAGGAGAAGGATACAATTGTGCAACTTTTTTTTGATTCAATTTACAAGTGGTCGGTAAAGAAGAAATGTTATTAATGTGTCCCCCCTCCCACCCCTTTCAGAAAGGGCTCTACTTCTTGAAAGTTATTTCTGAGCCGAAAATAGACAAGAGCAAAACAGGGACTGGAAATGCATAATTACCCAAATTCCCTTTTTCAAAGATTTTCCCATGCAAATCTGAATATGGGGGTGAAGGGTTTACTTTTCCCTCCACCTCCTGTCTTTCACACTCAACTGTTCAGTCGAAAAGACAGCCAGGGAGCTAAAAATATATTAATTAGAACTCTTGAGGCTGGCATGAATGAGATATAGTTAGCCCAAACTGATGCTATTACAGCTCTGATAGCTTCATTTAAATTCCTGAATAAAACATGAAATATCTTTAATGAGAAATGAATATAGTTGTCAGGAGGGAGTAGTTGTGATATTGTTACTAGTTGAGATATAGAAGATGAAGACATAATATGAATACCTTCGATTTTATATAAAAATGATGGCTGTTAGGAAAGAAAGATCCCTCTTCAGAGACTTCTTTTAGACTGAATATCAAAAATTATATAAAATAACAGCATAATCTCCTGCAAAGAAACGCTTATAATTGAAGGCTGGCTCATGCTACAGGCTACATGCTGACTGTGTCTATTACAAAGTATAACGGTAGCATAAAAAAACACAATGAAGACAAAAGTAAACCAATCATGTTAACTGCCACACAAAATAGTTATTGTTTTGTTACTCAAAGATTGGTCAGGGGTTTCAGCTCTGAAAAGTACCCTGCCAACACCCACACCCATACCCCCTTTAAAGACAAATGTCAACAAGCAAAACAAACTTGGTTCTTTCTTTTTCAAGGCAACAGTGAGACACAAGGCCATACCAGAAATTAAACAGAAAGAACAACAATACTTTAAACATGGCAGCACCCTTTCATCCCTCCATGGAGCATTCATGAGCTGTGCTACCGAAACTAAGAATTTACTCTTGAGCTGGAGTGGAAGTCTCCTCACCTGTTCTTTTACCTGATTTAACCTGCTTGCCCTCTGTTCATATGACTCTTCCTTATTTATTTTTCTCTCCATTTACAATGATCTCTTACATTTATTTAAGCCTTTTTGTCCATTGGGATCCCAAAGCACTACACTCTACTGTCCTTCTACACCTAGAACTCCCATTGGATTCCATCTGTCTTTTGTATACAAGAGGGAAAGACAAGGCTCTGAAAAGACCTTCCCCCACTGAAACACAGCCAACTCGGATGTGGAGCTCAGCAGCTATTTAACAGTGTGCAGCATCACTTATACACCAGTTGAGAATAGGAAACGAAGATAAATATCATACCAATTGAAACTGTAAGAGGAATATTAGAGAAGTAGAATGTAACTATCCAAACCGGAAATTGCCAAATTGGAAATCCCATTTTTGCTTAATCTTTAGTGGCCACAAAGCTCTCAAGACCTTAACTGAACGTCATCAGAAGTTTATATCAAGTATTTTACATTACATCAATTTAAAACTAATATTCAGGACATAATCGTATGACACTCACAACGTAGCCACTTATTTTCTTTTACAATGTAGTGAAGAGCTGGTTTCTCTATACTCTTTATATTTTAAGAGATAGAACATTATCTCAGGGATACAGTTCCATTTCTCTTCATCAACACCTCTTTGCTTCATTGAGTAGCGTATACTTAATCCACTCTGACTGGGCAATCAATATTTTCCCACCACCCCCATTGGCCTGGGAAGGCAAACCACAGCCAGTGGGAGCCCAGTCAGCCAAACCTGCTGACATAGCAGGTAAGCCAACTGGCGCGGCCCACCAGGGTGCCTACTCTGGCGAGCCGTGTGCCAGACGTTGCCAACCTCTGGCTTAGAAGATGTACAATTCAGTTCTAAATAGGCCTCTTCACTTATAATGATTGATTTTAATTTTTGTAGAGCACAAAACTCTTCTATGGTGGGTCTCAGCCCAGGTCCCAACAACAAAAGTCCACAGCACAAAGCCAACCTTCATTTGCTCCTTATCGATAGAGGTGCTCAATTCCTTTTTCATGTTCAGATGCTGCTCCTCCAGAAATGGACTGAGACCCATTGGCAGGCATGTGTAGAAGAAAAACAGCATGGCAACGCCTGCATGGCCTTCGGTCTGCTCTACCTTTTATCTCTGGAGCCAGAAACAGTCTCACTCCAGTGCATTGAATATCATTCATTCACCAGGAAGCCCTCACAAACAAAAAGGAGCTTGAAGTTACTGGAGGATATAGAGTGAGCTGTTGACCCATTATTAAAGGTATTAGCATAGCACCTTGGAGCCTCAGTCATGGACCAAGACCTAATTGTGCTAGGTGCTGTACAAACTCAGAACAAAGAGACTGTCCCAGCCCTAAACAGCTTACAATCTCAGTGTAAGACAAGAGACAACAGATGGATAAGGATACTTGGAATGGAGACAAAATGGTCAGCATGGTAGACTGTGACCTAACAGTCTGGCCTGCTTTCACACTATCTTGAGAGGCCCCTTCATATCAACCTAGGTATTTATACTCTATGAACCTGATTAGTATCTGAATATCTGACAGCTGCTCCTGGCCTCAGCTGAACAGGGCTTGCAGACAACTCTGAAACCATAGCAAAAATGTAAAAAGTGTTGCACTAAAAGGCAACTGTTATAAAACAAATGACAATTTGGGGGTGCCCTGGAGACACCCTAAGCTGCTGATACAAACTGATTCTCCTCTACAGCACTATTCATCCCTATGCAAAAAAACACACCTACAAACCTGATACTGTAGACCTGAAGTGCAATTTACAGCCCTCATATCACTATAGCTGGAACTACATTCAATTATAGTCACTTTATTTCTATAGTTTATTTCCCCCCCTCCTCCTCCAAACAAATGTTATGCTCCTAACAATGTGCCAGATTAATAGCCCTGGAAACTGAAGACATCTATTTATTTCCACAAAAGGTACAGCATGAGCAGAAGCAGTGCACGCTTTTTCATCAACCCTCCTATCATAATGCTGCAAGGTGGAACTTGGAGAGATCTCCTCTGCTGAGACTGCCTATGTCTGGGGTGTCAATTGTCTGGGGACCAACCATCTATGGTGGTGGGGTTTCTGATGTGGACACACGTCCACTAGACAGAAGATGGAGACCACCCATTCATTTCATACAGACCACAGAATAAATAGCCATTGAATGGTGTCTGTTGTTTGTCACAAACAAAATGGGCTCCAATTAGAAAACAAATAATAAACTGGTAACAGAGATGAAAGTCTCCCTGTCCCTTTCCTTGGGTTAAAGTTTAGCACTGGTAAAGGTACCTTTAAATTTCAGGCGATTCCTCTCCCTTCACTAGGTTTGGCCCCATCTCCTTTCCCTCATCCCAGCTCTTACCTATGCCGGCATTTCCTTGTGGCAGCCTGCTTCCATTCCACCCGGAACCCAGCAGGGTTTATGCAGGTGCCAGTCCATCACTGCAGGGACAGCAATGAACTCTGGGACAGAGCTAGACCTGGAAATGACAGGAAAGGGAGGAGCTATGGTGGCCAGAAAGAGAATATAGTTGGAGCAGGGAATTGTGGGTAGGGAAGAAGTCATGGAAATATCGTTAGATAAGGCATAACCTGGGAGTGCCATGCAGACTGTGACAGACCTGAGTGTCTGCCTGAGTGTTTACCCACAGCCCACATCGGGCTTGGTGAAAAAACTGAGGAAATATATTTGCATAATTTGCATAACAACCAAAAGTGGATGCTCCGCTTTACAAATGCTCCAAACCCATCAGTCCACCCCTAGCTTCTCTCTTTTCCACCCATCCCCCAAATCCCTCCCCACCTGGCTCCAGTACCTCCTTTTCTCAGCAAATTGTATCTCTTACAACTCTATCAGTGGGTGAGTCTCAGGCTCAGCTTCCCTCTCCTGCTCCTTTTGTGACTCTCTCTGGAGGAAGGAAGAGGAGCTTAGGGCAAAGGAGACAATCTGGTTGGCTGGCACAGAAGACAGTCTTAGCCATCAACCCCACATACCTTGCAGCCAGCCAAGTGCCAGAGAGGCAGCTGGAGGCGAGAAAGACAGAGCTGGGGCCTGCAAGCTGAAGCCTGGAGCCAAAAGCTGCAGGCAAAGCCAGTCTGTCTAGCCACTATCCATCCCCTGAGCTACTTACACCCCCCTGCCCCAGATGCTATGTAATTAATGTGCTTTAAGTGCACAGATGTTTACCTGTGCTGCATTCAGCTATGAATCTGGGGGACCTTTTATGTCCTGAGTACTAAACATTGGCATTTCGAAGCACTCTCCCTGGCTGCCCAGTTAAGCAACCATTTTGTTCCCACAATTCCCTGCAAACTGTAAGATGTATGCACCTTGCCATCTCTCACAGACACTTTGCTTTTCTTCCTTCTTGTTTCATGGTTAAAATAAAGGCCATTTCTGACTGAAAGTATCTGTTTGCTCTTTGTGTCTGAAAATACCCGACAACAACAAAGATGGAGTCAACTAATTGTCATCTCTTTCGGGGACAGCACCACAGACATTTGCAGCACTATCTAAAAATGATTTCAATAATTAGTATTATTGTTCAAAATGCTTTACAAATATTAACTAATTGAGCCTCACAAGTAATATCCCTGTGAGTCAAGTTAGAACGAATTATGATCCCCATTTTTACATGAGAAAATTGAGGCAGAGAGGCTAAGCGTCTTGCCAGACCGGGGGTGAGGATTAGAACTCAGGCACTCCCGACTTCCAGTTTTATACATGAGCGACAACTCTAATTATCTGGCTGCAGGCCACATCCCCTTCTATTGTCAATTCAACTGCACTGAGACGACAAATTATTATTTTTTTTTAAAGAGCTGACAATCCCTAACACTTCTGGGACACTCTATTCTCCACAGTTTCACAATCTCCTTTGGCGGTTCCCTCTCCCAAACAGTGTCAATTCCTGAATTCCAAGCACTCACTTTTGGAGCATGCATCATATACATCTATATCTTTACAGGTGACAGCTTCTGTCTGTAAGAGCCATCTCCGAGGCCAGGAGAGAGGCATTAAAAATTAAAGAACTGCAGAGTAGATTGGTTCTCAGTCTGGAGTTTATAGACAGGGAAATGTTTGACAGGTGGTCTCTGCAAAAGAAGTGGCCTTGGAGACACATTCCTCTTGATTTTATTTTTAATTAACTTTTATTCTCACTATTTCATTCCCTTTTTTCCTCTTCCTCCTCCCTACCTGCCCCCACCGCCTCCCCCCAATATTTTTAAAACAGCATCCGTCTGTCACCATTCCTCTTGTGCAAGTGAAGGTGGCCTTAGCACTGTCCTCCGACAGAGAGTTTATAAAGAGCCATTGCTCTATCTCTGCACTCCATTGCCACCCAAACTGCATTTTCATAACAGGGCATCCGACTGTATCTGTCATCTCAAAGCTAACAAGAGTGGGTTCCTCATAGCTCAGTGCAGTGACATCTTTACAGTGCAGTCCATAACCCCTCAGAGATTCACCCTTCAAAATCAGTGCCTCTGCTGTTTTCTCCAAGGCATTTCAGTGAATCCAGTATATTTCAGTCGGTCTCTAGCTGACAAGCAGCAGCCTGTGGCTTGGGCTGAGTGTGTGTTTGTTAAGCCTTTCCACATGTGTCATTCAGGCCCTTCCTGTTTGGATTTCTTACACCAGTTTTACACCTCTTGCCTTACATAAAAACAAATGACCTTAGAGAGACCGGCTGGACTGTCTCAATTACAGTCTACAGGGAGAGACTTCATCTCCTGCCATAAAAGTGCTTCCTCACCTTCCCTCCCCTTCTCCCTGTGCATTCCCGCTTTAATGTTAATTGTAATAACACGGCTTCATCCAAACAACAGAAAAAGATACAGCCCATCCCCCGCAATGCCTACCCTGCACAGACCTTGCTTCAATGACTCCTCCAAAACCACCACAGTTAGAAGAGAGCACTTAACCTTCCATGGGATATTTTTATGCTCCATTTTCCATTCCATTTGGAAGGAGATGAAAGAAAGTGATGGGTGCTTTCGTATGGGTGCTGTCATCATCAGTAGATGTGCTCACTGCTCCCCCCTCCCCACTGCCCCCCAAAAGAGAGAGAACACAGAATTGAAGATGTGGGGAGGAGAAGGAGGGGGAACGAATGGTAAAATAAAGGAAGATTGAACAATGGTGGGTGTGGGGTTCACCAACCGAGTGCAATTTGTGTTTGTAGTGTCCACCAACTCACGGCGCTTGTGAAAGTAGAGGACGCCAACCTGCTGCATATGTGTGCCAGTAGAGTCTGCCAACCCATGGCCAATCTATGTAATCTTCCATTTGTTATATGGCATCTTACATGCTAATGCAGATAGCATTCAAACTGAGATTCATACTACCAGCTAAGCCTAAAGGAAGCCTCATAAGTTGGTTAAACTTCTGCGTGGTACTGGTTTTTAATGGAATACGTGGGCCAAATGTGTGTTTGCCAAGCTACTAAGCAGGCTAAAGTCTGTGTATACCAAACCCTAGACCTTGTTTAACAGTCAAACATGATTTCAACATAGAAAAAGACCACACTGATGTACTTCATGGCCTGTTAGGACTAATTTAGTCTCTCTGTCTGGTTCTCTTGCAACTGCTTATAACAGTCATTATTGAAAGCAACTTGACCTATTTTCCATCAATGCTTGTTATAAGTCAGGGAATCAGCAACCTTTGGCACGGAGCCTGTCAGGTTGTCTGGGACAGTTTGTTTACCTGCAGTGTCCGCAGGTTCAGACAATCGTTGTAGTTCACCATCCCAGGCCAATGGGGGCTGCAAGAAGAGGTGGCCCATGGGACACTTCACCTGCCCCCAGAATGCAGACACCTCTGGAGTGAAGCTGGCAGCATTTTGCATCAGCAGCAATATGCAGTAGTGACAGCAGGAGGAAATGAATAATTTCTCCAGCTGAAACTACAGGAGGAACTTTAGGGAGAAAGAATGTAAGTATCCAATTTGAAATATATCCAGTCACCCCCTTATTATTGCTTCTAAACTGTGGAAGGGTGTTAGCTCAGGACCTTAAACCTCTCCTTCTCCCAGATTCAATTTCCTGCTCTGACACAGACTTGCAATTTGACCTTGGGCAAGTCACTTAGGCCCAGATTTTTAAAGGTATTTAGTCATTGCTGTACTCAGCATTACAATGCCTAATGGATTTAGGACCATACATCATTGCCAAAAGGGATTTAGGTACTTAGGAGCCAATTTCCCATTGACAATCAGTGGGATTTAGACTCAAGTGTCTAAATCTCTTCTGAAAAATCAGATTTAGGCTCCTAAATCAGTTTGTCATTGCAGCGCTAAGCACAGCCATGCCTAAATACCTTTACAAATCTCAGCCTTCATCTCCCTGTGCCTCAGTTCCCCATCTATAAAACAGGGATGATAACACACCTGTGAAGTAGGGCAGTGCTGTGTGACTAAATATATTAAAGACTGTGAGGTGCTCAGATGCTAGGATATTAGGGAGCCAGCTACGTACCTGATGTAGATAGAATCAAAGAGTGGCATCTCGAACAGTAGCAGAGTAAACTGTATCAGTTTAATATGGACTCAGAGGAAAGAGTCAACTTATTGCGTTGTAGTGGTTTATGGCATCCACTGAGATAAAATCAAACATGCACTCAGAAATATTTTTAATTGCCACCAAACCAGGATGGGGGAGTTGGTGAAGATGGATTTCACTAATATTAACCAGTAAGCCTTTAAAGTTCATTTTTAAAAAGCTTTAAAAAGTTAAAATGGACCAGGAAATTACTGGAGGGGAGCATTTTTTATTCTTGGTTGTGTTCTGAAATAAAATTGCGCAAGCACAAGTCAGTAAGTGGCACTAAAGCAGCCATAACCTATTCAAGTACATTTAAGGGGGCACATTCCTTTTTAACCCTACAACCAAATGCCTCTCTGCACCATGTTAGCTGGGAATGCCAGGGAGGTCAGAGGGCGGGCATTTTCAGTGACAAACTCAATGTGCAAACAAACTGCTTTGGTCTTTTGCCCAGATATAAACAACAAAAACAACAACAATCAATCACTCTTCTACTTAGTGCCATCAGGATCAAATCAAAACTATATGCATCTGTTTCTTCCTGTCCTTTCCCTTATTATACCAGAGGCTCTAAGAGTCAGGCTTTGGCTTATCAGTCTCATTGTATTAGCTTGATAAACCACCAGCTTACCTATAATACAGCAGACTGAAAAAATCCTTCGGGCTACTGGATAATAAAGAACAAATAAATAATAATGTGCCCTAATATGTATCAGTTGAAAAACCCTGAGTGTGATGGCCCAAAGATAAACAGCATATTTACTTTCTCTGGAATGTAGGTGACTTAATCTCATTTCTTTGGCACATATGAATATACAGTCAATCAGAGACCCACAATAGGTAGTATATGAAATATATTCCCTTCTCCCCCCCCACCTCTTCTAACAAAGAGGGGCATGAAAGGAAAGGACATTAAAACATATTGTTGCTTTGTCTCCCTCTGATAGATTTAATGCCTTGGCATGCTGACAGATAACTGGCAGCTTTCCATTCCTTGGAACTAGGTTACTGGACTGCACAGCCCAGACAGCAGTTTAACCTGAGGGTCAAAGGGCAGTCAGGCGTTATCTACCAACTGGGCACATTTCCTCTGCATCTGTGACTTCAATATCCACATTCAGACACTGACAGGAGGACAAGACCTAATGGGATCTCCTTTGGTATTTAGAAATTTAAAGGGCCACATTCATTTTAAGGGCTTGTGAAATGCATTAACAAAAAAACTCATTTTGAATGAAAGATTAGATAGATAGATAGATAGATAGATAGATAGATAGATAGATACTCTTCTTTAAAATAATCTTTATCTAGCTTTCTGATTTTCCTGGGCTTGCTCATCTATTGACAAAAGGAAAAAATAAAAGCAGCAAAGAATCCTGTGGCACCTTATAGACTAACAGACGTTTTGGAGCATGAGCTTTCGTGGGTGAATACCCACTTCTTCAGATGCATCTGAAGAAGTGGGTATTCACCCACGAAAGCTCATGCTCCAAAACGTCTGTTAGTCTATAAGGTGCCACAGGATTCTTTGCTGCTTTTACAGATCCAGACTAACACGGCTACCCCTCTGACACAAGGAAAAAATAGTTATGCACTTTATTAATGAGAAAATAACTACACCCTCTAATGAGCTCACACGGGGGGGGGGGGGGGAGGAAAAGGACAAAAATGCCATATCACCCATGGCACAAACACTTTTCACAAAATGATCACTCCATATCTGACCTCTTAATCCTCATTCTCGAAGGAAATCTGCACAACACCTTCAAAAGACAAGCCTGGGAACTTAAATTCGTAATTTTGCTACATGCTAAAAAATCATGGATTCCATAAAGACATTGGATGTATGGCTCATTACAATCTGTAACCCAGAGACCCTCCTTTGTCCTCTGGCTGTAGAGGTGTTAACTGCCCACTTCACTTTGAAACATGTATTAACTCCTTATGCTTAACAATCCACCTTGTATTTAGCTGTGACACTCAGAGCACCATTCCCAGACCTGAAGAAGAGCTCTGTGTAAGCTCAAAAGCTTGTCTCTTCTATCAACAGCAGTTGGTCCAATAAAAGACATTACCTCATCCACCTTGTCTCTCTAAAATAAAATTTCCAATTTAATAACTTGATTGCAAAATGGATGTCTAGAATTTTGTGTAATACATTTTAAGGCACAGTTACATGACAGGAACAAATAGAGTTCCTATTTTATCAAGACCACCCTCCCCCATCACCTCATCCCCACACAGCCTGACAAAACATTATTATGGTAAGTGTAAGATGTGGGTCCAGATCCTGGGTGGTGCTTCAGGATGGCTTGGTGCAGTTCAGAAGATGGTGGTGTTGGGGAGCAAGGGTCTGTAACCACATTTGTGCTCCCACAGTCTTGGGACAGTTGAGGGATCACTTCAGTCCCAGGTGTATCTTGGAGCAGCCTGAAGGCTAATCACATTTATGTCAGCTGCCAAAAATTCCAGGGCGCTGTTCCAGGAGCTAGCAATCAACCAAGCATAAGGGATCCCTAGTCATGCCCTCTGTGCCAGCAGCCAGGAAGGAGGTGACAGCTCTACTCTTCCCAGAGATTCCTTCTCACTGCAGGGAATCCTGAGCTGTGAAGATAGCAAAGCAGCCTGAATGTACCAGAGAATCAGGCCTGTGCTCTGTAACAACAGGTAGAATAAAACAATGTAACCTTATGTTATTATATGAGCTCCTTTTATTGGTGACTCTGCTGCTCTAGTTGCTAAGTAACACACATGGCCCAATGAAGGGACTTCCCAACACAGCTGTGTCCCGAACATGGCAACCAAGTGTTTTAAATAGCCTTATAGGCCTAGTTTGTTTTCATTGCACCCTTAGAAGCTGGAAGGCAGAAATCATTAGAGTGCTGATCGACTCAGGATTAAGAGAGCATAGCACTTTTCGCCTTGCATTAACTGGTTCAAAGCCGTCCCAAATCAAAAGTAGTGCCCAAAAGACAGAGCCATCTGCTGCATGATTGCTGGCCTGTGTGAAATAAATTCATGGTCTCTGTCCACTTCCTAATCCACATCACAAAACCATAATCACGGTTAATATGTTTGCTGGCATTCACTGTAGAGGGGGTCTCAGATACTGGCCTCCTCTCTGAGCCATAGGGGTGGCTCCTCCAATTCAGGATAGAAACACATTGTTAAAGAAAGGTGGCCAAGATCAATGTCATATTTTCCATCCCCTATCCCCGTCTCCAAACAGGGTTGGTCCTTAAGAGAATATCCTCCTGGGTTTTTGTCTAGACTACTCCATAATTGACTCTAGCAACAGGACTGCCACTATTTCTCTTGGGAGATCATTCCACTGTCTAACAGACCTCACTATCAGGAAATGTTTCCTGATATTCCCCCTACATCATCCTTGCTCAATTTCACGCCCGGCACTGTGGTCAGACAGACAACTTTTGAGCTTGCAGGGCTGTGTATCTAGCTCCTCTTGCAAACACCACATGCACAGAAGCCAGCCCTCTCCTGGTTTTGCTCATTTCCATTTGGCAAGCGGTGACCTTTTTTTCCCATGAAGCCTGAAGTCAACTGTTATTTTCACTTATTTCCTGTCCATGCACAAGACTCCTCAACTCACTGAGAAGAATTTTACAGCTGCAGGAGAAGGAGCACAAAATGTTAGAAGGTTGTGAAAAAAAATGAGTGGCCTGTTTTCAATTTGGCAAGAGACAGTGGGAGAATTTTGGTTTGCTTTTTTTTCAAATACATCTGGACATTCAGAATCTGGAACAGTCTCTTCATCACATAATTGTTTCAAATGAAATAAATTCAGACACACTCTATATTAAGGGTATGTGTATAAATAGTTAATTTAGAGTTTAATAATGGCAAATCAAACGGTACTGTTAGACAGTCCCACAGGTGGCTTATAGCCATCTAATAATGTGCATCTAATCATCTAAAATCCATGTTCTTCATGTCTGTAACATGCTGGTAACATCTATTTGTAAGTTATTAACCCTTTATAAACTATTTATAAATGGACTCTTTTTATATAATTGTGATCTGTGATTCAAACATGGGGGATAACTTGGGACCAAACTCTCTGCTGGTGAAGCTGATTTACAGCTGGTGAGGATCTGAACTATGTTTTCCACCCAACTCCGCAGTTTTGTCTGAAACTTTGTTCAATCTTGTTTAAACGGTTTTGGGCATCTCAGTGACCTTTTCTGCAAACCTGACTCAATGGATATGTCACAAAAACACCACACAGTTCTGTGGTAGAAAATTCCTAGGACTCTAGCAAGTCCCTTCCCATCTCCAAATATGGTGCCAGATTGTAACCAGTCTGGATACACAAGTGGGCGGATAAGGCACAAGCATCCTTTCCCTCCTCCTCTTCCACATTATGGCCCCAAGTCAGGTCAAGCTGCAGTTAGAGCCCTTGTATTGCCCTAAGCACAAGGGAGGCTAGTGGCTTCTCTAGAAGGGCTGGAGATGCAAAGAAAAGGTGAAGTCATAACCCTGCACCAAACAGCAGAGGAGAGTGCACTCTGGATCCTCCTTCATGGTGGTTCAGCAGCTTTGCAGGAGGCACAATGCATTCTGGAGGTTCCCTTGAGACAGCACAGCCCCACACCAACCCATACACTACACTATGCCGTGTTGGCACAACTTGGTCCTTGGAAATCAGTTCACCCTGTGCATGCGAGCAGGAATCAGTGTAGGGGTTCGCATAACATTCCATTTACATACCACAGCTATTCAAATTAAATTGCAATTTAGCATGATAGATGCCGCTGCTGCTGACATTTCTGGGGCACACAGTGCCAGATCTGGAGGGTGAAGACTCTTGGTGTATTTAACTTAGGGCATGTCTATACTGGAGCCAGAAGGTATAATTTCCAGCTCAAGTAGACATACCCAAGCTAGCTCAGTGGTGCAAGCAGCACAAGGCTCTCGCCCCCAGAGTACAATCCCCTCGGTACCTACTCTGGTAGCTAGTCATTCCCACCATTGCAACTACCTTTTCATTTTTCACATGCTATCTCAATCAGTACGGCTACCTCCCAGCTCCAGTGAAGCCAGACCCTTAGCCATGGGACATAAGGAGGAGTTAGTTTCTAAGTCATGTTTCTGTAATTGTTGCTTGGCTCAGATACATCCTTATCCAGTGAGCAATTCACATTGCAGTGGTGCTTCCCTTCCCCATTAGCTGGGTTACAGGTGGTTATGGTTAGCGAGAGAGGCTGCGGGGAATGAAAATAAACAAAATGCTCTTTTAGGGTCATTACCAACTCCAGGGGAGGCAGGGGCTGCTGTATGGTGGCTGCCTTAAAGTTTGTGGGATATTTCATTCAGTCAATGTGGGCTTGCTTCATTGCTTGAGACACCCTTGATGCTACAGCATGCATTCAAAGTAGGTGATGAGGCAAAGGAGAGTGGAAAGGGGATTTCTTTCTTTGGGGATTTGTACTGGCCTGGTTTAGATTCTGAATCAATAATCTACATGCCTGCTCCAGACTTCGTCCATCTTAGCTTGCCTTGAATCATTGTGAGTACATTGTACTGTACCTGGAGAGATATGAATTAGAGTTGGGGTTGCAATTGCTCCCACTTAGGAAGAAAAATAACTGCAGAAAGGGTTAGCACAGATGAAGGATCTACTACAGTGCTGTAGATTGGGTGATTTATCCAGATCAGAAACAACATGACAAACCACTGTTTCCTATATTCCCAGGGCAAGGTTGAATATTGGGGGAAATTAGCAAAATTGGTTCGATAAAGTTTTTCCATAAATCAGTTTAGCCCCATCATTAAATTATGCTTGGAAAATTTACCTTCTTGACTGAAAAGCACTTTATAACCATACTTAATAATTTAACCAGAGGAGTGGCCCAACTAACCAGCTTGTTCTTCGGTTCGGTCTGCCCACACACCACTCAAATCTTCTTCCCTGTTCACTTAGGAATATCACAGTTCTATTCCTTTCTTCTGGGTTATACGTGGAGAGAGGAATTGACTTAAAGGGACACTGACAACTCGTTTTAAGCCTCAAGTTAATGTATTGCCATAGTTGGTTTTTAATATCAGTTGAGGGTTTCTTTGGAGTGTTGTCAGGATGAGGCATCTGTTAGGCAAAGGAGAATAATAATATTCTCATGCATTATTGAGAATCCAAATATAACAGTGTTGTGCTAGTGCATGAGAATCAGATAATGAAACTGACTAAAACAGTGGTTCTCAAACTAGGGCCACCACTTGTGCAGGGAAAGCCACTGGCGGGCCAGGCTAGTTTGTTTACCTGCCGCGTCCACAGGTTAGGCTGATCACAGCTCCCAGTGGTCGCAGTTCGCCTCTCCAGGCCAATGGGAGCTGCAGGAAGCAGTGTGGGCCAAGGGCCTTACTGGCCCCCACTTCCAGCAGTCCCCATTGGCCTGGAGCAGCAAACCGTGGCCACTGGGAGCTGCAATCTGCCAAACCTGTGGATGCGGCAGGTAAACAAACCGGCCTGCCCCAACAAGGGCTTTTCCTGAACAAGCAGCAGCCCTAGTTTGAGAACCACTGGTACAGAAGACAAAAATGAAACTGACCAATGTTGTTTAATTGCCCAGACTCACAGATATGGAGCCAAAGATTTCTCAAAATCAAACCTGCAGGGTTTGCTTCTTATTGAAATAGGATTAGGTATTAATCTGATCCTTTCTAGAAAGAACTGCAAGACACCCTCTTGGCCCAAACTTTCACAACTGATTAAATTTGGTTTCCTGACTGGGGAAATGGAAGGGGATGATGGTCTTTGGTTTTACTGAGCTGTGAATACCTCAGCTTCAACCTTGTAAAGCATCCATAATGATGGGTGCAAATTATATTAATATACTAAATATCATAAAATAATAAAACCATATACAGAAAATAAATTAAAAATAAATGTAGTTATTAAAATAAATTAATATTATGCTGGAATCTGTAAAATAGCTGTCAGCAACCATGTCTTTACTCTATAGGAAATCACAGACCTCATTAAAGCTGGTAGGCATGCTAGCTACCCTTCATTCAGGCTAAATGGCAGAAGCAGTAAAGCTCCTTTATGGTGTAAGGGTACGTCTAAACTATCTGCTGGATTGACGGGTAGTGTTCGATGTATCGGGGATCGATTTATCATGTCTCATCTGGATGTGATAAATTGATCTGCTAATCGACGTCCATACTCCACCTCGGCAGGAGGAGTAAGCAGAGTCGATGGCGGAGCCATGGAAGTTGACTTGCCACCGTGAGGATGGCCAGATAAGTCGAACTAAGATAATTCGACTTCAGTTACACAAATAGTGTAGCTGAAGTTGCGTATCTTAGTTCGAACCCCCCCGCTAGTGCAGCCCAGGCTTAAGATCACTGAAATAATAGAAGCCACCACCCAAGGCTCTGGGACAGTCACCTAAAAAAGTGGGAAAGGAGGCAGGAGAAATCAGCATTTTCCTCCAAAGAATTCAGCTGACAAATTGTAGGGGGCTGGGAAGGAGGGAAAATCCATACTATCCTCTTGTTTGCTTGCGGGGAGGAAAAAGTGTGTGTGTGTGTGTGTGTGTGTGTGTGTGTGTGTGAGTGAGAGAGAGAGAGAGACTATGAAGTGAAATTTCACTTTAGGGATAAAGGAGAGGTACAGCTGCAGAATTTTTCTATTTTCACTGTTATGAGATGGAGTGGAACCAGCCCAATTTTGCACACTGAACATTTTCACACGCTGCTTCTTTTCTCCCTCCCGCTGCTCATCCAAGATCTAATCCTGGTCCATTTAAGTTAATGGGAGCCTTGCCCTACTATTGCTGCCCTTATCTGCCCATGACACTTGGTGCTGGAACCTTCTTCTCTGCGGCTATTGCCATCAGCAACAGACCTTTCTTCACCTCTCCTACCTTTGTCTTCCCCCTTCTGCTAGTATACAGTTCCCCTTTTCAGGTAAAACATACAAGGAGTCGATTTTTATGAAAGCAGTGGTACTAAATCAATCTGCATAAAAAGAGGAAGCACTAAAAACAAGATAGGATTAGTGACAGAGGGGAGGGTGAGTCATGCTAACTGTAGAAAAGTTCTGAGCGTTAGCTCTGGAATCTAAATAATTAGTAACACATTTCAAACTCTATCTCACACCATCCCTAACATAGAAAGAACCGTACAGTGGAATATAATTAACTCTGCTTCAGCTGTTGGCTGATGATGCTTGTATCGCTGCATTAAGGATCATATGAAATTAATTTTATATTTAATCCATTAAGGTAGAAAAGATGAGAAATTAAAACCACTCCTGGTATCCATTTGCTTTCCCAAACATTTTCATTTAATCCTAGTGCCCTTGACCACTCAGAGGCAAACACTGCTCATTGGGACATCTGGTTGATCATCACTGTGAAGTGCAAACAGACCAGGTGGGGAAGTGGATGGAAGCAGAAACTGACACCCTATATTGGTGCAAAAAGCATCCCGAAAACTGGCTTAACCAGATACCAGAGAAATCTCCCAGCACAGCAGCTTTTATGCCACCCCTTTCAGATGAAAAATGGCTGGAGAAAAGAGGGTGTATTCCAGGACCTTCTATGAGCAATCCCCACCTACCAGAATGGTAGTCAGGGCAACAGAAATCTGGGGCTGCTCTAAACTGAGTCTTGGGACCACACCAGAATCTAGCCAGTCCCACAAGAAGAGGATGTGGAGGCAGCTTAAAACTACCTGTGCACCCAATTTCTGAGCTGCATCAGGCACAGAGGGGGCTAGATGTAAAGCACTTGTATGATATTTAGTAACAAGTAATGAAGGATGAGAAACACAGATAAAATATTGTGCACAAGCCAAAATGGTTCACTGTAGTTGGAATATTTTCAAACCCTTTTCCATGAGTCACCACCCAGCAGCTCTTTAAATATTGAACAGCAAAATCTGCTGGCTGCTGCACCAGTATTACAACTGGGAGGGAGAGTGGCTTTCCGGTCTCTGCCATTCGGGCTATAGTGTCAGTGTCATTTATCAGCAGAAATGTGGCTTCCAGTGAGAGGCTCAACAGATGTGAATTTTAATTAAAAAAAATTAATTTTCAGCTACACATTCCACTCTCTGTACTTGAGCATAATGGCTTCTGGTGCTCAGCATGGGAACCTTCACAATGCTGCTCTGAGGAAAACTGGAACAGCTTCTTCCCAATACAACAGCTCTGTTAAATGCCACTGCAGTTTTTGATTGCTGCTGTTGAACACAAAACAAAAGGAAGAAAAACATGTATTGCAAACCAGAATCTAGGCCAGTGGTTCTCAGCCACTCCCACACTGGGACCCCATTACATTTTCCACACCAAGATCCCTCTTCCCATGGTATGGGGACCTCCAACATTTGGCAATATGGGAAAGGCTGGGCGATTGCTGCCCCTATCCTCCAACACATGCTTGCAATCTCCCCTGGGGACTGCAGGTAGGTTATCACTATTAAAAGTTCTAAGAGCAAATTTAGGCTGCTACGTAAGAGATTAAAATCCCGAACCTCCAGGGTAGCATTCTCTGAAATGCTTCCAGTTATACAGGTGGGGCCAGTTAGACAGACAGAACTGTAGGGTCTCAATGTGTGGATGAGACAATGTATTCAGAGAAGGGATTTAGGTTTATTAGGAACTGGGGAACCCTCTGAGAAAGATGACCCTATACAGGAAGGATGAGCTCCACCTAAACCAAAATGGAACTGGATTGCTGGCATATAAAATTAAAAAGGTCGGAAAGCGGTTTTTAAACTAAAGGCTGGGGGGAAGCGGACAAGTGTGGAGGAGCACACATTTTGGACAGAGACATCCCTTAGGGGAGGATTTATTAAAGGAAATATTCTACAGCCTAGTAAAGAGGAGAGCATAGAAGTTGATAAAGTACAGATAGGAATTGAAGAGAAATCGTCAAATGAAAAACAAGTCCCATTCAATTACATCACATGAAGACAGACAACTAAATATTGACAAATTTTATAAGTGCTTGTATACACATGCAAGTAGTCTAAATACTAACATGGGTGAACCTGAGTGCCTGGTATTAATGAGAATATGGATATAATAGGCATCACAGAAACTTAGTGTAATGATGATAATCAATGAGACACAGTAATACCAGGATACAAAATATGTAGGAATGATAGAGTAAGTGTACTGGTGGGCGAAGGACAATATATGTGCAAGGAAGCAAATATAGCAAAAGTCTTAAATGAATCAAACTTCTCCATAGACTCACTCTGGATAGAAATGTTATTCTTGAATAATAAGAGTATAGCAGTAGGAATAAATTACCAACCACCTGACCAGGATGGCAACTGTGATTGTGAAATGCTTGGGTAGATTAGAAAGACTATAAAAACAGAAAATCCAACAATATAGGGGGATTTCAACTATCCCTATATTCACAGGGTACATGGCCCCTCAGGATGGGATATAGAGAGAGAATTTCTAGACGCCACTGATAACTGGTTCTTGGAGCAGCTAGTCCTGGAACCCACAGAAGGTGAGGCAATTCTTGATTTAGTCCTAAGTGTAGTACAACATCTGGTCCAAGAGGTGAATACAGCAGAACTGCTCAGTAATATCAGTCAATTATAATGTAATTAAATTTAACATCTTGGGCAGGGGGAGAACACTAAAGGAACCTGTCACAACAATATTTAACTTCAAAAAGTGAAAAATGAGAAAACTACCTAAGTGGAAATTAAGAGGAACAGTCACAAGAATGAAATGCCTGCAAGGTGCATGGAAACAATTTTAAAACACCATAATAGAGGCTTAAATTAAATGTGCACCCCAAATTAAAAAAAAAACAGTAAAAGGTCCAAAAGATGACACCATGGCTATGCCACCGAGTAGTAAGAGAGGTGGTTAGAGGGAAAAAAACATCTTTTAAAAACTGGAAATCAAATCATACTAAGGAAAATATAAAAGAGCATAAATGCTGGCAAGTTGAGTGTAAAAATGTAATTAGGCAGACCAAAAAAGAATTTGAAGAGCAACTAGAAAAAGACACACAAATTAACAACATTTTTTGTTAAGTACATCAGAAGCAGGAAGTCTGCCAAACAATCTGTGGGCCACTGGACAATTGGGGAGCTAGAGGAGCGCTCAAGGAAGACAAGGCCATTGATGAGAAGCTAAATGAGTGTTTTACCTCAGTCTTCACTGCAGAGGATATGAGGTAGATTCCCTCACCACAGCCACCTCTTTTAGGGGATGAATCTGAGGAACTGTTCCATACTGAGGTGTCAGTAGAGGAGATTTTGGAACAATCTGATAGAATAAACAGTAATAAATCACCAAGACCAGATAGTATTCACCCAAGCGTAGTGAAATAACTCAAATATGAAACTGCAGAACTATTAACTGTGGTATGTAACCTATTGCTTAAATCAGTCTCTGTACCATAGGACTGGAGGATAGTTAATGTATCACCCATTTTTTAAAAAGGCTCCAGATGTGATCCTAGCAATTGCAGATTGGTAAACCTAACTTCAGTACCGGGCATATTGGCTGAAACTATAGTAAAGAACAGAATTATCAGACACATAAAGGAGCACAATGTGTTAGATCAGGGGTCGGCAACCTCTGGCACGCGGCTCACCAGGGTAAGCACCCTGGTGGGCCAGGCCAGTTTGTTTACCTGCCGCGTCAGCTAGTTCGGCAGACCGCAGTTCCCATTGGCTGCGGTTTGCCATCCCAGGCCAATGGGGGCTATGGGAAGCGGTGTGGGCCGAGGGATGTGCTGGCTGTGGCTTCCCACCACCCACATTGGCTTGGGATGGCGAACCACAGCCAGTGGGAGCCACGGTCGGCCAAACCTGCCAATGCGGCAGGTAAACAAAGTGGCCCGGCCCGCCAGGGTGCTTACCCTGGCGAGCTGCATGCCAGAGGTTGCCGACCCATGTGTTAGATTGATGAGGCATGATTTCCCTTTGCAAAAGCTGCATTGACTCTCCCCTATTAGAATTCTTTGAAGCAGTCATGGTATAAGAGGGAAGGTCCTCTCTTGGATCAGTAACTGATGAAAAGACAGGAAACAAAGGACAGAAATAAATGGTCAGTTTTCACCTTAGAGACAGATAAATAGCAGGGTCCCTCAAGGATCTGTACTGTGACCAGTGCTATTCAATAGATTCATAAACGGTCTGGAAACAGGGGGAAAACAGCGAGATGGAAAAGGTTGCAGATGACACAAAATTACTCAAGATAGTTAAGTCCAAAGCTGAGTGCGAAGAGTTACAAAGGGATCTCACAAAGGATAAACATCATAAGGGCTAACTGTTGTTAATCATTATTGCTAACTTTGATTATTGTTTACGATGGGTTTTTAAATAATTCTTATTTATTATTTGTCTCATTGTAGTGCTTAGGAGCCCAGTCATGAGCCAGTATCCCATGATGCTAAGTGCTCTACAAACACGCAACAAAAAGACAGTCCCTGCCCCCAAAGACCTTACAATCTTGGGGGAAAAAATTAATCATTTGGCTCAGTTTTTAGGTCCAGAAGCCAATGCTTTATAAAGATAGGTAAATATTATTAACCCATTTTACTGACAAAGAAACTGAGGCACAGGGAGGTTCAGTGAATGACTCAGTGTCATACAGTGGAGCCCAGACCTCCTGACTCCCAGCCTACTTCAAGATCAGAACTACTTAATCCACAGTCTTACCTGCCAATCCTTATATTCCTGTTTTCCACTCGTGGATAGTGTTATATTGATGTTCATTGAAATAATACTGGGCAATTGCCTATGCCCTCATGGGAGCAAGCTGTGTAGCTCTACTGGTGAGAAGAGCATCTTAAAAATCAAATCCAATTACATAACTAAATGTTGCATTCTACTGGAATTCCTCTGGAAAGGGTCAGCGGACATTAGTGTGAAAACTAAATTACCATCCACATTGCCTTACAGTATAGGAAATGCTCATCATGAAGTGCACACCCTGCTCAATGCAAAAAGCATGCAGAGCCCATATTAACCACTGCATTGTTTTCTTTGATTCTGCCTTGGCAAGTCAGTTTTAAGTTCCTGAGACACTGAAGTTGGCTGCGTTGGGTTGGCAAAACTGATTAAGACACACTTTGCTGAACACTGGATAGCCTAATCATCTCAGCTTGGAAGAAATTCTAGGCCATGCACACATTCCTAGCAGGGTAAATTGCCTGAGTCGCTTATTTACTGGGCAGGCTTCAGCTAATCTAAACCTTGGTTTGGGGAGAGAGCAGGACAGAATGGTGCCAGATGTCCACAGACATACTGGAACTGGGAAGGTCCCATTCTCCTTCATCTCTTTCGACTCCCACCACATCCGATTGTTTGAACATCTCTCCCTGGACACTGAGCAAATGAGGGATTGGTGGGAAAAATACCCAGAAGGGCTGGAAAAGAGCAGCTGTAAATCACTTTCAGAGTGAGACAGTTTCTCCAGGCCCAGTCAGAACTGACAGGACTTTAATATGATAATAATTCGCATTAGCTAGTTCCCAAAACAAGGCCCAGTTTGTCACCCAACACAGTCATAAAAGACTCAAACTTTTCTATTTGACCCCTCAGATCACAATTCCTCCTTTCAAAAGGCAACAGCTTTGGAGTTGCAGTATGTTTTCCACAAAAATGGGGCCCCAGATTCCAACACTCTTTCGGTCTCTCAGATGAGAACAAGTCCAGCTCTCTGGAGCTCCTGTCCATTCCCCTCCCCATAGCAGCTTCTGCCTTTTGTAACTAAAAACCCGCCATCTTTTGGAAACTTCTCCGAACATTTGATGCCACTGTTTCTTTTTAGTTCATTCACACGAGGGAAACAAGAGGGCCCTCTGATGAATGTTGCGCATCGCCATGGTTACAGCTCAGAAATGCAGCAAAAAGCAGTTATGGTGGGACACAGTGGAAAAAAAGACATGCACCTCTTTGTCAGAATTTCAGAACAGCTGTAATAACACGCCAGCACCCGAACCCATGTAAAATAACTGAAATATTGTGGCATGTTAAATGCCAGCACATTAAAAAAAGGGGGGGGGATTTCAATGTCATATAATTTAAAAGGACAGGAAGCATTAATTTCCAGCTGCACTTCCAGCTTGTTAAGGAATCACGGGGGGAATAAAGGAAGGCAAACAAGCAACAGTTCAGAGACTTAAATATGAGGTGTGAAATAAAGCAGTATTCAGAGGCACCGGCCTGCACTGGTCACAGATTTAAGCTGACAGTTGCAATGGTTTCCCATCTTTATGCCATGCATGGTTTAATTTTTTCCCTTCAGTGATGGAGGTCCAGACAAGTGATGGCACTGACACCCTGACCCTCCCCACTCTGAGGATCTCCAGGTGCTTTACCAAACATCATTTGTTTTCACCTCCCCCAGAGGTAGGTTACATGATATTGTCCACAGTGGACATGAAGGGCCGTAGGGCTCACAAGAACCCAAATGAAGCTGGGAAGAGCAATGTCCAGGTAAATCTCGACAGCCTAGATTGGTGGTGTTAAGAGCATCCTAGACCAGGGGCTCTCAGGGTATGTCTACATAGCAATTCAACACCTGCAGCTGGACTGCATTCAGTCTTGGGCTGGACTCTGAGCTTTGGGACTCCTCGAGGGGGTAGGGTCCCAGCATCCAGGCTCCTGCTTGAGCCTGAATGTATACACAGCAATTTTTAGCCCCATAGCCTGAGCCCTGTGAACTTGAGTCAGCTGACCTAGGCCAGCTGCAACTGTGCCACAGATCTTTTATTCATGTGTAGATGTACCCTCAGACTCTGTGTCTTGGCTCCTCTGATGGGGCCTGGACACCATCTGGGATGGACCTGAAATGGCAGCCTAGGATCAACTCTGAGAGTCCTCTGTGTGCCTGTTCCAGCCCCAAATGCAGCCAGTCTCTCACACCTAGCAGGGATGAGCAAGGTTTCTCCTGAAGTGATCTCTTCTGGCTATCCAGGGCTGCTTGAGCTGACAAAGACAAAGACTGTTTCCTCTTCCTCTGCTTTTAGTGATCTTTCCCCTAAGGTGCCCAGTGGGCCAGCCTGGAACTCCTGGGAAGGGAGGCACGAGGAAAGGAAGAAGCAGTCGACTAGTTGCCTCATTCTCTTTCCAGCAGGTAGGAGAGAGGGTCAGAATGAGGGGACGGGGATGCATGGGGCAACAGGCTAATCAGAACAAGGTCCATGTTCCTCCTTGGACCTCTGGTGGGACTCACATGTCTCTCTCTCTCTCTGGTTTCAGTCTTTCCACATCTGCGTAAGCCCTTGCTATAGAAATAAGCTCCTCCATTTTGCTGAGAGACGTCAGAAAGTATGTGTCGCCTATTTCATTAATCATAGATCTCTATCACTCTCTAGCACATGGAACGCTGTGGACTAACTTTTGCTTTGCTTTGCTTTGATAGAAGTAGGACCTGATTTTGTAAAAAGTTTAAGAACAATTGTCATAATACGTCTGGTGAACAGTCTGGGCTTTTGTGCTCTTGGGCACAATTTTTAATTTTTTTTAAATTATGCCCAGATCAGGCAAAAACACAGGTCATTTACCAGACAAGAATGAAGGCCAGAAGCATATATGCTTGAGTAGGGAAATCAGAGGATGGTTTTGGAGGGACGTGCAATGCAGACAACTCTCATGATTTTATTACGAGTTTCAATATTTTGGGCTTTTCCTAAAGCCCGAGCTGCTGGAAGCAAGAAACTGGCTTAGAATCTCAAATTTCTTTAAAAAAATAAAGTTTGTCCCTCCTTGGTGCTGGGAAAAACTTGAAATGTGAAGAAAAATGCCTCACAGAGGCTCAAAACTAGAAGGCAAATTTTAAAAAAATCAAAACACATTTAAAAAAAAAACCCAACTCATGACTTTGGGAGGCCTGACTGGTGATTTTTGTACATTTGGTGTTGGCAATACTGGATATGCATTGGGGAAGGGACTAACTTTGGATTGGTAGGAGACTCTATAACACAGAGGAGACCTGTCCTCTGTGGGCTGAGATCATGATCTAGCATTCCCAAGCTGTTACCCAACTAGTACAAGACCTGACTCAATATAGGAAAGGAAACACCTATATAAATCCGACAGGTTGGTCACCAAAGCAAGGTCAAGGTGCATTGGCAGAGTGTGGTGTGTTGGAAACCTACACTACCGATGCTACTACTTGGCTTAATCTCTGGGTAAGTGGTATCAGGTCCAGTAGTGTAAAGCTGATCGTAAGTCCAATGAAGTCAAAGCATTTATTCCAGAATTTACACTGGTGTGAGATCAAAACCTGGCCTTCAGTCCTCAGAGATGATTCCATGGCACTTGACAACAGTCTAGATATTTATTTTAAAAATAAAAAGACCCGCAAAATTCTAACTGGAGATTTATTTTCCAATGTAATTTAAATTAATAACAAGAATAACTTCTTTTAACTCAGAAGGCAAGCCAAACAGAGATACCACTTCTCTTCTAAAATTCTCCACACCTCATGGCTTTGGAGCGAAATTGTGGTAATACTGGTTCCCTTTCTTTGTCTCCGCTGCTGACCAGTTCACAAAGCAAAGGGATTCCGCTTACTCAGGCAGGGTTATTTTCTTCTCCAACCTGGGGATTTGCCAAGAGACAGAAACTTGTATCACATCAGCAAGCACTTGAACTGGAAGTTACTAAAAGGTGCCAACTGAAGTAGATGGAGATGAAAGCAGCTTCACATCTACATAAAAAGCAGAGGCTATTTATAGAATGTTCCTAAATAATCAGACATGTTTGAATGGAGCGAACCTTAAAAACTGTAAGAAAGATTTCAACCCCGTTCATCTAAACAAAATAATAATGATTTGGAAATCTCTGCTCTACGTACCTAATATTTTTAACACAATGCAATGTCATGCAGGTTAGTCCAGTCCAGATATACTGTGGATGACTCCAGAATGAAAATACCATTCATCTGAGAGAACATCAAGTTGACAACATATGGCCGAGTCCTGTAAGGAGCTGAGCAGATCCTGCTGGGTGCTGGAATGCTCTCAAATCCTACTGAGGTCAATGGGATTTGCCAACATTCAGCGCCTATCCAGATCAAGCCCACAGTGACTGAATGGGTCATTCCTTAGAGAAGATTCTTCTCTTTCCTCAGCAGGATAGGCTGGAGACGAGAAGCAATGTGAACTGAAACTGCCACAAGCTTCTGCAGCAAAAGGATAGCATTGTCATGGAGTCCTTTGTGCTATAGGCACTTGGAGTTTAAATGAGGGAGAGATAAAAGAAGGGATTTTAAAATGAAGTTTCATTGCAGATTACCAGTTTCTCATTGCTTTATTTTGTGCTGTATGCATATGTCAGATAAGTGGACTTGCAAATAACCTTAATTAGAAATGGGTATTACTCTAGTCCAGAATACACTGGACACAGTTTCTCTCCAACAATCCTCCTGGGAACACACATGGCCAACCTGCGAAGGAACAGACTGACTTTCAAGTTAGCTTCATTCTCAGTCAGGCCATGTATCATACCCAGTTTGTAAAACCCATGTCTATGAATAATTCCTCATTCTTAATCAATTTAGTGGAGAAAATAACTGTATTTCCAGCAAAAAGACCAGCTATTACGGAAACCACACTTTTGAATTTGGTCTTGTTAGATCTCCACCCCACCCAGATAAAGAAGGGTCAGACATGGTCAGGCCGGATGGGACATCTACAGGACAAAGCCAAGATGGTGCCAGTGATTTCATGGGTGGCATTCTTACCTTGGAGTTTGGTATGTAACTCATGGTGAAAGAGGATGCTGTGGTGCATTGGTAGAAGGTGCAGTCTTTTGTAGGAAATGTAAATCTTAAGACTTTACTACGTCTGTTCATTTGAAATTCTATAGTATTCCTTTGCAAGAATGAAGCTAAGTTTATGGAGGGAATGGTATGATGGTATAGTGTAATTTTCGCAAGTAATTGATCTTTGACTATTAGCGGTAAATATGCCCAATGGCCTGTGATGGGATGTTAGATGAGAGGTGGGATCTGAGTTACTATAGAAAATTCTTTCCTGGGTGTCTGGCTGCTGAATCTTGCCCACATGCTCAGGGTTTAGCTGATTGTCATATTTGGGGTAGGGAAGGAATTTTCCTCCAGAGCAGATTGGCAGAGGCTCTGGGGGTTTTCGCTTTCCTCTGCAGCGTGGGGCATGAGTCACTTGCTGGAGGATTCTCTGCAACTTGAAGTCTTTAAACCATGATTTGAGGACTTCAATCGCTCAGATCTGGGTTAGGGCAGCGTTTCCCAAACTTGAGATGCTGCTTGTGTAGGGAAAGCCCCAGGCAGGCAGAGCCTGTTTGTTTACCTGCCCCGTCCGCAGGTCCGGCCAATCGCAGCTCCCACTGGCTGCAGTTCGCTGCTCCAGGCTGTACTGGCTGCTGCTTTCAGTAGCTCCCATTGTCCTGGAGCAGCGAACCGCGGCCAGTGGGAGCCACGATTGGCCAGACCTGCGGCAGGTAAACAAACCGGCTCGGCTCGCCAGGGGCTTTCCCTACACAAGCAGAGTCCCAAGTTTGGGAAACACTGGGTTAGGGGTTTGTTACAGGAGTGGGACGGTGAGGTTCTGTGGCTTGTGTTGTGCAGGAGGTCAGACTAGATGATCATAATGGTCCCTTCTGACATTGAAGTCTATGATTCTATGAAGCTATTGGCCCCAGCATCCTGTCTAAATTCTAGCTGTGTAATTACATTTGGCATGCTTAGACCTTCCTTTGCATTAGATTAGAACTCTTGGCTCCTCGGGCAAGGTTTGGACCACTATGTGGGGCTCCTCCTTTGCAATCACTGTTAAGACTGTGAAGTTAGTTTAAAGGGGGCACAGTGGGAGGGGGAAAAACTGGAAGGAATTATTCCCAGAACAAGATTTCTTGTTAATAAATAATTCCCTTTACTTAAACAAAACAACATAGGATGTTCATTCTCCCCTGAACTTCATAATATAGGATCCTCCCTTGGCTGAAAAGTAAAAATGGCTCATCCAAACTGTAATGGAATACCCACATCAGCCAATTTCAACAATGTTAACTGGCCAGGTTTTATAGTAAAAGAATGGGATCAATGTCACACGATGCTACTTAAAAAACAAAGTAATGCTTGTTTTCTAACCTTTGTTACTCTGACATTTAAAGATGGCTAAAAATGTACTTTGGTATTACAATTTATGCTTTTGTTTACATCATTGCCTTTCAACTCCGCTTATAAAACGGATCTAGACTAGTCAGTTTCACCGTTGATTCTAATTGGCTTCACTCTTGCATTCCCAGGCACTACCATGGCACGGCTGCAATTTGGGTTCACCGCACAACAGGGGAATATTTAGATCCCAGGCAATTCTGGCAGAAGCCTGAACAAAGAGGTTAAACTGGAGTTCTGCGTAAAACATAGGGCGTTTGGGAAGCCTGGCTGGGAATGTGCTTTTTTTTCCAAACTGTTTGCATCTTGTTGTGGCGTTGTGCTGTTGTTGCCACTTGTGGTAGCATGTTAATTCTTCATCTTCATGTTGTTAATGGTGTACGTTTGTTTAAATGCAAAGGTAACTAATGGATGAGAGTTTTAAATGAAAAAATTAAAACAACTTGAAAACAAATCTCAAGGATGGTCTTGCAGGATTAGATTCCTAGCTATCCTACAGACTTCCTGTAGGACTTTGGACAAGTCAATTAGTCTCTCTGTGCTTCATGTCCCCATCTAGAATATGGAAATGAAAACAAACACTTCCTTTGTATGTCTTGTCTATTTAGGTCATAAGCTCTTCATTACAGGGGCCATCTCTTGCTATGCATCTGTACAACAGAGGCCCGGATAGTAATATTGAGCTTCTAGGTGATACTGAAATTCAAATAATAACAAACATCATGGGCCAGATCATGATCTAATTCAGCAGTATTAATATTGGGTAACTTCAAATCATAGTCTAGGCTTTTAGCCAAGTCTAAATATTAGACCAAAACTTTAGTTGACAACTTCCCTTTAACCATCTAGCATAGAACAGCAATTGCTGACTTAGCTGCCAGGTATGCAGTGGTGGAGAAGTATCTCAGCAAATAGTTTGGAAAATGAAAATAAGCAAGAATCTAGTCACGCTAGAAATCAAAGCAGCTTCACTAGCTGTTGCAGTGGTTCCAGAAAGCAAGTCAAGAGTACCCACTTGAGAAGGCTCAATGAGCCAAAACATTCCCTGCACCACAATTTATATTTTCTTAAGTGTTTAAAGGAGATTTCTGACTTTATTTAGTTATTACATTCCCGGTCTAGAAAATACCTTTGAGATGCTACATATGGTTTCAAAGGGGTCTGAAATGAAAACAAAACACTACAGGAGTGGAATGCAGTGAGTGCTTGAAGTTTGTAGAGACATTACTGAAATTCTGACCTTCGACCAAAACAGCTCCTTACTCGTTCTTTGTGTTGTGTAAGGGGCATGGCTGTTACATATTGGTCTGTGCAGCTGTATCCTCCAAACAATTTCACTGCAACATCACAGTCTGTGCCAATTCTACCTGGGCATGAGGTTTTCACCCTGTTTCAAACAGTGGACCAGATCTCCAGCTAGTGTAAATCAGCACAGCTCCTTTGATTTATACCCGCTGCAGACTACTCTCTCAGATGCAGCTCAAAGGATGAAATTGAGGTTAATGGCAAAGTCCATTTGCTTTCAGTGGGATCAGGATTTCACCAAAATATTTTGTACTGAATCTTGTGCTTCGATGGAGGTTTCTTGGGTAAGAGGGTCAACTGGTGCAATGGTCTAGTCTGCAATGCATGATGCTGATTAATAGTATGAACTGTCCCATTGTCACCAACCAGCTTTAAAGGTGTGATAGTAAAACATAGCTGCACGTTTACAGCAGATAGCTTTCAAATTATGTCAGTTCCATTGTTGAAAATGTAAATAATATGTATGGAATGTGATTAGAACAAAGTTTACACTAATGGCTTGTCAATTTTCATTTTGCAAAAAGAAAGTTCTCATTCTTTGACTGTAGACAAACAATTAACACAGGGTCGTACATTGATTTGTTCCACTTCAATAACTTAATAGACGTATCTGAACATTTGAAATTGAAAAATACCAAAATCTTAGTCAACTGAGACGTCATAGAACAAGGATTAAGCTATTTTTCTGATGCAAATGTGGGTCCTATAGCTGCTGTCTATTGGAACCTACACTGATAACTGCTTGTGGCATAAAACTGCAAACCACTGTAACATCCCTGGTTATTGGGAGCTTCTTAAATTAAAGCACTGGGACTCAATGGTGAGATATCAACTTTCTTGATCATGTGTATGCTGCATTAGAATTCAAAGAACACTGATTGTTAGATCTGGGTTGCTATTTTGTTAATATTTGAATACAACCGAATGGCCTCACAAATGATGGTGCTGCTATGGTTCTTGTTTTGTGTGAGAATTTTAGGGAGAGAATATTCTGTAAGGAACCAAATTAAAGTGACTTTTAGAGAATATGTTGAGAAAGCAGGTGTTGAACTCTGGAAGGTGATTATCAGCACCAGAAACCTGACTCCGTAGTTGTACTATTCAAGTCAGGAAACAGAAATGTACCATGTGTCATAGTGGAATGGAAATGAATCGAGACAGCTTGGATATTGGCTATCTACTTCAATGGAGCTATACCCATTAAGAATCTGGTCCCACAAACTTTCAACTAATGGCTTAAGAACAATCTAGAGGTCCATAATTATTCATATAGAAGTTATCCATTGCATAAGGTTGAGAAAATACATTTGATAAATTTGCAAACTGCTATCACCAAATTTGTGAACAGAAAATGAAGGAACATTCAATAAATAAATCACGTGCTATGAATGACTTATCTCCACAGACTATTAAAGACATGTCACTAGAACCATGCTTGCCCTAGATAAGCACCAAAGCATTCACCTCTTTCAGCACCCAACGAGCCTCATGCCCTTCCACTATGCACACCTACTCACAGCATGGCCAATCCTCCTTCCCAGCCTGGAGCTGCTCAGGGCTCTCAGGTCCATCTCTACCAATGGCTTCCACGCCAGCACCTTCTCCATGAATTCCCAGCCTGGGTGAGTAGTCAGGAACCCACAGGAACCCACTGTGAAGTAAAGAGAGCTTCTCAGTATAGGACAATGTTGGAGTTCAATCTCAGCAGATGGTTCAGCCTGGCTCCACCTAAGTGCCAGAAACTATCTTAATTCCCTTGAATAGCAGCACCTATTGGCTCCTGTAACTCTCTAAAAATCAGTAAACCCTCACGTTCCATCCTTCTGGGGATTAACTAGTTTTCACAACATCTCTGCCACCCTACTCTTATTCCTTCCTTAACATTTAAGTTTATTCTGGTCTGTTAGTTGGATCCTTAAGTATTTCTACAGGGAGTCTATAGAAAAGAGGAGTTTTTAATCAAGCAACATGAGTGCATTAACCACCTCAAGAAATGTTACTTTTAAGTGAGATAAAAACAGGGGACAGCTGCAAAACAGAGACATGGACAAGCTTTTGTGGTTGCAAAAAGTGGGCCTTCTGTTTTATTCATAGTTTTCTCTTGCCAAGTCCAATCTCTTTTCCTAGCCTCCTAACCCAAGATATTCTGATGATGGAATTCCAGAGGATATTCAAGTTGTGTTTCTGTATAGTTTGACTGATAAAGAAATACTTTAATATACACTACCCAGCAGATTTAAGTTTTCATTTTAATCTGTGAGTTTGGAGTTTAGCAGGCAAATTTGGCCTAGGTCACATCAAACTGTACTCACGTAGTCTGGGTCATATTTTTATGATTGTATTTTCAGAAAGGCAGCCTCACTTCTGAGTGTGTTAGTTTAACCATATCTCTGTGCTTGCAATGCAAGCTCTCGTGCATTTGCTCTAGTGGTTGTACTAAGAGAAACAGTCCTCTAAACAACAGCAAACCCTCAAAGGCTTCAGTGGTCTGGTCTATTCAGTTGGAATAAGCACCCAAAAGTACAGAGTAGAACCAAAATGCAGGATCCAAATTCCAGACCCAGGTCTCCACTTTATAAAGGGCCAGATCCAAGACCCTGACTATTTAGGAAAGTCTGGATCTGGATCCAGTTTTTGGATCTGGAGTTTTGGGTTAGACCCATTTGAAGTTTCAACATCTTGCATTTGCAAAGTTAAACTGGAAAAACAGACTGAAAAAAAAATCTGATTGCTGCTGAAGTTATTTTATCAGCCCATTGGCTCCTCTAACTCCCAAGGACACTAGATTAACTTTCAGCAATGTCGGTTAAGAAGGAGTTTTGTCTCGGGAAGTCTGCCACTGGATTTCCAGACCACAGGCTCCCATCAGGAGGTCAGTAGCTCATAGAGTTGGTATTTTACCTTGTGAGGGTTGGAAAACACAGTAAGCACAGAGTTTATTTTGGCCCCACAATACAGGACCAGTTCTGTTCCACATTCACCAGAAGACTGTTGTTTCAACAATGGAAACTGAAAAGGGGGAGAAGAGAAGAACTCAGAACACGCAAGGCAGCAAAGCCAAAAAACACATTACAGACATGTCTGGTACAGTGGGACACATGGGTTAAGCCAAGTCAGTGCTCTGCAGGTCAATAATCAATCTGGAAAGCACCAACCCACGATGGACTTGAAAGAACAAATGTATATTACTCTAGCAAAGCCACCAGTACAAGGGGAAGCTTTGGATTTTTTAACAGCTGTTTCCAAGTAAGATATAAAACAATATAGACTCTCATTTTGATATCACCTTCCCTACAAACTGTACATCCCATCATGTTCGCTAGCATTAAATAGGGTGGGAGAAAAATGAAGAGACACGGACAAAGAGGAAGTAGGTGTTTGCAGATGAGATTTGAAATTATATGGAGGGATGTCAGAATGTGTTCCAGACAGCAGGCGATGCAGAGAAGAAGGTTCTGATAACACCAGGGATGACGTTATGTGAAAGGACAGAGAAAAGACTGATGCTAGATAAACAGAGGGAAGTGAGTATAGAGAGATGGGGCAAGATTAACAGCTGGCTTCAGCAGGCATTACTGCTCTGGCTTTGGTGAGGGTTAGGCCTGATTGTGGTGCTGATGACTTTGACCCAAAGAGGTCTGGGGCATGTTCATCCTGAAGAAGGCAATTTTAAACTGTCCCATGAAATGTATGGGGAAGCTCCTGCCTGGTGGAAGAGCCCAGATACAGTTAGAGGTACCTGTGAAAAAAGAGACCCCTCTGTGCCCCATACTCCTCACCGTAGTATGCAAGTGCCAAGAGGCAGGGAATGGCTGAATGTCTTGCAGTATGAGGTGTGTTGAAGCTCCTGCACTAGGCAGGCTGTAACATAAACAAACAACACTTGGCATTTACACGGCACTTTACCTTTTTAGGCGATGGACAAACAGTAACCAGTGGCTGGAGCTTGCAAGCCATTTCCCCGCCCCCGGTAATTGAAACCCAAGTGGTTTAATTAAAAGCAAACAAACCGGGTTCTTACTCAAGGCAGAGGGCAGCCTGTGCTAAGTATTAGGGATAGAAACCACCTACTTCTCAAACAGCTCAGCTGGCATAGTATCTGTGCCATGTGTAAGACAGTTTGGCTTCTGGATGTTAGCATCATTTCCCTCCCCTACTTCTCTCTTTTCCCCTAATGTCACCCTTGAATTGTGTTTCCTTCTGCTTTCTCCCTATAGGGTGACCAGATGTCCCAATTTTATAGGGATGGTCCCTTGGGTCTTTTTCTTCTATAGGCTCCAATTGATCCCCACCCCGTCTCGATTTTTCACACTTGCTGTCTGATCACCCTATCTTCCTGTTCCATTTTGCATCCCAGGTTTTCCTTGGATTTCCTGTCTCCTCACTTTCGTTCATCTGCTTTTTTTCCCATGCTCTCCAAAAGTGAGAGACAAACTCCATTAGCATAAGAATTTGCACCAATGTTTGGAAGCCACCATTTTGGATTGGGTTCTAAATTAGGCAAATGGCATTAGCCCATCGCTAGTGCATACAGCTAGTTCAAACATTCCCCAGGTACTTCATCCCTCTTCACGCAGGACCGTCATCCCCAACTGCTCCAAGCCCCCCGCAAAGCATTTTGAAAAAAAAAAAAAGATCATTTGAAATTATTGTAAAGGCAACACCGCATTATGTCTTTAAAAAATAATAGTCAGACGCTGGCATCTCTCCAGAGAGGAAGGGAAAGTGTCAGATCTCAGCTGGTAAATAAGATGTTACTGTGAAGCTTGTAAAGCAAAGGTTCTTTCTCCTTTGTAAAGGCTCTACCTGCAAAACATGAAGGGGGCTCAGTGACGGACACATTAAAACACCATTAAACTGTGAAATAGAACACAGTGTGAAAATAGATTTAACCTTCACAGCATATCGATCTCTACCCCGCGCCGTGCCTAAGTTCTTGGACAACTGTTTTATAATAGGTTTTACTTATTTTCCTGTTGCTATTCTGACTTCCTCAGAGGAGGGTGTTATTTCTAAAAGCTCCTGACAGCTCAGGGAAAAGCAGGCTTGTTTCTTAGCCAGGGCTCAGCTTCGGAATGCTGTTGCTGCCAGCCGCTCCATAAACAGAAGTCAGTTTTTGGAGAGTGAAGGATGACTTTGGGCAGCAGAGATGACGGGAGGAGGAGGAAGGGGAAGAGAGAAGGTGAAAAGAGAGGAACCCTTTGCAAGGACCCTGCTGAACAGGACACAAGGAAGCAGACCAAGCTGAAATGGCTTTAAAACAGACGTTGCCAAGATTTACTTACACACATACAGAGATATATATGCATTTATAATTACATAATAATGCATAGCCACACACACAGCTGCACATTCAGACATGACATCCATGTGATGCATTCATTTCTTGCATTCCTCTGCAATTCATTATGCCGTTTTCTCTTCTCTTCTGTTTAGGTTCTTAGAGCCTTCACGGTGGGAGCTAAACTCCTTTCAATGATGCAATAAGCAACATGACCTTTGACCCCCTCACCTGCCCTCTGATCATTAATCTATCTCCTCAGGCCTTATTCTAACAATCCAAAACCCTTCAAATAGCCAAGTTGGGTTGGGGGGGGGGTTGTTCACTCTGCCACAGAAATTTTTTCCTCATTCTCCCCAAATTTGAATGTCCCCTCCTATCGCTTCCAAAGTAGCCTGACCCAATACCCAGGACAGGCAAGGGACAGCAATTGCTCATAATGGGGAAAAGAGTTTTTAAAAGATGACTATTTAGGTACAGTCAAGTTATTTTTGAGGTTTTTATAGCTCCCTCTCAGCCGTGGACAAGCAGACTCATGCAGTGACATTTTGACCCCATTGAAATCAATGGGAATTTTCAATCGCCTTCAGTGGATCCAAGATTTTACCCACTGTACTTCAGGCAATTGACCTTAGAGATGGCAGGATACAAAAAGAGCAGCCCAATTAAAACAAAATCTTTACATAATATTTCTATAACTTATGTGCACCACCACTCCTGCATGGCAGAACCATGCCAATAAAATCTTCATAACACACCCACTTTGGTGCATTTTATATTATGCCATGTTCTACAGAAGAACAACAGTGGAGTATTTTAGTCTTTGAACACTGCACTTGAGAGTTTTAAAACATTTATTTCCATTTCTTGTACCCTTGTGGGTGCTCTAATTTGTGCCCCTAGCCAGCGCAAGGACTGAAGGAGACAGAAACACTTTCCCCTTACTCCCCATCAGAAGATCCTGCCCACTGTGTGAGTTATCTGTAGCTCTTTGATTCATGATACATTTAATCAACAGTTTCCTTTTAACTAAAGCCTTCTTCAAGTGGGACAGAACACCCCTGCCATCTGGGTGGCCCAGGGCAAACTATGGACCATCAGGGATATGAGGGCATAAGAGGATGAAACCCCAACTGTCTTTCTCGGGATGAAGGGAGGTGAAATTCAGAGATAAATTAGCTTGATTTTTCTTTCATTTACACTGGGGTAAGTCAGTAGTGACTCTACCGAAATCGGTGAGCTTCTGCTGGCATGGTAGGAGAAGAGAACCGTTTGTTTCCAATAATAATGTGCAATGCTGCAGTGAGAAAGATGCCACACTTTGAGGGATTAAGGGTACATGTATACAGCACCTGGCAGTGTGTCTCAGAGCCTGAGTCAACTGGCTTGGGCTTGTGCTACATGGCTAAAATAGCAATGTAGATGCTCGGGCTGGTCCTAGGGCTTTAAAAAGTCTCCGCCTCACCAAGTTTCAGAGCTCGGGTTCCAGCCCAAGCCTGAATGTCTACATTGTATTTTTTAGCCCCTCAGCACGAGCCCCACGAGCCCGTCAGTTGACCCAGTCTCTGAGACCCACTGCTGCAGGTCTTTTGTTTGCAGGGCAGACAAGCCCTAATATGTGTTGAAGTTCACTCCCAGCTGATCATTTTAAAATCTGTTTGGTGCATTCGTGGGAAAAGGACAGCAAGTGATTGAGCAAGTGGACTGTTTGGCTGCTGCCAGTTCCCTTAGGTTCTCAGGCATTGTGTCACTACATGCAAATATAGGACAGGTAGCTCTTGGCTGGCTGACAGGCGTGTGAATTCCATTGTTCTCTGGAGACAGTTGCCTTTTGCCAGCAACTGCACAGCAAATGCCTTCAGTATATAGCCAGGAGTCCTTTCAGCTCTAAAAACCTACCCCCTCTGCCCCAACACAGAGATGAGCATGTGCTGGGTGTCTTGCTGTGCAAAGCGTATCATCTATAATCAAATTCTGGTCTACACACTTCCGATTAAAGCAAGAGTCAGTCTTTAAAAGCCTGTCGGGTTGACTGAGATTTTCATCACAGAGCTTATTCAAAAGGACACACACATATTGCTTCCCACCCCTTGGTTTGACTTGTTTATTGAGGAGGTGAGCCCTGATGGGCAGGGTCTCTCTTGCACGATGGGTATGTCTTCACTGCGGAGTTAACTTCGGTGATCAGCACCTAGGCTTAGCTTAGTCAGGGTATGAGCAGCCACAACTGCACAGCCCTGCCTGAGTTGCTGTGTCCTCCATTGTGCTGTGCACCCATGTGTGTCTCTGAGGACATACCCCATGGTGCTTTGTGCTGCAATAGTTAAGCCACTCTACCCTTCCTTTCCAGTGAATTGTGGGAGAATTTGACTGTCCCAGACACGGAGGGGTGAGAGGGACCTGTAGGAAGGCACTGGAAGACTGTCAAGCACTCGATTGATTTAGCTTGTGACCTCAATGCAAACCAGCCTGAGTAAAAGTGGCTGCTGACCTCTCACTGTTCTTCAGCTGAGCCCACTAGCCCTGGGATAAAGCACTATCAACCTTAGATGAGGAAGCTGTGTATGTGGATGAGAGGAAGGTTAACGGCATCACCTGAGTAGAGTCCAGGTTAACTCTGCAGTGAAGACCGATCCTGTATGTTTGGACAGTGCCTAGTATAATTCAGCTCCAATTCAGTGAGGCCTCTAGAGGTTACTACAATACAAATAAACAATAGTAAAAACCACACTAGGACAAACCAACGGCCCACACAGTCTGATATTTTGATTGACACTGGCCAATCCCAAGCACTTCAGAAAAAGCTATTGCCACTCACTCCATCTAATACAGTTCATTATGCCACACTATAATATGAAGGAAAATTCCCTTGACAGCAGCTGGAAATTAGTTAATGCCCTGAAATGCAAGTATTCAGGAACCCTTGTAATCCTGTCGTCCCAAATTCAGACTAAAGGCAGATGCTGGGGTTGGCACTTCGTAATACCTCAGGCTGATGCTATTCTCAGCCATATAAAATGTCCCATCACATTTTGTGGCTTACCAGTGTTGTTTTGCTCAGTATTAACCTGGGGTGGTGAATGCCACCAGCTAGCTATATATCGTAGGAAAGCATTTCTCATCTGTTTTAAATTTATTGCCTCATAGTTTCAAGTGCAAGTGCCCCTTTACCCTTGTTTTACCAGAGGAGGCAAACAACATACAGCTGGTTGTCTACGTCATTCACTGACCTACATTCAGGAGTAATACGGTCCCATAGCATGGACATGTAAGTCAACAGTGAATGTGAATGAGTATGTTCTCTGTATTATGCACTGTCCCTTTAATGACCCTATTTCCTCACTCAACTCTTTAGTGCCCTCCAAACACTGGGAATACCTCCCATACAGCTGTCCACAGTCATGTCTAGCTCTCCTTCCTCTCGCAACAGTGAGTGAGAGCAGATTAAAAGCATCCCCAATATAAATTTCCTCCATTTTCAAGTTGCGGAGATCCCCAGTTATGCTTGCCCTTGTGAAGAATCTCACAAGCCTTTTAGTTCAGACTCATCTAAATTATTTCTCAATGACACCTTTGGCCAGTGTTTATCCCCCTGGTAGGGGTTAACAAATATAAGGCATTGTCCACAGCTCCAATGGAATCTTTCTACTTACATCAATGGACTTTAGATTAGATCCATAAAGAACAGAACCTGTTACCCAGCTATTCACTTCTTTTGCATGCTGAGAACTGGCTGTCTATCTCCACAGTAACCCTTAACCTGTTCTAATGCTTCTTCCCCGTGGCTACCAAGGGAGGGACCCCCTCACCCCGAAATATCAATGGGAAAGGAATTTTTTTCATGCTGTTGGATGTTCAAAGGAAATAGCACTCAGCCCTTGGATCAGTGGGCAACCAAGGTGAAGGTCTCTCCCTTATTTCACATATTACGGATACCCGTTCTCTGAGACCTTCACGACAATGTCTTTCTGCTGCCTCTGTTATCGTTGCAATTTGTTGTTGATGGAGGTGTAATGTTCATGGCTGAGATCATTGTGCTTATATTGGTTGTGAATATCAGTACTGTATGGTTATTTCAATAGAATATTTATATATATGTATACACACACACACACACACACACACACACACACTGCAGTTTCAATCTCTACTGCTTATCTGATTTGATCGTCTCTCTCAACTAATTCTAGCAGACTTGTGATGCATAGTTTGCCATTACATATTACACTCCCATTCTGCAGCCTTTACTTACAGTTATTCCCACAGATGTTAGTAGAACTCCAAGGAATGTCCATACAGCACCAACCACAAAGTGGCCCTGATCCTTGATTGATGACCCTACTATAGAAACAAATTCTTGAGGGCAGCTGCTGACTCTGTTTCTCTAGGCTGGTCCCCAGGTTCATCCCCAAAGAGCTCCTTGGAAAATGAGCACAGAATGTCCGCTACCCGCACCCTGCTGAGTGGGCTGATTCAAGGCTTCAAGCTTCACTTTCTACTTCTGGGACTGCAAGCCTTCCATGGTCCCATCTGATCTTGCCACCTGCCTCCTCTTCTTCCAGTCTCACAATAAAACCTGCTGGTGTCAGGAGGACATCATGGGAGATGACGGGCTCTATGCTGGAGTGGTGCCAACCACCCTATCAAATTTTTTATAGCAGGGGCATGTACTGAGCATATGCCACACCTGCTGTTTGTGATGCTGGCCTTGTGGTACAGGCACTTCAGATGTTTTATCCACTCCCTGTGCTACACCATTGTCTGATGGATGTTCTGCTCCACCAGCCTCCAGGGGATCTCATAAAGGTGAATATTCTGTGAGATTCTGCTGCAGTCATGGTTCTGGGTGGACTCACAAGAGAGCCTCTCTGGCCAGCTTGCAGCACACCAGAGGGAGAACATTTTCAAATGGCAGGGCAAGCTGAGCTGGAGCGAGCTGTGGAAGTGAAGCAGTCCATGCAGAAAGAGAAGAGATAAATGCTGAACGAAGGCATACAAAATAGAAGATAACTTGTGGTCTATAGAGACTAAGTGAGAGGGACCTGAGGAGGCCAAAAGACAAGAAGATACAGAACGAGGAATTGTGGGAATGATGATGGACTAGGTAGACTCGAGGGCAGTTCACTGCATCATCGTTATGTCCACACCACAAAATGGGAGGGTAGAGAGGTGGGTCATGTGTCAATACGTGCTCTCACCCTCCTGCCCCCACCGTAGGTATGCTAATGGGATTTCTACACACCACTGCACATATATCTAAGGGCTCTGAGTGTGAATGATAGAGGGGTAAGGGCAAGAACCTGCAGCCCGACATGTGGAAAGCTGGAAGTGTACATAGACCCTATGTGTTTGTACACAGTGGGGCCCGGAACATAGCTGGAGATTCAAGGCAAAACTGTAACACACATACATCATCATCATCACTATCTAAAATCCATCAGCGTAAAGTCCATCAGCCTGCAGCGTAAAGTGTTTCAGTCTTAAGAACATTTACTGCTCTTTTGAACCAATAGCGAGGCATGACTATGGAAGGGATGGCAAGAGTGGTGAGGACTAAGAGGTGTTGCCACAAGTGACATGATGCTCAAAATCCTTGAACAGAAGCATCTGGGCATCAAGGCAGAGTTAAAAACAAGCCCATCGAAAATGAATTAACAATTAAAAATGTATTGAAAGTGGAAAGAAAAAGAGAAATCATTCCTAATTAATTCTGGTGCCCTGCACAACCCCAGACTATTTGTAATCCTACAGGGAACATCTTTATTGATCTGGGGGACGCTGCAGCAGACTTCGGATGCTTATCTCAGCATAAAAATAGGCTCTTGTGTTGAGCAGTGATTTAATTACATGACAATCACTGTTAACAATGCATGGCGAATACCAAAAATATGCAGAGCAAGAGTGGCAGTGATAAATGCAAGTGGATGGCATTGACTTTCAGTAAAGTCGTCTATTGCCAGGGATGGAGGGAGACTACACATATATTTTTTTCCCCTTCTCTTAGGGCAGTGACTTGCTGTGCAGTTTGGGAGACTCTCTCAAGGGGTCTAAAGACACACACGAGATGGGGGAAGAAATAAAGGATCATGATCAAAGCAACATTTGGCACATAAAGTAGTGGAATTTACAACGAAATTGTTTGCATGTGGGAAGATGCACTATTTCCACTGTGCATCTCCACTAAGAAATGAAGTGGAGAAATATTTGCTTTACTTTGGGTGAGAGTGATAGAAAATTGGAGAGTAAGGGGTGGTTGTGACACACACATTTGTGCCCTTAGCATAAGTTGCTTTATGTGCCACAGGGACAAGAATGTTCAGCCCAGTCCCACTGGCAACATACAGAAGGTGGACTTGACAGTGGCAACAATAGATTGCTCATGGGAATGTTTTTAAAGCCTGGGTTTTTGAGTTCTCCTTGGTGTATTTTTAAGCAATCCATTTAAAGGGACAGATCTTGAGCTGGTGCAAGTGGGCTGTGTCATTGTAACTGAAAAGCCCATTTCCATTTATACCAGCAGAGGATCTGGTCCAAAAGATTTAATAGCTACCTTGACCTGAATGGAACAACATCTACTTCCCAATTGTCAGGAGAAGTTTGCAGTTCAGATCCTTTGCTATGACACACCAAGTCGTTTACTCCATGCTGCAGAAGAATCTAGACGGCTGCATAGTTTGGAGCTCAGGGTCCCGAGTCTGGCAACTTGTGTCACTTCTCTGAAACTCCACCACCTGGATGGAGACAGTCATCCATACCTGAATGGGCCTGAATTCTATTTGGTAGGAGGCCATAGTGACACCTGTGCAAGCATGTATGTTACCAGAGGCTTGTCTCTCCTTCTACCCTGGCATTCACACTAATGTGTGGAGGCTGACACTGGGAAATTCCTTCTCTCACCTACTGGAAAAGGAATCTCTATATTAGGGGTCCCCAACACACCACGGGTCACTTTTTATTTCCATAATCTCCATATTATTTGAATGTAGTCATCTATTATCTTTTTTCCCCACCCCTCTGTAGATTTGGGGCTGCTCTAACATATAGGAGCTATTCGAGCAGATGGTGATTACAGGAGTGTAGGGATAACCTGTATGTGCCTCCTGTTCTCCACTCACTGGATTCCCCAGTGCACGGTTAGGGGCCAGTTAGGTGGCTTGAGGGCTACTTTGCACTGGCATAAAGAAGCTGAGGTTCAGAACCTCGGTTCCAATTAAGTCAGCAAATGTTCTACCTCTCTCCTCCCTTCCTCTAATTAAGGCAGGTATCATTTAGTTCAGTCCAACACACTGGGGCCAATTGTCAATATTTGTCTTAGGAAAAAAAGATCTCCAGCCCATTGGCCACTTGCACTGTCAGAATTTCAACTCACTCCTTTAGTTTCCACTTCATAAATTATGCTGTGTTAAGCATCATGACTAGCTACCACAGCTCCTCGTTGCCCTGGAATAGAAGTTTTAGTCTTAAATATATTAAAGTATCACAAATCAATTTTTCAAAGCTTTCTAAATCCTCCTTGAACACTGCATTCTTTTAAATCAAAATGGGGGTTGGGGGGGAAATAGCGGATTAAAAATTGGTGCAAGACCATTGTGGTGCAGCTGAAATGAACCAGTATTCAGTTTGTTTGGGTATGTATATGTTAAATAAAACATGTCTTTTTCTCGCATTAGATTGCCTTGGTACTATAAGATTTTGGTTGTTGCAGGATTCCCTTCCCCACAATGAATCACCTGACAGAACCTCAATCCAGAAATGATGGAGTTTCAACAGGCTTAATTTTTCCCAATTTGAGAGCGATTAAAACACCCCATCTGCAACACGACAGATTAACAATCGTTTGTAGTATCTCAGCCTCCCTCTGAGTTGCTAACTTTATGGATTTTAAAGAGCAGATATTCTTATCATGCTGCTGTGTGATTTGAAGGGGTGGATGCACCAGGGCACTGACACATGCAGCTTTACAGATAAAATGCAAGTACAATATTGAATCAGAAGAGGATTCACTTCTAACACGCACCATAGTCTCTAAAGCCAAAGCTAACATTCCTCAGTCTATCAACTTAGTTTAAAGGACTGAGAATCTAAAGGTTTGAGTTTGGTTAAGAGGCATTTTGTGAATCTTATTTTAAAAAAAAACTTAACAAAAAACCTACCCCTCCATCCCCCCCAGCTCATCCTTGGTGCATTTCTATTGATGTTAGGGGAAGTCAATGTCAGTTCTGCTTGTGAGGGTGCTTGAAGGATCAGGTTCTCAAAAGAAAACAGGGAATGGCATAGAACTCTGGCAATAGTAAACCTTTCTCCTCTAGGCTATTCAGGCTGGTAGCAACAGATTGGCGCAGGTTGGTAGTGGGCTGTTACCATCTGTTGGTTAGTGGCCTATATAAAGTGAGTTAGTGGATTTCAGTCTAGTTCCTAGTGGACAGGTGCCTATACTGTATGAATTCCCATCACAATTGCTACTCAACTCAATCCCAGTTGAAAAGGCCACCGATCAATGATCTAGATCAGGGATTTTCAAACCTCATTACACCACGACCCCTTTCTGATAACAAAAATTACTATATGACCCCAGGAGGGAGGACTGAAGCCTGAGCCTGCCTGACCCCTCCGCCCTGGGAAGGGGGGGTGAAGCCAAAGGGCTTCAGCCCCAAGCAGTGGGGCTTGGGCTTCGGCTATTGGCGGTGGGGCTTGGGCTTTGGCCCTGGGCCCCAGCAAGTCTAACGCCAGCCCTGGTGACCAACCTCCCGTTTGAGAACTGCTGATCTAGGAAGCTGAACTGCCCACTGTTCTGTAAGGGTGGCCAGAGCTGAAGAACAATGATGAAGGAGTGGGGAGGAAACTTTGACAACACTGAAGTTCTGTATCCTAAAAACAGTCCCGTCAAGCACTACTCAAGTCCAGCACTGTCAAGCAAGCATAAAAACTCTTTCAAAGAAAATAAAAAATGGTATTAATGGCAGGGCATGAAGGATCACAGGACAGTTAAGACAAGTAGTTAGTTTCCTCGGAGCTACATTTGAGCTTTCTCTGAGCTATTTTAACAGGAGGTAGAATACACACTGCCCAAGTGTTTTAAAAATGTGTCAAAGGCTAAAGATAAAATATTTCATATGCAGCAAGAAAATGGAAGTTACTAAAAGTCTGCATTACCTGAATTACAAAACAGCAGCCATTTAAGGAGAAACCATTAACTTGAAATCTAGCAATAAAATTTAAACTTATCATTGCTATTGATTAATAAAACTGAAAAGTTCCCATAATTTTACTTTCTATTTCTTTGGTTTGGGAGCGCACCAATCCCCCAATACAGTCATTTAGGCACAGATCAACATGAATCCAGCTGCAGGATCACAGCCTTAGCCGTCTCCCTTGTGGCTGAAATGACTCTTACAAACATCAGCATTCTCTTTTAAAGGACTAAACTCCCCTCTCCCATGAGGACATACTATTTAAAGGATTTTCAATAAGAAAAATGCAATTTTTAAATCAATCAGTTGAAAAAATAATAAATTGGACAGGGTCCCTTTAAAGATGCAAAATATGATGGGTTGATTAAAAAATACAGTTTCCAACAGAGATGACTTTATATGTCCTGAGTTAAAAACAACAGAAAAAACCCTCTCCCCAAAACCAAACCAAAACCCCCAGCCACCCCTTACAATTCCTACTATTTCCACTATACTCACATTTTAATGATATAAATAGATGGTGGCAGTGGTAGGAACTGACATCACTTAAAGTTAAAATAAAATCATGGCAAATACCTGCCCCTCAACCCCTCAGCCCCCCCAAAGAAATCTGTCAATATTTGTTTGACATTTAAAATGGATGTGCTTTATTCAGGCGTAACAACCTTTGTTTGCCTGCTTTCCAGGATATGCATTTTAGTGGCAGAACTTAACCGATATGAATGTTCAAGGAAAAAAAAATTTACTTGAATGCATTCACGAAAACCAACTTTTCAGAAGCAGTTTGTTTGGCCAAATGTACGCAGAAATACTTGATTTGTGGGTACACCTCAGATCCGATATTTGCACAACTGTCCATGCAGTGTATATGTACATGTGCGCACAGCTAACTTATCTCTAGGCAGTATAAGGACCCATGGTCAGGTTTGTGTTTCTGAATGCATGATGATAGTATGAGAGCTTGGGATGTAAACACTGTGATATGTGCATTGACGTTTCCATTATAACAATACCTTACATAACAGAACACCCTTCACCAATTGTGACTTGAGTGTGGTTTTTAAAACAAAAACACACCCCACCATTCTGGACCAAGTAAAGAGTGCTGTGAAGACAGAGACTGGTCATTTGAATGGGGAACATCAATCACCCAAGGCCAGGTCCTGTATGTGAGGACTGGAGAACTCCTTAAGTCAAGGAGGGAGTTGGGAACCCCTCCAAACCTGTGTATGGTCTGAGATCCATAGATAAATCCTGTAGATAACAGGATACTTGTGTTTGGATTTGTGCAGATGGTCACTTCCTCCACGCCAGTCCCAACACCACTCTTTGTTCCCCATAGCAGCATGGCTTCCATTCCAAATCCCAATTCTCTGCTGTTATTGTTATACTGCACTTCCTTCCTGTCAAGACATGTTCTTTAAATACAATGTGCTTACTTTGTATAGTCAGATGTTAAGTACTGTACCACGGTAAATGTTCTGCAATGAATTGGAAATATATATTCTGATTAGATTAATTAATAGCACAAAAGCTTGAAATCAAATGTTTATTGCATTTCAAAATATTTATCATAACAAACAGATCTTTGCAACATATATAGTTACTGGAACATAGCAAAACTCTTATGTTTGTGTCTCTCCAGCGTAATAATCTAATATAAAATATTTAGCATACCCACATTTAAAAAAATAGACATTACCCTGTCTCCTGAATAGAAATCAGTTCATGTGGAAAATTCTATAGAAAAAATACTATTAAAATATTGGTCCCACCTTCTAAACAAATAAGGTTTTTTTGCTTCTTTTGAATGTTTTCATTCAAATGAATGAACAGATCTCACGTGTGTTTAAAAATGTCTCACTTTGGTCCTTACAAAATGACAGACTACAGTATGATAAACTAGATGACAGTCTAGAGTGAGACAATGAAGCATTGTTTACACAGAAGATTGAGTAACTGGTTTAACAAAAGGGGTCGGTGGATATCTACTGTTTGTACAAATAGGAGATTTACTGGAGCTTTTATAATTTCTACAAGGCTCTTTCCAACCAGCTTCATTAACTTGAAGTAAATCAAATCATGCAGAGATCTGACTCTGCCAGAAAGACATGCCGGGAAAGATACAAAATGAAAAAGAACAGACACAAGAAGATAAGCTTTAGAATTGTTGGCAGTTTTTATACACAATTTCTTTGAAGATTTTTAAACTACAATCTAAATGTGTGTGCACGTGTATATAAGGAGATACACACAATAAACACATATGTATATGCATACATATATAGTGTATACGTACGTATTCCAGGGGTCGGCAACCTCTGGCACACGGCTCGCCAGTCCCAGGCCAGTCCCAGGCTAATGTGGCGGGAAGCCGCAGCCAGCACATCCCTCGCCTGCGCCGCTTCCTGCCGCCCCCATTGGCCTGGGAAGGCAAACCGCGGCCAGTGGGAGCCGCGGTTGGCCGAACCTGCTGATGCGGCAGGTAAACAAACTGGCCCAGCCCGCTAGAGTGCTTACCTTGGCAAGCTGCGTGCCAGAGGTTGACGACCCCTGATGTATACTATGTACACAACACACATTTCCTTTTAAAATGACGCCTAATTTATTTTCTACTTTTTCATATATACCTACAACATGAGATCCCAGTGAAACATCTTATTTATAAAATTAAATCTTGTATGAAAAAAATGTCCTGTCCTTCAATGAAGGCATGTAAACATTGTTAAAACTACTTTGAAAAATAAACGATTAGAAAATTACTGAATCTGTGTAATAATCCATTAGCTATCACTATCACAGTCCTATTTCTTTTGCTGGTGGCAGTGCAGGATACCATGATATAACTCTGCTCAAGATAGGTCTGCCAATAAAGGTAGGCCTATATTTACAGCCACTGATTAATCAGATTATTTCTAAATAATGCATTTTCAAGTCAAATCATCTGTATCCTGTGGTTCTCTAGTTTCTTTATTCTGTGAAGCACTTTAGGGGAGGCCAGAGGATGGCAGGCTGAGGGGGTGTCACAAGACTTAGGTTCTAGTCAAGTCAACAATGACTCAAGTGATTTAGCAGCATACGTTTCCTTGAAAGTCAGCGGGATTTGTGCTGTCTTTTGCCTCCCTATGCCTCAGTTTTCCCCATCTGTGAAATGAGTAACAATGGTTACCCAAGTTCGTAATGCACTGAATTCTGTGGACAAGAAATGTTATATAAGGACTTACATTATTGGGAGAATTGAAATTTTCTCAGGGACCCACATCTCCTATCAAAACATCAGTTCTTCATTGTTTGGATCTCATACCATTTCATTCTGCGAGCTACCAGGAAAGACTCCATAGAACATTGGTGGTCAATGAACCAACGTTTGAGAGCTATTATAGCAAAGCAAAATATTTACAACCACCGTTTTGGGCACAGTGCTCTCCTCCTGCTCAAGCTTATGCATCTTTAAGGCTATAAAGTATTTTTCTTCAAGAGCTGTAGTGCTGACATCTCTAGATTTGGACAAAAGCAACAGTTATGCCGAAAAACCTGATGAGATGTAATTATAAATAAGCAAGTCAGAAATATGGTCTTTTCAGGTCGGCAAATTCTCCTAACCTTTCACAGTGGTGGATCCTGGTGTGTCCATTGCCAGCAATGGACCTCATGTCAGGCAATTCTGGCATCAAGGAGTTAACAGCAGTTTTTAAAAGCACAAGCGCTGGATGAAATTGAGATACTGTGGGAGCTTCTAGCTGTTTCTGGTAATTACGATAATAACTTTCTAAAATATACACTGCTTGAACATAAGCAGGGTATCAAAGACTTGTTAATTCAGAGTTTAAACCCTTCTATGTGCTGTGATTTAACTGAGAAAAGAATAGCTCTCATATCTCAATGTAAATCTGTTGGATATGTTAAAAACTAGTTCAGAGCATCTCCTCAAATCAGCTTAGCTGATCTGCTATACTAGGCAGAATTGTATCTTGCTACATACAAACAAGGAGAGCTGAGACATTCGGTCTTACCCTAATAATCCAAGTTAAAAAATGGAACATGTGCTTGTGCTCTTCTCCACCCACTAATTAGTCCTTGCGTTCTGCCCTGCTCTGGTTGGGCTAGGCCTCTGTGCCAAAAAGAAAGGCAGCCCAGGACAGGTGCACATCAGAAAACGTATGTCTTCTAGAGGGACCATCCTGGGCCCATGGCAGTTATTATAGTGTTCATCTGAACCAAAAAAAGGGTGTGGGGAGAAAAAATATGTAAGTGTGTGTATATGGAGGGGGATATTGCATTCCAAAAACTGTCTGCATCCTACAGAGTACTCCATTTCTTCCTGAGGGGACTGGAGCTGCTGTATGGTTTCAATTCAGCACGCTGCACCTGTAAAAACAAATAGACATGACGTCTGCAGTTAGGTAACTCTAGCTCACTACAGTGTGTGTTAATGGCTCCCCAAGGACAAACCAAGGGAAACTAAGGAAGGTTCAAAAGTAATGAATCATTTTCTAAACACAGGAACATGGGGGATTAATTGCAGGAAGGATTTGAGAAGTCATGAATCATTTCTTGAAACCAAAATATTAAAAGCAGATTTTTCTAATGAGATGCACGGGGCACTACTTGATCTAAGCAGTGCCAGATAGACTGCCTTTTTTTTGCTCGCATTAACCTATATGTTTAATAAGACTCTCTTGGGAATGCTAAAGCAAGTGGATCCCAATATTCAGTAAGGTTAGAGTGGTCTCAAAACTGTATACGGACATGCTTTATCACTTTAGAGAGGAAAAATATTTTCTCGAACAGAAACTAAACAAAGATTTTCCCTACTTCCCCACAGCAATTTCAATTGCGATATAATGGTTAAAACATCTGTGATAAATCCAAATGTGGTGTAATTCCCAATTGCAAACTGTCTGCTGCATAACTGAAAAGTGTCCCCATTGAAATCATGAGACTCTTACACAGAGTATGCTGCCTTTTCCGTGCTTCTGTGCCTTTTGTCCAGGTCATGTGCTACTGGCATACAGTAACAGGCTACAATACTGGGGTATTTTCTAACTCATAGTACTAGTAAAATGAAACAAAGGTACTTTAGCAACATATTAAGTGAAGCAGGCAGAGGTGGCTTTGATACTGCCTGGGAATGGTTTTAATTAGATTCTTGTATCAGATGACAAATGTATTCACTTTTTTTTTTTTTTTTTTTTTTTTAGCATTTATGGCAAAACTCCTCTAGGATGGTATATCCCTTCATATATGTTTTACCAATGCTTCCTCAAAGAAAATAGCATCCTCTTCCTTACAGAGCTCAGTCAAGCTACCCAAGGATGACAGAAACCATTCAGGAAAATGTTATAAATGTAAATCTTAAATACAACACAAATAGAAAAGCAGCTTATCTCTAAGTATAAACATTAAAGGACAAGTGCAAACCATCTCTGCAAATCCAGCGCATTCTAGAATAGCATCAACAAAAATACAAATGCACTTAAGCTTAATGTCTCTATGATTATTTCTGTTTAGCTTTTTTCCCTAATCTATAGAGATATTTTTCTCTAGCTATAGCACTGCCATCAACCAATCTGGTGATCTCTCGAAACAAATGTCGCTGGAAACCTTTTCCAACTGTGTTTCTACCAGCTGCATTGACACCGCATGGAGACAATCATTTTCCAATCTCCAACAGAGTAAAATCACTATGGACTAGCTAGATTTTGATCCTCTTATTTGCAGTGAGCAGCACCGTACTCTGCAAGCACTACTGCTTCAGGACTAAAAAGCTATTTCAGTGTGATCTGGGTGGCAGAATCAGGGCCCTCGGTCATAAGATTCTGGATGATTATAAAGGATTGTTTCTTTTGTTTGATTTTGTGCAATTTGCCACCCAGTAAGACTACTTTCCTTCCACCGAGAGAAATAAATAGATCTCGACATTCTAAAAGACCCACTGTTCAGATAATTTGCAGCCAGCTGGACAAGATTATTGAATATAGTGCTTTTAAAAAATAGACATGAATGAAGTGGGGGGAGGGTGATCCTGGCTGGACTGAAAGTTATAATTCCATGCTGGTAGAAGACCAATCTTCTTGAACACAGGTTACTGTATACAGATCTCAAGTCTTTGCGTCATAAAAGGTGAGCGTAGCATTGTCCAAGGAAACCCTGTGTTCAAGGTGGGTGGGGAAGAAGAAATTAGGATGGCAGCTGGCCCAAAGCAGATCACAGCAAGCACAAAGTCATGGAATAATCCCCCCACTCCTGTATGAGGAGATGAGGAATGCAGTAAAACCCTTTGGATGGTTATCTCTGTCACTCAGAGAGATTGTATCCTCCCTCCTCTCCCCCCACCGTCCATACAAATATCAGAGCAAAAAGATGAACAAACCAATAGTTCAGTGACCATGCTGTGCAAGTTCCAGATCATTTTTAAGTAGCTCTCTTCAGGATAAATTTTTCTTCAATCATCTTATGCTTCCGACAAAGGTTTTCAGCTCCCCTCTCCCTCACATTCATTGCCCCTTTTATGGATTTTCCTGATGCCTTATCTCTGTTATTCAAAATGCTTCGGCATTGTATTCCCCAAGCATAGTGCTGGCAGCTCTGAGTGCTGCTTGATGCCCCTGTTGGTGGTGGCCATTCATTACTTACTTTTTGAACATCAGATGGTACCCTGGAGAGGAAATCTAGTAACTCATTACTGTCGATGGCATAGGGATTTCTAAGCTTCTTAGTAAATTTATTTATGCCTAAAAAACAAAACCAAAACAATACAAACCCACTTTATTTATTTATAATTGCTCAGGCAAGTGGGGGAAGGGGCGGGGGGACAGAAATTCACAAGTAAAAATTAGTGTGAAAACAATGACTAGACTTCAAGTCATGCACATGTTGCTGTCATGTGGAATCATTCACAAATGCCTCTTGGAAGGAAGGAAGGAAAAGGAATTATTATATAAAGATTCTGCTTTACTTGGGTGGTGAAAATCCCATTACCACACCAGCAGAGAGGCAGTGGCTGAAAAAGCAGAAATTGTGGAACCCATCAGCTTTTTTTTTTTTTTTTTTTTTTTTTTTTTTTTTTGCGGAGAGGTGGTGGTAGTGAATACATGGATTAACAGCCCATTCTGCTCTGAAATATAGCATCCCAGCTGGGCTTAGGCCTCCACTAGACCAAATGTGGTCCTCTCTTGAAGCTTGAGGAAAAATATAGGAGGTTGGAGGGTGAAAAGAGGAATGGGACAGAGGAAGTTTTCTTTTTCCTGTTTAATTTGAAAAAGAAAACGACTGAGGAAATCAATCCTCCCCCCACCCCGCCCCGACATGTTTCATAGCCTTTTATTCTCACTGCACAGCCAGATTTGACACACTGATTATACTTTGATGCTGTGGGAAACCGAAAACTTATTAGGATTTTATTTTTTGATCTGACTAAGGTTGATAACTGGATTTATTAACCTCTGCAATGCCACTCCTAGTTTGCTCCGCAGAGCAAGCCAAACTGTGCTTAGCTGTAGCTGGTCCCAGCAATGGAATCAGGGCTCACCAGGAGCGCTAGGCAGATCATAGATTTTTATCCCATAAAAAATTTCAGATATCAAAACATTTTCCTGGCCTGAATCAAGCTGAAAGGTTAAAACTCTCAAAAATGCCTGTGAACTGAAAATCTGAAATAAGTGTAATTTGGGTGGGTCAAAGCGTTTACATTTCGAGAATTCCAAAATGCTTTGCTTCAATTTTGACCCTTTTAATTTACATATTTATTTTTCCCTGAATTACCTTAAATTTCAGAACAAAAAGTTGTTTCTATTCAGAAAATCAAAACTTTTTGTTTCAAAAATGTGAAAAAAATGAACAATTATAATAATTTGAGCTTAAAAATGATCAAAAAAGACCCTTTTTCATGAACAGTTTAAGTCTTGCAGAAACGGCATTTGAAGGTGTTTTACAGTCTTAAATCAGAGGGGAAGTGCCATACAACCTTGATCCAGCCCGTTTTCTGAGCAATGACATGAACAAGGTCCGGCATCGGGATTCAGGAGACCTAGGCTCTATTCCCAGCTCTGCCATTGTCAATTTAGGCAACTTCTTTTTGCCTCAGTTTCCCCATTTGGAAACGAGAATTTTAATGTGGCTTTAATGTGTATAGTAGCTTTTTAGATGGGAGGCTGAAATGTGCCATAGGAGAGTTAAGTATTATTACGAAAAGGAGAGCAAATAATAATGCATCTTGAAAATTAGGATATTGGTATCCTATAAGCAAAGAAAGAGGTCAGAAGCACCTACTCTAATCACAACCCAAGCAAAAATTTCACAGCAGTTTTTCTGCATGTGGTTTCAGATCCAGTGACTTCCACTCTCCCTCTCCCTTGGTCTCTCTCTCTCTCTCAGATGTACCTGCTTCACATATGAATGCAGCTTTTAAGCTATATTCTTGTAGCTAAATGCCAACACAATTTTCTGAGTACCTGATTTTTAAAAACAGAAAATACTATAACGTCTTTTGAGGCCTTGCCACAGGGTAGTTGTTTAACATGTATCATATTTGAAGGCCCTGTCAGTCTAGATGATGTTGACTGGATGTATAGCTTTGGTGTACTCTGGATGTCTTCCACATTGAGACAGAAACATATTGTTCCTGAACTTTCAGTTCACAGGAATCTCCTCTCTCTTTTCTTTTTGTTTACTCTTTGTTGAATTCAATCATTTATTTTATGGTTTCTCCCACCTGCAGCTGTTGATAGTATCATTGACTTGTTCTCCTTAGCTCCATCCCCTAATGTTAGAGTGACATTAGCGGATGCTTCATCACTGTAAAACTAATCAGGACTGACCACTGTCCAGACGCATACAGTAACATGATGGTTTGACATTGCAAAGTTGTTCAAGGAGGCTACCCTGCCCTCGGTTTTTGTTCTTTCATCCCCTACCAAGATTTACCATTGTAAACAACCAAGGAAACTGATGAAGGGTGACAAAAACATTCTGAGGGGAAAAAAAAATCGAACTTTCTCTTATTACAGACATACATTAAGGGCCTAATTTTCAGACTCTGAGCTCCATTAGTGCAGGCATAAATTTGCACACAATGGGGTTTTGCATACAAAAATTCTATTCCCTGGTTCCAAAATGCACATAGAAGTTGTAGCCCCGTTGAAAATCAGGTCTGTAAAGCATGTATGCCTGGATTCTCTATAATGGGCAGTGAGAACAAGAAACTACACAAAACCCTGAACAACAGCTCAAATACACCAGGAAAGGCAGGCATCCTCCACGGGAGCAGCAAAACACGATCATAATTTATTATTATTTTAAACACTGCATTGTGATTACACAAAAACCTTCAGAAATGTCCCTGACTTTACTGGATTTGGTCCAACCTCTCTGAAAGGATGCAAAGAGCTACAAGATTTGTTCAGAAGATCCAGCTGATACTTGGATATTTAATGGCTTTGAAAGGTTTGGATACTTCTTTCTCCCAACCTAGTAAGATCCTTCTCCTTTACCTCTTTATTGACCCCCCCTCCCTTCCCATTCCTCCCTCAAAACTAAACCCTCTCTTTCCAACTCACACCCTGCTCCTGACAGCTGATGATATGCTGTGTGAAAAGGACAAGTGATTTCCTAGGTCTTACACATATACTGTGAGGCACTGGCCTGGGTGCTCCATTCCTCAGACTTAAAGCAGCCCCTAATACCTACACCTACACCCCCCCCCCCCACATACCACTTTTTGCCTGACCTTGGAACTCATAACTGAAGGGAAGCAGAGACTGCCCAACTTTCTGAGATACTCAGCTGGATTTCAGCCAGGGCAGGAAGCCACTTATAAGGGCTGGATCCCAAATTTAATGAACCTACCAACAATTTCAGGTGTGGTTCAAAAAGTATACAAAAGTGCGGGCCGGTTCCTAATTTCCTCCAATCCGGTCACCCACTCCTAAATGTGAACCTACTGTTGTGTGTTCTCATTATCACCTCCTACAGACCAACCAGGTACTGAGCCACCTGTTCACAGGCTTGTTTCCTTAGCAGAATTTGGAAGGAAATGATCTTAAATCAAACACTGATTTGAAAACTAAGGAAGTTCTATCAGTTACTTACCAAAATTATTTTCAAACAACTGGATAACAACTCAGTGTCCAGAGGCATGTCAACCATTTGCCTGTACATTTCCCTGCCACCTCTCCCCCACTACCTTTGACATACATTTATCTCTCACCCTCCTTTGGAATGCAACTTACAGGGGCATGTTTTGTTACTTTAATTGGCGAGAAAGAACCACGTCAATGAAGTAATAGAAATAAACAGTATTTCACCCACATCATTTTAGAAACCAGAGCCAGAAAAATACCCTTTGGGTTATACAGTCCACTCTCTCAACTCTGCTATTGCAAGGTTGCTCTCTACAGTACAATACATGCGTTAGTGCTTTGTCTAGCCAAGATTGAAATGTCTCCAGCAACAGGGCTTCTGTCACTTATCATGAGAGACTATACCACAGTCTTGGCACTGTTAGACAATTTTGAAACCTTGTTTTTCCTTTGTCTATTTTCACCCTAGTTAAATTTTGTCATATACATCATACCACCCTGACCAATTCCTCCCCATCTATCTCCCAATCCAGAAAGGTGTTAAATGCCTTTAGCACCCTCAGCCCCCACAGAGTTCAGCATCTTGCAGGATTGGCCCTTAGTGTTTAAATCTTTCAGACACTTCTAGTCAGTTCATAAATTCCGAAGTTTCTGGGATGTGCCTCTCGCTTTTCCTTAATTTCCCAACCAGCTGTGTAGATCCACCAATGGGAGCTCGAGTATTAGTCTTTTAATCATTGTCACCTTATTCTGCTCAGTGAGAGTCTAGACAACCTAATAGTAAAGATGCCAGCAGCATTTTATCTACACTAAGGCTCCCCTTATGGTAACCATGAGAAAATTTTAAGAAAAAGCTCAGAAAAATCCTTAGTCTACCAGCAGAAAGTCTGATCTCTAGTACAAATGTTCATTTCCACCAAATGTTCATTTCCACCAAGGTTTATGTTTATTACTCTCAAGGGCTTACCCCAGATATCTGATGCCTGTAACAGCAAGTTTAAAGATTTATTATTACCACTTATAAATTAATATTGGATTCTTCCCATGCAAATACAATATTATGAAGCACTTACCCCAGATTAAAACAATGTACCTCAATGGTATGAAATACAAAATAACTGTCGCAGCTGTCAGTACCAAGCAGGCCAGGACCGACAGGAAAGGCACTGTCCAGTTGAACGTGCTGTAAATAATAGCAAGAAAACCTCTTCAGTGTTACTGATCTTAAATGCTGTCTATAACTTACAGCCCATTAAGAACTCAATGACTCCTTCTACAATATTCAGTGCATATAAATAAACTGTAAAGTAAAGCACAGAGCCTTTGGAAGAAAGACACGTAGATTTCTGCATCTGGATGCTACAAAGGGAATAGTCTCTAGATTCTACAGATCTTGTTTCATGTCTATTACTATTTTTATTTAGGGAACTGTCACAAGTCAGCAGCAGTCCAAGCCTTTTCACATCACCAATGTGCCTCAGACTTGTTCCAGAGAATCACAAGCAAAGGTAAAGGAGAGATTCAATCACCATACTAATTTAGTCTTTGATATCTTCTGAGAATGGTAACAACATCTTCAGTCATGATACTCTCAAGTGAGGTGGACAATAATCCATTAGGAACAAGTCTGAGAAGCACAGTTCATTTCACTCAGGCCACCATATAGCCTAGTTACTACTGACCAAGCCCTGTATGGCAGAGCTAGAGGTAAAATAACTGAAAGTTGCTATTTATTGCCTCTTCAGAGTTACCCTGTTGCCCTTGCACTCTGCCTCTCTGATCTCCATCTACTTTCTGGCAGCAGCAGCAGCTAAGCACTGGGCAAACTGGAGTACAAGGCATTTGCTAATGCATGAGTGGATTTGCAGATCAGAGTTTTCTTGCATAACGTGGATCACCTGATGGCATCCTCACATCATGATTAAGGTGAAGAGAAGTCAAAGTGGAACACTCAGAACATCAGGCTATACAATAAGATGATCTTCATCTCACATACAAAATTTGTAGGAGAGGGGAAATAATTTTTACGCATTAAAATATTAAGAAAAGAGAGGGTGTAAGAGCTGCCACAATTATTACACAACTGCATAGCTTATTTTAAAAACAAAAACCAAAACACAAAACAGCTCAATACAGTTAAGCTCTTAAAAATCCCTTGGACTACATAATTGGGAGTGACAGAGCTCTGGCACAAACCAGTCTGTCACTTAAAAAAAAACAAAAACAAACAAAAAAAAAAACTTTGGTAGCAATTTTTTTTAATGGTACATCATTTCTGAATTACAATGGAATTCCTTGGAAATTACAAAGGCACCCACATTAATACCAATGGGTTCTTTAAGATCATTGTTACCAAAATAAATACCAGCATTAATAGTGTTTAAGCACTCTGAGCCTTCCTGCCATGCAGCTGGACAGAACAGTACTCTGTTCATAGAGTGGAATACATCTCTTGGCCATTTCCACCACAGCTGGGATGGATGGCGTGGAACCACAACACATGGATTTGATATATTTTTAGCCCTGACCCAACTCCTTATTTAAGTGTAGCTCTGTCACAGACAATCACTTTGTGTTAAAAGGAGAAAAAAACGTGAGGGTCAGTTACACTCCGCTATGGGTGTGATTACAAAATACAAATGTGTGTGTGTGGCGGGGGGTTGGGGAGGTTATTAAGAGACACACACACCCCAGGCTCCCATCTCCATGCTTCCTGGTGTGAGGCATAAGTCATGTGCCTTCTGTTGTGACAAATGATAAAGGACCTTCTCAAGTTTCCTCATGGCAGCAGGAAGCTTCAACTGATACATAGACAAGCACTTCAAGGCACAGGATGGGGTGACAAGCAACAGATAACCCATATGCCCAGCCTTGGGGGGGGGGATGATGGGAAGGAAACTTCAAGCATTAATCCCCACCTAGTTCAAAGACAGAGGATGAGCCAGAGGAATATCCTCAACTGCACCTCTGTGACCACCTGCCTCCAAACAGCAGAGTCCCTTGACCCACAGGTCAGAGTCCCCCATTCCCTACCCTCATCCATAGAGGTAGATAAGAAAGGGGGGAGAGAGCTGGGAACAGGCAGGGCTGCTGATTACTTTTGCCCTCTCTACTTTGAGCTGTCTTCTGTGGTACCACTGCTGGGGAAAAGAAATGGCCAGGCTTGGCGAGGCTGTTACTCTACAATTCCCAGGCACTCTCTGAGGGAGGAATTGATTCCCTTACTTATAGCTTTGCACTTTCCTACACATTTCAGAGCCTAGCAACAAAACATTCACTTACTTTTTAATTCTCTCTCCAAATGATGCTATTTCTTCTAAGATGTTTTGAACTGTTATAACAATATCTTGGACCATGTGGATTCTTTTAATTAATCCCTTTTTCTCAGATTCCTGAAAAGTAAACCAAATCTTTTATTTATTTTGCATTTCCTAAAGTGTTCATAGACAAAATGAGTAAAGAATAGATTTTCATATCCACACGTGCGTATGTTCAGCTGGGAGCAGGAGAGAATACACACACTAGTTTGAAAGGAGGAGAGAGTACACATAGTAGTTTAAAGTATATATACTATATTTATAATATACTACATTACTTTGTGTATCTCCCCCCTCTACTCCTCCACCCCACCCCTTCAGGTGAGCACAGGTCCTTTTCCAATACCCCAGTTTTTAACAATGATTATCTAGATCATCTACCTCACAGAGGCCTGACAGGTAAATGCGTCTCATCCCAGACCTACAATTCTTGCTTGATGTTGACCTGCTCTAGACTTTGCTTTGAGAGACTGATTAGGAGAGGTGCTGAGGATCTGCAGGTGCTCAGAATCTTTCAGGATCATGCCCACTCAGAAGCAATTATTGCTAAGTAATAACACAAATTCTACTAAATTGGGCAATGGTTTTCTGATACAAACACAATGTACCACACAAATGAGTTCCCACATTCCTTGCATTAAACAGTTTTCCATCTAATTCCCTGCTCAAGACAGGATTCATAAGCTTCATAGCCTTATCGACAGCCATTACATTACTCTATACACAAGTAAGTGTCAAGTGATCAAATGTAAAGTTAAATTCTTTCCAATCTCTTGAGTTGGTCTCTCCCAGCATCCAATATGCCTCCACCATTCTCACTCAGTAAGTGTTAATAAACCAGTCTTGCTACAAAACAATATCAGACAATATCAGGCCATCTTTGAGCGTGTCACATGTTAACCTAGTCATTTCTGCTGAACTTTAGAACAAGGTAAGAGCGGTCCTAGATATTTGATCTTCCTCTCTGATATTCTTTCCCCTTTTATCACGTAATGTCCAAATTTCTTTCTGATCATGGTATTGCTGGTCCAATCAACCACTCTAATATGCTCTATTTCCCACCATATCATCTCTACACACCTGTTCAAGACATAGTTGAGTTTTCTTGCCCAATCTGTTTTACATGCCCTGTATATACACCTCTAGCCTGATGTAGCGTGACCTGATATAACATGAATTCGGATATAACGCGGTAAAGCAGTTCTCCGGGGGTGGGCGGCTGCGCACTCCGCGGATCAAAGCAAGTTCGATATAATCTGGTTTCACCTATAATGCGGTAAGATTTTTTGGCTCCCGAGGACAGCGTTATATTGGGTTAGAGGTGTACTCTCATATAATCACTGTCTTTGCTTCACAAGTATTTCCATGCAAATCCAAAAGCATAGAGTATCTCTGACTCAAATCACTAAACATTACAATTCTATCACAAACCCTACAGATTCCAACCTCTGCAGATCTATGAACTTTGCCATTTTCACTGAGAATTTTTCAGGGTTTCAATTTTTGCTTCTGGTTGTGAAATAAGTATTCTGCTGCAGAAACCTTCCTTTTCTTTTGATGAAAAAATTAAAGGAAAAAATAATAAATTCCTTTTACAGAAGCTAACATCACATTTCTTACTGTTTATTTTAGGCCATGGGATTACAGGAAACCAATGTGCAGCAAAAAAACCCCACCAAAGAATGCATTAAAATCAGCATGGTTTAAATCAGCTATGGAAATCAGGACACAATTATCAGTGTTAACATTACATTTCTTTGCATGCAAGTTGGTATAGCTGCAAACATTCTAGTTAGAAGTGTGCAAAACATTCATTCTGTACAAAATTCAAACCCCTGGATATAGAGGTTTTTACATTGCATTTTGATTGTCCAATTTGGTGGAATGTGTTTTAATCAATTAAAGCCCAGACTGTGGGGAGCCTGTTGGAGTGGTACTACAGCCCCCTTGCATGCTCACCTATTTCCCCACTAATTAGGGCCAGATGAGAGTAATCTAGGGCTGCACACATACTCACACGTGGAACTCCCCTGTATTTCTGCCTCTGCACATCACCCTGCCGCCCTCTGCCATGTCCTTACCCCCACTTAGAGTGGATTGGTAGCTCTACAGCCATCAGCTGGAATGGTGGAAGGTTCATAACTATTTCCCTTTCAGCACTAGGTCACTTGGAGAGGAGTTTGTGTATACCTGAGGCAGACGCCATATCTTCAGCTTCTGCTAGGGTGGTGTGATGCCAAGACAACAAGCCCTGAGACAACAGCCACATGTGTCTTCCTCCTCCTTGACCCCCATATATATATTTTAAATAACATATAGTCCTTTTTGTCTCAAAGTAAATTTTAAACAAAAATTCATGATGTGATCAAAATTTAAATATTCAGATATTCCTTTTACTTATAAGTCACTGTGCAATGAAAAGAAGGGGAATTTTAAATATCACATTTGAGTATGAAAAAGAGTACTTTCACAGAATTTTTTAAAATAAAAAGTGAAATCTCTTGAATGTGAAATGACCCAGAACAAAATAACCGTTTAAGGACAAAACAGAAAAAAACCCCAGTCATTTTCACACAGGTCCAGATATAACCTTATTAGGATCAGAATTAAATAATGTCACGGTTATTTTAAACTCTTTGTATGCTGCTGTTATGCACCTTACATACCAGTGGAACACAGAGCAAAAATGCATGGAGAGCCAACCCGGTAACTATCTAGTTCTGTCCAACTTGTAGTTGGAGGGAAGGCAAGAAAATTCCAAAAGTGATCTTCCAGGGCAAGCCTACTCTTGCTGCCCAGAGTTGTAAGAAGATAATCTGGCAGCACTATCTGCATCGTGCTGACTTTATTTACACATCTCTGATTGAGCTACGAAATGCGGTGATAACACAGTTTAACAGATACAACATTACTTCTGCTGCAGCTACCAAGCTGCCTCGGAAAAACAACACAGCAATCCACTCTGAAGGATATAATAGCAATCATATGTGTTTCCTTACCTACCACACATGCACACGTACCAAGTCATTGCTAGATAGTGGCATTTCCAATTTGTTATATAAAACACACACAGGACAGAAAAGTGCCTGCATGTATGTAGTCTACAGAAATAATTAACAAGTGCTGTCACTGAAATTAGATTCTGATTAGCAAGTAATATGGGCAGTTCTTGTGATGTATTTACACAATGTAATGTTTTTGCAAGAATCATTTGGAAATTCCAGGATTTTTTTCTATGCCTCATTCTGTGTCACGTACTTGGAGAGGGAGAGGGGGCGTGGGGATTAGTACCAGGACCCTAACTCCAGACTCACACAGCATAACTCATTAAGTGACACAAAAGGAGATAAAACTATGCACAATAAAGGTCTGATCTTCCACTGTTCTTCAGACCTCTTGTGAGGATCCGAGCAGCCTCAGCGCCTACTGAAGTTTGCAACCCACAGTATATTGGGCCCAAGAAATGATGCAAGAGAGAACTTTCTAAAGTCATGAAGATAGTCAACAAAGAGCAATGACTAATTTATATAGAAATAAATACAGGCAATCATCATGTAAAAAGCTTTGTTTGAGCATCAATAAATGTGCTACATGAGTTCGATGTAGAATGAATTCAAAGGAGGATTTAACTTCCGTACTCTTTCCAAAGTACACAAGGCTGAAGATTCCACAACATTACACTCCTTTTGATATTATTGTACCATGACTTTTTGTGGCCTGAGGTGTCTCAAGTCAATGTGTAATTGGCCCAGTAAAAAAGAAAAAAGGCTGGACACCCACGATTTTAAACCTCAGCTCATAAGGTCTTTGTTTAAGTTTAAATGTAAAATAAAATATCCTGCGTGTTTCCAGCAAATCTTTTTTTTTTTTTTCCAAATGAATAGTGAAATCCTCATTTCTTCAAGGCCTTTTTCTTTCCTATTTCTCAGATGATTACAGCACTGTAGGTGGAAGCAAACTAGTCTTCAGCCCCTGGGAAAGAATTAACACCATCAAAATAAACTTACAACTGCGAATTAATTATATAATCAGTATGTTACTTTAAATCTTCCATGCATATCCTTATTTAAGAAAAACCTTCATTTCTATATTAATTGCATGAACAAAACCACAAAGGAGTCTTACGAAAGATTAACCATGTCAGGAAAAAAAAAAGTTCAACCAATTCAGAAATTAAGTCTTTTGTGTCCAACTAACGCACATCAGCCTGAACTTAGAAAGCAAGATACAAAGCCTTTGCCCATGTAAGGAAAGGTGTTTCCACCTTTTACTCTTCATTAGAGTTATGGCAGCGAATAATTGGCCCATGCAAATTCACTTGAAGAGTTATGTACAATCTCTAAACTTCATCTCACTGAATTTCAATAATTTCCCAGAAAGTTAGGGCCAGTATCAAAAGGAATTTCACTTCAGCTTCAAAACTGATGGCAATGATTTCATTTTGAAATTGTGTGAAATATGAAGGATATTGGGGGGAGGGGTGAAATCTCTCAACAAACAGAAATCCACGACTGGTCAGATATGTTTACTAGACCCAGACTTCCCTGTTGAAATCATTAGGAATTATAGATGCATAGATTTTAAATACAGAAGAGAGACTGTTAGGTCATCTAGTCTGACATCCTGTACAACACAGGCCATAAAATTTCATCCAGTTATTCCTGTATTGAGTCCCGTAGCTTGTGTTTGACTAAGCGCGTCTTCCAGAAAGGCATCCACGCTTAACTTAAGATATGCAGAGATGGAGAATGCACCACTTTCCTTGAAAGTTTGTTCCAAAGTTTTATCACCCTCACAGTTAAAATCATTCACCTTATTATCAGTCCTTTAAATTTCTTCCCATGGAAACATCCAGTATAGTGGGTGTTACATTACAAATCCAAGGACAGTTTCTAATGCTGTTTTTTAAGTGCACTTCTGACTCACATGGTAATGTATTGTATGCACATAACTGAGATTTCAAGCCTGAAATCACAAACAATTCCTCAATGGCTTTATAACACTTGGATTTCGGTTTAGTTACATAAAACACTCACACAAAAAAGAAATGTTGCATGTAAGTTTCATACAACTGGTATTCATCAACCGATTTTTGGCATGCCATAGGAAACTCATATATTAACCCAAGGGTGTTTGGGAGGTGGAGGGGAGGGAAGGAGAAGTGGATACAAAGGAAAACAAATTAATAGAGGCAAATCACAAAAAGAGTAATAAAGGGGTGAGACAGGCACAAAAAAAATCATTAATGAAAAACCTGGACATTTTCAGGAAAAAAAAATCTGTTGTGAAAGTTTGACTAGCCCTTCAGAAGGTCTAACTATCATGATCAGCTTTTATGCAGAAGATAAGCCAACCTGACATTGTCCTTGAAAGCATAACATGGGAATTCTTTAATGGGATTTGTCCAATGTACTAGGTACAATTTCTCCAGTGCATTAAGAATAAACAGGATTGACTTTAAAAGAATCCAAAACACTCACGCATGCATGACTTCTTGCTCTGTTGTTCTTTTGGGTTTTAAAAACATGTTGTGGTTATTTAAAGAAATGCAGACTTTACCAATGCTTAATTTTCCTTGTCACTGTCATGCATTAGGCAGTAGTACGGGGTTTCAAACCCATCTTTGCCAAAGAAAGATTCCCAAAGACCAGCCTCTTCACAGATGTGTATCTTTTGAAATCAGAAGTATTTCATGGACTATAAACTTCAGAAAATTGTCCCCAACTGTTATTGACTGTATAGGAGACAGAATGAATCTTCATATTCTGTCAGCTCAAGGTATTCTCAGTTACAACAGCTGCCCTAATATTTAAGGAAGTTGTTTGTATTAACATGGGTTGATTGTGAATCTATGTAGGTTGATATATTGACATCATCGGTGTAGTTTATAAGCATGTCCCTAGAGTAAGTTCATGTCATTTAATTAGAAGAATGCTTAGGCAAAGAGGTAGGTTTTGCATTTTACTCTGAACATGAGGTTCTTGGTCATTCTAGCAGCAAGTTCCATAGCCTTGGTTCAGTTCCTGTGGAGGTTTTGTTTCCTCTGATTATAAGTCTCCCTCTTCTTGGTGGCTGACAGTTTCATTGTTCCAGTGTAATGAGGTTGTTGTAGGAAGTGATGGTCATGGAGAGAGAGAGTCTCTCTAGTAGATAGGATGAATTTCATGCAGTGCTTTGAAAATCAGCACAGTAACCTTGAACTGGACTCTGATTTGTGCTTCTCCGTTATGGCTGCCCTTTGAACAGACTGAAATGATCCCAGCAACCTGTGTCGCTGAGACACTCTCTTGCCCTTTATTAAATCTATTGTCTGTTGCTGGAGGATTCTCAGTACTTAACAGAAGGAGGGGTAAACGTACACAATGCATGCCTAGATTTGTACATCTACTTCATACAATCCAAAGATGATAGGCGGTTGTACATTTCAGGATTTCTATTTTTGAACACTATGCTGAAAATATACCTGGAAATTTGAATGTATCTGAACTAGTCAATGACCAACAGAGGAAGTATACATCCTAGGAGTGACATATAAGGTTCAAATTATGCTCTTGGTTACAATGATGTGAAATTCATAACAACCCCACTTGAGTTAATGGCATTATTTCAGAGTGACATAAATGAGAGCACTGTTGGTCTGAAAGGGTCATATTTTCAAAGCTAGTGTGCTGTACCACTGCTCATCATGCTGATCAGTACTGTCTTGTTGTGACCTTGCAGTCCCCACCCCTCATCTGTTTGTTGTATACACCTGTTATCTCTTATTTTTTCCACTGAGATCATAAGTGCTTTGGGGCCTAGACTGTCTCTGAATTGTGCGTTTGTACAGTGCCTAGCACAATGGGACTGGGACTTCTAATTGTTACCACAATATAAATAAAATAATAATAATAAGAAGAACCACTTCCCCACTTTATGGTGTAAGAGAGGTTCCCAGGAGGAAGGGGGCATGGCTAGAGACATCCCTGCACTCCCAGTTTGTCAAAATGGCCATTTGAGTCCATAGGTAGCCAGGTGTAACTTAGCCCCGGTCCACACTATGAGTTTAGGTCAAATTTAGCAGCCTTCGATCGATTTAACCCTGCACCCGTCCACACGATCAAGCCATTTTTGTTGACTTTAAAGGCTCTTAAAATCGATTTCTGTACTCCCTGACGAGGGGATTAGAGTGGAAATTGACCCTGCTGGGTCAAATTTGGAGTCATGTGGACACAATTCGATGGTATTGGCCTCCGGGAGCTATCTCAAAGTGCTTCACTGTAACCGCTCTGGACAGCACTCTCAACTCAGATGCACTTGGCCAGGTAGACAGGAAAAGCCCTGTGAACTTTTGAATTTCTTTTCCTGTTTGGCCAGCGTAGCGAGCTGATCAGCACAGATGACCATGCAGAGCTCATCAGCACAGGTGAATTGCAAAAGAGCTCCAGCATGGACTGAACGGGAGGTACTGCATCTGATCACTCTATGGGGAGACGAATCGGTGCTATCTGAACTCCGTTGCAAAAGACAAAATGCCGGAATATTTGAAAAAAATCTCCAAGGGCATGAAAGACAGAGGTTATAACAGGGACCTGCAGCAGTGCCACATGAAGCCTACCAAAGAACCAGACAGGCAAACGGCCACTCCGGGTCAGAGTCACAGATATGCCTCTTCTATGATGAGCTGCATGCCATTCTAGGGGGTGCTCCCTACAACTACCCCACCCATGTACTTCCCTCCTCCCCGACCCCTCCCGGGCTACCTTGACAGTTATCCCCCCATTTAATGAATTAATAAAGAATGCATGAACTTGAAACACCAACGGCTTTATTGCATCTGCAAGCGGAGATCGAAGGGGGGAGGGCAGGGCGATTGGCTTACAGGGAAGTATAGTGAACTAAGAGGGTGGGTTTTCATCAAGGAGAAACAAACAGAACTTTTACACTGTAGCCTGGCCAGTCATGAAACTGGTTTTCAAAGCTTCTCTGATGTACAGCATGCCCTGCTGTGCTCTTCTAACTGCCCTGGTGTCTGGCTGCACATAATCAGCAGCCAGATGATTTGCCTCAACCTCCCACCCCGCCATAAACGTCTCCCCCTTACTCTCACAGATATTGTGGAACACACAGCAAGCAGTAATAAGGATGGGAATATTGGTTTCGCTGAGGTCTAACCATGTCAGTAAATTGCGTCAGCGAGCTTTTAAACATCCAAAGGCAAATTCTACCACCATTATGCACTTGCTCAGCCTATAGTTGAACTGCTCCTTACTACTGTCCAGGCTTCATGAGCCATGGGAGCAAGGGGTAGGCTGGGGTAGGTGCGACCGTGTGGTGCTGCCAACTGTGAGAGCAGTCTGAGGCAGAAGCCTCCAGCTGGCATGATATTCCAGGCAGGACTGAACCTCCATTAGACGAAACTTGAAGAAGAGAATGACCTGGAGTCATTCCCATTTTTGTCCAGGCGCCACCGACCGACCTCACCGAAGCCGGCCAGGAGCACCCATGTCTACCCAAGCACCCCTGACCAACCTAGCCCAGTTGGCCAGGAGCACCCATGGGACGACGACGACAGCCAGCAGTCGTATTCTATGATCTGGAAGGCAAGGCAAGGCAAGGCAAGGGGATGCTGCTGTGTAGCACTGCAGTACCATGTCTGCCAGCGACACCCAGGAGACATACGGTGACAGTGAGCTAAGCGGGCTCCATGCTTACCGTGGTATGTCGTCTGCACGAGTAACCCAGGAAAAAGATGAGAAATGATTTTTTGCCATTGCTTTCACAGAGAGAGGGGGGCCTGCTGACATGTACCCAGAACCACCCGAGACAATGATTTTGCCCCATCAGGCACTGGGAGCTCAACCCAGAATTCCAATGGGCGGCGGAGACTATGGAAACGGTGGGATAGCTATCACAGTGCAACGCTCCGAAAGTCGACGCTAGCCTCGGTACTGTGGATGCACACCGCTGACTTAATGCACTTTGCGGGGTCACACACAATCAACTGTATCAAATCAATTTCCAAAAAAATCGACTTCTATTAAATCTACCTAGTTTCATAGTGCAGACATACCCTTAGAGTAGCTATAAGGCCGTCCTAAGTATTACCTGAAACCAGATTGGTCCTCAAATGGTTACAAAACTGGGACAGCATTTATTTAGAGCTCCTTTATACTCCCCCTCTAAAGTCCTCCCCTGAGCATAGCTCATCCAGACTGGTGGAGCTGGCCCTTAAGTTTCTATCTTGTTCCTAGAAAATATTACTCCTATGTCTATATTCATAGGGTACCAGTGTTCCTATAAATAACTTTACTGAGAAGTAGTGACAGAAGAGCCATAAAAGGCCGAAATCAAGAGACACCAATGATCTAGGAGGGAGTATTCATGCTACTAAAGAAGCTAGCATGCTCTTTCATTACATGGTCTGGTGAAACATCCTTGTCTATCAGACAGCTAGCATTAAAACAGCATTGTTAGCACAAGAACACTCTTTGTAGCTTATTGTACTTTCAAGCCTTTATAATCTTTAGTCTTCAGTGATATTAATGGGAGATGTGGAAATATTATATGTGTTTGTTAAATTGAAGAGGTAAATAAAACCCTAATGCAATTGTTTTTACCTTAAAGAATGAAAACAATGAGATGATATTGTCTTGAGTGACCTTTCCTAAGTATAGGGATATATCGTCTTACACAATAGACTCTTGGTTCATGTTTCAATTACTGACCTTTACTGTGGAGAAAATTAATGCAATTTTCATCATAATCCACCCGTGACAAATAAGATCCGTACGGAAGGTTTCCACATGCTAAATCTAACACAAATGGAAAATGTCAGCTGTTTGCTACTGGATGAATCTGACTTTTATTTCTTTGGCTGGAGCCTTTCTCAACTATGCTTGTAAAACTTGGCGTATTTTTGGTACCAACAAGTATAACAGAAATTTTCTTATATCATAAAAGATGCCTTTTTTCCTTTGGGGATTTCTTTTCCAAGCATAAGATACTTCATATTTCTTGGAAGCTGGCAAATAACTCTGCTTGCAGCCATAGGCTCATTTGGTCTGATCCCACTGCATCTCACTAGCTAAGCAGGGCTATGCTACTCACTATTTGGATGGACGACCCCCAAAGTAACAGGTGATGATGCAGGAAGTGGAGTCAATTCAGTAGTGAGCAGTTTTCCTTATTTATCTATAGTAACTTATATGTCCCCTGCTGTATCTGAGCACCTGCCAATTTTTAATGTATTTAACCTCACCACACACCTGCGAGATAAGGCAGTGCTATTATCCCCATTTTATAGGTGGGAAATGGGGAGACAGAAGCTAAACGACTTGCCATGCAGGAAGTCTGTGGCAGAGCAAGGAACTGACCCTAGGCTAGTGCTCTAATCACTTGATCATCCTTTCTCTAGGTTTCTGCTGAACCAATTTCCAAACCCGGTATTGTCAGCAACTTTGTTTTGCCTCTTTTGGAGGAAAAAAGAAAAACTAAGATCCTGACAACCTGAGATCATGGAAGATTCCATGCCACTTCCAAAGGAGTATTACAAAATCCTTATCAATCGTATGTAACTTTTCTATATCTTTGTATTGGGGGGGGGGGGGGGTGAAAGATGCCTCAGTGATGTAATTTTAAAACAATCCCAGCTCCAGACAGCTATAGCCTGACAGACCCCAGAGTTGACATGATGCAGTCTGAAATCTGCATCCAGGATGGCAAGAATCCGAGAAGGCATTCATCCACTGAGCAGATTGTGCCAAAGGGACGAAGCACTCTTATCTTTCACAGTCTTCTGTGTCGGCATTTGTGGGGAAAGGAGGAGGTAGCAATTAAGCCTTGTCATTTTCAAGACTGATCGTTTAGGTGGAAGGGAGTTAATCTGCTCTTCTGTTTTTGAACTAAGCGTCTGTGTGTTTATAATTTGTAAACAGTTCATCTCTCAGGGGTTGTGTTACAGTTCCCAGAAGCACGGTCTGTTATGTCTAACATGCAACAGAATCCAGAAGAGCTATGTGTGTGAGTATTTTGATACAACATATTAATGACAGGAAACAGAAACAGTGACCTTGTATACTATGACCCTACAAGCAGATTTCAACTTTAGGAGTTCCAGTAATAGGGAAAAAATGTATATTTTTCTTTTAAATGCAGACATTGCATTGAGATAATGTCATCAAAGTCGTTTTTCTTTAACCCACAAGGGTGTTCCGACCACCCCTAGCACCACCACACTTGAAAAAGTATGAAAGATGTTAAAGTATTAAAGATAGCTAAATGTACTGTGACAAAGATCTTCCTCTGCCTTGGTGGGTTCTGCGCTTTCTGGCAGATTTGCTTGCTTCAGAGGGTTTCAGCAGTCCTCAGTTTGGGTCCTTCTGTTAGTGGCACAAACCTGCCGTTCAATAGGCTAACCTCATTACTGGCCGGCATGGGGAAAAGGAGGAGAACAATTCCCCGCAGTCTCTGCTGGCCCACCTAAAGGGTTGGAGGACAGGCCAGAGACCTTCCCCTCTGGGGGGACCCACAGTCCAGATCAATGTCTCTTATATCAAATGGGGAGTTGGGGAGATGGGGGGAACCCAGGCCCACCCTCTACTCTGGGTTCCAGCCCAGGGCCCTGTGGATTGCAGCTGTCTTTAGTGTCTCCTGTAACAGCCGTGTGACAGCTACAACTTCCTGGGCTACTTCCCCACGGCCTCCTCCCAGCACCTTCTTTGTCCTCACCACCGGACCTTCCTCCTGACGTCTTATAATGCTTGTACTTCTCAGTCCTCCAGCAGCACGCCTACTCCCTCTCAGCTTCTTGCGCCCTCTTGCTCCCAGCTCCTTGCATGCCCCTCACTGACTGCAGTGAGGTCCTTTTTAAACCAGGTGCCCTGATTAGCCCACCTGTCTTAATGGATTCTAGCAGCTTAATTGGCTTCAGGTGTCCTAATTGGCCTTCCTGCCTTAATTAGTTCCAGCAAGTTCTTGATTGTTCTGGAACCAGCCCTGTTACCTTACCCAGGGAAAAGGGATCTGCTTAATCTGAGGCTAATATATCTGCCTTCTATCACTCTCCTGTAGCCATCTGGCCTGACCCTTTTACAGTACTTAAGGATCTAGGCTCCCCTCAGTGCACACATGCCATTTCCCTTACTATTAAAAAGGGGGGTACACTTGACAGGATGGTCATACAAGGGTCTAAGTTAATACTCTAACAGAGGTTACATGTTATAGTTAAAGTGAGATTTAGCTATGAAGTATTATGGTGATGGGCACCTGATATTGTAGTAACAGAGCTGGCACAGCAACTGCCTCTGATATGAAAAGCTCCACCCAGTTTCATGAGCTGGACAGTTATCAGGAGTACTTAATGCATATAGCAGTGACGGCTAGAAGTAACACTGACCACAGCATCATGGTCTTCCCAAATAACCAGCATTTTGAACATGGTCTCTCAGGAGCATTCCAAAAAAGAAGTGGTAAAAGAATGGTAAGGTCAAGTTTGGAGAAGTGCAAAATGCAGAGCAACTAGACTCATATCTCAGTTATCCATGGGCAAAAACAGAGTAACCCTAGGAAACTCGGTGTGGTTACATCAGTGTAAAACTGGACCTACATATTTTGGCTTTGCAATAAATAAATATACTGCATTGTCCTCTGCTGATTTGGACAAAAAGCTTATTTAACAAATCTTCAAATGTTCTTTTTTCATAAGGTGAAACAAACTGTGTGCTTCCCCGTAGCAAAACAGAACAACCTCCCTTCATCCCAAACCCCCTTTCCCCTCTCCACACACCAGTGACACTTGTTTTATTGTTCTAAACCATGGTCACAGGCACATATTATGGTCAAATTCATGGTTTAACTGTTTAGAGCTCTAAGACAAGCTAGATAGTTTTCTCTGAATCAGCATGCACAAATGAAGAAAAGTAGTGTGGCAAAACTGAAGTGAATAGGCCTGTCCAAGTGAGTGAACCCTGAAGAATGAGGCAGCACACCAATAAAGATTAAGGCTCACATTTTCAAAGCTGGTGCTTAACGTTAGAAAACTGCTCTGATTTTCAGACACGCTGAACATCCACCACTCCACTGAAAATCATGCAACTCTTAGTTTGAACATTTTAGCCATGCTTTATTGTAAGCATAAAATAAGTGGGAGGAATGATACCATGTGCTAATATGTGAATCAGATTGTATCATGATTACAGTTGGACAAACACTACCAAAAATGTAATGATAAACATAAAAATGGTCAATTTACTTTTTATTAATTTTCCGCAAATTTCAGTGCACAGTGACTTTTGTTTGGAAGACTATTCACACAGGGAACACTTACACAAATATGTCTGAGCACAAATATTAGCACCGGACACGTTCAGTGGCCATCAAGAAAGACTCTTGTTGGCTTTAGGATCATTCATTCAGCAGAAACAACAACATTTGATTTAGCTGACCAATCACACAATGCAAAAAGTGAATTATAAATGAGAAGACTTGAACTGATAGTTGTGGTATATAAATTGTGAGAAATCCACAGTCTGAAACAAATTATTTGTTAAATAATTTTGAATAATAACTGGTAGCTGTGTATAACTCTGAGAGATTTCTGATCAGTATTTTTTACATTTCTATCAGAACAATAAGTTAAATTTAAAGAAGTTGTTCCCAGCACATAGCTTGTTTAGCTCTAATCCTAATGTACACAAGTGGGTAATGTTAAGGTTTTGTATATTAACTATGACTTTGATTTACTACTGAACAGTTAATTTCATTTTAAAATTCTATTAACCTATGGAATATTCAAGAAATGGCACGTCAAGTTATTATGAAATTTTGTAAGTTGCACATAACCTTGTGACTATTTATGCCCTAATATCTAAATTCCTTTTTCTAGCTGTTATTCATTAAATAATTCCTTACCTTTTAGTTCTCAAGAATTTTTAGACTATCAGATTTCCCTTCACTTAGTTATGTTTTTTTTGTAAGATGTACATATTAAGTTCTCGTAATCTTTCTTCATATGTCATGCCTTCTAATCCTTTTTAATCATTTGTCATCTTGGTTTGATAAACTGGAAAGAATCCAATCTATTTTTCAGAGTGAAGAGGGAGGATGAACAAGTATATTCAGATAAACTATGAGGTACCTCTCTTCAACCCCAATCCTTTGTACATTTCAGGAGCCAAACTAAAACGAACATTTTTGGAGGGTCTGAAATATTGAGATAACTCCCTCCAGCCTTCCATAAATCTCAGCATTTCTGGTGTCCAACTTGGACAAAAACTGGAAATACCTCAATACCAAAAGAAATATTATTCATGTAGAATTTCCACCTAAGATCAGAACTGGAATTGTTAAGAAATATTATATCCAAAAGAGTCTGTTTTCCCCATGATTTCTAGCACACTTTTAGGGATTCCAAAGGGACTTCAGTTTTTATAACCTTCAAATAGGCATCCACCCTTGGGAATGCTTATCCCGGTGTTTCAAACTTGGGACGCCACTTGTGTAGGGAAAGCCCCTGGCGGACCGGGCCGGTTTGTTTACCTGCCATGTCTGCAGGTCCACCCGATTGCAGCTCCCACTGGCTGTGGTTCGCTGCTGCAGGCCAATGGGAGCTGCTGGAAGTGGCGTGGGCCAACGGACTTACTGGCCGCCGCTTCCAGCAGCTCCCATTGGCCTGGAGTAGAGAACCGCGGCCACTGGGAGCTGTGATTGGCTGAACCTGTGGACGCGGCAGGTAAACAAACTGGCCTGGCCTGCCAGGGGCTTTCCCTACACAAGAGGCATCCCAAGTTTTGGAAACACTGGCTTATCCAATTGAAACCTCAGATATTCTCAGGTTTGCCCATCATTAACTGAAACAGCCTCTTCCCCTAATACCCCGCAGCCCGTGCAGAGTATAAACTGCAATCTCCTGGAATAAGACTGCATCATTTGTCACATGTAGGTACATCAGATAGAATGAAACAACGCACACTTACCTTGTCATCCTCATCTTCATCCTCATCTAGGTAGGTGGTCTCCTGAAAAACGTATGTCCATATTAAAATTCCTCATTGACAGAAGTTCAAAACATTTACATAACTCTTATCACATTTCATTTGGTACATTTAGCTGTAACCCATTTTTACTGTATTACTCTATGTTCAAGGTCCTTTTTCCTAATATCAGGAACAATAGCACGCAATAGCCTATGCACATTTTAAGTCTACATCGAAGTATTAGTGGCCGGGCCCAGTAGTTTGAAGGCAACAGGCTTTTAAATTCATTGCCAAGTTCTACTGTCTGTAAACAGCTTTGTTCTTAGTCTGATAAATGAACCAGTTGGTATGTCAAGGCTGAAGATTCTATACTCAGTTTGTTCTATCCTCACTGCTACAATGACTGCTCTCTCCCTTTAGGGCCATTACAGAAACATTAGATAGTAGAAAATACATTAGTATGAACATAATCAATCTCAGGAATCACATACAGATTTCTATACAGCATAATTCCTTCCGTTTGACTCCCACTCTGACAGGTAGGGAAGAAAACAAATCTCTTGGCTAGGGTGTGAACTTAGGGACCCCTGGCTTTCAATTCAGGTGTTTTTCTAACTGAGCCTTTAACAGGATCCTTCAAGTTCATTCAGGTCTTGCTTATTCAATAGGAAGATTTGAATTACCATATTAAAATGTTTGAACATAGCTGAAATGTGGGGATGTGAAGGATCATAATTAAAGGTTGCTTTATTTGGGAGGCAGTGGTATCTATTCATCAGAGCAAGGGCCTGAGAGCTAGGACATGTGAGTCCTACCTCCAGATCTGCCAATGTCTTTGCTGAGATGCCTTGGGTAGCTAGATTAATAACAATATTTTCCATATCTATGGCAGCTCCCACCCGAGATTCTCAAATTCTGATCAATTTAGTCTCACAGCAACCTAGTAACGTACACTAGGTTAATATTATCCCCATTTTACAGCTCAGGAAACTGAAACACAGTGTTTGGGTTCCACATTTCCAGAGAACGCTACGTGCATTCAGAATGGACAAAATGAAGTTTGGTTTTGAAAATTTACATGTCTACGTGGGCATGAAGAAAACTAAGCTACTTTGTCTGCAGCCAAGGTCTAGATGAGTAGAGAGAATAGGACTGTACCCAAACCACTGGTATTTTGAAAAAGGGACAGTTATACTGCCCACTCCTATGCAACTCAGAGCAATACTACCTATTCTGAGCGACAGGAGGTACACAGAGTTGGAATTCAGAAAGCTCAGAATCTGGGTATCAGAAAAAGAATCCAGGGGATATTAAAGCTGCTTTGACTAGCTAGATGCTCAGTAAGGCTCCAATCCAGCAAAGCACTTGGACACACATATGTAATTTTGTTCACTGGAGAGTGCCCTGTTGAGTTTAATGGCACTACTTATATGCACCTATCGTGCATTACTCCCAGGTTGCATATATGCAGGGGAAGTGACCAACTTTTGATTAACCAAAGTCTTGTTGAAAACAGCTATTCTGTACTTTTCAGCTGTATACCACTTTGTGGTATCCATCACAAGCACAATACAGATTTCAGTGAGATTCTGTTTGCTGGGGTACACAACACACTCATCACTGAATGAGTGATGGTTAGTGGCAGCCATTAACTCTGCTCTTTCCTGGTTTTATCTAGTTAGTCAGTCTCAACATTATTTTATAGATTATCTTTTATATTCAATAAACTATTTGTCCTGGATTCTCCCCAGTGAGAAATTCCTATTTTGGTGATGGAATAAAGGACTCAGGGAACACACACAATACACTTATAAATACTTTGGACTTTACTGAAATTGAAGATTAGCGGATTCTCACCATTTATCCTCATGTCAAATCTGCATAGAGTAGCCTGCTATTGGAAATATGATTTTCATCATTTTGTGACTACTTTTGACCTGGGAATGATTCAAAACTTCACTAGGAACAACTTGACCAGCTATTTTTTTTTTTGGAACATCTGATCCTAGGATGCCATTTATTGCTTCCTTTAAGATCTCCATGTGGTTGCACTATGTTAAGTTGCTTTATGTGTGCACAGATGACAATGCTTTTCTATGAACACTTCAAAAAGGGAGTTTGCCTGGATGTCATTAGCAGAATTATCATAAAAGTTTAAAACAGAATCTTCTAGGTGTTAATTTACTCTATTTCTTTCTATCTTCAATGTCCTGGGCTATGTATAACATGTCAGAAGAGTGCTAACATTAATATCACAGAAATGACATTTTGTATCATAATAGAGTTCCATGCTGCAATTTACTTTGGCACAGAAAATACTTGATTCAAAAATCAGATCTAAACCTGAAATCTAGCTGATCTGAACAGTTTTGTTTTTCTTTTTAAAGTCACAGTAAAAATAAGATGAGGATGATATCAATCTCACAGAATAGATTTTAAAAAATTGGGGGTTGTGGGGTTGTGTTGGCCTTCCTCGGCCTCATGAAGTCCTGAATCATTCCTGAAATATAAACTGCAGGGCTGGGTATGGATAATGGGGTTCAAATCATGACTCCTTGCAATCCGAAAGATCCAAGGGCCAAGCTCTGTCCCATTCTTTGATTAAAACTATTTGAAACTTTGCAGCTGTTTAAGAGAAGTAAGTTTTGTCCCACGATGGTTTATAACATGAAATGAACCATGAAACTCTAGAGACGATTATTTTGTTTTTAACAGGAACCTAGAAATAGAATCCCATTTAGATACAGAACTAGCTGAAAACCAGTAAACTGTAAGATCATTTTTGCTCAAAAGCAGATTCCAACTGGCCCTGAAACATTAGTGTTACTTTACTTGCCTGGGTGTCCTGGGCACTGCTGACCTTCCCTGTCGTGATCAGAGAGAAGTTGTAAACAAAGAGCAGCAACAAAGCCAGAGGCACCATGTAAAGCTCTATGTGCCAAACGGTGACCACAAATACCTAAGAGAGACAAAGCAATAAGAGGGGATTTATACAAGTGTTTAAAGAGAAACATAATAAACCCTTTCAATCATTATCCCTTCTAACATGCATCCTTGAATCTCTGTTAACCTCATTCCCACCCACCCCTCTTCAATAAAGAAAATCTACCCAGATAGCTTATTCTCTTTCCATTCTGTCTGATCCATTAGGCTGACGTCTGTTAGCTTCTCTGTTCCCATCTCCTCAGAAGAGTACAAGGCCACCAACATAATGCTAGTGCACGGGAATTATTTCCTCTTTGCTGAGACACTGCCAAGTCTGGATAGCCATTGTCCTCAATGCCAGCTCATAACAAATGCACTTGGCTACTTTTTAGGGGGTAAATCAACTCAGTTTCGTCAAGCACTAATAGCCAGCAGGTTCAATGGGAGTGAGATGGAAACCTTCTGCCCCAAGTGCTGCTGTACGTCCACTCCCACAAAATGACTAGACGGTGGATTTTTACAATGCTTTATCTGCTGCTGCTTCTTCCCTGTGCCCAGGCTGATTCCTCATCACTTGGGGTGGCAAAGCAGCTCCCATATTGAATGGTGCGGAGGAAGAGTATAAAGAATGCTTATTTATCCCTTCCCATGATGCAAGAACCAGGGGTCACATGCTGAAATCAACAGGCAAAAGGTTTAAAACAAACAAAAGGAAGTATTTCTTCACATAATGCACACTCAACCTATGGTACTGGTTTCCAGGGCATGCTGTGAAGGCCAAAAGTACAACTAGATTCAAAAAAGAACTAGATAGATTCATGGAGGATAGGTACATCAACGGCTATTAGCCAAGATCATCAGGGATGCAATGCCAGACTCTAGGTGTCCCTAAGTCTCTGACTGCCAGATGCTGGGACTGGATGACAGGGAATGGATCACTCAATTGCCCTGTTCCCTCTGAAGCATTTGGCATTGGCCACTGTCAGGACAGTTTACTGGGCTAGATGGACTATTGTTCTGACCCACTATGACCGTTTTTATAGGACACCACATTCTCTGTGGTGAGCAGGATGCACGGCCTCCCTGAATGGGATAAAAAAATCTTGTTTCCCAGCCACCTCTTCCCACTGCCTAACCACATTATTTCAGTTGTGTCTGGAGCCCTCTGGGCCTACAGTAAGAGTATGATTTTGCTCATGGGGAGCGATACCTGAACTAGTGATGCCAGAAACTAAAAGCGGAAGCCAAATTTCAAAGTACATTGATCTGCAAAATGGTTCAGAGAGGGATGGCGCCTCCCTGATGGAGATTTAGAACAAAAACGGCTGGATTTTTCAAAGGAATCAAAGCAAATCAAACAGTTTTTTTGATCATCAGTTCCTTCCTCTATGCAGATAGCAGTAAATATTTTTGTGTACTGACATCATCTGAACAGGGTTTGAGCTTGGAGTTGATGGTAACACAGAATAAGATTATAAATTAGGTCCGCAACTGCCACAGGATGCAGGTTGAGATCACACCATTCTTTTTTCCAGCCCTACAATGTGTTTCCAGGCCAGTCTAATGCTGCAAGTAGCTTTAAGCCAAAAATAAGACACATATACCCAAGTGCTTTTTGATTTTTCTCTCCAGAAATGCTGTTCTAGAATGAATGTTCAAGATCTAAAATCCCATCATTAGACTAACACCGCCAAGGTGGAAGTTACTTAACCCATCTGTTTATTTAAAGGGGGGGAAAGAGCTGTGACATCGCAGCCAACAATCCTCTACCCTGCCCTTTTTCTTTTACAGCTTCAGGTTGGTGAGAGGTGCTGGACTGACAGCATTGAAACTGAAACTCTACATGTCAGGTCCAGCATGAGCAACAGCAATGAAACCACCATCACATCCTCCTGCCAATATATCCAAATACTGTGAAGGAGAAACTTTAGGGATGAGAGGACGGCTGAGTCTCCACATCTATTAATCCTTGGCGCCTCTGACACTTCTCCCAAGAGTGCCATTTAGTGCCATTTATGGCAGGGATTTTGTGATAGGGACACAAACTGATAGTTCCAACTCCTAAGGTAAAATCCCAGCATCACAGAAATAAATGGGAGTTTTGCCTTTGACTTCAGTGGGGCCAGGATTCCACCCCTGGGAATGGGGACAGATATACTCTGTAAATGAAAAAATCTCTTTTTGTATAGGACAAACTTTCCAGTCGTCATCCACCTGGGGCCAAACTCAGCCCAGAGACTAAGTGGGGAAAGACTCCACATCCTATCACCCATTCTAAGCCAGCCAATTTTTCACAGACAAGCCCTTCTTTGTGTTGCTATGGAAGGAATTAAAGCAGTGGTTCTCAAACCGGGGCTGCCGCTTGTGCAGGGAAAGCCCCTGGCGGGCCGGGCTGGTTTGTTTACCTGCCACGTCCACAGGGTCTGGCCGATCGTGGGTCTCACTGGCTGCGGTTCACCGCTGCAGTCCAATGGGAGCTGCTGGAAGTGGCGGACAGTACGTCCCTCAGCCCACGTCGCTTCCAGCATCTCCACTGGCCTGGAGCAGCGAACTGCGGCCAACGGGAGCTGTGATTGGCCGGACCTACAGACAGGACAGGTAAAGAAACCAGCCCAGCCCGCCAAAGGCTTTCCCTACACAAGCAGCGGCCCCAGTTTGAGAATCACTGAATTAGAGGCTGTTTTATTGGGTTCTGACTGCCAATAACAAAAAGCCTAAGATATATGCTTTTACAAAATGTATTTAATTCCAGATTACACGGTCCCATATTATTGGTTCACAGCATTGGAAGTTAGAACATGACAAGGTAGATCACATTTTTCCACACTGTACATAATTCCACTCCACCAATGTATGCCAACATGACCACATCAGAAAGACAGGAATTTGGACAAAACTGGGATAATATTTTGCTACCTTGAAGGAATGCTGTGAGGCTTTCATCAATATTCGCTGCAAAGAGCACTGAGATCCTACAAAGAAGGTGCTATAGAAGGTGGCAAAATTCTCAAAAAAGAGATTCTTCTGAACCTGTTTCAACCCAATCCCTTTCTCAGACCTCTGCTTATTTAACATCTCTGAGATACAGTAAAGGGTGATTTCAGTTCTGGCCCTAATTCAACCACCACCCTGGACAAGAACGGCCTCCACGTATTTATCAGACCCAAGTTTTGATTGTTTTGTGGAAGCTCTTCAATGATAGCATGCATTGTTATGAATTAAAAATCAGCCTAGCCTGCTGAAGGAGGCTGTATATGCAACACCTATCTGGGATAATACTGAACTTAGTTCCATCATGATACAGAAAGGGATGGCTGGATTTAAGGTCCCAAATCTTCAGTCATCTTTTAGAGTGCCACTGAAGTCAAAAGGTCTCTGCAAGAACTTGCCTGCATGGATCCAATTGCAGAATCAGAGCCTAGTATACATTTTTAGTGCATCTGTCACCATAGCATCTACACTAGATGATCCAACAGAAGTCCCCAATTGTAATTCTAATATGAACTTTCAAACCCTCTGTCTTTTAGCTAGGATATAAAACAAAGATCCTGTTCATCTGCGATCATTAATCCCACAGCACTTTTTGTACAAGAAAGTTTGTTAGGTCTCCTGACCAAATTACAGTAAAATTAAGCTTATTTAGAAAATAGTTTCATAGTTGCAACTGGTAAAGGTTGTTGATCAATTTCTTTCCTAAAGTTACATTGTATTGCTACTGATGCACCAATAGTCAGCTGCCAAGTTACAACGCACAGGTAGCTGCACTTTACTAAGCCTGCTTTGAAAGAGCTGGTTTGCTGCTATAGCTAGAGTACTGAGAGCTTTAATCTCTGTTGCACAGTATGGTGGCAAGGGCAAATTTATTTATATATTCAGAAATTAGAAATTATTCAGCCTCAGAGGTATGTGAGGTGATTACTTAGAAGAACACTGTACAGAGTAGTTTATAAGCTATTTGTAAAGTGTATTAGTATATTTTTCCATGGAATGTGCCTTATACATAGTCCCATAGCATCATTCATCCAAAGACATAAAAGGAGTTCCATACAAAACACACTAAGTCAGATATTATCATCCTCACTTTATACTTCGGGAAACTGAGGCAGAACTAGGTTAAATTACTTATGCAAGATCCCAATGATTCAGTGGCAGAATAGGAAAGAGAACCCAGGAGTCCTTGCCCAAAGTACTCTGTTCTATCTTAACTTTTACATAGTGCTTCAGAAGACTAAACTCCTTCTATTAAATATTAACCATTAACACTATCACCACCTACATTGGTAAACTGCATATTCCAGATAGGAAAAGTTAGCAAGCAAGAGTAGAAGCCAATTTCTGAAATATAAGTAGAAAAAGCCAAATAATTTCTCTGAAAGGACTGAACTGGGCAGTATAAGAACCAATAAGGAATAGAAATCTAAGAATTATAAAACATAACAACCAAAGTTAAAAAAAAAAACAAAACAGAAATGAGACAGACCTTTCTGGAGAAGAAAGAACTCTTGGAGTTAAGATTTAGAGTGGAGTCCTGTCTCGAACAGAACACCAGCATCATAGCTTTGGAGACGAGTCCACTTGATTTCAGCTGATTAATGTGTTGCTGTTTCAAAGGGTCTAATAACTACAAGTTAAAGCTCTGGAGGTTTGGAAACCATTTCATCTGGAAAATCACTGAAGAGGAGTCCAACTGTTCCTGTCAAGAGGCATGGAACCACCATGAGAGTGGCCCTTTTGACAGCAGCGTAAAAGATGAGAGAAGGCAATCTGAGCTGAAACCCTTACAAACATTTTGAATCTGGCTATTCTGTCCCTCTGGTTCCAATTTAGAGAATCTGACTATTAAAAACATATTTTAGATGGGTGTCTCCTGAACTATGCCCATAATACAGTTATCACCAGCAACCCCACAATCATGGGGTAGAATAATGTTTTGGAGATTTAGAATCCTAATTTATTTTGGGAGGGGCGAAGGGGAGGGACGTGTTGCCAGTGTCAGTGTAGTACCTCTGTATGGTAATTATGAATATTTATCTCTAATAAAAAAAAACTTCCCTTTGACCCATTAAGCCTTTTTGGGAAAGTGAAGGTTAACACCACCACCCCTCGCCCCATGAGCTGTGTGATAGAGTAATTCTTGGGAAGAGACAGTGATGGGGAAAGTACAAAGAAATAATTTTCATCAGATGGAAAAAAATAAAAAAGGGAAAGGATATGAAACGTGAGCAAAGAACCTTTACTGAAACTGCAGTTTGTCAGGCTGACCATTCTAAGTCCCAGTACTAAGCAAATGACTCATCAATGGAGCTTTTGAAAAATGTTTGCCAAACACACCTGCAAAAAACAAAACTAAACCCCCAAACCCTTACACACACCTCACAAGATTTCACTGATCACAAATCTAAAACCAGCTTTGTCAAAAGGTTTGCTTAGATTCATGAAATATTGGCCCGGTTGGGGGGAAAACATGAGCTAATCTGCAGTTGTGCCTCCAAGGTATCTGTTTTGGCCCCAAACCAGAACTCTGATTTTGACCTGACACACAAATATGGTCCAATGAATTGAGCATGGTCCTGGGGAAGAAGAGCTCCCCAATTCTAATCTACCTAAAGGCTAGCTAATGTATTCAAATCCTTAAGTACATAATAGTGACTATCAAATGGGAGTCACTGTCACAGCTGAATGCTCAGTGATGGACAAAATTACAAGATACATCTCTTCAGATAATATTTTTAATCCCTCCCTGTCCCAAACAAAGTAAGGGATTTTAGCCATTACAATACGGTATTGCCCTAAAGAAAAAAAAAAGGAAAGATTAATCTCTAGGAAAAAATAAGCCTACTGATAACTTTTATTTCTATCAGAGAGTTATTCCGATGATTAAAAAGGAAAATACACAACGTGGCAACACCAAAGAGCAAGCAGCTTTAGCAGCAAGATCTTGCAAAATGTGAAAATGTCACTTTATCAAGAAATACTCTGCTACTACACACATCTGACTGTGACAGATAATTGATAATTGTGGCCACACCCTTTGCAGTGCACTCCCTTATGGTATAGCAGTGGCATCATCTCTGTTTCGTACGGGGCCTTCAGCTGTTCCACCCAACCTCCAATACCTGGCTAGCTCTCTGGCTAAGTCACCTAAAAGTTCCACCCTTTCTGAGGTACCTCCAAAGTACAAAACAAACAAAGAAATGTGATCTCTTCCCTTCCCTCAGCGAGGCCCTAAAGCATCAGTGTTCCCCGCTTCCTGGCCCCAGCCAGACTTCTCTCCCACAGTGAGAGCACACGGTCTGCTCTCTCCCAGTCAGCCAGCAGCTGAGATGGGCTCTCTTTTTCACTCCTCCCTCAAAAACTGACACCTGTTTCAGATATCACAAGGTGGGGGTTATTGGACCCACAACAGCCCACTGACCCTTTCCTGACTCATGTGAGGTTTATATAATCCATCACAAGAACCAAGTCCAAATCCTGGCCCCCAGCATGAAGTCTGCTAGGTCAGACTATGTACTGGGAAATGCTTCCAGAGCTACAGCAGCCTCTTTGTCCTATGGATGAGAAGCAAAGGCTGATGCACCCACGTAGCATTGTCTCCAGCAGCCCTATGGTGCAGTAGTGCATCAAGAATCCATTGCACTGGTTCTCCAAATCCTCCCCCAACCACCCCAACACACTCAGTGAAAGTGTACCAAACATGGTGCCTGATGGAAATGGAATTAAAATTCAAGAAATGGTTGATCAACAAGACTGTATTAGAATTCCCCTTTCATTGTAATGCAACAACATGAGATATAACACGTGGCAAAAAGAGAAATAATGTTTAAATAAACAGTTGCTGACAGAAGAAATCTATTTGCTTTAGATCTAATTTGCTTTTCCACAGCAAAAGAATGTGGGGAATCTCAATAGTGTTATGAATTGTATGTTCTACATACAGCTTGGATCACTAACATAAAAAATGACCCGAAGGAAAGGAGATCTTTAAATATTTATATCACGTTACCTGCTATCACTACATTGCTCTGTGCATCTCATCAGTGTAACAAGTTCCTGATTTTAAGGGTGTACCTCTGGCAAAGAAATGTTAGCAGCCCTCTGCAAACTCTCTGTCACAAACAGGACTAGCTTCTAAGCAAAAGAAATTATGCCCAGAAAGAACACAGTCTCTGTGTATTAGATGCATGTCACTGCACAGAACTAGGGATTAGAAACCAACATATGTTCAGAAAAAGGGCTCTTAACAACAACAAAAACAACCTCAAAAGGTGTTGGTTACATAAGACTGAGGAGCAAAAAGGAAAAGGCCCGGATAGTCGTTACAAACGGATTAGATTGTTACAGCCCTTACTCCGCCACAAGATGGAGTAAAAGGGTTAAAGCCCTGCCCCTCCCTCTCATGCTTTGCCCTGTGTAGGGTATGTCTACACTGAGAGTGGGAGTTGTAATTTTCAGCTTGAAGACACACACCAACAGCTGAATGATCTAAAAATAAAAGTGAAGCCGCAGCAGCGTGACCAGCAGGAAGGGCTAACAGACAAGGTACATGCCTACCATCTCAGGCAGGTACATACTCAGGCAGCTGTTCACCGCGCCGTGGTGACCCTTCTATTTTTAGTGCACTAGCTCAATCATAGCTAGCACAGGTATGTCTCCTAGAGGTGGAAATCACCATCTTACCTCCAGAGTGCCTATTCCAGAGGCAGTGGAGTGAGGAGAGGCTATTCACCCCACACTCCCTTCCCCTGCTGAGAGAAAGAGATGGGGAACAGGCATAGCCCTGGCTTCACCCACTCTATTCAGCAACCAGAGTAACTAGCCATGTGCACTGAGGCATGGGGAACAGATTGCTCAGTGAAAAGAGGTGAAAGAACCTACCTCCTAGAGCACCAAACGAGCAGGAGAGGAATTGGGCTTCTATGAATTATAATTAAGTATTGCCAACTCCAAGCATTATGAGACATAAGCCATGCCCCCTCCCCCGTCTCCCCCCCAAAATCATAGATTATTTGAAAATTCTCCTGCTGTTTAAACCAATGAATGCTGGGTCCTATTTACATGCCTTCTGGTTTTTGAACCTTTGGCAGGGGAAGACACATTTTCAAGCTTTTTTCTGCTGCTGTGAGCAGCTTAAATGAAAGCTGCGGCTCTCATGTAATCACAGGCCTCCCAGAGCTGGGGCTTTAAGAAAAATAACAGATACTGTGAGGCTCCCAATATAATCACAAGAGTTGGCAGGCTGCAGTTTCTTCTCTATTTTTCTCATGGGACACCACAGTTATTCACCACCCTGTATTCAGGACAGATGGTATAGGTAAATTCAAAACTAGTTGTGATTCCTTGCCGGATGTCCAGATTCTGATCTCAAACTGTTTGTACGGTATTGCTACCAACTAGAACCCTGCGTGGGACTATTTTTTTAATCCTGCTCCCATTTTGCCCTGCAAATACCTATCCCACCCACTTCCGCATTGTTTCTTGCATTTTTAACCCACACCCCCGCCCCCCGCAAAAACCTTCAATCCCACAAGTCCCGCAAGAAAGAGAGATTCCCCCATGCTACTAACCCCCACCCTGCAAACAAAAAAGGCTGGTTTCTATATTATATTTAAAAATAGAATTCAGACACAATTTTTACCACTAAAAGAATCAAACAAATCTTGCTTAAACCATGTAAAAATACTTTATAATAAACATCAAATCTCCTTCTACCCCTGGCTTAAATTGAAGTATTAAAAGTTTTAGAGTGTTTCCCCACAAAGTACCACAGTCTTTTTTTATTTGCTCACCCAATACTGCCCACAACATAGTACATTTTACCTGCTCCTGCTCTAATGGCAGCGGGTCCTGTGGGATCCCAGTCCTGCTGCAGGGCACTGGCATCGATTTCAATGGACTTACACCAGCGTGTCAGATCAGAATTAGATATCAAAGAATAATCAAACAATGAATTGCTGTTTTATTTTGCTGCTTGGTATTTCCAAAATACTCAATTGACCTGGGCTTGCAGTGCTTGAGCTGCGCGACTGAAAAAAAAACAGTCTGGATATTTCTGCTCAGGCAGGAGCCCAGGCTTTGAATGCAGAGGGTTCCAAGTGGAATGTCTACATTTCTATTTTTAGCCCCACAGCTCAATTCAATTGACCCAGGCTCTGAGATTTGGTACCATGTTTTTTTCTGGGCTGTGTAGGCATACCCAGGGCTGAGACACCCAAGGCGGCATGTCAGACGTCACACTACTGAGATAGCAGCCCAGTAGAGAGAAAACAAGATCCCTTAAAGATTCCCATTCTACTAGAGCTTAGAGTAGAGCTCCCACTTGACAATGATTTTTGCCCAATGCTTTGTACTGCATTGCATACATCTGAGGATGACGCAGTTAGGTGTTGGTGCTGATGCTGACGCTATATTTCAACTAGAAAAAAAAAAGCTAGGTTTTATTTTAACATATGTACATTTAATCCCAAAAGCATAATAGCCTACCACAACTCTGGTTTGATGCTTTTATATAATTTTCTTGTGGCTACCACTTCCTCCCTCCTCCAGCCCCAGGGAGGGGTAAAGTAAGAAGGGTCCTTGGGATCTATCTTTATGCATGTACAGTAGTTTTATAGTGAGAAGCCTTCAGATCTTTTTCTGCAGTGAACACTGCAGAAACAGCCATTTGTTAGAATGCTGACGGTTCTAATTTTTCCCTTGTGTTTTTATCTACCATATTTTACATTTCCTGAGCCAAGTAAAATACAGCTAAGATCCTCATGCAGTAAACCTTAATAAAGTGAGGGGGTGGGGGAATTATTTACTACAGTTTGATACTTTGTGGGGGGGGGAATCAAACTGTTGCCTACAATGGGGTTAAAGCAAGCTGTCCCAGGAAAAGGACGGGGGAAGAGGTACCTTAAATCAGATTTTTAAAAAGGCTTCATTACTTTATCTTGGCTAACCTAATGAAAGATGACATTTTTGGATCTCTGATTCATTTTCTGTAGCAGAAGTAGGGTCACAGTTTCATGGCTAGGATCAGACAAAGTTTCTCATTATAGGTTTTCGAAGACGCCAGTAATTGTGCAAGTTGAAAGTCGGATTTTTCAGTAAATACTTCTTTCAAAAAGCATCAGCAAAACCTCTGCGCTGATTAAAAGGAAGCAAAAGAAAAAATACTTAACATTTTATTTGTTCCTGGTAAAGCCAAGCAACTTAAAAAGGTCAAGAAAAAAATCACCATTATCTGCACCGATAAATGTCTGCTCACTTTGGAGACATATTGGATAACATAATAGGAAACATTAGCGGTAAGAGTCAGATGGTGTTTTAATTGTACAGTAAGTGGGAAAAGTATTCAGTGCAAGTGTACTTTGCCTTTGGTAAAATCAACATCAAGTTACAATTGTTACTAAAAAGGAGGCTTAAACTATATACTTAAAAGGCTTTCTGCCTCACGTTCATAGTGCAGATTAGATTGAATGAATAAAGACAAAAGGGCTCTCTGTAATAAACGAAGTGTATTTAATTAGAATTAGTTCAGCGTACAGTGGCAGGAGTATCGCAGTTCAGTGCATAAGGTTACTTCGCTGGCAGCCTTCATCTCTGGCATGAAAAGAATTTGGGTTGCAATAAACCCACATAAGTGTGAAATAGCTGCATGTACATTGTAGTGCTTAAGACTGAACTGGTATCCTTCTTTATGAAATCTCCCATTCTAGAAAATAGTTTGCTAGGCTGAATACTCTCTGGAACCTGGGACCAAGGATGGATCCATGGTCAGTTTGATAGAATTAGTATATGGATTTCTTTGTTTTTAACTTGGAATCAAAAATAAAACAAAACAAATGCACTGATCACAATACAAGCTTGTCCTGTGAAAAAATAGTAAATATAAAGCATACTCTCAGACAAAGAATTTCAGATTATTCTCCTCCCAGCTGTGTGTACATTAATAGTTTCCTAGTAGCAGATTATGGCACTGCTCAGGAATCCAGAAGTCCTCTTTCTCAATCTGACTACAAGATTCTGTAGTCAAGAAAAGAACAAAAACAGTAACTACCCCCCTCCCTCCACCTCCAACAAGTAAGTTAGATCTCCAGAAAAATCTTTGGTGATTAAAACACACACAAAATTATCATGTTCATAAACTATATAGTTCCAAAATTGCTACAGTGCGTAATGAATGCACTAAAACGCCAGGAACAGTCATCGTAATTACAGTCCTAAATATGATAACTTTCTTCATCTCAGTCTTGCATATTTTAGACTAGCAATAGCATCCGAAACAAAAATCTAATATTGACAGCAGGATTATGCAATGAAGATTCTTCAGTGACAGGCCTATAGCATCTTGCTTTACAAAGCACAGAATGGTTTAAAAAAAAATGCAAGACCCTTTTGCAATTTAAGGCAGCTGTTCAGGTAAAACCAAAGCCAGAAGATTGTTTATTTTAATAAAGCTATTATATGCACAGCTCCAAATTAGGAATGGCAGGAGACATGGGGATGCCTAAACCACCACCACCTGTTTGCCCTGAAAATCAATTAAAGTCACACTATCACAGCAATCCTTTCTTAGCTAATAAAAGTTATACAGCTTTAACGTGCAACTTTAGGTGCTTTTTGGGAATGTGCCTGAAACCTAAAGCCTGAGTCTCGCATTACTTTGGTACTCACATGGATATGAGCTAAAGACTGCTAAACCAGCCTTTGGGGATGGGGGGTAGGGGAGCTAGTAAGGAAAAAGTGACATTGTAGCTGCTGTTTTCATGACGTGGATTTGACCAATAATCAATAAATTCTAACAATGCATCCTAGAACTATATATATTTTAAACAGGAGAAAATCAAAGCCCTTTATGACTCACGCCTGTTCGACATATTATGTGCTGCAAAACAGATCCAACTTTGCAAGTTGAAAGCAAGGGCAGTAGAGACATCCCAAGTGTTTTAGTAATTAAACGAATATGCATAATGAACCATATGCCCAAAGGGCCTGTTCTTCATGTGGGCCAGATTTTTGTTTGAATTTTTAATTTTTATATACAGATGAAACATTTCATGTAATACAGCAACAGTGTGAGATAACATGCTATGTGGGAAACTGAGAGGCAACTGCCCATGTGAGAATGATCAGAATATACTTGATGAATTCTCCTCTTAAGATTTCCTAGTCAGATTCAAGAGTTAAGAGACATGCATGTTAACCATTATGGAAAAAAAACACATTACTGCATGAGAACCGCCACAGATTTTGAGTGGACTTTTATATACATTTGGGTCCTGCCAGAAGACTCCAGGAGGATGAAGAAAGGTCAGCTCATGATCAGAGTTTTGTCAAAATAATCAGACTTTTGGATGAACACTTAATACTCTGGGCCCACTGCAGAAGTTCAGGATCTAGATCTATGTAAGTAGGTTAGCTACATAACCAGCATTACAGTGACTTCTAAAGCTACAGAGGTTAAAATAATTAAGCTTTTGTAAATATATTCACTTAGTTACTGTAAATTTATGCTGGGTATAGAACTATCAACTCCAAAAGCCTTATGTCAAGGAACAAAAACAAAATCTGACCTGCTTCAGAAGTAAACAGTGACTTCTAAGGAAAGTCAAGAAGTTAAACTTTTCATAGTGTTCTTTCTGCTATCAACTCAAAATTTAAACAATACAAATGGAATGTAAAACAGACCCCATCCTCCTCTTCAGAGGATTTAAAAGGTGAAATAAATGAGCTGTAAATAATGTCACTCATTGCTTTCACTCCTAATTCAGGGTTTATGCTTTTGACACCGCCTGGTTTACTTGATCTAGTGGTCTCCGTGGAAAGACAGATAAACTTCAACGGCTGTCAGAAGACAAAAATTGACAAGGAGCGTCACCTTTCCTGACTGCTTAAATCCTTTAAGGAAGTGTTGGAGCAATTAGAGAAGGAGTCTAATCTTTGCAGAGTGCATTAACACTCTCCGACCTCCCAGACAATAGATCAGAACTCAGACATATAATGCTTCCCTAAGGCTTTTTAGCCAGAGCATTTGATCTCATAGTCACTCTGTATGTGTTACTATAGGTATCAGTGCATAAGACATTATTCATTGTGCATTACAGGTCCACTATCTCTGTTAGTATCCTTTTAAAACAGAGAGCAGGGAAGCCATTGCAATCTATGGGACTGCAGAGTTATTACTTCTCAAAAAACCAGGCAGCAGCGCTACAGAATATCAACACTAATAATAATTTTAGGTTATTTCACTGTTTATTTCTCTGCTTGAGGACATAAATCTGTTTTTAAAAGGCATAACTTAATATTTTAGTCATAAAAATAATCATTGCAAATAAATGCAATGTTTAACTCCTAGGAAAAGACTTAGAGGAGAGGGAATTACAGACACCAATCTAGTTGATCAAGAAAAGCAAGATGGATAGTTGTAAATAATCCTCCAAAATTTGTATTAGAAAGTAAAACTTCCACAAAGTACTAACTAGTAGATCAAGGCATAATTTAATTCCTGAGGGACACATGCCATTGAAATGCTGATCTCACTGTATAAGTTACGCTTTCCCCATTTAATATTCTACACGTTTTTAGAAAATTTGCTTAGCACATTTTTAAAGTGGGATTAGACCTTCCATATTGTCATCGTCTGACAGAAGCCAGCTTTGAACATTCTTTATATGGACATTGCAAAATGGGTTTTTACAGAGTAGCTAACTAGATTTCTACCCACCTTTGAATAATGGGAGCTGCAATCAGGCTAACAAGTATTTCTTCTATGCTTAAATCCATTTGATGTACACTGCCAGCAGATAATAGGGGTCAGATACCTAGGTACAGTTTGCAAGATTCTGTTTGCTTTTCTACAGATCTACATGCAGCTGCTTTTGTGAAGTACCTATGTTACAAACACAACAAAAAAGGTTGCGCCTACTAGTATGTGTATATATACATGAACTCCTTCCATATCGAAGTATGATACAGCCGTTTTAAAACTGAACAGCAACAGAATACAACTAATGAAAATTAGTGATTGGCTTTGAGACAAAGCTGTATAGCTACTATTTAACATTAAAAGATAAAAGCTGAGGAAAAAGGTAGCACCATACAATGGAAAGCAATTTATGAGAGTTCTGAACCTAAACTAGCAGGGGAGACTAAGTTTGCTTGTTGTTTGGGTTTTTTGTAAAGTGTAGATTCCTGTAAACATACTGTGCTCTTCTCAGAGAATCCTCTAAGAAAGCCTAATGTGAGAGTCTGAAATAAATCAGAAAAATAAAGACGAGGGAAAACAACAGTACTGTAATATCTATAAATTTACATAAAATATATAAAGTCACTGCATTGTGTTTAAAATAAAGAGCACCCTAAATAATTCTAACCTTGGCTAAAATGCACCAGGAAAAAATACAGATTAATCCATTTGCTTTTGGTGAAGTGGAGGAGGTGGAGTCAAAAATCAGGGCTATACTGGGAAGCTAATTTCAACCTTTGCTATCAAGATACTGCATCTTACCATAATCAACTATTTTATTTTTTTCATAGTTTGCTAGGAGTTTGCGGATACCCTCAGATAAAAATACATTTCCCCCGTCCCCCCAAAGGGCTAAAAAGGAAGCGAATGGGCTAAACATCCAATTGGACTTGATGTTATGATTTGATTTTAGGGTATTTATTTATTTATTATTACTATTATTATCCTTAACAATCTTGTATCCAACAAGTCCGGACTTCCTGGTAGCTGAATCTAACCTCTGCCACATGCATTATATTTTAGTTGCAGGTAAAGAAAAGCAAAACTAAAAAGGAAAACAGCAAAGAATCCTGTGGCACCTTATAGACTAACAGACGTTTTGGAGCATGAGCTTTTGTGGGTAAATTGCAGTTGCATCTGACGAAGTGGGTATTCACCCACGAACGCTCATGCTCCAAAACGTCTGTTAGTCTATAAGGTGCCACAGGATTCTTTGCTGCTTTTACAGATCCAGACTAACATGGCTACCCCTCTGATACTAAAAAGGAAAACAGGCTTTTTAAATGCAATAGGAGTTCTATACCAAGTCTCTTACATTTCAGATCTTGTAAAGAATGAAAAAAATAAAGTGGTCTTCCCTTGCAGACCCCTTCCTTCCCACACCCTCTCATCACCATAGCTATCATCATCACCACAAAAGATAAAATGTTGTATTCTGACTTCAAAATACAATATTTCTTCCAGATTTCTGCAAGTAGTGTTAGATTTGTACTGAATGGGTGTCTGAAATTAAAAATAAAATAGTTCACGAAAGAAAAAAAAAAGAAACTGCCAGAAAAATCTGACAAAACCCTCCATTAAAACAGGAGTTTAATCATTCATGAGAGTCTATCGCCACCTACAGGATTTTTCCCCAGTTTTGAAATCCTAGATGAAGAGTTTGCTCTAAAATGGAGGGCCGGATCCTCAGTTGGTGTAATTCAGCATAGGGCCACTGAAGCCAATTATGCTGATTTCCACCACCTAAGAATCTGGCTCTATTTTTTCTATCAGTCCGAAAGAGTGAAAAGCCCAATTTTTAGAGACTTTTTTTTCCTTTTAGATGATACTCATGTTAAAACTAAAGAATGTGTTTGTTTTTTAAATGAAGACACAAAAATAAAACTAACAGTTACATGATGCCTAGACTAATGGAAAATTCAATTAAGGTCAGCGTGAGTCCATACTCTTTGGGTACAACAAAAACACCTACTGGTGCTCCGAGATGTTTTCTGATAGATGACAGGGTTAAAATAACATAGTAAAAATTCCAGCAGAACCTGGAAAAAGAAAAGTACCTCAGGGGTTTGCAAAACATGGTACATTTTTAATTGAATGTTCATTTTTATACTGCATATGTACTTACTGAGGGTGCTAAAAAGGTTTTATCGAAACTTAAAAGATGAAGTTCTATTCATTCAATACTGTTAACTTTCTGTGATGCAGTCCACAAGTAAAAATAAAGAGAGAGTCTGAATGTTATAAGCCTTGAAATTGCAAAAAGAGAAAGAGATTTTCTGGTAGAACCAGATGAGCTGATTTGATTGGTCACGAGTACATTTTTGTTATCGGTCTGCAGATTAGTCAGATGACAAAGATTATAATGATTGCTGTCTCATAAATTCAAAATATACTCTAGAAACACTTTGTTTGAAGCCTCCCTAGCAAATCCAGAACCGCACTTTCATGACAAAAGAACTGCACATTACACTGTATTTTTCCCTATATTTCTGTAGGAAATTCTTGGTGACATCAGTGGAATTCTGTACAAAGAATGCGTACGACCCATTGAATCAAGGATGACCTGTACAATGACAGTAAGAACAATGAGCTAAATCTGTTTCTGGCATGAGTAGATTCTGCATCTCCACTGACAGCAATGGAACTGATCTTGCATACATGGATAGTGAATTTGGACCAGTGTCCTTACAACTAGTTGAATCCCAGGAAAGATGCTTCATTGTGTTGATTTGTGATTAGAACAACAACTAAAAGGACAGAATGTATCTGCTAAAACTCTAGGAAGTAGGGAATCCAGTGGTGTTGAATATACAAGTAAAATCCAGCAACAGACTAGATCACTTTTTTATCTTGTTGAACATAGAGTGTTTGTTAAATAAATAGAAATTGTGTGGGATGGTACAAGACCAACAATAATCTCCTGTAAATTTAGATTCATAACTTCAAAAGACTAACATGTACGATTAAAAAAAAAGGCTTCATAAATCAAACAGCTAAAGTACAATACACTATAGCAAACTCTAACCAGACCACAAAGAGAGTTCTCTCTTCATAAACATCAGATCAGGCAACTAAAATTATTACCAAAGCTCTCTTGTAACTGTCACCTGTGGTGGGTATAATTACAGGCTACTGCTACAAGCACGCCCACGTCATATGGCAATAAAAGGACCTACAGCTTGCCAAGACCAGCCAGACAATGGAGAACACATACCACCTGACGAGAGCCCAAAAAGATCAGCCAGAGAGACTAATAAAAATGACAGCTTAGAAACAAATGACAAAGCTCGAACCACAAAAAAGGCAATATCAAATTAGTTGGAAATGCAAGCGCTGAGCAGAGTGCTCCAACAGGTCACAATTCAAGCAGAAAGCCAGTCAGAACTGTTGTCACACACGTTTGGTTCAGGTTTAAGCTCTAAAGAACCCTCTTCATTAGACAAAATGTTTGCACATTTGGGGCTGACTTTGTGTGTCGTTATTAGACAGCCAAACCAATGAAAAATACAAATTATGAATTCAACTCAGTAAGTGGGGGGAGAATCTGTTTAAAGGGGTTATCTATCCTTGTACCACAACAGTGAATTCATTTCTGTCTTTAGAAGCCGGCATGCGCGGCTCCCAATGACCCACAGTCAATGGGAGCTGTGCCCACATTTATCCTATGTCAGAATTGGGCTTTTTGGCTCTGGCTGCAAGTTTTGGATTACAAATATAAAAAAGCCTAGAGCTTAATTTAAAATCAGTTTAATGTAAGTATAGGAAAAATGGGAGGCAAGGGCTGAGGATTTCCCAAGCCACTAGGGCTGAGGGATTAATTTCTACGTGATGCACACAAGTTTAGAAACCCCTGCACAGAAAGCGCTGCTATTATTCACATAAATGAGTATAGGTTAGAATCATGTTAAGGATTTGAGCCACCAAAGGCACGGAAATTCATAGCTAAGGATGAAATGTCCAATTCACAGTGCAATACAGTTAAGCAGACACAGAAGAGTAGAGAATTAACCCTTAATTGTCCTCCCAAACGATATTTGATAGATCTATTTTGTAAGGGTGCTTTGCTTTATGCTGTCTCTCTTCAAGGCACTTTAAAATGGGTTCCACAATAGGATCAATATAGGACTGGCAGATTCTTAATGATATTTTGATTTCTTAAATCTTTGCTTGTATAAATCTGAAGTTTCCTTTATTGTTAGTTGAAGTAGTAGTGGTGGCAGTAATAGTTGAAAATCCACTGAGGATTGAAATTCGTCCAATTAAAACATCAGAAATAGATCTATAGAAATAGTAAAGAATCACCAAAAGGCTCACTTTCTTCAAACACTGAACAGGGAACTTTACTAGAAAAAGGAAAACAGTGTTTCTACCAAAGATACAGTCTTCCCCTTCCCCTCCATTTCATTTCAGAGTTTCTGCCTAGGGATTCTCTCAGCCCCCTGTGCTGTTTGGGTTTCCTGATAGTTTTAGAGAAACAACAGTTATATTCTCAAAAAAACTGGCTTGAGCTGCAAAGTTCAGATCCAGACTTTCCTGCAATCTGAGGTGAGGTTGGATCAGATGGGCTTAAACAAGCCTTTCTTTATTTAAAATTATTATACTCCCATGAGACTGTTCTCTCCATTATAAGAGCCAGGTTTTCATCCTGCTCCCTCTAGACTATGCTTCCGCTGCTGCACATGAAAATCTACATTTGTGCATGCAGCTCTGTTACATGCATGTGACCGGAGACATGCAGGCAAAAGTTCTGATGACGATCATATACAACAAAAGAAACTCAGTGAGAATACACCTTATTGTAGGGACATCAAGCTATGAATTTTGGGGGGGATGGTGGGGGTGGGATGGAAGGCTACTGTTAAAGCTTGAGAAACCTCTCTGAGTTCTGCTGCTGCGGTTAATATTCACACAGCAGTGACAATCATAGTGATGACGATGAGACACGCACACGAGGAAAGTAAACAAATGTTATTTCCAGCTCTTGCAAAAACACATGGACAAAGTTAATAGGGAAATAGCCACTTGGAAGTGTCACAACATTATAAACAATAGTTAAAAGACAATGTTTAACATTTAAAGTTTGGGTGAGGCTAAATTGAGCAATGATTTACGGAAATTAGCCTTTCAGCTCTAAAGAGGAAGGATAATCATATGGTTCTAGCAGAGGCTTGTGAGTCAGGGGCTCTGGGCTTTATTCCTCACTCTGCCAATGACGCAATGTGTGACCTTGTACAAGTCACAAAAACTCTTTTGCTCGAGGTTTAGGATCTCTCTTTAACTGATGCTCAGGCAGGAAGGTGAAAGCACTCAGACAGACAGCAAGGACACTTTCTGTACTCCAGCTAGCAGCAAGATCTGGACACATACTGTCTCTGCTGGTTTAAGAACTGTGACTCGCTCTTCCCATCTGTATGGTCACAATGCTAGGCAGGCATTCTCCCTTGGCCTGCGCCGCTTCCCGCAGCTCCCAATGGCTTTGAGCAGTGAACCGTTGCCAGTGGGAGCCGTGATCGGCTGGACTTGTGGACGGGGCAGGTAAACAAACTGGCCTGGCCCACCAGGGGCTTCACTACACAAGCAGCGTTCCAAATTTGGGAAACACTGACCTAGAGGAAGTCCCTCCAGATTAGGATTGATACATGCTGGCAGTGCAATGTGTGTGGAAAAAATGTTCCGCTGCTGCCCTGTAGATAGAGGTTATTCATCAGGGCTGCATCAGCACTAAATCCATCATTATTTTAAAGCTGTCATTTACAGCAATATGTAAAAGAGTTGTGAATATGTAAACTAATTTATTAAATAATCTGCATAAAATGTCACACATGGAGCCGTGCAAAATTTAGCAGCTACATATCACCACCACACACACTTCCTATACTGCACTTCAGCCAAAAAATTATGAACAACCAGCCCAGCTCTGCCTATGCCTGCTACCATTTGCTGGCCAACCAGCCTAAACCACCAGCTATACATGGCCTTGGAAAACAGCTTCTACCTGTCCCTATCCCTAACAGCAGCCCTAGATAGTAGAGGTCCAAGACTGAAATAGTAGGGTATGCCTAAAGTAAGTCTGAGGTGTACTGACAGAGCTCAGTAGCGGGGGTGGGGGAAGAGAGGGGAGGAGCTGAAGGAGATTTGCAGTGAGGTCAGAAGTTACCTAAAATACTATGGAGTTTGGTTTTCACCTTTCGCCTGGCTCTAGTCAAATGTCTCTTATGACTTCCATGAACAATTTTAAAAGGAATACAATAGTAAAAGGCAGGCAATAGGTTCTATTAATTTGTACCAGATTATAGTTTTCTTAATGCAATTACTGTAATTTCTTTAGATGACATAATTACTATTAATGCACGGAAAACTGTCAATAGAAGGTGTAATTATGTTGCAAAAAAATCATAATCACAAAGTGCAATGATGCATATTTATTTTAAAAAATAATTTTGTGATTAAAATTAACTTTTAAAATATTTTAAAAATGTGTAATATATAGCAATAGCAATTAACTTCACAATTAATGTATGGGCTTAACTTCCACAACCATATTTGTGGGCTTTTTTAATATGAACTAAACAAGATGAAAAACAGCATCTAAAAAAAATTAAGCCATATATAGGTCTTATGCTGGAAAAACTAGCAAGTTGGGGGCATGTGTGTATATCAGTTTGCTCATAAGCAGAAAATACCTACAGAAAATTTCAGGCTGAAGATAGAAATGAATAAACGATTTCTGAAAAACAGTAGCATACTATGGAAACGATGTTTAAATGGATGATGGCATAACAAGAACCAATTGCTAGAAGCTGAATATTGACACATTCAAATTAGAAATTTTAGGCACAAACTTTTAACAGTGAGAAAGATCAACCATTGGAACTAATTACCAAGGAAAGTTTTGATGTCTTTCATATCAAGATTGGATGCATTTCTGCAAGACAGGTTTTAGCTAAATACAAGTTAATAGGCTCAATACAAAGGTAGCTGAATGAAATGTAATGGCTGAGATGTACAGTAGGTCAGACTAGATCAGGGGTCGGCAACCTCTGGCATGTGGCTCGCCAGCGTAAGCACCCTGGTGGGCCGCACCGGTTTGTCTGCCTGCTGCGTCTGCAGGTTCAGTCGATTGCGGCTCCCACTGGCTGCGGTTCACCGCTCCAGGCCAATGGGGGTAGCGGGAAGCAGCATCGGCCCAGGGATGTGCTGGCCGCCACTTCCCGCCACCCCCATTGGCCTGGGACAGTGAACCATCCAGTATATCTATGCAGTAGGAACTATCCAGTATCTATGCAGAACTTCAAGTCAAATGGCCCCTAACACTCTCCATGAGCAATTTGTCAAAATATATGGATATTCCTAGTTATGTGCCAATATATCAGTGTCATTTCTGAGTCTGCAGTGATTGTGATATTCACTATGTAGACAACCAAAGGTTTATAGACTAGTTATGTTCCACTAACACCCTATTTTGTGCACTTAAGTGGTACACAGACCTTGCACTGGCCTATGCACAAGGGTGAATTTCACCAAGTTAAATTCATTTGGTTATTGAAACTTCACCTTTCCTCTCACCTTTCACACACCAAAATTCAACTGACTAAATTCTGATTTCAGGTACTTACAGTACTTACCCTAGTGTCTGCGCAAATGACTGTAGAGACAGTGTGATGGGGTATATTCCCCACACTGGCCACTAAGAGAGTAAATTGGGCCAGGCAAGCCTAACTGACCAATTAAGCAGCCAGTAGAGGGGATATATAGGCCAGAAGACCACCACTAATTGGAGGCAGGTGCAGCTGGGCTGGAATAGAAGGGGCTTGTATAAAGCCAAGGAGCTGCAAGTAGCGAGAAGGACTGCAGGAAAGGCAGGCTGCAGTTACTCCCTGAGAGGAAGGAGTTGGAAGGCTGGCATACCCAGAGAGAGTGGGAGACAGTGATGTAGGAAGAAGCTTAGGGAAAAGCAGCAAAGGCTAAGACAGTTGGCTGCATGTTATAGGGTCCCTGGGCTGGAACCCAGTGTAGAGGGCAGGTCTGGGTTCCCCTAACAGCCACTGGGTAGTTACAGAGGGTATTGGAGATGTCAGCCAAACAGTTGGTCCAGAAGGACTGTGATTTCCGCGGAAGGGGAGGAACTTAGTGACCTGGTCGGAGGGCCAAGTCACAACAGGAAGCTGCCGCTCCAGGAGAGAGGGAGGGAGAGGCTATAGACAGAGAAAAAGGTGGGTAGAGAGACTGCTGAGGAGAGTGAAGAACCTGGCAGAACTGATACCCAGGATGGCCAAGAGTAGGTATCGCGAGTGGTGAGGGAACTGGATCAGACTAAGTCACAAGTCATCGGTTTAAACTGTTAATGGAATGATGCTGGACTGGAGAGAGTCTCAAGTAGGGTTCCACAGAAATCTGTTCTGGGTTTGCTGATGTTTAACATCTTATTAATGATTTGGATGTACATACAGAGAGCATAATGATCAAGTTTGCAGATGACACAAAGCTAGAGGGGGCTGCCAATACTTTGGAGGATAGAGCTAAAATTCAGAAGGATTTTGATAAATTAGAGAACTGGGCTATAGACAATAAAATGAAATTCAACAAAGAGAAATGTAAGGTGTTACACTTAGGGAAGAAAACCAAATGCACCAATACAGATTGGGGGAAACTGCTGAGAAGGATATGGGAGTTGTGGATCACAACGTCAGCATGAGTCAGCAATGCAATGCTGTTGCCAAAAAAAAAAAAAGAAAAAGCAAATACAATTGTACGTTGCATTAACATGTAAGTCACGAGAGGTGACAGTATTGCTGTACTTGGCACTGGTTAGGCCTCAGCTGGTCTCCAGAGATGAGTGACAAAGATGATCAAAGGGAGGGAATGCAAGCCATATAAACAAAGTCTGAAAGAACTGGGTATGTTTAGTTTGGAAAAGAGGAGTTTAAGGGGGGATATGATAGCGGTCCTCAGATACACGAAAGGCAGCCATAAAAAAAGATGGAGAAAATTTTTTCTCTTTTGCCACAGAGGGCAGGACAAGAGGCAATGGTTTCAAACTACGGCACTGCAGATTTAGATTTCCTAACTGTAAGAACAGTAGGACAATGGAGCAAACTGCCTAGGGAGGTTGTGGAAGCTTCTTCACTGGAGGTTTTCAAAAGGAGGTTGGAGTCATCTGTCTTAGATGGTTTAGACACAACAAATCCTGCATCTTGGCAGGGGGCTAGACTAGATGACCGTTGCAGTCCCTTCTAACTCTATGATTCTATTACTCTAAACAGATTGAGTGTTGATGAGGAATTTGCATTCACTTGTATGCATGTGAAATCTACTCACATGTTATTTATATTCCGCCATGAGGAGAAAAGACAAACACAGATTTAACTTAGGAGAGTTTTACCCTATAGATTGATGCAAAAGTAGATAGCACACGTGACCTCCTCTCTCTCTCTCTTTAGTTCTGTCCATCTCTCTTTCTCTAATGTGCCTCCAGCAGAAGTAGTAAATACTCTTGTCAAACTCACAACCCTGTCAACATTGATGGGAAAACATTCCCGGTACACAGTAATGGAGGTATGAGAGCAGCACACAGCCCAGGGCAGGAAGGCGTGGAGGTATCCTGTGTTTCTGGCCATATTCCAAGCCCTGACAATCATGCATAAACAGTTTTTAAAAAATACATGCCATTCACAATACCGTCCCTCAGCAACTGTAGTTGAATGAAGTTAATTAACTCCTGTACTTCCAATCATGCACAGAACCAAGAAGAAAGGTGCAAAAGATGTCTGGGGAATATCAGACCCCTCTCCTGCTTTTAATGGCAGAGTGGCCACATAGTAAGAAACCTGTGGAACAGGCTGAGCTGAAACTGGGCTGCTTTTGGGAGGACAGTGCTTTTTATTGGTTTAATTCACCTTTTATTTGGTCAATGAGTAGGTAAGAACATTCAATGGGTACTCCTAAACTCTGTTTTCCCTGGCTTTTCTAATGGCTTGAGGAAAGAAAGAGTGGTTGAAAAAGTTGGAGGGAAGAGCAGAAGTTTCTAGGCAGGATGGGAGCGTTGTTTGTAGTCATCTTTGACCAGCTACGTGAGAACTATACATGCAGTTTTCACTTTGCACTGAGACCATGGTAAAGGCACTTTTAAAACTATTAACAGAGACATTGGAAATATTCATAGTGAAGGGGGTAGAATTAACACTAATGCTGAATGAGCTAGGTTTAAAATTTGTTTTCAGAGGAAAGTTACTTGCTATTATCTTAACATTGTACAGTAATTTCCCAACCCTCCCCCCCTCAAAATGATATATCATCACATGACATTAGTTCTACTGGGAAAGCATCTATGACACACAGTAACAAGAGGAATTTGGAACACTGTCCTTTTCACTATCTGACCCCATTTTTCCATCTCTAGATGCATCCTGGATCATCACCTATAGCTCCTTGGTCCTAGACACACTTTCCAATTTTTTCTTTACATTTCAGTTGCCCTCACTTGCTAACATTGTTACATTTCTCCACAGCCTAGAAACAGACACATCTCCAAGTTTGTTTTTGACCAGCTTCACCGAGCTACTTAACCATATGCCTAATTTTAAGCATGTGCTTAAGTAACTTGCTGAATCAGGGCACTTGGCACCCTGCATGTTCACCTTCTTTTCCATTTCCAGTATGTACAAACATGCAATGCCACTAGTGCACTCACACATACTGGCTTCAACTAAGAGTCCCATTTTACCTTCACATTCAGAATACACACAGACATGGGTCTCAGAACCACCGCTATTGCATGTTCACACTCAAGCATAAGAGTGGCAGATAGTCCAAGGAACCCAGAATTTCATGTTCTAGAGGAAAGAACTAAAATTAACTGAGCCTCCTTCCCCTTGTGTTTCAGTATATCTGTTTACATCACAGGGAAAGGTATATCCATTAGTATCTCAATTGGAGAATGGACTAGAAAACACTAATCCTCACTCTTTCAAGCTCCTGATCCATTAGAGTCAACTGTGTACATTATCAACACAAGTGAAAAACAAAAACAAAAAAACCCCCTCTCTTCCTCTTCAATCATGCCTGCCAGATCCCTCTCAACCTGCAGGGTGAAAGACAGCTTCTCTGTCTTTACTCTGTGCATCTTTCAAGTAGCGACAGCTCACTTTACTCATCTGTGCAAATACACTGTGAAGTGTTTTCATCAAAAGAACCCTAAAGCAACTTATAATTCACAAACAAAAAGGGAGGCAAACACTTGAAGATGTGGCTGTTATTTGGTTTAATAAACACTTAACTCAAAAACTTTTTTTTTTCCCTCTGGACCACCACAAAATGATTTTGCAACCTTTAATGGCATGCCAGACATTTCAAGCATGAAGAAAATACCACACTGCTGAATAAAAAAGGAGAAACCTCTTTCGGCTTGAGTGGATGAGAAAGCTGAAAACAGGGTGTTTACTACAAAGAGGGGAAAAAGAATACAGCTGAAAAGTGGGCCAGATAGGTGGAGAACTTGGCTGTTAATTCTCAGACCACACGGGGACTTGCTGACCAAATTTTTTTTTATAGTTATTACAGTCAGGTGGTCAGACTTGCAAGAGACAATGTCAGCACAGAACAGCTGGTGCACAGTCGGACAAGCGGCACACCCTCAACTAACAGGGCATGGCAAGCATCGCTGAACTACAGTAAAATGCAGTCTCATTTAAATTAATATTGGAACGGAAAAGACCTATTAGTTCATCTTGTCCCATCAATAAAGAATTGTTCCCTATAGTCTCATTCTTCCAGTGCTTTATCAGCAGCACAACAAGCCAGAGGTAGGTCACAGGGCTGCAGTTATTCCATTCCATTATTGCAACTCCAGCCGACAAGACCTTCTGTAACCCCTTTGTGGGGATTCTAGATAGCTAGGTCCTGGGTCGTCACACTCTTCTCTGTGTAAACCTATTGAGAGCAAGTGCAGCCCATCTAACCTTTATGTGCAGAGCCTTTGGAGGCCCCCAGTGATGCCTTTGGGCCCACATGGCTCTTCCACACAAGGTCCCAGAAGGGGCTCTGTTGTGCAGAAGGCCTCTGCAACAGGTGAAAACATGGGAGAGATTGCCCTAGAAGGACCACCATTGTGTTCGTCTAGCATTCGGCACAAGGAGACCTTGATCAAGCAATACAGTGATTTAAACAATAAAACTGAAGGACAATAGTAATAACACCAACCAACAACAAGAGAGTTTAAGCTGAGGGAGGGGGAAGGTACTGTAAGACTCAATGCCTCATATCAGTTAGTCTGACGGAATATGAAGAAATCCACTTACTACAAATGCTACCACACTCCTTAGTGTAGATTCCCAGAGAAAGCAGCTCCTTAGGAACTGTATTGTATTCCATATTGCCATGGTGATTTTTTTCACACGATCAACATTTCTCGATAAGATCTGGTAAATGTCGGATGAGAGGGGAAAGAAAAGAATTTAATTAAATGCTCCAATTTCCTACTTCACTTCAAGAATGGTGACAATTTTAAGCTACAATTGCTTTGTGCTTGTATGTATGCTACAACTTCTATTTCAGAGACATACTCTAGCTACCATATGTTTTGTACGACACCCAAATATGTCAGCACTTTCCCTGACCCCCAAAATCTGCAAGTCTGAAGGAAAAAGAATTGAAGCTTTTTTCCCCCTCCACAAAAGAAAAACAAACAAAAAACAAAACAAACAAACAAAAAACCCTTTACTGCAAAATCCTATAGAATTTAACAGAAAATAAGACCCTTTCGTAGGGGTTTGGGCTATACCCATAGAGAATTGAATAAAAAATTATATTCTTGCTATAGATGGTTAAAAATAGCAAGAGTATTAGTCTCAGTTAAATGCTATAGACTTTTATAGTAATTGATTTAGAACCTTATTACATTTCTATAGTAGCTTGTTGTGTTTCTTTATTCTTTGGGGATGAAAACAAAGTACAGGTTTTTGTTTCAAATTCCATAAACTGTGCAACATGCATATATGTTAAAGTTATTTATTAAGCCATTCTTTTCCCTCCGGAAATTGGGGAGATGTAGGACCACAGAGTTAGATCAGGAAGCAACTGTGTGTGAATGCAAATCAGCATTTATACACATGCAAAAATCTACACAGAATTGACATCTGTGTTCAGTGAGTCTACCCATAAATAGAGTTTGCACCATAGGTTCTATCATCAGGTGTACTAGTGAAGCTACTGAAAAGCCATCCCAAACAGAAGTGATAGCTCAGCCCAGAGGCAACCCACCTTCTTTGAAAACTTGCGGTTGTCTCCAATGAAGCGCTTTTCTTGTGGCTTGAAGGTTCTGATACTTGCTTTTACCTGAGGAAGGAATAATTTATTTAGAATGTTACCATTCAAGCTTGGTATCATCATATTGATTTGGAGCTCTGGTGTCCTTTACTTATTTATTTGTTTCAGCCTCTAAATGGTTTATGACAAGGTGTTAAGTGTACATATCAGTCATTCCGCACAATCCTGGTGCTTATCCAGGTTACTCCAATAGATCTAACTGCCTGCAGAGTGGCAGACTGCAGGATGTGAGCAGCTCCATGCTTAAGCTTAGCACACAGCTCAGCATACTCCCTTCTGCTCCTCTGTTGGATCAACCCATAAAGAAAAGTTCTAAAAAAAGAAATGGGAACTGAAGATCACATCCCCAAATGTCCTATTCATGCTGCATATTTACTACTAAGGTATTAGAAGGGACATTCAAGAACAGCCGAAAGTATTCTACACTCCCGTAATGCCCTTAGCCACTTGCCAGATTGTGATTAACTTATTCATGCTGAATACTACTTTACTTTAGTAGTAGGTCCACTGAAGTCAATGGAATGACTAATGGAGTAAAGTGCTACCCAAATATGAGTAATGGTATCATAATTTAGCCCACAAAAAGTAGCATCTTAGCCATAGATAGGAGAATGGTCAAGTGGACATGGCATTGGCTCTGTCACAAACTTTTGTGTGACCTTGGTCTAGCCTACCTTGGCCTTCATATCCCATCTGTAAATTGGAAACAGTACCTTCCTACCTTACTGCGGTGTTGTGTAGACACAATAAACTAAAGATTATAAAGAAGTTCCCAGACACTACAGTGATGGCTAATAGATACTTAAATAGATAGATTCCAGTCTATCTGAAAAAGGGAATGGCCTGGGAACTTCTTTGAAAGCCTCCGGAAAAGGGGAGTCATAATATATTTGAGTTTGTTCTTTGGCAAAGAGTGTTGATCATTGTTCCCTATAGCAACATCCCAAACCTAAACTCCATTCACGGTAAAATAGTACCTATCAGCCATTTAAATAAATAAAACTTTGCTTCCTACATCACTGTAATAAGTGGCTAGTAAGAACTAACACACAGCAACAGCGAATGTAAAACAGAATTTAATCCAGTAAGAGATGTCGGGACAAGCAATCTGAGACCACCACATCCATGTCTGAGTTTTTGTTCCTGTCAACACCCTCTGAATAGGATATTGTGGGTCAACTTTCTGGGAAGAATTAGTAGTTAAAATTCCTGCATAGTAATATAAATATTAACTCCCTTTTTTGTTGCTGCAAATTAAGCCCTTGCGTGCAATAACCCACACCTCTTCCCAAAACATCTGTGGTCATCCCCAGCCCAAAGTTGCCATTTCATTGTCACATCAACTTGAATGGAATGTTGCAGCATTGTGATCTGCCAGTATTTCTTTATAAAAAGAATAAAGCCCAACCTTCCCTCCAGATGCAACCAGGTCAGGACCTTCTCCATTCAGTTCCTGTGTTTAAAAGACCAAACCCCTTGGCACTGGCAAGTTTAGGCGTTCCAGTTTCTTATACAGAGGATGAGGTAAGTGAAAACATTTAAACTTACTGGATTAAATAGGACATCCAACTCCAAGCAAATTACTCCTTTTGAAGCAAGTTCCAGGTCTTTATTCTTCAACGAATAACAACACTGCTGTCCATTTCTAATCTAGAATTATAATAAATAAATAACAAAAAGTGCATCAACAAATATTAACTCCCTGCTGTGTCTAAAACAGTTTTCCAATCACTGCCCTCCTCCAGAAAAGATGACAATACAAGTAAAAGCCTGAAATGCAACATGACCACTGGATTAGAGGACTATAAAAATGCAGATTAAAACTATTACAGTCCAATTTTAATTTACAGACCCTGTACTTTTATAGCAGAGCAGTGCAAACAATAACCAGCTTGAAAATTCTGTCCTGGAAGCCAGTGAGTTGATGGGAAGTAATCAGCCTGTGTTATTACAGATTTAAAATTGAAGTTTTCTTTCAAAGATCAGAAAAGGAAACACAACAACAACAAAATCAAAATACCAAATCTCTAAATTCTCCGTTTATTGAAAGGTTGTCAAATTATTAGCCATAGAACAAAGAGAGTCCAAATCAATCAATCATTACAATTGGAACGAATGTTAATGTAACAAATGTTCAAAGTAAACAAATTCCTGTAAGAGACTTTCCCCTTAGAATTTCAGATGCTGTTTCTATGCTCTAATCTGCCTGTTGGCCCTGTCATGTTAAATAGCTATGAAAAAATCCCATCTCCTTTACCATTTTGCAAACTATTTGGCTCAAATCAATGGCATCCTCTCTTCAAAAGGGATGGCAGAAATGTATTTATTATACACAGTAGGATATGTATTGATTAAACATTTGGCTTTTTAGGAAGCGGACCAGTTAATTCTAAACAGCACCAACATAAAAACTGCAGTTCACCGAAAAATCTCCATTTGGGGACTGTAATGATCAAAGATTAAAGATAACAGGAAATTTGGGGGCATGAAATTGCAACCATATTTAAAATAGCTATTGCTGTCGTGGCATTAATTTAGTACAAGCACTCACACGAGCCACAGTGAAAATGGGTAAGGAATAAAAAGGCACAAATGACAAGGGAATAGTCACTTTCTTTCCCAATGCTGCTCTACCTCTTCTGTACTGAATAGTTTTTCAACAGATTGATCCCTTTCCTGGCTAACAGTTAAAGGAAAGAGGACCCCCATAAAGAACATGTTTGCATCCTCAGCGGGATCCAAACAGGAATTCCAGTTTCCACTAATGCTGTCATCCAAAGCTTCACCTGATAGGATGTTTTGGGGTTGGTATTCTGTGGTAGAGGTGTTTTTTTAGAACAAAAAAAGGCATAGTGTTTGATTGATTGTAGATTGATTCTGCTTTCATTAAATGAATATTTCAAACCACATACAGGTGGAACCTACATGGAATACAACACAAAAGGGGTACCCTCCATGAAAGCTGCCCCTTCTAAGTCGACAAAAAATATGATGCCACTTCACAGCACAACAGTTTCAGACAGTGCTGCCAAATCTGGACCTGTAGGTTATCCCTTATTACAACAGGGCTACTAGTACTAAGGTGATATTTATTCATCATATTCCAAGAATATATGGCTGGAATGTAAGCTGCTTTGTGCAGATTAACAGCTAAAACTGATCAAATAGTGGAATTTCTTATCTATTAAAATTTAGATATTTTGAGGTTTGGTGTTTTGTCCCAATTCAGGACAAAGTAAAAATATCACTTCTTTTTTGCAGAATGAAAAGTTCTCAAAAATTTGATTTGGAAATGTCAAACCAAACATTTCAACATTCTCAAACTAAAATGTTTCATTCTGATTTGTAGATCAGAAATGAAACAATGTGTTTCAATTTTTCCAATTGGAAATTCCACCAAACTCTGTCTTTTTTCTCAGAAAATTTTGATTGCAACCAAATACCTCTTAAAAAACAAAAAAAACAAAACAGGACAGTGTTTTGTTTAACATTTTTCAAACAGACCTACGAAACAGACATATGATAAGACTTAAAGCACTGTGGGAAGTCAGGATATCTTCCCTTTTTATACAGTTTGTGACGATGCATATCACAGTTTTCACTCATCTCTGCTGTTTAACAGGAAACTTTCATGTATTACATCAGTCATTACCTCCATAAACCCACCCACATCAATTCTGGACATGATACCAGTTCTATACTCACTCCTCATACCCAGCTGATACAAGAATCTGGGGCAGATTAATAGCAGAAGGATATTACACATGGAATCTTAGGCATTCTAGCTAGGGAGACAGCACAAATAAATGGCTTCCCAAGCGACACTAAATCTGCTTGAACAAGGCCTGCAACCAATGGTAACATCAAATCTGTAGATATGGTCTTCCAAGCAGCCTATCTGCTCTAGTCCACCAACCAATTATTGTGTTATATCTCCTATTCTGAAAAATAAACACACTTCCATAAAGCTCAGAGAATTGATCATCATATTTTTCTTCCTTGATAATATTATAAATCAATCAAAATCCACAAAGTAGTCCAGATGGATTGGGTTCCTGGCAAATAACTCTTGCAGCCTGCTAGCCTGGAGAGCACTCTGGTTAACATTTCTGCAACAGGTAGAAGGAATGCTGCTGAAAACAACTTCTCAGAGATGCACATGTGAACACACATTCACAACAGGTAACTCAAAGCACAATTCAGACTTTAATGTACATGTCTGTTAATGTTGTGCTTATTTCACATCAAGAGCTAAAATGAATTGGATAACTAAATTATATACGTTTTAATGATTGTCTGCATCTTTCAGATACACATTCCTCATAGCTCTTCCTCTATTCCTAGTGGAGGAAAACATCCTTGACAATAACCCGGTGAGGGTTACTCTTTATCTGTCCTTGGCATATATTAGTTAATTATTCATTTAAAAAATCTAGATGGGGAAAGCATCAAAACACAGTACCACATGTGGCTAAGTAGAAACATGCAGTACTATGACAGTAGCTTTAGCTAGATCTACTGGGTTTGATTCTGGCATCACGCCATTTTACATCAGAGCAAATTCCATTGATTTCACTCCAGATTTGTACAGTGAGAGCAGAATCAAATGTAGTGGGTGTGGCTCCATGTGTGTTAGTACAGCAAGTTTAGAATCAACAATGAATTGATGCCCATTGCAATGAATTATGGTATTTCAGAGAATGTTTCGGCTTGGAAGATCATTTTAAAAGGCACAAATGTGTTTTTAAAGGTGAGCACCATTACTCTTATACTTTACTTAAAATTGTATTGGGAAAAACAACAGTTTTGTTGGAAGTGTTAACAGTCAGTTTTATTTCTTATTCTTAATTCTGTTTGGTTTATGTAGGGGTTGATGTGAAATTATAGTTCAGTCCAACACTAAAAATTCATATTGATTTCCTAGTTCCCTGACCCTCTTAAGAAAAAACAGAGGGGGGCAAATTGGAAATAAAGTGGCGTTTCTCCACCTTACGTCTTTTATTGACTACAGAGTAAGAACCCTGTTTAATGCACCAGTAGCACGCTAACCCAGTTTGCTTCAACAAATGCAGTGGGGCAGTTCAGTACATTTGATCATATAGAAATAAAAACGTAGCATCCCTCAGAAGTACACAGAAAAAACACCCAGGTTAGCTTTCGCTACAGTACATTTCCATTGCATTAATTTCTTGAGTCATACTTTTTCTCTCTACATTTGTTTCTCTTTCAATACAGTATATTCCTGCCAAATAGCTAAAGATGGCCAATTCTTTTGCATTTCATTTGGGGTCCACTTTTTCCTCATACCTCTGCTGTGCATGGCCATTGGCAAACATTCCCTTTAGCTACAGGAAATGTGAATGGATGTTACACCGGAGTCAGACAGAAACTATCTCAAAAGATTGATTAAATCTGATCTACCATTGTGTCATTGCAACTGCAATCACTTTTTTTCCCAGGGATTTCATTCAATAATGAGTTCAACGAATAGTCTCTGTAACATGACTTGTCTCTGGCAAGGCTATCAGTGAATACTGAATACTACAACTAGGTGAAAAGGAAGGGAATACTTTTTACACAGACACACTTCTGATCTAAATTTGAACAGGGCTGAGGGTAGGACCTTGAAGAGAGGTGGTTAAGGCTACTCCTTAGTGACACTATGCTTTACACCTTGATCAGATCCTACGCTGAAATGCCCACATTGTTTGGGAGAGCTGATCGTGTGCAAGATTGCCTGTAACAGATTGATTTAAGACCGAGGGCAGGAAAGTCTGACTTATTGATTTGCTCCTTTTTGTAAGGTCTGAGGCCAGATAGAGTGGTTTTTCCTAGCACTGTTTGGTTTCAGGTAGATGGATGTGCTATAAGAAAAAGAATCCAACATCTTCTCAGCTAGCTCTATGTAAAGACACAAAAGAATGACTAAGAGAAGCTATGAACAGAAAATGTGAAGAATTCTCAGTACCAAAAGATTTCTTCAATATGAGGTACCTCCTCACCCTACTGTTTCTCCTTCATTAGGAGGAATTTTATTTTCTTTATTCCTACAAAATTTATTCAACGGTATAGCTCAGAATACCTGCTGTTTGCTTTGCCCAAAAGTTCCTGTGTGCTTTATTGTAAGCTGTTCCATCAAAAAAACCAAAAAAACCTAGGTGCACACACACAAAAAACAACCCACAAAAAAAAAAAAAAAAAAAACCTTCCTTCATATCCATAAAGCCTCCCCCATATCCTCATCCAAATGCATCTGACGTCCTTGTCAAGATGCATGCAGAAGAGTCATCTGATAATGATAAGGCAGAGGGCAAGTTGTGATTATTACAATTGCTGATACCGATGCTACAACTTCCTACAATACTGTCTTTCTCCTACCCCGACCCTCACCACTTGGTTGCTTCACTTGCAGGTAACATCTTGCCTTTTATTTTGTTAGCCTTCTGAGGCAGGGACTGTCTTACTCTAGATTGGTACAGCACCTAGCACACAGGGACCTAACATGGCTGATGCTGCTTGATACTACCGCAATAATAAATTATAAGAAGTCATATAATCATTACACTTAATAATTCTTCTAAAATTCCATATTCCCCTTCCAGCCTCACAAGCAAAAGATAGCTCTGACTTTCCATTGTTACTTCAAGAGCTGAGGCAAGGCCTGTGACTAGAGCTGATTGCAAATCAACATTTCTATCCTGTAGGAAAATTCCAATTATTTCAAAATATGTTTGTGTTCTAAGTTGGGACAAAAAAGTCAAAATATTGAAGTTTTTCATAGAAAGGAAATGTCTGTAAATATTTTGTTGGACATATTTAAATGTTTCATTTCCGGTTGGTTTGGAATTAACCTGTGTCCTCCTGAGCTGCGTCAGTACTTCATAAGACTTGTATTTTGAGTGCCTCAAGTCCCCATTCTCATGGCAGCCAAGCTCCTCAGCCAGCCTACACCATGTGATTCCCATAAGGCACTGCTACAGTTCAAACAAAGAGGACCATGGTGCATCATGGGAGACGTAGTCCATGCAGGGAGCGAGGCCCCTGAACTACAACTCTCTTCAGGCACTGCAGTAACTCAGGAGGACACAGATTAATGTCAAACTGCCCTCAGACAGAACATTTCAAGTTGGTTCTACAAACTGAAATTTTTGGTTTGGGTTGACCTGACCAGAAACTAAATATTTGTTTAGATTTTCTAATGGAAAATCAGGAAATTTTCCATGGGAAAATGTTGATTTTCCCATCACAGCATTTTCCATCCATAGAAGAATGATCATAACAAGTATGCTAATATGTTTCGATAATTTAATAAAAATATTGAAATGGACACCCATATTTGCCTATACTTGTTGCTTCCTTGTCACACCAATAGAAACTTCTTACTGGTTGAGTTCACTGGCAAAAAAGAACATGATCATCTTTGTCTTCAGCCTTCTTTTTTTGGGAGAAGGCAGCTGTGGTATGAATTTAGTACTTGGACTGATCTTAAGACATCCCTGCTCTAAGATGAGTAAGTACGATTGGGAAGATTCTGGCACCGGTTATGGCCCCTTCTTTGCTGCTCCAACAATATAAAGAGGGTAGAATAACCATCTAAGAAATTTCCCCACCACAAAGGGTTGGCATAGATAATCCTACACTGCTACCTCCGCCCACCTGCCCAACCCGCCAATATAAGGGCCTGTGGAGGAAGTATGTCAGTGGGGGGGGGTGTGAGTGTCTGGCATGCTTTGTAATCCAAATATTTTGGGTTACACAGCAGCCCATTGGTGGTTGAGGGGAAGCTGACACAAATTAAGGCAGCCTCTGGGTTGCTCTAACTCACATTATGGGCCATACCTGAAACAGCCCAGATTTCCAGAAGTGCAAAGGTGCACCTTTGCAGCCCCAACCCATGTTGTGCTGTGCCTCCAAATAATCTGGTCCTATATCTTGGTGTGGGGCAGACATCCACTCTTAATGAGAACTATGGTGTGGATCCACTGTAAAGTCCTCCCCCAGCTTTCTATCCTTCCAGGCCAATATTGTGTTGCATTTTTCTCAAATTCATGAACATATCTGCTGAACTGTTCTTACAAACGCCCCCTTAAAACAAATGTGACTGAATACGGTATTGAAGTAGATAGCCAAGGCTACATCTATTAAGCAAACACTTTACTGACCACTTGTGAATTTTAATGAAATAGTAAAACCTGAGATTAATACAACATAAGACATTGAGAAGACGGGAACCTTACACAGCAAAGGTTTTTTTCATTGCTTTTATCTCAAAGAAATTTGGTTTAGTAAGGTTTTTTGCACTGAAATAGGAAAATCTCACCATGTATCCACCTTTGATGTGAATCCGATGTCATATCTTCATGATATGACTCAACACAGCTGGGTAAAACCCTTGTACATCACCACCTTGATGTACGCAATGGACGATGGCTATTCCCCCCAGGGTAACATGTCCAAAGCATTTGGGACTCTGAAATTCTTTCTGAATCTCATCACTAATGCACAGTGTCATACAGTTGCACTGAGTAACATAAAGAGTGCCTAGAAGAAGAGACACATGGAATTATTCAAAGGCAACTTTCCCTAGGAAAAGGAGGCAGCAAGCCACCTATTCAACCCATTCAGCGCCAGATAATACAACTACAGTGTTACCACACCTGTCACATCTAGGTCCTGATCCTGAATATTACAGCTGTAGCACCAAGCTCTACCGGTCAGATGCTAAATGCCCTCTACTCCCAAGGGAGATGAGGTGCTCAGTATCTTTCAGACTCAGGTCCCTGTGTTCTCAATCTGAGATATCCTTAAAACATGAAACCTCTGGGTCATTTATGTTAGTTATCGTCACTGAATTATTGGATACTGAAACCATTTGGTTATTTGATGAGGATATTTTACAGACCTTTTCCTTTTAATTAAAAATAGTACAGCTGGAGTCAACGTTGGGTTGATAATGCTACAGATAAGAACATTCCATCCTGTGACATAGTACTTCATCTGACCGCCCCTCCAACATAGGGATATTTGATATAAGACCATTATACCTTGCTTTCAACTTCATTGAAGCACATTACATACTTCCATCTTCCAAATAACTTGCATCTTTGTATAATATAGGAGTACCTTGAAGCAAAAATGAAAAGACCATAAGGTCGTTTTAATAAGAAGCAGGGGCAAAAGGCAAGAGAGATGGGAGAAAAATTCATGGGCTGATTAACATGGAAAAAAACTCTCAGCCAAGCTCTCCTGAGAATAGAATATATAAAGTACATGCACTGTATTTGGTACACAGCTTGCTGGAACATACCAAGCTTCAATTCCTCATATTGCTGAGCTGGGTGTTACAAAATTCCTCGTCTTTCATTAGTACCAAATCTATTTTTTAACCTCAGAAATGCTTTAAGCAAAGATGAAGTCTGGTCTTGATTTCAGTGGTTGATGCCAGAACCTTCCAAGTGCTGATCCAGACTCACACTGACACACTGTGTGGCCTTTGGGGAGTCAAAACTTCCCTGCCTCAATTTCCCTACCTGTAAAATGGAGATAAAACCTAGTTCAGTAGGACATTATAAAAATCAGTTAATGTTTCTATGGTTCTTTGAAAATTTAAGTACTAAATGTTATTGTTAGAGCTGTATAAAAATTCACAAATAATTTGGTCAGCAAATTTTGCTTTATTCTGTTCACCAACCAAATATGCATTTCTCAAATTCATTTACTATTTGAAATTATTGGCAAATTCTTTTTTGAACACTTCTCCCACCCCATATGTTATTGTTTCTGTTCCTTAATTGGATGATGTATGGAACAGACTAATTCAGAATGAAGTGCAAATATCAAATATCACAATGGAGTCTGGGAGTCCAACTGGTTTTTCTGGTTAATATTTGTGCCTTTAAGCTTAACAGTCATTGGTGATAAGCATTCATAAGCTTGAACCCTTGATTTTGTGCAAAGCATCAACTTAAGACCTGACCATATCTGAATCAAAATATACTCTCAAATTTGAATATTAGGGGAACACCTTCCATCATATGAACACACACTGAAGTCTATTCTTTATTAAGATGAGAATCTCTGTCACCCATATGTGAATCTACAAGTAAAGGCATCTCATCTGCAAACATATCAAAGCAAAACTCATGCACTTTTAACCAAAGAGAGAGAAAATATTGTGAAACGCTTTTTGGTTTTCAGCAATGAATTTAATGCCAGGCAAAGGTTAAGCCCAATCACCTATTAATTAGACTGTTTGTGTGGTTACTGGCCACCATGCATGAGATTCCAACTACTGCTCGCTTGTAATATATTTCTCAAAAGAATTCAGAGGATACACTCAAATGTATGGACAAAGTGCTAACACTATTAGGTCAAAAAAAAAAAAGACTCCAATTTCAAAGAAGAGAGTTTCAGAACACTGCAATTCTCTGACTGATCAGACTAACTTAGTAGGTGCTAAATGGTTTTTAATCATAGGCAGAGAACAGTATATTTACACTAGATTTGCATGAAATAGGAGGCAGAGAAGTTTGGAAAGGAAGGAAGAAAAATCAGTTGGCTTGAGAAATAATAAACAATTTTTTTTTGCCTCAAATCTTGGATAAAGAACCCAGACTGAATGGAGTTTGGACTCTACCACACACATACAGAATCCCCTCCTCTGCCTTGTTACAGGCTTCCTAAGGGATACTTAACAAATGCCTATAAAATCAACAGAGGATCCAAATCTAACATCTCCTTACTGTGAGCCCACACAGCCTGCTGCCGATCATGCAAACCATTTGGCAAGCACAGGTTCTGCAGGAGAGCAGCTGCTCGAGCCACTCTCTTCCAGTAACATCAGGGATATGAGGACTTGGGGAAAAATTATCCAAGCGATCAAAAATGGAATAAAAGATGTTCAGAGTTGTTCCTCCCTGTAAATATTAAATAGTTCTTCACATGAAGCTGACTTTAATATTGTTCTAAAATTGCAGATGTCAATGACTCATGCCACTAAAATGGACAAACAGAAAATAAATGTTTTAAGGAACTCATGGAGTCACAGTAGCAGAGTAATAAGAGGGTTGCAAAACACCCTGCAATTCTAATCTGAGAAGGAATGTACATGTATTATTTGAAGCACTTTTACATATTATGAGACTATGTACGTATCAAACCCAATCCAAAGCCCACTGAAATCTATGGAAATGCTCCCTTGGGCAACAGCATTTAAACTCCATACCATACCAATTCTTCAGTCCCACAAAGAGAGAAAATAAAGGGAGAGGGAATTAAAGAGGAAAAAAGGCCCATTTTAGTCCATCAATTTTTCTGTTTCCAATTCATTTTCTTAAACCAATTTTTTCAAACTAAAATTATGCACCAAAATTGATATTTAAATGAATAAATAAATGGGGCCTGATTTCCAGAACTATTGAGTCCCTCCTCTGCCTAAAATGATACTATTTAGACTTTATTTCTGGTGATAATCAACAAGAACGAACTCAGTGTGACTTTCAGATCCCTGCTTGAGTTATGCTGACAATTAGAAAAAACATATCTCTTTTAACATGCAAAGCAAGAGACTGTGAACTGAGATCATAGAGGAGGAACACACATGGAATCCATGAGCACTGTTCTTACAGAATCACTTTTCAGAGTGCACTGCACTTTATTTTGTGGTATTGGATTGTCAATATTAGCTTTATGCAGATAATTCATACAAAAGTTAGCCAAGTATCATCACATGGATCCACAGAGCTTGCCTTCTGTATTCAACTCCTTTCATAAATATCTGCACTGAAATCAAAGTTGATATGTTTGCTTAGTAGCCACTTAACTACTGAATGCCTCATATATACAGGTTCTGATAAAGTAGATATGAAATGCAAATACCTATATTAATGCAGTTAAAATTGCACACAAGGCAGATATTGCAAAAGGTAAGGGTCTCACAGCAGCGTTCACTCTGTTGTACATAACATCCTATATGTTGGAATGATAAATATTTTAAAATATAGAACAGTGATATAGTAACCCACGTAATTGACACCTCCACCACCACCACGACCCAAACACACACAGAGAATAGAAAATTCTATCCACAATATATGTACTGTGGCTATGTTAACCTTGCTGCTGGAAACAATGTTAGTCAATTAATGTAGTTTTTTAAAACTTAAATTCCTTCATTAAAATAATTAAATTGTCTGTGCTTCATAATGTTGACATCCAAATTGTCACAAATGGGCTCTGAAGTTATCATCTAGCAAAGCACTTAAGGACATGCTTAATTTTAAGCACATAGGCTGTCCCACTGAAGTCAATGAGATTACTCCCAGACAAAAATTAAGCATGTGCTTTCATGCTTTGCTGGATTGGGGCCTGAGTTTCTGACTTTGCTGGTGCTATTTGGCTGCCGACAATTTTCTGCAGGACTGGTTTAATAGGGAAGTAGATATTTTCAGTTAGAAAAAATAATTCTTTATGCAAAATGAAAAGGTAGAATATATAAAATACTGCAGATTGCAGTAAAAAATTGCAGACACACTAAAATGTTACATCTCCTAACCCTGAGAGTGCCCCTCTGCCCCATTTGGATGTTAAAGCACTCATTTTGGAGGGTGGGGCAAGCAGTGGTGTTGTTCCCCACTCCAAAATCTCCCTCATGTAAACTGTTCAACAGAAAACCTGAAAGCACCAGCTCCTGTCATCCCTTAATTTGTTCAAGCAGAGAGAATGGGAAGTGACATCATAAAGGCGACAGGCATTCATTAAGTTCTGGTAAGATTCTGGTAGCACACTCCAAAGTCATTTTTCTGTTGCTTAATTATTTTAATTGTAATTTCCCCCACCTCACCTCTCCCCCCGACCACACCAAACCAAGCTAAGGCAACTAGTCCTCAGGGAGGACTATGTCCCACCCAGCTTTAAAACTTCAGCCATTTTTGTTGTTGTTGTTCTGTTTTTAAATGAGTGGATACAACTTCTTTACAATGAGAAAGGTGTTTGCTTCTTGCTTTCCTAAACTTCCAAAAAGCAGCTGAAAAGATTTTGATCTACTTTCTCCCCATACCATCACCCTCTGCTCTTTTCTTTATTTAATTATTTATTTTTGAAGAGACCAGCATGGAAAGTTTCAGCCCCAAATGTGAACCTATTTCATACAAGCCAATAGCACATAAAAACAGGGAGTTGTCATGCAAGATAATTTAACAACTTTACTACCGGGGTGTTACCAATACTCATTGTAATACTGTTCACACTGCCTGTCATGCTGTGTGTTGTCTCACTGTTTCCTTGCATTCCCCCTCCTCCCCGTAAAATGTATCTGTATCCATCTGTTGTCCTCTGTCTTTTACTTGTATAATAAAATCTTTGGGGCGGGGACTGACTGTCTTTTTTTTCTGCGTTTGTAGAGCGCTTAGAGCTATGGGGTCCTGGTCCAAGACTGGAGTTCCTAGGAGATACCAGAACGCAATTCTGTTTCTATTCTCCCATGATTGCCCTCTCTTCACATTTGCTTAGAAAACAAAAATTGCAGTCCTATGTAGTAAAACACACCCTTTTATGTAATTTTGCTCAGTTGTGCCAACAACAACGATTTGGTCAATCCTGTTATGATGTGCAATTACTTTCTTGGAGTATCGAGAAGCAACAATGAACAAAGACATATCTGAAATGTTATTACTGAAAGGTGATGTGACAAACATACAGAAAAACAGTGCAATTATGTTTTCAGACCAAAATAGTATATTGAACTGATGAACTACTGATACTTCAGTAGTTTTCTTTCCAAATCAATCATATTTGGACTGAAAGGGAATGGCAACCTTTGTGATTAGTAAGGCAGACTGTAAACACTGACCAACCAAGAAATCAAGATATACGTATATACACATACAACACCCTCCTGCCCCCCCCAAAAAAAAGAGGTTGTTCATATCTAGTTCTGAGTTGCTTCAGAGGGACAGAAAGAAGAGGGAAAGAAATGCAATTTGCTCCCAATGAAACCATCAATGTTCGAATGATACATGAGCCAAGGTAACTTACAGACAGCAAAGGGATAGCAACTTTTCCAAGAAAATCAGGGGGTTTATCTCCATCTTCATCAAACACTGTCACTTCAAGAACATCGTGGATATCTTTAATAGGACTAGAATGAGAAGCACAAAAAATGGTCTGTACACATGCAGTCTGCTCCAGGAAAATCAGAGAATAGTGTTTCACTAATTAAGGCTGCATTACCTTGGAGTATAAAACAAGCATTTAATTACATTCCAAAAATTAAATCAAACCAAGGCTATTCCCCAAGCTTTTCCCTCATGCTGGATTCAAGTATCCATGTGAAAGACAATAATTATTGCTAGACGGTCAGATTTCTTTGTGTGTGGATGTTGACACTGATGGCACATAGGAGGAGGAGGTAGGTGGGCAAGAGAAGAAGACTTTAGGAAGGTGTGTATATGTGGCAAAAAAGTATTTAAAGAGGAAAACTTTTCTCATTTTTTCCCTGACTTAAGCAATTCTCCTCATTTCTAAATTACTAAAAAAGAAGCCAAATTCTTTAAAAACTTCTAAAAACCCACAAACAAAATAGTGAATATTGTTATCTCCATCTAATCCATATGCTTTACTGGGGATGACACCTGCCTGCTAATCTCAGGATCATTAATAAATAAGAGATTCATCCAGGGAAATGTATTGGTGTCTGTGTGAGCTTGGGTAACTAGATGACTGGAGTGAGGGAGGAGGGAAGGAAGAAGAAAGCAAGCAAGCAAGTTATTGTTTATCCAAGTGGAATTGACACAACCAAACACCGAGGCTTCGTCTGGCTTTGGTCTCGTAGAATAAAGGTTCTCTACCAGGGCACATATATCTCTGGGATACGCAGAGGTCTTCCGGGGGTACATCAACTCATCTAGATATTTGCTCAGACTACATAAAAAGTACTAGTGAAGTCAGTACAAACTGAAATGTCATTCAGACAATGACTTGTTTATACTACTCTATATACTAATCACTGAAATATAAGTGCACTCTTTATATTCCAATTGATTTATTTTATAATTATATGGTAAAAATGAGAAAGTCAGCAATGTTTCAGTAATAGTGTGCTGGGACACTTTTGTATTTTTTTGTCTGATTTTGTAAGCAAGTCGTGAGGAGAAACTTGGGGGTACACAAGACAAATCAGACTTGGGAAGAGGTACAGTAGTCTGGAAAGGTTGAGAGTCACTGTGGTAGAAGATAAGCCTCACAGAGCTGCTACTCTAGCTAGAAGACAACTAATTCCACGAACATTCCTGCAATGGGGCCACAACTTAGGATGAATGTCCACCAAGGATGGAGCTTGGGACCTATGGCACTAAAAGCATTAACTAAAATACTAATTCCCCATGCTGGCTGCTGTAGAAAACTCATTAATCTCTTAGGTTGAGAGATTAGAGGGAGACAAATACCTACACTAGTGTAATGTGAGTTACATAAACAGCAATTAAATATATACCCATACAGTTTTGAGAGCCCTGAAAAAGTAAATGGCTACCAGAACCTGCCAGTTTATGAGGCTTTACCTCCACATTTGTTCAAAGATAAACTGAAACAACACCATTAAAATAGTTGTACACAGGCTATTAGTGATATAAAATGTCAAAAGTGTTCAGACTACACTGATGGGCACAGTCCAAGAACCTAAACAGAACAGAAAGTCTTACAGAATGCATATCACAAGAACAGATTTACTAAAATATTCCAATCTGGACTTTGTAAACTCAAGATAAATAGTGATGCATGCAGAACTTCTTGAGAATAGACAAATAGGGTAAGAAGCAGAGTTACAAAAGCGACACACAGTAGGGACCAGAGGACAAAAGAGGTCTAGATGTTCCACAATTTCATTTTCTGGCACCAGTGAATTCAGTGGAAATACATGGTAGAGTTTTTTCCATCGACCCCACAGCAATAAGATATGAAATCTTTAACCTTGTTCAAATCCAGCCCAGCCACTCTGCGTGCTAGCTTGTATGATTTGAATCAATACTACTAAAACTAGTTTCCTAGTGGACTAGCATCCACATCATTAAGATAAAACTGCCACCCTTTATCAGTAGCCTCAACAGCAGTGGACAAGGAATGAATCGTTTAAAGAAAGCAGAGACTCTTCTCTCAGCTCCAATAAGTGGTTATTATTCCACTTTAGTCCTAAAAAAACCCAAAACACTTAGGTGGGTCACTATTGGAGAAATTTTCACTATAAAAGCCCATGTGATGACCTTGCTTTGCATCTATTCTGTGAATACTGAGGCCTTCGGTCTCCAGGGCACTTTTCATAGGCATCAAATTCACACATATTTTTGGTTTGATTAAGGTGTAAATTTCTGGTTTGGGTAGGGCTTCTTATTGTCTAATTTAAATTCAGCTGTTTTATCATGGACAATCAGGACCCTACTTCCTGTTCATTTAAAAATTAAATTATGTGCAGAACCACAGTTCTATCATGTCCAAACAAAACACAAGTTTTATTTTAAATTATGGAAAACCTAAGAGTGACTATATCTAGGTTTCCATTTTCAGGTCTGCTATATAACTCCTTGGAATCTATTATATATAGTCATGACCCTTCCTACAAATATCCCAGTTTCTTCTTGTTATGACTTCTATTAATAAACTCCATGCCAGGACTGAAAAAGGCAAAATGCTTTAATGGAGAAATATCAAATACAACTCAGTCAACCTCTTCTTCCTATAGAGAAAGTGATATTTATTTTAGGAAACATGAGGTAAAGTTTGGGATATATCTTTTATATTGGGGCTGTTCACTGTTTCACATTTACAGCATGTTTTCAAATACAATTCACTTACAAGGTGAAAACTTTGTTCCACTCTGGGTTGAGGTTTTTGTAAATTGTGTGTGTCTGAAGTCTGTCGTTGCCCAACTCTAACACACAGAAAGGGTCACTTTTACCTGTGGAAAGAACAGGTGGAAAAATAAAAATAAAACAAAGAAGGGTTAGATAATGTGATGGTAGTTAGCTCACTCTTTTTGCAGCAGGGTTGGGAGAAGGAGATCAGTAGGTCAAGTAAGAATAAACTGCACTGAGGTGACTGGAAACTGTCTTCCTCTCTCTGAATTACTAAATTAACAACACAACCAATATGTATTCACTGTTTTCCTCTCTGAAACTTTATCAAAGCACTTTCTATTCTAATCCACGTAGGCAACTTTTGCTAGTAACAGAGAACTGAAAGCTTATCAAGAATAATCTTTACATCTTTGGTAATTAGGAAGATCAGCCAATGTTGACTATCAAGAAAAATGACATGCAATAAGAGAGGTAGTGCCATTCTGAACAAGTGTCCGTTTTTATATTCTCCTCCACGGATGACCAAGGGTTAAGAACCATGAAGACTTTTAGCCTGGGTTATAGAAATGTCAGGGCTTCAGTTAGTTCAATTTGCTTTATCATCTGCTGAAAGCTTCTGCTTGTGTCAGTTGATTATATAATCTAAGTCAGTGTTTCCCAAACTTGGGATGCCATTTGTGTAGGGAAAACCCCTGGTGGGCCAGGACAGTTTCTTTACCTGCCCCATCCGCAGGTCCAGCGCAGGGCAAGGAATGTACTGGTCGCAGCTTCCCGCAGCTCCCATTGGCCTGGAGCAGCAAACCACGGCCAGTGGGAGCCGTGATCGGCTGGACCTGCAGATGCGGCAGGTAAACGGACCGGCCTGGCTCCCTACACAAGCGCATCCCAAGTTTGGGAAACATTGATCTAAATACATGCAGCCTCATAAAATAAGCAAAGTATTGTGCCACTTCAGCACCAGTCCTGCAATGAGATTTGCATGAGTAGATCTCTGAATCCATACAGACACCCAGTGACTTCAGTAAGAGTCAGGTCAGACTAATGCACTCAATTGCTGGATCAGAGCATTGAGTGACAAACTTATTCAAGGAAAGAGGGTATAAGAGTGGAAGCGTTTTGTGGGGAAGGTATATTTCCTAGTGACTTTTCTCAATAAGCAGAGGATTGCAATACCTGCATTTGGCACAGTATGGAACTTTAAAACAATCTGGAGCTTTCAGACAAACTTCACAATAAACAGAGTTCCTATGAGCATATTCAGCTGTATATATGATTTAAGTTCATTATCTTAGGTATTCATATTTACATTTAGCTCAACTGCAGGCATTCTAGTCTTACTTTTATTTAGGTTATTATGTATCTCAGCCATGGAGACATTTATATTAAAGAAAACAGACATTTTTGCAGACTTCTGTTGATTTTTTTAATTGCTGTTATTAATATAGTACCCAAACTGTGCCAGGCACTTTACAAACAAATAAGGAGATCCGGTATCTGTCCTGAGGAGTTTACAGCCTAAGTAGAAATGTTTTCCAGTTTCTAAACAGTGAATATTTACCAGTCACTTTTGGAAAGTTTTAATAATCTCCCATTTTAGTGGAGTCTCTTCGTCTCCTACCCAGCTATACACTGGAACCAGGTACAAGTGGAAAATGTACTTAATGATGTAGAGAAACTGTTTGAAACGCAAAATGGTATATGCCAAAGGACAATCCTACTCTATAATTTTGTGTTCTGAATACCATTTTTTGGTCAGTGAGCAAACGCCGTCTTTGAACAGAATGCTCATGTGCACACAAAAACAGCCAATGAAGCAGAAAAAGTCATTTCACGTTGACAAAACTATTATCTAGGAATATATATATATAGAAAAAGGGGAGGCTCAAGTTTGAACTAGTTGGGGTTGATGAGGTTCCTCATATAATCCTAGACATATTTAGCTCTACATTTTCCATACGGGACATGGTAACTGGTCTAAACCTGGCTCAAATAGTACCTGTGAGTTTTCAGAAAGCTCTTTAAAAGCCAGAATTGCATGCAATAATGTAATGTTCTGATTCTCACTATTACTGTAGGTTAAAAACTCAAATTTGGTAAACTGTACAGTACCAACATGCAGCAACCTATAACAGAAATACCAACCATACTGAAATCTGATCTTCATTACTGTAGTAACAAGGTAGAAAATGGCATTACACTTAGAATTGGATAACTGGTCTGCAGAAGTATTCCCGTCATTGAATCATCATTGCGCTACTGAGAAAGTATGACACATGCTCAGACTGCTCTTCTATTAACCCTGTGAAGTCTTTGTATTTTTTATTGTCTCCTTGATTGTCTCTTTATCAGATTTTTAGCTGGACCTTAAGCTACTTTTTATCAAAAATAACAAATCTGAACAGTCTCCCAGGCAGTGGAGGAAATACAGCACTGCTTTGGGAGGGTTCTACTATGGAAGCACATAATTGCTGCACTAATCATTTATGAATGGCTCAGAACAGATAATTAATCTTTATGTCTCTCATTTCACAATCAGAAATTTATGCTATTTTTTTTTTTACCTAAAATGGCTGAATCCTTTGCAATTTGGCGGGTCTATTACCACATAATACTAGGATATTTTCAGCACTGCCATTGCAAAATAATTTGTCATTTGCCTCATGAATCAGGCTCAGGCTCAAAGCCTCGGTTATTTTGAATATAATGACAGACTAAGTAACCTTGCACTTAAACAGGATTTCATTCTGTGCTGTGCGCAAGGAACGTGTGTTTCAGACCCTTTATGAAAAGTCTTTCAATTGCAAAATCAAGATCCCCAGAATCTCTTTCAGTGTTCATTATCCCACAAATGCATACACTCCTGTTTAAGCATTTAGGGAAATGGGACCAAACCCATTGCTTCTATAACTCCATTGGCCCTCACAAAGGATGAGCATGGCCAAGATCCAAATCTGTCCTTGGACAAAACTCCCTGTAACATGCTGTGTGTTTGTAGGTAGAATTAGTCCCATAGGTTATAAAGGCTTTTTTTTTTTTTTTTTTTTTTAACTACAGTACATTTAGCCTTATTAAGTTTACTAATGAAGAGCAGCTAAAGTAACTAATAAACCAATACAGGCTTACATACTGTAGCAGCCCTTTATCAGTCGGGTGAAAGGCCAGCTGAGAAAACTCAAGATCAAAGGCAAAGCTTCTGACCTATATAGTTCTATCCTGGTCATTATTGCACATGGACTTTTTAATATTTTTTAATGAAGATCTGCACATTAATCCTTTCAGTTTTTCAGTGCATTGCTAGTATATAAAAAAGTCCATTACCTGTTCCCGGGGGGAGGGTGGGAAGGGGTAGGGGGGCTACACTTATAAGTAATGCTATTTATTGGCTGAACTTTTGAAAATGTGGGGTAGTATCTTTTATAAGTCCTTACTTTGGAGAAATGCTGCTGATGTTACAATCAGAGATTGGCCTGAATAAGGGCCCCAGGTTGGGTTGACAGTGCTTTCTCTTTAGCGCTCTGCCTTTCTGATGAGTCAAAAAGAACTAGAAAATAAAGTATATTGCCATTACAATCAGACCTGTATCTGAAGTAGGCACCATTAAAGATACTGGCTGTAGTAGATCTCATGTCTACCACGGATATGTTTTTTTTTAAATGTCATCATTTGCCATTATTTCATCAGTCACCCCTCAGTGGTATCAGCTTGTAAGAAGTGCCCTGCAAAAATAACATAATGCCCAACACATCTGATCTCCTCAAAAGAGGGCAGAAGTTATTTTTCCTATTAAGAGAGAAACTACGATATTAAGTATATTCTGGATCAGATTCACTATTTAGCTGCAATAGGAACCACTGTTCACAGTTTTCCAGCACTGATAAACCTCCACTTAAAAGGGAGCATTGGCCCATATGTTCAGGCAGCCTAGACAAGTCCTTAAAAGGGTACTAGGTAAATGTGGAACATTAAAGAATTTAAGGATTTCTATAATTCTATTATTTAGTTCATGAGCTCACAAGAAGTTGCTGAGAAACGGCACCTCCAGCAAACAGCAATTGAATCATGGTCACTTTGTAGATACTTTTCCAAGACCTATTTTCCAGATTCATATTGAAAGAAGCAAGAGCAAAACAGTGCCCCAGCATTCTAAATCCTCCCAATTAAATCCCTGTAATGAGGGGCCAAATTTTCACCCCAGAACAGAGCTATTTTTCATTTTCCCCAATCTAGCCTTCCATTGGTTAGCAAAATGTTGTCCCAACAGTGATGAAGAAGGGTTCCCCTGATAACAACTGTGTCACAACTGTGTCCCGTGTCACAATTCACAAATGAACATGTATCTCACCAAAGGGTACAGCCTGCAGTAAATCTGTTGTTAAAAATAAACAACATGGTCTAAAATATATATTTTAACTGCTGACAGGCCTCTCTCTCCAGTCCAGTATACTGATACTTAAGTGTGGTTTTTTTTGTGATTCCTAGATTACAGTGATCCTCTACTACCATGGAGTCAGCTGGTCAGTCCGCAAAGGGAAATGAATAGGGCTTCACCTTCAGAGAATAATTGCCTGTTAGCACTACCTGACAAGTGTAATTCATATGCAACTAACATATGCAAGTAACATATGCAGTTCCCGCCTCGTAATAGCCAAGAACATATCCAGTGAGTTAATGGTTGTGATTGCGTCTGTTCTACAGCCATCAGGGTCAAGCCTGGCTCTCTCCAGCTGGTGTTGAATACACCTTGGACCTCTGTCCATTGGGGCTGATCACACTTCTTACGCCACATGTGGAACATGGTTACACCCGCCTATCAGCTGAAAATGGAGTGCAGTGTTTAACCCAGAGCATTTAACACAGCTCCTAAAGTGGCTGTGCTTCTGAATTAAAGATCACTGGCACCAATCACAATTTACAGCAATAATAGTGGATGACTTCACTTGTGCTGAAACTAGCCTATATTAGAGCCATGAAAGTAGGGGCTGGAGGGTGAAGTGGTGGGACAGAGAACTGCAAGAGAAAAGTAATGACATCTCACATCATGTTCTGTAGAACTTGGGGACGCGGAATGGTTAGATGTAAACTGCTCACAGGCTACAAAGAGACATACCATGTGACAATGGAAAATTAATTTTCCTAGATATTCAGATGTGACCTAGGAAGACCTTGATGCCACAACAATTTAGCCACTTGAGTACCTCTGCTTCAGACAGGACTCTCAGGAAGCTTTCCATCTATGGTTGACAGTGAGTCTGAACTGCACTTAAATGAGATGGTGTGCTCTGGTGGCCTAGGCACAGCACTAGGAATTCAATCCAGCAAACCTTTATCTTCGTGGGTAAGGTTTTGCAGAATAATAGTTACAGTTCCAGCAATAGAAACAGGTACCAGGGCCAGTACTGCACACAAACATCCCACAGTTCAACTCACAAGAACCCTAATTTATTTAAGTTATTGGGAAAAAGACAAAAATTACTGGACATGCCAGTCATAAATATGAAGGAAAAAGCTGTTCCCAGTGCAGTTAGCCCACAAAATCTGTTTACCACTTAAGTCCCACATAAGCCCTACATTAGGGACTTAAGTGATGCATAGGGCTTGTGGGACTCTAGTTCCCAGGCATGTATTTTACCTTTAAAGCTTTAACAAGTGGGTGATACACAAGTTTTACTTTGCCTTGCTAGACTCGTGGCATTGCCTTCTGAGTGATGGATTTACTAACATGCACTACACCTCAAAAACATGGCATCAAAACACATCAGAAAAGACCCAAAATAAAAAGAAGGAAGACACTTAATACCTGAAAAATCTGCTGCCAACAGGTCGACTGCCTTTAAAACTTTGACCTGTAAGAAGCCTATGTCCTTCATGTCCTGAAGGGAGTTCTTTATACACTGGAAAAAAAATAGTGAAGAGACTTTTTTTAAATTTTTTTTTAAATATAATTCAGTGAGACAGATTTTGAAGGACTACCAGAAAACCTTAAATCTTAGGGCATATCTATACTTATGGCTAAATGAGCACTGCTTCAATCAATGCAACAGTGTCGCTTTAGTGGGTCAAGTGAAGACCTGCTAAGCCAATGGCAGAGTGCTAGCCCATTGACTTCTGTACTCCAGCTCCCCAAGAAGTGTAAGGTAAGCAGATGAGAGAGTGTCTCTCATCGACACAGAGGCAAGAACACTGCTGTAAATCGATCCAAGTTATGTCAGCTTCAATTACATAAGTTACATAACTGAAGTAGTGTAACTTAGGTCGACTTCTAGTTTTAGTGTAGACTAGCCCTTAATTTTGGTCCCTGTCCCCACTGCTCAGTGTTTCACTATCAGATACTCACTCACACAACTGTACCAACCCTCATCCCATTGCAACACACTTACACTGTTCATGCCAGAATGTAAACTGGCTGTTTATCATTTATTTTTATTCATATTTAATCTTCAGTGTACAGGAGTTAAATGATTAATTTAGGCAAGGAGATTAAAGGGAAACAACCACATATCTGAATACTAAAATAGCACTATTCCAAAACTAAGTATAAGATATATTTAGAGAGGCACCATGAGCCTATGGCTAGAGTACTGAAGTCAGAGTCAAGGATCTGGACACCATTCACAGCTCTACCACTGACTCAATCACTTAAACCCTCTGTGCCTCAGTTTCGCTGTCTATAAAATGGGAGTGATAATGTTTATTTATTCTGTGTAGCACTTTAATATCTCTGGTTTAGTACAGAAAGTACTAAATATTATCATCAGGCTTTCTCTTTCCAAAGTGAAGAGATCCGAGCACATTCCCACAATGAGAAAAGAATTCTAAATAATACTCTCTCTCCCCCCTTCTCTCTCTCTATGATTTTTTAACATTCATGGTCTCTCATTTCCTAAGATAATGTCTTAATGTAATTCAAGTTTTCAAAGGGAACTGCTAGTTTAAAAACTGCCACATGCAAACAGCCAAATTGCTAGAGGCTAACTGCTCTGTCTATTCACTTGTCACACTAAACATAATTATGGTGTGTGATACCTTTTTCCATTAGAAGCTGTGTTATTACGACTGGGACAGATCTTCCTTTGATGCAATTTTCAGTATTTTTTTTTAATAAAGTAGAAACAAAACAAAAACTCACATAGCGCTGGGAAATCTGTTTCCTTTCACTGGGGTCTCCCAAGGGGCACACACACAGATCAGAAATAGAAACTCCTGAACAGGGGGTAACAGCAATTAGCATTAGCAGATACCCCAGATGCTTCTCCACTGGCACTTCTAAAACATTGGTCTGCTTGCTAGGTAGCGCAGTAATATCCACTTTACACCTAGAATAACATTGTCATGGATTAATAATAAAGAGGATTACTTTAATGGGACAAATAAACCTTAACGCGTACACTTTTAAAAATAAGACTTTTTTTTTTAAACCATCATTAAGGATGCAAATGAACGAAGTTTAGAAAACTAATTTACTTCTCACCATTTGTGCTGTTTGGTCAACCTGGGAGAAATGCGGGGGAGGGGATGTGTGGAGTGGAAAAGGAATGAGAAAAGCTAGTTAGTTTCATTTTGTTTCTTGTCAGTTTCATTTCTGGTTTCCATGCACTAGCACAGGGATTGAATGTTAGGACTGCAGCCTCTGTAGTGGTGAGGTTTTAAATCCAACTCTGCTCTCCTCCCCCACAAAACCCTAATGTCTTCTGATTTCTAAAATGGTAAAGTTATTATAATTTGAGTGAAAATACAAAGTTGAAATGTTGTGTCTAAAATACCAGCTGCATTTAAGGCCCAGACTTCATTTTATGCTACATTGTACTGTATGCCCTGATCTCCTTTACAAACCTTACAAGCTCTAGGCTTTCAGTGTATTGTTATATTTCCCAGAGGGGCAGTGTGGCTTGCAGGTAACCTGCCAGCTCATAATGCACATGGTTATAGTCTTTGACACTTTTGGAAAAAAAACAAAAAAGAAAAAAGAAAGCACACGTTAATGAGAGACAACAAAACAAGAGACCAGTTTGGGGTAAGAAGAGAGAGTTTGCCGGAGAGCCTGAAAGCAAATGGTCAAATGTGACAAAGTCTATACACCTAGCGCAACTAACTGCCTTCTATGTGGAAGTCCAGTAAATGGAGTGGAACTTTCAGGAAGCTCTATTGGTTTTGGCATTTAAAAATAAGCTGAACAAAAGTTTCCAGTTTTTTTTTAAAAAAGCAAGGAAGGAGAAACTTTATTTCCATGGTATATGGGGAGTCACATTTCTCCAGCGGATGTGGGATGGATGATAGAGAGAGTTCTCACTCCACTTAATGCCTGCCGACAAGTTTTTATTTAAACAAAACTTGTTAAGGTGTTGTCTTAATAGGCAAAAATTCCACAGGGGTCCCCGAGGTGGGTTTCTTCTGGGTAAATGGTGCATGCACTGCTCCTGATTGATCCCATTCCAGTTGTAGAGCTGGAGCGGTTTGTACCCATCTGCTATAAATTGCATGCTTTCTGCTTTTTAAGAGCCTATTTTCTGTAAATGTTTGGAAAAACCTCTCAAAAAACGTTTAAATTAACACACACAAAAAATCTAACCTAAGAAGTAAAAGTTACTGGTGTGATGAAAGTGTAAGCCGCTCACTTGCTCTGCATTAGGAAGCGTTTATTTGTATAAGATTCTAACTACCGGAATCAATGGACATGCCTCTCACTCTCTGTGAACTCGATGTACACAGTGTTAAAACACACAACTAGTTGTAAGTTTATTCTTATTGATTACATCTAAGTGCTAAGGAAGAGGAAACAAGGTAACCAAGAAAAGAGCACCAAAGTTCCAAGTACTACACAAAGGCCAATTTCAACCCATTTTCCCAGTGCGAGAGCTTGCATTTAATGATCCTTGCTACACCTTCAGTCCTGCAAGGCGAGGAGGTGGGGGAAGAAAAATACAAAGACATTTTCCTCAAACTCTTATCACTTTAATCCAAGAGATCGATATCACCTTTGCCATGTTTTCTGGTTGCTTCTCACAGTCTATCAACCTAACTATCCTAAATAAGTTCAGCTTCAGCTGTCATTCAATACTGGTAATTGTATGCAGAATGTTGCCAAAACACAAAGCAAAACTGAGAAAAACTCAGAAAATATTGCTTTTTCTCTGATCTCTTTTAGTGATCATAACTAGGTGTTATGTACAATAAGAGTAGGTGCGGGGGAGAGGGAAGAAGACAATTATTTGAGAGAAAGGAGTACATCTTACAAAGATACAACTTCATCAGAAATCTGTGTCATAAAAGTAGTTATATTTAACTACAGTTTGTTTTGGTTAAGGCTGACCGTTTTCACCCATTCAAAAAATTAATATCAACAAAAGGTCAAAGAGAAGATTGAGTGTAAGGGTGTGGGGAGGGACGCAGATCTGGAGAGGAAACCAGCAGGAGAAGGAGTGTAAGCATTGTTTCCTCAACTCATTTTTGATTTCCATAGAAAGTAACTGACTCAAAACATCTGTGTTCACTCAAGTTGCTGGTATGCCTTATCTATATGTGGTACAGTTTTTCCTTAGAAAATTGCAAACAGGCTCCACATCTACACTGGAAAAAGGCAAAACTCTTAGAGAATTAGTACACTTAATCTGATTCATTTGAGTCATTTAATTTAATTGATAAGACGGCAAAAAATTGTCGTGAAAAATTAATCAAGAATTGAGTTTAACAGATGAATGTAGTAATTTCTACACCAGCAATCAGCTCTCGACTACTGCTACTATGGTCCAATTACTTTCACAGCACTTCCATTACACTCTGGAAACCATTTTTTCTCTCTTATTGTTACACAAGTGAGTGGAACTTTGCTATTACTATTGATTTTACGTGGAAGGAGTTCAGATACTACCGTGATGGGCAGTAGTATACAAGCCTAGGACGAAGCACCACATGAAGTAATACTAGGTAATTTAATCACTTGTTCAAAGTCAGCTCAAATGGAGAGTAAATGACTAAACTCACACATTTATTTATGCTTTTAGGAGACCAAAACACCCCCTTGAGCTAAATTCCTAATATAACATTCCAGTGTAGTGGCAATCTCAGTTTTCTACTCGCCTCCTTCCTCCAAATTTACATTTCCCCAGTTCTTAGTTCAGTACTTGCCTCTAATCACCTCTCTGAAACCTACTGTCTAATTTCCCCCCCCACACACATATTAGTACACCTGTACATGTTAGGTAGAGATACAGATGTAACCTACTGGTCAGCATGTGTTATGCATCCCCCCTCTGTTCCCTACCCACACAGAATCAGAGTTTGTTAGGACTCCAGCTTCAATTCCAGCTGTAGAAATTCACGTGTTTAGCTCTGCAGATCACTGGTTCAACCCCTGGTATGTTGGCCAAGGTGGCCACACAAACATACATCCAGCACTGCACATTATATACACATTTTCTGGCTGTAATATATTTTAACGTGTATTAAAAGATTGCCCTGTTGGCCCGTTTGCAGTCTGCATACTTTGGCATCGTTCAGTTCCTTGCCCTTTTTTTGTTTCCAATAATTTTGCAGTTTTATCATTTGAGTTCAGTGCTAATTTGGAGGAGAAGGGTTGTTTGTTGGCGTTTACTTTTACTCTAATGTTAGATTTTTACTCACTGCAATTGATCTTAACCTCTTACTCACGACCACAATTTATATTAATATTTATACTGCAGGCAACTCAGCACTTGACTACATCATAGTCAATAGAAGAAAATAGGATTAAAAAGATGAGTCTTAATATTTGGATAGGGATTTCAAACTCCACAAAGGCCAGGAGTGTTTGGATATAGGGTTTTGGTGTCACCCTTCTATAGTTAGGTATTTTGACTCCGAACTCTTCTTATAGCGTGGTAGAGCTCAAATCCAGAGTTTTGGTCCGGCTCTCACAGCCTTACTACTCAGTACCTACTGCATTGCTGTATAATTGGATCGTTTCTTGGTGCAGAGATATTACTGATACTTGCCAGAGGCATCCCTCATAAAGATGTCACACTCACTCTCTTATTTAATGGCTTATAATGATCTTTCCTTAAGTCTAGCAATTTTCCTAAAACCTATTTCTAGAACTAAATTTGTGTAAAATCAACATTTTACAGTCTCTCTCTCTCAAAGCGTATTCCTTAATGCGGAAACATTCTCTTCGAATTTTGCATAAACAATTTCATTCAGCCTAGGCAGATTCTGCAAACTTTAACATCTTCATTTATTAACCCATCAACATCGTCTTCTGCTTAAAGTTTGCCTTTTATCCTGATGGATACAAAAACAGTGAACAAATGTTACTAACAGTTCTATGCAGACTAAATAGAAGGATCATTTCACCTGAACTGAAATCAGCCACTTTGGTGTTTTGTTGTGGCAACTGAACTATACAACACTTTAGATACAGTTTTCCTCCTCATTTTATATACTGATTGGAAATGAAAGGGGAATTAGGCAGGCACAATCTAATAACCCAACATGTAATTTGACCAAGACCCTGAGATTATTTTACTACATATAGCACACTCCCCTGTCCCCCGCCTTCCCCCCGCAAAAAAAAATTACCAAAGGGCTATTTTCTTGACAGAGTGACTAGTATGAGATTGCTCTGATAGCTCGTTGATCAGCTCAGAAGTGGACAAAAGGTCCTAAGCCCTAGCAATAACAAGACCTTTACACAGAAGGCATGGTATACTACTTAATGCACACATTCCAATATCTACAGTTCAGGACACAGAACAGCTCTGTACTGGCTCCATACTCAATGTTTGTATCTTATGAAAGGAAGATAAGAACTCCTCAGAAAAGACAGGAGAAGAAAATTAGAAGCACAGCTATACCCTACCCCTTTGATGTTACGGTAAGGCTACCATCTTACTGACTCCAGTGGAGCCACAGCGCCTTCAGTCAAGAGCAGCAGTTTGCCTGAAAATCCAGTTATGTCTAGAAGAGGAGCCATGTAAAAATGACACTTTTTTAGTGAAGGGAACCGTCCCCTGAGTTAAATCTTGGCTCTGTGGAAATCAATGGAAGTTTTAGCACTAAATTCAGTGAGTTCAGGATTTCAACACATGTGTCTAGTCAGATCTGGCTGCTTCCATGTTAAAAAATTAAAGTAAAATGTGCTTTAACTCCTACAAGCATAGCACAGCCAATATGGCTCTGGGAGAGCAAAGGGGACAACCCAGGGTACAACTGTCTCCATAGAATCTTTTCTTTATTATAGGTGATGATACAAGTGCCAGGAAGAACACAGAATGGCATGTGAATCATTGAGACAGAACAACAGTGCTGTTTTGCAGAATTGCTTTTCAGATTACAGATACACATGAACTGTTCACAAAAAAAAAAAAAAAAAAAAAAAATCCTGAGTGTCAGGTGTTTCTACACTATGAGAACAAGGCTTGTGTTATACATCCAGAAACAGTGCTCCCCTATATTTGGAACACCCTTTCTAGACTCTCAACTGTAAATGCTGTCTCTACATTTCCTGTACATTGTGTTGTGTACAGTATTTCCCTGTACTAGGGAAGACAGAAGATTTTTTTTTCTGTAAATAATTAAAAAAAAAACCTAAAAAAACCTTCTAGACCACACAGACCCTTTTTTTTAAATGCCAAAATCTTTTATAATGCCATTGTTTTGGAAAAATAACCAATTCACTGATGAATTCTTGCCACGAATGGTGAACTCCAGCTGCTGAAAAATTACTTAAGTCTTTTTTCCCTCTATGCTAAAAGAAAACCAAGAGGAATCCTTTCAACATTAAGTGAAACGAGGCCAGATAGGAAATGTACTAGCATTTGTGGCCTAACTAGGAACAGAAAATATCAAAAGTAATGAGCACATATTCCTTGAAAGAAAGAGAGAAACAGATTCTGCAATCATTTGTCCATGTGATAAGCAAAAGTATTCAGCAAAAAGCATTTCCTGTTCTGGGAAACCACAACTATTTGTATGGCCAGAGGGCATCATTGCATTTGGTGAAGAGTTGCAAATTATTTGAATGCATGAAGCAGTAAACTATTCCTACTAGTTCTTATCCAATGAATGCTCTCAAAGCATGCTAAATTTAACACAATTAAAGCTAGGGTCCCTGCCCCAAATAATGAAGTGTGCAGCAACTCTCCAAAAAGGGCCACATTTTTTGAGTTTAATGTACCCACTCTACACACACTCACATCAGATATAATTTAAAAGCTTATTTTATGTGTGTATGATGCAGAGCTGTCAGGTAGTGCCATAAGCCCGTAGGTGAGGTGACACAATGGTATGAGAAATGAGAGTCTTTTGCACAGTTCCAGAAACACTGCAACAGGACTATGACTACAGTTTTTACCATTTAAGGTAACTTCAATGCCTTAATGTGCTGTTTACAGGTCAATGCTACCAAAGGACAATGTATTACAATCTTTTTATTGGTTTCACATGGGCAAGTTTTTTTCCCCCCAGAAATGATGAAGCCATTTAGCATGTGGCAAAAATGGCAAATATCAACATTTTGCAATATAGTGACTTGTGAGAGATGCACTTGATTCTGATGGGACACATAGCTTCCTCAACCCAGTCAAGAAATCTGACATCAAAACATCTGCTGACATGCCCAAGAAGACAAAATTTAAGTCTGGAAAGGGAGGGACAATCACAGCAACTATCAGTCCAGAAACTGTTTTCCACGGAGCCCTGTCTTTAGCAAGATGCAGAGATGATGTTTCAAAGGCAACTGTTCTTAGTAATCCAATAGGACCTGTACCTATGTCCATCTTTCATGCCGATGGAACAATGAGAAGAACAGAGAGGGCATCAGCTGGAAGTTCAATGTGAAAGAATCCATGAGCTAATAGCATTCAACAAAGAAACCACAATGTACATCAGAGATGCCATGGCTGTCATACAAATGATGGCTTGCGATAAATTCCACACATACTATGAATTAGTTGCTGAGTATTTGAGGCAGGTCCTTAATGGATTTAATAAAGCTATTTCTGTAACTGAAGTCTTTGACAGTAACTCTGTGAAACTGTAGAAAGACAGTGCCAGTCAGGATCTAAGGTTGGATGCAAACAATACCAGGTGATTGCTGGATGCTCTGTGCCTCCATGGAAAAAGTTTCTGAACATGGCATCCAGCAAGCAGCCACTTGTCAAATTTCACTCTGAGGAGATGGTTCAAAATGCACCTGAGAGTATAAGAGCACATTCTACACAAACGTGCTTCTTGCTAGAGGCTTTTTCAATGAAGTAGCAGCAAAGACCATCAACAACAGAGGTGTTATAGAAGCCCAAGACTCATACAGTACTCAAGAGGAAGCGGACACAAGGATGCTTCTGCATGCTGTATGCACCAATATGGCATTTAGGGTTCATGGGGGAGGGGTGTCAAAGGAATCTTAGTAATTAGATCAACTTATATAGTTATTTTGGTCCCTGCTGTTCACTATTTTCGAGAAATGGAACACACAGATAAGGGTGTCCTTTTCACTCCACATGTTATCAGCACAATTGATAAGTGTCACTTCATGCCTGTACATACAATTTTTGATAGACTCATTACTGACTCTGCAACATATTTCCTGCTAGCCACAAATTAAAAGGTTGTGACTCTGTGTCATTCTTATTTGGTATTGGGGAAAAATCTGTTAAATGTCGTAACAAATACAGCTTATTGTTTCAGAGATCTTGCCAAATGGGAGATCATGATAGGCAAGCTACAACTTCTACAGCAATTAAGTTGGTAGCAGTGCTGAATGACCAGTGCAAGAAAAAAAACAGAAACCTAAACTGCTTGTGCCTCAATCTAACCATCAAAAAACGACAAGTCACTGGCCAAACTCTCACCATGCAAGGATAGTTTTGACGAGGATGTCAAAAAAGCATCTTGACAAACAAAGATTTGGATGTCTTTGCACAAGGGTAAACCAGATATTGGTTCACCATTGCAGCATGGATAGAAAAATGTGGAAGACCAAGTATTTTCCGAATTCTTCAAGGTCCCAGTGGCATCCGAGCTTCTACAAAGACCTTATTTGCAACTGTACCAGAAGAAGACACTGCACAATGAACTGTGTCTGTTTTTAGAACAATCTTCCCTGCACAGAATTCAATGAAGATTGTGGTAACCCACACACTGTTGACAGAGATCATAGTGATGAAGCATATGAGGATGATGATGTTGACTAGACATGTCACCAGCGCTATTACATTTCAGTGATACCTGTACATATTTATTATTAGATTTTGTTTTAACCTTGAGATGGTTGTTATGATGCTTTGGGCCATTAAACTAACAAATGAATACAAATATTTCAGAGTGGTAATTTTAACATGTTGATGGTGTCATTATTTATCCCTGTTTCTATGGTAATGGCACCACTTGATACCTCCACATCTTAAAGTAGACATAATATGTTTTCAAATGATGTATGACGTGTGTGTTTAGAGAGGGTACATTAAGTCAACCAAATCAGCAATGTCTGTGCTCACCTAAATTTATACGCTAAGACACTGATCCTGAAATTGGATGTGCACAGGCAGACCCATGTGGGGCTTCACACAGCTACAAGTGTCTGTCTGTGTAGATCCAATTTCAGGATGAGGGACTGAGTAGTGACATAGCAAGGTCAAACAAAGGAGAAGGCAATGAGGAGGAATGTATGACAAGGGTTAAAAAAGATAATGAGACCTCTAGTCTAATACAAACAGGATGGAACTTGATGGGAGGGGGAGGAGAGGACAAAGACAGGACACACACTTCCCTATTATGAAAATTTAAAAAGTTCAAATACTAATTCTCATCAGCAAAGGTGATGCAAGCCCCATCACTTGTGAAATTTAAAGTATAACTTAAGAGAATATTCAATAGGGAAAAAATCCTGCATTGATCACAGGACAGACTCGATTACTCAACAGGTCAGACTACAATGAATTTGTGAAACAGAATGAAATTGTGTAGTTATGTCAGTTACAAGCTCTGCTCAAGTAACCAGCATGTTCTGTTAGAACACAACACATATAGGTATTTATATTCCTCCCCTCACAGCAGCATCTGGGTGCTGTCAGAATACTGTAAAGCAAAGTATAATGCTATTCTGGACAGTACAGAGCAGGTTACATTGTTAACGTTTAATTTAAAAAATACCATCACATCATCATCCACACTTTAAAAACTTACATTCCCAAAAGCTCCTCATGCTTTTTGTTATCCTCTCCCCAGACCTCAATGTCCAACATATCCTTCCTGTCAGAGAAGTAGTGAAAATCAAACTGTTCCCTCCACTGAGGATTTGCACTCTTACACAGTGTCTAGAAAACATGCAGTTATAATATTTACTTTTCTTAAATGGCACTTATTTCCACAGTTATGTATACATCAATTTCATCTACAAGAGCAAGGCCAGATGTTTGAGCATCAAGTACCAAGAGGAGCATCCCCAGCAAGGCTCTGCAGCCTATCATGCAGATCCACATTTCTCTTAAAAGTGTTTTCTTCCCCATAACGATAAATAGAAAAGCACAATGTGAATGTGTGGCAGGAGAAATGCTCATATAGGGAAGTGGAACCACCCTCTACAGTTTAAATAGACCACAGGCCTGAATCAATGTCACTTATATTAGCATACATCAGGGGCAAGCCCTTGGAAATCAGTGAGGTTGAACAGGTTTGAACGAGATCAGAATCAGGTCCTAGGTTTTCGTTCTTTATGTTAAAATAGAGGGACCTTAGCAGAGGTGGGAATGAGCAGTTAGGACCTCAACTTGCAAATATTTATACACACTAGTAACTTTATGCATGCAAATAGTTCTACTGAGATTATTCATGTGCATAAATTTACTCAGGAACATGAATGTATGCAGGATGAGGACCTTAATTATTGCAATACCCAATATATTAGATCAGGGATCGGCAACCTTTGGCACACGGCCCGCCAGGGTAAACCCCCTGGTGGGCTGGGCCGTTTGTTTACCTGCTGCGTCCACAGGTTCAGCCGATCGCACCTCCCAGTGGCCGCAGTTCACCGCTCCAGGCCAATGGGGGCTGCGGGAAGCGGCACGGGCCAAAGAATGTGCTGGCCGGCACTTCCCACAGCGCCCGTTAGCTTCGGATGGCGAACCGCGGCCAGTGGGAGCTGCAACCAACCGAACCTGCGGATGCAGCAGATAAACAAACTGGCCCAGCCCGCCAGGGGGCTTACCCTGGTGGGCTGCGTGCCAAAGGTTGCCGATTCCTGTATTAGATTATATTGGAAGTACACCAGCGGTTCTTCTACATGTACATTGACCATTACAAGAGATTGGATTACCTGCATCACTACTATGGTCTTCCTCCTCTTGTCTGCTTTTGTGTGATGTGTGATTGACTAAGGGTAAGTTAAATAATTCCCATAAAGGGATGTGAAACATTTTCAATTTTAATATTGATTATTGCATTAAAGGTAAACATAAAAGTGCATCTTAGAGGGAGATAAGGCATCTTAATCATAAAGATTAACTAATCTGTTTATTACTTTTTTAAAACTACTTTTCTAATGAAATAGTGTCATGTTCTGTTCCTCTTTGGTTAGAATTATTTATATATTTTTGAAAAACAGCCACAGGATAATCACATTTTGTGGAATATCTATAGTCAGATCATCAGGGCTTGTTTCTAGAGTTGTCAGGTCCTGAAACCCAGTCTAGAATATCTAGCTCATTTGTTTGCATTACGAGGGTTTTGTTGTTAGCTGCATTTCCCCGTCTTTAGAGTGAAAGGATGAAATGCCCACCCACTGGAACTCCATTCAACCTATGGACTCCAGGGAAGCTGCACGGGGTGCAAGTAAACATGAACTCTGGCCCAGCTCTATGAAGAACAGAATGAAGAACTAGCACTGGGCAGCAACACTGGAAATTTCAAAGGTTCTCTTTTTTAATATTAAATATGTATATTCTTTAAAAGTCAATGAATGTTTTCAAAATGTCAATGCACAGTTTTTGGGTCTGCCCTATACAGCACACTTAACTTTACAAAATGACCTCTGTATTGGGAGAGGACAAAACCATATGTTATGCATGAATCCTGTTTCATTTTATATTAGTGTTGCGCATCCATCACTGTGAAGTGTATATTTTTTATATAAACACACACACACCCCATATCCTCTATTTCCTATTCTGCAATTAAATGTCCACATGAGGAAAAGGGACATAAAAAAAATCTCAACTCCTAGAACCTGATTTTGATCTCACTAACACTGCTATAAATCAGAAACAACTCCACTGAAGAAAGAGTTCCAATGGTGTAAAGAAAAAAAACAACAGACCGCTTATTTGCCCTACCTTGCACACTTATAGAAGCTGTTAATACTTACCTTGCTCTTATATTTTTGATCTCCCAGTTTTAACAAGACAAAAATCTGTGTCATGCCCCCTCCTGGGATATTCTTCCCTTCCAATAAAGTGATCGTCACAATTCCATTCCATATTTCGTTCTTTCGCATGGATTCAGACAGTCGCACATTTCGTATGAAACTTGACTGAAAAACAAGTTGACTTCATGAAGACACTATTGGATACATCGCTTAGGTTCTTATATGGACTTCCTTATTCCAAGTGCCACAATCTCTACTGCATGTTCACATGACCTCTGGAGATGCAGAAGTACTATTATCCCTCTTTTTATAGATGGTGAGCTGAGACACAGACACACTAAGTGATTTGCCCAAGGTCACTCAGGAAGTCTGGAAGGGATGGGAATTGACAATGAATTTCCCAATTTCCAGGCTGGTGCTCAAACCACCAGATCACCTTTCTTTCCCATTATGCACCTATAGCTCTTTGCTGGTAGTCTTTGGTGTATATGTTACCAGAATTTGAGCTTGTGTATCAAAAATACTGATGCCCACTTTAACATGACGACTTTTAGCTGGTGGTTATATGGCAGTTCCAACATATTTATTAACTTCATGATTTCATCATGTAGCGGCACATAACACCATAGCACCGGCAATATTTTATGGGAAGTGGAAATGATTAAATGGACCTTTTTGTTGGAGGAGTAGCAGAGAGATCTGGAAATTTAAGGCTACACCTTTCTTCTCACTTTAAGTCATCCCATATTTAAACATGCCGTGCTTCTGTGCTTCAGTCATGACAGACTGGTGGGTCCAAAAGGGAGGAGGAGATTTCACTAGTCACATGAAAACAGGACACGTTAGTTTTAAGATATGGTGTTACTAAATAAAAAAGATTTCAAGAGCACTTCAGGCCCAGGAATAACATTTTAAGGAAGAATTATCCAGTAACAAAATTCTTAAATCATAGGAGGTACATACACAAATGTAACTTGCTTTTCACTGGTTAAAATACCCAAATGTTTGACTCCCACATGCATATTAATATACTTCTATTTAAACAAACTGTTTGGCTTTCCTGGCACACTGGATAAAAATTTCTGCCTTTAAAAAGAAAATGAGATTTTGATTCATAAATCCAGCTGCAGTGCAAATTTTTTTTAAGTTCATCTTGTAGGCCAAAAAGCTAAAGCATGACTGTTCCCATGGACATACTTCAAAGTCCCGGCAGATATATTCCTCCCTAAACACTGCAACTATTTCAAAATCCTTTTTATAAAAAAGGGAGTAATGTCCACAAGGGATCAAAGGGCATCCTACAGTCTGGCAATTGCCTAAGAAAAATGGCAGTGCTTCCATGAAATATGCCCTAAAATAATTTTGTGGCTTGGTATGTCCTAATTTTGAATTGGATGTTTATCTTGGAAAGGCTTCTATCTAACTTGTCCATAAAACAGCTCCACTTAGCTCTACGAGCCCTGTGAAAATGGAATCCAAAGCTGGCTATTAAAGGGGCCTAGAGATTGCTTCCATATGGCAGAACAGCATGGGAGTGGAGGGCTAAGGCCTACAGCAGGCGCTGCTTGGCTTGAGCTCCTGATCTATCCATGGACACTCGTTGCATTACACCATAACATCTGGATTATTGCTTGTAATGTCCCTGGGAAATATCCACTTCCCATCAAAGCCTTTATCTATCTCAGTCGCACTTTGAACATTTTAGTATTTAACAGAGTCATGTTTGATGTGATGTACTTGCTGCTTTAGGTCCAAGGATTTTCCCTCCCTTCCTTGGAGGAGGAATAGGTTTTTGAAGCTAGTTCACAAAAAAACAGACAGAGTAACTTTATTATCCACAGTACATTTTTTAAAAAGTGAAGTCTCCACTTAGCTAGAGTCTACAGGCTCAGCAACAAAGAAAGTTATCATCACATAATTTTAACATCAAATTGGTGAGCCCTCTCATAGGGATCCTCTCTGGTTTTGATCAGTCCAATGTTTTATGGTAGCAATCCAGGCCCATGGTCCTTCTAACCAGTACATAAGTCCTCAGGGCAACATTCAATGCAGGGCAAAGGGGCCACATAAAGCCCTCTGCATGACTTCGTAAGGACTAACTTTTCGCTTTGCCAACGGCCCTGAGTAAGAGTAGGAGGCCTGAACAGTCAAAATCTGCTTCTTGGCCTGGTCCAGCTCTGCTCAAACCCTGTCCATCTCCAGGGGAAGGGAGGGGAGAGAAGGAGCAACAGCTCTCAGGAGGCTGCTCTATCCACCACAATGCAGGTGGCTGGCACATGGGGCTACTCCTCTGTGGGAGTGTTTGGACCAGACTTAACCATGGGCTTAAAGTGTTGGAGAGGACAGTTTGCACTGAGGTGAATGTCATTGTCACCCAAGGTAAGAAGGGGCAGATATTTTATTATTCATTTTTAAATAAAAATTATTTCATTATAATTCTTCTCTCATGCTTGTCACCTAAGCGATTTGCACAGTGTTAATTAAGCCTTGTATCACCCCCATGAGGTCAGCAAGTATTATCTCCACTTTATAGATGGGCAGAGAGAAATTAAGTGACGTGCTCACAATCTCAAAGCCAGTCAGTGGCAGAGCTGGTAAGGAACACAACTCAGGCACCCATACTTCTAGATGCTCCTCCAATCACTACTAGGTTACACTGCCTCCCCAGAGAGGGCACAATGCTTGTGGGAAAGGGTCAAAGCCTTTCTGTATGCTGGTGAGCAATAAAAAAGAAATCATCATACATTTATTTAAATTATACAGTGAGGTGGAAAAGCGTAAAATGAACCCGTCTTTCGCCTCCTGTACTTAAAAGGATGAGACAGGACAACAGAAAGTGTTCAAATTCCTGTGAATAGGTCAAAGTAGAAATTGGAACCACTGTAATTTGCAAAATAAAAAAAAAATAAACAAGTTTCTGGACTTCTACTCATTAGGTAGGGAAACCCGTTATGCAGAGGCAGTTTCCCTCTGGGAAAGAGGAGAGGAGGATGAGAAAGGCAATTGAACTGACAGGAGATTGCTGTGATGGCACATGACCCTTTGGCAACTGAGTTCTATGGCTCTGTGGAATGTTCAAAGATCACAGAGGCACCACTGCCCAAAGGGTATTGCTATAGAGAGCCAAATACAATGAGGCAGGCAAACACACACATGAAAAGGAGGGTGAAGGATTATCCCCTGTGATAAGAGGAGTGAGAGTACTTCAGTCCAGAGTCATCCTTTCAGCCAATTTATTCAATCAGCTTTAGATATCAAGGTGGCAACTGAATCACTTCTTTTAGGAATAAACTGCTGCGGGTCAATCCCCTCCACCCCCCCCCAAGCAAACCCATTTGTTTGCTTCCTAGATGTTCAACACTTAAAGGTTATTCATGCGTACAAAGGATGGAAATAACATGCAGGGCACCCTCGGTGCAAGAGTCTAGCCACCTGGGAGAAACAAGGCTACTAAGCATCAAACAGTGTTCCCCTATGCCCCAAAATATCTGTATAGGCTAAGCAGCCTGGAAAAAGAGGAAGAGAAGAGGGCACTTCATCTTGTTTTCCTTACAGATAAATAGAGTATGGTGAATACTTCCTAAAAACAAAGGGGCCATGCTTCCTTCCACAGCGCCATGTATGTTTGATGAGCAAAGAAGCAAATTACACTCTAGAGTTAGCTATATCAAAAAACAACGTTATCCCACACTCCCATCCTAAGCAAGGGGCGCCGAATGCGGTGCACATATCTTGCTACCTTTGGGTATGTAATCATGCCCAAATCACTTGCTTTATGTGACACCCTTCTCTAAGAGCAGTGATAAATATATGCTGACAAATATACAAGCCACCCAGTTCGATACCTCTTGCACCATACTGATTTCGTATGTCATACTCAGTATCTGAAATCTCTGCATCCTACCCATATTCAATGCTTATATGATTTTTATTGTCTTCTAATTTCTGTATTAAAAAAAGTTATATTTGCTTTTTCTTAAAGAAGATAGGGAGTTGGAAGGACAGTAAATAAAAAGTATTCAGCAACAGGTTTAACTTATATTTTTTCCACTCTGCACATGGGACTGCAACAGTCATTGGTACCAGTGTGGAGTCATTGCTCCATTGGGGATATTACTGAATCCCTGCAAGATGGACTGGTGACTAAAGTAATAAGAAGATTCATTTGTGACATTGGTATCTGCTACCCTGTCTAAGATAAAACTTAGTGGATCAGATCCAGTTATAAGCCATAATTATCTCAGAAATATAGAGTTGAGAAATCAAAGACTGAAAAATGTAACTTCTTTTTTTTTCCTTTAAGTCCTTCTACTCATATATGAAAATACTACATAACAACAGGATCTGAAAATTACAATAAAATCCCACTTTAATTCATCTTGAGAAGAAGTTAAGCTACTCCTAATATAAAACATTTGCTTTCCTGATCATATTAGAGATGTAGATTTCTGAGACACATTTAATGTAATCAATGTGATGCAGATTTATCAGGAACCAAGTTGCACAAATGGATCGTATATGGAATTTTTCCTCCTTGAACAGCAACCAGGGTCGACGAGCGGGGGCGGGAGGAGAATCCAGTACAAATTACCAGGGCCCGGCGGTCCGAAGGGGTCCCGGAGCCTGGCTTCGTTGGTCCTGTTTAGCAGATCCGCCCTTGCTGGGGGGCCCGAAAAAATTTTTTCACCAGGACCCAAACCTGTTCTCAGAGGCCCTGACAGCAACCAAAGTGTAACAGCCAAAACAACAGTGCTGAGTTTGGGTATCCATTATATAATGTTCCCCCCATATTTCTGGTATCTTTATCCAGTCTGTCTGCATTTCTTCTACACCATCACACTCCTCTGGCCATTTTTCCATAACCTCTCATGCCTTCCCTAGACATCTATATTCCCCATGCTCACAATTTTTCTTTCTAACCTTTATGTTCTGCCACAAACTGCCAGTACTGTTTCCACAGACCAGAGTTTCCTAACTAAAGATGGTTATTGATGGACAGTACTAGTGTTTTAATGCAGTAGCAGAATCAATAAACTAGGAAATATTGCTTTGTCAGATTTTTTCCAGCACATTCTGGGAAATTCTTTACTGTCTTGGATGGCCACAGAAGCTTTTCTTAAGACATCACACTAGAGCTTGAACTATGTCTTCTCTGTGAAGAACTGAAGCTCTCTTACCCTCTAGTGGCTATAACTGAATAGAGCAAAGGGTTGCAGCTATTTTTTCATTCAACAATAATCTTGCATCCACTAATCCAATATCATGCTTTGGCATCTCTTAATTTTATTTAAAACGATGTTAAGATGTTAGCTGGAGCCTGGGGAACGGAATGACCTGCCAACATGAATTAAAGCTTTATCTCTGTTATTTCAAATCAAGTGTTTAAAATACAGAGAGAGAATGTACAACAAAGAAAAAAAAAGCAAGACAGAACTTTGGCTCTTTTGGACTGAAAGGAATAGAGTTGGAATATCTGGCTCCCTGTCCTGGGACTCCAAGCCAGTGAGATTTGAGAGACAGCTGTGTGCGCGCACACATGGCAGAAAGAGAGATCAAGCCACATTTGATCAAATGTGGGCACTAGTAATTTCAAGGGCTTTAGTTAAAAACTAAACTGCTGAGCTCTTCAATTATTCCATCACTTTCTGTCATATTCCATTTAGCAATTTCTTGCTGTATCTCTGCAATATGAATATAGCTGTAGAGAGCCAGCATTATCCCTGGAACTGTTTGGTTAAGCCAAAATAGCTGCAGATCTGTGCCCAGAATGTACATTACATGTGCTCTTTACAAAAGTATTTTTGGTGGCATTTTACCTTGGTGGGGGTCCCTATCTACCATGTGCTGAAAGGGATAGTAATTACCAATTTCATATAGGTGCAAACAGCTTTACGAGGAAATTCTCCAGATATTAGGTGTTCTTAGAAGAGCCAAATTAGGTTTTTCTAAAGTTACATTGTAAGCTCTCAAAATACAGGAACTGATGATGATATCTCAAGTTTCTATCATCATCATCATCTACCCAGAAGCATTTTAGGTGCTTTACAGAACAAATATACAGCCAGTCCCTTTCCTGAATAGCTTAAAAATCCAACATAAGCGTGATGAAATAAGTGGGTGCAAAAGAAAAATGGCCCAAAGGGAAGACGTTCATGTGGATACCCAGTAATGGTACATGCAAATCTTGATGGCACCATTCTATTTCTAGCAGCCAAAATACCTGTTCATTCCACCAAGGAAACCCTCAACAGAAGGATCTGGGGAAATCTCTGCTCAGGAACAGAGACAGCATGGTACAATGCATAGGACACTGGACTGAGAGTCAGAAGACTGGGTTATATTCCCAGCTATGCCACCATTATTCTGTGTGACCTTGGGCAAGTTCTTTCATCTCTCTCTGTTTCCTCCTTCTTGTCAATTTACCCTGTAAGCTCTTCTGGTTAGGTACTGTTCCTTACAATGGGTGTGCACAGTGAGCACCCAAGCACGCTGGGAGTCTCCAGTTGCCACTATAATACAAACAACAATAAGAGGCCCAACATTTCTCACTCAACCCTCAGACTGAGAAAGGAATGGCAATCATGGCCCAGAGGGCCTGGTAGTCTGCACCTGTACTAAATTTTCAAACTAGTTACAGAAAACCATCTCGGATGGATGGTGTGGAATCCTGGGTTGTTCATAAGGGCTATTCATCCACAAAGAGAATACCGGAAGAACGTACAAAATGCGCTAGCATGGTTGCAACCTCCAGTAATGGAGATGCTACATAAGAAGTAGAAATTTCTTGTGGAAGAAAAGGAACAAGAGATTTACAGGGAAAAGGGATATGGGTTACCTTGGATGAAGTTTGTTTCTTCCGATTTGACCATCTCTATTCATGCGTTTCCACCATTGCAACAGATAGAATCCAAAAGCAAAGGGCGAAAAACCGGTAAAGTGGTTAGTCAAATAATCTGAACACTGGTTTATAAACTGTGTTAAAGAACACATATTACTAGCACAGAGTTGGCTCTACCACTGAATTCAACTAAACTACCTCCCTCGCAGATTGTAACATACAACAAAACAGAACATTTGCACTGCACCAGAAATAAAAGGAAACAAAGCATCAAGTATAAAAAGTGGAAGAGACCCTGAGCCATTAGTAGATGCACGGCTCGAACTTTTGGTGCCATCTGGTCCTACTAAGTTAATTTAAAATGAGGTGTATGTGTGTGGAATAAGCTTGCTGTTAAGTGCATAGCATGGACAAGACTATTTTGCTCTTCTGTTTCTATTGAAAATGGCTGAGCTATTTTCATTTGAAACACAAGGGCCTAAAACATGGTCAGTGAAATTTTCACAGCATGCACCTACACTTTAGGCATCTGCACTCTGAATATTAGCCAGAGATCCAGGCTTTCCCAAGGCTGCTGCCCAGGACTAATGCTGCCCCCTCTCTTATCCCAGAATCCCCAGGGCCACTCTGACCCACATTTCCTTAATGCTGCCAGAGGAACTGTTCCCCAAGTCAGAAAAAATGCCTTCAGCAGCTCTCATGTAGACTGTGCACCTGTCTCGACCCTTACTGCACACCGTGACCTGGATGCCCTCCCATGCCTTGCACACTAAGTTAATGGGGGAGCTGACATCCCAGCCAAATGGGCTTAAACTAGTAAGAATAGCCAAAATGTCAAGGGAAGTGGTCAGGGTTTATTAGAGGACTGTGACATAGAGAGGGTGTCTCATTAATGACTATGGAAAGGTCAGAACATTAACAGCCATGTTCGCAACATTTCTTGCTTTCTTACCTTTCAGATCAGGCAATTCTAAGGTGACCATATAGCAAGTGTGAAAAATCGGGATGGGGGTAGGGGGTAATAGGAGCCTATATAAGAAAAAGCCCCAAATATCAGTACTGTGCCTATAAGATCGGGACATCTGGTCACCCTAGGCAATTCATTCCCTCCCCATTTGTATAGGAAAAGCTACCTTCTTACAGCATATATAAATGCTTGGTATGATCAGCACAACACAAATAAGTGTTCTGGAATTTTTATTATTATTATTTGGTTGTTGTTGAAATTTTTAAATAATCATATGCAGAGGGAGAAATATCAAAAACTTTCCAACAACACATTATTAAATTACCTACTAAATTAACAACTCTTAAAAACAGGCAGCTACTAGGAAGAAACAATAATGAAAGGCACACCTTTCTTGTGAAGTCTATTTCCTATATTCTCCACCCCAACCTGTCTTTTGGTAACATTCTCACTTTCATAAATATCCCATACCTGCTATGAATTCCCACATGTCTAGTTTAAGAATCTACAGTAGACTGCATATTGGATTCTGAAAAATTAAAACTGTTATATTTAATATTCACAGAAACACTTCCCATTTTTTTTACCTGCAAAACTTATTAGTTATGTATTTAAAACTGGACTTGCTTGAAAATTGGATCTATTCAAATGATATACTTTGGGGCTTTTCTTGCTGTCAACCTGTTCTCTAAATCAGTGGTTCTCAAACTAGGGCCGCCACTTGTTCAGGGAAAGCCCCTGGCAGATCTGGCTGGTTTCTTTACCTGCATGTTCAGGCAATCGCCAGCTCCCAGTGGCTGCGGTTCACTGCTCCAGGCCAATGGGAGCTGTGGGAAGCGGTGCGGGCAGAGAGACTTACTGGCCACAGCTTCCCACAGCCCCCATCGGCCTGGAGCGGCGAACCACGGCCACTGGGAGCTGAAATTGGCCGAACCTGCAGATGTGGCAGGTAAACAAACTGGCCCGGCCCACCAGGGGCTTTCCCTGAACAAGTGGCAGCCCTAATTTGAGAACCACTGCTCTAAACGACTGCAAGATGAACTTACAGATTTCGGTATGGTCCACGTTTTGTGTGAAGCACAAATGGTGATATTTAAAAAAAAAACACTCACACAAACCCTGATCCTGAAAGCCCTTATTCCCTTTAATCACACTCTCTGCAGCCTCTGACCAACTCGTTCTGGGTTTCTATCTCCTCTTTCAACACTGGCGTCCCACAGCACTTCTGCAACAGGAACCTGATAGAAAGCTCACTGAAGAATCTGGCAAGGTTTAAGACTGTGCCTGGCCTGTTCTCAGTTTTGCAAGAACATAGCTCCTTGTGTCCATTTCCCTCCTCTCAGCAATGTGGACCAACGCAGGGCAGGCATAACCTAGTCTTAATAGTAAATCCTTGCTTTTACCATTTCACACTGATATATATATTTTTCACTGGTATGAAAAAAAAAACACATCTAATTGGAGGTTTAACACCTTTTTAAAAATCCATAAAATCTAAACTCCTTGCTTCTAGTGAGAAAACGGCATGCCCTGAAAGATCAGGCCTGCAAGCTGTAGGGCATACACTTTTAGAGAGAGATCACACACACACGCACAGACCTACCACTCGTCGAAATATATGGAGACTTGTTATTCGTGGGCTCACCCTTTAAAGCCACAGAACGGAAGCACTTGGCAATAGAAGCATAAGCAACTTTTATCCAGTCCAGTGTGGTTGATTTTTAAATCATGAACTATCAAGTTTTCAATGCTGAGTCTCACAGGATGAAAATAAAGGTGGCATTTCCCAGTATAGAGTAAATCAGATTAGGGAAGCTTTCTTTTTTTGTGCATTCCAGCTATAAATTTGATTTCCTAAGCCACTTACAGTTCTCTTGAAGTCTCCTTGTTTGACTGTTAGACTCAAGTTTAACACAATCTCTCCCATGTCATCTTCTAAACTGTTTGGATCTTCCAATTTTAAAATCTGTTCAGTAGTTCTGCAAGCAGAAAAGAAATGCATCGGTAGGCTCCATTTTAGCTTTTGGTTCATTATTAAATTCACAGTGAATTGTGCAAATTCTGTTTTTTATGGCTGATATTTAGCACATTTTAAAGGTTTCAAAATTGAGTCTAAATATTAAAATGTGCAATCTGGCGTATTTCTTTGTGGCATATATTCCCCCTCACAGCTCCCACAAATCATACAAAGTTCAGCACAGCAACTTTAAATAATACTTTGTATTTCCATAGCAATTAGTTAATACTGATAACCCACCACCTGTAAACAGGCAGAAAACTGATCAATGTTATCCCCATTTTACAGGAAAGGAAACTGACAATGACATCTCCAGCTGAATTGTCTGGCAGTTAAAGACTGGACATTGACTTGTGAGATCTGTGTTCAATTCCTAGATCTGATGCAGACTTCCTGCATCACCCTGGACAAATCATTTCATCTCTCTGCCTTAGTTCCCCCTCTGAAAATGGAGATGATAATATTTCCCTGCCTCACAGAGGTGTTGTGGAAATAAATTCATTAATGTTTGTGAGGCACTCAGATAGTACAGCCATGGGGCCCATAATGCAAGAAAATGCACTTGCCCGAGATATCAGTAAGTAAGTATAAGAGCCAGGAATAAGACATGAATTCCTGTCTCCCGGCTCCACATTCAGACCGACAACTCACAGATAAAGTTTAAGCTGCTACAAAAGTGTTGTGATCATTTCTAAACTAAACTGCAGTAACACATTTTAATAAATTCATGTAGTACCTGTTGAGCTCAAGGTTGCTCAGCATCACAAATGCGGATCCCATGAAGTCAGAGGAGGCTAAGTCTCGATCATATACCTGGTAGCAAAATAAATGCATATTATTTTCACATCCTAAGCCAGTTTTGCCATATCAGAAAAAAGAACTGACATTTTGAGTTTCATCCCATATTTTGGGATGAAAACAGTACAATCGAATACTGTACACAACCAGGCAGTTTTTTAGCTACAGATGTTTTAGCAATTAGTGCTTACAACTGGTAGCTTGCAGCTCTGTTAACTATAAAGTTACCTCATAACGAGAAAGAGCTTTGCTGCTTGTCACCACTACCTCACGGGTAATAATTCTACTCAACTCAGTTCACCAAATTACACTCTTAAATTATTTCAGGTAAACCCCACTGATTTCACTGAGGTTGCACGGATGTAATTGAGGGCAGAGTGTGGCACAGTAGGTTTAAATGCCTCCAGCCAAACAGATTATTTTGATTTGGGGCATTCACACACTGAAAACACAACATCCAAGTAAAATCTGGGAAAGATGCATGTGCATTTGAATATAAAGCTTAGAAAACTTTGGATCCTAATTGTGTTTTGAAGACACGTTCTCTGTGTTAAACTATCAAATTGAATTAATACAAACACACACACACACAAAACAATTGGTTCAGAGGAGCTTTTTCCATTGTTATAGAACCTCATATCAAAAATTTACCTTGACCCGGAGCTTCTGATTAAGAGTCTGTATTGGCAACACAACAGTTTCATCCCAAACTGGATTTAGGTTTTTGTAGATGACCTTACTTTTGTATAGAGTTTTTCCATTCAATTTAAATTTCACATATGGATCACTTGTACCTATTATAAACAATAACAATACAAATGGGATTAGTCTGGAAAACACTACCAGCCACGAAAAATAAACAAATAATTGAGAGTAAAAAGCTCAGGGATTCTGCTGAATATGACTAGAAAGTGATTTGATGGGGAGAAGGGAAAAAAAAGAATTCTACATTGTGCTTGAGCTCTCTGCCACATCATCTTGGAAGAGCCTTGGTTATTCTTATCTCTTCCTTTTTTCCTTTTTATTTTTTTTCCAGGAAGTAAAAAACAAAAACAAGGCTGAATCTATATAACATACAGACAAACAATAAAAACACAGAATTACAAATAAAATGGGAAACACAAAAAGGCCTGAGTTTTGATCAATATCACTTATAGAAAATCTTACGGGATCCAATATGAATATAATTACGTTTGGCAAGTTTTTGAAACTAACCAACACAATGTAATAGAGAATTGTATCGCTGCTAAAAAATTCTATAAACTCATTCAAAAAACCTACAGGGGGGCTCTCATTCATTACTAATTTCTATAGGATTTTAGAGTAATTTTTACAGAACCCTATTCAGTTCTATAGGTTTTCTTCCTAAGGGGTGGCTTGATAAGTAGTATGAAAACATTTTGATGAAAGATTAAATATCCCCCAATTAATCTATTTTCAAATACAACCTACAGAAAACTCTTTTCTTACACGATAGCAGATTTTTTTTTCTTTTTTTGGCAGGGAGAGGGAGGGACAGACAGACAATGTTGCACAGGGGCTACATGCATATTTGTTTTCCTGGTCTTCCAAGAGACCCACAGTTAGGTCGGCCTCAAAACCCTCTGAAGTCAATGGGAGTTTTTCCATTGCCTTCAGCGGGTTTAGATCATGCCTTTAGTTATAATTGGAAATATTATTTATATTTACTTCCTAATTACACAGGTAGAAAAGAAATATTGAACAACAGCATGCACTTTGCACAGACAGGACTACACAGATAATACCAACATAAAATATGTCCAACAACCTTCAGAGGATGCATTAGTTAGGAAATTAGATAAATTAACAAAAGGCTACACCAAATAGTCCTATCTATCTTGACTATTCCAATTCCCCTCTCCTGGAAGGGAAAAAAAAAAAGAGAGAGAGAGAGAGAGAGAGACTGCCTTTATCTACTGGATAAGCAGAAGCACTCTGCATTATTAAAAATAAATAAATAAATTAAAATCCCCAATTATTCACTACTACACCAACGAGGTAGTATCCAGACTAGACAAGGGAAGGAACTGATGGAATGAAAACATGAATAGAGCAATGGAAGCAGGTGGTCTACAGCTACAACTCATCTGTTTCTTAAATAGAAAAGAAACTTTGAGTGAAGGGAACCTTTCAAAAATAAAATTAAATAAGTAAACAACCAAAAATCTAGTTTCTGCAAGAATAAAAAACAAAACATAACCAGCCTCTTTTTCTGGGAAACACAAGCTCCATAGCTAAGCAAGTGTTCTGTTTGCATTATTACACAGAAATGTTTCCAGGCTATTGAATGACCAGTCCTTCCTCACACACCCCTTTTTACTGTACAACAGCACTGTTTAAGTTAGTCAGGCTTTAACAATCATTCTGATACACACACACACATATATATATATATATAAATAAATAAGCAAACAGTGGGTAAAAACTGATACACACACACACACACACACACACACACACACATAAATAAACAGTGGGTAAAAACTATAATAAAAAGAGGCCTTTAATTAAATAAGATTGCCGCTCTGGGATCAAGCCTTCATGCTTGTCAGCTTACTCTCAAAATAAACATCTCAAAAGCAGGCCCAGTGGTGTCACTTACTAAGGCAAGGCATACTGGGTAATCCCTAGGTATCTTGACAGCTACATAATGTTCAAACTCTTTCATGGGTGAATGGCAGCACTTGCGTGAAAGAAAATATTAATGTCTGGAATTAATAAAAGAAAAAGATGATGGTTTACAAAGGCAAACAAGAAAAGGATGCCAAGTTAGTAGAGTGTTAATTGTTACGGAAAATAATTGAGGGAGAGCATGCAAGAGAAACACGCTGCGATTTGCTAGCTGAGCACAACTGTCTTACTGTCAGGAACAAAACATCTCAACTAGGTAAGCAGGAAAAAAAGGGGCCGGCTGCTCAAGAATGCAACTCAGAGTGACAAATGACGTCTCACTGTCAGCCAACAGATGGACTTTAACCTTTGCATCGGGAGCTTCACAAATGATGCAGCTCTATGGTATTTATTCTGATGGAACCAAACAGCAGGAACATAAAACCTTTTCTGGCAATGGCACCAGATTAGAAATGGCGCAGAACAAAACAGTAAACCACAACTCTTTTTCAGTAAGAGGCGGTGGGGAGGAATACACAACTAATTTGTTTAGCTCTAATGAAGCTTCGGGGTCTCCTTTTTTCAGTGTCTCATTCTCTTTTTCTTAGGACTTGTCTCCGTGAGGACACAGGAAAATTAATCTGAATTAACTAAAGGTGAGCATTTAAATTAGATTAGTTAAACCGCATTAAATCCCTGTGTAGACACACTCGTTCAGAATTCAAGTGGATTTAATTTAGTTTAGCTTAATTCTCTTCCAAACTGGGTAAGAGAATGGCTCCATATTTTGACTTTTATTTTCAATAAGTTGGAAAATGACAGAAAAATGCTCAATGACCTAGAACAGGAGTCGGCAACCTTTGGCACGCGGCTCGCCAGGGTAAGCACACTGGCGGGCTGGGCCAGTTTGTTTACCTGCCATGTCCGCAGCTTTGGCTTATTGCGGCTCCCACTGGCCACAGTTCACCATCCCAGGCCAATGGGGGTGGCAGGAAGCGGCACGGACCGAGGGAGCTGCGATCGGCCGAACCTGCAGATGCAGCAGGTAAACAAACCGACCCGGCCCACTTGGTTGCTTACCCTGGTGAGCCGCATGCCAAAGGTTGCCGACCCAGACATAAACCAAGCATGAACATGCGCAGATTCACTTCTTGAAGTCTTAAGCAAAAGCCCAATAAAAATAGAGAAAAAAGTGTGACCTCTGAAAAACTATTCTGTTGTTTTGGGGTGCTTTTTTATTAAATAAAGGAAGGATATTTATTTTAATGTTATTTGTTATTTAAAATAATTTTCACCATACCCATTTTATTTTTAGTTAAAATCTGTTTCTCAATTTTTCCTTTTTCAAACTGTGATCCTTTCATGGATTTTACAACCCGTTAAGCAGCTGGCTTGCATTTAAAGTAATTAGTCAGACTGTGCGTGCTAGTCAGCATTGGCCAGGATGAAAGCACACGATATAACCCTTTCTTCCTTCTCCTTGGGGTTTATAATGCCCCATGGATTGCTAAATATACTTAACTTTCATATTAAAGAGTCATTCATTATCTTCTGTTGTTGTGAGTGAGCGTGTGAATGCGGGCATGTCTATATATTGGAAGACAAACTCCGCCTGCACTTGGAAGTAATCTTCTAAACTGAACAGACAACAGAGTTCAGGCACATAGCACTATGGACCTGCACCATTAAAGTCAAAAAGGAGCTTTGCCTTTGACTTCAGCAGGAGTAAGGTTTGGGGCTATATGAAAGACCTCCTTTTTACCCTTTACCATGCTTTTAGTGGATTATTTTTTAGTAGTATTTTTTCCTAGAAAAGCAGCTTATCCTGTAACACCGAAGGCCATTCACTCAGTATAGGTGGACTAAGTACACTGTAACCTGAAGTTGCCTAAACAAACAAAAGTATTCTGTACACAGAAACTAGATAGGGTTTAGTTTCCTCAGAAAGAGTTCATAGTGTTTTTAAATGGTTACTGCTGCCCTCTAGCAGCTATGATGAGATTTGCCACATCAACAATATTTACTAACCTTACACACTTGTTTCACACTTTGAAAAAGGAATAGCAGACCTGGTGTTATTTCAAATGACATATTCATCCTCTAGTGATCAGTTTGCTGGGTATGCAACCATATTAACAATATCTGTACTTAGAAATACAAGTATCTATCGGTGCCACAGTCCTAAGAACTCAAACAAAGAAAACCATACAGCATATATCCTAGATCATTTTAATTGTTGTTTTAGGATATTAAATTCCAAATATTAATATGGAAAAGAAAACGAATGTATTTCTAATAATATTTTGCAGACTTATTTTATAGTCATATAAAACTAAGTGTAATTTTTCAGCAAATCCACAGAAATAATATTACTACAGTTGTTTAAAATAATGACCAAAAGCCATTATAAGATGGATCACTGGTATTTTCGTTTTAAATGAAAAAAATCAACACTCTTATACAGAAATAACAAAAATGGAATAAAATATCTACTGGGGGAAGCAGGAAAAAAATGAAAAAGGCTATGTATTTGAAAAGCCGTGTGTGTGACTGGTTTAGAAGCAAATGCCTCCAGTAAACTATGAAGGAAAATAAACCAGAACACTTTACCAGTGAAGAGGTGTGTGGAACATATATAAGCCGAGAAATGAGCCACTGCTTTTAGAAGGAAAATGTGAGTTAACGCCTGATAAAAACAAGGAAGCAGACAAGGGATGTTTTGTAAAATGCACCTTGTAAGCAGCATGGTAGGCATCCTGCAGAAGGTCAGAGCAACCCATGCTGCAATAATTAATGAATATCTGTCTTTTTCTGGAGCAAAAAAGTATCAAGTGGCATTAAAAAGAACATGGAAGCCAAGGCACACGTTCATAAGTGAGGTAGGAAGGGAAAACCATATGAAGCCCAAGAGAATAGACGGTAGGAGTGCACCCAGGAAGTGATGAAGAGCATGGTGCAATATTTACCATAAGGGTAAAGCTTGTGTGTGCAGGAAACTGAGCTTTTTCTTGGGCCAATCCAAGACTGTGGAATTAACACCCACAGGAACTAAGGAACCATCACAATCCTAACCACCTTCCTTCCACGTCAAGTGGAAACCATACTTCTTCAAACTTGCGTTTTGCAACACATTCAGACCGTACATCATACACACACACACATGCTCGCTGCCGCGTGCGGTGTGCACACACAAACCCCACAAATTTACCAAAACAAAACACTACACAATTCTCCCCTTGGGGAAAAGATGAGAGAAAGAACAAACCACATATGACAAGTTACTTATGTTGCTTGATGTGCTACTAGAAGCTGCTCAAACACTATAGTGATAAGGCTGGTATAAGAAGCTATATGGAAGAGAATCTATCTTAGGGTTTTACACTCTGCCCATTACCACAATCTCTGAGCACCTTCTCTATAGCAGCAACTAAGTTCCTTGTGGAATTAATAGAGTCTTTGGTGATCCTTTTGGGGGTAAAAGCCCTGTGTCGGGTAGGAATTTTGATTAATTAAACTTTATTAATGTACTTTTTGTTTTTTAAGTTGATTTGTTTCAAAGTTTTTGGGTAGACTCAGTTGTCAATGCTGTGAGTGTCATTTTAACAGTGAACACACAACATGCTAGTGTGAGCACAGTTAAAGGCTTGGCTACATAGCAAGTTACTGTACGGCAAGCTGGGATGTGTAGCCGCACCCTGGGACCTTCGCACTGATGTAGCTCTGTCCTCATGGAACATTACTGCACCACAAGCTGTAGATTCACACCCTGATGCACAGTAACTTGCCATGTACTTAAGCCCTAAGTCTTCCTGCCCACACAATCCTTTGCCTTGCTGTAAAGATTATTAACAAAGGTCCTAGACGGAGCTATTTACAGTGTCAAATTTTGTGATATGGACATCTGTCCACTGGGAACAACCAATCACAAAGTTATAGCAACTCACCAACTATGACTGCTCTGATAAATGCAAAGGGCATCTGGGAGAAAATAAATATATGTTCCCAAAAGGAATCACTCAGCTTCTGAGGTGCATACACCTACACATGCTTGTGCAGACACCCTGTGATATATTCTAGTGCAGGCTGGTTTCTTTTCAGAAACATCTGTAACTGCAGCATAAAATGTATTGCACTGAGCAGATCTCTGAGAAAGTCTGTGGAATGTGAGGGCCTCAAAATCAACTTATGTGACAAGCTTTTTCTTTTTTTAAAGTAAACACCCTATAACAACTTTTAAATGGCCTTCCCAGAAGGATTCCACAACCGTATTTTCATTTGTTTTGTGTATGCCAGTTTTCCATGGAGTATGTATTAAATATGTGGAGGATGTCAGGTGAAAAAACTTTAAAAAGTGGAAGTAATGTTCAGCTGGTGAAAGATGATGAATTGAGGGCCCTGGAGACCGAAGTCCACTAAGTATACACAAAATAGGCACAATGGAAGCACAAGATTCCCCACTCCACTTGGGTAATGGGACTCTCATCTTTCATTGAAGGGACCATCGCTAGAGGTGTGAGGGGAATTCAGTCACCAGGTCCATTCAGTACTTGGCCTCTCTGGAGGGACTGCCAAAAAGCCAGCTAATTAGTGTCAACTGTGATGGTATCTAATGTGGTTTGGACTCTTGCCCACCTGGAACTCGACTGACACCAACTCAATCCACACAGGGCAGCACAGTCACCTGATCTCATTAGGGTAATGCCTCCCTAACCACATCAATATCACACAAGGAAGGGAGGATGGATGCCAGTGATGATAAACTCATTCCATAACATCCAGATTGTGTTATTTTACACATTTTTGACAGCACCTTCCATTTAGAGTATTAATCATTTGGGGTACCTAGCAAACCAAATAGGAAGCTATATTTTCTACAGTATCGTGAAACCTCTCTTATGCAGTCACTCCAAGGCCCAGGAAATATCAGTTACTTAACACAGGGGTGGGTTGTTTTTTGTTGTTTTTTTTTTTTTTTTTAGAGGGATAAAAAAGTTGTATTGAAAAAAATCAAGTCTGACCTCCTGCATAATGCAGGAATTACCTAAGAATGCTTTTCAGGTGGTTGTCTAAGATGAAGGATTGATTAATAGAGGTGGTACTCAGCATAGGTTTGAGATTTTACGTTTTTCTTCCCAGAGCTGGGTGGACACCGCTTAACATTTTCTATTAACAGTTCTCGTTTTTAGATGAAACCATTCTAGTCATGTTCTTTCCCCGTGCATGTCCCTTTCTCAAGATCATGCAAGTGATTGTGTTTACTGGAATGAGTGAATGCGGGAGGCAAAGTTTCAGAGTTACATGCACAAGCACTTACAGAAACCGAATTTGCAGCTGGCACATCCAGTACTCATAGCAGAAGTGTTGCATGTTCCGGCACTCAGAGAAGACAAACAACACAAGGTGATTTACTTGGCAACTTGTAACTACCCAACATGGCTCAAATTCCAGCTATTTGCAGACTGTTCACAATTAAGCCTTAAAGCAAAATCACTGGGGTAGAAAGTTGCCTAGTAAATTTGAATCATAGATATGAGGAACTAATGATCTGATTGCATATACCCTGAAAGCAGAGAAAGTCTAAATTTATCAGATACCTTATTTGCTATGAACTATTCAGTCTAACATTCTAAACTTGCATTCTAAACAATAGTCTTATTTACACGTATGCTGACAAAGTGCTCAATGATATATGAAATACAGCCCCTTCCACTATAGTCTGGCAATCTGTAATCACATTAATAGCTTAGCACTGGATATCCCAACATTGTGAAGATATCATAGTATTTTTTAGTTATGGCCCAGTTTAAATAGAAATGCTTTATATATTCATTTTTTAAATTTACTTTCTATTGAATGGTGCACCTCAATGGATCTAGTCAAGTGAATCCCAATAAATCCACAAAGTCATGGAGATGGGCATGCAAGACTATAGAAATAAACACCTCATGCAGGAGTGAATACTCTCCTGCTCTGCCTGGATTTGGGAAAAAGAGGGGAAGCATGTGAGGAAATCAAAGAAATAGATCTGAACACACAATATCTATCTCTAAAGAGGTGGAAGAAGATTGATCAAACCACAAAATGACAACAGGAAGTTATTAGGGAAACCACAGAGAGAAAGGAAGAGACCCAAAGCAATGTACAGAATGTTAAAACTGTCACAGAAGTGTAGAAAAACCACGACTATGTTCACAGGAGACTGGTGTGGAAGAGAGATAGAAAAATGGATTTTGTTAGAGCATGTGGCCAGAAAAAAAACTAAGCCACTCAGTGTACATCATTTCACAGAAATAAGTTCAATGTTACACAGGATAATCGCACAGAGTTTCAGGGCAAAAGATACCTTATGTCTCAAAGCCAGCTACTGGCCTCATCCTAACCACAAATACAGAAACTGAACCTCAGCAAGAAGACCTGAGTTTCTGTTTCTTGTTATAGTAGCATATTTGAATGTTTAATGCTTTACCAATTGTCAGTTGAATCCTCAAATAACAGGAGAGAAAGAGACCACTTCATTACAAAAAAAGGCACATGTGTGACATCACAGTACTGCTAAGTGACACAATTGCACAGTTGCCCAAAATGACTCAGAAGGCCAGTAGTATGCACAGTCACAACATATCAGCACTGTGAAGGAGCAGAGCATTTCAGGTCCATTAGAATGGCTCAGTTTAACAACACACAGCGCTTCAAAAAAGGACTTTAAGGGATTAACTCACTTCTGCTTCCAAGAATATCAGAGCTGGAAGTCTGAGGCTTCATATGAAAGGATTAGAGAGACCACCAAAAAAGTAGTCCACTGTAGAAATCTGAGGGTCAGGCAGCAGTTACAAGGCCAGAGAGAAAAGACATTAAGCTTTTCTGAAACCCAGGAAATTGTAACAGAATGATCTTAACACCCTGGAATCCTGAACAGTTTTCAGCAGCACCCACATTATTTGTAAGTTTGAATGTTTCATTAACAAAATGCACTTATGATGATTTCTTACAATTTATCGTACCAAAGTTAAACATTCACAAACATCCATCTACCCCACAATTTAACACATCAACTACTGATAATAAAAACTCCCCAAGACACAAAATTAACCAAACCCTTTGCCACAAAAGCACTTCTACTGGTTAAACAGATAAGACTTGTAACACACCCAGAAAATCAAAGGGAATCATCACTGCATGAAGGAATAAACCTATGTTTAACAAATGCTTTCAGCAGTAAAAATGTACAGTTTGGCTCAATCCAGTACAGAGACTTGTGCAGATGCACACATTCCAATGTGCAGTTCTTTCATTATGAGAACTAAAAACTTATGGATATAAAGCTATCGTAGGAAGGAGAGACTCAACCTGCATGTGTCACAGTAAGGTGAAGTAAATGATTTGGCCTGCCGCCAAACTGCTTTGTGGTGAGAGTCGATGTAGTACCCATAGCCTGATAAGATGTGGTAAGGTCAGTACTTGGTGGATAGACTTCTAGGCCTCAACACAGGCCAGGTTACAGATCTGGCCAAAAGCACTCCAAAAAAATTAATCTTTGTGTCTGTGAATAGCAAGGGAGTTTGTGCAGAATCCAGCTCCATTCTTAAATTGGCTACTACTAAACTACCACCTGTTCCCAACAGGAACAGGTGCATATTAATCAATTAAACAACAGATTGGGCCCTTCCCGTCCTCGCTGTTAGGAGGGAGTGACACTGAGCAGAACTCCGCAGGCAGAGTAACTGGTGGATGGAAATTTCCCTCCTTCTCCAGGGAATCATCCCTCCCCGCCACCCCCCACCCCCCAGCAGCTGAGCAAAGAGAGGAAGTACACATACACCCCATCCCAGTTTTCTTCCCCCACTGCTTAACCATTTTGTAGAAAGTAGCAGAATACTGCAGAGCTAGGTCAGATTTCAGCTAATTGGAGAAACTGTTCTCCCTGCACCCAAACACAGCAAGTATAGGAAGAGGGGAGGAGAAGGCAAAAAAAAAAAAAGGCAAAATTGCCAGGAATGGAAGAGTGAGAGAAAAGGTGGGAAAGAAAGCTAAAGGGAGAATGAAGAAGTAAAGAAAATAAGTGGGGAGGAGCAGAGGATTAAAGGGATGGGGAATAAGAATGAAGAGGGGGAGCAAAAGAGAACCCGAGCGACTGAGGAAGAAACACAAATCAGAGCGAAAAGGAGAAGAGACCCTGAAATTAGTGCTATGAAGAGAAGGGCGAGAAGGAAATGGAGAACAATTAAAAATAGACTGAGGGAGTAGTATACAGTAGAAGGAAAGAAGAGGAGAAATTGAAGGAAACAGATGAAAGATAATGAAGAAAATCAAATTTGCCCCGATGTAACTGTGGATTTCACAGGTTGTGGATGGCAGTGAAGTTACACTGGAGATGAATTTAGCTAAGTTTCATTAATTAGTACTTAATAGATGTTAAGAATATAGTTGGTGAGTTCTGAGGAAGTGCGATGGCTGGCGAGGAGCAGTGAATCTGTTAAATGCATCTGAAGCTCCCAGCACAGCCATTTCCACTGCCAGCAGGAGGGACGAAGATCAGCCAGTCTGGGAAGAGCCATGTGAAGAAAAATGTCTATACTCAATAGGCAGTAGTGGCAATTCTGTGATTGCGGGTTGGGCAATGATAGACTTACACTATCATTTTAATCTCTATTAGAACAGCTAGTTCAGAAGTGTTGGCAAATGAGTAGGCAGCATGCTTTCCTCTGTCACTTTTGGACAAAAAACACAGCATAGTGTTAGGAAGGCCTGGGATGCTGGAGGTGATGTCCTTCTGAGGAGATGGGGGGAAAAAAACAGCAGATTTATCAACTCTGGTATCTTGGCTACACACCAACACCAGTAATCTTAAATACCACATGCAGATGGGGTCGCCTCATCTCAAAAAATATATATTGGAATTGGAAAAAGTTCAGAAACATGCAACAAAAATGATAAGAGGTATGGAACAGCTTCCGTATGAGGAGCAATTAATACGACTGGGACTTTTCAGCTTGGAAAAGAAACAACTAAGGGGGAATATGATTGAGGTCTATAACATCATGACTGGTGCGGAGAAAGTAAATAAGGAAGCGTTATTTACTCCTTCTTATAACACAAGAACTAGGGGTCACCTAATAAAATTAATAGGCAGCAGGTTTAAAACAAACAAAAGGAAGTATTTTTTTCCACACAATGAACAAAGTCAACCTGTGGAACACCTTGCCGGAGAATGTTGTGAAAGCCAAGACTATCACAGGGTTCAAAAAAAGAATTAGATAAGTTCATGGAGGATGGGTCCATCAATAGCTATTAGCCAGGATGGGCAGGGATGGTGTCACTAGCCTCTGTTTGCCAGAAGCTGGGAATGAGCAACAGGGAATAGATCACTTGATGATTACCTGTTCTGTTCATTCCCTCTGGGGCACATGGCATTAGCCACTGTCAGAAGACAGGATACTGGGCTCAATGGACCTCTGGTCTGAGCCAGTATGACCATTCTTATGTCTTTAACTTCATCTGTCCCCTGGAGTATCAATCAATTAACATGTTCTTCATTTCTTGCCCCAACCTTTTTCTGTAGCACTCGTGTACACTGTTAACTGCACCACTTCTGGAGTGGAATGCAACTGGAGGGACTGAGCAGGTTAATCAGTTAATATTTCTGAAGCGTTTGGTGTTCCACCATGAAAGAGATCTAGGGAAGTGCCCAGCTCTGTAGTATAATTTCATTCTTCCTGCAATGTATTGCAGCATTTAAAATGACCACAAGAGGGCACCACTAACACAGTTTTTCATGTCTAGATATAACATATTCTATCACAGCCCATGACATATTTATCCATTTAAAGAGCTTGTGGATGATCAGTCTGTAAATAAAGATCATAGGGTTTCTTCCCCATATAGTTGTACTGTGCATCTTGAATCATGTTTCCCCAATATGAACAAAAATTAACAAATTAAAGTGGTGATCAGTCAAAGAATACTGTTACCAAAATAGACCTAGGTTGACAAATCACTGTTTATTCAAAATTTATTAGTGTTTGTAAGCTCCAGGCCAATGGGAGCTGCAGGACGCGGTATGGGACAAGTGATTTGCTGGCCGCAGCTTCCCGCAACCCCCATTGGCCTGGAGCAGCGAACAGCGGCCAGTGGGAGCTGCGATCGGCCGAACCTGCAGACCCGGCAGGTAGACAAACCAGCCTGGCCTGCCAAGGGCTTTCCCTGAACAAGCGGCGGCCCCAGTTTGAGAACCACTGCCTTAGTGGTACAGTGATACTGGGTATTCTTAACATATGAATGCCACTGACATACTCCCCACCATGACTGCTATACAGCACAGCATTGCTGCAGTTTGCCAGATGATGCTGATCTGCACTTTTTTAGTAAGTTAAGAGCATTTTCAGGCCAACAAACAATGTAAAATCCCAATGAAATGCATCAACTCTGCTTATGAGAGTCCCAGAAGACCTAGAGAACTAAAATACTTATTTGCTTATAGCATATATGCCACCACATGAGTAAAGCAGCTAGGGTTGTGGGTTTTAAACCCATCTGATGGCTGTGTTCAACAGCACTGCTTGGTTAGCTAGATAGGTTTCTTGTTTGCAAACTTTTCAGGAGCATCACTTGGCACTTTGAAAGCTTCACATTTTCAGGAGGTCTCTTAGAAGGGAAACCCCCAGTGATCCATGTGCAGAAACGAACCAGGTAACTCTATCCAGAACTACCTATCTATGCACAGGCAAATAAGCTTTTCCACGTGCACAGGGAGATAACTTGAAATCTTTCCCAGAGCAATCAGAAAAGCCTGGGGAGTAATAAATACACTGAAATCTTTTTGAAGCTCCATCATCCATCCCAATATAACCAAACTGGCTGACGTTTATTACATTGGTTTTTTTAGACATTGTTTTCACATTCAGACTGATCCATTTCCTAAGTGGACATTTTCAGGTGCCCTGTAACTTACACTGTATTCTTTGCCAATAAAAGCGGAATGACCCTGAATATTTACTCTGTCTAATTTAATAGGTTGCCTTCTTTTACCAAGACAGAAGCATGTACATACAGCATGGAGCAGCGCAACCCATCTTCTAGGTAAAAAAGGCCAGTGGGAGCACATCATAAAATACACCATGCCATACACTGGCTCCTTATCAATTACTAGAGCTCCTCCAGGATCTTAGAGTAGGTCATAGCTATTTCAGGGGCTGCCTCTTTGCAACTCCAATGACACAGTGTCCTACCAAGACTTTATGGGCTGACAGAGCCACAGGCAGACTTTCAGTGGCAGGGCACTCTTGGCGTCAGGCCTTTATCTGTTAAATTCCTCTAATGCTGGAGGGTAGGATGAGCCCAGGACTTTCCACCTTTAACAATACGTTGCAAAACCTCTCTCTTACCCCAGCACTGATTGCTGCAGATTAGTCCAACTAAGTTTCTCACGAAGAAAAATCCATGAGTCAAAAAGCATCATAATGGCAAAAGTCTAAGCATAACTGTGCTTTTAAAGTCGAGGGTTTGTGTATATAAATTAAAGCAATGCCAGACTGGCAGACACCCAAGTTTTGTACTTCTTTGTATGCAGGAGGAATTTTAGTGGATTGCACATCTCCTCAGGCATGTCCTCTCTAAACAAGTTGAGGATTTGGTATACAACATGACAGCAAACCAACAAAATCCATCTTGCCCTGGATTGCCTTTGTGTTGTCAGGTTACACTGAGCTGAGTTGTGCAATGCCTCACTGAGCCACAGCAAACGCAATGTGAGATAGCGTGTGCCTTCTTTCTTCTCCGGAAACACTCATCTGCCCAAGTTGCTCACTTGTAGCAAGTAGAATCCTTTCCACAGAACCATCCAGCAGCAAGACTTGTTCTGACACATATGGTTTCTAGTGAACCTGGTGACATGCTGCACTGTCAGTTAACCCTTCAACAAAAAACAGTTCTGTTTAAAAAGGTAAAGGATTTAGACTACATAACATCAATTTATTAATGTCTTCAGAATGTTAGGAGCTGGCCAGAGAAAGATAACAGTCCCTGGCAAGGAGCTTGCCCTCTGCCTAGGACTGTAAAATATGGTGTAGAAAAAATAATGTATCTAGTAATCAGAAAGGAGCCCAAGAACAATCCAGGGCCCGTTATAAGTGAATAAATCTGTAAAACAGGTCCATGCTGATCCTGTTACTCATGCATACTTTGTGTCTTATTGCTCAGTTTCAAGAGAGAAAGTGCTTATATGTTTGCAGTGTAAACATATTCAGAGTTTTCTCCATGGATAGAGTGTTATAATTAACACTAAATGATTATATTTCTGGAGAGGCACGTCTAACTTCTTAAAGGAAATGCTCCTGCATACAGTCAATGACTATGTGCTACTCTTTCAAGCCAGCAGAGACCCAAATGCCAAACACCTTCCATAATATTTGAATAATGTCCCACTGATTAACTCATTTCCTCAATGCCTTTCTGACCTTCCTTTCACTAAGCCATAAAACATACACCCCAGGCCTTATTACGTGAAACTACATAATCCCTACCCTCAGAAGTGAACCCTCAAGTTCTGAGATCTTTACTAACTTCCTCCCTATAAAACACACATTTCAGACACTGTCCTTGAAGTCACAAAGCTGTTCGTCTTCCCCTTCACTACCACCCACTGGATTTCAAAACATCCTTTGGTTTCCTTTAAGTAAACTAGAACTGAGCTGGGTCTTTTGCCAGGCGTAGGAGGAAAGCATGTACTTTACAAAGTCACATTGCAAAGTGTGTAATTCTCAAACCTGGGAAAAGCAGCAATATATATCTGCCCATCCCCTCCCTTGTGTACCTAGGGTGATTATATGACAGGAAATTTAGCATTCTGACTGGCAGGCTGGCAGACAGAAGTAGTGCCTGATTCTCCTCTGATTGACACCAGAGTAAGTGAGAAGTCAATTGAGTTAGACTGGTGTGAAAAGAAGTGAAGGGAGAATCAGGCCCATAGCTTGTTCTTGGTGTTTTTTTTTTTTTTTTTTTTTTTTTTTTAAAGAGTTATCTGCTCTACATCAAAAGGCAGACTCACCGCAGCGATCCCGAATGACCAGGTTCCGGCCTTCTTTCAGGTGTATTGTCAGTAGGTAAGCAAAGGAGCTGGGCAAGCTGCTCAAACAGTCATTTCCTTCCTCAAGAGCCTGTGGCAAGGCAAAGAAGTCAGTCATCAGTTTCACCATCTATACATCTAAGCTCACACACAAAAACATGCTTTCTGTTTCTGGAGTGACTTGAAATTCACAGGCCTCATTTCCTCTCCGTATGCAAGGGGGAATCCGGGTTACGCAGGTCTTGGCACATGCACACACACACACACACACATACGCACACATACAAGCTGACTTTTAAAGGCTTTGTTTTAAAATGTGTGTCAGAATTACCTATTTTCTTCATTTAAATCATAAATAGAGCTGGTCAGGAATTATCAAGAAAACAAAGCTTTGTCGGAAAACACTGATTCGGATAACCCAAAATTATTTTCTGGAAACATCTTGAGTTTGATGAACTTGTGTCAAATCAGAGGCAGAGTTCCAAAATAAACCTGTCTGGTTTCCCGGCAGCCATCTGAGGACCTTGAGGCTTCTAGTGTCCACAGCTCCAAAGCAGCCCTGGCCATGCAGACTGCCTCAGCAGCAGAGCAATTCTTTCTTGTCAATTTCAGACAGTAGCTGCCTTGGTCTGGGAACATAATTCACTTTGAAACATGTTTCTGAGCTTCCAAACCCAAATTCTTTTGGAATTTCTGGTCTGCAGGAAATTTCGAAATACTGAAAATGCCTATGAACTAGAAATCCTGAAATTCAGCCAGCTTTAGCAGTAGTCATAACAAACACATAATACAAATAATGATAGTCAGAACATCACCACACACATTCACAAGAAATAGAAAAGGGATAATATAAGGGATGGGCCATAAGTGAGAATGACAAATAATACTGCAGATATGCATTGTACGCTGGTTATTTCTATTAAGATTTCCAAGTTGGAGTAACATAAAATTTTGTTCTTTTCCTGCTACTTTCTTGTACTTTTTACATTCATCTCCACTCAGATATGTTCATTTCCAATATATAACATTTCTCTGGACAACTTTCATAAAGATATCTAATATTTTACAGTCCTTCCCTATGTGTTTGTGCAGCATTTATCACAATAGGGCCCTGATCTTGGTTGGGAACTCCAGTTGTTGCTAATAATAAAAACCAGTGTTTCCCAAACTTAGGACGCCGCCGCTTGTGTAGGGAAAGCCCCCGGCAGGCTGGGCCAGTTTGTTTACCTGTCCCGTCCGTGGGTCTGGCCAATCACGGCTCCCACTGGCCGTGGTTCACTGCTCCAGGCCAATGGGAGCTGCTGGAAGTGGCACGGGTCGGGGGACGCACTGGGCACTGCTTCCAGCAGCTCCCATTGGCCCGGAGCGGTGAACCGCGGCCAGTGGGAGCTGCTATTGGCCAGACCTGCAAACGCGGCAGGTAAACAAACCGGCCCGGTTGGCTGGGGGCTTTCCCTATACAAGCGGTGTCCTAAGTTTGGGAAACACTGATATAAACCATTATCATCATCATCCCGGCTGCAACTTCAGTTAAAACATCTGATTTATATCACTATTATGGAGGAAGACAATGGAGTTCAGGATGTTAATGATAAAAGTCTCAAAGTTGGATCCAAATTTTGCAAATACACGTTAACAATGTACGTTAACAATGTCTTTTTATCATGGCCAGCACGTGTCATAACCCAGTCTGATTTAGACAAGTGGTTCTCAAAGCCGGTCCGCTGCTTGTTCAGGGAAAGCCCCTGGCGGGACAGACTGGTTTGTTTACGTGTTGTGTCCGCAGGTTCAGCCGATCGCAGCTCTCAGTGGCTGAGGTTCACTGCTCCATGCTAATGGGGGCTGCGGGAAGCAGCGCAGGCCAAGGGATGTACTGGCCACCGTTTCCTGGAGCCCCCATTGGCCTGGAGCGGTGAACCGCAGTCAGTGGGAGCTGCGATCAGCCGGACCTGCGGAAGCAGCAGGTAAACAAACTGGCCTGGCCCACCAGGGGTTTTCCCTACACAAGTGGCATCCCAAATTTGGGGAAAACACTGCTCTAAGCAATACAGTTGGAAGGCTCTTTTGTATCCAACCCGTTCTTTTGAAAGGTATTTGAAAAATGTGGCAGCTTGTATGTGAAATCTCATTTGAAAATGGTGTTTTCTAGAGTACCTTAGTTCTTTTGACATGTGATTGTCTCACACCACTTCCCCTCACCCACACACCAAAAAAGACAAACAAAACAAAATATTTTAAGAAAGTTGAAGATTCAGGTGTACAGTATCCCCAGTATCTGTAAGGAGCTGAACGCAAATCTAAATTTAACCCCCATTTTCCCAGATAGTCTACTCAGGAGTCAAAACATTTCAATCACATAAACTTACAATTTGTTCATCAAAAAGTTGAGAGGACATTGAAGATTCTAGATCTATCCCTTCACATGGACGCTGTTAAAAAGAAAATTTAAAAAGATCATTAAATAAGCAAAAGAAATATTGGGATTCCCCTCACCTAACACAACAAATATTCTCAGGTCTTAATACTCGATGCAATATGTATCAAACATATAGATGCCCTTAAAACTAAGCTCTCTGCCTTTTCAGGAGTCGGATGGGGCAGGCAGTAAACCAAAAATTGAAACAATTATGCATGCTTAAATGTAGCATTAAAAACAGGCTGACAAATTAGTGCTTCTGCGAAAGGGTCTGTAAGATAAATCTTCATTGGCATGGAGGCAGGGTTTGGAAAGGTGAGCCAATTTCAAGTGTGAGGTTCATAGTACAGATATCCTTTCCACAAAGCATTCATTTGGGCCCTGAACATGGGAAGGGCTGAATTACCCCAAACTTCCTATCGGTGCCAGTAGGAGATGAAGGCACTCAGACACTTGAAAGACCCTCACTGTGTACTGCTCTCCCATTTTACCACAAACTCTGCTTATAAGGCCTCATCCACACATAAAAGTTGTACCATTTTAGCTACACCGGTATAGTTAAAGTGGTACAACCCTTCTAATATGAACCCAGTTATACGGGTATAAATGTTTTTATACCAGCATAGCTTATTCCCAAGTAGGAAGAGGTATAATACAAGACATCTTTACACTGATATAACTGCATCCACACTAGTGGCTGTATCAGAATAACTATAATTGACAGACTTGCATTGGCACTAGCTGTGTGTGGATCAGGCCTAACACAACCACAATGCAAACATGTTACATGGTATACTGCTATCTTCACTCTCTGGTGGCTGGTCCACACAGAAAAGAAGAGCCTTCTAGTTCTTCCAGCGATTGGAATTATCCCTTTTGCTCAAATGGTAGAAGACCATGCTTTCAGTGATGAATATTCCTGGTTAAAACCCTGCTGATGGCCGGGGGCGGGGGGGGAAGTGGAGGGTTGGATACAGACTGAGGAATTGTTACACTTCCACAAATTTAGTAAAATTACCACTCTGCATTCCAACACTGTGCTAGCGATGCTATACTTATGGATGATAAGACTTTTTTTTGTCACAGTCCCAATTCCAGGTGCTTAAAAAAAGAGCAGGAGCAACAGCATACTAGAGATAAGGGGTAGGGAAATGATACTTCGGGCTGAAATTTCGAATTCACCTTCTCAATCCAAAGGCACAGTTTTTTTAATGGGGAAATCTTTGTAATATCTCATTGTGTATTTTAGTTTGAAGATCTCTAAGCTTGGAGAGAGGAACAGAAGAAATCAAATTAAAATCTTAGAAATTCAAATAACTCCACCATTTAAATTTTAAAACTTCAAATTTGGCATGTGATGTACATCAGTGGTTCTCAAACTAGGGCCACCGCTCATTCAGGGAAAGCCCTTGGTGGGCCGGGACTGTCTGCTTACCTGCTGCGTCCGCAGGTTTGGCTGATCGCAGCTCTCAGTGGCTGCAGTTCACCACTCCAGGCCACTGGGGGCTGTGGGAATCAGCAGCCAGTACATCCTTCCATCCACGCCGCTTCCCACAGCTCCCATTGGTCTGGAGCAGCGAACCACAGCCACAGGGAGCTGCGATCAGCCGAACAAGCGGTAGCCCTAGTTTGAGAATCACTGATGTACATAACTCTTCATGAGGGAAACATGTTTTACCAAGTTAAAAAAGACTGTCTGAGACAAAGTTTGTCAAGGAGATGGGACACGGGAAAGGAAACACGTTCTGTGCCATTTTCTATAATAATTGAAAAAAATACTGCCTGGCCCTTCTGTGCATATGGGAAAAGAGGTGGCACGGGAGGGAGGCCACGGTGCAACTTCTGCAGCCAAAGCTTGACTCCTCCAGCCCTAGAGTTTGCATCTGCAGGTGTTTAATGGGCAAGTCGACACCGCACAAATCTTACAACTGCCTGTAGAGCACTTACCTGTGCTTGGGGGTATGCAATATATAAATAGCACCCTAGAGTATGTACCTTACACAGCTCTCTATGTACCCAAGCAGTACCTCCCCCGTCTACACTGCTGTTTTGGAGTGCTATTTGAGCTTGCTGATGGAGCCTGCCCCTGCTGCCTCCTCCCTACCAGAGACTTTCCAGCAGCCACATGTAACTACACATTGCAATGCGGACGCAGTCTGCTTTCACTGAGGCAGGTAGCTACATGTACCTTACATGCCACTGCCAGTGGTGTGCAAGGTAGACATACCTTATGTGTACTCCATGCAGGGGCACTGGAATCGGGGGGCCATGGACCCCTGGCCCCATCACTTTTTACCAGCCATAAGGCGAGTGCTGGGGGGAGTGGGGCCTTGGGGAAAAAGGCAATCAGGGGCAAGGACTTGGGAAGAAGGGCCTCAGGGGAAGGGGCAGTGTAGGGTCAGGGCCTTTGGGGGGGAAGGGGAAGTATGGGGGAGGGGCCATAGTTCAGGTACCAGAGGGGGCCCCCCACACACTTTTAGGGGGCTTCCACTGTTTCTGACTCCATGATTGAGCCAAGGATGGGCTATCTGGGTCAGGACACCCCTGATAACACTATGGCCACTGGTACAGGTCCCTGCTCAGATTTCTTCTGCTCTCAGGAGGTATAACACGAGAGGGCAGCTGTACTGGTTTCACACAGGAGGATCACATTGGTCAGAATTTCAGCATAGAATAATGCCAAGAAGGATGATATCCCTCTCCCAAACACACACTGACACACACGGCCCAGAATTCTCTCTCTCACACACAGAGCCCAGAAATCAATCCTCAAGTGCTGTCATCATTATTTATTATTTGCATGATGGAGCATAGAGGCACGATCAGGGCCCTGTTGTGTTAAGCACTGTACAAACATAACAAAAAGGCTAGCTCCTGCCCCAGGTACCTTTCAGTCAGACAGACATTGATACACTGAATAAATGCAAATGTATTTATACTTCAAAACTTAATCACTCCGTTTTTCTTTTTTTAATTTTCAAAAAATAAATTGCATTTAAAAAAACTGCATTAATGCCACATTACAATTGACATTTTATCCGTATAATAGGCAGGAAATGTAAAGTTATGGTTCCCCCAGTAACCATAACTTGGCCATATTGCAAACACATATTAAACTCAGCAAAATTATCATCAGATAATGGAACAGAAGAGGCTCCCTGCACGAAAGGGCTGAGTTACAGTTGCTTGGGGACCTTTAACTTTGCGTTTCCTGACTAGCGTGCATAAAATCTCAATTGTGTTGCCTTAAACCAGTGGTTCTCAGACTGGGGGCCCGGGTGGGCCAAGTCGGTTTGTTTACCTGCCGGGTCCACAGGTTCGGCCGATCACGGCTCCCATTGGCTGCGGTTCGTCGCTCCAGGCCAATGGAAGCTGTGGGAAGTGGCGGCAGACAAGGCATTTGGCTGGCTGCTGCTTCCCACAGCCCCCATTGGCCTAGAGCAGCGAACCGCAGCCAGTGGTAGTCGCAAATCGGCTGAACCTGCGGACCTGGCAGGTAAACAAACCACCCTGGCCAGCCAGGGGCTTTCCCTACACAATCAGCGGCCCTAGTTTGAGAACCACTGCCTTAAACAGATTTCTAGCAGTCTGAGGCTTTAAAGGAATTTCCGTCAGGTATCATCAGCTGTATTGATAATAGTCTGGCTCTGCATCTTTGTTTTAAACTGCATAAATGGAGGATCAAAGAACATCGCAGAAAAGTGAAATGAAAAATATTTGTCTCTGATACCTGCATACCATTTATGATAAACCGCTTACCCCAAAATTTTAATTCAACCTTTCTTTTTTCCTCATACATTTTGCATCCTATCTTTGGAACAAAGTTATAGTTTTCAGATAATGAAACTAGTTATAATTTGATTTCTGTACATTTCTATTATTCCAGTAAATCTAAATTCACTGAGATTCTTGAATATACATGCCTAAAACATGGCATTGACTCCTTGGTGTTATGCAACAACAATGCAGCTAAATTCGTTTTTGCGATTAAATTTGAGCAATATTAAATATTTAATCTTTTTTTCAAAATGGAGATTTTTCTATTATATATAAAGAGGTTAACTGAAAGGGGGGAAAATCATGAACATTTTCATATTTTGTTTACATTTTTGGTCCAAATTTCATTCAGTCACACTGTCCTACGATAGTAGATATGCAAAGACTGATTCTGATCTGATCAATAGTGAAGCCAGGAGAAACTTCTTTGAAGTCAGTCCAGTTACACCAGGGTAAGAGAGACTCAGGTTCACAGTATTAAGAATCCAGGTTTTTTATTTGTTTATTTTTAAAGATTTAGACTGAAAGTGCAAAATGAGAAGAAATACACAGGGAGCCAAATCTAGATCAGGGAAAACTTTTGTTAAATATCAGGTGCTCAGGGTCACAAGGAATCAAGGGGAATTTTGCCCAAATAAGGTTTGCAGAATTTGACCTCCCAGGCCTGCCAACGGGGGCAAAAGGGGCAATTGCCCAGGGGCCTGGGTAATTTAAAAGGGCCCAGGGGGTTCCGGCCATTTTAAACCGCCCGGGTGGGCTGCAGGGCTCCTAGGTGCGCGCAGGGTGGTACTGGCAGCAGCGAAGGCAGCCCGGAGGGCATGTGGAAGCCCTGTCCATGCCAGAAGAGCATACCCAGCAGCGCAACCGGCCGCAGCTCAAGCCCATTGACTCTTCTGCCCCGGAACCCGGAATTGCTGTCGGTGGGCTTGTGACCTCCTATACCTGGACTGTAAAATTAGCATCATTCACATAGCTAATATTTCCTGGTTAGTCACCTTGTAACCAGAACATAAAGCACTGTCCAATTCCTGCTCAAAGGTAAGAAGAGATTTTCCCTCTCTCATTGTTATTTGTATTCTGGTAGTATCCAGAGCCCTAGTCAGGACTGAAGTCCTATTCTGCTTGTTGCTGTACAGACATACAGCAAGACAGTCCCTATCCCCAAAAAGCTTACAGTCTCCATCTCTCTAACCTTATCTGGAGGGATGGTTGAGATACAAGAAGGCAATGGGATAGGACCCAGGTCGTTAGTGACCTACTGTAAAGTTGTTACTAGTTATGACTTGGTGGTCTTAGTCCATTTTACCATGGACAAGTATTTATGTCCCAAAAGAAACCCCAACAACTGGCATTAATTGGCACCCTTGGGGGTGTCTCAGCAGAGAGGCCAGGAACTAAATGGGTTATTAAACTCAAGCTACTCTTTCATCCTCAGAGTCGAGGCATACTGGTGTGTGCAGGAAGGTTATATGGCTGCTGCCTATGGTGTACCTGTTCTGTGGATAAACCAGACTTCCATCGTTAGGGTTGTCAAACTGCCACCTTTCTCAAGTATATAATGGGGATAACCCCATTTCAGCAGGCACCCAATAAATGTGATCACTCATCAAAGCCTATCTTTCTTGCAGTAGGCCAAATTCTGCTGTCATTTAAACTGGTGTAAATCCAGAGTCACTTCACTGCAGTCCCTGAAATTACTACAATTTGCGATGGAATGAATGACAGCAGGATGGAGCCCAGTATTTTGTTTCATTTACCATTTTAAGTAAGCTAGAAAAATAAGATATACATAGGAAAGAAACACTTCTGTGATCCATTCACTGGTAAATATTGGGTGCCCAAAATACAAGGATAAAAATATTCATTATATATTATGGAAAACTTAAAAAGGCACTTTAGCCTGGCTGTAGGCTCTACTGACATCTATTTAAAAGGGTAAGACATAACACAGAGAACCACCACCAGATAGTGACAATAAATGGCTAGCCCCCAAGCAAAAGAAAATTCACACTGAGGAATCATCCATTCTCCCCCAAATATCATCTCTCTGGCAACATTTCCATTTTCAAAAGCTGCAGAGAAAAGAGGAGCCTTGTAAGGTCTTCTGAAGGTCACTAAGACGGGGAAGCAAATTCCAAAGCAGAGGGGTACTCAGAGAGTGCTTTTCTAGCAGCTTCCTTTCTCTTTGACCACAGTAAAAGATACATAATTTTATAGACTGGGTGCCCCCTTTTTTTTTTTTTTTTTTTTTGCAGCTACTCTGAAACGCCTGAATGATTAAAGAGTGATACCAAAGAAAGGTTAACAAGGAGTCTGGTTGCATCTTAAAGACTAAGATTACTTAAGGTTAAGTTTTTTCTGCAGCTGATCCTAATATAAATAGTATTGGAGACTGTGTGTTCTGAATACTTAGCACAGTAGTTTAGAGCAGTGGCTAATCTTTAACATGGTGTAAAACCACAATCACACATTCAAATTCTATACCACACAGAACTCAGGTTGTAGCAGGACATTTGCTGACTGAAGCAAAATAAGGAAATGGGTAGATGATACACAACACAACCAGGCACTTTAGAAAAATATTGCTGGCTGGTTTAGAAGGTCTGACTTCCTTCCGAATCCTCTGGTTCTGTGATCAGTGAGATGAAGCTCTGTGGTTACAAAAGAATGTTGAAAACTTTTAGAGCAGGGGTGGGGAACATATGGTCCATGTGCTGGATCCAGCTCTTTGCTTAATTTCATCTTGCCCATGGAGTGGGGTTGGGGGTTTGCCCTACTCTGCCTTTCCGGCACCAGCCAGGGAGCAGGGTCAGGCTCACCCTGCTCTGCCCGGCACTCCAGTCAGGGAGCAGGGTCGAGGCCCTGACCCCTTTCCCCAGCAGACAGAGATGGGGGGGTTGGCGCAGTTGGGGGCATCATTTTTCCTGGGTCCCCCAATTGGCTGGGGCTCGTGAGCATTCTCCCTTGACCCAGTGGCTATTCTGACAATGGGAGGCAGATGGGCGAGCGAGCGGGCGGCCCAGCAGTGACAGAGAATGCTCAAAAAAGGTAGGCCTGCCGCTTGGGGAGCCAGGCCCGGTGTGGGGCGGTGGGATAGGAGCTATTGCCGCTGGAGAGTGGCGTGTCCTCTCGGAGCTGGTGAGCACCTGGGGTCCGAGGAGCCACTGCCCAGAGTGTCCATCGCCCCCCACAAGGTCAGCTGGAGGGGATGGGTGGGAGGCAGCCCCAAACCCTCCTCCCCACCCCCACCATGCCCCCTGTCATTTCCCACCCATCTGAAGTCGGGGCCCACCCAAGTGTCCTGTCCAGGGAGAGGATGTCCCCTCTCGGTCCAGTTCTGGGGAGGAACCCTCCCCCATGCTCCCAGGAATCTTGCACTTGGTTCTGCCCCCCCACGCCCCCCAGAAATATACTGACAAACTGGGGTGGCGGGTGGGGATTCAGAGAAGACCACACGACAGCACAAGAGGATGGTAGGGCTGATTTATGGTGAGAACCACATCACAGCATCTGATCCAAAGACTGGGGCAGTCCTCTGGCCACATCTGACTCATCTGGGGCATCATTTCAGATTTTGGGGGGCTCGGAGGAATCCAATCCCCTGCTCAAAGCAGTACCAACACCAACAAAATAAATCATCCCAGCCAAGGCTTTGTCAAGCCAGGCCTTAAAAACCTCTAAGGAAGGAGATTCCAACACCTCCCTAGGTAACCCATTCCAGTGATTCACCACCCTCCTAGTGAAAGTGTTTCCTAATATCTAACCCAGACCTCCCCCACTGCAACTTGAGACCATTACTCCTTGTTCTGTCATCTGCCACCAGTGAGAACAGCCAAGCTCCATCCTCTCTGAAACCCTCCTTCAGGTAGTTGAAGGCTGCTATCAAATCCTCCCTCACTCTTCTCTTCTGCAGACTAAATAACCCCAGTTCCCTCAGCCTCTCCTCGTAAGTCATGTGCCCCAGCCCCCTAATCATTTTTGCTGCCCTCCGCTGGACTCTCTCCAATTTGTCCACATCCCATCTGTAGTGGGGGGACCAAAACTGGACGCAATACTCCAGGTCTGGCCTCACCAGTGCCGAATAGAGGGGAATATTCACTTCCCTCAATCTGTTGGCAATGCTAATACAGACCAATATAGCCTTCTTGGCAACGAAGGCATACTGCTGACTCATATCCAGCTTCTCATCCACTGTAATCCCCAGATCCTTTTCTGCAGAACTTCTGACTAGCCAGTCAGTCCCCACCCTGCAGCGGTGCCTGGGATTCTTCCTTCCTAAGTGCAGGACTCTGCATTTGTCCTTGTTGAAACTCATCAGATTTCTTTTGGCCCAATCCTCCAATTTGTCTAGGTCACTCTGGACCCTATCCCTATCCTCCAGTGTATCTTTCTCTTTTATTAAGAAGGGGAAAGTATTTTTCTAATCATTTTGGCATTTATGTTTACTGATCACAATCATGTATGTGACTCACTAATATTTGACTCCATAATTGCTGTTGGTATCATAGTTGGAACTACATTTATTTTCATGCCAATTTTAAGTTACTTTATAGATATAACTAAAAATACATTTGAAAATAAGCAAATTTCATCTCTCCAGTGTCTAAAGTTATGTGTTTAGCTAATGGTTTTTTAAACTGGCACTGCTAAAGTTAGTACAAGCAAAAGTTACATTCTAGGAGGATACTATTATTTGACTGTACTACTTTAAATAATGAATGACAAGGCACAATATGATAATAATATTTACTCCAGCCAGGACAGATTAGGCATTTTAGAACTCACTATTCAGTTATAACAGTAACTATATCCCTCATGTATATCAGCTTAAGTCATTACAACTTTATAGTGCAATTATAAAGTGTCTCAGTTATACCATTTCCCCAACTTTTCTAATGTAAACCAACCCTAAACTGTGATATCTACATTAGAGAAAATCAGAGACTTTGTCACTCTTCAGTATTGTGAGACTGGATGTTTCTGCTAGAATGAACAGCAGTGAAACAGTTAACAATACAGTTATTTATAATAAATGGGGTAGTTCTCACCTCTGCAAGCTATTAAACAGACAGATTTCAGGAATACAACACTGCATTGGGTTTAGTACTTGTCTTACACTTGGAAACTTATCTCTGCAATCATAAGGAATAGATTTGTTTTTTTGTTTGTTTTCAACTGAAAGCTTTCAACTGAAAGCTTAAGTTCTGGAGAACATTTCCGTGGCCTGGGTTGGATTCTGTGGCTGCAGAACATTTAGCGCCCTGGCAATGGATTGGGAACAGCTCTAAGGAACTGCCACAATGTCAGCTCCAATGATTTTTAACTGCAAGCTTAGCAACCATTTGGATGGGGGCTAAACCACATTCTAGACTAAACTCCTAACTAGATTAGGTCACTATCAAGGCTAGAGCAGTAGACCAGATTCACTCCAGGGTACAATGAGATGGCAACAAAGCCTCAGGAGTGGGATACACCAAAAAGGGGCAAATGGGATGGCAGGAGGAACAGCTTTTTTTGTAGATGAATACAGAAGACTTGAGGGTGGGGGTTCATGGAGGTATGTTTTACACTTTCTGCATCAGCTTGTGTCAATATGGCCCTCAGTTTAGAAACATGAGCCACTATACTAGCTTGCTCAAATGAGATTGGAGGCACCCATTTAGCAAGACACAGGTATGCCCCTGGTTTCTTCGCTCTATTTGAAGCTCACTGTGGACAGCAAATATCACTTTGGCTCAAAAGAAACAGAGTGTAAATGGTGCAGGAGGACAGCAATGGAATAGGCCAGTAAGTCATACTAATGACACATTCTGTAAAGAGACACACATGGCTATAAAACACTTCCCTGGTGTCTATACAGTAACTAACCAAATTAATGCATTTGGACGTGTACAAGGAAACGGGACTATTCAGTACTTCATCCATAAAGAGGTGGTCAAGAGCAGCAAGATCTTGTGGGGAGGGGAGGAATTCCAGCCCTGCTACCAAAAAGGGCAGGCTGTACAGCAATGACAGCGTGGACAGGTACTGCATCAAAGCACTAGGGTGCGATGGAGAGCATCAGAACCGTCTGAGGTCATCCTTAGCGGAAACAGCAGTTTAGGCATCACAGTTAAGTGATGGTGCAGATGATGAAACCAGGTCAGAGACTTCTAGGCCCCAGTTCTTGGGTCCAGGGAAATGGTGTCTGGAGCAGGACTGGGAGGTGGGAGGAAGGTGGCTGTATGTTATCTTCGGACCCCATTGAGACTTAGGGCTGCTGCAGAGGAGTGAGTTTGGTCCCCAGCATAAGAATGGGCTGCGCTAAGTTAGACTGGCAGGTATTGTCCAAGGCAGGGATCAGCAACCTTTGGCACACAGCCTGTCAGGGTAAGCCCCCTGGCAGCTGGGCCGGTTTGTTTACCTTCAGGTTCAGCCGATCACGGCTTCCACTGGCCATGGTCTCAGGCCAATGGGGGCTGAGGGATGGGCTGGCCGCCACTTCCTTCAGCCCCAATTGGCCTGGAGTGGTGAACCAGGGACAGTGGGAGCCATGATCGGTCAAACCTGCGGACACAGCAGGTAAACAAACTGGCCCGGCCCGCCAGGATCAGTCAAAAGGCAGCTATTCTCCTCAGACATGCCCTTGATGCTGGATGCTGAGAGGTGATGTTGCGCAGACCAGAGCTGTAAGAGTCCTCAGCAGCCCAATTAGGTCAGTTTTATGACCACTTTGTACTGCCAGGGCGGTACAAGGGAACCCCAGTGGGGGCCAAGCTCTGGACCAACATGTACAACGCCTGAAATGAAGATGTAACAATGACACTTTGGAGTTAGAAAAGGGGCGCCGAGAATTGTTTCATGCAATGGCAAGTAGGGAGTCAGAAAAGGTATCCTGGAGTCAGTGTGATGCAGTCCAAGGAACAGTACTTCCTGATCAAGATGGATGGATGGATAGACAGACAGACTGTACAAATAAAATGAGTTGCTGTAAGAAACCAGAACAGGTGAGGATTCAAAGAGGAGAAAGGGAAAAGGCATGTTTGATTTTGTGACTACTCCCCATTGCAACAATTCCCCTTTTATAACATAACCCAGTGGTTCTCAAACTGGGGCTGCCGCTTGTGTAGGGAAAGCCCCTGGCGGGCCAGGCTGGTTTGTTTACCTGCAGGGTCTACAGGTTCGGCTGATCGCAGCTCCCACGGGCCACAGTTTGCCACTTCAGGCCAATGGGGGCTGCAGAAAGCTGCAGCCAGCAAATCCCTTGTCCCATGCCAGCAACAGGCAAAGCAAGGACTTGAACCTGCATCTCCCCCATACCAGTCTGGTATCCTAAATGCCGTGCTACAGAGAGAGTTAGTTGGTTGGTTGGTCACAACACACACACAAAATCCTTACTGACAAAAACTTTGTTGAAACTATTAAGTCTCTGTGCAACTGGAGAGGCTTCAGAGAAGAGCCCATGCAAATGATGACAGAATTAGAAACATGACTCAAGAAGGTCAATTTATTTAGCCTAACAAGGAGACGGTTAAGGGCTGACTTGGGCTATGTCTACACCACAGACCTTACAGCAGTACAGCTGCACCGCGGTAAGATCTCCCATGTAACCGCTCTATGCCGATGGGAGAGAGCTCTCCCACTGGCATAATTAAACCACCCCCAATGAGTGGCAGTAGCTATGTCAGCGGGAAAGCTGTCTGTCCACACCTGTGCTTTTGTCAGTGAAACTTAATGTCGGTCAGGGGGTGTTTCACATCCCTGACCAAAAAAAGATTTGCCAACAAAAGTGGTAGTGCAGACAAAGCCTTGATGACTGTCTACATAGGGAACAAATATTTAATAATAGGTTCTTCAATCTAGCAGAGAAAGGTATAACATGATCCAATGGTTGGAAATTGAAGCTGGACAAATTCAGGCTGGAAATAAGGCGTAAATTTTTAACAGTGAGAGTAATGAACCACTAGAACAACTTACCAAGGATCGTGGTGGGTTCTCCATCACTTATATCTTTTAAATCAAGATTGGATGTTTTACTAAAAGATCTACTCTAGGAATTTATTTGGGGAAGTTCTATGGCCTGTGCTATATAGGAGATCAAACTAAATGATCACAATTGTCCCTTCTGGCCTTTCAGTCTGTGAATCTGTCAATATTCGAGCTTAAACTAAATGAAATTTTAGACTATTTATGACAACCAGCTCTATTCACAGATTGCTGTCCATATTACAAATCTGCCATGCAATTCTACTGTCTTGCCCCTCTCAGGACAGGCAGGTGGTAATGCAAGTCAGGACTGAATAACCCAGGCAGAGCTACATTGACAAAGTTCACATACCTCATGCCAGTACAGTGCCTGACTGCAGTCAGTGGTAGTCTCTCATTTCCATGAGTATTAAATGGGAGTGTTAGAAAACCCTTTTGTCTGTGCTTTTACCCAGACTGATCATCCTGTAATGAAAACCTGAATGAAATTCCTGAGCAGGATCAAACAAGTTCACTGTACTTCATCAAATTATTTCAATTAACTCATATTTCAGGCAGAGCTTACTCTGCTCTCCCTTCGACTCTACTATTCAATCTGGTTTGGGTGGGTCTTTGCTATCTGATGAAACCAGTATATTATAATAACAAAGAAAGTATTACACCAAATGTTTCAGAGAGCAGCATATTTTGAAGGTCAGAAGCCTTCAAATGCTTTTGAATCAAGGGATCATTCTTCTGAGAACCTTCAAAAATTTGCCTTTAAAAGTATCGTGCGCTTGTCAAATCCAGATAATAGAACAATGTTCCAATGTGGTATTCAGAGCTTTCCAGTATATGAAAGGGAAAATTTGTAATAGGATTTATTCACAAGTTATATACGATAATTTTTTACTGACCTAAATTTTTTTTAACCTTTCTCCATCCTTCATAACCAAGCCAGATAAAGGACAGAATGCAAACTCTGACATGATTACTTACTCTTGCTAACCCAAAAGCCCCTTACCTCAGTCATTTCTTCTGTCAGATCACCACTCAGGCGTGCTCTCTGCAGCAATGCAAAGAGGTCAAGGCTGGATTTCCATCTGGGTTCTGATCCACACATGACTTCCGTTTCTGTTTCAATAATGTTGATTTCCGTGTGCACAGACTCCTGCTGTCTCCATTGCAGGTCCTCTCCTGCCCTTTTCAAAGAAGTGCTGCTGCTCTTGAGTGACATGACCGAGTTGGAAAGAGTGCTGGGGATATAGGTGGACAAGGCCTGGGAACCTGAATAAGTAGTTTCTTCGTCTGTGAAAGATTCACTCTCCAGTATGTCAGGCACAGATACACTGAGGCGTCGGTCCAAGGAATGCCTTTGCCTTCTATCCACCATTTTTCTAGAGCTTTTCTTTGTCCTCTTTACGTTGAAGTTTTGTAACAAAGGCCTGGTCTTCTGTTTCAGGGATCCCCAGACAGAGGATCTATCCAAATCCATAGCTGCAACGAGGATGTCACCAGCTCCTTGGCATTGTTGGTTTTAAATGACTTCAGTAATTCATAAGGCGACTAAAAAGAATGTGAGAAGAATGAAAGCTAAATCATTAAAGTGAGCAGCAGTTGCGGATTATGACACGTGATGTCTCAACCACACACCTTCAGTCCATTTTGAAAAAGAAAGAGGAAAGCATGCTGTGTTATTCAAGAGGGAATTAGCAGTAGAAGGTGTGCCCTACACTAAGGAATGATAATAAAGATTATGTGAGGCCCATTTCCTTTAGGATCACCAGAAGTGGGCGATTTCCACTCTTTCCCCTATCTGAAACCAGATATTGTGGGTTATCAAACTTTATGAATTAAAATATTCAACTTGACAACTACTAGAGTTACTGTAATCTGGAAGAGTGATTGGCTTAGTATATATTGTAAACAAAGATTTGACTCATGGTAACGTTTTCATGAGAAAAAAATTACAATGCTAGTATACCTTCTGTGCACACTTTCCTGCCTGAAAGAACATAAGCAATGCCATACTAGGTCAAACCAATGGTCTGTCTAGCCCAGTATCCTGTCTCTGACAGTGGCCAATACCAAAGCTTCAGGGGTAGTGTACAGAACAGAACAGTTAGAATGATCCATCCCTGTCTTCTCCTCCTGGCTTCACCATTTGTTTCCTATCTTTTAACCAGTTAATTATCCATAAGAGGATCTTCCCTCTTATCCCATGACTACTTAGTTTCTTTAAGAGCCTTTGGTGAAGGACCTTGTCAAAGCCAAGTACTCTATCTTGACTGGATCACTCTTATCCACATGCTTGTTGACACCCTGAAAGAATTCTCATAGATTGGTAAAGCATGATTTTCCTTTACAAAAGCCATGTTGACTCTTCCCCAACAAATCATGGATATCTATGTTTTTGGTAATTCTGTTCTTTACCATTGTTTCTACCAATTTTCCCAGTACTGACATTAGATTTACCAGCCTGTAATTGCCAGTATCACCTCTGGAGCCCTTTTTAAAATTGGCGTTATATTAGCTAGCTTCGAGTCATCTGGTACAGAGGTTTGTTTGTACAACAGTTAACATACTACAGGTAGTAGTTCTGCAATTTCATATTTGAGTTCCTTCAGAACTTTTAGGCAAATACCATCTGGTCCTTATGACTTATTCCTGTTTAATGTATCAATTTGTTCTAAAATCTCTTCTACTGACACTTTAGCATGGGACAGTACTTCAGATATGTTGACCACAAAGGATAGCTCTGGAGAGGGTATCTCCTACACATCCTATCTAAAACTTTCAGCAAATTCTTGGGCATCCCAGTATACCAACTCATAAACAGAACACTGAGAACTGCCACTCATGAGTCAAGGTGGAGTGAACAGTGATGGGTCAAGGTAACAGCTAAGAATCTAGTAATCCAGGCTTCAATTGATGCACAGCTAATAACATTCTTTGCACACATTATTGTCCCTGAATTCTCTGCACTCATTATTGTCCCTGGAAGTCCCTCCTTCCCCACAGAAACACATCACTACAAAACAGAATTATTCTTTGGAGAAGACCACTTTGAAGGTTTAGCCCAGCAAGAGCTATAAATGCAAGGTGCCTGTAGGCAAGAAAGCATGATTTTGTAAAATACCATCTGAATTAAAGAGACATACTTTAATACACACACACACACACACACACACACACACACACACACACACACACACACAGAGTAAAACTTGTTCAAACACGTATCCCCCAGCCACAGATCCTGTAGACCCTTCTTCATGCAAGTAGTACATATTCCTCCATCACAATGGAAAGGTGGTGAGGCCAAATCTGAGTGATTGGCATTTGTGACCCTGTACACCAGATCACTAGGCCCAAAGTGAGGAGTCAGGCCCAGTCCTGTAGGACAGGAGCCACTGTTGCAGGGTGAGCGTGAGGTGGGCTCGCTCTCCATCACCACTTTCTGGTATAGTGCATCCGCTGAATCAGGAGGCCCTCGGAATAGCCCCACTGATATCAGAGACACTAGTGACATCAGAAATACTTTTTAATTTCACTTAGAATGTCCAAAACCAGGCTCTCTGAGAGGACCAAGGGAGGAAGATGTTTTAATGGACTTCAGGATAATTGTGAATTAGTTTGGCCACAGAGCGTTTAATAACTGAGGCCAACATACTTAGGAAACCCACCTCTGCGTACATTACTTTACAAACTAAACTATGGCTTTCAACTGTAGAAATGAGATGAATATACTTAATTTAACCAACCAGCTGCTGATTAACAAACCACCAATCCACATTTTAAACTCTGCCCCTCCCTACATATCCACTCCTTGTCTCCCACAAGCTGGTGCAAAGTTGCCTGAAGGACTCTTTCTGTGGACTTCATGGGCTTTGAATATGGCCCTCATTGCATCGCCTTGCCCCTCACCCTGTTTCCTCTTCTCTGCCAATGATGCCAGCCTCAGTCGCTTACTTGTCAGCTCCTCCTACAAACACCTTTGAACATCCTTCCATCCCACCCCTCATGCATGCAGTGCTCGCTGAAGCATAAGGCTACTATTCTCTCCTCCAGACCCATTTCTGCTGTGCTGCCAACACACAGTTGATGCAGTAAGGCCAAGGGACAGCTGAGGTATGCTGATATTTTTGATGAAATAATAAAACTTTAAAAAGTTAGAAAGTGTATATAAAAATCCAGGCTAGATGTCTTTCTAGAATCTATCGCTCAATTAGAAGTTATGGACTTGATGCAGAAATTATTGGGTGAGGTTCTTTAGCCTGTGTTATAGAGGAGGTCAGACTAGATGACCATATGGGTCCCTGCTGACCTCATAATATACTTATACAATCTTTCTCATCGACAGATTTTAAGGGTGTCACTCTTCCTCCATGTCGTCGTTCTTTTTAGATTGTAAGCTCTTCAGGCAGGGACTGTGTTTTCCTTGCTGTAGTGATTAGCACAACTGGACTATGATCCCAAATTGGCCCCCTGGGTATTAATGTAATATAAACAATTAATAAAAATGAGCTAACTCAATACAAATCTTACTGACTACGGCATTAACAGCACGCAATCTCAGAAATAGGCTATTATCCAAACAACCTGACAAAAAGAAAAAAGAATCCCCAAACACACTTTCCTGGGCAGACTTTAAAAATTGCACTGAATGCTCCATCAGTTCCAAAGCTGATTTACACACAAAGGGAACAAAGAAGCTACCTTCAAGTACATGTAATTCTCTTTTAAGGTCTCATCTGTCGCTTGCTGAAGTCTTTGGAAAGATTTCCACTGATTCCAATGAGCTTTGGATTAGGCACTTAATGGCTGAGACACTTACTGGTATCAAATGCTTCATAATTATTCTTGTAGTGCAACTCCTCTGGGAGGATTTGCTTTCGCTATATAAGTGATATTCCAAGTAATCAAGCAAGAAAGTGGTTTCCTTTTGGAGCAGGTCATTGTGGAAACAAACAACCTACGTGTGTGCAAGCATTGTTTGTCCATGAGTCGGGACAGGGGTAGGGGGAGGGAGGGAAAAAGGCGTTTACCACATCCTGAGAAAACAGCGACCAAATATACTAAACATTTGTAAGGCCTCCCCTTACAAAGGAGCTTAATAAATTGCACAGAGGGGATTAGATTTTTGTAAAAATGTGAGGCAGGACAAATATCAGACCTGGTTGGAACACAGGAAAACACTTAAAAAAAAATTTGTATAATTTTACAGTACATTTTGAAAACTCTACAACCAGCTAAAATAAAACAAATCATCAGTCAGAAGGACTATAAAAAGAATCCTGTTTTGTTCTGGTTTTTTAAATCTCATGATTTTTAACCTAATCTTTTGATTTTGGGGGGGACCCTAATTTGTGGTTTGTGAGCATTTTGGGGGTGGCAATACTGCTTTTGTGTTAAATCAGTGTAAAGGTACTTATACCAGTATAGCTATTCCCATACAGGAAAGAGAATAAACTATACTGGTGTATGGCACTTCTGTACTGGTATAAAACTGCTCCACTAGGGGCTGTGACATTATTTCAGTTAAAAAAAAAAAGTCACGCCCTTAACCCAGATAGCTATACAGGTACAAAAACAGTGTTTAGATCAAGCCTAAATGAATGTATCTTCATCATGGCACCTCTGAGAGGTAGGAAGAATTATCCACATCTCAACAGTGGGGAACTGAGGCACAGAGAGGTCAGGGGGCCTATTTTTCAGCAAGGTAAGTCCCCACAGCTCTAGCTAAAGTCAAGGGGAGAATCAAGCACACTGCACTTGTGGGGAGGAACAATATAAATAAATCTGGCCCTAAATTACTTGCCAAAGGACACAGAGAAGTCCATGGCAGAGCCAGCAACTGAGACCAGATTCAAATCCCAGTGCAATGCTTTAACCATAGGAGGCCATATTGAGCTTGCTTTTGTGTTGGCAGTTCTCATTTAGAAACCCTTTCCCCTTCAAACACGGTTGGCCATTCACGGTCATAGTGCCTCCACTTCCAATATTACATCATTTAGAATTACCAGGCCAAACATGTTTGTAGAAAATGCCAAAAAAATAACACTATTGAAATTCAAATTCATCTTTATCTGGCATCTTCTGCTTTGCTGGCTCTCGCTCGCTTTCTCGCACACAAACCTGTCACATTCAAAATGTTGTTGATAAAGACAGGACCAGTTCATAACATCTGCTTCCCTAGATTAACAAGGCTCTTCAAAGAGCTGTGTTTCCTACTCCCTTTTTATTATTCTCCCCCCTACTTTCCTGACTATTCACCACGGCTTATTGTCTTCGTTTTATTATCTAACATACAGCCTAATCCTGCAAACATTACCAGGCATAGTTCTCCATGAAAGGATTCATGATAGTAAACAGTAGTTGTAGAACAGGCCCCTCTGAATGATAGCTGCTATGGTGCAGACCCTTATAAATGTATATGGCACTCTACAAATAACACTATGAATAAAGTGTTTCACCAATAATTTATATGTCATCATCATCATAAAAACAAAATACTTCAAGACAAAAGGACCTGTGTGTCTCAAAAGCTGTTCCACCAATCTAAGGAATATCACTTTTTTCCTAATGATAATATAATCTAAGGAATGTTTAAAAAAAAACTTGGCACAACCCACACCCTATTAAGGAACACAATACAGTATTCTGACATTACAAGCACTCATCAGACTGACCCAAGTACCGCAATGTTGGACATCAAAAGTATTAGCCACTGATAGCATTAAACCCTCGTAGTTTTACAATTTCCTATTTCCCCAAGGTAAAAAACTGTTTAAAGACTACCAAATGTCAAGACAGATGACGAGACAGGGCAGGAAGAGGTTAGGTGGGGAGTGAGTAAGTGAGTGATACAGAGGCCCATTGGTAGTTCACTGCTGCATGCCAGCAACTCTTAGTAAGCCTGCCAAACTCACTACACCTCATACACTGCTGTCATATTTACCCGCATCTGAAGGTATTACTGCGGAATGTGTTGCTGTATTCATTCTGAATACTCACCCCTCTACTGCCACCAACCCCCATGGAACAACATGATAAATTGAACATGTAGGCTCACACTGAAACATTACAAAAGCAGTAAAAATCAAGTATATGCACCTGAGCACATGAACACTGCTGTTATGCCTTTCATAAATATTCTAATTGTTGTATTCAATTTGCTTATACGATGAAAATGAAAATAAAAATAAAGGGTCGGTTTGCATACCAACAAGCTTTTGTGAATGTATGCTTAAATTAGGATGCTTTCAGCTATGACTAACCACTACTCAACATTTAGAACAATTCTTAGCTGAAAAGACCAACAAATGACAGATAGAGGCTATTAGGAAGATGGTCTTTATTCATATATGTCTTAACACTGGTTTCAATTCAAAGGAATTGATGAAGATATTGAACAGAGCCGGTCCCAAAACAGACCCCTGCTGGAAAGGTATAACAAGTGGGGTTTCGCAGGGGTCTGTTTTGGGACCGGCTCTGTTCAATATCTTCATCAACGACTTAGATGTTGGCATAGAAAGTACGCTTATTAAGTTTGCGGACGATACCAAACTGGGAGGGATTGCAACTGCTTTGGAAGACAGGGTCAAATTTCAAAATGATCTGGACAAATTGGAGAAATGGTCTGAGGTAAACCAGATGAAGTTCAATAAAGACAAATGCAAAGTGCTCCACTTAGGAAGGAACAATCAGTTTCACACATACAGAATGGGAAGAGACTGTCTAGGAAGGAGTATGGCAGAAAGAGATCTAGGGGTCATAGTGGACCACAAGCTAAATATGAGTCACCAGTGTGATACTGTTGCAAAAAAAGGAAACATGATTCTGGGATGCATTAACAAGTGTGTTGTAAACAAGACACAAGAAGTCATTCTTCTGCTCTACTCTGCGCTGGTTAGGCCTCAACTGGAGTATTGTGTCCAGTTCTGGGCACCGCATTTCAAGAAGGATGTGGAGAAATTGGAGAGGGTCCAGAGAAGAGCAACAAGAACGATTAAAGGTCTTGAGAAAATGACCTATGAAGGAAGGCTGAAAGAACTGGGTTTATTTAGTTTGGAAAAGAGAAGACTGAGAGGGGACATGATAGCAGTTTTCAGGTATCTAAAAGGGTGTCATCAGGAGGAGGGAGAAAACTTGTTCACCTTAGCCTCCAATGATAGAACAAGAAGCAATGGGCTTGAACTGCAGCAAGGGAGATTTAAGTTGGACATTAGGAAAAAGTTCCTAACTGTCAGGGTGGTTAAACACTGGAATAAATTGTCTAGGGAGGCTGTGGAATCTCCATCTCTGGAGATATTTAAGAGTAGGTTAGATAAATGTCTATCAGGGATGGTCTAGACAGTATTTGGTCCTGCCATGAGGGCAGGGGACTGGACTCGATGACCTCTCGAGGTCCCTTCCAGCCCTAGAGTCTATGAATCTATGAATATATGAACTCTACTGAAGCTAACCTCATGCAACTTTACACATTCCAGCTCCCTCAACGTGAAGGCTGAAATAATTTAGCCCTTTTCTACACAAGGAATTTTCCCCCGATTTCTGCCACTGATGGCAGGCATTGGCATAGCTGCACCAGTGTAAAGCCCTAGGAGACACAGGGGACAGTGCATTAGGTCCACCTAAACTGGTTCAGGTAAGGATAAATTACACTTGAACAAACAGCGGCTTTGCCTGACAACAATAGTTATTTGTATTGATGTAGATACTTTGGTGTCTGGCCACCAAACGGCTATAATCCCCTTTAGGTTTAAATAGAATCTCTGAATTTTATCCAATAAATGGTTATGACACAAACAACATGGTGCCAGCAGAGAGAAGTGTAGCAGAAAAAGCAACCAACAGGAGGCTGTGGGTGTATCCTTCTTACGCCCTCCTGTTAGTTCCTTTCTCTGCTATTCGTTTCTCTTCTGGTCCTTTGCATACAAGTTATACCAACTGGAGTATAAACTCCTCTCTGGAAGGGAAAGGGAAAAAGAAGGGCAAATAAGTCATGTTTGTCTATCGGTTGGCTGCAATAATTAAAGAGAACAATGGGTATGTTGAAGTGCGTTAGATATGAAACAGCTCAAGTTAGATATACCAGACTTTTCCTATAACTGCTTACAGAACCTCACCCAAGTATAAATCATTACCATTATATGCAAGTAATTTTAGAGACAGAAAGCTTTGCATACTTACATTTTAATGGCTTGCTTTTAGTTACTTATCTGGAAACATAACCTCCTTCTGATAAGCAATCCTAATCAAAAAGGATTATGAAAATACATTTGCAAAGTAGTCCTTTGTTTGCATTCAAGTTTATCAGTTTATCCTTGAGCTTTCAAATTCAATTCCTCTTACATGTGCTGACTTTATTTTAAACGTTTAGAGGGAAATCTGAGCCCCATTCACTTCAACAGAGTCTCGATTTTATCCTTAGAATGTTGGCTGCTTAAATCATTTAATTTTTCTTGCAGAACAGGTTGATGCCAAAATGAAGCATTGATTTGGATGGATGTATAGCCATTCCTCCTGGCCCTGTGACCTCTTATCTCATAAGCTAAACAGGACCAAAATGTGGATAGGAAACCTACAAGGAATACCTCAATGATGCAGTTATGATGCAGACTATTCTTCCCCCTATGTCAGTACTAATAAGTGTCCCAGACTGGTGTTACTGTGCTACTGCAGGTGCAAATGTGTAGATAAAGTCCTAATCACATATGGTCATTAAAGACTTCATGGGACTTTTTGCCACCGCAGGAGTTTAAGTGTTTTAGCCAAATTCCAACTGTAGCAATTACATTTTGTCTTCCTAAATTTTTCCTGCAGTTTCAATTGGAAGTGATCTCTCTCTGTTATTATATAACTCTTTGAAAAGCACTTTGGAATCCTTCAGTTAGAAAAGGTGTAAAACGGTGAGATATTGAAATCACGTACATTACAGTCTTTTTGTTTGGTCCATTTCTCTCTTACCATCACTTTACACCAAATTAGGCAGTACATTAAATGCTAACTGTTTCACAAAAGACAACTCTTGCATGCTGAAATGCTTGAATAAAAACAGATGAACAGAAACAGACTTCCTTTTATTTATGTTATCTGAAGGTAATCTAGGTCTCTGCAGATGAATGTCATAATATAAAAACTCTAGGGGCAAACACTGAACTTAACAACAACATATTTATTTTACAAAGCTTGTTGTAAGATTTGTTTTTATTTTATTTTTTTCTTCTACACAGAGATCGTTGGGTATTTTAAGCCGTGGGCTCTTGCCTTTTTTTTTTTTTTTTAGTTAAGATAACCAGTCGCATATACAATGAGTTTCAAAAATGAGTATGCATATCATGTACTCATTAGTCTGCAGTCCTGACTGAAGAGAGGAAGGAAGAAGCCCTAGATACTTGGAGACTCCTGACACAATCTGAAGAAGTTGTTTTTCTTTTCACATAGAAGCAAACTAACTCTGGGCAGTAACTGAACCGTCAAATGTTACAGACATCTTAAAATAGTACCTGGTAGTGAAAGTTAGTGGAAAAAAAAAATATGCACCTGCCTTCAACTTGTGGAGCTATTACTTTCACTTCTTACATTATCTTTTAAAACAGAAGAAATGCTATATGTAAAATTTCTCACCAATACTTTTCACCCTTTCTACCATGCAAAGCAAGGCACAGGACAATATGCCTCGTAGCTGTACTAGTGGGAGGCAGAACGTCTTATTTATTTCGTGTTGTTTTTCTAACATCAGGGCTCACAGCAAGCTGCACATTCAGACAGTACCCTCACTACACAAATACCATACAGAGAGAGCTACCAAAGTCGCTGGGGCACCTGCCGAGTAAGAGTAGGCAGCCACGGTGCCTCCTCCTTTGCCTGCTCTCTACTCTTGCCTCCCAGTTCCTATTTGCATGGAGCTCAGCAGAGGACGTGTCTGGTAAGACTGCACCATGGAGGGGAGAGAGCAGACTAACGGGAGGTACCAAGGGGAAGGAGGAGCTGCTCGGAGGACTCGGGGGCTATTGGCCAAGCTAAGAGCGAGTGGGACAGGAGCTACTGGAGGGAGCTATGGAGAGGTTAGGAGTTAATAGGGAAACAAAATGTGAGTGGGGATGATGGGGAATTTTAATAGGTTGAATGAGGCTGAGGAACCAATGAAAAGACAGGGTGGGAACTGGAACGGATACATGGAAAGGGCTAATGGAGCTAACTCCTCCAGTTTCACTCCAATAACTCCCTCCAGCTCCTTCCTGCACAGCAACTGCACCTCCTTTAGACCTATATTTACCTGCCACTAAGCCAACTCCTCCCTTTAATTCTGAGGGGTGCCAGGAATAACGACTTGCTTTCTCACAATTGCTCAAGGGAACCAACCCTGTGAGGGAAATCAGTGATTTGTTTCCAATGGAAGTCAAATAAATTGTTACCTTTCATCAGCCCTAAGTGCACAAAGCTTAAAAAAGAACTTTGTGCCTAAATGCAAATTGTTTTGGACTATACAAAATAACTTACATAAGATGTCACATGGAATTCCTTGAAACTTGGCAGTTGTGCACTCTAGCAAGAGAAATCTGTAACACCATCTCTAAAAATTATTATGAGACGATGCACAAATGGTACAAGGAAGATGGAAATACGTTCAAAATATAAAGTAGGGAGATGAAACAGGGATATAAAAGTCTAAAAAGGAAAAAAAAAGTCAAAGAAGCTTATGTAGGCATCAGATGTTTTAGCCATACAATAGCCTCGGCATCAGTAGTGTGACCTTGTAATGTGTTTTTGTTAAGAAAGATTCTCAACAGTAAATATTAATAGGACCTCTATGATCAGTATCATACAGCAGGAATGGCATTATACAACTACCAGTTACAATTTAGCCTTGCCTTGAACAGGTCAAAAAAACTCACTAAGCAAACTGTTCTGCTGCCCAGTTTTCCTTATCCCAAAGTGCTCCATTTCCTAGCATCCAGGCAGCAAGGTTTAGGGAATAGAGTACATTATAAAGAGCAAGGAACTAAGTATTGAATCCAATACTTCCATTCAGACTTGTAAGATTAAAGATCTCTTCACATCTAAGACCTGAACTTCTGTTTCTTAATATAATTTTCTGTTACTGAGAGTGAGGCTGTAATTTTAAATCACACAGAAAGTAAAATGCACTTTCCCTTTGCTCACATGAGGATGACAAAGGAAGGCTGGAGGAAGAAAAACAAAAAGGTAAATTTTGCAGGACATCAGACCCAAACTGTTCATGAAATCTAATCTTTTAACGGTTTTTATTTTCTTTAGGAGAGCCTTGGCTTTTCTAAACAGCAAACAATTTATTTGTGCTGCATATTGTAATTTGTAAAACAGGGGCGTTAATTCCAAATGGATATAAAATTCACACCGAATTAAAAGATTGCATTGAAAAATAAGACAGTTTAGAGAATTCGGAATCCCTCGCAACACTATGGCTTGGAAATCTGTCGGTACACCTGAATGTTTTGGGGCCCGAGTGCCATTTGTTGCACTGTAACTTTAAAGGAGGCTCAGAGAGCATGAGAATTAGTTAACACATCATTCAATGTACAACTAGTTCATAGATGAATAACCTAGTAGTAGAAAACAAGCAGAAGTTCACATGGTGAGTTTGAGACTCTTTGGAAAAATCGCTGGGGCAAAGGAAGGGGTGGCCTCTTCCAAGGGAGTTAAAATGAGACAATGCCTGGATTCTGAATCCAGAGAAGGACTATTCCAGGGGTTATCAACCTTTGGCACACGGCTCGCCAGGGTAAGCATCCTGGCAGGGCAGGCCAGTTTGTTTACCTGCCACGTCTGCAGGTTCGGCCGATCGCAGCTCCCACTGGCCACAGTTCGCCGTCCCAGGCCAATAGGGGTGGTAGGAAGCGGTGACCAGCACATCCCTTGGCCTGTGGCACTTCCCACCGCCCTCATTAGCCTGGACCAGCGAACCACGGCCAGTGCAAGCTGTGATCAGCCAAACCTGCAGATGTGGCAAGTAAACAAACCAGCCCGGCCCGCCAGGGTGCTTACCCTGGTGAGCCGTGTGCCAAAGGCTGACAACCCCTGGTCTATTCACAGCAACAATAAACATTTCTGGCCTCAAGTTCATAACATATATAAGCAAGTATTGTATTTGAGAAAATACTTCCTGGCCACTGACATGTGTTCTTCAATTTCAATATTACTTAAAGACATATGCAACATTTCTTAAATCCCCAGGAGATCAATAGTGATTTTGCATGCCATACTATACACAGGTGCAGTAGCAAAGCACTGATCTTACTCTGAATTCCGTCTTAAGGACTATAGGTCTTCAGTAACTTCAAAAATAAGGAACTATGGTTTATCAAGCTGGGTAACCAAACGGAGGCACACAGAATTAGGAAACACTTCTGGAAATATTAATCTTATCTAACAAAAGCAAAAATGACTCAAGATGTCAAGGAGGATGTGGTACATCCAACATAACTTCCCCTAAGAGTGCCCTATTTTGCTTTGTAATAGGTAGCAATGAGCTACTGAAGAAAACAGTAGTTTGGATAATAAGGAATAGAGACACCATAAAGTTTAGCAAGACACTGAGTAAAACGCATGAAGAAGAGAGATACATACAAGATCTTGGGCCTGACTACTGATATTAAGAGGCTTCAACTCCACTAACTTGGCCCAGTTGCTTATGCTAGCTAGACATCGGAATATGAAGGCGTATCAATCGGTGGGATTCTGTTGTATTTTCATTAGGGATCACGCACACTGATGATACCCTACCCCATGTTCAGAAATCATCTAAACTAAGGGCTTTATAATCACGCTTGTCCATAGTGGATTTACTCAGTGCTTAATTTGTGCCAGGGCTGAACCCCAACACCACTAGGTTTGGAAGTTCACAGCCCTGGCATGTCGGTGCATGCTGCATCAGTTAAGAACGTAAAAGAATTGCTTGAGCCTGGCACTTAATTGCTTGAGCCAGGGCACTTCTTATTACAAATTAAGCATTGGAGTTACTGCATTCATAGTAACCATTTTGATGCATACGAGCTACTGCTTCAAGCAGAACAAAGCAGATTCATGCAGATAAAGGACTGCACATTTGTTAGGAAAGCTGCATTGTTCCCGTGGAAGTGGGACCATAAAACGTTTGATACACAAAGGGCAGGATAAATCCATGTGTCCCTACAAAAATACTTTTCAAGAAGAGACCATTTTTCTTTGCATGGGTCTCTCTTTTTTGATGCTGCTTCTGTCCCAGAGATCAGAACAAGCTTTTAGCAATCTACAATGAGTTGATTCTCCTAAAGCTGTTTATGTTTTAGTCCCTGGCACGTCACCAGAAATGTTCTTATATTGGCCTTATTTAAAAAAGCAAATATGTACAAGAGAATGCAGCAGATTCTGTTTCACAATTTCCCATTGAAATGGATTGGAAAAGGTTGGTTTAATTAAATCACTATGTACTTGCAACTTGTGCACTCTCGTTCTGAGTCCCAACACTTAGAGATAAACCAGGAGCTGGGCTTCAAAGAAGTCCCTGACTTCCAACTCCACCTCAAGCTACATTCTATTATGCCTAATGCAGCAGGATTTTTTTAATATGTCAAAATGCACAATATTGGAGCTCACTTTATCCACATTGGAAATTAATTTTAAGCTATCTGCTTAGCATTTTTTTGAAATTTCTCCGAAAGTCCAATTCAACAGTACGGATCTATGTCACCAAGACATCGTAGCTACTAATAATCTAGTCACACAGCTCCCAAAGGCAGAGACACTTGGTTTTTTAAATTTGGAAATTTTATTTCCATTAGTGTTTGGAATAAAGTCTTTGATGATTCAGAATCCGAATTTCACTTGCAGTTCTTTTAAGGTATCTGGTTCTCATCTCAGTCTGAGGAATAACAGTGTATTTCCTACTAACAAGCATTTACTAACAAGAGTATTAACTGGGAGTTTGTGTGCAGTTTTTTGTTGCTGTTGTTGTTGTTGTTGTTGTTTTGGGGGGGTGGGGAATATGGGAAGGATAGTGTAAGCCACAGCATTATTCCGTCTAAATCCCAAGGAAACGGAACAATCTCCTCTCCCATTAAGGATGGTCTCTCCAGACAAGTTCTGAGGGACATTTGTAGAACATTGTGTAGTGAACTCAGAACTACCTCTGTTCATACTGTACTTATTGTGTGTGGACTTATTCATGGGTTTTTAGGTTAGAAGGGACCATTCCAATCATCTGGCCTGACCTCCTACTTAACAGAAGACAAACACAGAATTTTACCCAGTGATTCATGCTTCTAGCCCAATAACATATGCTTGAAATATATTTGTAATTTAAAAACTCCAAGTGATAGATAATTCACCACATCACTGGACTGGAAATCAGGAGATATGGCTTGTGGAACAAATACAGCAGATAAATCCATGCTTAAGTCAATTCTCACTTCAACTGTATAGCCCAACTTTAAGGCTGGGACATCAATCAAAAAGAAGCAGCAATCCTACTCAGCAACAAGTTACCCTGCTGTCTCGAACCAATCAGAAGTGACCCCTTCCAGCTCCATACCAGTATAACGCAACAAGGAAGTGATTTCAAGTGAACTTTATGCAAATCAAGCATCATAAGGGTGAAATGAGCAGCCAATTGAGAAGCGCTGTAAGTGACATAAGTTGGGCATCATAAGTCTGAGGACTCCCTGTATATAACTAACATTCCACATGAGAAGGGGAGTCTTTCCAAGAGTCATAGAAGGCCAGGGCAAATGTCCAGGGTGCAGCAAGAGGGCCACAGTAGCTTGGAAGTGGGGTAGCCTAATGACTCAAGAGGGATCCTGGAGCCATGTCAGAGCTCTTGACAGGGGAGGTGCAGAGAGGCAAAAATGAAGGTGAAAATCGAGGACATGGAGCAAATATTCTACTGCCGGCATGTATTGCAGAGTGCAGGGATGGAGAGAGGGCAATATGGGAGATGAAGAGAGCTCCAAAACTGCCTACTAAGTATTTCATAGCCTCATTCAAAGGTATAATCAGGGTGATCAAAGTGCATGCAAGAGGCCAAATAAGTCTTATGACTATCCTCTCCCAGTAATTATAAAGTAAAAACAGAGCTTAACTGGGGGGGAAAAAGTATATTAATCTACCATTCAATCGCACTACTTCTTTGTGCTTGTATTTATTTATTATTTAGTTCTCAATGTCAAAGCTTGGGCACTGGAAGTTTAAACATAAACCTTTAATGGATTTGGTTACCATTCTGACCGCTCATGTTTTGCTTATGCATATAAGAACTATCCCCACTTCAGCTGTCCATATCTACACTGCTAGATACAAACAAGAGCCAACAAGTTTTTATATGTATTTTTCTTAATTTATTGAAATGTTTTGGACACAGATTAACTTTCCTTGCTCAATGTTTATTCAAATATGACCAGTCTTGAAATAGGAATTGCATGAACTTTAATAAACAGATTAGAAAGTAGTTTGGTTTCACTGCAGATTCTGTACCTATCAGAAAATGTTTATTCCTTCCCAAATTTGGTCTGATTAATGTCACAGGATGGATTAACTTTCAAATAACGTTTTTGCGAGATGTGCAGGGTTGCATGGATCATATCAGGCACTAGGAACATTTAAATGCTAGACCAGGGGTCGGCAACCTTTGACACGTGGCTCGCCAGGGAAAGTAGCCTCGTGGGCCGGGCCAGTTTGTTTACCTGCAGCATCCACAGGTTTGGCTGATCGTGGCTCACACTGGCTGCGGTTCGCCGCTCCAGGCCAATGGGAGCTGCGTGAAGCCATGGCCAGCACATCCCTCGACCTGCACCACTTCCCGCCGACCCCTGCGCTAGAAAATGGCTGCCCCTTTCTGAATCATCAAGAATAGGCTTTGTTCCAAAGTCCAATAAAGTCACAGGAAGTCTTTGAATCAAGGCTTTAGAGGACAATTAAAAAAAAAAAGACATGACATACATTGCAATAGTTAGTTAATACAAGACAATTAGTGCTTCCTGTATCATCACAGTTATCAACCAATACCCTCATCTCCCAAGAAAATGCTGAGGGAACTAGTATGCCCTGAATGTTTGCAAATCTAGACCAGGAGAGCCAATTCCAAAGGCTGTAACAAAAACAACAACATTGTTGCCCTCACCTCCTCCTATTTGAGGTAGTGGCCTTTTGCTCTTGCTACTCAAAGGACCGTAAATATAACATAGTATGATATAAGAAGAGAGTAACCATGACCAAGTAGCCATGACCAAATCATTTTCATCAAACCCAACATCTTAACCATTACCCAGAAATCAACTGGTAGAAAATGCAGATCATATTACATATTATAATATGCTTTCTGCCAGCACATTCCTTGGCCCATGCTGCTTCCAGCAGCCCCCACTGGCCTGCGACGGCGAACCACAGACACGGAAGGTAAACAAACCAGCCTGGCCTGGCCCGCCAGGGGGCTTACCCTGGCAGGCCGCAGGCCAAAGGTTGCCGATCCCTGCCACAGTGGCAGGCTCAGAAGGGTTGGCTATATGGAGCAGAAAGTTATTAGCTGAACGAAGACACCACAACCAGTATTTCCTCACTCATCTTCCTAACAGTCCCATAAACATGTTGAACTAGAGGGATGGCAAGATAGTACTATGTGGAACGCCAGCAGTGAGACATTGGAACAAATGAGCAATTGCAAAATATTAGCTTCTGAGATCATCAGAGAAAAAAGGACAGAGTCATCTAAGAGCGGCTCTGTGTACCGCTGCTGGTGACCACAGATATGTATCTACACCAGTGTTTCCCAAACTTGGGACGCCGCTTGTGTAGGGAAAGCCGATGGCAGGCCAGGCCAGTTTGTTTACTTGCTGTGTCCACAGGTCCAGCCGATTGCGGCTCCCACTGGCTGCGGTTCTCTGCTCCAGGCCAATGGGAGCTGCTGGAAGTGGTGCAAGCCGAGGAACATACTGGCCACCACTTCCCACAGCTCCCATTGGCCTGGAGCCGCGAACCGCAGCCAGTGGGAGCCGCGATCAGCCGGACCTGTGGACACTGCAAGTAAACAAACCGGCCCAACCCGCCAGAGGCTTTCCCTACACAAGCAGCGTCCCAAGTTTGGGAAACACTGATCTACACTATCGGGTGATCAGTACTGGAGGCAGCTGACTGATCTAATAAATCAGCACGAACACCTGATTTTCATCTATCACCAACAGGAGATCAAACAACAGAGTCTGCATTATTATATCCAGGCCTAAAACTGAACTGACTGGTGAGAATTTCCACACTAGGTATTGTGACACTACACCCCATATTCTTCATAGAAATATTGTTATAACATGATTATAGCATAACTATGATTTCTTTTGTGCAAGATAAAGCATGAGAGATATCATTGGAAAGGTTATGATTTGCTGAATATGATTATCCTATTTGTATGCATGTATCATTTTTGTATCTCAAGTTAGGAATATTGATTATACATCTGTACTTCAAAAGTGCTTGCACCTTGGGAACACCCACCAGACAGAATGCAATCAGTCTGGCCGGCTAGCTGGGGACAAGTCAATAGACCACTAGAGAGAACAATAGGTCTTTGAAGATGCTAATATCCCACCTTCCTGGGATGCTACAAACAACCTTTGACTCATGGCTGCTTTGACACCAGGTACTGGCCTCCATGATCGAATACCAGTATTTTTCTGGGGGGGGGGGAGGAGAGTAAGGATTCCCTGGAAAACACTGGAAAACAAAGGATTCCCACCACACATAAAACCTATTTAAGGCAGAGGAGGGACATAATCAGGGATTTGTTCTTCACTGACCCCACCCCCAAGATGACTGCTGTGAACATCTAAGAAACAAAGACAAGATGGGGGCAGGGGGGGGGAGGACTGAGCCCAGGCTGGAAAAGGTGTCTGGTCTGTGAAAAAAACACCTGAAGTTTAAAGCTGCAAGCAAGAGCAGTTTGCCTTCAAGAACATCTGCAATCTGCCTAAAACAACATTGAGGGTGAGAAATTAATACTTGTAACCAGTTTCTTTAGTATCTTAAGCTTAATTTATGTATTTGTTTCATTTGATAGGTAATCTGCTTTGATCTGTTTGCTAATCCTTATAATCACTTTAAATCTATTTTTTGTAGTTAATAAACTTGATTTTGTTTTCTCTGAAACCAGTTGTGGAATTCATAACAGGGGAGGAGGGGGCAAAAAGCTGTGCATATCTTCCTCCACACTGAGGGAGGGAGCAAATTTTATGAGCTTATGCTGTACAGTTCTCTGTGCAGCGCCAGATGATACAATTTTGGCTTTACACTCCAGAGGGGATGTGCACTTGAGTGCTGGGCATTCCTTAGCTGAGCTTTCCCATGCAAAGCTCATCTCAGCATCTGTGTGAAATTGCAGCTGGGTGTGTCCCTACCTGTGTGTGGGCTGGAACGTGGCTTGAGAGCTGTCACAGCAACACAGCGTAAAGAGAACCCAGGCTGGCGAGTCAGGTAAACTCAGCGGTACCCCAGTTCCAAGTGACACCCCGCAGGGAATCTGTCACAGGTATCATCTCAGTTAATATGAAGTGGCGGAATAAATAAGAGCAGCTGCTTCTAAGCCCAAGAAAGGGCACAGTGCTGCGGCTGGATCCTATTTCACAACGTAATAAGAGCAGGAAATTATTTTTTCTCTGGCTGAGAGCTTAGAGTAGAAGAGGGTTCTTATTTCCAAAAATTACCACCAAGTTAACCAAGCATGTGTAGAATTAAATCATCCAGTAAATGAAGTATTTACCTTCCAAATTACATTTTCCCCATTCATTTAATTGTAAGGGGTAACATGGAACTAAGTGTCAGCATTTCAAAACTCAGACAGATTGTTGGGGGTGGGAAATATTATTTCCCAGCAAGAAGAAGATATTCCTTCTTCCCGCTGGCCAAAATATGAGTCCACACACAACACACATAAACAGAACCCAAGCCCTATATGCTAATATATTTAGAAAAAAAAAGAAAACATTTTTTGTAATGTATATGGATCCCAAATCCAAACTGAACGCAACAATTCATTCTTTATGTACCTGTAGAAGGGAATTTGGCCAGGGAGCCCACATAACAGAAGATGAAGAAGGAGCTCATCACTGAACACAACAGAAATCAAACTGTACATTATTTAGATCAAATCATCAATGCACCCTCGCCTAGATACAAGAAGAAAGCAATATAAATAGATACTTTTAAAATAAGGGACTATAGCAAAACTCCAAGGCTAGAGAGAATGTTACCATCAGCCTATGTTGCGGCTCAAAAGTGAGCACACAGCACATCCTACCTACTTACATAGGGTGTCCGCTTGCTTCTTCTCCGTTGGAAGGGATATCTGGATATTTAAAAGTCCAAACTGACAATGTAACAGTATAGATTAAATGCGGTAGAGAGGATCTTATATCTTGAAAAGTCCATGCTTAAGGGCCTGTTTTTCAGAGGAACAGAGCAAATGAAGTCAATGAGAGATGCTTATGCTCAACATCTCTGAAAAATCAGCCTTAATGAAGCATGTAAGGAGAGCAAGTATAAACTAGAAGGACAAGAGGCACCCTTTATTTAGAGCAGGGATTGGCAACTTTTGGCATGTGGCCCATCAGGGTAAGCTCCTGGCAGGCCAGGACGGTTTGTTTACTTGCAGCGTCAGCAGGTTCAGCCGATCGCAGCTCCCACTGGCCACAGTTCACTGTCCCAGGCCAATGGGGGCTGCAGGAAGCGGTCCGGGCCGAGGGATGTGCTGGCCACCCTTCCCGCAGCCCCCATTGGCCTCGGACAGTGAACCACGGCCAGTGGGAGCTGAGATTGGCCGAACCTGCAGACGCTGCAGGTAAACAAATTGTCCCGGCCCGCCAGGGACTTTCCCTGGCGGGCCACAGGCCAAAGGGTGCCAATCCCTGATTTAGAGAATGACAATATTGCTGATGTGAAGATAACCCTAAAACAATCCTTCTTCTCCTATAATATCTATAGATCTTTTTAAAAAATTAAAATAAAAAGCAAAATCACAAGATGTATTTTTGCACCCTGATCACTTAATAATTGCTATTTAATTATAGTGACAAAACAATGGATTATTTCACAATATAAGGACACACATACACTTAATTGTTTTAAGTTTTGCTATTCCTCAGAAGCTTTAAAAAAATTAAATCTGTGGATATTTAACACTGTAAACCAGGGGTCAGCACCCTTTCACAAGTGGTGTGCCGAGTCTTCATTTATTCACTCTAATTTAAGGTTTTGCGTGCCAGTAATACATTTTATCATTTTTTAGAAGGTCTCTTTCTATAAGTCTGTAATATATAACTAAACTATTGTTGTATGTAAAGTAAATAAGGTTTTTAAAATGTTTAAGAAGCTTCATTTAAAATTAAATTAAAATGCAGAGCCCCCCGGACCGGTGGCCAGGACCTGGGCACTGTGAGTGCCACTGAAAATCAGCTCACGTGCCACCTTTGGCACACGTGCCATAGGTTGCCTACCCCTAAATTCAACTGCCTAGATTTGTTATGGACAAAGATGCACTTTAACCTCAACTGTCTAGATTTGTTATCGACAAATCAAAACCTGTTAACTTCACATCAAGATACGCAATTATCCTCAAGTGATCAGTCTACTGTAGCTGGCATTAACAGACATACAAAGCAATACTCTTCTCTAAGACATGTCTGTGATACACCACAGCACATTGCATAAATCTCCTCAAACATTTCAAGAATGTTTCAAATATGTTCACTGTCATTTCCATTTTACATGATGTATTAATCCTCAATTGTGCCACTTTCACAGTTCAAAAAAAAAGTAAAAATTCCCAGAATTTGATACATGGGTTTTAAAAATTGACTTAAACTGGTAATTTTTTAAAGATAGCTTTGTTTGATGGTTATAAACTTTTTTGAGAGAGAGAATTAATAATTCCAGGAAATAAGCAAAGTAATAGTAAAGACTTGCTTTATATCAGTGCAGTGTGTATACGTGAAGGGTTATCCCCAGTGTAACTCCATCTACGTAGTAACACTTGTGCTCAAGACCGTTCACCATATCAGTGGTAGACAAGGCCTCAGTTTTTGTTGTTTTTTAACTGAGGATTTTTCTCATTAAGATTTAGTTAACAGCAAAAATGCAGTAGTTAGCATTAAAAGCAAAACAATAATTGACCACCCTAATAAATTTTGATGAGTGTCTATCGTACACGTCCAGGGTACTTTTCATATCTTTCAGCATGATGGTGACAGTCCTAGCAAGGCAGCTGTCATGTTGAAGGCAATGAAAATTTAGTTTGTACAGGGAATGCAAGATCAAAATGTCTTATTTTATCTCTGTTTGTTATTTTATTTTGAATTGCATTCAATTTAGATAATAAAACAAAACTGGGTGACTGGGCAACAAAATGGCAGAAGAAATTTAATGTTGATAAATGCAAAGTAATGCACATTGGAAAACATAATCCCAACTATACATACAAAATGTCTAAATTAGCTGTTACCACTCAAGAAGGAGATCTTGAATCATTGTGGATAGTTCTCTGAAAACATCCACTCAATGTGCAGCGGCAGTCAAAAAAGCAAACAGAATGTTGGGAATCATTAAGAAAGGGATAGACAATAAGACAGAAAATATAATATTACCTCTATATAAATCCATGGTATGTCCACATCTTGAATACTGTGTGTAGATGTGGTCACCCCATCTCAAAAAAGATATACTAAAATTGGAAAAGTTTCAGAAAAGGACAACAAAAATGATCAGGGGTATGGAAGACTTGCTGTATGAGGAGAGATTAATAAAACTGGGACTTTTCAGTTTGGAAAAGGACGACTATGGCAGAGGTTGACAACCTTTGGCACCCTGGCGAGCTGGGACGGTTTGTTCACCTGCCGCATCCGCAGGTTCAGCCGATCACGGCTCCCACTGGCCGCGGTTCACCGCTCCAGGCCAATGGGGGTGACGGGAAATGGCGCAGGCTGAAGGATGTCCTGGCTGCTGCTTCCCGCCACCCTCATTAGCCTGGGACAGCGAACTGCAGTCAGTGGGATCCGCGATCAGTCAAACCTGCGGACAAGGCAGGTAAACAAACCGGCCCAGCACGCCAGGGGCTTTCCCTGGCGAGCCGCATGCCGAAGGTTGCCAACCCCTGGACTATGGGGAGATATGATAAAGATCTATAAAATCATGACTGGTACAGAGAAAATAAACAAGGAAGTTATATTTACTCCTTCTCATAAAACAAGGGTTAGGGGTCACCAAATGAAATTAATAAGCAGCAAGTTTAAAACAAACATAAGGAAGTATTTCTTAACACAATGCACAGTCAATCTGCGGAACTCTTTGCCAAGTCTATGGTATGGTTCAAAAAAACTAGACAAATTCAGGAGGATACATCCATCAATGGCTATCTGCCAGGATGGGCAGAGAAGGTGCCCCTAGCTTCTCTTTGCCAGAAGCTGTGAATGGGTGACAGGGGAGGGATCACTTGATGATTACCTGTTCTGTTCATTCCCTCTTGGGCAGCTGGCATTGGTCACTGCGGGAAGACAGGATACTGGGCTAAATGGACCTTTTTGGTCTGACCCAGTAAAGCCATTCTTATGTAAAACACTCCTCTAGTCTTTTGTTTATAGACAATTTTTAATCAGTTTCTCTTTCTGTTCACGTACTAAGGCCCGATCCTGCAGAGACTGATGCCTAGTCTGTACTTATAAGTTTTGCTGCCATAGCTATGTCGGTTACAGATGTGAATATTTTCCAGCACAGCGATACCAGCAAAGCCTTAGCTGTCATATCAGCAAAAAAGTGCTTCTGCTGATATAGCTTATTTTGCTTTGGCAACTTTTGACAGTAGAAGCTGCATCTAACTAGGATGATTTGCCAGTACAGCTATAGACATGGCCTTATGCACATGCCTAGCTTCACCCAGGTGAGAAGTTCTACAGATCTGGGTTCTCAACAATGCAGGGGGTTATTTAAATCCCCAGCTCATGAAGAAGAAAATCAGAGGGGTTTTATTTTGTAGTGAAATTTTAATTTCACAGAAAAATAGTTTCTCTTTGACTATTATACAGCAGTGAAGAATAGAAGAGCATGGAGAGGTGGCAGCATACTTCCTGTAGGTCTGAGGAAAACAAGAGCAACTTTCCACTCAAAGGCAAAAAAAGGAATAGAGGAAATTAAGAGCATTTTAGCATGTTTCATCCTCCTTCAGTAAATCATGCCTCCCTCTGATCTACAAAAGCAGATGATGAGACAAAGCTGCTACCAAGAAAGAGGCTGTGTGACTGCACGTGATGCTGAGGAACAAGAATCTGGAGTCTGCTCCTAAACTTAGCTTGCCACACAAGAGTGAGAAGCTGAGACTGATAAAGCCTGACATCCTACTAACAGACCAATAATTCAACAGATTGCACTGAAATTGTTATGACATACATAAGGCCTGAAGGGATGGCACCACCCTGCCAACACTTACTACATAGTCATTGCTGCAAAACTTCAGATGCTTCTAAGAAGCTACTTTTAAGGGGAAGAGGAAAATAAATCAGCTAGGGATAGACTAAAACTACAGCATTATACAAAAGTAGCACGGTTGGAAAAACTCTGGAAAAATGTAATACTTACCAACAACAAGCTTTCCTCCATCACCACCCTTTACACCTAGTCTACATTAAAAGCCTGATCTTAATTACACATTCTCATTTACTTCAGTGTTCAAACCCTAAAGCAGTAATCACATGAGGAGCATTACTTGCCTGAGCAAGTTGACTGGGAAATTATTTTATCTAGGCAGCATTCAAGTAAGGGAAATTTCATTAGTTAGTTGGAAACTGGTTACTTACATAGCTAAATGCAAAAGATGTTGGGGAAAAAACTAGCACTGAATCTGATCCAGGTATAGTAATAATTAACTTGACTGACATGAGAGGTAATGCAACTAATCCTTTAATAGTTCACTGTTCACTGGACAAAGAGGGGACAACTTTCGAATGCATAAATGCTAGTGCCTAACCCCTACTGATTTCAGTGGAAGGAGTTAAAAACTTTGTTATCTGTGCCTGTAAAAATCTCCTCAGACCGTGTAATCAACAGTGTCTTAATTTTAAAATAACAAAACCCTACAGCTTCTCTCACACCATAAACAATTTTAAGAGTGGTTTAAAACTCCAAGAAATTTAAATTTCCACCAAAGCAATATGGCCACTGAAAAATTGTCCTATAGTCCAATCGTTTTTTCTTTCCACAGTCCTTGCAAATCAACATTATGGCTATTGAATTTGTTTTCAGGTGACAATTTACAAGTGATTATTACAAAATAGCATATCATACAAATGAGAAGATATTTTTCCTATAACTACAAACGATAATGGCAATGAAATCCTAAGATTTTCCCATCTATTCATTCTGACATTTGAGCTACCCCATCATAGCCATACTGGATGCTGAGTGAGAAAATAATAAATCATTAAGAAGCATCTGAGGTAGGAGTCCCACAATTTAACACACTGCAATATGCCAGTCATAAAGGTGATCATTTCTAGTTCTGGGTGCATTGGAAGTTCCTTCACTATGCAATGTGATACAAGTGACTGACGTGCGTTAAAATAAGGGAACTTGTAGATGCCCTTGACTCCAGTGGACATTGTAGGTAGTAGCAATTTTGAAAAATTAGGCCCTTTCTATTTAGGAGACTAAAGGGGCTTGGGAAGGCTAAGGCCTTTTCTTCATAAAAAAACTACACAGGCTTTAACCAAAGCCAGTTTTGTTACACTATTTTACACCTGTGCGAGTGCTCTTTTTCTAGTTTAAACTAGGTTTAGTTTGGTTTATCTAAAGTTGATTAGGAATAGGTTTAAGTTAAACCAAAATAAAGCCACTTCTAACTTCAATAAGAGTCCACATAGGGGTTTGCACTTGTTTAGCTAGATCCATTTAAAAACTGATTTCTGTTAAATTATTTCGAACTTTCTCACGTAGATAAGGTTTAACTTTAGTCACCCAAGCCTGAAAAATTTTAGCCTAAGTGACTTGACCAAAGTCCCACAGGAGGACCCAATTCCATGCCTTCAGCCACAAGATCATGCTTCATCTCTAAGATCTATTGATGAACCTGCTATGAAGGAGTCAAATATTATTATTACCTGGCCAAAAGTCAAGATATATGATTGGCAAAGTTCAGCAAGTACCAGAAAACTGTACTGTACCACAGCTAAATACAAATGCTCTTTAAAACCCATCCTACAATTATTTTACAGAGCATTCATTTTGTAGTTAACCTAAAACAAGGTAGCATTCACAGTAACAAAACAGATGCTGATCAACAATATAAAATGCATTAATAACCCATCAGGAAGAGGGCTGGATGTGGGGAAGAGAAATGCTTATGGTGGAGTGTCAGAGAAATGAAGTAAACTTTGTTTGCTCTGTGGTATATTACAACAGGAGATTTGATTGCACCAGATTATGATTTCGTTTGCGGGTGGGAAGGGAGATGCTGTGTTTGCTAATCGCTTGTGTCCAAAGCTCACAACTGCATAATCTGCTTAAGCAAATATAATCTAACTATTACATTTGTCACTTTATTTACACTTCAACCCAGTCATCCTCACTTGGCTTTCAAATGTTGCTCCAGCCACACAGACTTCACAACAGTCACAGTGAAGCCTGTAATCCGAGTATTAGCCATTGGTTTTCCGCTTACGTGTTCCTAAGCAAATCTATCACCAAACCTGTAGTTTGAAAAAGATCTGACAGGGTTTGATACTGGAGGGACAAGAGGAAGCCAGTCTCCTGGTTTAATAACCAAGTACTAGGTAAGCAGCTTTGCTGGTGTGCTGCACATGTGAGAGTCCCAAGGGAAATCAAGCAGAGGGAAATCCCATCCCTTACAGAAGAGGACCTGAGGTTTCCCTCCTTCTCTACAACTCTCACTGTGTCTGGAGACTAGAGCCACCCAGGGCAAACTTTACAGTTAGAAGCACTATGCAGGACAGCACCTTGCTTCTGCCATCTCCTACTCCCACAACACCCACCCCTACGCATGCACATCCCTCCACCTTCCCCCAGTGCACCCCATGCCACTACTCCCCATCTTCCTCTCAAGTATACCCAGTACCTACTCCTCCTCATTCATCTCCCTCAGTGCCCTCTCCCCCACCTTCCCCAGTGCACATACCTCCCCCCCAAGTACATCAGTGCCCACCCCCACCTTGCCCACCCTCCCCCCACAGCCCCTCAAAGTACCCAGTGCCCACCCACCCCCCCACCATGTACCATCCCCACCCACCCCCCACACCACCCCTCAAAGCACCCAGTGCCCATCCTCCCCAGCCCCCCGAAGCACCCAGTGCCCACCCTCTCCCCACCGCCCCTCAAAGCACTCAGTGCCCACCCACCCCCCCACCATGTACCATCCCCACCCACCCCTCAAAGCACCCAGTGCCCATCCTCCCCAGCCCCCCGAAGCACCCAGTGCCCACCCTCTCCCCACCGCCCCTCAAAGCACCCAGTGCCCATCCTCCCCAGCCCCCCGAAGCACCCAGTGCCCACCCTCCCCCCACCGCCCCTCAAAGCACCCAGTGCCCACCCTCTCCCACGCCCACCACCCCTTGAAGCACCCAGTGCCCAGCCCCTCAAAGCACCCAGTGCCCACCCACCGCCGCCCACTCCTCGCCCCCACGTTTACCCCGTAGGCCAGTGCACCCCAGAGTCCCTCCCCCCCCCCGGGTCTGGCCTTCAGCTTCACTGGGCAGGGCCCCCTCCTCCGGCCCCACGCGTGTCCGTACCCGCGCTCGCTGCCTGCCCCTGCTGCCCGCGCCAGCTGCTCTCTTACCTGCTGGGGTGTCCCGGGCTCCGCTCCGCAGAGGCTCCGGCAGCAGCTTCCTCGCAGACACACTCGCAGGGGAGGAGCCCAGCCAGCGCCGTGAGTTAGGGGGAAGTGGAGCCGCCGGAGTGTCCCGAAGAGCAGAGAAATCCCACTGCACCGGGGAGCCCGGCCGTCACCGGCAGGGAAATCCCACTCTGAGCTACACGCTTCCCAGTTTACCTCTGGGGCGGGGAGAGTCTGGCGTGTCGGGAAAGTTTGATACAGATCGGAGGAGATCAATCCGGTTCCGAAACCGTCCGTGCGTCAGTTAACAATGGACAGTCCGTGAACGCAGCGTGGGAACGTTGGTGCCAAGCAGCCTGATGGTTATAATTAGGCCTGGCAGCGTTCAAGCTTTGTTTTTATATCATTTCAAAGGCTAATATCGATGTTTATGTTTAAGCTTTGTTTACTGCTTTGGAGCCATTTAAAATGTTGCACTTGCAGGAAATGGGCGGGCGGGGGGAGGTGAGACAATAATTATTTAATGACAGGCGTTGAGATTCGTGAAGATGAAGCTTTAGAACAGTTAATACATCAAGTGTCAAAATATATAGTGAAGATCCTTAAATCAAACTCTTTGATCTTCTCAAGCAGCATTTTTCCTCCTTTGCCAGCCTATCTGTACATTTCTGTTATCATCAATGGACATTTTTTTTGTTGGTTTGCCTGCAAATGGCAAGATCTACTTTTATGGACATTTACCTATAAAAATCTAATCCTTCCAAGTAGTGCTGGTAAAAGAAAATAATGTAGTAATATCATTATAAAGATCACTAACGAAAAACATTAACAAACACTAATGTGACTAATGGAACACATATCAAAGTTAATAATATTTTTGTAAAAAAAACCCACCTTTGTTTCTAATAGTTGTAGTAAAAATAGACAAGTGTACCATGCATAGCATTTCTGTAGTATTCTGGAGGGTATGTCTACACTATGGCCCCGACAGCCGTGGTTCTCAAACTAGGGCTGCTGCTTGTTCAGGGGAAGCCCCTGGCGAGCTGGGCTGGTTTGTTTACCTGCTGGGTTCACCAGTTCGGCCGATCGCAGTTCCCACTGGCCGCGGTTTGCCACTCCAGGCCAATGGGAGCTGCTGGAAGTGGTGTGGGCTGAGGGACATACTGGCTGCTGCTTCCCCCTGCCCCCATTGGCCTGGAGCAGCGAACTGAGGCCATTGGGAGCTGCAGTCGGCTGAACCTGGAGACATGGCAGGTAAAGAAACCGGCCTAGCTCAACAGGGGCTTTCCCTGAACAAGCGGCGGGCCTAGTTTGAGAACCACTGCCCAAAGGCACTACAGGTCTCGCTGCAGTACCATTGTGTAGACACTTCCTAAATCGATGGAAGGGTTTTTTCCATCAAGGTAATGAATCCATTTCTCTGAGAGGCAGTACCTAGGTGGACTAAAGAATTCTTCAGTATACCTAGCCACGCCTACAGCAATGGTTAGGTCAACCTTACTACTACGAACTTTTTCAGTCCTGAGCAATATAGCTAAGTCGATCCAATTTTTGAGGGTAGACTACGCCTCTTTCTCGCTTTCCCTACCCCTTGGGTAGATTTTCATCATTCTAATCTGATAACACTTAACAGTTGCTTTGCTCTAGTGTGTCACTATGCAAGGTGCAGGGCAAGGGGGAATCAGGCACTGTATCCTTGGTGGAAATACAGATGCTAACTAAGGGCTTGTCGAAAGTAGGGAAATTTGCGCTGGTGTAACTTGGTGCAAATGACTAATGTAAGCACACTACTCCAGTGCTAAGCAGGGCTTGTGTAGTGAATCTACTGTGGAGGTTTTGCAACATAGCTACATCAGTGCAAAAAATCCTCTTGTAACAACAGTGCCCAAAGCCCCAGTCCTGGAAACAGAGATGGGAGTAGTGCCACTAAACTCTATGGGCCACTCAGCTCTGGATAGGCAGACCCTTGGTGCATGTGCTGGGTTCCTTGTGAATCCAACTGCAGGATCAGGGGCAATGAGATTACTCCCATGAGTACCGTTACTCATCACAGGTCTAAGCATGTTTGATCAAGGCCAAACTTAACGTGGGCCTTGATCGTGCAAGATACAGTTGCATAGGCAGACCTACCCACCATGCATAGCCCCACTGAAGTATCAGGGCCTCAATGCAAGTTTGGGGGGCATGGATCAGTGTTCATGTCGCACTCCTTGTCAGTACCCAGCCTAGGCCAAGGAAGTTAATAATCCAACCAGCAGACCAAATTCGGTGACGAATCCTGGTCACATGCCACCTGAGGCACATTGTGCATATGCAAAGAAGAATGCAAGTTCAAGGTGTATATCGCTGAGCTGTGGTATTCATTTAAGTCATGAATGGCTGAAAGAGAAGAGTGTCATGCCACAGCAGTAGGTGTCTCCCAATCAAATGCTAACCAGGCCAGCCTTGCTAAGCTTATGCAAGCAGAAGGGAATGGCTCCCGAGGAAGTTACCTCAGAACCAAAAATTAACTGTGTATCCCTGCCAAAAATGAAGAAACAATTTTTGCCATTTTCCCTGTAGGTGTGATGTTTTTCATCACTCTCTTTCTAACTTATCAAAATTTAAAAACCAAGAAAAAAAACAAACCATATTTGTTTCAGGTATCCACATAGCTTCTGGAACAAAAGCATGTGCCCTTGATAAACCTGTTCTATTGGTTCTGAACATGCCCCAAATATATTATATCTAGGCTTCATTAGATTTTTACCAGTAAACGTGGGAAACATCAATTTCACTGTACACACACACAAAGCTGATGAAAAAGTATTTTCATTGATAATCAAAATGTACAGCTAGACAAAGAGAAAAATGCTGCTTCAGAACTTACTACAATCAAAATCACAGTGATGTAGACTTTCGGATTAGACTTGTTACAAATGGACTAGTGAAAGAACAGTAAAAATGGGTATGATTTGTTGATTTTATATTTATTTTATACATTTTAACATAAGGTGTTAACAATTTGAGTTTTTAATAGTTTATAAAGCTTTAACTTTGACTCTCAACATCTACTGTCGTTGAATAATTGTCTGACACCCCTCCATAATTTCCCACAGCCGTGAAAATTTAAATTTGATAAAAATAAAAAAATGCTTAAAAATGAACGTCGACATTATCCACCAGAATGGTAAAAAAAAAAAATTGAGTTCTGCCAAGTCTAATTCTAATTGTTGTGTATACATTTGTATTGTGTTATATTACAGCCAAGACAGCCAAACTGCAAATATGTTGCAAGGCCTCTAATGTAGTATGGAGAGGTGATCTTTCTGTTAACCAACAAACTAGTTGAACTATCAAGTTACCATGACAGGATTTCAGAGATGTGGCAAGAGAAAGTTATAAAACAAGAAACAAAGCACTTATGCAAACTGGCCATTAAAGCAAGGAGGGTTTTGCCTTTTGGTGAAAAATGGGAACAAAAAGAAACTGGTACTGGAAATTATTATAGACCCAAGTAGAGCAAGCAGGTAAACCAGGAGCTGTATATGTAAGGAGGCCTAGACTGAGGCTAAAACACTAATTGTAGGATATTTTCAATAGAGATAAACAATGACCAGAATAAGAAATGTGGAATTTGTAAGAAGGTGAATATTACTGGAGATTGCATGGCATTATTTTGTGCTGGTGTCTGCACCTGCTTCTGTGTGACTAATTCTCAAATTTATATCCATTGTATATTATACCATCAGCACAGTTCATAGGCATATGCCATTTTATAATTAATTATTTGTCCTCTACAAATGTGCAGCGTGTATGTTTGCTATAAGAACAGTAGTAAAGGTGCCTTATGTGCCTCAGTGGAAATATGATAAAATGATAACAGAATACCCGAATGACAAATAAAGGATTATCACACACCAGCTGACATGGAGCTGGAACGAAAGCCTCTCTTCCACAGCAATGTTTTTTGTTCCCGCCTGCATCATTTGCTGAAGCTTTGCCAATGCAAAGAGGCATTTGGGGAGGAAAGTGATGGCTGTTCTTCAGTTCCAGATGAGTTCTGTGGCTCTAGTGACTCATCTATCACCAGAATCTACTTTCCAAAGAACCTTTCCTGCTCTATTTGTGGTTGTCTGAACCCTAGTTTCTAGGCCATTTATTTATAAGAATAAGCAAGAAACAGGAAATATTGAGAACTTGTCCTGATCTTATCCTGTGCTGAAAATAGATATTTACTGAGATTCAAATGAATCACCCAGGTTCTTTTACAGTTACTGAAGCTTTTATTGTAAATTGCTGGAAATAATATTTATCATCTATTTTAACACACTTTCTGGGCATAGTTAGCTCAATGTATGGTAGATAAGACAGGTATGTAGTATGCCCAGATTTGGGAGCTTTATAGGGGTATTTATTTGATGTGCCGACATGTCTCCCAAGATGCCGTCTTGTGCTCTCAAATTTATGCTTTCATTTTGGGCACATCTTCACTGGCAATGTTAAAGCCCTGCCGCTCTCCCAGCACTTTTAAAAAATCTCCACGAGTGATACCTTCACCTCCACAAGGGGCATAGCTACCTGCGCTGGGAGCGCGCAGCACAGGTGCACTGTCTATACTGGCATGTTACAGTGCTGAAACTTGCAGCACTCGGGGGTTTTTTTTCACACCCCTGAGCGGGAAAGTTGCAGCGCTGTCAAGTGAAAAAGTAAGGGCCTGAATCTTCTCTTACTTACAGTGGTTATACACTTGCTTAACTCCATTGACCTCAAGGCTTTTTATTGGGGCTAAGAAAACTTTCAGAATGTGAGCCAAGTGTAACTGATGCGGAGATGTCTGCCTGAGTTTGGAGAAAACTCAAAATAGCTGTGGTGGGTGGTGTGAACTGCCCCTTGTCCATGTCAGCAAGGTGTTAACCCAGATGCCTAAGCAAGATACTCTAAATGTCAAGGCTCTTAACTGTTTCATAACTGATCAAACATATGAGAAAGGAGAGGGAGGGCATTATTGTGCAGGTCTGCTTGGCCTGCTGTGAGTGACATTACCTTTCAGTGATGTGAGTTACAGGCCTTGGGAGATATTACCATTCCCCCTCCATCCAAATCAAAAAGGAGGCAAGACCAAGGGGGTATCTGAATCCCAGCAGAGGGGAAGCTGCCAACATGAAGCTCAGGAGACCCCATGAGTGTATTCAGACCTGGTGAGGAAGAGTGGAACCCAGAAGAGCCTGTATTATGAATACCTACACTATACACTTTGAGTGACATCTGTTGTGTTCATTAGGTGGTGTCCTGATCTAACAAGCGATAAGATGTTTATGAAACCCATGTTCATTGTTACAACATTAAACAGTTAAGTGTGGTCCGGGGTTTTCTGTCAAATCATCGCTGGCAATTCCCACTGTAACAGCCACCATTAATGATCTTTAAAACTTTTATTAAAGATACAGAAAAAGGAAAAACCATTATAGCATTTAAAATGTAAAGTATTAAAGAGGGCTTCCATTTTAACAATAGCCCTTCTTCCCTTTTGCTTTTCCTATAGAGAGCTCTCATACAGAAACCCCTAGAGCTTGGCAGTGTTTTAGATGGAATTAAAGATCGCATTAACTGTCCTTTTGTGGGAAAAAGAGAAAAAGTTAACTGAGATGGCCAGGAGCTGTTGATGAAGTCTGATCTAGTTTTCTTTAAGACAAACAAAGAAATTTATGCAAAAGGGAGAGGAGAGACTGGCAAAGAGAGAAAAATGTAACTTCTGTCTCTGACACTGGCTTTCACTTACAGCCTGGTTGGTGGAGAAACACAAACACAGCAAGTGCCACTCAAGATCTGGCAACATTTATTAACATCAGGCAGTTTAAGACATTGCTCTTAGCAGCTTTTCTGATCACAGGCTAACCACAGTGTTGAAAAAGATAAGAGTTATCTTCTCTGACTAAGCCAGACTCTGCTTGGACAGAAGGACAAAGGAGAGCAATAGGAAAAAGGAGAAATAAGGAAGGGAGGGAAAATGACATATGAGAGTGAAGGTCAGAGTAGGAACCTAAGTCTCACACCTCAGCTGCCATGCAGGGTTTACCCAATGCTGGTGGAAGTGACAATGTCAAATTGTCCCCTCTTTCTGTGGCCTGGCCTGGACGGGATGCCATTCAGGATCAGGATGACAGAGGCCCAGTAGGCTACTGGTGGATACCAGAGTCCCAGAAGATGATGAAGGTGGGAGCCATAATGGTGAAGCTCAGTCTTTCCAGTCCACACGTCCCACTTATTTAGTGGCCTGCAAATAAATAGTGTCCAATAAGGGGTGGCAACCTCATCCCATTAAGAGTTACTGATCCAAACGCATTTTGGTGATTTCAGCTATAAACCTTTCCTCCCATTTCTAGAAACCTGTCACCTAATTGTCATGCCAACCTGTGACTCTATCAGGCACCTTGGAGACTCCTGATCCCAGTTCTTTAAACATACACAAGTCAGTTTCTACCACTCTATTTGTCTCCATTTTTTGTTGATTTTTATAAACAATTTTATGTAACAAGCAGTATTGGACATTTGTTACCTTGGCCAAGTTAAGAGCATAGGACTCTGAACAACACATCTCATTTAGGGCAGAGCTTGGCTTAGAAACAGAATTTGGAATAGTACCACTATTTCCCCCCTCCCCCAGTCTAAGCTATGCAGGTCTGCATGCATTAAGTGATTGCCAGAAATCACTTTGTTTACAGACATGCAATATCAGATTCTCTTTGTTTGATGCAAAATTTCATATACGAAACAACTACTAAATCTACGTTACTTCATGCAGATATATGAGTAAAAGCATCTATGATCGTAGCCCCTCCTCCCACCCCAAGAAAATGTCACAAAGAACTATCTCTTTATTACGGGAATGATGAACATTAGTAATGATAATTTGTCTGTTCACAGAGTGACCACTGACTGCATACAAATTACCCTACAAAATTTGCATTTCTTCACACTAAATATCTGCATTATTTGGAAACTTTGCCTATTAATTAAGAAGAAACCTACATGTTTTAGATCCAGATCTCACCCTTCTATCAGTGTCCATTTCTGTGAATTAAATGCTGGAAATGCTGCATCTTCAACCCAGAGTTTAGATCTCACAAAGAAATGAAAGCTACACATCCTTAGGCTTCCTTCCCATCTGTGGTTTGTTGTGTGCCTCCTCACCGTAGGACTCAAAAGCCCGGGTTGCACATTCAGAGCGCAGGAGGTTGAGATGACAGTCACGAGATCGACGTTCCCACTAAGTTTCTTTATACTTAGCGGGCTACAAACTCCACTAAGCACTACAAGGACCCGATGGAATCTGCCTCTTTAATCTCACGGATTTTTTTTAAAACATATGACAATAGGAAATGACTAATGAAGAGCTAGAAACTATTAATGATTGTTAATGAGCCTTTAAATAGGACTCTCAAAGGAGACTTATTTGTATTTCTGTGTTTCTGTAATATGCTCTCTTTCCTCCATGCAGTGTTCTTGTGACTGGCCTTCTACAGAAGGGTTGTTTGAGAGGTGAGGAAGAAAAGGATTATAAAAATGAAGAATGCCAAATAATAAATGAGGCACTGATAATTCTTTGTACACTTCCCCAGGAGCGTCAGCCTTACTTGGGAACAGAGCCAGGGGAAAGGCAGTTGGCCCAGACACGCCAAAGTATTTAGGCACCTAACTTCTAGGGAACTAGGTGCCTAAATGCCTTCCCTGTTCAGAGCCAGGCCAGTCCCTGGTGCCTCTTATGGCCTACAGGTCTTTGCAGATCACTAAATAGCCAGTATATAGATCTGCATTGGCTCCTCCCTTCTCCATCTTGCCAACACCCTCTATCCCCATGGCTCCTGCAGAGGTGGTACAGAAGCCCCAACTCATGGCATTGCTGGGGTCAGCACTGATTGGTTCATAGACTCAGGGAGCCATAACCAACTCATAGACTTTAAGATCACTAGGGACAGTCGTGATCATCTAATCCTAGGGTGACCAGATAGCAACTGTGAAAAGTCAGGACAGAAGGTGGGAGGTAGTAGGCGCCTATATAAGACAAAGACACGAATATTGGGACCATGCCTATAAAATCGGGACATCTGGTTATCCTATCTAGTGTTGACCTCCTGCACATTGCAGGCCACTCCCCCACCCACTCCTGAAATAGGCTCTTAACCTCTGGCTAAGTTACTGAAGTCCTCAAATCATGGTTTAAAGACCTCAAGTTACAGAGAATCCACCATTTACACTAGTTTAAACTTGCAAGTGACCCATGCCCCATGCTGCAGAGGAAGGTGAAAACCCCCCAGGGTCTCTGACAGTCTAACTTGGGGGAAAATTCCTTTTTGACCCCAAATATGGCGATTAGTTAGATCCTGAGCACGTGGGCAAGACCCACCAGGCAGATACCTGGGAAAGAATTCTCTGTAGTAACTCAGAGGCCTCCCCATCTAGTGTCCCATCTCCAGCAGTTGGGGATTTTTGCTACTGGCAGTTGCCAGTGGGCCACATACCATTGCAGGCCATCCCTTCATACCATCCCCATCAGTCCCTCATACCTACTCTACTGAGCTGAGCATCTGTTGGCAAAGGAGGGAATCTGGTCCTGTATATCTAATTCTATACGAGTAGCAATAAAATGGAGACCGTCGGACATAGAAATAAAATAAAGCTAATTAACACAGTGCATTTGCTAAATGTTTATATGACACAAACAGGAAAACCAAGATAAAAAGCAAGCATCACTTGGTAATTTATGTCCAAACCATCTGCCTTGGCTGTGATCACAGGCTTTCAATGCTGAGCCCAGACTTCCAACTCAGTCCCCACTAATTGCTCTTTAAAGCAGTGGGGTGCTTTACTCCAGAGTTCAACATTCTTCAAAAACAGGTCTGTCACCTACAGAAGCCTCAGAAAAATCTGAGTGGGGAGATGGCAGGGGGCAGGAAATTCTGTTTTGATATAAGGAAATGGTAAGAATAACCAGTTATTTTTACAGAGAGAGATTTGCCATACCGGATCAGTCCACTGAGCCATCATGGCTCCCGTCCTGCCTCTAGCAGTGACCGATACTTGCTGCTGCAGAGGAAAGTGGAACCCCCTCTAATGTACCTAGCTGATGGGGTAATGTTGTACATTCAGGAAAATTACTCCTTAGTTACTACTGCAGCTTACATCTCAAAGCATAAGATTTAGGCACAATTATTTGAACTTGTGTTTTGCAGCATTCCCCGCCCGCGCTCTGTGTGCTTAACTGAAACTCTGTATAACTGTTTATATTCCTAACTGGTTTATGCCTCTGTTTTCCTGATAAAAACACTGGACGTCATCCTCTGCCCTTTTCCTGAGGATTCCTCCAGCAAACAGGAATCCTCAGACGGTGCAATGCTGGCACAGCCAGCTCTACAACACCCATTCTCTGTTCTCCATCTCCTCAGAAGAACGAGGTGGAGTACACAGCACTGTGCCAGATCCTCAGTCAGTGTGATTTAGAGCAGACTCTGAGGCTGCTCTAAGTTACTTGGGAAGCTGTTTGCCAGCCAGCTGCTGGCCACCCCAAGAATGGAGACGGAGATGGGTGGATTAGATCTACATCTCCACCCCTCCCACCTATTCAGCTGCAAGGAGTTGGAGCCCCTTCCATTGAAAAGAAAAATCAAAGGAGGTACTTAAAGCTCTGTTAAAAAAAAAGTCATTATAGACCTTAGCTGAATGAAATGCTCGGCATCCTCTGTGTTCAATATTTTGCCAGTATTGCATCTGAAATATTCTAGATGCTATTGCACAGACAATTAAGATTAGAGATGAGGCAGAACCAGATAATCAGTTCCAGTTGACGTAAGTTTCTGTACTAGTTCCATGGGGACATCAAATCTGAACGTATTCATGCCCATCCCTACTTTCCCTAAACTTTGGGAATATTCAAATATGATCCGATTCTGGGTCCAAACTTTATTCCTCAGGCCTGTCTCCTTGTAATGATACAACATTGGCTGAATTTTTCACATGCAAGGATGAGAGGTAACATTTAGCCTTATGAAACATAATGTAAAATACATCCTCTGTGTGTCTAAATTGTCTTTCTAGGATCCCCACAGCCACCCTGCTACCAAAACTCCAGACAGCAGATTTCTTTAAACACAACCTTCAAAAATGCCTAGCCTTTGCCTCGAGGGCTTAAGAATGATATAGAAGATGCTTTGCATTTCTTCTGATAAGCCAGACAGATTGGCATTAAAGTCTTTGACTCAAATGGATTATACCAAGGACCAGGAAAATAAACATCAATAAAGTTGAGAATTACGTTTCCAGGTAACAACCGGGTGTGGCTGCTGAGGTTTTTCATATCTGGCCTCAGCAATTGTCTAATAATAGAGCCATGTGCACGCAGTTGTCATCTCAGACGATCTGTATGAAACCTGGAAGTGAAATGGTATGTTCCTTTGTAGAGGGGTAGCTGTGAAAGGACAGTAAGGAAGAGGCCACAAGCAAGGTTTTCATGAGTATGAACATATTATATCAGATAGGTAAAGTGATTTTTTAAAAGAGACAAAAGGGAAGAAAAAGTCAGGGGGTGGAGAAGAAAAAGGTTGAACACAGGTGTTTTAAAAGGCTTTCTACCATTTCATACATAGCATCACTATAAACGGCATAACAAAATGCTCCATGGAATTAGGTACAAGAGAGTATAATATGTAAGTGTTTTTGCTGTTCATATTCCTAAGTAATAATTAATTCGTTTACTTAATGTAGTTAGTGCCTTTGAGATGGAGCAACAAAGGGCTAGATTTAAATAGGCACCTAAATATGCAGATAGATGCATAGTGGTATTTTCAAAAGTGCCAAGGCACTTAACTCCCCAATGAATCTTTAGGTACCCAAATACCTTTTTAAATCTGGCTCAAAGTGCTTTACCAACTAGTTATATGCAGGAATATTTCTTTCATGCAGTCTCCTCCAGGGTGGATCACAGCAGCTATTATCTCCCAACTCACTGTACAGCCATTTAGGACATGAAGAGAAAAAGTTACAGTACACTGTCAGGTAGAGTCTGATATCTTTTTGTTTGTTCACTTGATGACCTAAAATGGGGGAAAGCTCCGATGCACTTGGTCAGATTCCTGCAGCAATCACATCTAACCTCTCTAAGACTTTGTCCCTGATACCATCCTATGATCATTTCATCTGGACCCCTGAGCATCTGCAGGTGGATTCTGAGAGCACCGTTTAGCCTAACCACCAGAAACACACCATTCTGATTGGAAAATGAGTTGAAGATAGAGCTATCAGCATTGTTACCCTGTCTTCCAGATAGTGCTGCCTCTTTCTGCCATTACACCATCCTGATATACAATATTCTCTCATGGGTTAGCTAACAAGTATGGTATTTAGACAAATTTACTTCTGATGCTCTTGGAATAAGTTTCTGCTGCATGTTATTGCATCATTTTACTCCTGCACATGCGACCAGCTGGTTAAAAGTGAAGTCTCTTACTTGCCAGCTTCTTTGAGCCCTAGGGAAAACAGGAGTCATTGCTTTCAAGAATTCTCTGCTGATCCCATGGATAATCCAGTTCAGCCCCTTCTAGCTTGAGCACTGCAGATGGCTTCTGAAGGCACTAATTCTCATAAATCTCCAGGCATGAGTGAAGGAGAGAGTGGGAGATTCACTGGTTTGTCATATTTGGTGATAAGCCACAACTTCCTTTCCCCAGCACTTCTTTGAAACATGCCCGCCTCACTTTGGAGCGTAAAGGTTCATGTTCTCAGCACAGCCAATATTTAAATGTGGCAGAGCACCTAATCTGATGGAGCAACTCAAGAAGGAAATTGTGAAATGGGGCTCACAGTTTAGAAAAACACTTACTTTCCTTTTAACCCTTAGATTGCTAATCCCTCTTGGTAGGGGAGGGATCAGTGATATGAGAAGGGTTTCTAGCAGGCAGAGACAAAAGAGGTTGGGTTTTATCTGGAGCAAGTCCTGGAAACACACCACAGTCATTGGCATATGCTCCCATTTTGTGGCCTGCTCTCCCATTCCAGGTTTCCTAACCCAGCCATCTCCTGAATACATCAGAATAGGGATAGATCAGCCAAGAGGGCACTTCTGTAGGGTTTAGGGGCAGAGCCAGCAAGAAGATAGAGTGACCCAGATTGGCACCTCTGGGTGGGGAGTTGGAAAGGGGTCAGGAGTATTGTGGGGATTAAGGTTGGATCAAATAGCTGAGATGTGGGAGGTCAGACACCTTTTGCCATGGATGTGCAGCTGTTTTGCATAAATACATGCATCTGAGTGTAGTGCTCTGAAGGGTTAAGTAATGCCTTTCAGAGAGTCCGTAACTGCCTATCAATCCAGTACTGTCACAACACCCTGATCTTTAACAAACAGCTGATAACCCATTGGACACCAACTGTTAGGTGCTTTATTTACTCTCTTATGCACATTGGAACGTTTTCCAAGGGATGTGGCACCCAATTCAGCTGAAGGCTGAGTGTGAAATTATAACTCTTATTGTGTCTAAAGGAGATATTCTGGGAATCTTTCCAGCTCTGAGCCTCATCTCAAGAAAACATTGAGCTAACCCAGAACTGTGCTTGTGAAAATCAGGTAATGGGCATATATGGGTGTGGACTAGGGATAGAGGGTTGGAATTTCAGGTTTTGGGGGGCACTTTTGGATTTTGAGGTAATTGAGGAAAGGTGGTGTATTTCTGAGCAAACCAAGTGTAAAGCATAAGTTTCTGGACCCTTGTCAGCAGTTTGGTTTTTCTCAGGATTCTCAACTTGTGCACACCTACCATTAGCCTAGCAGGGGCTAAGGAACATGATGACTGATGATGTGACTGCTTCTTCTGACAAGAACGCAAAGGTACTGTGAATACTGGGATGGTCATTCCCGTCTGTGCCACTGCCCTTCATTCCCAAGGCCCTTCACAACCGATTCCCACTCACCTTATCTCTCATTCAGTATCAAAATTCCTGCCACTGGTCAGCCCAGGATGCCAGTCTCCATTGCCCACTTGCCAAATTTTCAAACAAGCACCTTTGTGCTTTCTCTCATACTGCCCCTCATGCCTAGGAAGAAACTCCCTAAAAAATCTGCAAAACTAACTCATCCACCTTCAAAACCCTCCTTCAAAATGAGACCTACACAAAAATGGACAACAGTTAGGCTGCCAGCATATTGAGACCACTGCCTATCATCCTGACCAACATTGTCTCATTGTTTCCCTGTACTCCCCCATCTGTGCATCTGTATCCAGATGTCTCTTGTCTTAAACTTCAGTTGTAAGCTTTTTGGGGCAGGGACTGTTTTTTTGTTTGGCGTTTGTACAGCACCTAACACAATGGGGGCCTGGTAGATGGCGGGGCACCTAGGTGCTAGGGTAATGCAAATGGATATGAATAAATAATAGTGCAGGGACTGTGAAAGCCTATTATCTGGCTGGGAAGATGTCTCCCAGCACAGATACCATGCTGGCCCTCCACAGGGAGCCCAGTGCTGGCCCCCTTATGAGGCCTGGTGTTGAGGGTATTCCAGGGTGAGGCAGTAGAGAATGAGGACATAGCACGTACTGCTGTGGCCACTCAGGGCAACTCTTGAGGAGCTGTCTCTAACTTAGAGCTCTTTGGGGTCTTGTTTGGCCTCTGGTCAGCCCAGAAAGCAGATGGATGAAAGCCACCTTTCCCTAACATCACACCTCCCTGTATCTGTGTGTGTAACACACAGAATTTCACTCAGTGAGGTAAACAAGAACTATGCAAAACATGGCACTTCGGTTGCCCAGGAAATCATGCAGAATGTTTCACCTGAAGCCCAAAAATTCTTCGCAACCAATGAGTTGCTCTTGGAGTTTTCAGAGTTGAGTAACCCACAAAACCAGAGTGAAGCCAATGAAACTGTCCCATTTTGTATCACTTGAACTCTGGAGTAGTTTTATCAACATGAATGAATATTTTGGCAAACCTGGCCTGGGGTTTGGGTAACAGGTTTGCAAAGAAACTGAATGTGTGTTGTATGTAGTTATGAAACAGAAGGAATGTTGTCATTCTGTTACTGGAGTATGACACTTTCAGATGAGGAGGTGTCTCAGTGCCTGCTGCAGGGACACAGCTGCCATTTCATATTCCAGTTCAGATGTACAAAATTACAGGGCAAGTTACTTTTCCAGAGACTGTCTATTTGTATTGTACTTGCTTAGTTGTTTTTTCTCAGTCTGGGAATACAAGTGGTCTGAGGTAACAATATATGTTTTAATTCATGTGCATGAGAAAACAGAACAGAAACCTGTACCGTTGTTTCACACTGTTTATGAACATTTCACACTGTTCTATTTTAAACCCCATGCTGAAAGCTGTGCAGATGCCTGGGGCGGGGGAGAGGGGGTATTGAGATGTGACAAGCTACATGCAGTATAGTACTTCTCCTAATACATACTGGTTGTGAATCCAATTGAGACCCCTATGCAAATAAATAGCAAATGTGATTTGTGGCAGAGTGTCTTCCTGGGAAAGTTGGCTTAGATGGATTCTGACAAATTTGGAACATGTACATTTTATAAAGGAAGCAACCTAAGACCAACAGGAAAGTTTCCACATTTTTAAAGATCCTAATAAAAGACAATTGTTTTAAACAAATACCCATACCCTCCCAAAGTCTGAAACTCAAACATCCAGCAAAAAGAACCCAAATGAGATATGGACAGCAAGCAAAAATGAAATTGACTTCATTGATTTTTGTTGTCCAATCTGAGAGCAAAGAGAGAATGAAGAGGGTCAAGTAAGATGGATTTTCAAATTTCTTTCATTTTTAATAAGGATATTAGTGATGTAGGTGAGATCATTTTTTGTTTACGACATCATCTGTTGTTAAGTAGACAATGTCCTTTAAAATGTGCCAGAATTTTATTCTGTGACTAAAATTATCACAGTTAGGAAGAGCCCTTGTAACTTAATTGTGACTGGAAAAGTTATTTTTAAACTATTGAGAGAATGATAAACATCCTGGACTTCCAATAATGTTTGTTTCCTACAACAAGAGTCATACGTTTTATTTGGGGGGAGACATCAAGGGTAAACCTTAAGAGAAGGGAAAATAGCTTTAGAAAGAATATTGTGGCCACACAGATACAAGGACCCTCCGTGCTTGGAGTAAGACAGATCACTATCTGGGTAATTTTTCCCCTTTGCTACTATTCTTTACTCAGAGTTTGATGCTTCCATATGATTTATTAAAGTACATAAAGAGGAAAGTGTATGAAATATTGCCCCCAAAGCTTCCAAAGAATGGCAGGATTTGATAGAGGGCCCCTTTCACCTTCAACCCTCTAGTTCTCCATCTGAAATGAGCATTAAACCCCCCATCTCTCACTGCCAGAGAAGTGCCATATCATATTCTTGTTATGAAGAATATTAATTCCTTCTGGTGATGAAACGCCATAGATTATATGGCATGCACTAGAAATGGCAGATGGATGTGTCATGTAATTTCATTGCTTCTAATTTGGCTTTCGATTGATGCGGATATAGCACTGCATAGAAACATTTGAGGCTACCAAGATGAGTTGGGGGGCAAGTTGTCAGCTCAGTTACACGAGATTAGAGTTGCTCTGTTTTTACACCTGTGAATGTGAGCAGAATCTGTCCCTTCTCCCCTCCCCCAATCATTGTGAACAGGTTGGTCAGATCATGTTAGTTAACTCTGTACAAGGATTGCTTTAATTAAGAGCAGTATTCATTATTTCACTAAGAGGTGAACAGTCCCACTCACTTCTGCCATGTGAGTATAGATTGCCTAGGGAAGTTGTGGAATCTCCATCTCTGGAGATATTTAAGAGTAGGTTAGATAAATGTCTATCAGGGATGGTCTAGACAGTATTTGGTCCTGCCATGAGGGCAGGGGACTGGACTCGATGACCTCTCGAGGTCCCTTCCAGTCCTAGAGTCTATGAGTCTATGAGTCTATAAGGCATGCAGGATTTGGCTGAAGGCTTGGACTTTGAACCAGCATAAGGAACTACACATTGATATGATTATTAGAAGTATGCAAAATATTTGTAACACAATGCAGAGCTACTCAGAAACTGTCCATATTTTGCTATGGCCTCTGGAACACACCTGTTTCTTCTGGAAACCTTGCAGGGAAAATTACTTTGCATCAAGAACAGCTGGAAATTCACATGGATTCTGAGAACATCTGCAGTTATATTATATCATATGTGGTGGCGTTTCTAGGATAACTCCACCTCGGACTCCTCCTGGTCTTTTTGAGTGCATCCCTTTTCATATCTCAGGTCTAAAACAGTCATCCCTCTTGAGATGCAATCACAAGATTTTCCCAGTCTCAGACCAGGCCTGGAGGCCCAAGCCAAGTGCATTCAAAGAGAGGAGGGAGGATCCGTGGTGTAGTTAGCCCAGTAACTATGACATATATGATGGTAGCATGATGGGGTAGTGACAATGGGGAATTTCCAGTAAGTGCCAATGGTGCTAAAAGCAAGCATGGTAGTAGGAAAAAGCAAAAAGAGAGAGAAAAAAAGTAACCTGTAGTCTTTTGGGGGAAAGATATAGGTAAGATGAATTATAAGCAACTCTAGAAAAGTCAGCTCATGCAGAGATAGACAGATAAACTCTCAAGAGCTGATAAAGGCCCAGCTGGTGAACTGCTACTCTCTGAAGATCAGAAAAGAAGTGTGTTCCAGAACTGGGAGGGGGCTCAAGAGAAGCACCTAGATCAACAGCAGCGATACCAGATCTTGAACACAGAGCCCAGAATGGACCAGCAAAAGTGAGATCTCAGGGACGACTTACTAGAGGAGAGTGGGGAAAAGAATGACAGAAGCAGCAACAATGTTCCGCCCAGACAGAGTTCACCATTTCAGTAGCAGGTGGTATTGAAGAAGCTGAAGATTAATGAGTGAAATGAAAAACTGCACTTGGAAGCCAACCAACTTGCAGACTAGAAGCAAGAAAGACCAGGCAGAGAGAAACAGTGACAGCACAAGCAAAAGGAAAGAGAGGAGTGGCAACAACAGGGACCTGAAAAGGAGTAAGTTAGTAGGAAGCACTCTGATCCTGGTGTTTCTCCCGTACAACTCAGAAAGAGAGAGAAAATTCTTCTGATGCAACCAGATGGCTTTCAAAAGAGACAGATTTCGAAAGGAACACATATGCCCTAAATTTTGCATGCACATGCCATATTACTCTTCATGTAGTTGTGTCTAATTGGCTACACATGCCTATAAATATCCAATTTTCATGCATAACTGTGTACACACAAACCAGGTGAGTGTAACTGTCCTTACCAGTCTTTGAAAATCTGATCTTTAAACCCTTCATGAAGGGTTTATCAAAACATCTAAACCTCAGGTATTCTCTTCATGTTACTGATAATTGGCCCATCTTTGACTCTTTAAAAAGGTTGTATGAACACACAGATGCACAGCTCATGTTATAACATGTTATTTGCAAGGTCTGGCTGGAAATTCATCTGCTGGCAGAACGGGAAAGTTATTTGTGAGACTTTGCAGAGAGTTCTGTCAGCATTTGAGTCTTGTGCTCAGCCTCAGATGGAGAAAAGTATTAATCTTGATAGAAGACTCCTTGCAATGGGGCCTATTCTTCTAGAGAATAAGAAAAACACAACTAAGATTTATAGAGCATGAGGTAAAAAAATCCATTTTGGCTTGCACTATTTTTTTTATAATAAATGACTGGGGGTTGAGTGCTTAATATTGGTGTCAGCCACTTTATTCCATCTAGTTGTTGATAAGATAAATAAGTCCGATCTATAATACATCATTTCTAACTAACTTGAAAAGACAAAGAGAACAAAGGTACTAAAGAGTCATGTGGCTGTATAGGGGAACTGCTGCCAACCAACACCAAACGACAGGCTTCATCAAACAGCCATAACGCGACTTTATGGCTTTATTCTCTTAGTTTCAGATAAACACCCTTTTATCATATTTAAGGGGAAACAATGGGCTGAATGGCAGATATTTTTCATTTGTTGAGATGTTAAACAAGCAAAAAGTGCCATTTCCTATTTAAGGTAAGTAAATAACAAACCAATGACTAAATTCTTGAATTATGCCATTGATTGAAAATGGCCACAATCTGAATATACCTCAGTGTTTTTATCAGTGTCTCCTTAGTCCACGTACAAGTCACGCTTCTGCTCCAACTTAACCTTCATGCCGCTACTGAATTCTGCTCCTGCCTACCTGCATGACCACATTCCTTCTTAGACTTTGTCTGGCTTTTTTGTTTAAGCCTCTGTCTTTGCTGCTTCCTTTGGCTGTGTGCCATATTTGATGATTATCTAACAAGCACAGCTCCTCCCCTACATACACTCACTCAAGCCCATTGTGGTTGAACATAGGCTGGCACTGGAAAAAATACCTTTCCCTACTACCTGGGTCAAGCACAGTTCAGGGACCACATATGAAATTTAGGATTTTAGGGACCACACGTGAAATCTGCAGCAGAGTCAGAAATTAGATCCACACCCCCAGGGCCATCATCTCTACTCAACTGCCCTTCAGTTTTAGTTCTTTGAAGGTGTCAGGGAACAAGTGGGCCTTGGAAAGGAAGGACAGTCTTGTGATTTAGGTTCTGGGGGTGGGGTTCAATTTCTGACTGTGCTGCAGATTTCATGTGTGGTCCCTAAAATCCCTAAAAGGGTTTTTGAAAATTGTACCCTAAGTGACTTAGGAGCATAAAGCCGTATTGAAAGTCAATCAGATTTAGGCTCCATTGTTGCCTCCACTTAGGTGCTCTTGCAAGTTTCACCCTTAGTCTCTCTGTGCCTCAATTTCCCCAGCTGTGAAATAGGACTAAAAGTTTCCTTTCTTCCACCCAGTGTCCATCTTCTCTAATTAAACTGTAATCTCTTCTGGACAGGGACTGTCTCTTACTATGTGTTGTATAGTGCCTGGCACATAGGGCCCTGGTCTCTGGGCTTCTAAGCATTATTGGAATACAAATAATGAAGTATAATAATAATTGAGGGTGATTTGATGGAGACTAGTGTAAAAGGCCTTATGGATCAGCTTGACTTTTGGTCATGCTTTTAACTTTAATTCTTATTTCTTATTTCCTTTAAACACTTTCCCCAGCATCTCTTTATGATCAGGTTGTCACATAAATAAAAGAACCAATGTAAATCTCTCTCAGGACTCGGACTCAAACCAAAAATGTTTTGAGGGTCAAAAATAAAATTTGTATGCACTTAGAAAAGATCATTTGAATTTTAGCATGCCAGATTGGGGCAGGAAATACTACCACCACCCCCCACCACCCCCCAAAATACATTCTGGTAACATTTCCAGCCTAATTTGAAATCCAAAAAAAGTTGAGAAGCTTCTGAATCTCTGGGTGAGGCTCTGGACTTGGTGTGGTTTGAGGGGGCTGTGCTTTCTCTTGATTTAAAATGACTATTTTTACTGCATTCCTGCTATGCCTCTAATTTTCAGTCTTTTCTACTTCAGCAGTTGAGTCTGCCTTTCCTTGGATTCTATGTCCTTCCCCCTCCAGAAGTTCCCCCAGCTAAACCCTCATTACAAGATCTCACTAGATTTGTAAGTATCAGAGGGGTAGCCATCTTAGTCTGAATCTGTAAAAGCAGCAGAGTCCTATGGCACCTTATAGACTAACAGATGTATTGGAGCACGAGCTTTCATGGGTGAATACCAACTTCGTTGGATGCACTAGATTATAGTGAAACCTAGAAACTCGAACACTATGATGTTTTCAGTTCATGTTGTGGCCCTCTGGTTATCTTGTGACTTCATCAACAGGAGTGCATAGAATTAATCTGGATGTTCTCGACTGGAGCTGAGGCTTTAACAAAGGACAATAATACAGCTAATTATTCCAGACACATCAGCATTTCCCTACCACAGCAGCCATGTCAAATAGGTGCTACACCCAGACACTGGAGACTAATATTTGCCTGGGACAATCTTTATGCTCCTATGACCATAATTTGTTTTTTAAGTGTACAATTCAACAGCCCACAGTTTGGACTCTGTGCATCTAGGACTGTATTAATCCCTATCACTCAGCTGTGGTGCTAATAGGAAAAAACATAAACTGTTTGCTGCCACACAGTGGCCATAGTTAGCACAGGAGACAGTTCATTCTGTTTGCTGCTTCAGAATCTTTCTATACAAAAGATACAGTATATTGGAAGATGTTTTCATAGTATTTCCTCCATGGCTGGGAACAGGAAAACTCACAAAAGTATCTCTCCGGCAAGAGTACCAAGACAATCTGGCAGATCCAAGAGCTCACGTTCATCCATTCAGGAAAAAGAAGGTGGCATCCACAGTGCCCACTTCTGGCTTGCCTCAGCATTATTCACCCTGCCTCGGTCTCCTGAGGAAAATTTGCCCAAGTGCAAGAAACCCAAAGGGTCTTCTGCTCCCCCTGGGCTCAGCTCTCAGCTCTTTCCCACTCTCCTGCAGAGCGCCAGTTCTCAGGGCTTTCCGCCCAAGAGTCTTCTTTCATCCAGGGCCAATCAGAGGAAACAGCCTCCTTCCTGCAACTCTCCTCAAGGCCATCCGCTTGTAAGTTACCTGTCTGCAGGGTTACCAGAGGAGCCAACTGCCCTTTTGCAGCCCTTCAACCCAATGCACTAATCAAACTCTCTCACCCTTTGAAGGCATCCCATGACCCCTTCCCAACTGGGTCTAGCAACTGAATTGGGCCATTTGAAACCAAACTGATCAGGAGCGGCTGGGAGAGTAGTCCATCCATCACAGGGGAGGCCTGACTCCCCTTAAAGGGCCAGCCAGTCTATGACAATGAGGAATACTATGTGACCTATCTAACCACTCAAGTCAGCTCAAATGTCAAATAGTGTATGTTGCAGACCAAGAAGGAATCTGGTAACAAACTGTAAAGAACGACCCCTTTCTGTAAATTGTATAAGTATAGTTCCAAGCAAGCAATGTGTATGTGCAGTGTGCATACTGGTATGTTATGATAATGGTATCTTCCCTTATTCCACTGTAGTATCACTAGGTAAGGGTGAACATTCCTATGCAGCACACTGCAAAGACTTTGCATTTCCCATACCTATGCACATGAAATATTTGCCATGAGGGCAAGTTAAGAGTAAAGGGTTGGAATCTGACTGTAAATGGAAAACAGACTAGGAGGAAAGTTAATTATTTTCCCATTGCATTGCCTCAATCAAAATTTTATTTAGAAACACTCTAGTGAACAGTACTTCCCGACAGTTTGCTGACTGGTGATTTCCAGTCTCTACTCATTCTTAATAGCGCTTGCAATTGGAAGCCCCTGGTCCACATCTGCAAAGGTGCTCATTTGAATTCAGCTCCGTACCAGCATTTGCCCCCTTTTTCACACCAGACCTTAGTCCAGGGATCGGCAACCTTTGCATGCGGCCTGCCAGGGTAAGCATCCTGGTGGGCCAGACCAGTTTGTTTACCTGCCGCATCAACAGGTTTGGCCGATCGTGGCTCCCACTGGCTGCGGTTCACCGTCCCAGGCCAATGGGGGCTGCAAGAAGCAGCGCAGGCTGAGGGATGTGCTGACCACCGTTTCCTGCAGCCCCCATTGGCCTGGAGCGGGGAACCGCAGCCAGCGGGATCCACAATCCGCTGAACCTGCAGAAGCGGCAGGTAAACAAACTGGCCTGGCCCACCAAGGTGCTTACCCTGGTGGACCGCGTGCCAAAGGTTGCTGATCCCTGGGTTAAGCCATGAAGGAGCCTAGATGGAGTTCATCAAATCTGCATCACAACATATTACAAAAGCTGGTCTCTGAGGACATCACTGGAGCAGGAGGCCCCGAACTGTAGGTGCACTCTTAATTCTCAACTGCTAAGGCGCACCAAGAAGATGGAACTGAGCTACCATTGCCTTCATTTATTTTTGCCCTTGTTGTTACAAAACGTGCCTCATTTCTAATTGAGCTACATGAAGTGACCATGGGTATTCTCTGTTGGAAGACAAGAATTCTCAGGCTTGATCCAGAATGAAACTTCAGACAAATGCATCTTCTTGATGCAATTTTTCCCTGGGGTGAAATATCCCCTTCTCACAATATGTTCACTGAGCAAAAATATGGCTTATGCTGCTGTTTTCACACAATTCCTCTCCTTGGACCCATTCAGGAAACATTGGCACATACAGCTCTGTGCTCCATGGAGACAAGAAGAATTTGCACATAAGGAGTCTTACTTAATAGGAATTGACCAGAAAAACATTTATATTTGCAGATAATTTCTCCTACAGCATTCTCCAGATGCTGGCTAAAACCTCTGTTGGAGACAAGGGAGAGGAGATAAATGTTGGATACAGAAACAGTATGAGTAGAGGCTTACCCCCCAAAAGCTAAGGAATATGTCCAGCTATTGCCAGGTCTCATGTGCAATTTCATACAGCAATTATACTGCAGTACCACTGCACAGTGTGGATTGCACAATAAGGTCCTAGTCTATGACTAAACTCTCCACTTCCTTTTGTGTACATGACATTATCTTAACATTGTTTTGAGTCATTTCATCTACTTACATACAGGAAAATCAAATTCTCCTACTCTCTGGCCTTGCAATAGTATCCTTCCAGACCCAACAGTCTTGATACATTGTTTTTGGAATCATTACAGCTCCAGAGATAGGCCTGCAAAAGTGAGAGTCAGGTGAAGAACTTAGAGAATTCAAGAATGTTTGGAGCTGGGATTTCTGTTCTGCCTGCTATAAAGAGTGAGACCAGTTTGGATTCAGGAGTGTTCAGATCCAGTATTTTGGGTGGGGCCCCATCTCCTTAGAAGTCTCCAACTACATACATACAATAAAGGAAAGTGTGCATCATCCTGCAACTGGAAAAGGGTGGATACTGAAATGCTTGAGCTGCCCAGGTGCCAAAACCCAGTAGGCAATCAGTAAGGATGGACAAGGCCAAAGTCATGACTCCATGCATGTTTCCTTGACTCATGCACTTGTTTTTCTCCAGGATGAGAGGTGCTTAGATACTATGGTAATGGGAGCCATATAAAATATAGCCAGGTACAGAAGAACAAAAAGAGGGATAATTGTGACAGTTGTTTTTGTGGTGTGGACACCTATCTGTTAGGAACAGGACAGAGACGCCATCTTATTTTACAGAGACCATAAAGCAGAAGTCAGATGGTAAGAGATTTCAATCAGTGCCAGCTTGGTCTGCATTCAAACCAGTGTCTAAGTGGTTAAAGGTTACAAAGCATAGGTCAATTCCCCCGAGTTATACAGCCTTCTAAGTGAGGGCTATGGGAGACCTGGACATTAAAGTTGGTTTTCATTTAATTTTAAAACTTTTGTGTACTCTGTCCAGCAGATGGCACCATTACTCCATATGTTTATCCTTCAGACCAGTCTTGGATACATCCAGAAGAGGACAGATTTGCTTCCAGTCTCCTCAGTGATGCCTGCATAGTTTTCAAACAAAGGTAAAGATACAGGCCCCAGAAGCATGAATAGATTCTTAAACGTGGTTCAACAAATGCCACCACTCATGTTATAAAGCTTGATATTCCCATTAGTTTCCTTAAATTGAAAACACCAGAGTTGTAGCTATAACTGTCTTCTTTTATCTAGTGCCATAAAACACACAACAGAGGCTTAGGAAACAAGAGCAATCATAAAGATGATTCCAAAAGCGAGGTACATAGTTATTACATGCTTATTAATATGCACTTGATGCCTTTCATCCAAGGATTTAAAGGATTCATAATATCAGTTAATTACAGTTCACTCACCCATGTGAGCTTGGTAAATATTGACAGAACCACTGCATAGAAGGGGAAACCAAGGCACAAAGTGGCTGAGTGACTTACTCAAGGACATAGAAAGAAAGAGCGTGCAGGACAAAATATAGAAACCAGGAATCCTGATATGTATTCCTCTATCCTGGGGAAAGGGAAGCCAAGAAAGGATCTCTCAGTCTCAAGCTATATTCATCCCGATAGGAGGGTAAATTTGAGAATTTATTGATCAGTTATTTGTTTTGATTTTAACTCAAACCTTTTCATATTCTGGGCTACAACTTGGAGAGATTGTTTTGAGGGCAGAGCAGGGTGAAATCCTCGACCAAAGCTTTCTGGCGAACGATGCCAATTCAGCGACATCAAAATGTTTCAAAAATTCATGTTCATTTGGTCAAATTGTTCCAGTTAAATCAAAAATTTCACTTTACCATTTTCAAAATGAAAAATGTTGATTTTCAATGCAAACAATGTTTCATTTTGACATTTCCTTTAAAAAAAATTAAAAACGATGAAGAAAAAGAATATTCAACATCGAAAGGAAGTGCTTTGTTTGACACCCTCCATTTTAAACACTTTTCAATTCACCACATGTTTTAAAAAATGTTTTGGGGTTGACCTGAACCCATTTTTTAAATATTTTCCATAATTGGCAACTAACTTAAAGCTTATTTTCACAGCAGCTCTACTTGAGATCTCCTCTCCCATTCCTGACTGCATGGAGCGCCTCTGGTCTGAGTAACCACCCTGCAGCCTGCCTCCCTTCACGTCCCTGAGCATATCACACTCCTGGGGCAACTTCAGCAGTCACTTACTAGTCACATTAGGAAAGCTGGTGGTATAGTTTTTGCTGCACAGTAACAGCTGGAAACAAGAAGGAAAAGCCAGCACAATTTGTCTGGCTAGCTCCCCACAAACCACCAGCAATTGCTCCACACACCACAGCTTGGAAACCACTGCTCCAGACCCAGCAAGTGAAAAGGCAGCCAGGAGGTTTGTAGCACATGCTTGGGAACAGAACATGGAAATTGAGGGGAGGGGGCACAACCTGCTGGGCTTTGGTGAAAACCATGAGATAAGGAAAATACATATATTTAAAATCTTTGGTCCTTCACTAAATTATACATTTCAGGCAGTGTTCTTAGTTTTATCTCTCTCTCTTCTTATAACCTCTTTTTCCCTGCACTTCTACCACCAGCTCTTTCTATAGGTTCATTGGAAGGTTTCCAGTTTTAAGGACAGCAGAGCCAGCAATATTTACATTCTCTACTGCATACCTCTTTACAGAGCCACGTCTTGGAGCTCTTACGAGTATGCCTGAGCAAACATGACCCTTTATATAGACTTCAAGAAGAGGTAACTAGAGTAAACACTGTGTGACTTAAAGCCTTGAAAGCTAATATTTAGCAAGCTCTTGTGTTCACTACTTTGGAAATGTTTGCCCCTGGAAATCAAATGAGAATGACTTTGTCAAGGAGAAGCTAAAGTGGAAGAGCCCACACCCAGCACTGACACTTACATTCCTGACTTCTCACGCTATCCTGCATTGGGAATAGACAAGCCAAAATGCTCGCTTTATAGAGCCACGCTTTATGGATTTGGCCCCTAGGGACAAGATTTGCCAGGGCAGCTTTTGTAACTGCCAGAACTGCCTGGGCAACATTCCCCATCGCTTGAGTAAATATGGAGTCTGGGAACCGGGAAGGGTGTAGTGGAACTTTGTGGAGATTGTGTGTGGAAAGGTGGCTCTGAATATTTCCACAGACTGGCAGGTTTCATGCTGATTTCACAGCTCTTCTTTTGACAAACCATTGTTGTTGTCACAAAGTTACAGAAGCCACAGGATTCTGAATGGGAGGTGCCAATATAACAGGGTCTGCGTAAATATGAATCACCTCCACCAACAACTAAAATTAAGCTCAAATGCTTCCTAATTCATCGGTAGAGCTCAAAATGCTTTCCAAAGAAGTATTATCCCGGAAAGAGGCAAAGTGACTTGCGCAAGGTCACCCAGCAAGCCAGTTGTGGAGCCAGGAATAAAAACCAACTCTCCTATTCCCGTGTGCTACCCACTAGGCCACATTTAACCTTTCTGGAGGATTAATCAAAGTGCCTTTATCTTTTCTTCCCCATTTTCATGCTGCCTCTTCACTTCTGAGTTTATGCTGGGACTGAGTGCAGAAATGAAATACAGAAAGGCTGATTTCCAAGTACTTTGAGCCCAATTGGAAGGACATACTAGAAATTGCACAGTAAGCCCTATTCTTCTGAAGTTTCTGGCTCAGTTTTATAGACCTAAGGGGCCATAATTTCCAGTGTAGCTCCATTGACTTCAGAGGAGTTGTCGCAGGAATCAATCGGGTTCAAGAAGTTGGAAACAAATTCAGAGACATATCTAAACCAAACTGCGTTTTTGTGTTCATCCTTGACTATTTTCCAATGTTAATCTCTGAAGACAGTAGGTAACGCTACCTAATAATTATTACCATTTATAAATCACTTTAAAGTCTTCATCAACTTGGTATAGTATCTTTAACACCTATTACAATGCTTTAATTTTTTCAAACGACTGTACAAATGTTAACTAAGTAATCCTCACACATATCCAGAATTATAGATAAGGAAAAATGACTAGACATTATTTTAAAAACAGATGGAGAAACTGAGGCAAAATGTGTAAGTGATTTGCTCAAAGTCATCAAGTCAGTGCCAGAGCTGAATTTAGAACTCAGAAGTAAAATCCAGACTGTGGCGAAGTCTATGCCTATCCAATATGGTCTCCTGACAGTTGCCTGATGGTGGTGAATTTCAGATAATATTAGAACATAAGAATGGCCATGCTAGGTCAGACCAATGGTCCTTCTAGTCCAGTATTCTGTCTTCAGACAGTGGACAGTGCCAGGTGCTTCAGAAGGAATGAACAGAACAGGGCAATCGACAAGTGATCCACCCCATTGTCCAGTCCTAGCAGAAGCTCAGGGACACCCAGATCATGGGGTTCAGAACACAATAATACAATATCACTTGGGGAATTCAAAGATGCAGAAGGAACCTAGATGGTTCTGCTCTGTTATGGTTTGAGCTGACCTGCCTGAATCTTGATATTTTAAATTTTAGAAATACCCTAGGCATTAACAAAAAAGAAATAGAAATAGAAATAGATAGAAATTTGACAATCTAAAAAGGACCCAGTTGAGATACTTGGTATGATCTGAAAAGTAAGATTGTGACATGATTTTATTTCTAATGCCTCTTTGGAGGTTTGAAATTCAAATCACTTCCCTTTGGTTTATCAGACACTCAGTTAACTTCCTGATGGGCACATATACAAGCTCTGTTATTGAGGAGTAACTCATGTTGGGCAGAGATTTGTTATTATAAGGTCTTGTGAGAGCTGAGACTACTGGTGTGAACACAACTCTCCACTGACTTCAAATGGACATTGGATCAGACCCATACATCGCTCCAGCGTCCACTTAAAGCTGATTGTCTTTGAATTACCAGCGATAGCAATGCCATTACACAACAACATCTGGAGTGAATGTGGTCACTCTCCCATAGGAACGTTGGTTATGGGTTACCACAGCCACAAGAGTCAAGCATGCTGTTGAAGTGGATGATAATATGGCCACACAGTAACTACTGTGGCTTCATATCTGTATTTGGCAGGTTCTCAAGAGAATTCAGCGCAGATGCTTTGGAAAGCTATTTTACAAACAAAAGCTTCATTAAGAGGAGTCAGCAGGGATTCTCTCCTCATGCTCTCATCGTGTCCCTCACAAAACAAAGCCCTCTAGCATTACAGAAATGACAGTTGTTCGTGTCATTTGACTGCCTCCTCCCTCCCCCGATGGATGGAATGGGGGAGAAATTCACTGTTGATCATTCTGAGATGGTGGCAAAAGAAATTAGATCTGTGCATTGCTTCACAATCAGCTCATTTGCATTCTAATATTAGCTGCCACTGTTGCTGCTGTATGTTTCTCCCAGATGTATGTAGAATAAAGGAGAGCAAAACAGGCACTCACTCAGAGATGGTTTAAGAAGAAACCCAGGAAAACACCATAGCAAACTGACTCCAAAATGCTCTCATCTTTCATACCGGGGAAAGCTGAATTTTGTCAATGACACTCGAAAACTAGTTTTATTGTTTAGAGGAAATGGCTATATGTATCCTTCCTCACACTTTTAAAAGTTTGTGAATGCAGGGGAATCCATCTGAAATGACCATCAGCAGAAATCTGGCCCCTAGCAGAGGTGGGCTCTTGTTTGGCCTTGAGTTGAATTACAGTGGAAACCTTTGGTCTCCTTTAATTGTTTGGTTTAAGATGACTTTTGGATATTGGTAGTGCAGTCCTCAGGACATGTCTTGCTATAATAGTGAATATCATCTTTCACATGTGAATACATAACATGTAAACTTTGGTAGCAAGGATGAAAAGAAAATCTCAGAGTGTTCACAAGTTTGGTTTGGATAAACATATTAAAAGCCAGGTATTTATCCAATCAAGATTATTCCCTGCTTTGATCCTGGATTCTGTCTACCTTGTGAAGTGGCCCACTGATTGGACTGTCAGCAGAAACTTAATCTGAGGCCCCTATGTCTAAAGCAGTGGTCTCTACCTCCTGAACTAAAGGACTAAACCAGTTAGATAGTAGTAGTAGGCTGATATCCCCCCTATGTGGTCCAGCCACTAGAGTGAAACAAAGACAAGCTTAGCCAGTATGTTACATTTGCAAATGGATGTTGGAAAGACTCCTGATTCTGGTCCCATATGGAATCTGAAAGCATAGACAACTCTGAAAGTGATTTAGTAATACCTAAGTCTTATATAGCACTTTTCGTTGGTAGATCTCCAAGTGGTTTACAAAGGAGTTCTGAGTATCATTATCCCCATTTTACAGATGGGGAAACCAAGTCATAGAAATGCAAAGTGACTTGTCCAAGATCACTCATCAGGTCAGCAGCTGAGCTGGGAATAGAACCCAGGTCTCCGGAGTCCCCATTCAGTTTTCTGTCTACTGGGCAACTTTTTTCAAATCTTAAGGAATTCAAGTTCTGATCCAGATTTGGGTGAAGATTTAGGTGGGATCCTATTTCATGTGAATGGGTTTGTCTGTCCTAAAAAAACCCCAAAACTGGCAGTAGAAATTTGCTGAGGACATGTCTGGCTCATTCCATCCTGATTGCCCACACCTGTATCAACTGAAGATAATTTTTTTGACATCTATTCCTTCACAAACGCCCTCAGAGGCTATGCTGCTTATTCCCCCCCATGGTGGTTCTTTGATGGCCCAGCAGATTTTCCTGAGTGAACTCCGGCGTTGAGCATGAGCAGTTCATTTGTTTCTGTATTCTCTATATTCTCTCTTGTGCTATAAATCCCTGTGAACTTCACTTGCCTTTTATCCTCCTAGAGTCTGTGACTGCTATTCATAGCAGCAATACAGTATCTTCCCTTGATGTCCTTCTCATTAAGGCAATACCACTTGTTGTTGCTACCCAGAGATACCTCATCCACACAGTTTCATCCAAGACACAAAAGAAAACTTTCCACCCTACTCTGCCCCCACCCCAACTCCCATCCATCAGAGATGCACTGACTCCAAGACATTGGCTGCTTGACAGTAACCACATGTAAGGATGAACAGAATGAAGAGAGAAGAGTCCTTGAGTTAGTTACAAGGTCTCTTCTAGGAATAATGCTGGATGACTGGGCTGAGCAACCTCGATCTTGTCTTTGATATTTAAGTATTATTGTACCCAAGGGACATTCAGCAACCCAATCTAATAAACACTTAAGCTCTAGGTGCAGTAGCTGTTGTCAAAACAGGTGATTTTTTAGATTCCGAAAACACAGACAAGGGTGAAAAATGAATGCAAATCAGGACTTAACTTCTTGATATCTTATTGCCATTAAGTTACAATGTTCCTCATGCCATTCATTCTCTCCCTGCCTTTGCCATGTGGAGACTTGGGCCTGATTCTCCTCTTGCCCTGGTAGAAATAAAGAGCAACTCCACTGATTGCAGTGGGAGGAGAATCAGGTCATGAATCTTGGTGATCAGAGTGCGGGCAATTGCCTCCTTCAGTGTTGCACATGGGTGAGAAAGAGATAGTTAGAGGCAGTTGGCCTTGTTGCCATTAATAAAGTTCAACAGCCGCATACATTTGAGAAAGCTTCTTCCCAAGTTCTAGAGAAATCTGCGTCTTATTGCTTTAAAACCTGAGCCCTCCCCAGGGTGTGGTGATCATGCTACCCAGTTCCACTTTCTTCAGTGGGGAGATCATCTCTTACTGAAATCTCAACATGCAGCTACTTCATTCTAACACTGTCTGGTCACCTTCGGTGTTTCTATAACCCTGCGCCACCACAGTATCTAACAGCTTATCACATTGTTTCAATGGCCTCATCATTACCCCAAGCTCCCCACACCTGTTTGTTGTATCCAACTGTTGTCTCTAGAGCATAAGCTCATCAGACAAGGCACCATCTCTTTGTTATTAGTTCGTACAGTGCCTAGCACAGGAAGGTTGGGGTCTGTAGTTGTTACAACAATGCAAATTAACAGATTATTAAGTAGAGGTGTTGGGTCTTTGAATGCTGGGATAGGTTTGCTCCAGCAGGGGGCTCTCTCTTTTTAGAGCCTAAGGCAGGATGTTGTCAGGGAGAAGATATTCTCTCGCAACTTTATATTGGATATAACAACATGCAGCCGCAGCAGGAAGTGAGTGATGTGGCTCCAGATGGTGCCTCTTTCGGTAAACTGTTCACAAGTAGCCCTCTGCAACTTACACATATCAACGGTGCATTCTTACATTACCATATCATTTGATTTTATTCCGCACGTACTTCTTAGTCTATGCCAGAGGAACCCATAACCACTGCAAATATTATTCTTTGTCTTAGCATCCATTGGGTCAGATTATTAAACAGTGGCCACAATTATTTTTGCTAACAAATTCACGTCATGTAGACAGCTAAGTGCCTGGTTGCACCTGCAAATCAGCCACTTAATTATCCAGATGACCTACATTTTATGAGACATCCCTCAAAGGGCTCGGCAGATACCGCCAAAGCCTGTCTGCAAACATTCATTAGACTTGCTAAATGAATTGGCTTAGCTATGCCCATGCCCCTTTTTTGTTCATGCCCTGCAAACTCACTTGCAGTAGAGCTGCCCACACGGAAGTCAAATGGTAAGCTCACAAACGAGTTCTTTCCTCCTGGCTGATAAAAATAAAAATCAAGACCCCAACACTTAATTTGGCCTCCTCCTGCCAGTCTTCCTGCAGCACAGGCTTGGGACTGGCTTCCTTCTGGAGCTGCAGTAGCCTGCACAGCCTGTGGCGTTTCCAACCCACTAGCCTCTGCTTTCCTTTCCACGTGAAACTCTTCCAGACACTCCCATTTCCCATAATCCCCCAGCCTAAAGTTACTTCCCTCACCCCAGATTCTTCTCACCCCAAATCCTAGTCCCTAATCCCCACCCCCTCAGTCGCTCCTCTTCCAAACTTGCCTCATTCTCTCCTGCTCACTCCAAGCCCCTCACCCCTTCTCCAAACAGCCCCTCGCCCAGTCTTGTTCCTCTCTCCAAACTCCTGCCATCTCCTTTTCCCTCTCCCCAAATCCCCCTCATAGCTGTCCCCATGCCTAGGTCATTCTTAACATCTGTACCCCTATAGCTGCACCCTTGCTCCCATGTCTCCCACTTTCTGCCTGCCCCCCACACCACTGCTGCTTCTTTATGCCTATCCCCCTTACCCTGTGCCCTTCAATCTCACCCCCATTCCTACTGCTCCTTTGTACCATCCACCTCCATCCTCATAGACTCATAGACTCATAGACTCTAGGACTGGAAGGGACCTCGAGAGGTCATCGAGTCCAGTCCCCTGCCCTCATGGCAGGACCAAATACTGTCTAGACCATCCCTAATAGACATTTATCTAACCTACTCTTAAATATCTCCAGAGATGGAGATTCCACAACTTCCCTAGGCAATCTATTCCAGTGTTTAACTACCCTGACAGTTAGGAACTTTTTCCTAATGTCCAACCTAAATCTCCCTTGCTGCAGTTTAAGCCCATTGCTTCTTGTTCTATCATTGGAGGCTAAGGTGAACAAGTTTTCTCCCTCCTCCTGATGACACCCTTTTAGATACCTGAAAACTGCTATCATGTCCCCTCTCAGTCTTCTCTTTCCAAACTAAACAAACCCAATTCCTTCAGCCTTCCTTCATAGGTCATGTTCTCAAGACCTTTAATCATTCTCGTTGCTCTTCTCTGGACCCTCTCCAATTTCTCCACATCTTTCTTGAAATGCGGTGCCCAGAACTGGACACAATACTCCAGCTGAGGCCTAACCAGCGCAGAGTAAAGCGGAAGAATGACTTCTCATGTCTTGTTTACAACACACCTGTTAATGCATCCCAGAATCACGTTTTCTTTTTTTGCAACAGTATCACACTGTTGACTCATATTAAGTTTGTGGTCTACTATGACCCCTAGATCTCTTTCTGCCATACTCCTTCCTAGACAGTCTCTTCCCATTCTGTATGTGTGAAACTGATTGTTCCTGCCTAAGTGGAGCACTTTGCATTTGTCTTTATTGAACTTCATCCTGTTTACCTCAGACCATTTCTCCAATTTGTCCAGATCATTTTGAATTTTGACCCTGTCCTCCAAAGCAGTTGCAATCCCTCCCAGTTTGGTATCGTCCGCAAATTTAATAAGCGTACTTTCTATGCCAACATCTAAATCGTTGATGAAGATATTGAACAGAGCCGGTCCCAAAACAGACCCCTGCGGAATCCCACTTGTTATACCTTTCCAGCAGGATTGGGAGCCATTAATAACTACTCTCTGAGTACGGTTATCCAGCCAGTTATGCACCCACCTTATAGTAGCCCCATCTAAATTGTACTTTCCTAGTTTATCTATAAGAATATCATGCGAGACCGTATCAAATGCCTTACTAAAGTCTAGGTATATCACATCCACCGCTTCTCCCTTATCCACAAGGCTCGTTATCCTATCAAAGAACACTATCAGATTAGTTTGACACGATTTGTTCTTTACAAATCCATGCTGGCTATTCTCTATCACCTTACTACCTTCCAAGTGTTTGCGGATGATTTCTTTAGTTACCTGCTCCATTATCTTCCCTGGCACAGAAGTTAAACTAACTGGTTTGTAGTTTCCTGGGTTGTTTTTATTTCCCTTTTTATAGATGGGCACTATATTTGCCCCCTTCCAGTCTTCTGGAATCTCCCCCGTCTCCCATGATTTCCCAAAGATAATAGCTAGAGGCTCAGATACCTCCTCTATTAACTCCTTGAGTATTCTAGGATGCATTTCATCAGACCCTGGTTACTTGCAGGCATCTAACTTTTCTAAGTGATACATCCCCACCCACACTTGTGTTACAACCCAATGGCCCCTGATCCTGCAGCCTCAATCTGATCACCTGATGCCTCAGGCAGATTGGTAACATAAATCTGTTACACTTGCGTCTATCCCCTAAGGTGAGATAGGGATGGAGGGGAGGAGAAGCTGCTCTCCCAGCCAGGCCCCCTACTCCAGCCTAAGACACTCAGAGCCAGCAGAGGAGGGAATCATGCAAGCCAGATCTGAGCAGGCTACTGATAGCCACATCTGCAGCCTCCTGTCTGCCCAGCACAGGGGGCATAGAGGCCCTGGCTGCCCCAAGGTTGCACTCACAACCTTGCAATCACAATCTTGGGCCAGCCTCAGCCTATTAACTTTGCAGGTGGAGCAGGGAGGTGGTGGGGAGGAATCCAGTAAGTGCTGCTGCACAAAGCAGGCTCAGATTCTCCTCTCTGTGCCCTCCCTCCCATTCACAGCCACCCTCGGGTTGGGGGCTAAAGGCATCACTGTCCCCCAGGATGAAAGTTGGTGGTGAGATGCTCCTCTTTCACCCCCTGGCTCTCCTCCAATCAGGGAACAGAAAAAATTCGATATGATTTACCTTTCACATCATACCCCTGGCCAGGTTTTAAGGCAGCAGGCGTTGAGCCAAGAACCTTGGGATCTACAGCTATTAGGTCTGTTGCGTGAGTGTTCATTCTACCCAGTAACAGACTCATAAATCTACAGGTGTGGCACAGGCACTAGAAGACAAGTGGTTATGCTGAGTAACATGGGTTATGTAACCAACGGCAGCTAAGCAACCCAGCTCTAATAGCAGGTTTCTAGTTGTGAGAAGCATCCCACCGAGCCATCAAAATTCATGAAAAATTCAATCCAGTGATTTCCATGTACAAATACAAGAAAACTGCCCAGGGCTCAGAGAAGGAAAAGGAAGGGAAATTTGTCAGATTAGATATTCATTACAAATGCGCTCCTTTTGCACCCACACGTTCCACACAAATCTGCTATTATTTCACTTTTATTGTCACCAGTTGTTTACATCAGCAATGCCCGGATGTGAAACAGAGGCTGCAGGCAATGTAAATTACAGGGGAGATGGAAATGGGCCACAAAAATGGCACTGGACTTGAAACAGATTCTGAACTTCACCCATATGTGGTGGATTTTAAATTCCAGGTTCTGAGCGAGGCCCATGTAAATTCAGGCCTACGTAGTGAAGTGCATATCAGGATCTGAATTCACATTTTCCTCTAAATTTGCTAACATTAGGGTCCAGTTTGAGCCCAACTTCAATTTATACAAAATGAATCCCACTTCCTTTTAAGATGTTTGCAACATTCTGACCTGGATGTCCCTAATTGAGTCCTACATTTTGGACATTGTCAGGAACGTATTGGTGTACAATGTGCTCCCTTAGAATAGGAGAGGAAATACATGGCAAACCAACACCCTTTCCTATTTTTAAGGCCCTTATCTATAGCCAAATATGTAAATTGGCTTCAGTGCAGCCCCAAAATCTCAGGATTGGCAACACTTTATTTTTAGGATTGAGCGCTTGGAGAGTACCACAGGATTTCAGTTTTCAGGAAACCATGACAGACTTGCTACATACCCTTTGGAGAATGCAGCACAAAACAGAAACAGACAGCCGCCGAAGTGACAAGGGCAAATAGAAAGTCTTCCGAGAGAATCGATGGTAGCAGATTAATGTGACTGTTTCTGTACAGTAAGAGCAATAGCATACAACACTGCACATTGCTCTCTTTCTCACACACCGCTCTGCTGACATACCTCAGCCCAGTCCAATTCCCAGCAGACAAGTGTCCATAACAGAGAAATCAACACCACCGCTGGCATTTAACTGGCAGCCTTCTTGGCACACTCAGCCTGGAGAGGGGATAGCAAGCCATGCAGACTAAACTGTTCTCTTGCCCTGAGAGATGATCTCTCCATATAAGGGGAGAAGAACTTGGACTCCAATCCCACTGGCAGAAAACCCTGAACTGCCGTTGCCCATGGTTTGTCTTTTCTGTGAATAAGCAGAAGACTTCACTCTCCAGCGCTGTCAATCTAACGCTTTTCAGCCGCCCTAAATCCCCATATAAAAGCATAACTCAGGCCTCACTTTACCCCAGCTTCTTTCCTACATCTTGTGCCTCTCACCCACCAGTTACATCGAGTTGCTCCAAATGGTATAGCCATGATTGTCCTTTTTTTCTCTTCTTTAAATCTTGGTGGTTTCAGGTTATTTGCTTGTTTGTTTCTTCCCTAAAATGATACAAGAAAATACAAAGGCAGAGAAAAAGCAGCCTGGATAGCATCAGTCACTCTTGACAGTTCTTGCCATTTTATCATCGATCTCATGATAGTTGATGTTCTCTTCAAAGCCCCATCTCCTGGAGTCATGTGATTATGGGGGAACCCCAGTTTTCATTTACAAAACAAAGGTTAGCTTTGAAATTGCTTAAAACACAAGAAGGCAAAAATTTTCTCTCCCCCACTGTCCAAAAATTTTTTTTTTGCTTAAATTTGTGATTTAAAATAAAATCTCATGATTTGTACGGCGGGGCTGAGTCATGATTTGAATATCTGGGTTGGTGATACTGGAATCTATGCAGGCAATTCGCCAGACAACAGATGGGAAACTTTGATTATTTCCCTTTTGAAGTTTCAGTCTGATCAAAAGTGTTTGTCACTGCTTGGGGCAAGGGAGCTAAAGAAAGTAAGGTCTGATTGTAGGAGAGAAACTGAAAAGGGAGGAAGATAAGAAATAAGGATGAGGAAGACGTTAATTGAGACATGGAAGAGGAAGCAAATGAGATGAGAGACAGGCTTGGATACAAAGTGTGTATCTCAAGCCTGTGATATGAGGATCTACAATAAAGTGTGATTATAAAGGGCCTTTTATAGTATGACAATATCTTGCAACATCTCCTGTAAGAACAAGTCCAAGCTATCTCTTCTACAGGGGCAATTTCTTTCCACTATGACAGCAGCCACTAAATCTAATTTCCAGTCTGCGCTAGGGGGAAATATGGATCTTTTCAATGTCTACATACAAATCTGTAGTGTAAGGTAGGAGCTGATGCTGCATTCTTAAAGTAAAGGTGGTTTTGAACTAGCCGTACCAAGACCAAGGAGTAAGTGTATAACAGACGGGCAAGTAGGGGAATTTAGGGCTTCTGAGATGTGAGTGCACACATTGTCCAGAGCAGGGCATTCATGTGGCAGGACACCAAAGGATCCACGATAGTGTGGTGTTTGAGTGGCTACATCTCCAGCAGGTGGCAGCCTGTAGAAAGTTCCCAGTAGGGTGACCAGATAGCAAGCATGAATAATCGGGATGGGGTGGAGGGTAATAGGCGCCTATATAAGACAACGCCCCAAATATCAGGACTGTCCCTATAAAATTGGGACATCTGGTCACCCTAGTTCCCATTTTGCAATCTGATTGGCAACCAGCAGCATGTGCTTACTATTTTGGGTTTGGTGAATGTGAAGTGCATTTTGCATAGTGTCAGATCAGTTTATCCAAGAAAGGATGGTCTTATGCTTTAAGGCATTAGACTGGGGTGTAAGAGATCCGGTCTCAGCTCTTGAATCTGCCACAAACTTCCTGTGTGATCTTGGGCAAGTCATGTAGCCTTTCTGTGCCTCAGCTCCCCAGCCATAAAATGGAGATAATATTTGCTTCTTCTACCCTTTGCCTATCCTTTCTATTTAGACTAAGCTCTTCAGGGCAGGGACTGTCTTGCAATGTGTACATACAGCGCCTTGCACAGTGGGGCCATGACTTGAGTTGAGGTCTTGGTAATTAATGCAATACAAATAATAATTCTGCTTTGCACATTCTAGGCTCTACATTCCAAGTTGTTACCAGTGGCTAAACGCTACCTACTACTTACTCATCCTCACCCTCATTCGTGGCACACTGAGGGTGTCCATTTGCTTTGGAGATATATTTCTCCAGTGGAGAAGCAAGGGGTTTAGGGATGTGTGGTTTTAACAGAAGTGATGGATTCCCGTTTTCAAGTTAGGGTTGAAGTATGCCCAATGCTCAGTAATACCCCGAGGATGCTAACATCTCTTCTTCTTCCACTCTCAGGTGTTGCTTGTTCCACAAAGGGAATGTGGGGTTAAATATTTCCCCTGGGGATCAGGATGAGAGGGAATATGACTATTTAAGTCCTGTAGATGTGTGGAATTATTTAGCATTTCTGAGTGCATCATTTAATTTAGGCCTATGCATTTTGTGATGACAAATTAAAAGTTCTAGTTTTCGTATTTCTAACGCTCCCAGAACCCAGGAAGTATTACAGATTTTGCCAGCTGATCTTGTAACCTGACATTGCACTGAACTGGTGTAGACATGCACTTCATCGCTCACAGTACAAATCAGCTGGAGACCTCTTATTTTGCAAAACCCAGTGTCCTTTTATTTCCCTGTGTACGTTCCCACCACCATCCATATACAGCTCTGTACAATTCAATAGGAGTTAGGTAGCCGCGCACTGGACAGCCAGTTCCTGTGGCTGGCTAGGAGCAGCAGTTCCTCACTCCTTACTCCTCCTGTTCCTCCCCCCCGCAACACCCCCTTTCCACTTCCTTCCTGCCTGCCTGCCAGCTTTATAGGGCTTCTTCCCAGCAGGCTCACAGGTGATTACTCTTAGACTCCTTTAATGAGCCGCACCCTGCCAGCTCCAATCAGTTCCCCTGGATGGGAGCTGCGCTAGCAGGTTCTAAGCTGACAGGGGCTGGTTCAGTGCCTCTTAGGCCAGCACCCTGTTACAACTGGTCACTGAAGTCAAGTATTGCTGGATTTGTGGAATCAAGGTTATAAACAGGCAGAAATGTGCTGTCCATAAACATTATTTTCTTAGACTCCTGTTTTGTTGTTATTTATTTGTTGGTTCTGAGCAAGTGTCTTTCCCACTCGTCTCTAAAAGAAAGTTCACGCACTTTGCAGAGTCAAAAACTCAACTCCTTTCATGGGGTTTGGCTTTATTAATAAAATAATAGGTCTATTCGAGCAGGAGCAACTGCTAGTTGTGTCTTATTTTGGCCACTGATAGTCAAACCAAAGAAAGATGCCCTGTTTCATCGTATGTTTTCGTTCTGATGTTTACCAAGGAATAAAGAGCTTTACTATATCTTCTGTGCTGATCCATTTGTCAAAATATGTATTCTGTCCATATTGAGTGGAGAACGTGACAAACTGGGTCTAACTGCTCATGCAAAATGTGCTTCAGAATTTTTCATGAGATGACACGGTTTTAAGTTTTATTGCAAAATTATTATAGATTGATCAGAAAATGTGTCTGGCTAGGAAGGGTGCTGGATATGGCAAGCATCTACCTTTTGATTTAGAGGAGTGGAGATGCTATTTGGCCCGTTTTTATCATATTAAAATATTTATATCATACCAGTAGGAATGCACGTTATCTATATTAAGAGTTTCATTCTTCTATAGCTTATAACAAACAGTAGGTTGAAATGTTTGGAGAATAGCTTAATTTAATTTTAAAAAATGGACATTTTCATTTTGTCCCAAAAATTTGTTTTCCAACATTTTTCAACTGAACCTTTTTTTGTTTATTGGCATCTGTGATCTGTAGCCAGGGCCGGCGCTACCATTTAGGCAGCCTAGGCGATCGCCTAGGGCGCCAGAATAAATGGTGGGTGCCGTTTTGCCGGAGGGGGCGGCTGGCGGCTCCGGTGGAGCTGCCGCAGTGGTGCCTGCGGAGGATCCGGTGCTCCATGGCTCCGGTGGAGCTGCTGCAGTCGTGCCTGCGGATGGTCGCCTGCTCGCGCGGCTCCGATGGAGCTCCCACAGGCACCACTGCTGCAGCTCCACCGGAGCCGCAGACCACCGGACCCTCCGCAGGCACCACTGCGGCAGCTCCACTGGAACCGCGGGACCAGCGCGCGGGGCGGCAAAATTGCCGTCCACCTAAGGCGCTCAAACCCCTAGTGCCAGTCCTGTCTGTAGCACAACTATTGGTGAAGATGTGGTTCAAACTGTCAAAAGGTTTAGAAGCCCTGCTCTACGGGAACAATCTCACAGTGGCAAAGAACTAGTCTGGGTGATCTACTTGATATTGTCCATCTCTTTATCTAAAAATAAAATAGAATGTCAAGTTGCACTGCTACAGACTAGGGACCAAATGGCTAGGCAGCAGTTCTGCAGAAAGTGACCTGGGGTTACAGTGGATGCGAAGCTGGATATGAGTCAACAGTGTGCCCTTGTTGCCAAGAAGGCTAACAGCATTTTGGGCTGTATAAGTAGGGACATTGTCAGCAGATCAAGGGATGTGATCATTCCCCTCTATTCGACATTGGTGAGGCCTCATCTGGAGTACTTTGCCGTTTTGGGCCCCACACTACAAGAAGGATGTGGAAAAATTGGAAAGAGTCCAGTGAAGGGCAACAAAAATGATTAGGGAGCTGGAGCACATGACTTATGAGGAGAGGTTCAGGGAACTGGGATTGTTTAGTGTACAAAAGAGAAGAATCAGGAGAGATTTGTTAGCCGCTTTCAACTACCTGAAAGAGGGTTCCAAAGAGGATGGATCTAGACTGTTCTCAGTGGTAGCAGATGACAGAACAAGGAGTAATGGTCTCAAGTTGCAGTAGGGGAGGTTTAGGTTGGATATTAGGAAAAACTATTTCACTAGGAGGGTGGAGAAGCACTGGAATGGGTTACCTAGGGAGGTGGTGAATCTCCTTCCTTAGAGGTTTTTAAGGTCAGGCTTGACGAAGCCCTGGCTGGGATGATTTAGTTGGGAATTGGTCCTGCTTCGAGCAGGGGGTTGGACTAGATGACTTCCTGAGGTCTCTTCCAACCCTGATATTCTATAATTAACTCAAGGGGAGGAGAGGAGAGAGGCCACATTGTACCCCACAGATTCTCCAGGGCATATTTTCATTCAAGAGCTGTTGATGTATCTCAGAACCTTGCCAGATTACCTTGCCAGATGGGCCATAACCTATCTCAGAACCTTGCCAGATGGGCCATATTCCTTCACATTAGCTGACTTTTAAAATATTATTTAAGTGAAATCTCTACAAAATAATGAAGGTGATTTTTTTCCTGAACTCAGAACCCCAATAACCATGCCCTGGCTATGTAATTTATTTGTTATATCTTCTCTACATAACCCTATGGTAACCACAGTAAGGTAAATGACCTTGTTATTTCTGTCTTCTAAACTGCAACTTATCATACTATCTAACCACAGAAAGTTACTGTGCTTGTTCATTTTTGCCAGAAATACTCAAGTAGTGCAGAAATTAGACACCTGTTACACTGAAATGGATTTTTCCAAGCAAAGGGATGCTGTACTTATCAGGGCTGTGACCGGGTTTGCTTCTGCAAAACCCCTTCATGGCTCACCAGGGAACAGCTCACTCAGTCATGGAGTCTCCAGTCATTGACTGCTCTTTCTCCCAGGGTCCAATATAGCAGCATTTTAACCTTCCAGCCAAGGAATAGTTGAGTCCCACCCCTTCTGTGGCATTAAAGTCTCAAGAAACAGAACAAACAATACCACAACTCAAAACAAGATCATCTGACAAGCTTCAGCAGGACCCCTTTGTAGCAGTGTGAAGATTCACCAGTGCTGCGCCTCCCGCTGGTCATCTGGGAATTAGCTCTTTTCCAGCATACAGAGCATCCTCTCTAGGATGGTGTCTCGCCTGCCACTGGCCCCATGTCTCTCCCGGACCCCGATGCCTCTTTACCTCAGGGTTCTGCCCCCAGCAGTATCCCCTTACTCTGAGTTTCCTCTCCCAGGGGAACCCCCAACCCTCTAAACCCACCTTGCCTCAGTGGCTACCTCCAGTCATCATCTAGCCCCAGCTCCCAGGGGCAGACTGAAGTCTGTAAACCACTCATCATGGGCAAGTGGGTTAGGACCTGCTGCCTTTGCCTATTCCCGGGCTGCCCCTCTGCAGCCGCAGTACCTTTTGGCCTTCAACAGGGCCTGCAGCCTGGGGGTTTACCAGGCTGGAGCTCCCAAGCTCCCTTTGCCCTTCCCCAGCAGTGTTCCACTTCAGGTACCTTGCTCCCAGGAAGCCAGGCCCTTCCCATTCCAGGGCTAGAGTGAGACTCCTTCACTCCTGGCCCTCCAGCCCTCTTATCAGGGCCAGTTGGGCCTTGAATGGGATGGCCACAGCTGTGGCTACCTCCCCAATCAGCCTAATTTGGCTGCTTTTAACACCTGTTCTCCAGGAGTCAGGCAGGCACCCCACTTCACCCCCTTATATTCAAGGCCTATTTTCAAATAACCAGGACTTTGGTTGGTGTCCCAGGGTCTGGTCAGCCCTTCCCCCAGAAGGGTCACCTGACCAATTAGCTAACTCCATCTCTCAGCTGCTCTCCTTCCTGGTCAGCCCTGAACTGGGCTAGGTCATCTCCTTTTAACTCTTCTCTCCATCTGCTGCAGGGGTCAACTGGATCCACAGGTTCTCATTAACCCTCTTCTTGCCATACCATGAGGACACTTAGGAGCCTAAATGCCTTTGTGGATCTAAGCCTAACTTCCACTGAATGGAAGCCTAAAGATGTAGGCCTTAATTCTTATGTATGCAATGTCATGCAGTTCGATTGGCTGAGCGGTTCTGATTTGTGATTCCGCAGTTATGCAAGAGAACAACCGCCCAAGGAGAAGGTGTCTAAAGATGAGGTCATTTGAAACAAGGGTCTAATCCCACAACCCTTACTTACATGAGTAATCTTTATTGTGAGTAGCCTTGTTGACGTCAGAGATCCCATTTATTTTAATGAACCTACTTAGTTGAGTTAGGAGAACTAAGTGTCAGTAAAAGTTGCAGAATAAGATCCCAAAAGAGAGCATAAGAATGGCCATACTGGGTCAGACCAAAGGTCCATCTGGCCAAGTATTCTGTCCTCCGACAGCGGCCAATGCCAGGTGCCCCAGAGGGAATGAACAGATCAGGTAATCATCAAGTGATCCACCCCTGTCGCCCATTCCCAGTTTCTGGCAAACAGAGGAATGAATAGTACGGGAAGATCATCATTGTACCTCTTCTGCCTGGATTTCTTGTGGCATTTATTTGCGATTAATGTGGTATACTGTGATTTCCAGAAATGCACACTGGCTAGATTGACAGCTGATAAAAATGCCTTTTCTCCAAGCATATATTAATAGTGGTAGCTTTGCATGAAAGCCAGTTGGCTAGACATTTAGGGTCCAATCCTGTTCCTGCCAAACTGAGCAAAAAGTTGGGGTTTGTCACTGAATTAAATGGATCTGCATATCCTCAGGCGTAACTTCATTGGAACTGATTCTGCAGCCATGTTTGTCTCCAAAAAGCAATGAGTGCACATTCGCCCAAGCAAAAGAGAGACATTTGAAAATGCAGATGACTAAATGCAGTGTGTGATTCAATTTACCTCTGTAGTCTCTGCTAAGTACCATAAATCTTGGTTTTACTCTAAGACAAATTGTCACATTATAGCCTTGCTACACAGGCATACACAAATTTCTTGTTCCAAAAAGAAAGAGAGAGAGAGAGAGAGAGAGAGAACTGCCTGCTAGAACAAGACATATGGAATCTCTGGTTATGGCTAAATAATTTTTAAAACCTCTCTCTCCGTCAGCTCTCCGTGAGTCACATGTGAATTGCCTAAAGAGTTCTGTCAACAATAGTTTATTTTACATACAGAAATAATTAGCATTATTATAGCAGACTAAAGTGGGAGGATTACGTCTAGCAGAGTCTCATAAAACTCACCATGTAATGTTAGGGCGGTTAGGAACCAGTAGTTTGTAGATTTGTGTACCAGAACAGAAACTAGCAGTGCTCCAAAGGAATAATGTGAAGATGAAAATCATAGGTTTCACCTTCTTTGTTTGTGTTACCTGTAAAGTTTCAGATTATTAAAATTGAAAGAAATGGACTGAATCTAATTTATGTTGCATTTTTAGGATTTTTTGTTTGTTTTTCTGCTTCATCCAGAGTGGACAGTGAAACTACACTGGTCAATTTCCCTTTTGTTTATAGTCAGTTTCTCTTTCTGATACTCATAATAACATGCTGCTGAGTTTGGATTCTCAAACCAAAAAAAAAAAATCACTGAATATATGTTTTTAATTTCGGAGAACATTTCTATTCATAGGAGATTTTTGTAAATCTTGTTTTATTATTAATTATTATTATTATTACTATTTAAACATCATCTACATTTGGGACTAGATCTAATTTACATTGTCACTTTAAATTACCCATCACGTCTCATGAAAGTACTCTGGGAACTACATCATTAATAAATGGAACTAAGGAATTACATGCTTCGGTGGTTTCTAGGGTCCAGAAGTTATCAGCAAGTTACCTGCTTTCTGGTTTAAGAAGAAATAATCATCTCCACAATTGGAGTTGAAAGCATATTGCAAAGAAATTCTCAAGAAAACTCATTCACATTTTGCAATCCCTTTGTTTGATGGGACTCAGGGCACTTTGTTTTTGCTGTCTTAAAATGTTCTTGCAAATGAGTTTATTGGCAGGAATGTTCATCTAGGGTTGCCAACTGTTATTACAAGGGACGTCCCTTATTTTTTCACCTCCGTACAACAAGATCAGCAGTTGCTGAATGCTACAAGAAGCAGCAAGAAATACCCTTGGCGAATGTAGGTGAATACTGTTTATTATTATTAATAAGAATGCTAATAACAATATTGGAAGAAAACAATGCCTTCTTTTTGAAATACAATGTTGGCGACCGTATAATCGTGTCAGGCTTATTTTGCTTGTATCTCAGGCATGTGCAAAGTCAAGAGTGCGCATCTTTAAAAGAGTGGGCCAAGAAAGAGTGCACGGACTAGTAATTAATGGACTGTTCTATGGGCCTTTCCAGAGAGACCTTAAAACCAAGATCTCATCATGTAGCACAGACATAAAGAGCCGATGGCCTTTTTTATGTGTGTGTGGGAATAAATTTTCATCAGGTGCCATTGGACAAACTCTCCTCTGTTATTACTGATCATTTGTATTGCAGTCCTGTCTTGGAACTGCAGTCATGGAGCAGGACACATCGCACTTGATGCTGAACTAAAATATCCACACACGCTGTTGTGAAGCATGTTCAAAGTTGGGGCTGGCCCCATAGGAAGCTGCATTTCTGGAGAGACGTCTATAAAACACTGATGGTTTTGGATCTTGCCAGAAGTTACATGAATTTGCATCATCGGGTAGCCCTGAATATTTTTTATTTATGCCAGCAGATAACTGGCAGAATAGTCCGCGGCCTGGAACTAGCAGTGGATGCCAGCTGAAGAAGAGACAGTGACCCATATTAGGAAGTTTTGCTATTAGTGTTTGAATAACCAGTTTGAAACCAGAAATTTTTGAGTTTCAATTTTCTCCTTTCTGCAGAACTCCCTCTCTTGATGTCTTGAACAGATATTACAGGAGTAGCTTCTAATGTATTTATTAACCAGGGCTGGTGATCAATGCTGCCACAAGGAGCCCCAGAGTCAGCACCCCACCAGAGACAGGTTGAAATGCTAGCGTGATGTTTACTACTCCTGATACCATGATACCAGATTTTTGTGCGCAAGCTACTTCATGGTGACTGGGACCCCAGCAGTGAACATCTGACCCCCTTAGGAATTAGAATGTCTTAATTGTTATTATGTATTTGTGTTGTGGTAGCACCTCAGACCACTAGTTGTGGACCAGAACCCCACTGTGCTAGGTGCTGTACAAACACAGAACATACACATGATCCGTGCCCCAAAAAGCTCACAATCTAAGTATAAGACAAGAGACGACAGATGGCTACAGGCAGATGGGTGGAGCACAAGGAAATGATACTGGTCAGCATGCAAGGCAGCGGTTTCAGCACACCTTACTCCCCCTTTACTCCAGCCCTGGCTGTGTACAATGGAGGTTTCCCCTTATATTCTCCTACTGAACTGTCTTCCTCCACAAACATCTCCCCTGCATTTTTGGACACATTACCTATTGGACATAGCCAGGGCACTCAATCCCTCAGCTGGTATGACTGAGCAGTTCAGGGGCATGGAGGACTTAGACAGTCTCACACAGACAAGTGGGTCTTACAGTGAATGAATGGTTTCTGAGGGTGTCCCAGATTTGGCTGAACTAACTTTCTGTTATTTGCTTCCGATAACCTCATAAGCTACAGAGGACAAATGTTGTTTGCAGAATTTGGCTGTTGACCCTTCTCAGCTTATGTTCAATTCAAAGCATCTCCTTTAGAGGGCACTGTGACACCTTTCATCAGATACCTGATCAATACAACAGAGACCAAAAATAATTCATACCTTGCATGATTCATACATATAGGTAGAAAGAAGCCGTCTGAACATGTGCTGAGGCCGAACAGGGTTTGCTATTCACTTGAAATGGAAACAAATATTTGGTCCATATGGTCTACAGGGCCCCTCTGCATGGTACCAAATCTAGCGTTAGAAATATCCTACCTACTAGGCTGAGCATATTGCAGGAGAGTACAGAGATACTGTAGTTGGAATGTTTAGCAGACCTTCCAAACACATGCACTACAACAGGATAACGTGCTCGTTATGCTCTTATCCATTCATCAATATAGTTTGAATTTTAAATGCCTCTGATGTTACATGTCACTTTTGCATGTATGACTAAATGTACCTGCAGACAGGCCACAAGCATGCATCATGCATTCACAACCTGCGTGGGCAAATCAGTACCGTCTAATTGGTGTACAAACACAGTTGTTTACATGCACAAAACATGGGTGCAGGTATTTTTGTAAGTGGAAAATGAAAATCTGAGCTCAAACTGTTGCCCTGTCTACCCAGAAATGGCCTAGAGAGGGCACTATACAAGTGCAATGTATTCTTGCGGTCTGACAATCTCTCTTTTCCTGATCCAACCTGCTGGCATTCACACAGACCTTGCTCTTTCTCTGGCAGTCCCCCTCCAATATTAAAAGAGAAAGAAACACACAAAAGATTGATCACAATCTTTAAATGCACACTTTGCGTCATGGCCATATGTGTGGGGTTGCAACACGGGCTAAAGTATCAGATTAAAGGACTTTCCACTTTCTAAGACAAAAACATGGCACCTTTTATATCAGACAATAATGATAAATCTGGTAGGCATGCAGAAACAATCCCCTTTATTAAACATATGCTGTACTAACTCACTAAGGCAGTGTCTCCCAAACTTGGGACACCGCTAGTGTAGGGAAAGCCCCTGGAGGGCCAGGTGGTTTGTTTACCTGCCGCATCTGCAGGTCCGGCCGATTGCGGCTCCCACTGGCTGCAGCTCACTGCTCCAGGCCAATGGGAGCTGCTGGAGGCAGCTCGGGCCAAGGGACATACTGGCTGCCGATTCCAGCAGCTCCCATTGGCTTGGAGCAGTGAACCACGGCCACTGGGAGTCGCGATTGGTCAGACCTGTGGACGTGGCAGGTAAACAAACTGGCCCGGCCTGCCCCCCCCGGGACTTTCCCTACACAAGCGGCGTCCCAAGTTTAAGAAACACTGCACTAAGGGACACAGTCATTAGCTGTTCTAGAGATAGTTCTGAACAAGTTTCTCAGATCGGAAAGCTGTTGGCTCAAGACCCCACATTTGCATGTACCACTATCTTCACAATAGGCTGAACTAGCCCCCCTAATTCAAACACCCTTGAACACCAGGGTGTTTACAGTTTTCCCTTTTACCTTGAATTTTGCATCTTGAGCCCAGTTGTAACAGCCAGCTGTGGCTGAACAATAAAGAGCTAAGGACTGGCAAGCTAGGCATGTGAATGATTTAAAAGAACTAAGGACAAGATTCTTCCCTCACTGCTAGGAGTTGAACTTGGCAGGAAAGGGGACAGAGAGCAGTGAAGACCCTGCTTTACCATCACAAGAACCATCCTACTAGCACAGTAGGACACGCTCTGCTCCTTCCTTTGGAATGGAGCAGCAAGGCATCACCCCCAATTAGTGTGGGCTGCAGATGGCAGCATGCGAGCTAGCTGGCTGGGGCTCTGGCTGTGCTGGCAGACCATAGACCTTCGGAGCCATGGTTCACCAGCTATTGCATCCAATCCCTCTCCCTGCTCTTTCTTGAGTGCTAGGAAGGGACTCTGCCATGCAGAGGGCGCAGGTGGGGAGAGAAACTCCTTATGCTTTCTTGACCCACTAGTGCACCCAAGCAACAAAGCACAGGGCTTGGCTTCAAAGCTACATGATGAATGAAGTGGGGAATAGGAAATCATGACATTTCAAAAGGAGGCAAGACATACCGTCATGAGAAAGCTTCCTCTTGAGATTTCCCGCTCCAGGTTTGGCAGCCTCAGGAGGTTCAGATAAGCATCCTCACTCATCCAAACTGAAACCAAACCCAGAACATCTGGAGATTCACCCGTCCCTGCTCCATTCACATGGAATCATTTGGACTGGTGAGGTCCTACCATGGGTCTTCCAGATTCACCCTTCTGAACCTCGGCAAAATTAGTTGAAACAGGCCCAGTTCTGACGTCACACCAGTTTTATGTTGGTCTAACTCCACTGACGGCACTGAAGTAACTCCTGATTCACCTTGCAGTGAGAGGAGAACCAGGCCTATTATTGCTATTAACAGTCTGCTGTTTGTTAGTTGCAGCCTTGACTGAGCGTGTGTTTGACTTCTCTCCAGAATGCTGCTTTAGGTGATGTTTGGGACTCTGACATACCTCTTTCATTCATTATGTACATTTCTCTGTACAGAGATATCATAGTGCTCATTTCCTTTTGGTGTTTCAATCTTTAAAGATGGGACCAAGTAGCAATTTTATTTTTTACTGAGGTGGGGGAGGGATTAAGATGCATGCACTGACAAGAGTATCAAACTGAGCCATATTTCACTCCCTCCATCAGTTCGCAGATAAGAGTGGGAGGGAGAAACGTTATTTTTTGCTGAGCTGGCATTTCTTAGTTCACTTTTTCAGCCATTTGAAATTTGAGGCTAATATAAACTTGAAGTCATCGTTTTTTACCCAGAAGGCTGAGCTTTCTGCTGTTTGCCTGTGGTCACACAAATGCCACACTGAATGGCTGAGACTTTGTTTATTGTTCAGGCTGCATGCTTGGCCAGTTTGGTGCAGGTTGCCATATCCTTGAGGTTAAATCAAAGCCATTCATTCATTGCCTGCTTCTCTCTCTCTTGTGCACAGGGATTTATAGGTATGAATCATTATAAAAATTCCAAGTAACAAGTGCAAAACTAAATATTAAACATTTTTAAAATGAACCATAGCCCATGCCTACCCCATGCTCAGCTGCCTGCAAGCCAGACTCTGAGAAACCAAAGGAGGAATGGAAGGGAGCTATTAAATCAATTCCCTGGAGCTTTAACACTTTCTGCAATTTGTAGTGGAATTACTAGTTGAGCTCAGTTTGCAGCCTGCCTCTAGTCCTCCGTGTAGGGTGTGGTGCTGGAGTCGAGCAATTTGCCGTCTGCAGATGCCTTGACTTTGATTAGTGTTTGCAATAGCCAGTCCATGTGAAGCTTAAACAGACAAGAGTGTGTTCCTTGGATAACATTCCAGTTTTAAGGAGCTATGGGGAAGGCCAAGTTCAGTCTATTCTCCCTTTGTGAAGTGCATTGTTGTTAATGTTAGCTAATCTACAAGATATGCCAACTGTCGGGCAAGCAAGATTCCAGGCAGCCCTGTTTGTTTAGGATACGATTGGGCTTTGCAAATCCAATTTAGACATTTTTTTTATTTTTTTAAATCTACCTCAGCCATGAATGTTTAAAGGTGCACTGTGCTTTGTAAGGCAAAGAAAAAGCAACATTTGCAGCAGGCGGTCTCGAGGGTTTTCATCTTAGAGAGATGCTGTCTGGGTATTTTTTTAAAAAATTAACAATAATACTAATAGCAATAGTTTCCTCGCCTGTTAGAAGCCTGAAACTAAAATCTTTTTCCCCACTAAACTTTCCTTTCTCCATGGCACAAATGCACTGATAGGTTATTGTAGGGCTGTTCGTGAACAGTAGATGATGCATACTGGTTTGTTATTCTCGGGCTTTTGGTTTGCAGAGAATTTTACATGCCAGTTTGTTACTATAGGTTGCTCATGAGCAGTGGACATCATGTCTATTTTTGTAGGGTTGCTTATGAGCACAGGGATGCTTGGAAGTTAAAAAGAAAAAAGAGACTTTTCCAATAATAAAACAATACTCTCCACACCCCGCAAAGGGCAACTGGGTCCTCAAGCCACAGCAACAAATCTTTGAGGAAAGATGGGCCACGCCCTGACTTTCAACAGACTTTGTCTCTATCTAACTCTGTGGGAGTACCAACAAGGTAAATTTATTCCACAGCCAAAGGCCCTTCCACTGAGAACACTCCACATCCAGTTCCTCCAGACGTTCATGTTCAGTAGCTGTTATCTTGACCATCCCAGCAGTTCAATGTCTACTAATAGAAGCCAGTGCATATGTCAAAGAGCTGGTGTAATAGCTGCCTGCTCCCAGTACTGCCAAGAAGTGGGCAGATACATTGGGAACAGCTGAAGCTTTGGTAGCTCTATGCAGCATGCATCCAGTCTGGAGGAAACAAAGGCTCACATGACTGTGACAAGGCCCATATCTGAGAGAAACAGCAGCAGTCACCTTACTAGAGATGTTAAAAAAGGTACTTTTGGTCATTAGCTCTACCTGGAAATTCAGTCGCAGTCAGAGGTATGTCTACACTGCAGTGTAAACACGGAGTGTGTAGAACTCAAGTTAGCAGACTTCTTATCCTAGGGCTTGAGCATTTACACTCATTTTTAACCACGCTAGGAACTGGTGAACTCTACATCCCAACCTGAGGCTCTGGCATCTGTACTGCATTATGCAGGCCCAAGTCCAACCACTCATATCCCAGGGTTCCTAATGCCATCCCAAAATGTGGCCGCTCTAGGCCTTTGTTCATGGTGCTGTGTGGGAAAAACTAGACTGTCCACCAAACTTGACTATCCAGAGCACAAAGAAAGTTGGTCTGTGGGAAACTTTTAGTGGACTCCCAGAGCACAAGGGCTCGGACCCTGGGTGCCAACTTGACTTAGACTTGGATCCTCCACCCCCCTAAAGTCTTGGATTCTGGTCTAAGCTCTGGGTTAGCACGATTTGTGTGTAGATGGAAGGGGTTGGGCTTGAGGCTGAGTTTGAATGCTGTGCTTACATTGCAGTGTAGACACACACAGAGGTCCCAAAGGACCCAGAGCTGTAAACCAGTTTAGTAAAGGGTGGACAAATCCCACCCATCAATAGCGTGGACAGAAATTATTCCCAACATACCATCAGGACACTTCCTTCAGTCTACCTATGTCACTTCTGTCTTGTCTGGTTTGAACCCCAGACAACGTGCTCTCATCCAATTCCTTGTCTTGGTCAGACACTGAGGCAGCACAGACGCAGCATTCTGAGCTGAAGTCCATTGAAGTCAAAGAGAGTCTTTCCACTGACTTCAAGGAAGTTTAGATTAGGCCCAATGAAAATGTGACACAGATGTGTGTGAGCCACATGCTGATGAAACCACAGTGCAAACCATCTTACAATCACCCCTATCAGCCTCACCTATGAATCGTGAACAGGCGGAACAGAACCCTACATGACCTTCACATGAAGGAGCATTTGCAGCAGATGAAAAGTTACCTGGAAATTACCTTCTGGGATCTTCACAAGAAGACAGAGTGGAGCCCTTGAGCAGCATAAGCCATCCATTTGTTTGTAAATCTAAAAAGAAAAAAATTGATCAATTTATTTTTTATTCTCCTTTTATTGTTCAGATCCTGGAGACTGCTATTCATCTACTGCCTAAAGTATATGGATGAAGAGGGAAGCACTGGAAAGGATTCCCTTTGCAAACAGGTGATTTGGTTTTTGATAGACCTTCCAGTTCTATTGGCCACAACTTTTGATTTCATGTTTAGTATTGAAAAACTAGTTTCCAATATCTGGCATTTTATCTCTAGAAATGTGATTTTGCTTAAAGGACTCCATTACATACCTCCTGCACAGACGACAACAACATGAAGATACGTCTGGCCAATAGCTAGTGAAAAATACCATCTAATATACAGAGACAAGGTGGGTGAGGTAATATATTTCATTGGACCAACTTGATCCGATATTACCTCACCCACCTTGTCTCTAATATCCTGGGACCGACACTTCTACAACACTGCATACATCGAACAAACAGTCACCCACTTCACAAATGCAATCTTTGTACACATGCTGGGGGAGGGAACAGAGCAATGGTCCTGGCTATAGTCAGCCCTTAACTGTCATTGAGTGCATCATGTGTCCAGCCATTCCTCAGAGCTCTGATAGTGCCACTCATCAGAGTAGCACCTGAACACCTCACAAAGAGTAAATAACAGAACTGGACAAAAAACACGATTTTATTCTGTGGAAAATCAACTTTTTTTTTCAATTTTATCAACATTTCCTGTGGAACATGTTGACTTTTCAGCAAAATATCAAAAATAAAAATAATTTGGCCAACAGCTTTTTGGGTTTGAGGTATTTGGGCTTTTTTTTATTGTTTTGTTTTTAAATGAAATCTCAAACTTTTGCATGGAAAGCAGACGTGTTTTGCTAAATATGTTTTGTCAATAATCCAATTTTTCTGTTGAAAACCAGTTTTGATGGAACACTTTCAGCTATCTCCAGTAAATAACCCAAAATAATAGGCTAATGATCTAATTTTCTCCTTACTACTACTGAAACAAACAGGGTATATATCTATATATCTTCCAGTTCACTTTCTCCTCTCTTTCTCTTTCCTCCTCCTCCTGCTGTTCCTTTTCACTCTCCCTTGTTGCCTATTATGTGTGCCTATAATTAATTGTTCCTATAATAGACATGGGGAGGGGGGAATAGAGCCTGAGGCAACATCCTTAATGTTACCCCACTAACAGCTCCCTCTTACGAGATACTGGATTTTCAAAGCACTGAGTCCACGTTAGAACCCTTTATTTAAATGTACTGTGACTTATTTATCCCTATTCTATGTGTAGGTTTCCTGTTGAGCTCTGTGAGAGTTCTGCAAGGAGAGAACAGGGCTTATTGCCTGGATGGAATCCTACTTTGGGATAACGTTAGCTAAAGATACCTTCCCCTGTTCATTATTACTCTGGCCTCAAACAACATCTTTGTTTTTCAAGGGTTCTTCTGCACATGCTACTTATTGACAATCCTCAGTTCTCACAGTTGGTTGCTGGAGAGATGTATAGTTATGTCACAACCAGAAAACGATGAGTCTGACTCTTATCTCACACCAGTTTTACACCAATGGAACACTGCTGACTTCAATATTTTAAAAAATTTGTCTCAATTTTTCATGTTTTTCCTCAGTTATTTAACCCTTCCCTTCTCCCAATGTTGATGAAAAGAGAAATTTCTGTTGTGTCAAAAAGGCATTTTTTATCAAAAATTATTATTGGTGATAGCTTTTTGACTAGCCCTGAAGACTATTATAACTGATGCCAAACAAATGCTGCATTGGCAGGTGTGTTAATGTGGCTAGGGAGGGGGGACTCTAAAAGGAAAGAACTGAACCAAGATAAATGGATTCCTTTGTGAACAAAAGCACCTCCTAATTGCTTTCTGTGATACCAGGGTGATAGATACATTAGCAAAGTCTAGACCGGATAAAGTTGGAACCTTCAGAAAGGAGACTGGAAACTGAGATATTACTAGGACCACAGGGAACACACTGTTAGAGAAGGAAATTCAGCAATCAGAACTCTGCCAAGATCAAAGTTCTTGGGTGTCTTATATTACCTGAATCTGTTTTCCAGCTTTACTTGACTTCACCTTTCCTTCAGCTGAGTTAAAATTTTGCATCTGAACTTGCTGATTTCTCCTCCCACTTTGTCCTGAAATTTTAATCTAGAAGCATTGAATTATAGACCTTGTGACAAAGTTCCTCCTCTACCCTGGTGGGTCCTGCGCTTATTGGCAGATTTGCTCACCTCAGTGATGTTCCCCACAGTTTGGGTCAACTTCTCCTGTGTCTGATCAGGAGTTGGGAGGTTTGGGGGGAACCCAGGCCCCCCTCTACTCTGGGTTCCAGCCCAGGGCCCTGTGGATCACAGCTGTTTTTAGTGCCTCCTGTAACAGCTGCATGACAGCTACAACTCCCTGGGCTACTTCCCCTTGGCCTCCTCCAAACACCTTCTTTATCCTCACCACAGGACCTTCCTCCTGGTGTCTGATAACACTTGTATTCCTTAGTCCTCCAGCAGCACACCCTCTCACGCTCAGCTGCTTGTGCCTTTTGCTCCCAGCAACTCTCACACACTTCCTCTCCTCTGGCTCCCCCCTCCCTCACTGGAGTGAGCTCCTTTTTAAACCCAGGTGCCCTGATTAGCCTGCCTTGATTGGCTGCAGGTGTTCTAATCAGCCTGTCTGCCTTAATTGGTTCTAGCAGGTTCCTGATTACTCTAGTGCAGCCCCTGCTCTTGTCACTCAGGGAACAGAAAACTACTCAGCCAGTGACCAGTATATTTGCCCTCTACCAGACTCCTGTACCCCACTGGCCTGGGTCTGTCACAGCCTCCTCATTCAACAGGAGGTTTGTAATAGTTGAATTCTTTTAACCGCAGTCGGTTTTGAATCTGGGTTGGTAATTTCCAGGGAACATAAGAACGGCCATAGTGGGTCAGACCAATGGTCCATCTAGCCAAGTATCCCTGTCTTCTGACAGTGGCCCATGCCAGGTGCCCCAGAGGGAATGAACAGAACAGGCAATCATAGTTCCTAACATTGTGTTTGCTTTTTTGACTGTGGCTGCACATTGAGCAGATGTTTTCAGAGAACTAGCCACAATGACTACAAGATTTGTTTCTTGAGTGGTAACAAATAATTTAGACCCGGCCATTTTATATGTATTTTTGGGAGTGTGTTTTCCAATATGCATTGCTTTGCATTTAACAACATTGAATTTCATCTGTCATTTTGTTGCCCAGTCACCCAGTTTCATGAGATCCCTTCACAGTCAGCTTTGGACTTAACTATCTAGAGTAATTTTGTATTGTCTGCCAACTTTGCCACCTCACAGTTTACCTCTTTTTCCAGATACTTTATTAATATGTTGAACAACACTGATCCCAGTACAGATTCTTGGGGGACTCCACTATTTACCTCTCTCTACTGTGAAAACTGACCATTTATTCTTACCTTTTGTGTTCTATCTTTTAATCAGTTATAATATAGGAAAAAACTAGAAAATCTAGTTTAGGACAGGGGTCTAATAAATACGGTCTTAAACCCGTTTAAACCAGGAAACTGGGAAAAATAATTGCATCAATGTCCAGTAAGTTCAGCAAGCGTAGAACAAATTTTTTCAAACTTTGGATGCATCTAGACCAAAATGTATACAGACATTCTGATGTGCTGTATTATAATGACATATATTAGTATTATACTGCTAGCAAAAGTCAGGCTAGCTGTAACCCTAATAATGCAAAATTTATAAAAGCAAAAATTGGGTAAAGCAAATAAAAAAAACCATGTAAAAAGTTGTTATAACCTTATCTAAATAAAATAAAATATAAACTAAAATCAAAATAAGTAAAAAAAATAAATTATCAAAATAATCTATGTATAAACAAAATGCAGCTATTGCTTATTATTGTATATAACAAAAGGTATAAATGCTTGCTATAATTATTTATCTTAAAAAAGACTTGCCATAAAAAATACAACCCTGTGTCCTAGTGCACTCCTTCCCTCTATACAATTATATATATAAAAAATAAAGTATCTAACTCTGCTGCACCCAACCAAAAAATAAAAACTAAGTTTTTCTCCAACAATACCGACTGCTTTTGCTTTTCATTTGTACAACCTTAAATTGATCTACCAGTCTACTCATAGGTGCCGAATCTGTGAGTGCTCTGGGGCTGGAGCATCCACAGGGAAAAAATGGTGGGTGCTGAGTACCCACCAGCAGAGCCCCCTTATTAGTCCCCCTTTCCACCACCAGAGCCTCCCGCCCACCAGTGGGCCCCACCGATCAGTGCCTCCTCCTCCCTCCCCATGCTTCCTGCCCACCATGATCAGCTGTTTCATGGCAGGACGCTCTGGGAAGGAGGACATGACATGCTTGGAGGAGGGGGGGAAATGGGGCAGGGATGGGGTGGAGGCGGGAAGAGGCGGGGTGGGAATGGGGACTTTGGGGAAGGGTTGGAGTGGACATTGGAAAGTCGGCACCTATATATCCACTGTTATATGTAACCACAATTTGAATATGTAACTAACATGAAGTGTAATGTGTTGTGCATTAATGAAACAGAAAAGGTCTTAAACTTGGACTAACTAATTTTGCCTGTGGTGGTAAGAACCATGATTTTGCCTGATTAAAACCCACCTCTGGTAAATACCATGCCATCCCTGATTTGATTTCATGTCAGCAAAAAGGCTCACCAGGTCTCTCTGAATCAGGTTTCTTCCCCCTCCTCTCCTTCTCTTCCTTCAAAGGCCCCTCTGATAATACCAAGAGCCCCTGGGCAATATTACCCATTTATTTCACTGTCTGAAGCTAATTTAAGCAGATGCACTGAGAATGACAAAGCTAAACAGCTTGAAAAATAGGTTTCCAGCCCTTGAGGCAAAAATTGAAATATTTTTTTCCCAAACATCCTGAATAAAACTGCTGCTGAGCTGACAGCTAATTTTGAAATGACTGCATCCCCTTGTTTTAATGTCTAACCAGGTTTAAAGTGAAGGCCTCATGTTTCAGATGCAAAAAAACAACTTGGACAAGAGGTAATTGTACAGGAATTTCTCATTCATGTCAAGTTCCACCAGCCCAGGAAGATGAAACCACCTAGTAAAATTCTCCCATTGTTTACAGCAAATTCATTTTTAAGGGTCATTTTATTCTTGCATTCGGACTGTACTGCAAAATGCTTTAGCCAGTTCAGGGAATTAGAATGCAGTGGAAGTCCTGACCCGTGGTGGTCTCATGGTATTATCACTGACTCCAGCATCTTGGCAAAATTCTAGTTTTCCATCTAGCCCTCCTTCCCCTTTGGTTTGAGTTCTTAACTTCCTTCTCTAAACTGTGACATCATTTTACTCTCTGTACTGGGACTAAAGATCTGTGTTTCAGTCAGGAATGAAGTTATTCCTGCATACAGTTTCCATGGCAGTTTTACACAGCTCTGTCACTTCTCAGAATGGGAGGCATTGTTGAGTGTTAGATTTTTCATAACAGTGGGTCACACAAAACAAGAAATGACCTGAATTTTTACCCAAAATTTGACTTAAACTTTTCTTGAGGGGTTGAAAAAGCATGTTGGTTTGTTTTATTAAATTAGCATTGAGCTATTCTGTCTCCACATTTCTTGGTTCCTGTGACTACTCAGGGAAATTTGCACTGGAATGGATACGGGGTTCTTGTGGAAATCTGATTTCGTCCTCCAACTAACAAAAATTTCAGTCATCCAAACAGGAGAATAAGGAATACCATGTGACTTAGGTGGAGACCAATTACACCTCACACATCACAAAAGGGCAAATAGCCTAAGGAACAGTTAAAGAAATATTTCACAAACAACCCACGTGCTGAAACATGCTTGTGCAAAATGTCTGAAATAATTTCAAAGAACAAACACACTTGTAAAAAAAATCAAAGTCTGTTTGTAGAATATTAACAAGGGTTTACTTCATCAAATATTTAGGATGAATAATTCACCCAGTTTTACTTCTCATTGCCATTCTCTGAATATCTGATGACGCCAGCTGCCTCTCTGGCTGTTTATTGTTATTTGTTTTTAATTAAAAGAGGCTTTAAAATGTTCAGGTGTTTACTGTTCTTCATCATGCAATCAGAGAGCAAATCTCAGCGAGAAAGCAATCTCAATCTATGGAGATAAAGGAAACTATTTAAAAACTACTCTGAAAAAACATTTATTAACATATTTGTGTAATATGGATTAGTATAAAACACGTGTATGTATAGAGATATACACACACATATGAGTGGACACTATATGTAATTTTCTGGCATACCTATCTAAAGTAATCATTAAATCATCACAGATGTATGTGAAATTAATCTAGAGCAGAGAAGTGGCAGGTGAAATTGGCTGGCTTTCATTTCTGCTAATACCAGGGCAATGTCTTTCCCCTCCCCTCGGGGGGCCCTCTGTCTAGAGGAAATCAGGATTATATGCTTCATGTTAATTTATGTCACTCTTTCTGAATATTAGGCCAATAAAGTCTGTAACATGTGGATGGTTTCAGGTGTGAGTGACTGGCAGCTCACCCAGAACTCAGCTGGAACCATGGCAGTCATTTCTCTATAGGCCTTTTCCGGCCTGTCATTCTAATAGAGTTTGTTCAGTTTAGTTGCATTTTAAAATTGCCCAGATGCAAAGTGAGAGGAGGCCCCTCACTGAGTGGACTGTGTGAGAATGTTGCAGCAACAGGGTTGATTAAAACTAACAGGCGATTCGGTACAGGCAGATGGTAATTGTTAGAGATGGGCCGAGCCTTCAAACTGTGGAACTGCTTGAATCAGAACCAGGACCCAAATCTTGCAAATGTTCCCTTGTGTTATATTGGTCAGAAGCATAAAAAAAAAAGAAAAAGAAAACCCCCACTCTGAGTGGGATCTGGATTCAGATTCAAATTTAGTGGCTTGGCACCTTCTCTTGTTAGCAATGAGATTTGAAGGGTTGTTGTTTTGTTTTCATTCCACTGCGGAAAATGCAGGTCATGCCCAACTTCACACCTGATCCCTTTGGCCTCCATTTATATTACCATTTACTGAAGGTCACCACATAAAGATCATGTTATATCACTCCTGCAGGGCCAAGTTTCTTAAAGTGAAGGAGTGAGAGGGAAAAACACTGCAATCTTCATATATCCAGATGGCTGACAAGGACAGCATCAGATGAGAAAGATGCCCAGGGATCTGAGCTGCAGGTAATTTATGTTGCTTCCCCAAGAAGCCACTTGCTGCAGGCTGCTAGAAACAAACTCTGGGAATTTAAACAAACAAAAATATCCCAAAGCACTATTTCATCTGCAAACATGTCACTCATCCCAGATCTGAACACCTTTCAGTATCACAAGGCCCAGCAAACTGGAATACCTCACACTACAATAGGAAATCAATGTCTGGTTTTATTATTCAGCTTCCAAATGAAACCCCCATCCCTTGTCCTTCAGGCAGCTGCCTTTTGCTTCATCAGAGGAGTTCAAGAGAGGGCTGGAGTGAAGGGAAAAAAATAATAATCGATGCTCATTTCACAGTGGGCAAATGTAGGTTAATGAGAGATTTATGACAGCACTCATGTCGGTTCCCTCCTGCACTTTAACTTACAGCACATGAAGGAGATGCTGTTTATGGCCCTCACAGGTCAGATCTGCAATGTAATATTCGTTATGATGCTCTTTTCAAAAACTTCAGTTCAGTCTCTGTGCCAGATTAGAAGAAAGCAGGAAATCAAATGTTAAAAGGCTGTAAGGCTCATGACAGCAATGTCTTGGCCCAAAGAAATCTGGCATGTCTGGACTCCCCATCTTGAGAAGGTTCCCCCCTCCCCCTTTTTTCTTTTCTTTTCCTCGACATCTCACCACTTCCTGGATGGTTGAGTCATTGTGGGCTGTACTTTTATCAGCAATGAAACACAGAGGCACCTTTGACAGCTGCAGAACTGAATACTTGCTTGGAATTTGTTTCTGTAGGGGCTGGTTGTTTTCTTTCAAACAGCTCTTGCATGTACACACACAAAGGAACCTTGGCTCACTGCAGTAAGGAAGTGACACAGGTACGTGCTTGTTGGGGATGTCATCATGGAAGACTGTTGCTTTGTCACACATTAGACCAAGGAGATGATACTGTATGGGATGGCTGAATGCCTACTGCTTTATGTTCCTTTCTGTAGTCCTGATGGGCCACTCCTGAGTGCCAAAGAGTCTGCAGAACAAGAGCAGCATTAAGAATAGCAATTGTGCTTTGGGATCCTTGGATGGAAGTCCACAGGTGGGACAACTGAGGCACAGCAGGGTGGAATGATCTAGGCCAAAGTCACACAGCCAAGGCCAAGCACAGAATCCAGCTCCCACTGACTGATACGCCAATGCTATAGCAACGACCCGTCCTTTGGGAAGCTGCTTGATTGATAGGGTGAAATGTGAAGCCCCAGTTCTGACCAAGTAGATTCAGGAGCTGGCAGCATTACATCGTTCTGTCAAATGATGCATAAACCAGTCTGCATAAAATGAGGATTGAACTGAGATTTCGTCTGCCATGATATATGTTTAACCTGGACAGAACCATTTGGATGGTTTGAGGGTCTGGTTAACTTTCCTTATCACCCCTCACCTCCACTGTTTTTCATTTTCATGCTGCCTCTGCACTTCCTCGTTCTAGCTAATCCTGAAAATGATGAACTAGAGCAAGAAAGCCTTTCCTTCTGGTATTTCCTGCCTGTCAAGAAGCAGGAAGCACCAGAAATCTTGTGAGAAAACCATTTCTCATGAGACTTCTAGGTTCATTTTCTAGGCTCTAGCCCAGATAGTTTGGATCATTTGGACAGAGTTCAGGTTAATATCTGAATTCAGGGAATTTAGCTGGACTTACAAATCTTTTGAGGTTTGGACATCACTCCTGGGCTTTCCCCACAGTTTATTAAATTTTCTTTCATTGTATCTCTCATGCATTCTTCAGCTCAATCAGTTTCAGGACTATGAACCAGTTTGTGTCATCTGATAGATGCAATCTACCCCCAGTGAGGGTGGTGCATGGTATCTAGAAGTGGTTAGGTAGCAAAGGAAAGATATTTGTAAATGAAATAACTTAGTTTGGGTTGCTATGGTTAATGGGGGTTATGCTATTTGAGAGTAGAGCTGGTTGGAACATTTTATTGAAACAGTTTCGTATTGAAAAATGTTGTTTATACGGAACTGAATATTTTTGCAAAATCATATAAATGTCGATGAAACTTCATTTAGAAAAAACTGGAAAAAAGTTTTGAAAATGTCAAAACATCTTGTTTCAACATTTTTGGCACAAGATTGGTGAGACCCACTTATCCAAACCCCCTAGTCAGCTTTGAAAAATCTCAGTCATTACCTTTTGCACTGAGTTGGTTGAAATGTATTTCACTTCTCTCTCTCTCAGGCCTGGTCTTCATTGCGGGGGGTGGGAAGGGAGAAGAGAAGGATCGATCTAAGTTACGCAACTTCAGCTACATGAATAACGTAGCTGAAGTCGATGTACTTATATCTACCCACCGTGGTGTCTTCACTGCAATAAGTCAATGGCTGACGCTCTCCCGTCAGCTCCACCTGTGCCTCTCACCCTGATGGAGTCCTGGAGTCGACGGGAGAGTGCTTGGTGGTCAATTTATCGCGACTAGACTAGATGAAATAAATCGACCCCCGCTGGATCGATCGCTGCCTGTCAATCCAGCGGTTAATTTAGACAAGCGCTCAAACAGTGTGCATTTCAAAAGCAAAGAAAGACTGAGGCCCTGATCTACACTACTGTGTTAGGTCAACGCAAGGCAGTCTACACTTAAATTTTGCTCCAGCCAATGTGACTGTCCTGCTATGCTCACTTAATAACTCCACCTCCACGAGCAGCATAGAGTCCGGGTCGATGTAGTTTGGGTGATGCAGAGTCAGTGGAGACACTGAGTTGCTTATGTTAACTGTTACTGGCTTTCAGAAGTCATCTCTCAACGCCTCACATTGACAGCATAATCGACACATATGCCACTGGTGAGGACGCGCATCACCAACATAAGGAGCAAGGCGAAAACACGCACAAGTGATGTAATTACTGTGGCCGCTGTATGCCAGTGTAAATTAGGTTAACTCATGGCCTCAAATTTTGTTGCAGGGGTCAATAACAATAAAACAGAAGTGAACTGCCAGTATACTTCTTGAAATAAAAACAAAGCTCTAGAAAACAAACTCCCTCAGACATCGCTCAACGTTCCAACTCCTTGATTAAGTAGAATTTCTTAGAACACACTTTTAAGACCCTTTTCATTTTACTCATCTCATGTGTCCATATGTAGGCCAGCCTTTCCTTGCTGCCACATATCATTAACGAAGGAGACATAAGTCAGGTGTATCCTGCAATATCCTCTCAGCTGCTCTCATTAAAAGTCGCTCTCCTTCCTTATCTGTTTGACTTGAAACAAAGCATACACTAGTCAGGTGTTCATTATCCTGATGATGTTCAAATGACAACTAGTTTATTCTCTTGCCTGCATCTCCAGGAATTGCATTAATAATGATACTTGTCTGCAGCAGAGATGCTTTGTAGAAACTGAGCGTCTGTCATGTGGGCACTTAATTACATCTTCTTAAAAGGAGATAATTAGGATTGCATGTAAAAGATTGCTCCAGGGTTAAAAATGTATTTCAGAATTAGTTTTCCAGTTGGGTAAGACTTTTAATTTTAGTTTCAGTAACCAAATTGGAGGAAACTGTATTGATCTGACAGACCTGATAAGACAGATGTTTAAAAGGAGAGATGCTGTCTATTGAACGGTCTCTCAAGCACTAGCCAACATGATATTCAGTGGTAAAAAAGAAAAACATAACATGGATGATGATGATATGCACAGCAATGACGGAACCTATTGCTCTGTGTGTCTGTGTGTATATATATATATACATATGTATATGTGCGCATATCAGGATCATCAGTTTATGCTGCATGGAAAATAAAATTCTTGACCTTTGGCTCCAGAAACACAAGTCTCTAACTCAGGATGCTAAGGAGAAGTTCTGATCATTTACCCACTAGATACTAATATAGGACTACATTGTAAAGCAGGATTGTGAAGTAATGCACGCACCAACACACACAACTACATGTGCATACAATCCTCAGCTTGCATATGCATGTAGTGAGATATCTGTATCTGATAAAAGGGTGGGCATACTGTTGCATGCACACATTTTTGGCGATTCGACCTGTAGACAGGTGGCTGCTCCCTCATGACCAGGAGTGGCTCTGTGATGCCCTGCCTTACTTTCCCCTCCTGCTCAGGGCCCACTAAGAACTCAACACAGTCCAAAAGGTAACTAAAAACACTCCTTCTGGGGTCCAATATATGTATTCCTTCCATACATTGGCCTTCCAGGCCCCAACCCCAGTTCAGTGTCACTCTTCCTGAATCAGGAGCACCCAGCCTGCCTTCCCAGAACTGGGAGCAGCTCCCTGAAGTCTTGCTCTTTGGGAATCAGGAGTCCTCAGCCCTCTTTCCTGGAGCAGGTCACCACTCATTAAACTACATCTGCGTCTTCAAGTCTGCTATAGCTGCCCAGACTTCTGTCCTGTCTGGAACTCGCAGTCCTTGTAGATGGGATAGTAAGCTCCCATTTGAGCTCTTTTCCCCAGGGACTCCCTCAAGAGTCTGTTCTTTCCTCTTCTATCATCCCCAGGCCTGAATTAATCACATAATCAAAATGCTGCTCCCAACTGGAGAGGTGAATTGATCTTCTCACAGATGGAGCTCATGTCCCTTTTCCTTTTAAAGGGTCCAGCCACCCAGCCTTTAAAGATGACAGGTTGGGAATATTCTGTTCAGCAGAGGCACAGACTGTTTTAGGGTGATCATATAGCAAGTGTGAAAAATTGCTTAATGGGCAGCAGGTTTTAAACAAATAAAAGGAAGTTCTTCTTCACACAGCACACAGTCAACTTGTGGAACTCCTTACCTGAGGAAGTTATGAAGGCTAGAACTATAACAGAGTTTAAAAGAGAACTGGATAAATTCATGGAGGTTTAGTCCATTAATGGCTATTAGCCAGGATGGGTAAGAAATGGTGTCACTAGACTCTGTTTGTCAGAGGGTGGTGATGGATGGCAGGAGAGAGATCACTTGATCATTACCTGTTAAGTTCACTCCCTCTGGGGCACCTGGCATTAGCCACTGTCAGTAGACAGGATACTGACCTGGATGGACATTTGGTCTGATGCAGTATAGCCATTCTTATGTTCTTATTGGGACAGGAGGTAGGGCAGTGTTTCCCAAACTTGGGACCCCACTTGTGCAGGGAAAGCCCCTGGTGGGCCGGGCCGGTTTGTTTACCTGCCCCATCTGCAGGTTCGGCTGATCGTGGGTCCCACTGGCCATGGTTTGCTGCTCCAGGCCAATGGGAGCTGCAGGAAGAGGCGGCCAGTATGTCCCTCCCCCCTCGTTGCTTCCCGCACCTCCCATTGATTTGGAGCAGCAAACTGCGGCCAGTGGGAGCCGCAATTGACCGAACCTGTGGACATGGCAGGTAAACAAACTGTCCCGGTCCTCCAGGGGCTTTCCCTACACAAGCGGAGACCCAAGTTTGGGAAACACTGGGGTAGGGAATAATAGGCGCCTATATAAGAAAAAGCCCCAAATATTAGGACTGTCCCTATAAAATCAGGACATCTGGTTACCCTAGACTGTTCCCACACACAAGCCAGCACAGCTTCTATATGAAGAGTCATTTGAAGTAGGTAGGGAAAAATGATCTTTGTAATTTTTGAACTGTTGTATGTTTGTTAAAAGCTGGACTTTCTAAAACAGCTGTTTGCCTCCTTCTCAGGATCATTTATCCTTGCAGTTCTCTGGGTCTTTCTCTGCTGATGTTTTCCAGCTCACCTCTGTCATATTTAGTTTTCACATCAGCTACAACATCATTATTTTTTAGCTGACCAATTCCTCTCTAAAAGCAAATCACTTTTATAGCCTTTTGGAAATTAACCCAAAGGAGTGGCTGCAGCAAATGTGTGAACATATCTGGAGAAATACTTCTCTGGAATATAAAACATAATAATATATGCAGATTTTCTAAAAGACTGAAAAACCTCTATTCCCCAAAACAGGCTATTTTGTCCTCTAAAAACAGAAAAATAATATAAGCAGCACAATATCCATCCAAGCCAATTTCAGTATTTGGAAATCAGAAAATGTTGGAAATTAGAGAAAGGAAATGAAAAAAGAAAACCCTGTGTGTACTTCCAGTTTAAAAATTTCCAGAGCATCTGTCAGCATAATATTTAACACAGGTATGATAGGCTAGATTAGAGTTTTTCAAATTATTTGTTGCAAATAATATTCATTTCAATTTTTGCTCTGTTCCCCTTATGGGACCTATTTATGGACCAGTCCTGTTTTCTTGTTAAAATATTCATTATTTGAACATATTCACTGAACAGTTTGAACAAACAATAGCCGCCCTATTGGTGTGTTTGTGAACTGCTCACTTTATATTTTTGTTAGTCAATATTTGCAGTGTTTATTGGTCATCTAAATCACATGATACTGTTTCTGCTCCCTGATTGAATGACTGAAACTCTTAGAAGTAGAGAATGACAAACAGGAAATCACAAATAATGCACTTTCTGGAGCAAACTTGTGGTTGAATAAAAATTGGTAAAAATCATAAAATGTATTATATTTGTGACTACTTCCATGAATATCTGGAGATTAGGCAAGTGCTCATGAGTAATGAATTATATAACCTTAGAAATCATCGCCCACCAAACTTTGCAGTCTATTCTATGAAAGCATTCATGAATTAGTTTCTTAAATTCTCTACCTGCTCTAGCTAACAGAATAATAAAGAGAGCGCTTGGGCTGGATGAATCAGTTTGGAAAAACAAAGACAAAGAACAGATAAAACTTTACCCAGATCTTGAATCAAAGACTTCCTTTGGTTACATACAGGTAACTCTTAAAAAAAAAACACACAAACCTAATTTTCAATTTTGCTAGCGAATTTCCTAACCCCCAACCCAAGCCCCTCCAAATTTTGAGGGAGATCTAGAGCCAAAATGTATGGCTTTTCCACATCTGGAGAAAGGGCTAAATATAAAATCCAGATTAAAACACTCCTGAACTTTGGCAAAGTTTGCATCTAGGTCTAGATCTAAAACTTTGTCTTTTCTGGCTCACCTCCAGTTTTTGCCTGTCTCTCCGTTTCTGTTTCTTGGCAGAAACAAAAGTGGAAGTGCCAGCATTATGACAGTTAAAGTTTGTTTTCAGAGCTTTGCTAATTCAGGTGAAATTGGGAGGAGTGAGAAATCTCAGCCTGAAGCCTATTTTCATGAAATTTCCATTCCAGCTTTGCAGGCTTTGGAAGAGGTTCAGATAATTACTCCAGTTTTCAGGTGCTTAGCAAACAGAACTAAACCTTTGATAATAGTTCCAACTTCCACCAGCCCAAGACCTTGTCTTACTCTGTGCAAACTCATCCAAATCTCACTGAAATCAGTGGAAGTTTTGCCAGAGCAAGGACTGAGCAGAAACTGAGTAAGGACCTGAGAATTTGGTTCATCCTTATTAGATTTGGTACACCACTGTGCCAGACCTGATTTTAAACCTTTTGCATGTTCATATTGGCCATGATGCAAAGCCCACTGAAGTCAATGGGAAGACTCTCTAACACAGTGGTTCTCAACCAGGGGCCCAGGGCTCTCTGGGATGGCCATGAGCAGTTTCAGGGGGGCTGCCAAAATAAACCAGAGAGCAGGCCAGCATTAGACTCCCTGGGGCTCAGGGCAGAAAGCCCAAGCCCAAGTTGCGTGGGGCTGAAGCCAAAGCCCAAGCAACTTAGCTTTGCAGGGCTCCCCTGAGTAGCCCGGCTTGCTACCCCCTAATGCCAGACCTGGTTTTAATCTGGGCCATAGAGGTTTTTATAGCATATTGGGGGAGCCTCAGAAAGAAAAAGGTGGAGACCCCTGTTCTAACTAATGGGCTCTTGCTCAGGCCTATTCTACCTGGGATGGGAAAAGAAGCTGTCCCAGGGAAGTTGAATATTGCAAGAATTAAAGTGCGCTTGGGTTTGGGAGAGAGATTTTTAATTTTTTTCTTGTCTTCTTATTCATTTCAAACATTAACTAAAGAATTCACTAGCTGATTATAAGCAAACTTTCCACAAGACTTTTATATGCATGAACCCAAATATTGTATCTAGTCAGATTCCTGCCACATTATTAATATGCATTCTGTTTACAACCCCTCAGTTTGATGGAAGACATTGCTTGCTGTGTCAGTAATATAGAAGAGCTGGCCAGCACCCATGAAATAAATGCAGGTTAATGTAAATTCCTTCAGAGCTGTGCCTACAAAATGTTTATTCAAGCACTCAAGATAGTGTGTATGGACGCAGAGCAGGTCGTGAACAAGTCACTTACAGCGCTTCTTAGCAGAGGTTCCAATTAAATCATTTTAATGATAACATAAGCTGTGGTGGAGTAGAACCCATTGTAGAAAATGCAGAGCATACCTTACCCTTATGCTTAATGTACCATTTCCTAACCATAAAGCTTGATTTGGCATTTATTTGTCCTTAGGATGAGGTGATAAACTGAGGACCATTCTATCCATCTCTGCTGGCTACCCCCAGCTGAAAGTTAAAGATCCCATGGCATATTTTGATTAGGCAGAATCCCTGGTCTCTCTTGTTTTAAAAGGTTCTAAAGTCTGAGGCTGTGTGTAAACTATTATAGGGCCTATGATGATGGCCACAGTTGCCTGCACTACCAGTTTATCTAAGCCATTGCTTTTAAAGTGCCCTAATACTACAAAGCACGGGATGAAATCAAATTCTATTCACTCACAACTGGTTTTTATTTTGGGACTTTAGAACTCTACAAACTTTTTCTCTCTCTTATAAACCTAAGGGGACACTGAGAATGAAAGATTGCTTTCCTCTCTTTAACAATACCAGACTTTAACAGCTAGGCACTGGAAAAATAATGCCATATCCAATGACAGCATACAGTCCAGCTTTAAACTTTTGAGAGTCAGGAGCACTTAAAGTACAGCATTATGACTTTTTCTTTGTTTATTTGTACTGAGGTAGCACACAGAGGAATCAGTCAAGGATCAGGCCCCCATTGTTCTAGACACTATACACATGTATAATAAAATACAGTCTCCACCTCAAAGAGCTTACAATCTATAAAACAAGAGAAAACCAGTGGGCACAAGAAAACAGATACAGGAGGCACAAGGTAGCAGGGAGACAGTTATTATTAGTGTAACTGGCAGCAATCAAAGCACAGCAACTGCCTAACCATCGTCAAGTGTTTTGTAGAGATCAATGCTCAGGTGAAGAGATTTCAGAAGAGATTTAAAGGAACATAATGTAATGGCCTTGCAGATAGCTCCTCGCGTGCATGAGGGAGAAAGTAGGGTAGATGCTCTTTTAACTTTGTCTATACACCCAAATAAATAAGTGAATCAACAAGTAATAATAATAATGCCTAAGAGATCATTATTTTTCATTACATTTTGAGTTTGTTTCAACATGGTACAGGTACAAAGTTAGCACCTATCAGTGAAAGGTGCTGTAAACAAACAGTGATGAGCTGGACATAGAGTGAAGGGGAAGTGGTCCAGCAGTAGGGATAGCATTGCTGTGGGGGGGAAAAACATTTATATGGTACCCAAAGGATCCCAAAGGGCTATCTCTGTGCCAGATCTCACTTCAGCTCACCTGCAAGCTGAGCTGGACTTTGGACAGACATGTAAAATGTATAACTGTATCTTCAAGTTTTGGGTAACCCAGTTTCCATAGGACATTGTTGGTCTTTGAAACAGACACATAGCAGGCATATGGGTTCTTCTGAGCTGGTTTCAATCATCAATCTTTTTCTGTTATTCTCACTCTCCTCCTTTTGTTCTGGTGTTCACATTTCCCTCTGACTTTAATTCAAGTTGTCCCGTCTAAAGCTGATGACTGAGCTTGGCAGACTTGTCTTGCTCTAAAAGTAAAAAAAAGAGGTATCTCGACAGGCAGATTTCCATGACAATCCATCTGTAAACCTGGAGTCTGGCAATCCATGCAACTCCTGCACCCCCTTAAACTTCCACGTTAACCAGCATGAGGGCGTGTAACAAATGTCACAAGAGAACAGCCCAATTGGCCTGTAGGTAGCATAACCATATAGAAGGAACGACAATTTTAAAGGCCTAGGTCACTGTGCTCCTTAAGTTTCCTTGTATTATCACTCTAAATCTGGCCATGCTCACCATGACTGATCTAAAATATTCCATTTTTATTAGTTCCAGGCCACTAAATATGATTGCTACAGCTGCACAATGTAGCAGTGCCAAATCAAAGTCTGAAACTGATGAACTAATACAGCACATCTTAAAGACCTGTTGAAGGAGGAAAATTAGGCTATTCCAGTCTTGGAAATTCCTCTTGGAAAGTTTGGAACCACACAGTCCCACCCCAAAATAGTACCTGATCTTTCAGCCCCATTAAAAATAGAAGCTGGGGATGTTCTCCAACTCATCCCCCAAGCTAAGTAGCAGCGTTCAGGGGTCATCTCTGGCTTCATAACTGTTTTGCAGCTGTAAAGATGCTCATCTACAGAGACATTACAGGTAACTGTCTCTGCAGTCTGAAGAATGTCAGGATTTACTGCAGTCCTCCTCCCCAGCATATCATATGGTTTCAGTGTCCGACCGAGTAAACGTGAAGCTCTGGAAAACTCGCACATAAATGAAGGTTGGGTGACAGTCCCGTTTACCCCCAGGTGTCATGCTAGTTTTTCTCCTCTCATCATTCTTTTAGGCATGACATATTTCTGTGATAAGGGCCTTCCCTTGCTAGAATGTAACAGTGTGATTTCTCTTTCTCCATCAGAGAACTGTAAATAAGAGAATTAGCTAAATGCTCACAGCTTGCATGCGTTGTATGCCTTTTTCTGAAGTCACCCCTTCTCTGAGCATGGCTTGGCAACTCTGGTCAAAATATAAGACACTTGGGAGAGAAACTATCATTATTTCTAGCTAGCTCGCATCATTTGGTGCATAGGCTTTTCTTTTTTCCTCTTGTATCTGCCGTGCCTTTATGCTTTGCTCTCCTGAGATCATGATTGAAGGACTCACAAGGACTAGGAGGTTAAACCTAAACCATTACAAACTGTGGCTTATATAAACTTCACCATATGTCCTTTTGGAATGCCACCTATATTTCAAATCGAAGGCTTGTGTGCAACTGCTCATACTTTCAAGTCTTCGGTCCAAAAATGGTGGACTTGGTAAGATTGTTTCTCTGCTCTGTCACCCATACAAGGCTACTATAACTAGTCTCTCTACCGCATCAAAGCCAATCATAACACTGCTTGTTTGCAACAGCCTACGTAGGGCACCTTGAAGAATTGGCTGCTAAAAAGGGCTGTCATAAGGAGGGTGTGGTCTATTTACGAAGGTGCAATCAGTTAAATGTATAAATCACAGGTCTGAAATGTTATTGTAGAATCAAATTAGCTTTCTTTTTCTTAAGGGGCAAGAAACGTTGGGTAGCTGGAAGGAGCCTGTTGTCTGTTTCTGCCTTGCCTTGTCAGGATTAGTAGTACCTGCCCGGGATCTGCAGTGTTGACCAGGGCTGTCAATTAAACTAAACACATGTAAACGTGGCTCCCAGCCAAAAACACAAAACCTGCCAAAAACTAAACACAGAAGATCTGCCTAGTTTCAAAACAATCGTGCCACCGCCATGAGAACTGTGTGCTTACAGTTCTGCTGTAATCCATGAAGAGAGTGTGCAAATTTCTAGGCAATAGACCAGAGCACTAAAGCCTAGTCAACCAGCTATCAGGTGCTTTTACTCTAATTTTGAGAAACTGCAACTTTTTTGAATAACGTTTATTGAAATGATTCCTCACCTGTACAGGCCACACACGTGCCTGTGAAGCTATGAAAGATCCAAAAACATCCTATTCAGATAAGGCCCAGGGAACTTGTTAACAGACCCAGGACATTTACTTAGCTTGAGGAAGTGGCTTTGGTTTGTGATGATCCACCAGGGGAGCTAAAGAGTTAATGAAGTCAGCATAATTAATCAATTAATTAAGGGGAGTTTGTTGTGGGTGCGGCTTTCTCTATCCTGTGGAACTCAGTTTGAACTGGAAAAAAAAAAGTGTTAGCCTTTCTTGACCATAAATGGCATTTCTGATTCACTTAACTTTGGGGGACCCTTACTTGTGAAAGGCACAAGGTTTTATCCTGTGCATTCCTTTGGAGACCGTTGCAATAAATGTTTATAATTCCAGATGAGAGAGGAAGATTGCTCTTGTTGTATGTTATTTTTCTCCATTTAAGGTGCGGGCCTGCCACCTTCATTTGGAGTCTCTTCCTCTATGTCCTGGCTGCTGAAATTTCTAGCTATGAGAACTAGAGGGAGAGACAATAGACTGTAGAGGGCTTGCTTAAAATCTCTTGGCTTCTATAGAATAGGAAACATCCCTCCGACTGGTACACTGATATCGGCTATAAAAGAAAGACAGCTTTCAGATAGCAGATCATCAATCTATTAATGACACCCATGGAGCGTAGTCACCTTGAAATGATGTTTCGAGTCTAAAAGGAGAAGAAGAGGTTTGGTTCACTGAAGCTGGAAGCAAATCAACCTCTACACAATTGTCCTGGAAGTTTCAGTTCCACAAACTTAAAGTTCTAAGGGGAACATCTCAAGGGTATCTTGCTTGTGGGAGTCATGAAGGAAATGGAGATGACTGAGGTTCTCAGAGTAGAGCTGACCAAACAGCTTTCACCTGTCTTCATGAACCACCAAAGTTTAATTTCAGTGGGTTTGTATTTGGATGCAAATTGCCCTCATTACTCTAATGAAATGTTCATCTGCTCAATAGTAGTAAGGAATCTGGAAAAAAGAAATCGCAAGTGAATAACAATAGAAGGGTGAAGGACTATATAGGCAACATATAAATAGTATTTTAATAGCATGGCACAGGCAGCTATGTGCTGTAGTTGAGATGCAGTCTGACTCTTATGTCCCTGATTTACAAAGGCTAGAAAGTCCTATATTGTCTTCTTCTGGTCTGTAAATCATCCTTCAAATCTACAGCTCGAGAGGAAATATGCCTTTAATTTTCTTTTTAAAATGGAAACCAAACAATGGTGCCCACACACATTCTTCTCTGTTAAACTAAAGTTGGTAAAGCCTATGACAGCCAAGGTTTTCTTCTACCAGAGATATCCATTTGCCTTTCCAATTAAGTTTAGATTCTGTCCAGAAATATGCCAGAGCTTTGCTTAAGCAAGAATCATATACTCTGGCTTTCATCATTGTCCTCTGAAATCTGGACTGAGAGAAGTCAACAATACATTGGAAAGAATAGATCCAGAGGAAGAAATATCAAAATATTAACAATATGAATATTCATAATAAAACATCTTACATTCATCCAATGCCTTTCTCCCTGAAGGACCTTAAAGCACTCTACAAACTAGGTTGTATATATAGTGGAACTGCTTCACCCTCCCCCCCCCCGTGAAATGCAGCCATCTCTGGGGTGGAAAGTGGCAATTGTTTAACAACAACATTACAAAACAGTGTAAGACAGGGAGTGAAGAATTAAAAACACATCCAATTAAAATTCAGCCAAGGCAGAGGACTTCCACCTCTTTACTCTGGCATTTCTGTGACAGAGGAAGTGATTCCAAGGTTTATACTTTCCTTATAAAGTCTGTAAAGTCCTTGGAGATCCCTTGAGAAGTAATTTACTAAATACCAGGGTGGACTTTCCTGGCTTAAAGTGGCTCAACCCTCACAGAATACTTCATTCATTGACTTGGTCTGAAAGTTTCTCTCCAGGTTGACAAGTCCTTAGTCTGGGGGTCACAAAGAGGTTACACCTTGCTCTTCCCATCTTGCTGAATGGGAACAGTGGGGCAGTACCAGTAAGAAATAGGTTGAACACCCCTGGTGTAAGATATTTGTCCATACAAGGTTATCTATATGACACCAATCACTCCCATATGTATTTTATGATGTTATTGCTAGAAAGCTCGTGAGCATCCACTCAACACACAGCCTTTCTAATTCAATCACTAGCACCAAGGCAAACCAGAGCCTTCCTCTCAACACAGAGTCACAGTCCTTGAAGTGAGGAATCACAGAAACAGTGAGCTGTGGTCTATACTGTTTCCCTGCCTCTCCCAGAGCAATTACAAAACTTGCATTTGCTCTTTTTTACTCTCCTGCTGCACGGCCCACACCCCGACAGAGGATTTTTGAGTGATCGCTTTGGGGTGTATCACGTACCCAGCCCTCATTCTCAGAACACCAATCAGCCAGTCATGTGTTTATCAATGAGCAGAACAGTAGGTCGGGCACTTCAGGAGTCACCCACCTTTCTTCTGCAGCCGCCTCAAATGTTGTTTTGTTTTGTTTTACTTAGTTCTGAAATGTGTTTTCGATAAAAACATGGGGTTTGTGTTGACAAGAGGAATGTTGGAGCAGACCACTGGCATTTCATTGCAGCCACAAGTGCTACTTTCGAGGGGTCCCCGGGGGTCAATTCCACCCAGCAAGAATCCTGGTCGTCGTCTTCTGCAGCAGCCTTCAGCTAAGTGTATCCACCGAGCTACTGTCGTCCAAGCAGTGAGATCTTAATTGTTTAAACAGTCCCCGTTGACTCAAATTTGCTATATTTACAAGCATAGTATTTAGAGCCTCTCTTCCCTGAGTCATCCCTTTCTGTCTTCTAATGTTACTCTGAAAGGGAATAATAGGGGTACTGGTGCTTCCTTGCTTTCTTTCTTGTAAATATCTCAGCAGGGTGTGTTGAAGACCTTGGCAAAAGCCCAGCCTGGGAGGATGGATGTGTAACATTACCCATGGGATCACACCTTAGGAGTGCTTCAAGAGTGAGCTACTGCCACCTGGAGAGCTTGCCTGGGAGTTCAAAAGACATTCTTCCTGGAAACATAGTTTAAAAAAAAATGAGGACCTCCAGGCTTGAAGCCCCCTCTGCCCTTTTATAGTAAGCAAGTGCTCATCTGAAAGGTTGGGAGTCCTTCCTCTTCGCACCCTGAAAATGCTTTGGGTTGGAAGCACTGTCCCTGCTCAGACAGAGGGCAGCTCATGCTGTAACCGGTGAAAAGGTGTGGAGAGGGCCACTCTGGCCTGCAAAAAGTTGCTCACCAGAACAACTGCGATAGCGTCTGGAGGCTTCCATCAGCTCAGTTCACCTGCACACCCCCATACTGATGGGCTGTACTTAAAAGGCCAGCTCCACTGAAGTGCAGTGCCAAGACTCCCATTGACTTCAATGGCCTTTAGAGTGGCCTTGAGTCAATTGCCCAAGGTCATGCTTAGACTGAGTGGCCAAATCAGGAATAGTTCCCAAGAATCTTTTCTCCCAGTTCCCTGCTATAGCCACTAGCTAGCTGGCTTGCTAAAGAACCTAGGCCCAGATAACCCCTCTTCCTGCTGAGAAACCCATGGGATAGGAACGTAAGAATGACCACACTGGGTCAGACCAATGGTCCATCTAGTCCAGTGTCCTGTCTTCCAACAGTGGCCAATGTCAGGTGCTTCACAGAGAATGACCAGAACAGGCAGTCATTGACAGCCTCCATCCCCTGTTGTCCACTTCCAGCTTCTGGCACTAGTGGTTTAGGGTTGCATTCCTGACATCCTGACTAATAGTTGTTGATGGACCTGTCCTCCATGAACTTATCTAATTCTTTTTTGAACACAGTTATACTTTTGGCCTTCACAACATCCCCTGACAATGAGTTCCACAGGTTGACTGAGCATTATGTAAAGAAATACTTTATTTTGTTTGTTTCAAACCTGCCGCCTATTAATTTCATTGGGTGACCCCTCATTTGTGTGGTATGGGAAGGGGTAAATGACCCTTGCTTATTCACTTTCTCCACACCATTCATGATTTTATAGACCTCTATTGCAGTATTTCTCAACTTGGGACCCCACTTGTGTAGGGAAAGCCCTTGGTGGGCCAGGCCAGTTTGTTTACCTGCTTACCAATGGGAGCTGCGGGAAGCGGCGTGGGTCGAGAGATGTACTGGCCGTCGCTTCCAGCAGCTCCCATTGGCCTGGAGCAGCGAACTGCGGCCAGTGGGAGTCACGATTGGCTGAACTTGTGGACACGGCAGGTAAACAAACCGGCCCAGCCCACTGGGGGCTTTTCCTACACAAGCGGCGTCCCAAGTTTGGGAAACACTGCTCTATCATATCCCCGCTTACTATCCTCTTTTCCAAGCTGAAAAGTCCCAGTCTTTTAATATCTTCTTATATGAAAGCTGTTCTATATCCTTCATAATTTTTGTTGCCCTTCTCTGTATCTTTTCCAAGTCTAACATATGTTTTTGAGCGGGGCTGACCAGAACTGCATACAGTATTCAAAATGTGGGCATACCATGCATTTATATGGAGGCATTATGATATTTTCTGTCTTATTGTCTATCCCTTTCCTAGTGGTTCCTAACATTCTGTTAGTTTTATTGACTGTGGCTGCACATTGAGCAGATTTTTTCAGAGAACTATCCACAATGAATCCAAGATCTCTTTCCTGAGCGGTAACAGCTAATTTAGATCCCACCATTTTGTATGTATAGTTGGGATTATGTTTTCCAATGTACATTACTTTGCATTTATCAACAGTGAATTTCATCTGCAGTTTTATTGCCCAATCACCCAGCTTTGTGAGATCCCTTTGTACCTCTTGGCAGTCAGCTTTGGACTTAACTATCTTGAATAAGTTTTGTATTGTCTGCCAACTTTGCCACCTCATTGTTTAGCTCTTTTTCCAGATCACTTATGATGGATGGGGTCTAGACAGGCAGGAAAACTCAAGAGGTTCCCTTTGCTGAGCTTCATGTGAAACATCCAATGTAGTGCAAGGGACTTGTTGCCCCCGGAGATCTCACAATTCCATAGATCCTGAGGGGATAAGCATACCCCACCAGATCAATTCACCTATTCAGATCCACAGAGGCAGGAGACATTCGCATGCATGGCTCTGTCTCCTGTGGCTTCCCCTAAAGCAGCAGCTATGCTGCCAGTAGTTGGATTTCCCTGCAGTTTCACAGTATCAGTCATAGAAGGAATTCAGGGAATGTTAATGCTGAGATAACCATGGGGCAAGAAGGAGTTGATGATGCAAGAGGGAGGCCACACCCCCGATCCACGCACTCCAAGCCCCATCCCCTGGAATCCTGTGGCGCCCCAGCAGGGTTCTAGGGAAAAAATGAAGATAGGTATGAAATTGGCATCTCCCACATTCTGCATGGGCAGGAGGAAATCTGCAAGTGTGTGGTCCCCGTCACTCAGGGATCCCAGAGAGATGGTCTGGGTGCCAAGGAGCATACCTACATGGAGGACAATAATTTTAATCCTAAAATTAATTGCCACTGTGTACACCCATAAAATGTAAAATATTGTTTAAAAAACAGAATTTATTCTTTTAAATAAATATTTTGCTATGGGTCTAAAAATCAAAACAAAAGACACTTCCAAAGAAATGCACAAACCTAAATAGTAATAATAATCATAACTCCAAATGCCTTCTTGATTTCAAGCACACTGAATTTCCACTTCTCAGTTTGTTATTCCTCTTCCCTTCAGTACACACTGCCACAGTGCAGCAATAATGGGAACAAAATGAATGCTTTCGATAACCAAGTCAAATACTCAGGCAAGCCTGAGTTCATTTATTGTCCATCTGCTCTGACGGAGTCCACAATCTCAAATAGAATCAAGTCCAGGTGGATACAACTGCGCTTGACGTGGGCCCCTGTAACATGGAGCTAATCAAAATCCTGGAGCAGGGGAGTGAAGAGGAGGGAGAAAACAAAAGGAACCCAGCAAATAAATATAAATGCATACTTTGCTATCCTTTAAATAACCTTGCAGCTGAAACATGAAAGTGCTCAGATAAGCCACCTCTTCTGAGCAAACCCAGCTAACGCAGTGTGCAGATTTAACTTGACAGGTTTTTCAATAGGCTAGTATTCCATAGCTTTGCATATTGTCTGCAGCTGGACATTGCCAATGGTCTGGAAAATAATATCTTCTCAAACGTCACCTCCTCCCCTCTCCTTTTTCTTGTAAGCATCCATATTATTAATAGGAGGCAGCTGGTTCCTATTAATGTTGGGAAACAAGGTCTATCTCAGGAATTATGGTTTAAATTGACTTGTAGACTGGGGGAATTAGCCAGCTGCACCTGGCCTAACATGGATATTTTCAGCCATACTAATCATAAACAGGGCTTTGTTCTTGTGGTGTCCACTTGGGTCTCTCCCTTTTTTCTTTGGAGAGTGAAATATATATATCACCCGTTTACAGAATTAATCAGGAAACTGAGTACCTTGCCTCTCTGGAAAGTGTGTTGCATGTTTGTCTGGTTTTTAATCAAGGTCGTTAGATTTGCATCAGAACCAGAGTAGGTCTTATAGCTTTGCAGAGGAAAGCTTGGTAGTAGGGGGCATGAGTTCTTTGGCAAAGAAGTCACTACTAAGCAATATCCTGATGGCACAACTGAGGAGTGAAATGCAATATGGGGAGGGAGGGCTATGCACTACACTAAAATGGGAGAGAAAGAGAATGTTAGAATTCAAAGCAAAAATCCCAGTGTGTTGCAAATCACTCTTACAAACGTTTCCATCAACTTCCATGCATGGCAAAATAATTTTGCTTTTCCAGTGCTTTCAGATCAAGCTATAATACAACGAATCTACATGTATCCATAGTGGGCGAGGATGGATGAGATAATCTCACTAGTTAACTTCTTTGTTTGCCTCCTACACTTGGCTTCTGAAGTAACAGCTCCACTGCTGTCCCAAATACTAGGGCCATTCCCTATGGCCTTTGAATGAAACACGCTCACTGCTGAAGTTCTGAAGCAGCTCACACACAACAAGAATGGACCCAAATCTTTAACTACAACTTAAACCAAAGCCATATTGCACCTGGCAGAAGACTGGACAGCTTCTCTCTCTTTCTCTCTGTGTTTCCTCCCATCTGCCTCCCTGCCCTGCCTTGGTACTTGTAAATCACCAGTCACTATGGACTGGATTACAATCTTAAAATCCATCTTGAGGAAGGGGCATCACATAGTTGTGCTTTGAAAGTCACCATCTGTCCCCTGTTCCCTCTTTGTTCCATGGATGAAGTAAGCTTTACCAGCACTTCTGGCACAGTTTACTTCCCCAACCCATGCTGGCTCGATTGTGCTAATGCATTAGAGAGCAAAGCCCAAGCTATGCCCAAACAATGCCCCTATTCATTCCTCCAGACCAACCTGCCAGACTGGCTAGAGCTGCTCTCCTCCTTTACAGGGAGTAAGGGGAGCTCCTGACACCCGTTTACTCTCCTACACGGGTGTGTGGTTGAGCCCTATATGGTTGAGCTTGTTAGTTCCTCCTTTTAGCTCTGAGCTTCCAGGATCCAGCTAGGACCATAAGCAGATACACTGCAACCTCATGTGAAAGCCTGTTTTTGTTTTATTTTCAGCCTCACTGGAAGCAGGAGTGCCAGATATCTCAAAAGAAAGCTTGCTGACTCATGATTTCCAGCTCAAGCGGCTCAGACGATTTGGATAACATTCAGACAAGCATCCAAACTTTGGAGAGTCAAATTCTGAATCTATTTGTTCTACTGTCAGTACCAAAACACCTCTCAGACGGAACATGTTGCTTGTTCACCACAGTGGGGAACACTACTCAACAGCTCAGTTCAGGAAGGGAAGACTACTTAGCCAGGATAAGAATGTGAGGATAATGTTACAGCTCTGGAGGTAGATAGCTACATTTGTCAGCTACCACTGTGTTGGCAAAAGCTAACCTGCCAATCTTCAGAGACACTTGAACTTTCTGTGTCCCCATGCTCCAGTAAATGACTCTGGTAATAAGACCTTGTCTATGCCAATGCATGATTTATTATTAATTGAGAATGAAAAGAACTCTCTTGGCTTTTGGAAAACTTCCTAAAAGTGTGTGAGAGCTACACACTCCTAGAGGCGAAGTCTCACTGATGTTCTGGAAGAGAGACTTAGGCATGGATATGGGAGTGGAAGCTCTTGGAGATGACTGGAAAAAAAACTCGAAAGAGAGAAATGAAAAGACCTCAGTCATTCAGCGAAAGGGGGTCAGAGCTCAGAATGGCACTTGATGAGAAACAGAACTGGAGATGGAACTGTGGGCTAGGCTCCCTTGCCCACAGTGATCCCTATATTTGTCACCTCCAGACTGGACTTTTGTACTCCATTGTTTCTGAAAATGAACGTGAAAACAATGCAAAGGCTCTGCTGGTGTAAAATATGGCCTCCACCATGGTTTAAAGGTGACTGTGAGTACACCAGACTTGTCCCTCCACTGGCTCCCAGGCTGCTTCTGCTGCTAGTTAAAGACCTGGGTGCTAATCTCCAAAGCGATAAATGGATCAAGTCCCCATTACGCTGGAGATCGTGTCTGTATCTATGGACTAACAAACCAATTGCGCTCTGCTACGACGATGTAGATCAAAAAGCCTGGAACCAGTGCATGAGAGCCAGGGACAAAGCACTCTCAGTTGAAGGCTCCAGCTGTAGAGTGACCTTCCAGAGGACATTCAAAACCAGAATTTAACCACCTTTAGGAAGTACTGCAGACCCTTTCTCTTTGGTAATGCTTTCCATCATAGCCAGAATGCCATTCATAGCATCAACTTCCCCCTTTTGCCTGCCACCACAAAAGATACCCCCAAGCAGAGCTCTCTGTAACTTCAAAAGGGAGAAGAACCAGAGACCTTGTGAATTCGTTGTTGCCTGTCTATTTTACATGGAAGACATATTCTATTCTGGTGATGAGCAGCAATACAAAGTCATCAGGTGTGTAGATAGGAGAGCAAAGATTATACTAGAAGGAAAATATTTCACTAGAAGGGAGTGGACAGTTCCCTTCATTTTTAGATGACCTAACATGAAACTGTAGGGTATGTGGCCAAGGGAACTATTTGCAAAGTTTCATTTCTATGTCATAGCTGTGTAAAGGGCACACACATTTCATGCAATGCAGACAAATGCAAGAAGGGAAGGAGTTATTCTGATCCTAGTCACAGAAAGTTGGTATATAACTTTAGCTGGGTGTAGTGCTAATAGAACGTATTGCTGAGAGTATCACAAGGTCTCTGGTGCTGGAAGGGGAGATCCCAGCCAGCTTCTTCTGAAAACTCCAGCACTGGGCCTTAAACTCCAGCCTTGGGCCCCAGCATTGTGCTTTCTACTGTCTTCTTCTTCAACTCTTTCCAAGCATACTTCCAATTAGGTCCCTTAAATGTCTTCCCTCTGGATCCAGAGGAACTTAGCCATGGTCCCTTAAGTTTCTTTCCTCTCAGCCGTAAAGGAACGTAAAGCTGGACTTTAAACCTTTTTCCCTCAGGATTCAAAAGTGATACTAGTGTGTAGCCATTTCAAAAGGCATCTCTGCTGGGGGAGCTTTCTTCTCCCACAGTTTGTCTGGCTCTTTTGAGACTCCACTTATGATTCTGGTCAGAGTGGATTTGCACACTGCTCACAGATTCTGCAGCCCCCAGTCCTCTTCCTCTGTATGCTCTTTTTATACTGTCCAATGCAGCAGACTCAAGTTTTTGTCTCTTAACCCTTGCCCTGCTGCATAGAGACTGAGCTAGTAAGTCCAGTCTCTCACCAGATATTGAGAGATTTAGGCAACGTTTGATCTGTAGCCAGGAGTTTCTCACGGGTGAAGAAGCTTCTAAAAAGAACTTGTTTTGCAAGAGCTGAAGCCGAGATGGTGGCTAAGGTATATGGCAAAAACAGAATACAACAGAGACACATCTTGTTTGTGAGATATTCACATATAAGGCTATGGGACTAGGGCAAAGAGATAAACAGCTGGCATTCCAAAGTTCATAGAGGCAGAACGGGGCTCAGATTTCATGTTGGTAAGAGCTGAGGGAGAAAACATATTTCAGAGCTTTGATTGAGGAAAGTACATTGAGAAGATTTAGGAAATTAATGATTGACCTTGAGATATCATGTGAATGGCATACTCTAGATGATGAAACATGGACTTCAAATGGATCTTAGTGCAGACTGAGGGTGAAAGAAAGAAAATCCACATATTGGGTTGGGGGGAGGGTTGTATTTCTCTTCTCCTGTTGAGAAAGCTTGAAACAAATGGGTAGTAAGTTGAGGAACTCACAGAGCCCAGAGTTTGTTTTTCATGGTGATGAGAATATATCAGTCTCAAAGTAAACAGAGTATAGGCTGGGGCAAAGACGAAAGTAACAATGGAAGAGTATTCAGTTAGGGGAAGGATGAGGAATACCTCATATAACTCTCACAGAGAGAAAAGATCAGTTCAGAGGACATGGGTATAGAATGAGGAACCATAGAAATCCAAAGTCACAGAGAGCTTATGGGAACTTATTATCCCTATTGATTCCTCCTTAGTAGTTGTTCAGCACGTACAAGAATATGAGAACATTGTGACAGTGCGTCTGTACACACTTAATTAAAATTGGGTAGGATGGAGGTAGAGTGGCTCAGGGGACTGGTAATGGGATATACAGCCTTTCCCTTCTAGCTCACTGGCTGTAACCCAGCCCATGCTGTTAATGTCTGAAAGTCATGGCCACCTGACAGCTGTTTAGTAGTCTATGTGTAATGACGTGGTGGTCTCTCCATCCTCTTCCTGGAGAATAACAGGTGTTTGCCTCACAAGTGGCACAAGCCACCTCTCTGGTTGGCAGCCTTGGCCAGGAGGCCAAGGACTCCATAGGCAATGGAGACAGAATTTCCCCTTTCCTCACTATAGATGTCCCTCAAGGTCAGGGTATGGAGATGATGATGTGGGGGAAACCTTCCCTGGTGCAGTTACCCAGGGCTGTACCAGTTCTGTGAGGAAATAGGAGAGGGGTCTCCAGAGCTGCCAAGCAAGCATTTCTAATGAGGACAAACATTGCACCTCACTTCACTCTCCAAAAAATGAGACATTGCAGCAAAATAGACAGAGGAGAAGCTCAGAAGGGGACAAAGACCAGATTTCCATATGGGGGATGGTGCACAATTTGTCTCAGTGGTTGCGGGTTTGCCTATTTCAGAACAAGAGCCCATGGGGTCATTGCATTTATTTGTTTGGTTTTCCAGTTTGTTCAGTTATGCAAGTTTAAATATAAGCCAAATGTTCTATTAAAATCCTTGGAAAGACACGTTTTTTGATTTACCAACAGGGGAAAAAAATAGATTCCAACAGCCAAGAAAGAGGTCCTCATTTGTAACCATTAACCCTCATGTAGTTAAAGGTCTCCACAAATTGCAGACTGTGGACTCTAGCACTATATATACATAAACACACACACATACACACACACACACCAGCTACATACTTATTTTCCACAGTGTGGTGCCTGGTGTGCTTTTAACTGCTAATGCTTGAAATGGGGATGCCATTCAAGGAAGCTGACTGATTCTATGGAGGGCGTTTCTCAGGAGGGGTTAAGCCAGCTCTGTCTGACAAGGCAACCAAAATTGTGGGGGGCATTGAACTAATTCATTTCTACCTTCCCAGCTGAGAGAGCAGAGCATTCCTAGAAAACCAGTCCTGTTGAGAAACAATTCATCTAAGGCAGAGGTATTGGAAGTGCTTGCAGCTAGCCTTCTCCTCCTCTGATTGCGGAAGGGGTGCACTCAGTATTGCCAACCCCAGGGATTTGAAAATCAGTAATCGGGCTCTAAAAGTCACATGATATGTTTTAATGTGCTTGATATTTAATTTGCCTTCTGGATTTTGAGCCTTGGGTTAACCTTTTCTCGGCAATCACAAGGGTCAATTACTTACTTTAAAAAAAAGAATGGAAGCCGAGAGTCTCATGCAATCACATGGGTTCAGGAGCTGGGGCTTTATGAAAAACATCAAACAGCACAAGACTTGTGATAAAGTTGTTAGAGCTGGCCACACTGTAAACAGCTGGTTTATGTTGCTTGTGAACTTAACAAAGAAGCAATTTTTAGTAACCCATAAAGAAAGATACCAGCACAAGCTGATAGTACAATTGGGTGCATAAGGTGTTTGTGTAGCTTAGATGTAGCCTGTGGGCTCTTTGCAAGATACCATGGAAGTTCTTGGCTTTCAAAATGTTGGACAGATTTCAAATGTTCCTTGCCCTGCTCCCAAACATATAATGGCAGGTTCCACAGAGGAGAAATGCTCTCATTTGACTGCAAAAAGCTATGTTTGTGCTCAGATGGTGAATGGTCACTGAGACAAATTCCTACAAGTTGGGAAGTGGGAGAAGAGGGGATTTCACTAGTTTAATCAGGACGAGCTGGGCTTAAGAGCGTCACCCTGAAAGAAATGTGGCAATATCCATCCAAATTCCAACTGTCACACAAATATGCCCACTAAAGCCCAAATTCTGCAAGCTGCTCCTTTTGGATAAAGACCTGCCTCCCAGGGGAAGCCCTCTGACTTCACCAGAGCTCTGTATGAGTCCATGGGTGCAAAGGATTTTGCACGGCTGAGGCCTAAACCTCCTTGCTCCTCCATGGAGCACAGCCTGGACATCTGAGCTGTGGGATGAGGAGATCTGCAGGGCTAAGGGAAGGGATCCTCCCTCTTCAGGCTGAGGAATGGCAGCAAAGCCACTCACAGTAGATGTCATGCTGCCTCTGCCCTCAGTTGCATGGGGGACAATTGTCAAGAGTGACCAATCTACCCCACTCCCCATGAGATCAGCAGGCCAGAGAAGGAGCAGGAAGTGTGCATTTCCAGCCTGAGTAGTAGCAGGAAGTCCCAGAAAGCTCACTTGATCCTTCAGGGATATTACTGAGCTCATTTTGCAAACTCAACAGGTCCAGATACTCTAGTTTGAAAAAGGCATTGAGATAAGTCTCCATGCTGGGGCACCAAACCTTCTGAGATCAGCAGGTTAGTCTCTGGACAGCCGCCTTCTTGCTCTGCCTAGGGCAGTGTTTCTCAATCTTTTTGTGCTGGTGACCCCTTTGGACTTAAAAAAAAGCAATGGTGACCTTCCCCTGGAAAAAATGGTGACCGCTTCCTTAAGCTCAGAGCTTTGGCACTTCATCAGCCCCCTGCAGCTTGGGACTTCAGCAGAACACTGCGGAGTGAGGTTCGGGGGGGGGGCTCAGGGCTTCAGCCCCTCTGGGGGCTAAAACATGTAAATTAACTTTGCAGGGCCCCTATGACATGAGGCCCCAGGCCAGTGGTTCCCAAACTTGTTCCGCTGCTTGTGCAGGGAAAGCCCCTGGCAGGTCAGGCCAGTTTGTTTACCTGCCACGTCCCAGGTTCAGCTGATCACGGCTCCCAGTGGCCGCGGTTCTCTGCTCCAGGCCAATGGGAGCTGCTGGAAGCGGCACAGGCCGAGAGACGTACTGGCCGCCGCTTCCCACAGCTCCCATTGGCCTGGAGCACCAAACCACGGCCAGTGGGAGCCGCAGTCGGCCAGACCTGCGAACGCGGCAGGTAAACAAACTGGCCCAGCTCGCCAAGGGCTTTCCCTGCACAAGCAGGGGAACAAGTTTGGGAACCGCTGCCCCAGGCAATTGTCCTTCTTCCTACCCCCTAATGCCAGCCCTGCTTGCAACCCCTCTAAACCACTCCAATGATCCCCATATGTGTGAGGCTTCCCCCCTTTGCCTTGCTGCAGGGAACGGTTTCCCTGCATTCCTTTACCGTTAAGAGACACAAGAGCCCTATCCCAGTTGAAAGGTCTGGGGTACAGAGCAGCTTATCATTTTCCTATCAGAGGATAAACTGCTGCTGCCTCTTGGTAATCTTGGCTCTGCAGTCAGACTCTGCATCACTAACCACTATTGCCCTGAGCTGGGAACAATGAGTGTTGTGAGAATCGGGGGGAGGGGGGAGAATTAAATGTATCACTCAACCACAAAGGAGGGAAATAAAGGCATTTCACACACAAGGCAAATGGAGATTAAACAAAGTCCCACTTTCTCCAGCTCACTGCGACCTAGGAGAATCAGAGGGACTACAAAACCATGAAAACAATAACCCCAGCTGGGAGAGCAATGAGGCAATTTGTTAGGGACATGACATTTTTAATGAGAAACACTAGCTGGAAGAGAACAAAAGGGCCTGTTTGGTCAGAAAGATGCTCTTGATACTCCTCTGAAGTGCATGAAAAAGTAATTTCATTCCAGCGTCATACCCAGAGCAGCTGAATTTCCTGAGGCTCCAGATGTTGTCCAGTGCAGATGCTGAACAAATGGGACTCTGTCCCAACAAAATGAAGAAAAAAAAGCACCAGGGAATTTTACAGGCTTAAAAAGCTGAGAAAATAATTGCGAGGGGGAAGAAAGGGAGGTCTTGAAATGAACTGTTTTAGTAGATATGGAGTAAGTAGCTCTTAATTGTCTTTCAGTTAATTGAGGGAGTTGAAAATGTGGATTAGCAAAATACCAAGCTCTGGCTGCCTGTATCGTTTTCTGGCCTTCTTCTGCTCTCTTTACAGAGTTGTTTGGCTTTAATTGTGCTCATTTTGCTCTCAAGAAAGGGTCATATTCTGCTGTCTTTATTTATGCCAGCAGTTAGTGGGACTACTCGCAACAGAAAATGCTACTCCATGAAAGTGAAGATCACAGAATCAGCCCCTAAACAATTATAATCAATACATCTATGAGCAATAAATGTGGGTTATTTTTTAATGGTGACTAATACTTTAAAACAGCGGTTATCAAGCAGGGGTCGCTGCTTGTATAGGGAAAGCCTCTGGCAGGCCAGGCTGGTTTGTTTACCTGCCGGGTCCACAGGTCCGGCTGATCGTGGCTCCCACTGGCTGAAGTTCGCTGCTCCAGGCCAATAGAAGCTGCTGAAAGTGGTGCAGGCCAAGGGACATACGGGTCGTCACTTCCAGCAGCTCCCATTGGCCTGGAGCAGCGAACTGCGGCCAGTGAAAGCCACAATCAGCCAGACCTGCAGACGGGGCAGGTAAACAAACCGGCCTGGCCCGCCAGGGGCTTTCCATACACAAGCGGCGGCCTCAGTTTGAGAACCACTGGCTGTGTTAATGAATGTTCACTGAACTTCTGAATGCTTGTTTGGGCCAACCAAATTCATTCTCATTATTGTTTCTTCATCTGAGTGTTCAGGGAATAGCTCTTCTTCCTATGAACATCCATATTTCCCTGCAGAACAGGGGATTCGTGCACAAACAGGAGCATCCAACATTCATTATTGACTCTGTGTGTTTTTGCTTTCTAACACATGCCAGTTATCCAATCAGGGAGCAGAAACAATACCGTGTGACCAATCACATTCTGCGAACAGGGAGCAGCCAAAGGGAATGATGTGCAAACAGCCCATAGGCTGAAATTGGTTTGCACAAACTAGACTATGCAGCAAATCCTTGTGAATAACGAAGACATTTGCAGAAATAGGACTGTGAAATGGGGAGGAGCTATTTTTTTTCCCAGAAAATACATTCATGATGAATAATTGGAGCAGTTCCAGCTGTTGATAGAATAGGTAAGTATGGAAATATCTGGGTCTCTGGAGCACCCACTAGTGATAGGTGAACATCAAAAGCATTGGGGAGATAGTTATTTTCTGAACCAAGCCACCTGGCCTTAGCAGCCATGAATACTGAAGACACACCCAAGGATAATAGAGTAAACTGATAACTGGAAAGAAATAACTGTCTAGGAGCAGTGGGCTGGACACTCCAGTGAGTCCTAAAACTGAAGGAGGGAGCATAGATCACTCTCTGCTGCCCTCATCTGAGGGGACAGCTGAAGCTGGTTAAACCCCTGGAGCAAGTTAGAGCAGCCACAGGATTGCTCTAAATTTTGTTTGTTAGAACAGCCCCCTAAGGATCTGAGGCTGAGACCAGGAGCCAGTGGTATAGGGTTGGTTATACCTGCTTTACAATACCCAGAGATAACCCTGTGCAAGAAGAATCCTCAGCTGCTTCATTACAGCAACTCTCTGACCCTTTTGTGCCATGGAAGCAGCGAAAAGAGGCAGGAGCTGGAGCTGGTTCTGAAGATTTGGCTCTGTGCTTCTTGTCATTTGCTCCACTGGTACTGTCTCAATGCCGGGGAAAAGATATGTAGGCAAATGGGGGCCAGCAGCTGAGGTAGGATTGGGGAATGAGAGATGTGTTTGCACTCTGTTCCTGGGGCCTCTTCAGATTAGAAAACAGATGGTTTTGCAATTGAAAAGGGGTGGCAACCAGCCAGGGGGAAGCACCTGCACTGCTTAGCTCCTCACTTCCCCCAGACTACCAGCATGTTGCTGCATGACCCACTGCATGAGAGACTAAGGGGGAGAGGGGAGTGAGTGACTGGTGGTTTTGGGGAATGAGAGGGAAAGCTGAGGAATCCAGCGAGATACTTTTCTAGAACTGGTACAAAATAGTAACTTCATTCAAAATCAACACTGCCTTTGATGAAGTCTAGTTGCCCGTACTAAGGCACGTGGAGTCTCTTAATGCTACACCAGATTGTCTCTCTTCCATCACATTCTCCTCTGAGTGCTGGTTGATGTATCTCAGTCTGACTGAGCCTTTGAAGGTATAAAGTGCTAACTAAGTACCTATGAGATGTAAAGGATGGTATGTAACAAACCAAAGTGCTTATGAGATCATCATCATCATAATTAATAATTACTATTGCACGGGGAGCCTGGAGGTGATGCATTCACAGGCAAAACATCTGCTCTTCATAAGTGTCTGTATGAGCCAGGGATAGAAATAAACTTTGACAAATATGGTGTAACAGCATCCAGAGAGAGAGATGAAATCATTATAAATGTCTTCCATTCAAACACTGGTGTCCATGCCTTGCTTTCTAGGGACACAAGTGTTTCTTAAAACCAACCAGCCAACCAATAAATAAATAAAAATAAACTCTTGGGGCAGAGAAATAAAACCATCCCCCCACATTAACTGGGAATACTCGATCCCACCTTGCTTTGCTGCTTGGGGAAATCACCTCTCTCTTCAGAAACACATGGGAATGATGTTTTCCTTATTCAGAAATTCCAACGGGAATACTGTGCATATTTTCATGGAGCATTAGGGATGGATTGTTCTAAAGATAGTCTAAACTCCTGGCTTTTTACCTGGAGAAACAATAAAAAAGAAAAGAAATCATGAGAATTTACATGGCTCTTGATCATAATGAGGAATCATGGATTACTGTTTTCATTTCTGCGTGTCTAACAAGAATTTAAATGATAAACTACCTTGAGAATCAGTTGTGTTAGATCATGTTAACAGTGAACATGACGGGGTTTAAGACTGAAGAAATCATGTAAAGGATGTGCTGAATGGCTGGGGAAAAAGAGACAGCTACATATTGGAGACTGTATGTGTATCCATATATATATATATATATATATATATATATATATATATATATATATATATATATATATATATATATATATATATATAATTTCTAGAGAATTAACTTTTTTTTCAACTTTCCAGACTCTGAATCATCTTCAAATAGGATCCCAACAGATGTGTTAGATACTAAAAATGTGTTAGACGTTAACGTCAGGTCCAGGAAAAGCATGACCCTCTAATATATGGGATCTAACCTGGGCATTCATCCATCCCTGCCATCCATCTTTCCATTTTCCATAGTCTCTCTCTCTATATATATATACACATACATGCAATGCGTTATGTAGGGATTAAAAAAGTCTGTGGAATAATGGAGACTGAAGGAGGTAAAATGTACTGTACAAGGTTTCCTTGCCAGGCAGGCTGCCCTGCACAGGGAATTAGTAATTAGATACAGGAATCTCGCTTTCTCAGTTACAATAGTATGAATCCAGAAGTCATTTTAGTACATCTGCACTAGGACTGAGTGGAAAACAACAGTTGTTGAAAAGTGGCAAGGTTTTGACATTTGTTTTTGTTCTCCTCTGAACAAAAATGAGCCTCTTGAGAGCCACCCTACCTGCACCCCCCAAGAATCACCTGGTGATTAGGACACTGGCTGGGGATGTGGAAGACCAAGTTTCATATCCCTGTACTAAATCAGGTAAATTACATGATGGAGTTGAGAAACCTTCCCATGCCAAAATGTTTTTGAAACAGATACATTTCCATCAAACATTTCAGTTTCCACAAAATGGCACTTTTTGACAGAAAAAAAAGTTGCAATGAAAATTTTCCCAACCAGCTCTAATCTGTGGGTCTGGGAAAGAATAAGGCCATATTTTTGGTATTTTTAAAATGGCAAAGTACAGTAGATGCAATGATATTCATATCCCCGAAATGCATTTCAAACAATGTTCAACTGACAGTATTGTTCAAAGGGAAAGTTACAATGAAATTACTTCCTGTGGTTTCCAGTTCCAGAGTCTCATAACAAGTTGTATGGAAAAGCATTTCCTTTTATCAGTTTTGAATTTCCCACTTTTTAATTTAATTGAATGCCCCCTTTCCCTTGTGTTATGGGACAACGCTGCCCCATGCCAGGAGAATCCTCAGCAGTGGAGATATGCCCAGCTTTGGGCCCCTTTGTGTAACTAGCCGTCTGTACAATTGTAGCAATGAATCTTTGCTCTGGTGATCCTCAGGTGGAGGAATGGCCTCTAGGGGACAATAACTATTGATTTAGCTTAAAGCAGGTCTTAGACTGCTCTAAATTAGTCTGCAGTGTCATATTGGCCTCTGGTTGGACCCAGGATTGGATCCAACCAGAGCGTTTGATCCCAGGTCCTGCACTGAGGTCAGACTGGCTGGACCCAAGTATCTGACTCAAAATGGATAACCAGAGAGCAAAATAAGTTAATATAATGGGAAAGGAAACAAAATACTCCTCAGCTTGGAATTCAGCCCGGCCCTATGACTTCTGCTGGGTGTGGAGCTTGGCCTACCCACAGGCTCTCTCTTCCCTCTCTTTCCCAAGAGACCACCCATAACTCTTCCCCTGAGGACTTTTGTGAAGAGAGATTGAAGTTCAGTGGAAACTGAGCACTCATTCACTTGTAAACAGGGAGTAACACAGGGCCAAGTTAGACCGACTATTGACTTGGGACTCAGGTAGTACCTCTGTACTTTATAACACCTTTTTAGCATAAACTCTTGTCTACAGAGTCTAAACATCTAATTAATTTGATTAATTATGATCTATTTAATTAATTATATTAATAAACTGCACTGATTTATTTAGAGCCTTATGTTGCTTAACCCAACACAAAGAAATCTTTTTTTTTTTTAAACAAAAAGATCCCAAAACAATTTCTATAAAACAGTATTAGGAATTGCATTCTTTAGACATAGACCTATGGGAAATATGAGGTATAAGAATATTATCACATTCTCTAAGAATTGCTAGACAATATTTTTTCTTTCAAAGGGTGTGTGTTTTCCGTCTTCTTTGTGTAGCTACTGATACTCACAACTTAGTAGTCGAATGGGACCTTGAAATGGTATTTGCTATTGCTGTCATGTCTGCATTGTAGAGGGCTCCTGCACACTAACAATGAGAAGCAGATAGCTTGTTTCTGGTGTAGTGTCCTCATCTTCAGTATCCTCTCTTCCACATCTATTATGTGAAAAGAAATTTGAAAACAGCTCTGTCTCATCCGGATGCAGGCACACCTTGAGTATATAAAGTGCTCAGTCTATTTATTACCTATAAATAAGTGGATAGCTGCTGGAGGCTTGGGTTGTTCACCAGCGATGGCCTGTATCTGACTGGCATTGAGAGGGATCCAACATACCCACCATTAAAAAAGGTTTTTGAAAATCTGTCTCCTGATCTGTTTTCTTGATCTAAATTGAAAAAAAAGACCTACAGATACTTAGGCCTTTTTTAAACCATCACGTTGCCTTCCAAACGGATGATTCATATGTTTCATATTCCCCAGGAGGGAAAATAAATGACACGTTCACAGTTGTGTCTGTCCAACGTCCTCAGTGCTTGCCCCAATACTTTATCATTTAGGTCTTAAAATGCCAAACCGAGGAGAAACATATTAGTCGTGAGCTAGCTTCTGATGTGAACATCACTGCTTTTCCCCAGCAGACATTTTCATGGTATCCCTTTCTTCAGTGCTGTTAGGTGTGTTTTTAATTGACATAAATACAATACAAATATCCAGAGGGTCTGATTCTGATCTTAGTTGTACCAGTTTTACAGTAGTATAACTCCACTGATTACAGAGGAATAATTCCTGATTTACACTGGTGTTGTTGGATCAGAACTAGCCCTAGAGGTCCACTCAATAGAAGTAAACAGCAAAGCAAGCAAGCAACTAAAACTGTTCTTGCATAATAGAATATGCTGGGATTTACAGACCCCAGCATTATTCCAGTTGTATGCCAACATAAATCCACTGATTTAATTTACACTAGTGTAAACGTGTCGTAAAACAGTACTAAGTTAGTCACGCTATTCTTATACAGAAGGAATCTCATTGAGAGCATGTGACTTTAAATGTAGTGCATATGGAAACCATATGCAGCTAAAATGGCAAAGTTTTCCTATCTAAAAATATGGTTGTGACGGGATCGCCGGGGTGCAGCCTGGGATTCTGGGGCCGCTGTGTCCCCTTAACTCTCTGGGCTGTCTCTCACAATGCCTTGCTAGTGACAAGCAGCAAACCCGTCCAGGAACTGTTATCACTCAGCACAACCACATGTTGAGACTCACACTCAGCTAGATTGCATGAATGCTCCCAGAACCACTCATGAATCACCCAGAGAAAGGCACCAGCCAAATCACCTCAGCTCCCACCTTTGTATCTTAGGAATATACTGTCTTGCACTGCTCGAGACAGTACATGAATGGAAAGCGTATATACACTAGCCTTTGCAAACCTGAGCAGATTTACCACACACTTCAGTCAAACTCACCGGTAAAGATAAACAGTAAAACAAATTTATTGACTACAAAAGATTGATTTTAAGTGATTATAAGTGATAGGCAAAAAGTCAGTTAGTTACCAAAATAAAATAAAATATAAGCACGCAGTCTAAGCTCACAACTGTATTAGTCTGGGCAACATCTAGATTAAGCAGTTTTTCTCACCCCACTAGATACTGCAGTCCTTAATATATAGGTTCGTCCCTTGAACCCAGGCCAGTTTCCTCTGTTGGAGTCTTCAGTCTTCTTCTCTGAGTGTCTTTGTTGCTTGTAGCATAGGTGAGGGCAGGGGAAAAGTCAAGCATGTGGCCACTGTGTTCTGTTTTATACTCTTAGTCCATGTGCTTGGAGAACACACATTCAATCATGTCTGTTGGGCGTTGCTGAGTCCCAGGCAAGGTGGAGCAATTCTCCTGTTGTGGCCTTATGCAGGTGAGTCATTGAATTGCAACTCCCTTGCTGGACAATGGCTGTTGACGGTTGTTTGAAACCTCGCCTGGGCATTGGTTACTTTCCTTGCTGTTTCCTCTGGGGAGCTAATATCTGGCTGATCCCCCAACTTACAGCATGTCTTAGTGACAACCATACAACACAATCTCATAACTTCATATACAATAAAGATCTACATATTTAGATAGAACAGTGACTTTCAGCCGATCATAACCTTTTCCCTGATACCTCACATGGCATGCTTTATATGTAATATAACAATTATATACAGATGAGGAATATGGGGGTTACAAGACACTTCCCCAAGGAATAGTATGTCATAATGGTATTTTAAAAAATGAGAACCTGATGGTTCAGGATGTGGGGGGTCTTTCACCTCCAGTTTGTTGGTTCAAACGCAGACCAGATTAAAGGACAGATTCAAAGAGTTACCAAGTATCTTCAATTCCCATTGATTTCAGTGAGATCTGAGGGCATTTGGCATTTCACAGAAGGTAGCTCAGTAACCCCACATGTGCTTAGTTATTACTACCTGAAGGCTGTTTTTTGGTGATCTTTGTGAGATGAGCTGGTGGACGCAGCCCAGTGGAGAGATGTCCCCATCCCAAAATCTCCCTCTCAGTTTGCTACCTTGCCAACAGTGTAAGAAAAGAGGCTAAAGACTGAACAGGCCTAGACACTGAACTACCTTTTAAACCCTAGTGGTGGTGTCTCCAAGTCTGGTGTGGGATTGGGACACACTGTCAAGGGGCATTGCTGGGGAGGGGAGCCTGCTCTGCTGCTACTTTGATTGTATCGGTCTTGTGCATAAATAGAGGGTACTGGTCTCTGAACCGCTAATACAGAATAATTCAGGAGCAGTACATTCCATAAAGGAGTGGTTTAAAATATAAGTGGCAAGTATCTGGAAATTATGAATATTAAATAGAAAATGTTACATTGAACAAGTAGAATATATTGTCCATTGGACCCTTAAAGGCCCATCAGAAATCTTCTCTCAGCACCTCTGATTTTTATAGAGAGATGTTATTAACTCTAATCCTTGCTTGAGTTTACAACAACTGATGTGCCTTTTTAGCCTTCATTGATACTGGCCCACAATTAAACCTTGCTACTTGCCCATGATGCCTTGCGAATAACCATTTGGTCTGGTACCATAGATCCTAAATCAGTTTTGTGTGGCCTAATCCCATCCTCAATGTCTTTGATACAAGAAGTCATCCACAGCAAAGATCTGGCAATGAATTTCAGTTGCTTGAGGTCTGATTTGAGGTGAAGTTCTGAGATAAGACAAATGGGAAATATTCCACACACATGGGCATGTTGTGAAAATGGCTTCTGGTAGCGTTGGCTTCTGATCTAGATCTATGGCCCAGATGTCAAGAAGAGGAAAAAGAGGAGGATGAAGATGACACTGATAAAGAGACCTGGGGATTTGCTGATATACCAAAGAGAGGAAGACAGTTGAACTCATTCTCATAAAACTCTTCCAAACTCCCCTCTAGCTAATTGGACAGTCAAAGCCAAGAACTGTCCAAGCGTCAATGAAAGAGAAATTGGAATTAACAATATATCAGAATATAATTGTTGTACTGATGATGGAGGGAAATTACTTAGGGAAAAAACTGTAAGGGGAAAAAAACCCTCTTGACTTTACAACAATCCAGTTGTTGTTGCTAAGTTTGCAAGGCTTTAAAGGTGGCTACACAGCCTATTCTGACTTGGATGGAAAATTTCACTGCTGTTTGACTTTCTGGCAAAGATAACTGCCTTTGAAATGACTGTAGCTGGAAAGCACAGATCCATTCTCCCTACTTAATGCAGAGTATGTTTGACCGCTAACAGAGGTTCAATCTTAGGCATGTCCAGCCATGCATTTTACCTGGGATCATCTCCTTCCCCCAAAGCAATGACTTGGGCTGACATCAGCTAGACCCCCCCTCCTCCCTTCTGGCTGACACAGCTGCTCAGCCTCTGACTGGCACTGTATGCCCTGATCAGCTCCTGCTCTCTCTGACCAGGAAACACCTTAGTTCTCTGCTGCACTACTACTCAGGCCCTCTATCTCCTTTGCCTTGTGTCTGACAGTTCAGTGTTGTGCCTCTCAGCATCCTGGTTTCACAATTAGACCCCTCCCTTGAACATTCTGGTGTCCTTTATCATCGTCATAGCTCATCGCTCCAAAACCTCACTGTGGCCAAGTGCTGGGAGTTAACAAATGAGCCTGCACTCTGACACCGATTAGTTTCCTGGCAGAAGGTTGATGGGGTAACAGAAGATAATTACCTAACAGAGATGGGGAATCTGGGTGAGCTAAAGAGCCAACTAACCCATGAAGGGCACGGGAAGGAAGTAGAGGAGGGAGGAAGAGGGCTAGCTGATCCCAGTCTCAGATCTCAGAGAAGGGAGACCTCAGCCCCTCTCAGGTCCTGGGAGGGCGGATGGAAAGCACAATGTAAATAGTATCACTCTAAGAGACTGTAAAGATGTCAGCGGAGGGAACATAAATGAACAGCATGGTGCAGACACTCAACCAGTGGAGTCTGAGCAGGTTTCTGTGGTGCGAGAAGGCAGGAGTGGAGCTACACTTACCCAAGACCTGGTGTTGTCGTTTATCTCAAATTGTTCTTGGGAATACAGAATGTTGATGGGGGCACTGCATCAGGCAATGTTCAAGGGTTTGCCTATGCTCTCCACATTCACATTTGGGTTTGTTTCTTAGTTTCCACTTGGTCATATTGTCACCAGTCTTTGCCGCCCCACTCTGGTTTGATCTAAAATATACCTGTATTTTTGTTCAAGGTCAGCGCCTGTCCTCAATGGAACAGATTGCCCCAAACACCAGTGCTATCAGCCCCCCGCTGTTTAATGTCTACACAAATGACCAACCAGAATTCCTTGACATGTGGAGATCCATTTATGCAGAAGATCTCTGCATTGCCACCCAGTCAGAAAGATTTAAGAACATTAAGCACATTCTAACTGGCTCGCTGACTGTACTTGGAAGCTACTATTGCACATGGTTCCTGAATACCACCCTAGATAGACACAAGTGTGCTCCTTTCATCTAAAACATTGTCCGGTGTGGCAAAGTACCTTCTTCTCCTCAGCAGGCTCAGTCCTTTTTAGCCTCGGAGATACTGGCTTGGGCAAAGCAAACCCTTCTAGGTATCACAGGGCCTGGCTAATCCTTCCCTCAGTCAATCCCTTGTGCTTGTTTTCTCCCCTTCTGGGGACATAGTGCAGCCTTCCTTGCTGGAAGGGTTCAGAGCCTTGCTGCACCTAACTTGCTCGCAGCTTCCCTGCTTCTCTCACTCTCCCTCCTACGTCCATGCCAGGGAGGGTTTAAAAAGGTCTTCAGCAGTTGGAGCCAGCTGAACCTAATTAGTTCTCTGGTAACCCCTGTTCCAGCTGAACCTTATTCCCCCCTGGTTATCTCTCCTCAGTGGATTGGGAGAGGCCTTTTAACCCCCTGGGACTAATTACTACCCCTCCCTTTGTAGCCATTTGTCCTGGGTTTGCCACACCAGCCAAGCAGCATCCCAGATGTTGTGGAATGGTATCCACCTTGAGCTCTGTACATTGGAGTCATAGACTGAACACTGACATTCCAAGAGCACATCAAGATGTTGAAAGAGAAGGTGAACTCCGGAAATTGTGTATTCCAGAAACTGGCCAACACAAAATGGGAAGCTGACCCCAAAACAGTCCTGGCAACTAGTCTTGCCCTGTTTTATTTATCTGCGGAGTACTGCACCCTAGTGTGATTGAGCTCAAGCCATGCACACAAAATTGATATTGAACTCAACCAAGCTTGTAGGATCATCACAGGGACTTTGAAACTGACTCCCACATTGTCACCATACTGCGTACCAGACATTGCTAGTAACCTTGAGAAAGTCATCTCCCGGTCATCCTTTTCACATTCACTGTATTAATGTCTGTTATGATTGTCATAAACAGATAGCTAAGGGTTAATGTCTCTTTCACCTGAAGCACCTGACCAGAGGACCAATCAGGAAACCGGATTTTTTCAACTTTGGGTGGAGGGAATTGAGTGTCTGAGTCTTTTGTCTTTGTCTGCCTGCCTGCTTTCTCTGAGCTTTGGAGAAGTAGTTCTACTTTCTAGTCTTCTGTTTCTAAGTGTAAGGACAAAGAGATCAGATAGTAAGTTATATGGTTTCTTTTCTTTGGTATTTGCATGAATATAAGTGCTGGAGTGCTTTGATTTGTATTCTTTTGGAATAAGGCTGTTTATTCAATATTCTTTTAAGCAATTGACCCTGTGTTGTATTATCTCAATACAGAGAGAACATTTGTACTTATTTTTCTTTCTTTTTATATAAAGCTTTCTTTTAAGACCTGTTGGAGTTTTTTCTTTACTTCAGGGAAATTGAGTCTGTACCCACCAGGGAATTGGTGGGAGGAAGAAATCAAGGGGAGATTTGTGTGTTGGATTGCTAGCCTGACTTTGCATTCCCTCTGGGGGAATAGGAAAGTACTTTTTGTTTCCAGGATTGGGAACAGAGAGGGAGATTCACTCTGTTTGGGTTCACAGAGCTTGTGTCTGTGTATCTCTCCAGGAGCACCTGGAGGGGGGAAGGGAAAAAGGATTATTTCCCTTTGTTGTGAGACTCAAGGGATTTGGGTCTTGGGGTCCCCAGGGAAGGTTTTTCAGGGGGACCAGAGTGCCCCAAAACACTCTAATTTTTTGGGTGGTGGCAGCAAGTACCAGGTCCAAGCTGGTAACTAAGCTTGGAGGTTTTCATGCTAACCCCATATCTTGGACGCTAAGGTCCAAATCTGGGACTAAGGTTATTACATGGTGTAGCAGCCGGTGGGATATAGATAGAATCCAGAAGCCAGTAGGAATATTATATTTTTCTTTTCTCTGCTAAGGGCTTTTTAGCAGAGAGAAACAGTTTGGTTTTAAAAGGGAACCAGAGAGAAATTTTTTTTTCTGCTCTCTCTGGCAGTTTGTGGCTTGCATGTTAAGCAGAAGTCGTTAAGGACTATAAACAGTCTTTTGTCACACAATAGCACTCCCATTGAGAGTCATACCAGCACTATATGAATGCAAATAAAGTGGTTTTTCAGGTTTACTTGACATTGAAGATTAGCTAAAGGCACTGTTGCTAGGCAGACTTCAGGAGGCAACAGAGAACCTGCAGTTCAGAGGATAAACACCGGAGGGCACCCCAACACAAGAAAACAGGAACCATGACTTCTAAGGCAAAAATTAAGGCCGAAGAGCAATTCAAAGAAGCTGAACACAGGCGACAAATGGAGATGAAAGAAAGAGAAGAACAAATCAAAGAGGCAGCACACAAAAGAAAACTAGAAGAAGAAGAGGTGGCCTACCGAAGGAAACAAGCAGAAGAAGAGTTGGCCCACAGAAGGAAGCAAGAAGAAGAAGAGGCGGCCCACCACCGAGAAATGGAAAAACAACAAAAAGAGAATGAAGAGAAGGAAAAACAGAGAAAACATGAACTGGAGTTGGCAAAAGCTGGGCTGCCTGTGCCAGCCAACCCTAACAACCCGGCGCCAAATATTGCTCCACAGCCCAGGAAATTTCCCACCTACAAGGCAGGTGATGACACCGAGGCCTTCTTGGAAAATTTTGAAAGAGCCTGTCTTGGGTACAACATCCCCGAAGACCAGTACATGGTAGAATTGAGGTCACAGCTCAGTGGACCTTTAGCAGAGGTGGCAGCTGAAATGCCTAAGCACCAAATGAATGACTATAAACTTTTTCTAACCAAGGCCAGATACAGGATGGGGATAACCCCAGATCATGCCCGTCGGCGTTTCAGAAACCAAAAGTGGAAACCAGAGGAGTCATTTCCCAAACACGCCTACTACATTGCAAAAAACTATGAGGCCTGGCTAACAGGAAACAACATTCAAACCTTGGAAGAACTAAACCTCCTCATACAAATGGAGCAGTTCTTGGATGGTGTTCCTGAAGACATCACGCGGTACATACAAGATGGAAACCCCAAGAATATCGCTGAGGCGGGGGAGATTGGAGCCAAATGGATGGAACTGGCAGAAAGCAAGAAAGCTACTGTCAAGGGGAACGATTACCCCAGGGGGCACACAGACCATAAACTCTACAACCGAGGACAGCCAAAGACCCCACATACCACCCAAGTAAAGCCACAGACACCCTACCCTTCAACCTCACCAGTCTCCAGTAACTCACCTCGGCCCAGTGACCCATCAGATGGAAGATGCTTTAAGTGTAATGAACTGGGACATATCAAGGCCAAGTGTCCCAAGAACACCATGCGAGTGCAATTCATTACACCACCATCACACCCAAGATCCCCAGGCCCGGATGCCTCTCAAATACCCTTGGAGCGAAGGGAAAATTTGAGAGTGGGCGGAAAGAAGGTTACTGCGTGGAGAGACACGGGGGCACAAGTGTCAGCTATCCACCAATCCTTCGTTGACCCCAAATTCATCAACCCAAAGGCCAAAGTTACAATTTACCCCTTCATGTCACAAGCTGTAGACTTGCCTACAGCTCAACTGCCTGTCCAGTACAAAGGCTGGTCAGGAATGTGGACTTTTGCAGTCTATGACAATTATCCTATCCCCATGCTACTGGGGGAAGACTTGGCCAACCAGGTGAGGCGGGCCAAGAGAGTGGGAATGGTTACACGTAGCCAAACCAGGCAAGCTTCCAGACCCATTCCTGTTCCTGAGCCGTCCACAGAGGCCCCGTCTGTGTTACCAGAGACCCAGACAGAGGTAGTGGACCCGGATTCCATGCCAACCACTGAAACAGCCACAGCACCTCCAGTCCCAGGCCCGGAACTGGAACAGCAACCAGCACCAGCAAGTGCAACCACATCTTCAAACTCAACGCCAGAGGGCGCCAGCGAGCCAAAACTGGCAGAAGCAACAGACAGCCATACCCAAAAGGCTCAGCCAGAGCCTGAAATACCCTCAGGTGCACCAGCGGAGAGCGGTTCACCAGCAACGGAAACAACCCCATCACCTACATCGCTTCCGGAGGGACCAAGCCCAAGTCCACAGTCTGAGGAAGAACTGGTGACCCCAGCCTCAAGGGAACAGTTCCAGACTGAGCAGGAAGCGGATGACAGCCTTCAGAAAGCTTGGGCGGCGGCACGGAGCACCCCACCGCCTCTCAGCTCTTCTAATCGATCCCGGTTTGTTATAGACCAAGGACTTTTATACAAGGAAATTCTTTCTGGTGGACACCGGGAAGAATGGCAGCCGCAAAAACAGTTGGTGGTTCCAACTAAGTACCGGGAGAAGCTCTTAAGCTTAGCCCATGATCATCCCAGTGGCCATGCTGGGGTGAACAGAACCAAGGACCGGTTGGGGAAGTCCTTCCACTGGGAGGGGATGGGCAAGGATGTTGCCAAGTATGTCCGGTCTTGTGAGGTATGCCAAAGAGTGGGAAAGCCTCAAGACCAGGTCAAGGCCCCTCTCCAGCCACTCCCCATAATTGAGGTCCCATTTCAGCGAGTAGCTGTGGATATTCTGGGCCCTTTCCCAAAAAAGACGCCCAGAGGAAAGCAGTACGTACTGACTTTAGTGGACTTTGCTACCCGATGGCCAGAAGCAGTCGCTCTAGGCAACACCAGGGCTAACACTGTGTGCCTGGCCCTAACAGACATCTTTGCCAGGGTAGGTTGGCCCTCTGACATCCTTACAGATTCAGGGTCTAATTTCCTGGCAGGGACCATGGAAAAACTGTGGGAAACTCATGGGGTGAATCACTTGGTTGCCACCCCGTACCACCATCAAACCAATGGCCTGGTGGAAAGGTTCAATGGAACTTTGGGGGCCATGATACGTAAATTCATCAACGAATTCTCCAATAATTGGGACCTAGTGTTGCAGCAGTTGCTGTTTGCCTACAGGGCTGTACCACATCCCAGTTTAGGGTTTTCACCATTTGAACTTGTGTATGGTCACGAGGTTAAGGGGCCATTACAGTTGGTGAAGCAGCAATGGGAGGGGTTTATGCCTTCTCCAGGAACTAACATTCTGGACTTTGTAAGCAACCTACAAAGCACCCTCCAACACTCTTTAACCCTTGCTAAAGAGAACCTAAAGAATGCTCAAGAAGAGCAAAAGGCCTGGTATGACAGACATGCCAGAGAACGTTCCTTCAAGGTAGGAGACCAGGTTATGGTCTTGAAGGCGCAACAGGCCCATAAGATGGAAGCATCATGGGAAGGGCCATTCACGGTCCAAGAGCGCCTGGGAGCTGTAAACTACCTCATAGCATTTCCCAATTCCTCACTAAAGCCTAAAGTGTACCATGTTAATTCTCTCAAGCCTTTCTATTCCAGAGATTTACAGGTTTGTCAGTTTACAGTCCAGGGAGATGATGCTGAGTGGCCTGACGGTGTCTACTACGACGGGAAAAAAGACGGTGGCGTGGAAGAGGTGAACCTCTCAACCACCCTGGAACGTCTGCAGCGGCAACAAATTAAGGAGCTGTGCACTAGCTTCGCCCCATTGTTCTCAGCCACCCCAGGACGGACTGAACGGGCATACCACTCCATTGATACAGGTAATGCTCACCCAATCAGAACCCCACCCTACCGAGTGTCTCCTCATGCCCAAGCTGCTATAGAACGGGAGATCCAGAACATGCTACAGATGGGTATAATCCGCTCATCTACCAGTGCATGGGCATCTCCAGTGGTTCTGGTACCCAAACCAGATGGGGAAATACGCTTTTGCGTGGACTACCGTAAGCTAAATGCTGTAACTCGTCCGGACAACTATCCAATGCCACGTACCGATGAGCTATTGGAAAAGTTGGGACGTGCCCAGTTCATCTCTACAATAGACTTAACCAAGGGGTACTGGCAAGTACCGCTAGATGAACCTGCCAAGGAGAGGTCAGCATTCGTCACCCATGCGGGGGTGTATGAATTCAATGTCCTTCCTTTCGGCCTTCGAAATGCACCCGCCACCTTCCAGAGGCTGGTAGATGGTCTACTAGCTGGACTGGGAGAATGTGCAGTTGCCTACCTCGATGATGTGGCCATTTTTTCAGACTCCTGGCCCGAACACCTACTACACCTGGAAAAGGTCTTTGAGCGCATCAGGCAGGCAGGACTAACTGTTAAGGCCAAAAAGTGTCAAATAGGCCAAAACAGAGTGACTTACCTGGGGCACCAGGTGGGTCAAGGAACCATAAACCCCCTACAGGCCAAGGTGGATGCTATCCAAAAGTGGCCTGTCCCAAGGTCAAAGAAACAGGTCCAATCCTTCTTAGGCTTGGCCGGATACTACAGGCGATTTGTACCACACTACAGCCAAATCGCTGCCCCACTGACCGACCTGACCAAAAAGACCCAGCCAAATGCAGTTAAGTGGACTGCTGAGTGTCAAAAGGCCTTTACCCAACTTAAGGCAACGCTCATGTCTGACCCTGTGCTCAGGGCCCCGGATTTTGACAAGCCATTCCTAGTAACCACAGATGCATCTGAGCGTGGTATAGGAGCAGTGCTCATGCAGGAAGCAACAGATCACAACTTCCATCCTGTCGTGTTTCTCAGCAAGAAACTGTCTGAGAGGGAAAGTCACTGGTCAGTCAGTGAAAAGGAATGCTATGCCATTGTGTACGCCCTGGAAAAGCTACGCCCATATGTTTGGGGACGGCGGTTCCAACTACAAACTGACCATGCTGCACTAAAGTGGCTTCATACTGCCAAGGGGAACAACAAGAAACTTCTTCGTTGGAGTTTAGCTCTCCAAGATTTTGATTTTGAAATTCAACACATCACAGGAGCTTCTAACAAAGTAGCTGATGCACTCTCCCGTGAGAGTTTCCCAGAATTCAGTAGTTAAAAAGTGTTCTTAAAATGTAGAAGTCTGTTAGTTATATACTTAGGAGTATATGTAAAGGTGTATGTGTTATATTAATCTGTTTATTTTCAAGTTCTAGAAGGAAATCGCCGCCAGTGAGCTTCCCCACTGTCTGCAATTTGGGGGGCGTGTCATAAACAGATAGCTAAGGGTTAATGTCTCTTTCACCTGAAGCACCTGACCAGAGGACCAATCAGGAAACCGGATTTTTTCAACTTTGGGTGGAGGGAATTGAGTGTCTGAGTCTTTTGTCTTTGTCTGCCTGCCTGCTTTCTCTGAGCTTTGGAGAAGTAGTTCTACTTTCTAGTCTTCTGTTTCTAAGTGTAAGGACAAAGAGATCAGATAGTAAGTTATATGGTTTCTTTTCTTTGGTATTTGCATGAATATAAGTGCTGGAGTGCTTTGATTTGTATTCTTTTGGAATAAGGCTGTTTATTCAATATTCTTTTAAGCAATTGACCCTGTGTTGTATTATCTCAATACAGAGAGAACATTTGTACTTATTTTTCTTTCTTTTTATATAAAGCTTTCTTTTAAGACCTGTTGGAGTTTTTTCTTTACTTCAGGGAAATTGAGTCTGTACCCACCAGGGAATTGGTGGGAGGAAGAAATCAAGGGGAGATTTGTGTGTTGGATTGCTAGCCTGACTTTGCATTCCCTCTGGGGGAATAGGAAAGTACTTTTTGTTTCCAGGATTGGGAACAGAGAGGGAGATTCACTCTGTTTGGGTTCACAGAGCTTGTGTCTGTGTATCTCTCCAGGAGCACCTGGAGGGGGGAAGGGAAAAAGGATTATTTCCCTTTGTTGTGAGACTCAAGGGATTTGGGTCTTGGGGTCCCCAGGGAAGGTTTTTCAGGGGGACCAGAGTGCCCCAAAACACTCTAATTTTTTGGGTGGTGGCAGCAAGTACCAGGTCCAAGCTGGTAACTAAGCTTGGAGGTTTTCATGCTAACCCCCATATCTTGGACGCTAAGGTCCAAATCTGGGACTAAGGTTATAACAATGATCAACAAGGGAGTGTTTACTCAGTGGAGTCAATTTCACATTCCCATTGCAGCACAGAATTAATAAATGGTTTTAACGCGTAACTAAAATCAGAGCAGGAGACAATTCAAACTAAGGTTCCCAAATAGATACTGAATTTAGAATGTTATTGCATGTTACATACTTTATTTAATGCTATTAAATGTTGATTTAGTGAGGAGTGGTGACTATTTCAGAGGCCATTCAACCTATTTCGTAGATTTTTGATAATAAAATCATAATTAAGTCCTGCAACACAATAGAAGCAAAAATTTCAATGCACTTCCAGAAATGTACGTGCAAAGTTTGCAAACACACACATCTGCATGTGAGAAACTTACACCTAAAATGAGCAAGGAGACACTCAGATATGCAATTACCCATTTTGCACTAGCAGTCTCCAGTTTGCACACATGCAGAATTTGGTTTTCATTCATGCAAATGGATGCACAAACATACATATTGGGCTGGGGAGGAACATATTTAGCGTCATTCTGAAAATGTGTTCCAAAATCTAGCCCTCTTATACTGACCCTTTTATGTGTTATGGAACAAGCATTTGCAGGGAATCTTTCATAATGACAAAAGACTGGGACTGATTGTCTAATAAGGGTCAATTATGGTGCCCTGGAGGTTGCACAGTTCAGACCCAAACTCATCCTTGAGTAGAAGTGAGGTAGATGAAGGATACTCTTAAGAATTGTCCAGCATCTCCTGTTTGCCATGTCTGATGGGCAGGAAACCTGACACTTTTACTTACCACTATGGCACCTGTCCTGTCCTTCTAGCAACTAGATTAAGCCATATTCCATTACCTTGAGCTTTGACATTCTTCATCATCTCAGTATTAGCTGGTCAAAGAAGACTCTGACCCAAATCTCTCTTGCCTTGAGCCAAAAACGAATTCCATGCTAACACCCTGTCCCACACTATCCAAACTGTCTTCAGAATCCTGAGCTCTTCCGATAGCCATCCTGCCCCAGACACAATATGGAAACAACCTGATCAAATGCAGAAGAACTGGCCTTTCCAAAGCTTTTACAAGCATAGATTTTTAGATAAATTGTGCTGCAGTTGGCCAAGCTGTTTCAACTGCCTTCAGTATTACTAGAATTATTTCCATATTGCCTCTTTCGGCTTTAAGCAAGATCTTGTGGGAGGGGCAGGAGGAAGGGGCATTTAACAACCTCTAATGTTAAACCTCTGCTCCTGTGTAAGCCCATAAGGCCTGGAAGCTTTACTGCCTCATGCTATGAGTCTACATTTCTGCATCATTGCTGATATCAGAACAAATCTGGAGGCGGTCTGGAAACCCTCATGCATTGCTACTATATTTGGCTACTGCCTAAGCATCTACGCCCAATGCATTTCATTATTACTATTATTATTATTATCATTATTATTAATTGGAATTTTTCAGAAGATTTTTCGTGATAAAATTCACTTGCTATTTGCTAAGTGCAAATGACAATCATGGTCCTGTTCATCATAAATATCAAAAGAAGCTGCTAAGTTCGAGCTTTACAAAAATCCTCCATGGATCTCATTCTTTTATTTAGAACAGAACTTCTTTGTTGTGTGATTTTGTTGGCTTTGGAATGCATTCTGAATCTAGTTCGTGTCACAGCAAAGTGATTTCACAGTTCTGAAATGGACCTAAGAGAGCTCTCGGGATGCTATTCACATAGAGGTTCGAATCCAGAGGGCGACATGTAAGGAGGAGCAAGTGAGACTGATGCTGTCATAAGGTACATCTACACTACAAGTGCTACAGCAGCAGCCCAGCCTAGACACTTGCTACAACAGTAGGTTTTTTTTCCCCTTCATTGTAGTAAATCCATCCCCTCGAGAGGTGGTGGCTAGGTCAAAGGACAAATTTTTCTGTCGACCTAGCAGTGTCTGCACCGGGGCTTAAGTTGGTTTAATTAACTATGTCTCACGGAGGGGGTGGATTTTTCACAGCCCTGAGCAACGTCACTTGGTCAACTAAATTTTAGGTATTGACAGGGCCTTAGATTCCCTTAAGCTTCCTCACACTCATTAACTGCTGTGACACTGTAAAGGGTCTCTGTTGCATGGAACACTTAAGGTTGATCTACACTATGAGGTGGGGAAAAGGGGATCGATCTAAGTTATGCAACTTCACCTACGTGAATAACTTAGCTGAAGTCGATGCACTTAGATCTACTTATTGCGGTATCTTCGCTGCGGTGTCTCTCCCATCGATTTCCCTTGCACTTCTCATTGAGGTGGAGTACTGGAGTTGCTGCTAGAGCAATCGGCGGTGGATTTTTCGCATCTAGACTAGACGTGATAAATCGACCTCCGCTGGATCAGTCGCTGCCTGTTGATCCCGCAGGTACTGTAGACAAACCCTCATAAGAAAGCACAGGTTAAAGGGAGAAGTGGTTTACTTGAATTTACATCCACCTCTTGGTTGCTTTCCTTACTACTCCTCTCAAAAGCCTCTCAGTATGGGTGGGGTAAAAGGATGCATGTTTAAGTTACATGCTGGTAACAGTAATAACTTATTTTGCCATGGAAGGTCCTTTCCGCCTCCATCAGACTCCTGTAGTCACTCCCATAGGCTCATCTCCATCCCCTTTCCCAACCACGCTCCATCAACCTTCCTCACAGCTTCTAATCATGGCCCCTAAGCATGTTCCTGCCTCTCTAGAGGGGACATCCCGGCAGAGCCTGAAATGAAGGACTAGCTAATCAAGTGCAGATGACAGTTCTGTGCTGGCCAAGAAAGCCTGATTAGGTGTGACTGAATAGGTCTTTTCCATTCTGTGTTTCTATGAACATCACAGTAAGCTGGCTGGAGGCATCTCTGTTGAATGACACAGAGTTCTCTCTCTCTCTCTCTCTCTCTCTCAATCTCTCTCTCTTTTTTCTCCATGCTGGGGTCATTTGCTTCCTTCTCTCTCAGTCTCTGGCCCAGCAGGTTTTTAATTGCTTTGGGAGGTAAACTCATTTCTCTTCGATGGCTGCAAAGAGCAACAAAAAAATAGAGCTTTTTATCCAGAAACTAAGATACCAACCTTACGACCTTTCCTGTCCTTTCAAGCTAGTATAACTGGAAGAGAAATTTGTCTCAGATTCCATTGCCTTGAAAATTCCAGTTACTCCAAATTTACATGGTGAAACTGAGAGCAGACTCTGGCCCCATATCATCTGCATTACAGACAGACACGTAGCCCTGGGTTCTGGAATGTTCCATGTTAAATCTGTTCTCTTCCCAGGCTGCATATTTGTGTTAACAGGAGCCCTGCTTGGTGATGGCCCAGACTCAAGGGTAAGAAAATCATCTATTCACTTAGACAAGCATCTGCTTTTGGAAACTGGAATGTATTTTATGTTGGCTGAATGTCATTTGCTAAATAAACCAATATGCTCCTCTGTGTGTGCGTGTGTGTGTGTGTGTGTGTGTGTGTGTGTGTGTGTGTGTGTATTTGTCTCCACAACAGACCAGCCTCCCCATGGCCAATTCCCACCATCCCTGCTCTTTCTTCAGTTTGAGGCAAGGTCCCAATGCTCAGCTTCTCTCTAAGGTTGCTACCTTTCTAATTCCTGGTAACTGGACCTGAGGCCCTGCTCCCTTTTCCACCTCTTCCCCCACGGCCCTGCCCCTACTCCACCTCTTCCCCAGGGCTCCACCCCGTTACTTGCTCTTTTCCCCCCGCCTCTATAGCTTGCTGGATTGTCTCAAGAAGCCTGCCTGCAGGTAGGCGATGGCTCCAGCTGAACAGAGGCTGGAGAGGGTTAATGACCTGGTGCCTCTCCCCACTCTGTGGTAACTGGGTTTTTGGTTCAGGTGCCAACTGCGCACCTGGCAACTCTAAATGGAACCTGGACACAGAAGCCAAAAAACGGACAGGTGGCAACCCTAGTTCCCTCTCAGCAGGGGTACTCACACAATCTCAATAAGTCAAACAATCAGTTGGGGCTTCCCAGATCACTATTCAGTATCCAGTTGCTCCAGTTGTCAGGGAGAAGGTGAGGGGAAAACAAGAATAGTTACACCAAGATGTGTTTCAACCAGGCCACACAGAAGTCTCGCAATTGTCCCTCTCAGTTCTTCTCCCCTAGAGGGCATGTTTTTAATATCTTTTCTATATGACACTGGTGAGGAGGAGGTGGGGAAGTAGGCGCAAGAGAGGAAATATCACAAGAAAAGCTATTCTTACAATATTTGCAACTCAACCAGACTCAGAAAGCAGAGGTGGGCCTGAACTGGAACATCAGATCGAAACAATCCCAGTTTTGGAGAAGTCTGAATCCAGGTCTAATTCCAGATCTGAAATGACCAATGCAGCCCATTTCTATCAGGACATGTTAGAAATCTAATGGGAGACCCTTTTCAGTTTGCAAGCCCAGCTTTTCAGATCCAGGTTTTAACAGTAGGGATGGGCCTTCCCAGGAAAAACAGATCTGAAGCCTTTCTTACTATGAGGTAGTTATTTTCTGGATCAAAACTTCACATCAGTAAAATGGATCAGAACCACAAGCCTAGATCTGAGCCACCTCAAACTCTGGGGGAGTGATCTGGATTTGCATTTCTTGGATTGCACCCAACTCTAGCATGGATATATTTTGGGAAATGATCCAGATTTTTGAACCCTAATCTGAACTGATCTAAATTTTTGGAGTTTCCACACAACGTACATGCCTAAGAATGAGAACACCTCTCTGGAGACAGATACACACACACAAGAGCATATTGGTTTATTTAGCAAATGACATTCAGCCAACATAAAATACATTCCAGTGTCCAAAATCAGATGCCTGGTTTTCAGGGACCTGGTAACATTAAATGGCACCCAAACCAAAAACCCAGTTACCACGGGGTGGGGAAAGGCACCAGGTCATTAACCTGCTCCACTTCTGATCAGCTGAAGCTACCTCCTGCCTTCAGGTAGGCTCCTTGAGACAATCAGCAAGCTACGGGGGAGAGGGAGGGAGAGAGGAGTGAGTGACGGGGCGGGGCTTTGAGGAAGAGATGGGGAAGGGATAGGGCCTCGAGGGAAGAGGTGGAGCAGAGATGGGGCCTTGGGGAAAGAGGTGGAGAAGGAGGCAGGGTCTCAGGGTCCAGTTACCAGGAATTAGAAAGGCAGCAACCCTAGTGAGCAGCTGAATGTTGGGACTATGCCTCAAACTGAAGAGAGAGCAGAGGTGGTAGGAAGTGGCCATGGGGAAGCTGGTCTGTTGTACCAACTAGAAAAGACAGACTCCTTTCCCCTCTTCCCCCTTGGGGGGGGGTCCCACCACCCTTACCCTACTCCTCCTACCCACTGGGGGAACTCAGGGAGCAGCAGGAGATGGCAGACTGTGACTCAGCTAATAGGCCATCAGATTGTCTGGCAAGGCCATCCCAAGACTCTGGAGGACTGTTGAGCCATGGCCTGCCCACTAGGACCTTTGCTCCCGATACACATACATTAGCATTATTATTATTATTAATCATGTGTGCTGTGGTTGTACCTACGACCCCATTGTGCTAGGTGCTGTACAAACATAGAACTAAAAGATGTCCCATGCCCAATGAGCAAGTTCAATAGTTACTTTGAAACCTTGATGTTACTTGTCATCTGTTGCTATTTAAGTTACACATGAAAACAAGCAGCTATTGATACTAAATTACAATGAGAATATATGAACTGAACTAGCATGAATAACGAAGTATTTAATCATAATCAATGTGGTTATTACAGTGACTGTGAAAGGAATTCTAAGAGATATCATGTTAATCACTCTCTTTGGGGAGTGCAGTCTAATTTAAGAGCAGAGGCCTTGGAGGAAAAGCTGAGTTCAATTTCAGGCAGTGCTGCTGACTCATATCAGCAAGTCACATTAATCACTCTGTGCCTCAGTTTCCCTTTTTATATGAGGCTAAAAATTACATCTGAAACAGACTGAAGTTTTATCCCCACTCCAGAGATTGATCTGTCATATCGATCAAATTTTCCATTCTCTCTCTCTCTTCATATATATATGAAGTTTTGATAGAGATATAGATATATATTTTTTCTTTGTCTTCTTTTGAGGGGATGGGGAAAGGAAATGCACTTGATGATTTTTCACCACATGCATCCTCATCTGTTGTTAATCACACTGCAGATTAATGAGGAAATTTTTGACATCAATACATGCCATCTTTCATGCTAAAAAAGAACAGAAAGAATTTTGGGAGGGGGTTGGGTAGGAAGGAATAAGATATTATATGACAAAATTAAGTACAGATTATAAAAAAAAAGAAGAAGAAGAAGTGTTAAATAAAATGACTAGGGATTTTTATGTTGGAAAATGATGATGGAAGTGGGGGGAAATAGAAAAATCTGACAACCTGCCCTGCAATAATTCACAGACCCCCACAGACACAAAAACGAATGTGAAATCGACAAGGATGTCAAAGTCTTCTTTACCCCAATTGTCAACAGAAGCTGCTGTCTGATGGTTTTGGCTCCTCAATCCTATGTGCTCATGCGTTTGGAGGCAGGCTACATGGATGGCAGTCAGCCTGAGGGAATGCTTGGCAGGATGAGGCATAAGTCTGGATGGAAGCTGAGAAGTGTCAGTGGTTGGAAGCATTGAAGCGTGCTTTCAAAATAATTAAATAAATACTTAGTCCTGAGGGGAAAATTGCTGAGGAGAGCGGCTGCGAACTACTCCTCAGAAGCGAAATCTCTGATGAACAAGTCCCTCCAAGCTCTTAGGCCTGCAACCCACCTCCAGACGGTACATTTTCATCTCTGCACCATCTACATAGATGGTGATACTAGACCACAAGGGGCTAGTTAAACAGGCAAAGAACTCAAACCTTTTTGCTTATCTTTTTCTTTACATTTTCACAGCACATTACTCATATTAGCTCATTAATCCTCACAACAGCCTGGTGAGGTAGGTCCAGCAACTTTTACTCACAGCAGCAATCCTTACTCAGACAAGGAGGCCCCTTGACTTCAATGGCATCCACAAGTGTACCTTCAAGTATCAGGCCCAAAGTATCCATCTTTTACCCATGGAGAAACCGAGACATATAGAGGTTAAAGGAATTAGCCGATGCCACACAGTTAATTTAAGAGGCACAGTTTGAAGTCTGGAGTTATTGGCTCTTGGAACTGATTTCACTCCTTTGGGCAACTCTGCCTCCCATCATTTTCCCCAGTCTGACTCCACTCCATTACTACAGCTTTTCCTTGAGTTTAAATATGTTTTTTCATGTGGTTCTTGTGCTGTAGATTTCTTCACACAGTGGTGTGTGGTCGCCGGGTAGCTTGTAGTAGTTGCCATGTAGATGAAGGATCCCTTATTTCAAATCCTGCACTTTCCCAGCCTACCGAACTCACCTTGCTGTGGAGTGACAGTGACAGGAAGGTATTGACAGTGAATTATTCTGAACTCCATTCCTCTTCATCAAACTCAGAATTCCTTTCTCCATAGTGTAACAATAATAATAATCCCTTCCATTTACAGAGCAAGGCAAGGGACTTTGCAGATTACAAATCAAATCCTGGTCCCATGGAAAACCTTTCCTTGACTTCAGTGAAACCAGAATTTGACCCTACATTTGTATATCTAGGGACCTCGACACCTACCAATGAAATGTAGCTGCCTCTGTGAATGGAACAGAGTGCAAGATTTACCAACAGCCTCTTTGCTATCACAATAGTTCAGGAAAGGGATTGAAAAAAAATGTAATATTGACTGAGAACTCCAGAGGAATTTCGGTAGAGAGAAGCAATTTCCAGAGTTGGAATTTAGCAAGGTCACTGGGCTAATTCTCACTATGAGACCTTCAGTGACAAGTAGTCTTGGTTTTATAGCTCGTTCGGAAAGCAGGTGGCGTTCTAATAAGGAAGAATGGATTGTGTGTATGGTCTCTAAAGCACACAGTAGAAGGAGACTCCAATGGACATTTGTAAAAGAAATCTGAATGGCCACAACAGGATCCTATCCTGTTCCTCCAACCTGCTGTAGCAATGGAGTGTTTTATACATTAACCTCTGGGTCTCATGAGCTCCATAGGGCCAGATTGTGCAGAGGTGAAGGGTCACTGTAACAATGAAGCAATGTTTTATAAATGTCTTTGCCCCAAAACTTGTTCCAAATTCCTTCCAGATACTCCACTTGTTGATGGACATTTTATTTGTAGCTGAAACCACAAACAAACTGCAGCCCTCATGCCCTCTTAAATCATCCAGCCTCCCTAGAATGGCTAGAATTCCCTCTGAGTCACATTAACTAGGGTTTGTAAATGTCTGGAAGGCATAAACTGCTAATGCATGTTATTATTCTTTCACTCCCACCATTTATCTGGTTATTCCCATACAGATTTCGTCTTTCCCCAAATCATTTGAAGAATGGGGCATATTTCTTTGTCAAAATCACATACTATCTCTGTGGATCCAAGAAATGGTCAGGTTACACTGAGATTTAAAACATACTTCTCTGCTGTACTAATTAGGTCAGATATTCATTTGTATACACAGAATAAGGCTGATCGCTGCTTACAAACTAGGTAAGATTCCCAGTGGTCAGTTCTCGAGTTTCCTTCAGGGATGATTTCAGCTGGCAGAAGGCACTGGATTCCCTGTTTTGGCTGTAGCTAAGAAAAAACAACAAAAAAACCTCCCAGCAGCTGGAAATTAAAGGGACTATGCAATGAACTGTGCTGAGGATAAAGGCAGGGTGCTTGCCCAGTTATCATCAAGTCACCTTGTCCCAAACTCCAAGGCCGTACCTCCTTTTCCCTGGTTATGCCCCCTATGTTGTAAGGCCAGGAGGTGGGTGGCTACAGCTGTCCTATGCCATCAGAGCATTTCCAAGTGCCAGGGCAATCCTCAGCTGAATGGTTAAGCTGTCTTTGTAACTGCTTAGTGACGCTAGAGCCAGTTTCTTCTTATTCCACCCACCATTTTGCATAACAGGTTTGCAGGCGTCACTCACAGTTTTGCTCACCATCAGTTCTCCCATCAGACACATCTTGCATGACATATCCTAGAGCCAGTGCCCAGTGATGTGTACTCATGTGTCAGACACAGCAGGCTTTTTCTCTCTTTCAAACTGTCTTAGTATTTTCAGCAGAAGATGCTGATGCCCTTGGCTCCCGTCAGTGACTGTGCCCTACAGCAGCACGGTCATTATACCTAGTGTCAAAAAATAAAGGCCAATTCCATTCTGCTTCAGAAAGTCCAGGATGTGGGTGGATTCAGGCTTTCACAGTGAAAAGGTGAAGATTGCAAAATGAAGCACTCCAAAGTGGATGATGAAAAGATGAGATGATTGATCTGTGCCACTCTCACTCTACTTCTTTGTCTCCACTGATCTCTTAATGAACCCATCGGAGGAGGCAGGGTTCCATATTGTCCACTCATCCAGCTTGATCACTCGGGTCTAAGTACTGGGATGGCTTTTTTTGCTTTCGCTACGTCTTGACGGCTTGCAAAGGCTTTGAAGATGTGGCCCTGCTTGAGAAATGCCTGGTACATTGTGCTCAGGATTAGCGCAGTTTCAGCTTTAAGCCAGCCCTTCTTAACAAAGACATGGACATTGCTCAGAGGTATACGACTCGGAGATCTTATTCCAGACACCTTTATCAGTCAGAAACTCTGCACTTGCCCAGAAGATTTTTTTTTCACAACCCACACACTGAAATGAATCTCCCCTTTTGCTAGGAACAGCAATTAGCCTAGTACTAAATTTTCCAAGTGGAGAGTCAGCACAAAAGAGGGATAAGGCAGACCAGTTTCAAGTATTACTTCTGGAGGACTCACATTAAGGGTCAGGGGGAACGCAGGAGTCAGTTTCTTACCAGACTGAAATATGTTATTGTCATCTTAGATAATTTAATACTACAAATTAAATTACAATGTGCATTTATTTCCACACTTAAGCTCAAGAAACTGTTGTGATATAAAATGAATTCTTCTTGCTCTCCTATATCTTTTATCACTGTTGACCGAGGGTGGAAATATTTTTGGCAAGTGCTCCCAGAGTTCAATAGAACTTCATCATTGGTAGAAGATGAGTGATTGGTGAGCTTCAAATGGTTAGAGAGTTCAGGCTGAGTTCAGATAAGAACTCAAAAATTGAGATGCTTTTCCAAAGTGCATCTGAACTATTCATAGCTTCCTCCATCTGCAAAACTCAGCTGGAAATGTTGAAAGAACAGGTTTGGGGACGGCAGGGTGGATTCCAGTATTTTGTGCTTCTGATTTAGTCTGAAATAAACCAAGAAAATCCTTTCTTACTTTTTTTTTCATTTTCTTCTGAAAAACAATTGTCACATTGTCTGGAGTGGCTCATGACCAGGAATGCCTATGTCAGGGCAAACTGTTAAAAACTCCCCAAATGGATGGATTATTCTATAATTAGATTTCACCAACCCCAGTAACAAATATGAACTCCTGGATCATTGTTCTAGTCTTACCATTGAGTCCCTTGACAATCCTTTATGCTCCCCAGTCTATCTTGCCATTCAGGCAAGCTGGTCTTAGTGATAAATGGTCACTTACAGCAAAAATCACAAAATATTCAGGTTGCTTCCAGTCCCAAGAGCCCAGTCACTTACCCCAGAGCAAACTGGTACCTTAGATCTTAAACCAAAGACAACTCCTGTAGCCAATCCTGTAATAAACTATCTAAAGGTTTATTAACTTGGGAAAAGGAACAAGAGTTTTTTACAGGTTAAAGCAAGCAAACATATACACACAAATGAGTTACCATCTAAATCCTAAGAGTGACAGAGTTGTAGTGATCTGTCAGTTCAAAATGTCTTTCAGGGCAAACCCAGGGATATCCCTGGCAGATCTCTGGCTTCAGTTTAGAGTCTCTGGCCCTGTGAGAGTTCAAACAGCAAAGAGATGAAAAGTTTTTCTTGTGACTCTGTTTTATCTTTTACGTTTGGCCTTCCAGTCCATGATTAGCTCCCTGGCATGTAGCATTTCCAAGGTCTGATAGGGCCAGTCACTATACTTTGTATTGTGATATTCCTTAATGGTCCATTTAATCTTGATAGGCCTTCTTAATGGCTGGGGGGAAGATGTGTTGGGAGGGATGATTCTGCTGCCTGGAGTCACAAGTTCAGAACAAACATTCTCAAAGTTATAAAGCAAAGCTTACGTATTTCCTTATAACAGTGTTTCCCAAACTTGGGATGCCGCTTGCGTAGGGAAAGCCGCTGTCGGGCTGGGCTGGTTTGTTTACCTACCACGTCCACAGGTCTGGCCGATCATAGCTCCCATTGGCTGCAGTTCACTGCCCCAGGCCAATGGGGGTGGCGGGAAGCGGTGCAGGCCGAGGGATGTACTGGCCATTGCTTTCAGCAGCTCCCGTTGGCCTGGAGCGGCGAACTGGGGCCCTGAGACCTGTGATCGGCCAGACCTGCAGACATGGCAGGTAAACAAACCAGCCTGGCCCAACAGGGGCTTTCACTAAACAAGTGGTGTCCCAAGTTTGGGAAACACTGCCTTATAGCATGGAAACACTACAAGCGAGATTAATGCATGCATCAATTTACAAGCATTTCATAGAGTCTAAACACTAAATACATTCTTATAAGTCTGATACCTATTTTGAACAAAACTAACATACAGGTGAGCTGATCTGCTTTCCACTTATGAGTTTGTCAGTTCTTAGCTAATTCCTATGGCCTTGGCCAGACCTGGCCTTTGGTTTATCAGCATCAAAAAAATGGAAAAAAAATTTACCCAAGATATATGATGCTTAAAAATAGTTTGTCAGGTTTGGTTCCTGTAGACTAGGGCTCAGCATGTGTATTTCTCTGAACCTTAGATCATCAAACCAATCGCTTAATTGGCATATCTATCTTTCTGCTGGAGTCCTTGTCTATGACAAATATTCTAATGCATGTTAGTTTTAGATGCTAAACATCCCAAATGAGCTTGTCCAGGCACCTAGCTAACCAACTCTATCAGATTACATAACTGCACAAGGGGCTATGGAGTGCGTCCAAGTGGGTTTGGCATTACATCAGTTGCCGCCACCCATCCAAACCCCTACCACTATTTCATTTGTCACCAACCAGACTTTCTTCTCCCCTGTTACCACTCCATGGATGGTTGGCTAGGGGAAGAATAAAAGAGTCACCAGTGCCAAAGAAAGCCCAGTCATGACATCATGAAAGCTGTGGATGGGCCGCGGCAGCTCTGTTTCAACTTATTAGACACAATCAAGAAGTCCCACACTAGGAGGAAGGTTACAGGTCCTCTCACTGTCACTCTGAAGAACACCTGACACTGGGACGCTCAAGCTTGCTTTTAAAGCTTCGTAAGTGCCAGCTTCTGAGTGTCAGAGGAAATTCTCTGCCAGTATGGCCAGAGATAGGACTTCATGGTCAAGCAGTTATGAGCAAAGAAACAGAGTATGAGAAATCTGCTCAGCTTTTCCAGAGCAACATATTTCCACAACAGTATAATTTAACTAAGAGCTAGGGACCAGATAAGTGCCTAATCAATAAGATTAAAGAAACTACCTAAAAGCCCAGGCCTTTATCACTATAGCAAACTTGAGCATGTGCTGATTTGTTTTGCATTTGTATTATTTCCAGTGATCTTTTTTTCTTGTGAAGTGTTTAGGGTCTAGTAATCTTGAGAACATCTGATTCTGCACATAGATTTTAAAGGGACACTGTCAACATTCTAAGGTCCAAGGTTAGATGTATTTTCAAAGTTTTAAATATCTTGAGTTTTAAGCCCTTCCTCCCCAATGGGGCTTCATCACCAATGAATTAAAAATGAAAACTATAGCCACTATTTTGGAAAGACTTACAAAGATATTTTGTTCTGCTCCCTCTGTTGGGTGTGCAACTGGAATCAGCTCACAAAATATATTGCCTAAAGGTCCACTGGCATAATTTACTGATGCCAGCACACAGATGTACTGGCCTGATAATTAAGTGCTAAGTAAAGTTGTGTTTGTGGTTCAATTAAAAGAGCCATGTTCATTACAGGTCTATTCCAAACACAGGGGAACATTATTTGCCAAATGGAGAAGGGAAAAACTGGAAGGAAAATGTAGTGCAGGAGTAGGCAACCTATGGCACGTGTGCCGAAGGCGGTACGCAAGCTGATTTTCAGTGGCACTCACAGTGCCCGGGTCCTGGCCATTGGTCCTGGGGGGGCTCTGCCTTTTAATTTACTTTTAAATGAAGCTTCTTAAACATTTTAAAAACCTTATTTACTTTACATACAACAATAGTTTAGTTATATATTATAGACATAGAAAGAGACCTTCTAAAAATGTTAACATGTATTACTGGCACGCAAAACCTTAAATCAGAGTGAATAAACAAGACTCGACACATCACTTCTGAAAGGCTGCCAACCCCTGATATAGTGCATGCTGCATTTTTAAGCTCATCAGATGGTAAAGAGAATAAAAAGTATAAATTAAATATATGTATTAAAATATGTGAAAAACATAGCCTTTTTCAGCTAGCAAATCAACCATGTCTGAAAGTGAAAGTTCAGTTGTTAAGTTACAGAAATCCCTTATGTTATAGGTTGAGGAACAGATGATATCCTCTGATTCACAAGTGTGCTACAGATCAGGTGCATCATAAATATGCAGCATAAAAGATGTTCTCAGAGGCATGTATGTGATCCTCATTGAAGTAAAAAGGAGGCATCCCTTATGGAAAAGTCCTACTGAATATAATGGTGGTTGATAATCTCTCTATAGAACAACGATTGGCAACCTTTGGCACGTGGCCCATCAGGGAAATCTGCTGGTGGGCCAGGACGGTTTATTTACCTGCAGCATCCAAAGGTTCGGCCAATCGCAGCTCCCACTGTCCGTGGTTTGCCATTCCAGGCCAATGGGGGTGACGGGAAGCAGTGGCCCGCGCCACTTCTTGGAGCTCCCATTGGCCTAGAACGGCAAATCACAGGAAATGGGAGATGCGGTCGGCCAAACCTGTGGATGCGGCAGCTAAACAAACCATCCTGGCCCACCAGCAGATTTCCCTGATGGGCCACGTGCCAAAGGTTGCCGATCTCTGCTATAGAAGAATGATAAACCAATCTGTATACTTCTTTTTCAGGATTATAATTCTCCAGGATGGTTTAAAAATTCTGTAGGAAGGATCTCTTTCTCTGTTCAACTATCTAGTTTTTTAGGGCAATTTCTACAGAACCTCACCTGGTTGGCATAGAACCTAACATCCCTCTGGATATTTCCATAAAGTTCATGTGAGCCTCTGAGGTCATAATTTGGCCTTTGCCATGTGAGATCAAAGCAAAGTGGAATAACATGCTGTGATTTTACCATGATCTCTTTCCTTGAAAATCCACTGTGCTCTTGGTCCTGACTGACACCAAGATGTTATAGGGACAATAACGTTTAAGGACAGGCTGAGCAGGCATTAATCAGCCTGGATGTATTGGCTGGAATGAAATGGTAATCTCCTTTTGATGGATGCTTATGCCATGAGAGACTGAAGTAGCCAAGTAATCAGTTGTAGCAACTTCACATTTGCCTGGATACAAATCACTGTATCCAAAGAGCAAACCTAAATGTTTTTGAGGTGGGTTAGCAGGGATTAGCATCTCTTACAGTCAGAAGTGCTCACAACTAGGTTTCGCAAGACATGGCTGAAAGAAGAAATAGGAGGGAGCATAGTCTTTTAGCTAGAGAAGAGACAGGGAATCAAAAGCCCTATGTTCTGTTCCTGATCCTGTCACTCATTCACTGAAGGCCTGATCCAGCTCCAGGTGAAACCAACAGAAAAAGTCAGATTGGAAGGGGCAGGTTTATCCCAGCATAGGAGTAGTGGCTTGCATCTACCCTGCTCAGCGGCACTGTGGGGGCTTTTTCAGTCCCTGAGACAAGCTAAGCAACCATCTGAAGTTGCATTTCTTTTATAATGACACTTCTCCCTTCTTCCAGCTTGTCTTCGCCAAGTCCGCACCACGTCTATCTCTCTAGGGATCAGGCTCTTGTGGAGGGAGTGCAGAGCTGGCACCATGCACTGGTGTACAGGCTCTGGGGAGCTTGGCTCTGCTCCTACCCTACTGCTATTTGTGGCAACCTAGTGGGTAGGTACAGAGGTGCCTTAGGGCAATGGTAAATCTGGCCTTACATTTCCTTGGGTTTCTTGGTGTTTCATTTCACTCACATGTAAAATGGCAGAAGAACACTTGCCTCACAGGACTCTTGTGAGGTGTAACTAATGTCTGTAAAGGGCTCTGGGAGCTATTCTACCTTTATTTCCATTGACATGCACCAGCGGCTCTCCCCCAGGATCTGTGCAGGGGAAATGATCCATCGCAGGCCATTGGTCTGGTCTGCATGCAGAATCTGCACCCATTTAACGTGAATCTTTAAAAAAAATGATTAAGTCAAACCAATGCAAAACACGTCTTGTGGACTGTCATAGCAATTTAGTGGAATGGGATCATTAAAACTAAATCTATACAAGCCAGGTTGAAATTGATTTGCCTACACAGGGTTAAGCAAGTTGACTTTGTGGAACAGACAAAGCCTTTGAGAACAGTTTGTTCCTGCAATATTTTGTGTGATGGCTACTTCTTCTCTCCATACTACAAGGAGAGCTCTGTTCTTCTGCACTTTACATCTGCTTTCTATTCAGGGTAACAGGTTCAAACCAGGAGCTTGCTTTATTTTGTGATTCCTCTACCAGTGACGCGACTATATTTGCTACCGAAAGATCTTAAGTAATGCAGCATCCTGCCACTTTTTCTTTTCTTTTTTTTTTTATTACTATTATCTCTAATTACAGACATAAAATCCAGGTAATAAGTGGGTTACATTTTCTGCAAAGAAAATTATGTGCATAATTATAGGCACATGTTCAGCCGAGATATTGAGGCATCCAATGCTTCCACAGAGATGATAATTGTCAGCCTTTGCACTGTAATTAAGTTTAAATGGGAACCCTAATTATTTTCCAAATGGGCAAACTTTAAGCCTGTCTTGATTAGTTCTGTTGTGGCAATGAATGAAACAAATTTACTGTATGGGTTAATTAACAGTTTTTATGAATGTCATTGGCCCTCTTTCCTCAAACCCACATTGTCAGCAAATATTAGAGCTAATTAGCCCTGTATTGTTTTAATGCTGTGTGATATTATTACCTGGATTATTTTATCGGGAATCCTGATTGTTGGAAACTTCATTCCAAGTTCTCACCTTAGAGTGTGCTGCCTTTCCTTTGATTCACCATTTTATGTGGTTCAAGGCCTTCTTTCCCCTTTGCATCCTATAGGACTTGGAACAATAGCTTGCTGAAAAGACACTAAACAGTGCCGTGTTCAGCATTCCTGGCAAGAATCTTCTGTGCATTACTTTGATTAACAAGATTGGTATATGTGATCTATCATAGGCTTTCATTTCACTACTTATCCATGTAAGAGGGTTTTCAGTACAGATTTACAGTAGGCCATATAGAGGAAATCTAATGAGAATGGAACATGCATGAAGGTTCAGTGGATTGCTGGATTTTACTCATCACCATGGGTAAACGGTCAGACTACATGAACCATCCAGGAACAAAGAATGTAGCCCATACTTACGGAATGGAAAGTACTGACTCTGAAGAAGATTGTAAGTCATGGCAGACAATCAGTTGAACATCAGCTCCAAGTGCTACGCTGTGGCTACAAGAACCTAATGAAACCCTGAGAGGCAGAAACAGGGGAATCTCGAGGATAAGTAGAGAGGTAGTTTTACCTCTATATTTGACACTAGTGTGACTATTTCTGGAATACTGTGTCCAGTTCTGGTGCCCAAAATTCTGCAAGATGGTTGAGAAGTTGGAGAGGAGTCAGAGAATGATCAAAAGATTAGAAAACATGCATTATAGCGATAGGCTCAAAGAGCTCAATATATTTAGCTTAACAAAGAGAAAGGGTGACTTGATTATAATCTTTAAGTTTCTACATGGGGAACAAATATTTACTAATAGGCACTTCAATCTATCAAAGAAAGTTGTCTGAATGGAGACCCAGGATAGTGGCTACAGTAAGAAGCTGCTGAGGATAGGGGTGAAAAAGGGGGAAATGTTGGGCCAGATCTTCTGCTGGTGTAAATCAGCACTGACCCATTGCTGAAAGGCAATGAAATTCTATTACCTGCCCATAAATGGCATTACAGAGCTGCCACTTGTCAGTGCTAGATGCCATTTGAAGGAAGCCACTAATTGTAGCTTCCATGAAATGGTTTGAATCCTTTCCAAGCTGATGCACAGTGCATGCCAAATGTGTGCTTTGGAAGCTGCAGAAAGCCAGATGCCCCTACCAAAGGGGAGAGCTTACCACTTTCCTTTGCCCTAAGTATTGTAGCCTGATCGAGTGAAAAGCTGAGCATCTGCTATAAATGGCTGACCAGCTTCTGTGATAGATATGACAATATCCTGCATATCCTCAAAAACACTTATTGAATTATGTTTAAGTATCTTTGGGGTCCATTGTATTAAATGCAAAGTTTATGTATCACTGTGGGCCAGAATGGCCTACAACCTCTCTAGGGGGGGGATGTGATGTGAGGCCTGGGAGTTCAAAGTACTATATTGAAAATGTGCCAGGCAAGAATAGCCTTTTAGGAGAATGAATGTGAAGTGGATTTCATGAGGAATATTTGGGGAGAGATTAATGCAAATTCCCCGTCTCTGCTTCGGTAAAAACACAATCTTTTGAAGCTACACCCCAAGGAGAGTGTCACTGCTAATTACCCATATCCAGAGACTGAAGATCAAAGAAACAGATGAGCTTCCAGTGTGGCTTCTGGTTCTGAATCTGAGATATTTATGAACTTGGAACTGCATGGAAAACCCAGGTATGGGTTCTGAAGGCCTGACGCCTACCGGAGTCTGAGGTTGGACATGAGGTGAGCTCTGATTAGTTTTTTTAGCCTGTCTGTGGATTCTTTTGTTGTTTTTAATACATTTTTTCTGTCAAGCTTTCACTTTAAGAATAAATGTGCTTGCTTAGAAAGAGCTGTGTGGTAACTTGTAGCTGTGGGCAACTAGGCTGTTCATAGCCTTCAGAGAGAAAGCAAAGTGCAGATGCTGGCCTGTTGAGGTGTCTGACTTGCGGGGGAACATCACAGTATAGACAAGGAAGCAGGCAGCCTTAAGGATTCCTTGTCAGGAGGTGAGTGAGGAGCACGTCACCACCCAAAAGAGGTAATGCCTAAAACCATAAGCCTAAAAGTGCATGTCCTTGGTAGATTACAGAAGGGGAGACAGGTACAGTTACCCTGAAACTGTGATACCCTCAATGTTCACTGCAGTCAATGGGAGCTACCTATCACAACCCCAACTAAGATCAAGTCCCCATTGCACCAAGACACATAGTAAGTCCCTGCCCTAAAGACAGGAGGTAATATTATTATCCTTATTTTACCAATGGGGACCCAAGGCAGAGAGATTAAGTGATGTGCCTAAGGTCACACATTAAGTGTATGGCAGAACAAGGAGTGAAATCATGTTCTTCTAAGTCCCAAACACGCACCCACCCTTCCTATATTCCAAATTGTTTACCTCCCTAAACAATCCAGTCTTCTTCACTGGACATATTTATTAAATGAAGTGAGTTAAGTCAAACCTTTTCCTCATCATCCTGAATCCAGAACACATGCTTCATTTCTGCCCCCAAGACTCCTTCATATTTTGCCCTATAGCTTTCATACAGCTGACACAAAAGGACATGCTAGACTGTGAAAATGGCACCCAGCACTGTGGTTTATCAATCTCTTTGGAAAATACACATGCTGATGTCTGGGAATAGTTTGCATGTCCTTATCTAAACGTAATATGCCCACAAAGGCAACGCTTGATTTGATTCAGTGTTATCCTAAGTGTTACCCTCCTGTACTTATTGCAGTAGCTGAAAACAAGTTATTTTAGTTTGGACCAACAATGTCCTCCACCTTGTATGGAAAATGAAAATAAATAGGTCAGTGAGTTTAAAAAAAAATGTTCAGGGTGGTTGGATGGGAGGGGAGGGAAGCAGTATTTTCAGTGGCTCAAGAGCTGGAAAATCAACATTTTTAATGAGAAAAGAAGATTACGGCCACTCGGCAGCTGGAAAAGCAAGCACTTATAACAACAAAATGTTTAATGTTCACAGTCATTGAATGGCTTGGAAAACATGTTCCAACAATCATGTTTAGTAATGTTTAGAGCCACCCAGTGTCTTGAAAAGCAGTGTCTTGCCTAATCTGCTACAGGACAGCTGCAGGATTCCAATAAATAACATCCAGGCTGAGCCCCCAGGCAATGCTGGGAAACAGCAACCGGAGAGATCTCCGCTGAGTTCAATTCAGAGCAATGTCCTTAAGTTTATTCATAAGTTTATCTGACCTGTCCAAACCTCTTGAGTCTGCAGCAAACCTTACAGGACAGGATCTCTCTTATGATTCAGGATGCTTCCTTCTTCAGGCCAGGCTGGGAATACGGTCAGAATAGCCACTTTCTTTCTGTTTTGGTGCTTTTTCCTGCAGCCCTGATTGGAAGCTGTGAACAGAGGCAGGTGAAAATCAAGCACCAGCGGGAAAGCAAATCAATCAGACTTTGTCAAGAGCCTCCAAAGTTTCAAGCATCTGAGTTCGCATAAGGGAGAAAACAACTCAGACATTTTCAAGCAACAGGAAAGTTTCCACTGAAGTTAGGTTTGAGTTATCTGGGAAAGAAATATGGTGATTCTTATGTTATCCTAATGGACTAAATTGTTCTGGAAACAGATTCTGCTAACTTACACTCCTGTCGGCCAGATTATGCCACTCAGATTTATGTTGAGTATTACCGTTATTTCTCCTTTTTGTGGAACAGCATATTCCTCCCCTCTGCAGCCGGCTGTTTCTCCAGCTGACGAGTGAAAGAGTTAAGCCCCTCTTGGGGGACAAAGTGAGGGCTCCTTCTACTTTCTAATCCAACGGTTCTCAACCTGCCCCTGCAGGTTGCTTGTCGCCCAATCAGCACACAGCTGAGGCCCACGTGACATCCTCAGGGCCGTACAGGCAGTAGATATATTCTGTGGATGAAGCCCACATAATACATAGATAGCCTGATATGCGACCCACAATGGTAAATAGGTTGAGAACTAACCACTGCACTAATCCTTTGCATCAGCAGAGGGTGAGTCATCCCTGCTCGCCTCGCTGCAATCAGTCACAAAGTGAACAAGAGAGTAAGGAGGAACTCCGCTTAATTCCTCTGCATGTCTGAGAAAGGGCAGAGCCATCTAGCTATCTGTGAAAAGCCCACTGAAACCATTCGGACTTGTTGCAGAGGAACATACTATTAAGGACAGGTAAGGCTCTCTGGTACTTTCTTCTGGAGTAAGGTATGAAAGTATGAGTGAGAATGGTAAAATCCAGCCCTCCCCAAAAACATCTTCCTTGCAAAGATGTTCACCCCTTGTTTTAAAACCCATATGGCTTGCCTTCACATGGCATCATAAATACATTCGAAAGCTCATAATTTTGATGTAAAAGCCTTTTTGTTTTTTGCTTGAGAATGTCCCTAGTTTTAGCCATTTTCCTTTCAGAAATGGGCCCATCCCACCTAGAAAAATTGCCTCAAATTTGCTCCATTTAAATAAATAAATAAATAAATAAAGGACTGTTTAGGGCTGGATCCTGAGCACTGCAAGGCATCTGAAGCTCTTACGCTAGTCCACGGATCAGCAATCTTTGGCACGCAGCCTGTCAGGGAAATCCGCTGGCGGGCCCGGCCAGTTTGTTTATCTGCTGCATCCGCATGTTTGGCCAATCGCAGCTCCCACTGGCTGCGGTTCGCCATTCCAGGCCAATGGGGACTGCGGGAGTGGCAACCAGCACATCCCTCAGCCCCCACTGCTTCCCGCAGCCCCCATTGGCCTGGAGCGGCAGACCACAGCCTGTGGGAGCTGTGATTGGCTGAACCTGCAGACGCTGCAGATAAACAAACTGTCCCGGCCCGCCAGTGGATTTCGCTGACAGGCCGCATGCCAAAAGTTGCCAATCCCTGAGCTAGTCTATAATGAAATGTGGCTTCCTTCAGTTTCAAGTAGTTTTGTACTTTCTTGCCAATACTTCACATGCCTCTTAATTTTACTATAGTGAAAATAAATGGGTAGGGTCTTCTCGCCTAGGGATCCAGAGAGTTTAGAGTCATTCTGAAAAACTGGTCACGTTTGGAGACTTTCCAAAAATGCAGAGCAGTGACTGCAAAAGAATGGCAATTGGTCTTTGACAAAATATGTTGTCATCTGAAGCCACTGAATGGCAGGCAAAGCAGGCTTGAAAAATATAGGTCATACTTAGGCCATGGCTACACTGGCGTTTTACAGCGCTTCAACTTTCGCGCTCAGGGGTGTGAAAAAACACCCCCCTGAGCGCTGCAAGATACAGCGCTGTAAAGCCTCAGTGTAATCAGTGCCGCAGCGCTGGGAGCGCGGCTCCCAGCGCTGCAAGCTACACCCGTAAGGGATGTGGTTTACGTGCAGCGCTGCGAGAGCTCTCTCCCAGCGCTGGTGCTCCGACCACACTCACACTTCAAAGCGCTGCCTCAGCAGCGCTTTGAAATGTCAAGGGTAGCCATACCCTTAGACCTAGTCTGTGACCAGAAATGCAGCAGGACTTTCAAATCCCTTCCCAGAGAAGTCAGTTCCAGCATTTCTGTTCTGAGAAATCTTCCCTCCCAGAAGAAATAAGAAGTATCAATGTGTGTTAATCAAAGTATCAAATCTGCTAGAGAGCTATCAACAAATAGAAATCATGCCGGTCTGCTGGCCTGGTGCCAGGTATCTCGACAACTTTATTTAAAAATAAAGTTATAGTAGTCAAGGCTAAAGCCTCCACATACAGCAGTAAGATTCTAGTGAGCTGTAGTGTTTCAGAATGTTACTGCAAAATTCTGTAGTATCTATCTATATACCAATAGTACAATGGAGGCCTGAACAGCAACTCCGTGGTTACGATTGTGATGAGAATTGCACTGAAAGCATCACTGTTTCAAACCTAACGACTGAATTTAGCCTCCAGGTTTGTCCCAAAGCCCCTTAATGGGACAACTGAATTTTCTGTGTATTTTTTAATGAAATATTAGCTACGTATGCTCCCTTTTTGAAAATCTTGCCCTGTATTCCTTGCAGTTCTTTGGACTCGTCTAACTCAACAAGGACATTCTGCACTCATCCCAGATTTCAAGCACAGATGTGCACACCCATAATCTTGGATAGAGACCACAGAAAGAGCTGTTCCCTTTATGTAGAATGACTGTTTTGAGCTACACCAGGTAGCTCAGATCTTTCAGCAGCATTGGTGTTTCATTTACTGCATTCTGTGTAACAGCATGAAAGGTCTCCATCACTGTAAAACTAAACTGGCTTTTTATTAAAAAAAACTATTGATCGAGATGCTGCGGCTAGCATTCTAGCCATGTGCACACAGACTGACTTCCTGGTGCCTCCTCCAAATGCGTCCCACTTGTAACCTATAGTCCTCTCTACAAATTCAATGCAGGTTGCTACAGAGATAGATTAGCATGGATGTGTGGGAGCATGAGAGGAAGAGGCCAGAGAGGGGCAAGGTGAGGAAACCAAGACTGTGTGTTCAGCCCAGCTTAGTGTCTGCACTGAGGTGGCAGCAGCATCTGAAAGACCCCTTGATGCCTCAGTTCCCCAGTGTGCCAGGAGAACCCCAGGAAAGCAGTGTCTCTGCACTGAAGCACATCAAGGGCTCCCCACAGCACTGCTGCCTCAGAGCGCTCTGCGTTACTACTGCCCTATGACAGGTATCACTGTGTAGGAATCTTTTTAAGGCTGCAAACTATGCCTTTTCCCCAATCAAATAGGAGGTAAATCAGCTAATTATCCCTCTTTTACCCAATGTTGGAATTCATCTGGCAAATATACGGGCCCCACATTCTCACATTGTCCGACTTCTTACCAACGCACTGCACCACCACTGAGCTAAGCCTTGGTGGGCTCTGGCATCTTTCCAGCCCAGATTATATTATATTGTATATTCAGAGCATGACTGAAAGAAACATCTATCACATGCTAGCCACCAGATGGCAGTCAGCCAACTAGTAAACTCAATCTTCAATTTCACTCAATAAAGACAATTATAAAATAGATACACTAAACCCCCTTTTCCCCCTGCCCACACACACTGAATCTTCGGCCAATAGTGCAATACTATGGAATAGGGATGGCACTATAAAGACTCCATCCCTTACCAGTTTCTGTAGTTTGTGCCTTTTGCCCATCTTTTCCCTCCCAAACCTGATTTGGAGTTGCAGTACTGCAAAATCTTGGGTCAGGTGCCCCGCAAAAATCATGTGATTGGCTTAAAAGCACTAAATTTAGGGGGGAAAAAATCTCAGGTTCTTTTTCAGTTTCCTTCAGTTGTTCGACCTTTTAGGGTTCACATTCTCAAACTTTTATCTGTAGTCCGAGGGGCTAGAAGCTTACTTTTTTAAAAATGAAAGCTGATTCTTGGTGCTGGGGCATCAGAAGAAACACTCCATAATGCAGGATCAGGCAATACTGGGGATGAGCAGAACAGAAATGGAAGGCAGTTTTTGAAGTCTGGACAACATTCAAATTCTTCCAAACATCAGACGTGAAATCAATATTTCTCTCACATTATACAGCTACACCAGGACTTTTCTTGAGCTCCTAGACAGTATGAGTGTATTTATAATGAGGATACTGTAATGTAGATGTTTCTGGACATCTGAATCTCTGCTTCTCTCAATTACCTCTTCTAATTGAGCTTATGGAGGTCATAGAAAGCCCTGATTTTGGAATTAAGGAGTTGTGAGCTCTATTCCACACTGTATAGATATTGCTCACTGAGGGGCCATATAAAGCATTCCAGCAAAATTTCACACCTATGTTTTTTTCTATTTTGCTTTTTGCCATTTCACACCGAGTGAATTCTGCCCTACCACAAAAAGATACTGGCATTATTTTCAGGCTAGAAATATTTAAAAATTCAATACCATCTTTTGCTCAGAAACAGTCAGTCTTGCCCTGGAAAATAAACTATTTTTCTGCTGGCAAAGGCATCAACATTTTCACAAAAAGAAATGTGGCCACGTTTCCAATGAAAGTTTCAGATTGAAACAAAATGCAAAACTTTCAGATTTCAAATTCTTTCAAAATTCTTTTGTCAAAAATATGGAGATCATCTCCATTTAAACTGATGAACCTGGGAGGTGTGTGGAGGAGGTTGCATGCACAAAGCACAGGCACATTAATTGGTATCAAATAACAATATGCCCAAATTTTAAACCTGCCTGGACATCAGTAAAAATTGCTCTTCTTTTTCAACCAACTCTGTATTCTCTGGCTGTGTCCAGGACCAGAAGGGATGAATCCTGTGAGAAATTCACAGGACATTTCAAGCCACACTGAAAGCAGGAAATACTGGAAATATCATTGGAAAGCCATGAGATTTCTTACCCAATTATTCTACTCAGTAGCATCAGACCATTTCGGATTCCTAGCTGCTGAACTGAAACAAACAAAAGCTCTGCATCCTTAGTGCTTCTTTCACCACTAGCACGTTCAAAACCCCAGCACTGGGCCAAATCATGCTAGTCTTACCCATGTCAACAGGACTAACCTGCATGAGGAAGGCTGGCTAGTTTCACTTTACCACTGGAAGGCGAGACCTAATTCTAAAGCCTATGTTAAGTGCCTCTGTCTAACTAGATATCTATACCTCACTCCTTACTGTGTATCTGAGCATCTTGGGATTATAAGGGGAACAGACCTGTCATCATTCCTCTCACCAACATTATCCCTTTCTCCATGAGGGGTCCAAGTGTAAAACACCCTAGCTTAAGTTTGTCCATTTGGTCCGTTTTTACTCCTTTATTAAGATTAAATGCAGATAGTCACAGATGCATATCCAGTGAGTCACTCCTGGGGCTTTACCGGGAGCCATTTTAATTCCTGTGATAGGGTTGACAATAGCTTTGGGAAAATTAATGTTTTAACTACATTTGTATCGTAATTAGTACTAACTGTCTTCTTTAGATATTTGCTGTTCTGCAGAGGTCAGACAAGATACCACTAGCTAGGGATGCTGTACCTTTAACAATAAAAGGGCTGATTCTCCTCTTGTTCACACCAGTTTTCCACCGATTTAACTCCATTGAATTTACATCAGTGTAACGAGATCAGAATCATTCTGAACTTATTCTGAGCTCCAGCACCCCCTAAAAGAACAGAGTATAGAGCGGGGAAGGAATTCATCCCTGGTGCAAGACCACTGAAATTAACATAGCGGATGAAAAGATTCATGTTTGCCCTAAGTTACTAAGTAAACCAAAAATCAAATACAATGTTCCTCCACAAATGGACCTCTTGGTTTCCACTGATGGCTGCTTTGAAAAACAGTTTCCAACATCTCTCTTAGGGTTGCTGCTTTTGATTCTTCAGTTAAATGTTTCTCTAAAGACAGGAAGAGCACTACAGCCAAAAAAATCTCTGATGAAACTGCAGTCCATGAAACTGGCCCTGTTGCTTCTGCCAGGAGAATTATGCTGCACAGATAACGCTTTACTGCATGAGGATGCTTCTCCTTTGTTCCTGACAAGAAGAATAATAGAGGGGATGGAACCTGTCAGAAAACATTCTCTGACTGTGGCTTATTACAGCTGCCTTCCTCCTCAACCAGCTCAACCTTCCTCCTCAACCAGCTCAACTCCAAGGGCTGTTTCAAAATCAAAACTTTTGGAAAAATCTTTCAGGGATTTGGCAGCAGCTGCTACTCCAGATTTACTGCCTAGCATCTGAGAATTCCATCTAAGGCAAGGCAGAACAATAGCTCCGTAGAAATAGTTACCAGGCGTGGTGTTCAGAGCAGCTGTTGAAGTGGACATGCTAATAATCATGTCATTATAGTCCAGAAGAACGGCATTGCTCCTTCCGACTTATCAACCCAACCTCTCATCTAGTGGGCACTGATTGGCTCAGGAGATTCATGTTGCAACGCAGAGCCCCTTCCCTGTTGGTTTAAATCTGGCCTAGGTTGGCAGTGAAAAAGTCAACTCTTTGATATCTCATCTGAAATGAGTTACTAGTTGCAATACACTTCCTAGTGGACATGAGTCCATATCACAGAAACGAGCACTGTAACTGGCAGACCCAGCAGATAGGCCAAGGATCAAATCAGCATGGAGCCTGAACTACTCATCCCATCTGTGAAAAAGATGAAGCTCTCCCTGTGCAGAATGTTGAACTGCTGCTACCCAAGGATATGCTTGTTCTGCAGACAAATTAAGGCCGGTGCTCCTTGCAAGCACTAAGGTGATTTGAATAAAAGAAAGCCCCCTCCTTCCTCATCCAGATGATCAAACTAGACTTTTTAACAAGAATTGGAAATCCACTAATTAAAGATATATAGGTGGCATCAGTAACAAGTGAACTTTGATAGGCCTTTTTTTTTCTTAGTTCAGCTAGTGATGAAGTAATCACAAAATGTTCAAAGATTCAGGTCAAATAACTGGACATCCTGTGATAAATGCCTTTTTCGCGTTATTTTGGCACCTCTGTTTCTTGCTGGAACTTACACATCACAACATGAAAAATAATGGGGAAACAAGTTATCCAGCTCATCAGAACCACAACAAAAATAGCTTTTTTTGGTTTCAATTCAATTAAAGGCAGTTTTTATTTCATCTGACCCAGTTCACCCACCCTTAATTTCAATGGCAATACAACAGGCACTTGAGCAATCAGAATGCATGGTGCTAGTTTATCTCTTGTCGAGACCTTTCAGAACTGGCAAATCATTACTCACATGTAATAGCAAATCATTCTCACAGATCAGTAAATAGCTCCGTTCACACTCCTATAAACAGCCAGATACTTTATCTGTTACTTCATGCTTCTTTCCCTTCATATCAGCAACAGTTTTCAGTGTGATGGTTTTTGGCATGCGGCATAATTCTATCAACTTCTTTATGTGAAATGGAATTCTCGTGTAGGAATGGCTCCATTTTAATTTTCCTCAAAGACCACAGCTATAGCTGAATGTTGTCATTCCGTAAAAGCTGGTGGTCATTCTGCTGGCCCTTTTATCATCTCTGGATACCATGAGATGCTTGTTGCTTAGTGGAACATGCATGATGAAACATTAGTACATACACTTTCTGAATGTATCTGAAGACTAGATCAGCAGTAGATGGTGGAGAGGAGAGGGTGATTTGGAGAAATTTTTCTGAGTTCATCATTCAAGAAACACAAACAGCTCTTGCAGTTGGAGTAACAATCAAGGATGATAACATGAGCATGGCCATCTAACCCAGTATCCTGTCTTCCAACAGCAGCCAGCGCTGGATGCTTCAGAGGTAATGAACAGAACAGAGCAGTTATTGAGTGATCCATCCCCTGTCATGCAGTCCCAGCTTCTGGCAATCAGAGGTTTAGGGATAACTACAGCATGGGGTTGTGTCCCTGACCATCTTGGCTACTAACCCCATTTATTGGACCGGTCCATTGACAGTTGTTCTGTGACTCATGACAGAGAAGAGAAAGGACTCAATTGTTGTGACTATAAACTAGATTCATCACTGAGTCACCTGAGCAGAGAGACAGACCCTGCTCCCTAGCTCTCAAATTAAAGACAGCCTGTGCTGACCATTTTCAGCACAACATCTTGACCCTGCTTTGGAAGAGGCAGCGGAAAATTGTATGTGTTTTACAACAGCAGGAGCAGAGCTGGTCAAACATTTCTGTCAAAACATTATTTGAGGGGAAATCGTGCTGTTGGTAAAATAAAAGTTGCAACAGAATGTATCAGGCCCTGTGTTTGGAAATATCATAGCCCCTGAAACCTGCAGTTACTACAGTACTACAGGGCTTGCTAGGATCGCCAGGAGCTGAGGAGTTAAATCCTATTGAGGGACCACCACTGAGTTCCCTGAGATGGGAAGCACTTTGCTTATACTCTTTCCAATGATGCCATCAGCTACTTTTCAAATTACCCAGCCATTAAGTGATCATTTCTTATGATTTCAGCACCGGAGCATGCGGGATGCCCAAATATCAAATCATTTCAGGTTTAACCCTGTCCCTCCTTTGCCTACTATCTCTCTTCCTCCTCTCTCTGAAAATGGAGGTCTCCCATAAATGTACTGGCCAGTTTAGGCTTAGAGACATCTAGTAAGTTCTCAGTCCAGGGTGACAACATGGGCACAGGCAACAAAAAAAAAGTAATAATTATTCTTAACACTTTTGGGACTCTCTGTATTTTCTAAAAGTTGCACATTAGCTGATAAGTCAAAAGAAAAGGAATAAGTCTTGGGACTTAGGTAAACAATGGTGGCTAGTGTAAGAGAATTTCTCCAACCTCCAGAGTTAATATGGATCACGTGGTGCTAGTGCTCAGTTCTGCTGCTGCTGGCAATGAGTTTGATCGCACTCCTCTGTATTTGGGCCTTTAGAAGTGTAGCATCACAATGGCCAAATCTGGTGACCTCTCCTTCCTTCTGAGGACTATTTTCACCCTTACAAGTGTTCTGAAGCTGAATCTGTGTCCAGCTATTATGATAACAGCTTGGCCTAAAGCCCCACCATGGAAACATTGGCAAGCAAACCCATGGTTTTTAAAGTTGAAGCCAAACAACAAGCTAGATGTTGTACTTGGGAAAATAAATAAATGACCATTTAAAATGTTTGCAGACTTAAGCCTCAGTTTACAGCATGGTGTAATTTACAGACTTGTGCCAACCAAAGGATTGGGGATCTTAAAAGCAAGCAATGTATTCTGCTGGTTTTGTAAGGAGGCACTCCATAGTCTATTTTGTTGCAACCTGCTGGCTGTGTGATGACATCTGCATGCAAAGTGAGGCATCTCTCAATTTAACTACATACAGTTTCTCTCTCTTCACATTGAGGAACACACCTCTCTTTCTCACACAGTGATTCACCAGAGGCCTATTCTGCATTCTCATCTGCAACGTGGCAATAAAAAAAAAAAAAAACCCTTCCAGATTTCTCATTTTGTTTTCCCCACAATAGATTCCTTGATGAAAACACACAGGAGACTTGCGATGAATTGTATTTGTCAGGTCTAGTGCGGTGATTGTAAAGGCTACAACTGTAGGTGCTTGCCCATACACACTGCTAGCTGCTGACAATAACATCCGGGGGGTATGATCTGTTTGTGGTCACACCCTCCCCACTTCCAACTTACACCATATCCCTTCATGGCATGTAACAGCTAAGGGCTCTCATTCTGCAGACCCTTATTCACTTAGGTAGTCCTTACTCATGTGAGTAAACAAGGAAACATTTTAAGATGAGGCTATTTATAGCCAGGATCATTGCCTGCCTTTGTAACAGTGCACAGGGAAGAAGGGGGCAGACAGGAATCCTTTACTCCCCTTCTGGGGATAGCCATAGAGTGGCTCACAGTGAGAGGGGGCCAGTACTCTTTCTGCCATGCAAGTGGATGAGGAGTGGTTGTTTTACTGAACCAAACTTGACAGCCCTTTAGGCCCCCTTGGCAATAGGTCTGAGGCCCAGGATCAGATGAAAAAGAGACCATCAGAGAGAAGGTGGGCTCCTGTGGGAGATCCTAGGGCAGAGGAAAGGTCCAAGCAGTAGGACCTGGTTTATCTATTTGACTCACGTTAGACTGTTTTGGTTCTGGGAAATAAATCCAACCCTGTCAGTACGGACTGAAATCCTACTGCTGTTAGGAGTGGTAATTGATGCAATGGCCGGTCAGTTGGTCTCACTGGCATATACTAACATTTTTGAATGTTGAGTTGAAGTTTGGCAACCTGCATTTAGATGTTCATTAGCTCCTAAGCAGACACATGCTCTCCTCCCTAACACATCATGATAGGCACTGACTGGCCAAGACTTGAATGACCATGAACTAAGGATTATTATTAAGTCAGGGTGGAAGCACTGGGGGCCTAGTGGGAGCTACAATTTGATGCGTCTTACCTGTCTTGTGGATACTATTATTTGTACTGTGGTAGCACCAAGGAGTCCCCAGTCAGGGACCAGGACCCCATGGCGCTAGGTGCTGTACAAACACAGAACAAAAAAGACCATTCCTGTCCTAAAGAGCTTACAGTCTAAGTATAAGACAAATGACAACAGGAGGACACAGACCATGGAACACAAGGCAACAATGAGGTAATATTGATCAACAAAATAGCCAGTGGGCTCAGCACACCAGCATCCTAATTGTTGAGATAAATAGAGAATCTAGGCCCAAATGCTCCCAGTCCAGAACTTTCACCTGCATGAAATTTACTCTAAAAGCTTACGTACACCTCAAAAAACAAGATCGAGTAGCTAAGGCATCCTCGTCTCACAGCGGAAGGCACTTCTGTGGAAGAATTCCTCTAGATATGACCAGCCTTGAGATTTTAAATCCTTCAAGCTCATCTACAAAAGGCAATGTTTTCTCTCTTCATGGGACAAAATCTTCTCTCAGTTTTCAGAATCTTTAGGCAACACCCTGGAACATTCAACAACTGTTTCTCATTTGCAACATCTTCTGCTACACATGGCATGTGACCTAGATCCTGATGCAAAGCCTATGGAACTGCATAGCTGCACGAACACATACTGCCACATTCCCTTTTGAAGATAGCTGGCCATGGACAAATGCAAACTACAGCTGGAAATGGGAAAACGAGGGATAGATCACATGACATTTTGTGTGCTTACCACAGAGTTTGTATAGTATGGGAAATATCTGGAAGATTTCTGGAGAATGATGCTAAGGGATCAACTATTTATCTTAAAAAAAGGTATTTTTGGAACACAAAAGTCCCCCAGAAGGGCTGAATGGGCAGAACTGAATGGTCTGATGGGGCTAATGTGGACACAGATTTGAGGGCTGGCTGATGTTTGCCATAAAGATGCATTTCACAGTGTCAGATGTTTAATTAAATACTCCCACAGCCTTAGGAATCCACCACAGGGTTTCTCCTCCCAAAGGTTCTGTATGGGAAAAGGGAGATTACACAGTACATTATAGCTCGCACCTTCTTCTGAACAACATCTGGCAATGGAATGGTAATTGATGTCATATAAAAAAATAGATCATCTGTATGCCATTTTCCATCCTCCTCAGGAGGGAACCCTTTAATTAGCTGTAAATACCCTCCCCACATACCCTGCAATAGTCTACACTCCAAGAAGATCATATAAATTAGGCATCTAAAAGGTCATGGAACTCCCAAGAGAGAATCAATATAAAGCAGGAATCGAATATCACCAAGCAGTGTTGCCTACTTACTGCCTTCCTCAGAAAATACACACAAAGCCTCTAAAAAGGATGTGGACCAAAATTTTCCCCTCGCAATGAGACTCTGTTGAGAAGAGAAACTGAGCCAATACTTTTTGGTTCCCAATAATAAATATTTGCTTCCATCTGAGACTGAAATCCCAATGAGTGGCACTATGTGTCTTACTAGCGTACTTGGAGGCAGCTCAGAGTCCTTGGTCCAATTCACCATCAGGGGAATCCAGAATACGGACATGAGGTATCCAAAATACGGACACTGCCAGGTTCGGGGAGTGTAGCAGCACAAGTCACCTACTACCCTGTTTCTCTGTGGGAGTGCGGGGAGTGGTCAGAACAGGCTGGCACAGAACCTGAAGTGGGTGAGGCTGGCCCAGTTGGGTACCAGAGCAAGCTGCTGAGGGATTTGCTGAGTTAATTCTTCTAAGCAGCCTCCATTAGCAGCTCTCCTGTGGAGCAGTGGCCAGAGATTAAAGCTGCCCTTCCCCGGTGGATCTGTCCTTGCTTCAGAATCATAGAATCATAGGGTTAGAAGGGACCCCCATCTAGTCTAACTCTCTGCCAAGATGCAGGACTTGTGTCTAAACCATCCAAGACATACGGCTATTCTTCCCCCAAAGGTGAATTCCCCACCTCTCCTCCGGGTGCAGCTGCTCCCATAGATACAGAGTTCCAGTTTCCTTGGGGAAGTTTAAGGAATTCTGCGAATCCCAAAGTGAATGTCTCTGTTTGTATAGGTCAAAACCAGCACATTCTTAAAGTGAGCTACTTGTGAATTTTTTTGGGACTTTTGTGACACAAAGGCCCCTTGGCAAACAACTGTAATATCAAATTTATCAAATATATTGCTTATGAGTATTTGTGCATGAAGAGTAACATGAAAGGTCTCTATTGAAAGCTTGCAACTTATCGATGTTCATAATCATGGTGTGACGTGTGTATGGGTAATATTTGAGGAATAATGTAACTATACTGAAGTTTATGCCCTTATGATCTTAAGATTAAAAGGAGCAGCCAGGCAGTAATATTACTTGGCAATAGCCTACTTATGCAGGAGAGAGTTGCCACCCCTCCCTGACCAGCCAGTGATTTAATGCAAGGGTCCGATGTCTACCCTGCACAGAACAGTCAATGGAAAACCAATAAAGACAACTGCAAACAATCAAAACCACTTTGACGTAAGAAAGGGACATTACAACAGACAAGGATTACCCTGCCTCTCAAGAGAGAGAAAAGATTGCTTCATTATAACACAGAGTGAGGAGATGCGCTCTGGATCCATTCACTGAGGTGAGGAGACATCTTGTGGTTCAGGGCTGTTTTCCATGAAAGATTGGATCCTGGTTCCTGTGAAACCAGCCAGCTCTGCAACAGATTGAACTTTGGGGGAAACCTACTTAACTACATAGTAAAGGAGACTATTAATAAGTGTAGGCCCTCGGTCGTGTTTTTGTTTTGCATTTTAACCATTTGTTTCCATTGCTCTCTCTTGTTTCCAGTGAAATCTCTTCCCCTTTTAAAATAAACCTTCTTTTGTTTCATAAGAAGTGTTGTGTGTTATACAGGAATGGTGGTTTAAAGTAAAACTGGTAAACAGGGGAACACTGGCTACTCACAAAAACCCCACAGCATCTGCCCTCAGAGGAGCAGTGTCAGGGTCTGGATATCACAGGGGAATGCTTTGAGGGGAATCAGGTGCATTTCTTCTTAACCAGCAATGCAAAGGCATAGCCCAAATGAGTGCTTGATTGGCTGAAAGGCTACTGGTGTTAGGAAGCTGACACCCAGGGTATGTCTACATTGCCATTAAAAATCTACAGCTGGCCAGCTAACTCAGACATGTGAGGCTTGGGCCAAGAGGCTGATTAATTGCAGTGTAGACGTTCCGGCTTTGGCAGGAGGGGGAAGGGTCCCGGACTTGGGGTCTAGCCCAAGTCTGAATGTCTACACCACAATTAAACAGCCCCATGAGCCCGAGTCAGCTGACAGGGGGCAGCTCCAGGTGTTTCTTTGCAGTATAGACCTACTCCCAGTTACCACAAGCAAGACTCCCTCACACTGGAGGCAGTGGGTAACAAGGTGACTTACAGACCAGGGTTCCTCGAGAACCGTCACATCACTGTGCTTGCTACATGAGGTGCACTGTAAAATAGTTATCTGGTTAATGCTGAGATGGAAGGTTGCAGCCTCCAGACTGGTAGCCATTAGCACCTTGTCACAATCACTGTCACCCTAAAGAAGATTCATACCAGGCCATTTGCTCGTCTTATTGATATCTCTGTCAAGAGAATGAAGCAGCCCAGCTGCGATTCCTCATGTATCGGCTGCATCATGCCCAAGTGCTTTGACCTTTTCAGTATTCTGCAATTAAGCCATTCCTGTTCTCTCTGGTTTGCAGATGCAGTAATCTCAGGAAGGCGAGGTGGCAGGGCCGTTTGAAAATGGAAAGGCAATGCTGCACGTTACCTTAATCTACAGATTACATAAGGCTCTAACATGGTGATACGCTTCGTATGTTGACTATCAGTGCACGGGTGTTATACAGATAATAATAAATACATAAACAAATACCACTGCTGCTGTTAATAATGAGAACAAGAGCCATACAATGAATCTCTCAGTCTATTTCCTATTCTTATTAGGGTACTTATGTCCTGCCTGAAGTTTCAGTTAAATAGTGCATTCTTCTTCTACTGTTCTCCTAACTGTTGTGTGGTGTTACTGTCTGATGTTAAACAGCTGCCACATTCTTCCTCAGAAGTGGCTGCATCATGTGGTGGGTGAAACAACTCTATAATATATAAACATTGTAAACCGCTTTGAAATCCTTCATGGGTAGGAGATACATAAATATGAGTTAGTAATCTTTATTATTATTACAACATTTTGTCTTCAGGCAGCCTTGCAAACCCTCAAGCTGCCAATTCGTTTTGGAGTGAGCTTGCCTTTTGCCCTGTGCACCTGTGCAGAGGACAGAGGGAGCATAAGGCACATCTTTGCTCTCCGGCATGGACTATCCATGGCAAAAGTAGCACTCCATGGACAGCAGCCTCCACAAGACTGCTACTCCCTCCCATGCAGTTGGGTCAGGAGTGGGTGGTCAAAGATGCTCTCTGGGATCCGGCCCCACAACACCCAGCTAGTGAAGCTGAAGCAGTGTGGAGAGGAAATGGAGTGTCACTATAGGGCTGTCACAGATTACATCTCCCTGGGAACCAAGTGGGAACCAGGGTCCCTATTGTGTTATCACTAAGTACACAGGAGTGAACTACAGTAGCGAGATGATGTGGCCTAGCTCACACAGTGAGGTAGTGACAGAGCCAAGACCGGAACCCTGGAATCTTGGTTTCCATTCATGTTCTCCTCCTTTGAAAGGAAAAATTCGATTTGTCTTCATTTCCTGCAACTGATGAACTTGCTTCCAATGCCTGCAGCTCCTCTCGTCTCAAGAAAGGAACTAATTAGCATTACAATATCTCTTCAAAGTTCCAAAGAGAATAAGGCATCCAGCACAATAAAAGTAACATGGCTTGTAAATTGGCTCTTCTTCAGAACAGCAGGGGCAATTGTACCAGATGTGAGAGGGGGAGGAGTGCCAGTTATGCTAGTGTTTGCTGCTGGAATAATTTTGATTCAGCCATGCTCTGGGTGTCCCTAAACTTCTGACTGCTAGAAGCTAGGTCTGGGCTACAGGGAATGGATCATTCAATAAGTTGCCCTTGTTCTGTTCACTCATTCTGAAGCATCTGGCATGAGCAGCTGATGGAAGGCAGGTTACCAGGCTAGATGAACCATTGGTCTGATTCAGCACTGCCATTCTTACGTTCTTATGTACAATCCCTGTGTACTTTAGTGCAGTGTCTCTGGTGCAAGAAGCTTCACTAACTGCTGCAAATGAAGTGCCTGATCCAACACCATTGAAGACAAAGGGAGTTTTGCCATTGATTTCAATGGAATGTAAATCAGGCCCTAAAGTTGCATCTCCACTGAGAATTTCCAGTACCATTGGTCCAGCATTGATGAAACTCCTCCATTAGCAGGAACAGTGGAAGGGCTACTATAGACCAAATGTCAGCATCTTTCCGCCCATGTCATCTAAGAAAGTATAAATGTTTCATCTTGATGCCACATCTAGTTTGGAATTCCATAGTGCAGTGTTTCCCAGGCTTGGAATGTCGCTTGTGTAGGGAAAGCCCCTGGCGGGCCGGGGCCGGTTTGTTTACCTGCCGTGTCTGCCGGTCCGGCCGATCGTGGCTCCCCCTGGCCGCGGTTCGCTGCTCTGGGCCAATGGGAGCTGCTGGAAGCAGCACGAGGTGAGGAACTTACTGGCCACCGCATTTGGGAAACACTGCCATAGTGCTAGGCATTATACGGCCATATTCTAAAAGCTAATGCCTGCGGCAGCCTGGCAGGCAATCTTAAAGACAATACAGGAGGAAGAAATGGAGGTGGAGGAGGATGTAACAATAACAAGGAGAAACTTTGTCATTGATCAGCTGTGTGCACAATTTGTAGGTGTAATAAGCTGACCAGCAGCAGTAACCACAACTTGACACTTGCCTAACCATTGTCAGATGGAAATGGACAGTAAGCATCATGGCAGAGAGGGACTTTGAGATGGGGCAATTATCCAGTTTCCTCTGGGCCACAAACACAAAAATCAAACCACAGGGTGGCTTTGGGTTGTCATTGGATAGGTAAAATGTGATGAGCAAGGTTTTGCCAAACTCCAGAACCATGCATGGACATCTGAAGCCAATCTCTGCCTAGGATAGATAGATAGATAGATAGATTAGATACCTTCTTCATTCCTTAAACATACAGGCTGGCATCTGTGAGTGTGTTTAACCTTCTTCCCTAGAGCTTATTGCTGACTTTAAACAAGAACTTAGATGATGCTCGTCTTATACTTAATGGGGGGGTTTGAAAAGAACGAGCTAGCCTGAAATGCAATTATATTTTGTAGTTGAGGGTGAGTGGGCAGGGGCAACTAGTTACTGAGCAAATACACTGCTTGGGAAAGGGCCATTTGCGACGGCTGCACCTCTCTCTTATCTTCAATATGTTTAGAGAGAAGTAATTGAAAGTAGAGATGTCTATCAGGCCAAGTGTAACATTCTGTTCATGCTTTTCTGCCCTCTAAAAGTTGATAGAGTGATGACAGGAGCGACAAAAGAGGGCAATCTGCAAGGTGTGAACCCTATCTGATTGGCGCAAGGAAGAGTTGTGGTGGGCAAGTTGTCAAGCTGGCAACCAGGCGTATGTTATTTTTATAGCTTGTGATTCATTTTGGTTTGTGAAACCTTTACAGATTTGCCCCTGACCGTACAGTCATATGTTTGAATAGAGTGGGATTGGGTTTTGGCTGCATTCGAGGCTCTGCAGTGCTCAAAGGATGGCACTCAACAGAACTGTGATTTCTACTCCTGATGGTGCCTGAGCTCCCAGACTTGCCCCTGGTGTCCCAGCGTATGTTCCAATTTGTATAGCTACACCTGCTGTTTTCTTAGTGCTGTAACAGGAAAGCTCTGTATTAGTCACTTTCATACCCAAACTGGTGCTGAGTGCACGTGTGATATTTTCGCTCTTCAGACTAAGGGAGCCCAGAATCCATCATCTGGCCAGACTTTTTGGAGAGTACAGCAGCTTTCCAAAGTTCAACCTATGATGATCATTCCTGCAAAAAATTGTGCTGACACAACAGATTTAATACTGACACATTGAAAAATATATTGGAAAAAAGTATGTTTCGGAGAGTCTAATTTCTCAAGTCCACAAACACTTCTCCTTGGAAAAAGAGTCTTTCTTTGCATTCAGAATGATTTGCGCTACAAACTGCTTTTGCAAACCAATGGCCACATGTTTTTCTTTTGAAGTAAAATGTCTGAGCAAATATATTTAGGGCCAGAGAAAGTAAGCAATGGCTAGAACTAGTTTAAGACATAGCCAGAGGCAGTACTAGCCTAAGCAAGAATATTTTGGGGCACCCCACCCATACACACACAATAGATACTACAAAAGCGAATAAGGGGTCCTCTTGAGCCATCCGGGGCCTTAAACAACTGCTTAGTCTGCATACGGCTCTGGCTATAGTACAAGTATTCCAATGCACAGTCCTGCCAGTGCCTCTCACTCTTGGCCTGCAGTGCCCTTCCATTTCTTTTTATTTCCTTCTTCCTCCTTCAAGCATAGACTTATGCCTCTATCACATTTTTTGCTGGATTAACAATGTGGAAAGGAAAAAAAACCAAATATTTAATATGTGTGATCTTAGCCAATATTTGAAACTGGGAGTTCAGAGGTTATAGACTCACGTATTTAACCTACTTGCAGAGGGTATTTGGAAGAATATTTATTACCTGGTAAATAGAGGCTTGGGGTGGGCCAGTGGAATCTAATAATCACTTGCATTTGGAGCTTTTAAGACACCTCCCTGTATATCATCCCTATCTCCAGACAGGTCACCATTAAACTTCTTGATTGAAGGTGCTTTGGGACCCCACAATTGGAAATGGTTTATTCAAAGCTCTTAGAACATCAGCCACCATGAATATTTGGCCTGAACAGGAATCTCCTAGTAACCACAAATAAGGCAGAAACAAAGAGTTTGGATTCCTTAAACAGGGAGAGTTCATCTGTACTATTAAAATAACAAAGGAAAATACCGACGACATCCACTCAGGTCTACCAAACACACTCTTATTGCATTTTAAATTATCAAAAGTGGAAGAGGGATCCATTACGATTTGACCTTGCTTTTAAAAGTTATCAAGCAATTGCTTGCATCTTTTGAGCTACTAAGAACTAAGACGTTTCAGTGGTAGCTGTGTTAGTCTGTATCAGCAAAGAAAACGAGGAATCCTTGTGGCACCTTAGAGACTAACAAATTTATTTGGGCATAAGCTTTCGTGGGCTAGAACCCACTTCATCAGATGTATGAAGTGAAAAATACAGGAGCAGGTATAAATATATGAAAGGATGGGGATGCTTTACCAAGTGTTAGGTCAGTTTAACAAGATAAATCAATTAACAGCAGGATAACAAGGGAGGAAAAATAAGTTTTGAAGTGGTAAGAGAGTGGCCCATTACAGACAGTTGACAAGAGGTGTGAGTAACAGTAGGGAGAAATTAGTATTGGGAAAATTAAGTTTAGGTTTTGTAATGACCCAGCCACTCACAGTCTTTATTCAGGCCTAATCTGATGGTATCTAATTTGCAAATTAATTCCGGTTCGGCAGCTTCACGCTGGTGTCTGTTTTTGAAGTTTTTTTGTTGAAGAATTGCCACTTTGAGGTCTGTTATTGAGTGACCAGAGAGACTGCAATGTTCTCCTACTGGGTTTTGAATGGTGTGATTCCTGATCAGATTTGTTATGATTCCTGTCAGATTTGTGTCCGTTTATTCTTTTGCCTAGAGACTGTCCAGTTTGGCCAATGTACATGACAGAGTTATTCCCCCCCTCCCCGCTTGGTATCCTGCTGTTAATTGATTTATCTCATTAGACTGACCTCACACTTGGTAAAACAGCCCCCATCCTTTCATGTATTTATACCTGCTCCTGTATTTTTTACTTCATACATCGATGAATTGGGCTTTAGCCCACAAAAGCTTATGCCCAAATAAATTTGTTAGTCTCTAAGGTGCCGCAAGGACTCCTCGTTCTTTTCAGAACTAAGAAGGACTCTTTTTGACTCTGGGCCAAATTAGTGGATTTTTGTGTAGCATTGGGAGCACTTGAAGTCTGATAAAGTAAAAATGGTTTGGGTGGGGCATGAATCTCTGCCCCAGAAAACTTTTCCCTCTCTCCAGTTGCCAGGGAGGTATATATCCAATTGCTGAATTATGGTTTATTGGAAATTAGAGATGGACCAAGTTAGCACTGAGATTCCAATTTCTTACAACATTTTGGGGTGTTCATGTCTATGGTTTGGTTCTGGACTCTTTTCAGTGAAAAGTAGGAGAATGGGTTTAGATTAAAAAAAATCCAAATGTTCTCTAAAATGTCCTTGGGATTTGATAAAATTCAGATACTCTCTCCACATACACAAATTAAACAAAATTTTTAAAAAACCACCACCACTCAGCAATCTGACTGATCATTTTCACACTTTCCCACCTTCCAGGTGGAACTGGAAATGCCAATGGGAATGTGAATCCCTCCATGTTCCTGGCTTAGACCAGGAACAAGGAGTATGTAATACCTCACTAGGAAGCCTGCTCTTATAAGATTTCCAGCCCAGTTTTGAGACCCAATATGAACAGATAATTCAGATAAGCTTTGGAGATGCATCTACACTTTGGGGTGACTATATAAGTCTTGAATTTGCTCTTACTGAAGCCAGTGGGATTTGGATTGAGCCCTAAAACTGTATAGTTCCCTCTTTTCCCTGGTCCCCTACCAAAAAGGAACAAAACTGAAAAATAAACAAACCTAGTTGCAGGTCCAGTTACTGGGCTTGGCTAACTGATGAGTTTCTGCAGTGTATGGATGGATTGAACAGCAGCTACACCCTGGTGAAAATTAAAAGTGGAGTAACAAAGCAGTGAATCAGGCACACTGAATTTTAATGGAATAAAAAAGGCAGGAGAAGATGTGATTTAAATTCATCAGAATCAGAGACTGATTCACAACCACAGTCTCAGATACAAACAGCCCCCAAACTCAGCAGAAGTTTAGATCCAGATCTGAGCTTTGTGCTTAAAAATGGGTTGAATCAGAACCCGGGATCCAAACGGCCCCTGCACTTGCTGGGGGTGTGGGGAGACTCTGCTCTGCATTTTGTGACTTTCTCTAATCAGAACCAGTGTGTCCATGGTACTGAGACAAAAATAGCAGGCACCATCAGAGCAAGTTTGCTTTCCCCCTTGCTCGTATGGCTGGGGATCTGTTGAGCTAGTCTTGGTGCATAGTAGGTTGGTTGCTTTTTTCTTTTTTTTTCTGTCTTGTCATTTGCAAACTGCCTTCAGCTGCATGGATCAATTTGTGAAATAAAATTCAAGGTGTGAGCAGTCAGCCACCTAGCCTCTCCAATATTGATTTACCCCACACTGTCTGTGTCCCTGAATGATATTTATGCTCCTTCAGTACACCATGACATTCTGCAAAAAGAAATGGAGTGGGAGCTCCCAGACTCAGAAAATAGAAGGCAGGTGTTAAAAGGCTTTGGCTGGTGTGGTGGGATCAGGTGGCAGGAGAACATTGTAGTTAATAAAATACTCAACATTCATCCTGAACAGAAGTGCCTGTATAATTGCAGTTAGGCTGAGCTGCAAAGATCCCTGCATTTTTTTACTGAAGCAAAACTCCCACTGAAGTAAAACACTTGAGTTTGGTAGGAGTGAGGACCATAGGATCAGGCTCAGAGTCACAGACCCAGGAGCATTGTGCTAGAGGAGAGAGAGCATTTGGCGTATGGGAAATGATTTTCAGAGCTAGTCATAATTAGGAAGATCAGACCTAGAGAAAGAACCCACTCAAATCTCCCCTGAGGTTCAGAAACTTTCATTTGATTTTTCTACCTAATCCATTGTTTCTCAAACTGGGGTAGCCGCTTGTGCAGGGAAAGCCCCTGGTGGGCCAGGCCAGTTTGTTTACCTGCTGTATCCGCAGGTCGGGCCGATCGTGACTCCCACTGGCCGCGGTTCACTGCTCCGGGCCAATAGGAGCTGCTGGAAGCTGCACAGGCTGAGGGACGTACTGGCCGCCGCTTTCAGCAGCTCCCATTGTCCTGGAGCAGTGAACTGCGGCCACTGGGAGCCACGATTGGATGAACCTGCAGATGTGGCCGGTAAATAAACCGGCCCGGCCGACCAGGTGCTTTCCCTGCACAAGTGGCAGAACAAGTTTGGGAATCACTGGTCTAATTCATTCAAAGTTCTAAACCCGTTGGGTTCCCCTTTGTTCACCTCTCTTTCTGGAAATATTCTAGCAAATTAGTTGACTGGCAGGAATAAGTGTATATAAGCTAATACTAGAAACCAGGCATGAAAATGATTTTCAAATTCATCACCATGGGTATTAGTGCTGGATAGCTGTTTCTAAGTTTTCTACACCAATCAGGCAATCAAAACACATCATGTGGCTCAAGGGTCCAATCAAAATAGAATTAGAAAGACTTGCAATAAGTTGCTAACAAATAAGATTTATTTACCAGGCAGACGTTTTATTTACCATGCAGAAGTGTCAAATTACTCATTATAAATTATTTACCATCTCTATGCAATGGACTGCAATATATGTAGGCAGCATATTCCATTGCCTTTCAGTCTAGATCCTGGTACGGTTCCCTCTGAAGTCAACAGCAAAAATCCCACTGACTTCAGTTTGGGGACGTTCCAGGCCTTTAACTTATTGGGAGCAAACTGTATTTTGTTCCTCAGCCATTTTATGACACCACCATATTTCTAGATGCAGCTGCAAATCTCGAAAAGATTCAGGGATCATGTTGGATAATCAGCTGAACATGAGCTCCCACTGTGGCCAGAAAGAAAGAATGTGATCCTGGGGTACATAAAGAGAGGAATTTTGAGTACTAGCAGAAAGGTTATTTTACCGCTGTATCTGGCACTGGTGAGACCGTTGCTGGAATACTGTGCCCAGTTCTGGTGCCACAATTCAAGAAGGACGATGAGAAATTGGAGGAGGGTTAGAGAAGTGCCACGCAAATGATTAAAGGGTTAGAAAACTGCCTTATAATGAAAGACTCAAGAAGCTCAGACTATTTACCTTTACAAAGAAAAGGTTAAGAGGATTCAGGGGCGACTTGATTACAATCTATCAGTACCTACATGAGGAACAAATATTTAATAATAGGCTCTTCCACCTACAAGAGGAAAGTATCACATGATCCAATGGCTGGAAATTGAAGCTAGACAAATTCAGATTAGAAATAGGACGTGAATTTTTAACACTGGGAGTAATTAACCATTGGAACAATTTACCAGGGGTGATGGTGGATTCTCCAGCAATGATCATTTTAAAAATCAAGATTGGATAATTTTTCTAAAAGATCTGCTCTAGGAATTATTTTGAAGAAGTTTTATGGCCCGGAGCAGCGAACCGCAGCCAGTGGGAGCCACGATCGGCCAAACCTGGAAACATGGCAGGTAAACAAACCAGCCTGGCCAGCCAGAGGCTTTCCTTAAACAAGCAGCGTCCAAGTTTGGGAAACACTGGCCTAAGGGGATTGTGGAATCTCCATCACTGGAGATTTTTAAGAGCAGGGTAGACAAACACCTGTCAAGGATAGTCTAGATAATATTTAATCCTATCTTGAGTGCAGGGGAGTGGACGAGAAGACCTCTCAAGGTCCCTTCTAATCCTACAATTCTATGATTCTATACTTGCAGAGTAAAGTATTACTCAAGGTGAGTAAGAGCTCTTAACAATCAAACTGGGTGCAGCAGCAACTGCTTCCTGGATGCTGGGCGCATACTGCAGGCAGACTTGTGGGATGCAACAAATCAGCTAGTGCAGGGGTCAGCAACCTTTGGCACGCGGCTCGCCAGGGTAAGCCCCTAGTGGGCCAGGCCGGTTTGTTTACCTGCCACATCCACAGGTTCGGACGATTGCGGCTCCCACTGGCCGTGGTTTGCTGCTCCAGGCCAATGGGGGCGGCAGGAAGCCGCAGCCAGCACATGCCTCGGCCTGTACCACATCCCGCCACTCCCATTGGCCTGGAGCGGTGAACCGTGGCCAGTGGGAGCCGCAGTCAGCCAAACCTGTGGACGCAGTAGGTAAACAAACTGGCCCAGCCTGCCAGGGTGCTTACCCTGGCGAGCCGCGTGCCAAAGGTTGCCGACCCCTGAGCTAGCATATATACAACAGTGACATGGTTCATTCATTCCTCTCCTTCCCATCCCAGCAAGTTCTCTTTCTACAGTGACAGAATTATTCCACTGTGTGTGCATGTAGATTTGTAACTTCCCTTCATGCTACACAAGCAAAGCCACCTGTGGATGGAAAACGCTGGAAGCCATCCCAGCAATGAACCTATCATTGGATCCTATTGCCAGTTGTCTTTTCTTTTTGCCTGCTAATGGCTAGGGGATTTTGTAAAGCACTTTTTCAATTTCCAATGGAGCATATGCAGAAAAAAAGAAATCATTCCTTAAAACCATCAGGAGGTCGATATACAGAATGACTCATATTGACGCAGCCATCCCAATGAGGCCTCTAAGATGCCTGTCAGTTACAAGTCTGTCTGAAATATAAGCAAAGCCAGGGGAGAGTCTTAAAGGTTATTTTCAAATCTTTGGTTATTTTGCCAAGAACATTTTCTGCACTGAATGGAGTGTGTGTACAGCATGTCAAGCAAGACCTCGTAACTGTTATCTACAGGAACTGCATCAGACAGCATGATAAATCACTTCAAATAAGGGTAAAAGAAGCAGTCCAGTGGATTCAAACGTCAATCTAATTAAGCTTCTGGTAGCGCTGCTGACCTGAGCAGGTACTGCTAGATTAACAGGATTTTTGTGAACAGACGCAGGGTGGCTGATGCCTTGGATACCTCCATTCAGGCAACGTTAAGTCACTCCCCCATCTGGTGGCTTTTGTGATTCCATTTGAACATGACCTTGTGGGATTTCAGATTTGTTGAGGCTGCTGGGAGAATTAGTGAGGGTGGTACTCTCAGCGGGATGGTGATGAGACATGACAGAACAAGGAACAATGGTCTCAAGTTGCAGTGGGGGAGGTCTAGGTTGGATTTTAGGAAAAACAATTTCACTAGGAGGGTGGTGAAGCACTGGAAGGGGTTACCTAAGGAGTTGGTGGAATCTCCATCCTTAGAGGTTTTTAAGGCCTGGCTTAACAAAGCCCTGGCTGGGATGATTTAGTTGGGGTTGGTCCTGCTCTCAGCAGGGAGTTGGACTAGAGGACCTTCTGAGGTCTCTTCCAACCCTAATCCTCTATGGCGCTACGAGATATCACTTATTTGAATGTGTCCTATAGATGGGGGAAAAATCAGATGGCAATGTGTTTTCAGCAGCAGGAAGTTTGCATTTTTTTCTGGTGACATATCAAGGCACATGACATTTTGCCTTTGTAACCTGGCACCACATAATTGAAAAACATGTCATTTGGTCCAAAGCAATTAACCAAAAAGTCAAAAACATTTTGTTTAGTGTTCGTGTTTCAGTAGAGCTAACAAACCAAAAAATCAACTATTCACACACCTCTACTGAATCCTGAAAGGTCTTCTTCACCTTTGACAATTTGGCCTATGTTGAATTGCACTGTTGCCAATTTTCACAATTTTATCATGAGTCTGATGGTATTTACTGTTCTTCTTTGAGCCCCAGCTCCTGGAGATAACTGATTAGGTAGGAATCTCAGCTTTCATTTAAAAAAAAAAAAAAAGCTTTTAGCCATCATGGTTGCTGAGAAAAGCATGAAATCATGACTAGAGAGAGTTCCCTAAAGACTCAGAAGTCAGAAAGCAAACAAAAAGCATCTCATAGTTATTTTCGATAATCTCATGACCTTTTTAGTCAATCACGTGAGTTTTTGGTACCTGACCTGTGCTTTTCGAAAGTCTGGTGGTGGCAATACTGGAACTCTGCAACCTTCAGGCCTGATCTAGTGAAATACTAATAAGGATACCATACATCTGGGTTTTCCCAGGCATGGCCTATTTTTTGGTCCTCCAGGCCAAATCTGCCAGGGCAGATTTTTTAAATCTAAACAAATGTCCATGATTTTGTGGCTGTTGGCTGGTCACCCAGGTCTGAAGGCAGCACTGCCACCAGAAGCAGTGCAGAAGTAAGGATGGCATAGTATGGTATTGCCACTGTTACTTCTGCACTGCTGCTGGCAGCAGCGCTGCCTTCTGATCTGGGCGGCCAGAGAGCTGTACTCCCCACCCCTGGCTCCCCTTCTCACCAGCAGTATCAGAAAGTCATAGAATCATAGAAGATTAGGGTTGGAAGGGACCTCAGGAGGTCATCTAGCCCAACCCAATGCTCAAAGCAGGACCAACCCCAACTAAATCATCCCAGCCAGGGCTTTGTCAAGCTGGGTCTTAAAAGCCTCTAAGGATGGAGATTCCACCACCTTCCTAGGTAATCCATTCCAGTGCTTCACCACCCTCCTGGTGAAATAGTTTTTCCTAATATTCAACCTAAATCTCCCCCACTGCAACTTGAGACCATTGCTCGTTCTCCTATATTTAGAAATTTGAAATATGGTAACCCTAGATACGAAGTACTTCTTGCGAGGAAGCTGAGCACCCTCTATGGCTGCCAAGAAGTTGAGGGAGGTTAGCACGTCGCAGGATGCACTTCACAAGACTGAGTCCTTTGTATGGTTCTTATACAAATGGAGATCGTGATGAGACAACCCAAATTCATCTTCACATGAGAACTAAGCTGAGATTTGTATCCAGGGGTAAGAGATATATGGCGCTAACCTTCCGCTCCACCTGAGCTTTTCTCAAGAGCCAATTAGCTCCCCTTCACTTTCTCCTCTATCAAAGGCAGAACAAAAGGGGCAGAACCACAGCAGATGTAGCTTGTTACAGCTCCACTGGAGCTATGACAATTTACGTCAGGTGAGGATCTGTGTATGTATGTGTATGTGTACATATATTATAGTTTAAGAGGCGGCACCCTAGAAGAATATAGTAGATCTGGAATATTTATAAACATTAGAAAGAAATGTCTGAAAGCATGAAATATCCTCTGTCATTTCCCAATTGATTGTCAGCTCAGAAGGCAAGAAAACAGCCAACACTTTTAACAGCTGCTTTTGGAAGCACAGCTGACTCAGCCGTGTGATTTGTTAGGCCGCTTGCTTGATTTCCTGGCAATCACTGAGGATCAATCAGTGGTTTCCTTTTTAACATCTTCTGTGATGACAGTGATGGAGAAATGTTACTTTCCTGAAATTCAGCTTTGCAGGATTTTTGTCCCCTGGAAAAGCAGACATTAAAAATTTAAAAACCAAGATGGTCCTAATGTTGAGAGTGCCTCCTAAAAATAGCTGAGTAGCAGATCCATCTCCTCCTAGCTAGCATGTTTATATTCTTTTTCAGCTGAGAGCAGCACCATGTTCCAGGGCAATGGTCAAATGAATAATGCCACTTTATAAACTAAACTTTTTTTATGTAGTCACTGCAGATTTAACTCTCTAATTGCTATTATCTCAACATCCCTGCAGAATGTCTTTGTGTGTGAAGGCTTTTCCAGGGAGCAGAACTATGCTACAAATATATTTAATGGACTAAGTAAGGGTACAAATAGGAAGCCCCTTATTCCTTGTCATGAGTTTTACTTGTTTATGAAAGACCAGAAACTGGTGATGTTTTTCTCCAGCCAGATGTGAAGTGCTGTGTTTTAAATTACTCTCTAGTGTTGAGGAAAGGAAAAAGGTGGTTGATCAAAGATGGCTGGCAGACTACAAACGAGTCTGTGCTATAGGTGGTGTCAGCTTTACAAGGGTATCCTGCCTACAGCGTGTGGGATTTGGGGAGTGAGCTGTGCTCTTTTCTGTCTGGGGAGCTGGTTACATTCCATTTAAATCTTGTGTTTCCCATGGGAAGAGGGCACGATTAACCACATAAAGGTGTTGAGTGTCAGATAATGTTCTTATGTGATAAAGCTATGTCTAGTGAAGTCTGCATGTGAGTATCTGAGACTGGCACCAAACTGCTGACCTGGCATTTTGGTAACCATGCTGCTGCTTGGTCTCTGCCATGGTTTTGGTTTTCAATCACCACCCACAGAAGAGGCACCTATGTAATTACATCCAAGACCAGGATGCAAAATGGCACTGCAAAGACTCTAGTTGCTGTTGCACATTTACATTACCTTGCAGGTGGGCCTTTAACAGAGTCTAAACATTGCCAAAGCTGTAGTCCACGTGCCTTATAATTTGCAAGGCCTCAGCCTGCATTGAGGATGGGAAGAGTGGAGGAATCAAACCATCAATTTTCTCCTCCTCTGCTCCATTTGAGAATCAGTGGAAATTTTGCCATTAAGACCCTGTCCCACTTAGAAAAACAAATAAAATAAAATCAGAGTACAAGAAATATATCTATATCCAAAATGTATGTGCTGTACACAGATATTAAATTAACATACTCTCTCTTCCGAAAGAAGGATATAAATGGGACAGCTGCTTTGGTGCTGGTGAGTGTAGACAATAGTGTGTAAACTCCAGTAGGGGGCACCACAGATACAGCAGTATCATCAGGGCTTCACTGAATTACCATAGCAGAGTAAGGGGAGCGGGGACAGGGATCACTTGAGCATTGGCCTGCTAAATCCAGGGTTGTGAGTTCAATCCTTGCGGGGGCTATTTAGGGATCTGGGGCAAAAATCTGTCTGGGGATTGGTCCTGCTTTGAGCAAGGGGTTGGACTAGATGACATTCTGAGGTCCCTTCCAACCCTGATAGTCTAAGAGGGGCATTTTCCAAAATACCCTTCACTGATGGCACAATTCAGCAAACTGTATGCTTAAAGTTAAATAAATGCTTGGCTGAATCAGGCCCTGAGTGAGCACACTGTCCTGCTAAGGCAAGTCGCAATGCATCAGCAGAAACTTTGACCCACAGCTGCTGCTTGTCAATGTTCTCATTGATCTGTTGGAAAGAATGCCAGATCAAAACTCCAACGGTCAATCCCTCAACAGTTCCTGAAAGGCTAAGGCTATCTTGCAAAGAGCAGGAAAAAAGAGTCCCAGCAGTGCATAAAGAAGCTTTCCCAGACATGCTTGCTTTGTTGTGTATTTCTCCCAGCATAAGTTCATGTCTCTTAAATGTTCTTTATTCCCACTAAACCAAAAATAAAAAAGAAAAGAAAAGATTGAAGAGGTATGTCTACTTCAGGTTCTTTGAAGACGTGCATGTGCTTTTGTCCTGCACTAGATAAACTCCAGAAAATTCCTTCACAAGGGTTGGGTCATCCTGAGATACAGAGCTAAAAACAACTTTCCTTTTTTTTAAAAAAAAAATCCGGCTCCATAGCTATATTTCCTGGGGCTGTGTAGGTGGATGAAGTTAGCCATTTACACAGAGGTTGTTAGCTAACTGCTTACCCAAGCCTGAAGTTTCTCAGGTTAAAGGTAATAATAGGGTTGTTAATATAATAGTTTCGGGAAGCACTTAGCTCTGCTAATTGGCAAGCAGGACTGTAAGCGTGTATTTATAAGAGCAGCTGTGATGCTCCTCCAACCAGTTTTTCTCTTTCAAATGCCTGTTTGAAGGTTTCTGTTCAGCCGCCACAGCAAGGAATCAATAATGCTTTCTGTCTTGATGCTTTTGCTGGTTCATTTCTAAAAAATAACAGGCCAGATTTATCCTGAGTGTGTCTACATTGATTTCAGTGGAGTTTGTCCAGATGTGAATTTGGTTCAATGTATTCAGAAATCCAGGGCCTGGGTGAGTCTTTCTGAATCTTTCTCCTAACATTGAACCTGGCCCATTTTTTTCACATTTCTAAAGCTCTATGGTATCCTCTGTGTCCCCTCATTATGGCCAGATGAAGTGATGCTTATCTGGTCCTTATCAGTGGGCTCTCAACATTAGAGATTCAACCAGCATCTCCTTCTCATACATTGTCATTTTGTCTGTTACTGAAAATGTATTCAATTGCTACTGGCCAATAATGGCCAAATTAACATGAAGCTTTCTCTTTTACTAGGTCTTTGATCTTTCTGTACATTATGAAGCAAAAAGCCCTTTGCATGCTTAACTCACCTTGAAGCTAGTAACAGCTGAAGCTTTGATTAGCCCCCTCTGAAGTGAGAGAAATTTGGCTTCTGTATTTCCTGAACCTGGGCTCTCTTGGCTTCCTAGGGTCTGAAATCCTAAAAACATTTAGGGTTTCTGGGTCCCTGCACTGAAAACATCTTGGTTTAATCTAGCCCAGTGGTTCTCAAACTGTGGCTGACGCTTGTGTAGGGAAAGCTCCTGGTGGGTTGGGCCGGTTTTTTACCGGCCGGGTCCTCAGGTTCGGCCTATCGCAGCTCCCACTGGCCACGGTTCACCACTCCAGGCCAATGGGGGCTGCGGAAAGTGGTGGCCAGCAAATCTCTTGTCCCAAGCTGCTTCCAGAAGCTCCCGTTGGCCTGGAGTGGCAAACAGTGGCCAGTGGGAGCCGCGATCGGCTGGACCTGCGGATGAGGCAGGTAAACAAACCGGCCTGGCCCGCCAGGGGCTTTCCCTACAAAAGCAGTGGCCACAGTTTGAGAACCACTGATCTAGCCTTTGGCTTAGAAACAGCTGCACTGTGTCATGCTGGGTGAAGTGCCTCCCTGGGATATGTGTGTGCGTGCGTGTACACACGTGCAGGGTTCTCTTCCTAATGCAACTTGGACTGGGTTAGAAGGGAAACAGAAAAGCAAACTCAATCATATGAATCGTCAGGTGAGAGAGAGGAAGGTAAATTAAGGTGCACCATCAATCCTGCTTGCAATGTTATCTTTTCCTCCTCCTATGGACTCTTCATACATTTAGCATGGAATTACCAAAATTAGCAGTTTTTCTTTCAGGGTAAAAAAAAAACTGAGATTTTTGTGGTTTGTTTTTTTTCTTCAGAAATTTGGTCCAAGATCAAATTGATGGATTATAAAGCCAGAAAGTACCATTGTGATCATCGAGTCTGACTTTGGTGAATTGTTCTTGCCAATGAGGGCAGGATGTACATGTTAGGGGGCTTATTCCTTCACCCTCTCACTTCCCTGGTCCTTCTCGCATGAACAGAGAGCAACAATACCCGAAGTCCAAAGGTGCAAACAATTCGATGTTTATTGGGGTGAACTTCCAGCAAGCATGATTCCAGTTTCCTTCCTTAGTGTCCCCCTGCCCAGCTCTGACACCACCAAGCCTTGCCTGTGTCCCTGTCCCTGTTCCCATCCTCTGTTCCCATTCTCCCTTTAGCAAAACATGATCCCAATTCCCCCATCCCCAGTCCCTGGTCCCATTTCCCACCACCTCCCTGATTGACTGCAGACTATATAGTAAAACTTGAATTCTGCTTAGCTATACCTTAACCAATCACTTTACTGATATTTAACTAACCAATCCTAACATACTGTAACATGGTTATTTAACCAATTATGCCCCACCACCTTCATTGGTTTACACCCAACAGAATTAATTATACAGTAGAAAGAAACAATCACAGAACCAGACAGAGACCATGCAAATAAACATACAAAACAATACAGACATGAGGATTTCACACCTACATCTATACAGACATAAGGGTTTTCCAGCTGCGTCTATTGATAAGTGAGTTCTTGCCAGACAGGATGCTATTAAACTAAGTTTCCTTTTACATCTTCTAGACTCTACCCTTTCTCTAGAGGTAATAGGAATATCAGGACAGGACTGTATTCCTAATAGCCCAATAGCACCTTATTTCAATGTGACTAGTTTGAGAATGTGAGGATGTGACCATACACTTCCCAGCTTATGGCTGCCTAATTACATCTTAGCTGACGGCCTTAGCCTGTCACAGTCAGAGAAGGCCATTTCACAGACAGCGATTTTGATTCTTTTTTTTATACCTCTATAACTAGCTAAGTGATAAGAATACACCTAAATTCTTAAAGTATAGGCCTTTGCAGACAGGCCTGAATATCTATATCCTAACAGTACATGGCAAACAAATGACACAATTCTGCCATGCAGAGAAGAGATGCTGCCAAGATCTTGCCTGATCCTCGTCTTCTTTGGGACACTGTGTGCCTTAGGGGACTGTGCAGGCACTGAAAAAGGGGGCAGTTCTGTCTGTCCATCCCCCTAAGCACTAGCTATATGGTCTGTCACAATCTGCTCCTCAAACTCTAACAAGGATCATGAATTGCCAGAATTAAGGTCTCCATGATGCCATTATATTGGTGATCAGTTCTGCATGTTTGGAGTATTTTCTATTCTTCCCTTTCTTGTTAAATATCTAGAATAATACACTAGGGTGACATTTTGGTCCCCTGCTCAAATTCAGAACAAATAAGCTTTCCATGGGGGATCAGGGCAGGGATTGGAGGGGAGAAAATATTCTCTCTTCCCATAAGGCAATTAGCACCACTGATCCACAGCCCTCTGCCACCGGGTCCAAATGGTGACCAGTGAATTCACTCAGTACATAGAGCTACTGACCATGCTCCCACACTGTTCCCTCAGCCTGTCCTCAACACCTCCGGTGCGATTCCACAAAGTTCCCCACCCGAGAGCTCAGCTCTGTTCTGTATAAGGAGCTGCGGAGTTGCTGTGCATGATCCCTTCCCTTCCCAGCCCCTATTTATGTTTGAAAATATATACCACAGAGCATACAGGACACACAATGAATCAGAGCTAACACTCTGGAGCCTTATCTTTGCCATTTCAGCAAGTCACAAGTGCATGAATGAGCTAAAGGGAGAAGCTAGCGGCTACCTTGAAGGATAGCAGAGTTGGGGCTCGGGAAAATCATGATGGTAAAGATCAGCCACAATCGATGATAAAATGCAGAATGGATTCTCTCAGTCAAGTCACGACTCTACCAGTTGCAAGTAGGTGAAGGAACCAAAGCCGGGGCAGAGGGTTTACGAGGCCGAGAGGGGAGACGTATAGCAAGGAACGTGATGTGCATCTAGACTGAAGAGTTTTTCCTTCTGTTTCCCCACCAATAAAGCCCTGACTGATGTCAAGGCTGATTATTCAGCTGAGGGTGACATTTCCATTGCAGATTTGTGAGTATATTGACCTCACACTCAGCCCTGCTCTACCAACAAGAAAAAAATATGAATTATGCATATTCTTCCTGGATTCAAATGCGTTCTCCTTTCCTCTCAAGGTCTATGTAGAGTCTTTGCTCCCTACACAACATTAAGAGGATGAGGAAACCACGCTGGCACAGCTGGATACCAGATAACTGTATTTATTAACCATGTATAAGTATGCAAGACCCAGCGACTTATATACACTGTGGCGCTAGCAGAGTTCCGATGGCTTCTGCAATAGAAGACAGAAGGGTCCTAGACAATTCAAATGCTATCACCCATTTCCTATATACTATAGTTTGGTATTTCATCCCATTGTCGGGTAAGTTTCCAGTGTGGAGTCCCCACCCTTCAGATCAGCCCTGCTGTGAAAGCTGGTCCTGCCCCCAGAGCCCTGTTTGGCAGGGGAATGAGCAAAGAAGAGACTGAGTGTCCATCCTCACAGAGCTCAGCTTGACTAGAGAGCTGGCAGGGAATCCCACCCCTGCTTCTTGCTGTGAGCTCTCCTGTGACTCTGGAAGAGACTGCACAGGCTGTTGGAGAGGGCACGTTTTGCTACAGGAACACAGCAGGCGGGGAGCCTGAACTCTGGGCTGGGGGACAGGCCCGGGTAGCAGCCGGAACACACGGTCCCTGAGATCCTGCACTTCATGCAAAAATCAGCCACAGCCCAAAAGGAAGAAGGCCCCTGATCAGTGGCGGAGTGATGCTGATGAAAGGGGGAGAAAATGGTGAACAATTGTACTGGGGCCCCATGCTAAGGGCCCCCCCAAAAAAATCTATAACGTCTGTGTAAATAAAGAAATGGGAGTGGGAGGGGCAGTAGACAAGATGTACCATTGCTCTTGATGGACAACTCAGAGTTTATTACTGATAAAGGTGAAAGAATAATTTCTAGGTGAATTTTCACCTCCCCAAAGCCTGTGGGTGTGGAGAAGTGTCTCTATCATCAGGAAAGAGGTAGGAGTTTGGAACTGACTACCCATAAGGGAAGCCCCCATCACATGGTCTCCTGGACTTCTCACCAAACCAGGGTAGTTGCTGCAAAGATGGAGCATACAAATTTTAATTAATCCAAGAACAGTCGCTTAGGCGGTCTTCAGCCTCATGCTGTTTCCGTAACACTCGGTTTAGATTTGATGACAATGCATTAGAGTTTGAGTGACAACGGAAAAAAAAACAGACATAACGAATCCAGAGCACAGAGAGCGGGGAGAAGGCAAGCAAACGACAATTTTACAAGGTTGATAAATTGAAATGAACACAAACTCCGCACCATGACCTTTTAAAGTCTCATTTATTGTGGGAGCAGTGGCATGGAACAGTGCCTTTGATTTGCGTTATGATCAGGAATGTTGAAAGAATCCAATCTACACTTTATCAAGGGCTGTGGCTGATCATCCTTTGCCATCATAATTTACGCAGACCACAAATCAGGTAGGCTTTGAGGTAATAGCTACCACGCAACTTGCTATTCACAATTACACTCAGTACTTAAAACAATATCTAAGCAACCCTTGCAAGTGGCACCCCAGGCATCCCTCCCTCAGCAGTGGCACCCCAGAATTATATATTTTGTTACCAACACTGCTGCCTTCTGTCAAAGCCCTACTTATCACTATGAACTTGGGAGATGTCTACCTACTTGGCACACGCCTGTCAATAAAGCATTGCACACGCCTGTCAATAAAGCATTGCAACTTTCCATTTGCCTCTTGGTCGCCCTGTGACAAGGATATCCCTTTGGCAGACCACTGCCCATGCTACCAAAATGGCTATCTTCTAGTCTAGATTAGAGGCCATTTTTAAAATTTGGAAGAGGATCGGATACCCTCAGTGTTGGAGGGTGTTGACACCAGAAGTTTTTAGTTGAGGTCCACTTCCATTAAAAGTACCTTCTTCGCAGACCTCCTTCAATGACACCCACCTTTAAGAGCACTCAAAAAGCATCCTTGACAGAGCTGGAACATACAGAGTGCACCATGCCTAACAATATGCTCATAATGCTCTTGGGAATCTGCCCTTTACACTTAGAATTCAAAGGACCTCTGATGCATGGAGTTTTTAATATCAGTTTCATAATAGGGTATTAAGATGGGGAACTTGAGACCCAGAGTCACTGGTGCTATCTCTTGGCTTTCTACAGAGAAGCATCAGTAATCTTCAGGTCTCAGAATACATAGTAAGAGGAACATGTACATTTTCAGCATGAGAATGCATAGAACGCACAGTTGATCTTCACTGGCATTCAAGATATTTGCTATTTGCAAAGACACTACACAGTGCAAGCTATTATAAAGCACCAATCAAGCTTATTGCAGAAAGAGTTGGAAACTGGCAATTCCAGTGATCTTTTCACATGTCCAGAATTCACAATTATGTTCATCATAGGCTTTTCTAAGGCCTCCATCACTATAGTATGCAAGCACCTTGTATCGGTTGATTATTTTTGCTTTCCTACATCTTTGCAAGGCAGGGGAGCATTAACCCCATTTGACAGATGGGAAACTGAGGCACAGAGACATTGAACACCATATTTTGCCTGGTGTTCAGTGTGGGGTAAGTATGCAAGGGTGCCCCTTCCTCCTCACTTGCACATCCTACACCCAGGCCAGGCACAGTTGTAGTCTCTGCATTCAAAGGAGTGCCAGGACCACTTCACCCCTAGCACTGCAGGGTGTATTATGATCCCCAAGAAGCCATGCTTGTCCATGCTAGCCTGTGGTGCAAAATCAACACAGAGAGGGTAGTATGCCAAACACCATAAAGAGGTGCAGCAGTGGGCACACTCCTTCTGTGTGCTCTAGGGAGCTTGGAGAGGGAATCATATCCTGAGGCAAGATTCCTCCCAGAACAGTATACCACGGCACTACCCCCAATGCAGGCTATGCCCTCCAGATAGCCTAAGTGACTTGCATGAGATCTCATGAGAAGCCTGTGGCAGAACTAGGAACAGACACCGAGTCTCCAGCATTTCTGAGTCCCTGTCCAGTGCCTGTGTAACACACTTTAGACTCAGATTCTCTTCTCTGAAGGGATTGGATTCTGTATGAGTTCAGGAGCTATTTTAAACAGGGCTCAAACTAAAATGTCTCAGTCACAGTTCAACGCTGCTGAACTTGATTCAACAGCCTCATAACAGAAGGCCACTCGGTTTAAACTTTTCTGCTCCTTTACAGGATGTAGTGTTCAAGGTCGGGCCTAATACAAAATAAAACAACAAACTGCAATTTATTCTCTGTAACCACACCTTCATCTTGTAGGTCCAAGAGATTCTGATCATTCAGATAAGTATCAATATGTTCTGGAGGATCTTATCTCGACTGAACCACAGCTCCATACCTTTGGAGATTAAAGCATCACTCCCTAGGCACAGAAAGAGAAAAACAGAATGGGGGAGCACAAGTCCCCCTCTATAGATTCAGTAACGTGTTAAATAAAGGACTGCAGTGTTCTACAGAATAAGAACATCAGAGCGGCCACACTGGGTCAGAGCAAAGGTGTCTTCCGTCTATGGCCAATGCCAAGGGCTTCAGAGGGAATGAACAGAACAGGTAATCACCAAGTGATGCATCCCATCACCCATTCCCAGCTTCTAGAGTGAAGCTTCTAAGGATGCTGGGCCAAAGACATCCCAGCTATAACTCTGGAGACTCAGCACAGATGAATTTGTCTCCTTGAACTTAGCTAGCTACAACAGGCAGCAGAGTTGGGTAGCCAGAACTTTCCCGAGTGGCCTATTACTTTTTGGAGTTATTTGAACAAGAATGTAGCTAAAATGTCACTCCTCCCAAAGCTCAGCTCAATGAGATGCCTCCCTTTTCTTGTACATTAAGATACTGCCACAGGACTAATGAATGAACTGATTTCTCTATGGACTTTACACACTTAACAGACTGGAAGAGTAAGATTGCTTTAATTTGGTTTTGAATTAAAGGGATTGTCAAAGCTCAGGGAGCGGCTGAAGATTTATCCTTCAGAATCTTGTTTCAGTTCTTTACAGACAGAGTTTATAGAGTTACACACAATTTTAGGAGTCTTGGAAGACTTTATTTTTAAGTTTCTAGCAGCCTCCATGCCTCCTTTATTTTCTTTTGGCTTTGTCATATTGCCTGCACACCAAACTAAAATTACAATGTTACAGGTTGCCAGGCTTTCAGACCTCACTCACTGATTTCTGCCATTTGTTTCAGTTGGCTTTCCCCTCAGCGCAACAAGCAATCCCTTCTAAATTAAATGCCATGTGTGAAAAAGCCTTTACTTTTCTTTCTTTCTTTTTTTAATGCTCGTCTAGTGGGAATAAAGAGAAATTCCTAGGCAGGAGCAGATAATACATGAATAATTCAGCACTTCCATTTTATTTTCCAGATATAGAACCTCACTAGCTGAAACCTGGGTCTTCTGCTCTTCTGGGGGGCTTTGGATAGGATTGATATGCAATATTCTACCATGCTGAATCTTTTTCCAGCTCTTAGATTTCTGCTAGCAGCTTCCGTAGGCCCCAAATGATTTCCCCAATGAGTTGCTTCTTCTCCTGCATTTGTTTGCTCTTCTTTTAATTTTCTTCCCTGGATAAACTTGGGAAATTGACTCAAAATCACCCCACTCCCTAATGCTTGACAGAAAGGAATAAAACATTGACAAATGTGTATACAGTAGCACATGCTGAGATGGCTCTGATATCCAGGCTTCCTGCTGCTTTAAACTTTGTGGACACATGTTCAGTTGTGAAGTACTCACTTAAAAGGTGTTGATTTATGCTAGTCAGGCCAGGTAGGGTCAGGGATTCTTGCCAATTTCCCTTGTCCATTTACTTTTTCATTTTGGGAGAAGGTGTTGCATCTCATACAGCACAACTGCCAGGGTAAAGCAGAAAGGAAGCTCAAACTCCCTGATTACAGCTGTCATTAAACTTATGTGCTAACTTTGCAAAGGTCCACCCCAGTTACCTGTCAACTGGTGACTTCTAGGCCTGGTTGAAAAATTTTCTGACAAAACTTTTCTTTGGGGACAAATTGGGTATTCGGCAAAATGAAAATTTTCATGAAAAATGCTTTCCTCAGAAAAACTCCGTTTTTCTTCAGGAAACCAAAAACATGAAGCTGTCAATTTTCAGCAAAATACTGGAAAATGTTCAGTTAATGGCAGTTGTTAATCAAAAATTTAGTTTCTGGCAAAAAAAAATTCAGCATTCGCTGGCCAAAAACAAGGAGGAAAAAAATAGGCTTTAGTTTTGTAATGAAAAATCAACATTCTCTCCCCCGCACATACACACTTTTCTGACCATCTCTGGTGAGTATACCCCACTCAAACTACCTAATGAAAAAATATATGAGTCAAGAACTCAGTCCTGGCACCCAGCTCCAGCTAGTATTCACTGCTGAGTCAGCCCAAAAGAGCCCAGAAAGCTGCTCTAAAGGGGGTAGCCGTAGAATCCCTCTGTCACAGGGCAATGTTCTAGCTGGCTGTATGCCACCTCCAACACTCAAGCAGGGGGGATACTATGGGAGGGCGAGAGCAGAGGTGGGAGAGACATAGCAGAACTCTAAATGCTCAGCTAGATTCTTGGCCACCACAGTCCCTGGAAGCAGGCTCTTTGCTTAGAGTGGCAGTCCTAAATTACATCAGAGGCTGTTTTGGCTCTCAGCTGGCCCAGGACGGTCAGAATGGTGGCATGGATCTGTTTCTCTCCTCCCCACTGCCTCAGCTACGCAGAGTGCAATGTTGTCATTCATCCACTTGTGTACTGGTCTTTGTGCCCTGTCACAGTGTACCATGCACACAATGACCTATCTTTTCTTTCTTATTTTTTTGGTTTGAATTTTGCATTTGTCTTTCTTTCTCCTGTTGCGGTGTGAAAAACTCACACAAACAGAAGGGCTTGACTGACTGACTGTCCTGGGAAATGGGCTGTATAAAAATTGCAGTAAAACACCGAAAATAAAGAAACTCGGAAAAAATCAAGAAAAATATGTTGTTCTCTGAACTCTTTTCATTATAATCCTCTTTGTTGCTGCCTGGAAAAGCAGTAACTTAAACAAAAAGTTAGGCAGAGGTGAGGTTTTCAAGCATTCTGTATGATCCTCTGCTAATTAATTTGTCCTTTTGACAATAATCCTTTTAATCCACCTATAGCGCCACATTGACCATCCAAGATCTTTTTCTACCTCCTGTTCTTTTGCCATCAACTTTCCCTTCCAGTGCCCATAAACTGGCATCATCCCTTGACCTTCTTAACAGGCACTCTGCAGATTGAATCTTTCCTTTCATAAGATCTCTGAGTAGCGTTTGCTGAAGTCCAATCAGCTCCAATACTTTTTCGTTGATTGTTCAGTCTGTCCATGATATTTTTGGAATTTTTCTATAACATGATGATTTGAAGGATTGTAATTTCTTTATTACCAGTTGTTTGAATGTCCATTCAAAACTATAATTTAACACTCTTTTTAAGAGTGGAATTTAGTTTTCAGATTTATGTCCATTCTCATCAGATGTTTATTCTTTCCAAATATCTCTTTCACGCTTGCTATTCTGGTGCTGACTTCAGTACCTGATCTTCTGTAATGATGCTTCCTAAATAGCAATAATTTCTCACTTGCTGGATGGCTGTGTCATTGACTGGAACACTACATGGTTTCCCAGGATCCTTGCATATCATAATTTTTGTCTTGTCTGCAGTCAATTTTAGACCATATTCATATATAATTTCCACTAATTTCATCAGACTTTTTGCTGAATCATTCATTAGACAGTGTCCCTATAATAGCAGTAATGATTGATGATAACATCACATGCACAGAGGATCGTCACTCTGCTTGTGCTCTTGTGAGATCATCAACACCAGAAAGGGAAAAAATGGAATTCTGAACTTGGGAGATGGGAGATTTGCCATGGACTTCACTTGGGTCTTGCCAGATAAGGGAAGGAAGATGTAGTTAGTTTCCATCTGTGTTTATTTGCAATTTTTAAGCCCACACACATATTTGATTATTAATTTTGGTATCATAAAAGAGGTTGTGTGTGTTTATGAGAGAGAGAGAAGTTTACAAAAGTGTTTTGCCATTTCCCTTAACAACTGCCTACTACTCATAAAATGACGCTTCCAATCGCGTAATAGGCTTTAAATTGCTCCTGGATGCAACAGACACACTTTTATATGGACATTTATTACAATAAAAAGAATAATTGATAAGGACTAACATGGCTGCTACTCTGAAACCATTTATTCCAATGTAATTTCTGTGAAATTTTAACAAAGACCAATTGGATTTCACTTATTCAGCATCCAGCTTGAATCGTTACCTTGATCCTTGCATCACTGACATTTTGAGTCTCATATCACCTTGAATAGATAGTACACATTGTCAGAAAACACAAACAGCAACCTACAGCTGTACTCATAGTTTGATCTTTAGTGGAAATATTTTGAACCATATGAGTCAGACTCACTAAATGTATGTGTATATTCATGTATATTACTCCCGTACCATGAGCCTGACTAGTCTAGACTATCTCACTCCCTATACAGCCAGTTAATTTCCCAACTTCCAAAGCAGAGATAACTTTAGGGGCTAGGTGGAACATCTGGGTCACCATAAGTAACAATGGTCATGGTTCCTTGGAATGGAAAAGATATACAAAGGAAGTGGCACACGTACAGCTCAGCCAGTGGATCGTGAACTTTATAACACATAAGGAAAATTATTTGAGAAAAATCCACAGGAAATAAATGGGCATGGTTTATACACTTTTGAAAATCCCACTAGACTTCTGGCTGGGTACCTTTGAAAATCTGGCCCTTAGGCATTTCTGAAATTTTCTACTCAAAGTGCCAAATTCAAATCTGGAAGTCACTGGCCAGATATGAATTTGACCTTAACTCAGAAAAATCTGCCTGCAAGTCTCTCAATGATTAAAAAAGCACTGAGACCTACTATGGCATTTCCAAGTTCTTTTCTGCCTATCAAGCTGGCCTGGCTCGGCTCTTGCTGATGTGACTGAGGAAGGCTTAGCAGATGCACACTGCCTTCTACATAGGGTTCCTTTTCATCCAGTATCTTCTCCCATATCTGGAGCTTATGTGTGGGGCAAATACCAGCTGCCACATTGCAGCTAAAAAACACACAGACCTCTTTTCTTAACGTCTACACCCAGCTCAGCACCCCATGGTTGAACAAGTGCAGATTTTCTTCCGACTTCCAGAAATGAAGATAGCATGAAGACAGCAATGGGAGGAGGACACAAATAAGGTCATCCAGGGCAGCCTTGGTGGAAAAGCAGGTGAGGTAGGAGATAATGTGATAAGAGCAGAGAGGTAAAAGCAGAGTTGTGCAGAAACTTGGCCATATTAGTAATTATGAAGGTTTCTTCATAGATAGTGTTAGTTTGGACAATGTGATGGTAGCTTATAGAGTGCAATCTCCATTTAATTCATCATTGCTGAGTGACTATTTCAGGGATACTGCCAATCCTTTTCACCTGTCCATGGTGTCCTCTTTATAGGGGAGATGTGATCCCTAGACACTCCTGAGTGATGTCAGGAATATGCAGGGACGCATTTCCAATTCCTCTGAACTGACAATGAGGTGAACAGTTGATGAGCTGATAAAGGAGAGAACAATAACAGGAAAACCTTTTACAGTGTCCATGCTAAGCCTCCCTAAGCCTGTCAATAAAGAACATTTACCTCCCTGCAGTGCTGCTAATTTATCCCTATAACATTAATACCATTAAACCAGGTATTGAATTTAAATAAAAGAAAACTAGGATTCGCGGAGAGAATTTAGAATTACATTCAGGTAGCATTTCAACATGAATGACACCCTAGAGGAGGAATCTGAGATACCAATCTATATCCTGTCATCAAACTGGAGATACATCATTTTGCAATTATTTTTGAGAGCTAAAACCCATCAACTATTGATTCCAATTAGCTCTGGGGGTTAATTAATTGTTTTCCTTCCTTAAGATCTTCCAGATAATGGCTAGAGGGTTAAACAGCAATTTTGTGAAGCCGGGGAATGTAAAAGCACTGGTGGGAATACAGATGCAAAAAGAGAAGCCAGCTTCTTTCAAGCCATTCTTACTTCGTTACGTGCAAAAAGAAACTGCACTTTTAAAATAACATTAAAATTGTGACCGGGGCAACCAGGAAATCAGATTGCTAAGCATTTGATCCTCTAACTCAGTGGTTCTCAAACTAGGGCTGCCGCTTGTTCAGGGAAAGCCCCTGGCAGGCCGGGCTGGTTTGTTTACCTGCCACGTCTGCAGGTCCAGCCGATCGCGGCTCCCACTGGCTGCGGTTCACCGCTCCAGGCCAATGGGAGCTGCAGGAAGCAACACAGGCAGAGGGACATACTGGCTGCCACTTTCCGCCGCCCCCATTGGCCTGGAGCGGCGAACTGCTGCCAATGGGAGTTGCGATCGGCTGGACCTGCAGACGTGGCAGGTAAATAAACCAGCCTGGCCCGACAGGAGATCTCTCTACACAAGCGGCAGTCCTAGTTTGAGAACCACTGAGTTAGAGGATCAAATGCTTAGCAATCTGATTTCCTGGTTGCCCTCAAGACCACTGGCCTCGCTATAAGTAGTTGGCTCAGGAGCATTGCAATAGATGTCAAGGAAGGTGTTCTCCCAATACACACAGGTGCTTAAAACAAACCACATGTACAGCACAAGGCTGCTCTGTGATGAAATGCTTGGAAGGTTCCCTCTCCCGGTCTGTCCCAGAGTTTTAGGAGTGGCCAGTTCATTTCCGCATATTATTAGCCGAAGAGGTACGAGAGGCCGGTGGGTTGGTTGGGGAGATGGTGTCCCCTGCTTAACGTGACTTTTCACACTTTCATGATGAATTACAACTTTAATAAAAAGCATGAGAGGAAAGTTCAGCTGGGTCGTGCACGTGGCACACAATTCATTCTGATCCCTCTTCGGGCACTAATTTGTTCCATATTGAAGAATGCTGATAGCCACCTCGGGTGCTGGGAGCACAGTCAGCACTCAAAGAAAGTTCACAAACTGGAAAGTCCTAAGCAGGCAGCCTAAATTCACTCACAGGTTCACATGTGACCTTAATTTCTAGTACACACACGCATGCACACACACACATACCTTGAACTCTGTTTATAGAAGACATTAATGATGCTAATTAATGATGTTTCCAAAGGGAAGTTGTCTCCTTGCTGGCTTTCCAGCTGGGAATCCTGAGTCAGCTGGGAGATGAAAAGACCCTGGTGTGACTGAGACAGAGGGTCTGAGTCTCAGTTATTCCATTCCTGCACTCGAGCAATGGTGGATTTAAACCATATTTGTACTCCCTGTACTTGGTGCTCTGCAAGGGCGTCCCCAACCTGCCGTGGAAGTAAGAACAGCCACACTTTGCTGTGCATGGTTCCCCACGGGCTCTGGAAAGCAGTGAATGGCCATAATTTAGTGCTCTCCAGCCACATGCCCAATCGACCCCGTTCAACCCCCAAGGTAAAGCTTACCTAGCATGCCTCACTTCCTGCTGGTGCAGGGAGTGAATTAAGCCCAATAGCTATGTGTAATTGCCCAAAGTGGCTGAATTGCCTTTGGGGAAGGCTGGTGCCTGTTTTTAACCCCTTTATCCATTTTTAATCTTGTTAAATTTTTCATGGACAACATCACCTGCTGAGCCACACAGGCCTTTGGGACAAACAGTGGAGTCAGGAATGCAGATTTCTGCTCTGTGCTCAGCTTCTCTTTCTCCTCTGCTCCTCTGTCTTTAAAAACCAACCATGCAGAAACCATTCATTTGTCAGTCAGTTACAATCCTCTTATCAAAATTCACCTGAATGCTGTTTGCAGAGTGACTCGTTGTTACCTGAACTTCTAGGCTGCTGAGTTGAGGAAATACACTGGAAAGTATAAAAGATTTGGGTGTATTTCTGCAAAGTGAGGGCTGGGAACATTTCAGGGTTTTCCAAGTGCCTGATGTGTTTATTAGACACTTTAAGGACACTTTCCCCTCTACCGCCCTCCACCCCTCATCTCAAGCCCCATATTCCATGTCAATAAAGGGAACTTCCTCCACAGACAGGAAATGCGAGGGAACTCTCCCCATAACTGATAGCCAGAACTGCACTCTAGCTCTGAAAGCTACTTATTAATATCTCTAATATACAGTAAGATACGAAGCTGGTGTTCAAGCAAGCACCATGCTATTGTCTTGATCAGCAAATCTGGCGTCAGCAAGGAATTTCCTTCCAAGTCAGATTGGCAAGGACCTTTGGGTTATTTCACCTCCTCTGCAGCAAGGGGGTGACATGCCTGCTAGGATCGTCAGAGCACATCTCACCATATAAATCTCCTGCCCTTGCGGGGCCTCGGGCGTTGGTGACGCCTCAGTCTCTCCTGTTCTCTGCCTGTGGCACACAACAACTTAGTCTCCTTAGAGGTATCTAGGTAAATTGTACTGGCCTGTGGCATACAGAAGGTCAGAATAAATGTTCTAATGGTCCCATGGGCCCCCCCATCCAAAAAAAAAGGCTAATGGCATAACTTGGATGCTTATCGGAATTATCCACATTTCTTGGATCTGTGAAACTGGGCTTAAATTCCCAGCTGAGAAAGATCAAGTACAAATATATCACAAAAAGGCACATGTAAGTGGCAGGCAGCAGGAGGAGAAGGTGGCTGGGAACATGATTATTATTTATATTGTCATAGCACCCAAGAGCCCTAGTCATGGGCCAGAACCCCATCGTGCTAGGTGCTTTACAAACACGGACCAAAACAATGGCCCCTGCCCCAAAGATCTTGCAATGTAAGTATAAGACAAGAGTTGGATACAGACAGACAGATGGAGGAGAACAAGGAAAGAGTGAATCAATATTAGCCAGCATGGCAGCCAGCAGCGTCAGCACACTAGCTGCCAGCTCACCAGCCCAGCCACACACCACTGTGTTTAAAAGCCTCATGCCCGACAAACTGAAAATCACAACATTTTCTGTGCTATTTGAGTCAGCCAAGGAGCTCAATAAGCAGGACAAATGCACTGAAAAATGAAACACGGCAAGTGATTTTCATTGCTCGATGCATTTGTGTCTCTTTCTTTAGTAGGTGCCAGGAAAAACAAAACAGCTGATTGCAGGGCCCATATTTCACACTTTGGGGTGGTTGTAAAACTGAAAAAGAAGAGAAAATGGATGGACGATGAGCATATAGCAGCTTCATTTGTATTTATCACTCTCTCTCTGTCCTGAGGCTATCAGGGATGTTTTTAGCCAAAAATATACAAGCAAAAAATAAAATACATCCCAAGTATCCACTATCATTCATCATAGAGACAGCCCACGCTGGTTCTGATGACAACGGTGCTAACCTTATTCTTTGGCTGCTGCCCAGAAATGACATAAGGCTTAGAAATGTGTGTTTGTTTTAGAGGTAATTCACCACTGGGGAGGAGAGGGTCAGGAGGGAGACAAGAAAAAGAAACTAAGAAACTGAGTGGATTGGTGGACACTACAGGTCTGATTCTCAGCTGTGCTATGGCCCGCCAACACTGAGCAGCATAATTTTAAGGCCTGTATATTCAGCTAGAGCCTGTAAAGGGGCTACAGTGCAAATCAGAGCCCAGCCCTCTATGCCTATGAATAATGGGGCTCAGAGAGCATGGCTGGGTATCAATTTCACCCATGGGGTGTGAAGCATCAGATGATGATGATGTCTTTATTCTGGTATCTGAACTAGATGTGTAACCTCTATCAAGCAGGCAGAGGAGTTCACTGACTGAGTTAGTCATCGTTTCTAGAATGACTTCTTCCTTTCTCAAGAGAAGCCCTAGAATAGGTTAAGAGCCTTAGAAGAATGAGACAGGAAGTTGACCTGCTCTTCAAATACTCTTATTATAGCAATTAATTGTAGCTGCAAGGATTTCTATCTGCATCAGGCCTGGTCTAAATTAAATGCATTCGGCTCAAAAGTCCCTAATATACACATGCTGGCCTAATGCAAAGCCAGAGAGTAGCTTATGTCGGTATTTTACCAGATTAATTTGCACCATTGCAAACTTCTCAGTGCATGTCTACATTAAAGCTTTGCACTTGTACAGGGTTTCTCAAACAGGGGTTGCCGCTTGTGTAGGGAAAGCCCCTGGCAGGCCTGGCCGATGCGCTTACCTGCCCCGTCCACAGGTCCAGCTGATCATGGCTCCCACTGGCAGCGGTTCGCTGCTCCAGGCCAATGACAGCTGCTGGAAGTGGTGGCCAGTACGTCCCTCATCCCGCACTGCTTCCAGCAGCTCCCATTTGACCTGGAGCAGCGAACCGCAGCCAGTGGGAGCCACGATTGGCTGGACCTGCAGATGCGGTAGGTAAACAAACCAACCCGGCCCACCAGGGGCTTTCCCTACACAAGCAGCAACCCCTGTTTGAGAAACCCTGCATTAGTGTAACTACATCAGTATAGTTACACTAGCCCAAAGGTCTGTAGTGTGAACAGGGCTTTAGGTTTAATTGCCAAACTGAGCTTAAAAAGGGAGGAGGGAGGAGAAGTTAATTCAATTATATATATATATACACACACACACACGCACATGCACACACACACAAACATACACACACGCACATGCACACACATTGGACATGAGTTAGAAGAAAGATGTTGGTTGTGCTGCGGCTTTGTGGAGCACAGGAGATAGTTTATAACTTCAGGGACCATTGAACAGGAAATGTGGTTTGCAATATCTGTCTTGAAATATATATCTATAGGGACTGAATGCCTGAAGGTAACCCTTTAAATCAACTTTCTAAATATTCATTTCATCTAGATTTAATCAGCCCATCAGCTGCTAAATTAGTACCTTGTGAGAACTCAAAACATTTTTCCGAGGGTTAATGATGTATTAGATTAATCACCATTACATAACAGTTTAATCTCAAATATGTTTAAAATCAATAGATATTTAGTGAGCATATAACAACTGCCTGATTGTATCTAAATTAAAGGCACGTTTGGGAACCATATCTGAAAGCATTCACTGGTAACCACTCCAGACTGACCTCCTTAGAGCTACTCCTGGGAGGAAAGGAGGTTTTATGGTTAAAGACCAGGATAGGGAGTCAGAAGACATGAATTCTATGTCTGGCTATTCCGCTGATGCACGCTGTAGCCTTGGACATGTTGCTTGGTGCCTTGGTTTCCCCATGTATAAAAAGAAAGGGTAATACCATCTTACTCACTGGAGAGAGGTGAAGCTAATTTCATTTTGCTTTGTAAAAAACTTTGAGATCCTTAGCTGAAAGGTACTATGGAAGTGGAGAGTCTATTATCCAAACAGAAGGAGGCAAGGAATGGGAAGTCAGAACTCCTGGGTTCTATTGCTGGTGGCCATAGGGAAAAGGATACTGATCTCCTTTGTCAAGTGCTTTGAGATCTGCTGGTGAAAAGTGCTATAGAAGAGCTGGGTATGATTATTATTTATAAGCAATAACACTATTCTTGAATCTGTCAACTCAGCACATCACCTCATTTCTCCTTTATTAGTCATATTACAGCAGCACCTGGAGTCCCTGTCTGAGCTCAGGGCCCCTCTGTGCAGGGCCCTAAACAAAAATATTGTGAGAGAAAGTTGCTGTCTTAAAGAGCTCACCATCTAAATAGACAAGATAAAGGATGGGAGAGGAACGAGAGGTGGGAAGTGACACGCTCAGGGTCACACAGCAAGTCAGTTACATAGCTGGGAATAGGAGCCAGGTCTCCTGTATTGTCCTACCCACCATTATGCCTCCTTGGAACCTGTCCATCCAGCTGTAAAACACATCACGGGCGATGGCAACAGCAATTCACAGTAAAGAAATGAAACACTAACCCTGATGATATGCTGATTGTAAATCAAGGAGCGGGGATGGGATATTTCCATGCTTTTCACTGTACATCTCATTTGAGAAAGCTGCATCAAAGCATGGAAACAAATGAGCCATCTGCTTCAATTAAAACCGTAGAAAGATTAATATTGGCAAGCCTACTCCTGGACTTCATGAAGAGGAATAGGGTAGATAAGCTATTTGGTGTATTGCATTAATCTCCCATTGCCTTTCAGAACAGCTAGTCCAAATAGACGGATACGTCGTGGAAGGATTATTCCTTTTCTTCAAGGGCTGTTGAGTAAGATGTTCACAATCGGACTTAAATGTGGAAAAACTATCCTTGCAAGACTAGAGGCCAATCCTAGCATCCAGCTTGCCCTGCATACACATGCTGGAAAGGTTGCACAAGGTTGCCAGAGTGATGTGTGAAATCTCTCCAGAACACTATATCTCTGTGTGGCAATTCGATGAGATAAACATTTGATAACGCACTGGCTAGCCATGATTGCCCAGAGAAAACATCTCCTTCCTAATAATCTTATTACTGGTGGGAGAGGCAAGAAAGAGTATTTCTGGGGGCTATTCTTTGTGCAGAGCCATTTATTTTTATGGCTAGTAAAAGGAAATAAATTTCCCTGAAATGGCTCCTTGGTGAATTGGGGTCTGCATAGCTCAGTCTACATTTATAGATAAGCAAAAGGTCAATTGAATGTTATGTCTTTTATTGTACGGCATGCTAAGTTGTCACGTAACAGGGGGAAATGATACAACTGTTCTACCCTTCCCCTCTAGGAGCTTGGTTTGAGGCGAGGCTTCTGTTTGTGAGGTAAGTGCAGATCAATCACTTGTCGCCGGGTATTTGTCTTGATTGTGAGTTTTGATAGAGTGCAGGAGATTAGATATGGTAGGTACTATGGTTGAACACACCGGATGGGGCTGTGGTAGGATCCCCTGGGAGCTTGCTTGGTTTTGGACACACAATGAACATAAATCTATCTGGGCAAAATTATCTCGGTAGTTACCAATCAATGACTTACAAAAAGAGTTAATACCACCAGCCTGCTAGAGATAGGGTGTAAACCTTAAAAATGCCTCCCCTGTAATTTACAAGGGATTTAGGGTCTGCTCCGATAGGAAACCAATAGGAAAATCCTGTTGTCTTCACTGCGTGCAAGGCTGGACCCTTGTATTGCAGACTAATTCTAGCACCATAAGAACTAATGCACTTTGATTTTATGTTGCAGACATTTCTCCTACACTTTGATTATCTTACTTATTAGGATTGTCTTCAGAACAGAGGCCAGGTTATGCTGTAGGTATATACAGCACCTAGCACAATGGGGCCATGATCTTGGCCAGCCTCCAAAACAAATATTAATAATCAGACTGTTAATGCATTGACTGTGTCTGAAAAGATATGCATTTTGCTTGATCTTTGTCAATTTACAAAACCATCTCACAAATTAAATGACTCTTAAAAGAAACACATGCTTGGCAGTTAAAACAATAAGGATTCCTTGTGGCTCCTTAGAGACTAACAAATTTATTTGGGCATAAGCTTTCATGGGCTAGAACCCACTTCATCAGATGCATGACGTGAAAAATACAGGAGCAGGTATAAAAACATGAAAGGATGGGGGTTGCTTTACCAAGTGTGAGGTCAGTCTAACGAGATAACTCAATTAACAGTAGGATGCCAAGGGAGGAAAAATAACTTTTGAAGTGGTAAGAAAGTGGCCTATTACAAACAGATGACAAGAAGATGTGAGTAACAGTTAAACGTTTTGGCAGTTAAATACTTAATAATGGGCCAAAACCTTTGGTAGTCAGCGATGTGACTTCTCCATCTCCTTTCCACTCCCTCTCCCTTAATCTTTCCCTACTAGCCCCTTCATATTCTTTCCCCATACCACCCCTTCTTCTTCAAAATCTCTCATACTTGTGGTGCACCAGTCAACCCCTTTCTCCATCTATAACCGTAGTGTGTGGCAATAGGACAGTATCCCTTTCAATAGCCATGAGCCTGCTGCTCACTGTGTTCTATGTTTTAGAATCTGCAGGAGAGAAGTCAGATGAGCTGGAAACAAAAAATTACCACGGCCAGTAACCTTACATTTGGAATGAACAATTCAAATTGACCCAAGTTCTGCAGAACTTCCATTGCAGACTAACTTCTTCTGTAGATCAACATTGACCTAGTATGTATAATCAAGCCAGTAACGGTATGCAGCCCTTCCGATATTCCCATCCCATTCAGTATTTGGTATCTGGATTTGTGTGCCATTTCTTCTTAATTGTGGTGTTAAAAAATAACCTTTCCTTAATCTAGTGAAGCAGCTGCAGGCCTTGGACATAACTCATTTAACCATCAGCCCAATGAGCAGTGCTTAATCGAAATGCATGTACTGAGCGACACCCTGGTGTGCTCTTCATTTATCTTTACATTAAAAACTAGCATGGCCTTTTGATACATTATAGATGATTAAATCAACAGTACATGGTGTAAATGAGGTCTAGCCACTCAGAGGATCTTACAATTATCTCCTCACCAGTGCATACCTTTAATTAAAACCCCAGCCACTTTGAGGGATTACCAGTCAGAGAGTAGCCCATATGTGGGTCTAGCTCGAAATGATTATATCTGCATTCTCAGTGCACTTGACTGTGAAAACTAAGATGCCCGGTAAGAGCTTGCTATAGCTAAGAGATTGTATTACCTGCCTGTGCAGTGGACTGGTTTTTTAATGTGCCAAAACAAAACTCGGCACTCTGGTTTTTTTTTTGTTCTGTCCGCGGGATAGCGCTCGGGAGGGTTGTTTTTGTTTCGGCAGGGTGGTGCTCAGGGGTTGTTTTTGTTTCAGCAGGATGGCGCTCGGAGGAGTTGTTTTTGTTTCGGTGAGGCGGCACTCAGGGGGGTTGTTTTTGTTTCGGCAGGATGGCGCTCGGGGGGGGTTGTTACAGCGGGTTGACTCCCTTTTTTTCTTGGGAGCTGCTGGAAGCTGTGGCCAGTGCATCCCTCGGCCTGCGTCACTTTCTGCAGCTGCCATTGGTCTGAAGCAGCAAACCACAGCCTGTGGGAGCCGCGATCAGCTGGACCTGCAGACGTGGCAGGTAAACAAACCGGCCTGGCCCACCAGGGGCTTTCCCTACACAAGCGGTGTCTCAAGTTTGGGAAATATTGCACTATAGGATAAATCCCTATGGTACATTCTTCAGAGCTCTGTCCAGTCCACTTTTAAATGACTCATCAATGGGCCAAGCCTGCTCTTCTATGCAAACATACATTTTTCTTCAGATTCTGGAAAGCGGGAGAGTGAGCCTCGAGGATGGCCAGCCCAAACCTGAGCGGCACTATGACTCCATGTTCCAGGATGTCACACCCAGCCTTGGGAGCCAGGCCCAGCCCTGCAGAACAGGAGCTGCCACTGCAGGTGAGTTTGGGGTAGGCTCATTCTCCAAATCCTACCTTCCCCAGGGCCTCCCCTCTGCACCTAATGTTGTGAGCTCATGGGACAATCTAGCCCTAGTTGTGGTAGCCAGAAAATTGAAAAGTCTGGCTGAAGACAAGCCACTGTACTGAGTCAGGGAAGGAAGAATGTGGATGGGTAGAGAGAGGAATTCCAAAGCAATAATAAAGGCCATCTACGTCCTGTATACTCAGGGCACCTGTATACCTCAAGCCTGGCTTCTGAGAGGGCTTTTCAGTCCCTTATGCATCGCATAGACCAAATAAACTTCCCTTTTTAATTGGATCACCTTTGGGGGAGGGGAGTAGTCAAACAATGGATATAAATCACAGCAAAAAGGTTCATGAACTCCATTTTCAAAGGAGTCAGGAGCCTGACTCCTTTAGGTTCTTTGACCATCCCAACTCAAAGTTCAAGAGGCTCAACCAACCCTATTTTCAAGGTCCTGGCCTAATGAAAAAGGAGCAGGTTGTGTGTGCTGTGGGAGACCAGGTCTAGTCTATGCATGAACAAATTAGGACTTTACTGGAGCAGAAGTGTTCCAGGTACCAACTTCTGCTTTGAGCAGCTCAGGAAGATGATCTCTAGCTAGTACAGGAAAATGATCTCTGCCTTTGGGTGATTGGGATTAATGTTTTCAGCTATGGAGAAGAGGTCCTACACCGACTGCTTGGTGAAAGAAGGGAGCCGTTTGTTCTTTACAACAGAAGGAAACAGAAGGAATGTTAAACCTCCCAGTGGATTGCCTGTGAATTTTTCCTAATTCCTCATTGAGGTTGGTTTCACTGCAATATTATATAGTGCTATGCCAATAATCCTCAGGTCTTTTCCTTTCCAGAACAATTTTAATTATAGGTTGGATTCTGTGACACTGATAGAAACTAGAAATAACTCCACTTAAGTCAGTAGAGTTATTTTCACTTTACACCAGTGTCACTGAGCTCAGAATCTATTATCTTACATGAGTGGTCACTACATGACTTAAACATGCCTCCAGGTAGCCCTTTTGAAAGTGTCTCTGCAAAATGAGGCACTCGCTTTTAAAAACTCTTCCCGGTGACTTTCCATAGCCAGTTGCACACAGCTGAATCAGGAGACAAACCCCAGACTTCACACAGGCCAAATCTTCATTCTGCATGAACTTCATAGGATATTGTCGTTATTTATAAAATGCAGCCAAAATGGTTTTTTCCTGCCTTATACAGTATTTTTTCCAGAGCAGAAGGAACATAAAAAGGAGGGGAACTGGAAACAAAACAACATTATTTTGACAAAAAGCTCTATTGCACAGATTGCCAAGATTCAAGTCAGCAAACACTGTACATAAACAATTTGAATTTTCATCCACCTTCTCTAAGTAGACATCTGGACACATATCATGTGAGACATTAGCATCGCCAGATGTGAAGAATTCTTCTGGCTTAGAGAAGGTTGCTTAATTCATTTGCTTTGCATAAAAAACTATATAGGGAGAGTCAAGGAGCAGAGTGGCTGTCAAATAACCTTTATAAATCAGACTCGACATGACAATGTGCATTGTCCATGTCACTCTCCCTAGCACAGACACCTCCTCAGATCAATACAAATTTCCAAAAGTTTAGCACAAATGTACGTACAATCTTTCCACTACTATGAACACTACTATAGCGGTTTTTGTTTTAAGGCCATTTGGATGGAGCCACCCCTCCCATTAGACACTCTACTTGCCAGAGTATTCTGTCAGTGCTTGATTAATGGTTTGAATTCTTTGCACCACATTTGCCTGCAATATGGAATACTCTGCTTGGCTCAGACTGTGCGAGATGCATTCTCGCTCTCTCTCTGATAAGCTGTTTGCAATTCCACAGGATAGTTTCATGCTTAGCTCTCCATGAGACCTCTGAAATTTTACCCAGCAGTCAAGCTGCAAGTTGAGTTTTTTTTCATGGCAGGAAGCCTGATGTGAGGGGAACCATGTTGGTCATGATTCGGATGTGGGGAGAAGAAAAAAAAATGGCTTGTTCCCGTGGTGATGGAGTTTCACTTCAAAGTGTGCATGTAGAGAAGCAAAACATTCATCTTTAGTGTATCTCCCTCTTATCTTGGGATGCATTTATGTTGGTGCCCAAACTCTATAGAATTATACCAGAGATGAATTTGGCCGCAGGCCTGTATTTTAATACTCAGAATATTAAATAAGATGAATCATTGCCCTTGGAAAGCTAAAGAAAAAAGAAAAAATAGATTCAGAAGAACAATTTAGTCAGTTGCACATGCTTTGGGCCTATTTGATTCTAAAATAAGCAAGAAACTTGTTTCTTCATGTTGGTCCTCATGAGATGTCCAGTGCTCTCTGATTTCAGTCAGGTCAGAAATATAGGGAGTGGGAATCGCTTCTCTAGTGTGGTGTAGGTTCTTCCGCTTCTGGCCATAAACAAAGGCATGCAAACACCTTCCATGCAAGGATCTCAGAAAGCTTTACAAACAACAAGTTCAGCTTTGCAACTGTGGTAGACGCCACCTTGGCTGACACAATAGAGATTGGACCAAGTAGCTCCAGAGCTAAAATCATGAACTTCTACAATTTGAACTAAGGAGTCATGCCTTGCCAGCCAGGGCTATGACAGACTCATATTTTCCGTGGATCAGTATAGAGGGGGACCTTTAACACACACTCACCAGTGGGTTACACCAGTGCTTCTCAAAGATGGTCCACCGCTTGTTTAGGGAAAGCCCCTAGCAGGCCGGGCCAGTTTTTTTACCTGCTGTGTCTGCAGGTTTGGCCAATCGCGGCTCCCACTGGCCTCGGTTCGCCACTCCAGGCCAATAGGGGCAGCAGGAAGGGCAGCCAGCACATCCCTCGGCACACGCCGCTTCCTGCAGCCAGCGCCGGCTCTAGGCACCAGCGTTCCAAGCATGTGCTTGGGCTGCACTTGTCAAGGCGCGGCATTCTGGCCCTTTGGGAGTGGCTCTTTTCAACAGGCAGCACTCCTTTTTTTTTTTTTTTTTTTTTTTTTGCTTGAGGCGACAAAAAACCTGAAGCTGGCCCTGCCTGCAGCCCCCATTGTCCTGGAGTGGTGAACCACAGCCAGTGGGAGCCGCGATCAGTCGAACCTGCCGACGTGGCAGGTAAACAAACCAACCCAGCCCGCCAGGGGCTTTCCCTACACAAGCGGCAGACTGGCTTTGAGAACCACTGAGTTACACAATACCACTGGGTAGGAGTGGAAAAGAAGTATTATCCCTATATTCTAGAGGTGAAGAAAAGTCACTGAGAGAGTGTAGGAATAGAATCTAATGCCCCTATATCCTGGTGGCCTCTTCCTTAAAGGTTACCTAGAGGAAAGGGGAAAATATACTTTTCGGGGGCTTCTTTTTGATGTAAAATGATTTTTAAATTACTTTTTTTTATTTTGAAATATCAGAAATACCAAGTCTTGTCTCCTATGTTTTTGCTTCAATAATGAGAGAACTAGAGGAGGAGTTCACATTCTCGATTTGAGGGAAGTGGTGGGTGCTGTATCTTTTGCAAAATAATCTTTTTTCCTAAGTGTTTTTCATGTCAAAGTGTTTTAAACAGCCTGACTAAAAATCAATTCTATTGTCAATGGCTGAAGTTTTCTATGTATGTTCTTCAAGCTTTACTGGTTCTCCAATCCGCCAACGAGTCATCCTACAAAAACAGGCAAATCAGGACCTGATGTTTCTAAAGTATAAAACCAAGCAGTATACAAAACAAAACATCTTTCAGACCTTTAAATATATACTAAAGAAGCAAATAAGGACTTAAATGTATATTGTTCCTTTGAAGGTCATCTTTAACCAAAGATTATTCCCCCTCCACTCAACCACCCCAGTCATGTCAAATCTTGCATTCTATTCTCAGTCCTTACAAACTAAAATGAGTGGGGATTTGTCCTGCATCAGGATTAAGGACTATTTTAACAGGTATTTAGGAACCTAACTCACATTAAATACCTTAAAAAATCTGTCCCTAAATATTGCAAGATTTGGCACTTCAGCCCCAAATAAGTTTTTAAAAAAGGGTGTCCTTTTTTCTTTTTCTTTATTTATTTTTTTAATCTCAGAAAATGATTCTCTGGGTTTTGAGTTGTCCTTATTTTGTCTGAACCCATTCAGCCATCCCTGGAAACAATTCTAGAAATGTCCAGGTTTTTCAGTTCAAACCTGTAATTTTTCCCATCCTACACTCCAGAAACCCACCTAGAGCAAATGTTCCCAAAATAATAGCAGTGAGATATTTTCCAACTGCCATCGGGGTATGAGTCACTAAGTTTCACCTGCTTTTGGAACCCTGGGAGACCTTCATGTCACATGGTTTCAGCTTGAAGCATAACTCATCCCAGTTTTGCACAAAAGGTTCATGAACCTCGATGAAACTATTGCAGAAGTCTGGCTTAGATTTCAGGATTTGTAATAAAAGTTTTGCTCAACCCTGCTAAATATCCCTAAATATTAATGACTGATTTGAACAGGAGGACCCAGACCTGACAATCCTTAATCTTTGAAGGACTGTAGAATTGGAATCTGTGTAAATCTGAATTGCCTCTGTGACCTTTATCTCCATAACAGACCAAACCAAATCTGAACTTGCCCACACTCGGGAGTATTTAGGGAAGGGAGAGGTGGGAATCTGAAGCCAGATATAAGTCAGGCTAGACTCTGTTCAGAAATGAGATTCATAATAGAAATGCTAACATCAGGTTCACTACACTCATGGCACATGCTGCCCTAAGAGTGCTGTGATGTACTGATGCTATAAAAGTGTAACCTAGAAAGTAGGTGGGCTGGGCAAACAGTTCAGGAAAAATTGCATGCCTGTCCCAAAAAAGCCCAGTCTGAATATGCTGAAGCTGTCTTGTATGACATAGCACAGGGATCAGCAACCTTTGGCACACAGTCAATCAGAGAAATCTGCTGGCGGGACGGGTCGGTTTGTTTACTAGCTGCGTCTGCAGGTTCGTCAGATCTCAGATCCCACCGGCCGCAGTTCACCGTTCTAGGCCAATGGGGGCGGCAGGAAGCAGCAGACAGCACATCTCAGCCCACACCGCTTCCCACAGCCCCCATTGGCCTGGAGCAGCGAACCGCGGCCAGTGGGAGCCGTGATCAGCTGGACCTGCAGACACTTCATGTAAACAAACCATCCTGGTCCTCATGCCAAAGGTTGCCGATCCCTGACATAACATAATGACCATATCAGGATGAAATTTCAATCCAAATTCATCATTTCTTTTGAGAAACTGCCCCAAAAGAATCCATACTCTGTGATTTGAAAACACTGGAGCCCTAGGCCCTCTTCTGCCACATGCATTCCATCTTTGTAGTGGAATCCCTACTGTTTTGGTATCCTGATGTGTAGATACATCATCATGTGGTCACCAGACTTTGTGCAGCTCCTAGCACAATGTGTCTCTGTCTCGTTTCAGCATGCTACCATAACATAAATATGTATAATACACAGTAAGAGACAGTCCTTGCCCCAAAGAGACCTAAGTAGACAAGACAGGCAAATGGGGCAGAGAAAGGTTAAATGACTTGTCCAAGGTGAACCTAGATCTTCTGAGTCCCAGCCTAGCACCTTTATCACAGGACCATCCTTTGTTTCAAACCCAAACTCTTCCAATTCAAACTCCCCTGACTCCACCCTAGTAATGACATAGAAGCACAGGGTTATAAATCATAGTAATTCAGACCCACCTATAGTAAAACAGCACATTGATTTCAGTGAGGTTGCAGCAATAAAAATGAAGGCAGATTGTGGTCCCAAGGAATGACAATCAGTAGAAAGAAAGAAAGATCTGATGAGAATCTTGGTCTACAACTTAAAATAAATCCAAAGCAAATCTCTCTGGAGGTACGAAAAGATTTCTGGTTTTTATTGCTTGTCTCCTTTAATTTTCATGAGCCTCTGCACTTCCAGGTTCTCTATAGCATCAGAAATAGAAATGCCATAAAATCTGAGATTGGGCCATGCTTGCAGTCTGTATTTCTCACTTGGCTGGAAGCAGAAAGTGACAGACACCCTAAGACAGCCTCTTTGCAAGAAATTTACCACTCACTTTTGAAGACCCATTCAAATTAATATCCAAACTTCTAGGTATTTATCTAAACCAAACTTTTAAACCTTTTGAAGTTTTCCCATCGCTACTAAATACTAGAGTGTGAGTTTCTAGCAGAAGAATGAAATAGTGATGACAAAAAGACTCTTCGAATTAAGGATCTGTGAATATTCAAAAGGCTTGACATTTGTGCAGAAATTTTGTGCTAAGCTAATAGAACATGAGAAGACTTAACCTTGGGGTTTTGTGCTTTTTCCGAGTGAACAAGTTTAATACTTTTAAATCCTTATCAACCTCTCTTCAGTGTTTGCATTTAGAACATAATCTCCATTAAAAGCGGTGGAACATGTCCTCCAAGTGACCTTTTCAGTAATCAGAATATGCATATATTTCATTTCTGAAGAGCACAACAACCTGTTTTATAGGCTCAAAAGAAGATGGCCATTGAAGCCAAAGAGAATTATTGCTGAAGGTCTCTGGAGAGCAAAATGCCTCAGTCATCTCACGGCTAAACAAAAACTTGATTAGATCTCGTCTTTGAAAAAGAGATAAAGTGCAGATTTATCCATTTGAATAAATGCCCTATTCTCTTTACTTTGAAGGGGGGAAAGCAACAAGATGTGCTGCATACAGGAACAGAAGAATGTAAAGGAAACAGCAGTGAAGATTTTCAGGGATTAGGAGCCTCAGGGGACTAGAAATAAGAGTTGGAGCCTCTCTTCTCTGGGTCCCCAGTGTAAATACGGAAATATTTGGGAGAATAGTTTATTACGATATCATGCAAATCTACATTGACCAGACTTGGTTTCCGATTTATGGCTGTTTGGAAGTCTATGTGAAATGAGTTGGAGGGTTCTCAGTCTAGGTCCTAATGGACGGAGTCCCAAATAATTAAAATAATCAGCACAATTGACACCCACTCATTGACTGTCTCAGAAGTGGGACCAAGCACTGAAAAGGGACAGAGCATCAAGAGGAATCTAGCACTGTCACTGCCCTCTACCCATGCTGCACTTCTCCTGGGGGAAGAGAGGGGGGAAGAAAGAGGATTTCCACCTCCAGAGCTGTCTGCCAAGCACCTTTCATTGGAGCAAAAGCCATAAATAAAAAAAAACTGAGTTGTACATTAGCATCTTTTGAAAACTTTCTGATGCTTGCTCTGGAGGGAAAGCAATATTCCTGCACTCCCTATCCAGCACTTGTCATGCAAAATAAACCCATCTTTGACATGAAGATCTCTCTCATTCTTTTTTCTCCCAGCAATCTTACACTTCCCTTCCCCATCTCACCTCCGAGAGAAAATCAGTGCTAGAGATATTTTCTAACGTGCCTTTATTATTCACTTGAGAAACCTTAGCTTTTGATTGAACAATGCTGATTGTCTCGTACGTTTGATTTGGAGAGTGGAGCTTCCATTCATACTGTACTCAGATGAATGTGCCTTGTCAGGGTGGATGAGAATGATATATGCTCATAGCCTTAAAGGTGATAGGCAAAAGAGGAGAAAATGTTCCCTATTTCTTGCTTCTTAAGGAAAAATTATAAGGCCTGGATGTGCTTTCTGTTTTGTTTTCAGATGGATCGGAGGTATTCTGCTTCTTCTTACATGGAAGTATCAGGAATATCAAATCTTGTCTCTGCTGTTTATACTTAGAGGGCTGGAAAGATGTGCAGGAGGGGAAGTTTTCTCAGCCCCCATAGATTCATAGATTTTAAGGCCAGAAGTGACATTTATAATAATCTATTCTGACCTCCTACGTAACAGAAGGCCAAAGAATCTCACCCAGTAATTTCTGCATCAAACCCCTCACTGTAGTTGGAGCTGCAACATCTCTTTTAGAAACTTTAGAAGACTCCAAGTGAGGGAAAATCCATTGTGAACCCAAGTAAGTTGTTCTAATGTTTAAATCCCTTAACTGTTAAAAAAAAATGCACATTATTTCTAGTCTGTATTTGTCTAGCTTTACTGTCGAAACATTGGAACTCACTCCTTATGTGCCTTTTTTTTTTGCTAGATTAAAGAGCTGCCTATGATCAGAAATCTCTTCGCTGTGTAGGTATTGTACTTTTACACCACGATCAAGTCACCTTTTAACCTGCTCACCCTTACTTCTGCGCTGCCTTCAGAGCTGGGTGGCTGGAGATCCCTGAAGGCAGCGCCCCGCCAGCAGCAGTGCAGAAGTAAGGGTGGCAATATCATATCATGCCACCCTCGCTTCTGCATTGCTGCCTTCAGAGCTGGGTGGTTGGAGAGTGGCGGCTAATGACTGAGGCCCAACTCTGCAGGCAGCAGTGCAGAAGCAAGGGTGGCAATACCATACTACGTCATCCTTATTTCTGCGCTGCTGCTGGCGGTGGGATCCCAGTCAGCAGCAGCTTCTGTTCAGCTACCCAGCTCTCAAGGCAGTGCCGCTGCCAGCAGCAGTGCAGAAGTAAGGATAGAAGTACCACAAACACCACTCCACAATAACTTGAGACAGCGCCACAACTCCTTTATGGGTCAGGACCCCTACAATTACAACACCGTGAAATTTGAGATTTAAATAACTGAAAACATGATATTTATTATTTTTAAAATCCTATTGTGACGGGTTGGATCACAGAAACCCCCTTGGAAGTTGCCACCCGATGTGCCAAGATAACTTATACTCCTGCTTTCCCTGCCAGCTCAGGACCCCAGCACCTTGTCTTGCTGAGCCAGACACTCCCGTCTGCTCCAACAAAGACCCAGAGTCTGAATTATTTGTCCCAAAGCTGCAGGATTCACTGAAAAGCAGCTCACAGAAGTGTTCTTGTCTTTAACACTCAGATGCCCAACTCCCAATGGAGTCTAAACCCAAATAAATCCATTTTACCCCGTGTAAAGCATATGCAGGGTAAACTCATAAATTGTTCGCCCTCTATAACACTGATAGAGAGATATGCACAGTTGTTTGCTCCGCCAGGTATTAAGACATACTTAGTTAATAAGTAAAATGTGATTTTAATAAATACAGAAAGTAGGATTTAAGTGGTTCCAAGTAGTAACAGACAGAACAAAATAAGCTACCAAGCAAAATAAGATAAAATGCTCAAATCTATGTCTAGTCAAACTGAATACATATTATCTCACCCTCAGAGATGCTTCAGTAATTTTTTTCCTCAGACTGGACCCCTTCCAGGCCTGGGCACAATTCTTTCCCTTGGTACAGCCCTTGTTCCAGCTCAGGTGGTAGCTAGGGGATTCTTCATTACGGCTCCTCTCCTCCTTTGTTCTCTTCCACCCATTTATATATCTTTTGCATAATGCGGGAATCCTTTGTCCCTCTCTGGGTTCCCATCCCCTCCTTCTCAATGAAAAGACACCAGGTTAAAGATGGATTCCAGTTCAGGTGACATGATCACATGTCACTGCAAGACTTCATTGCTCACTTGCCAGCACACACGTATACAGGAAGACTTACAAGTAAAACAGAGACATCTGCAGACAATTGTCCTGGTTAATGGGAGCCATCAAGATTCCAAACCACCATAAATGGCCCACACTTTGCATAATTACAATAGGCCCTTGGAGTTATATTTCATATTTCTCATTTCAGATAGAAGAGTGGTACATTTATACAGATAGGATGATCACACTCAGTAGATTATAAGCTTTGTAATGATACCTTACAAGAGACCTTTTGCATGAAGCATATTCCAGTTACATTATATTCACTCTTTAACATATTTTTATAAAACCATATAGATTGCAACATCACACCTATAACTGCCAAATTGGCCAAAATGGACCATAAATTGGGTAGGGTCCTACTCATAAGTCCTCCAAATATGACTGAAGTGGGCTACAAGAAGTGAGAGGCTTCATGCTAGTCCTGTGTGCACAGGGTTGCATTTCACCAAAAAGAACTTTCTGTTTGTCAGGAGGTTGAGTGAAAGAAAGAAAGAAAGAAAATCTTTAAACAGTCTGACTAAAATTCCTCCCCTTCATAGTTTGCTGAGGTTTCATCCTCTTGCCTCTTGGGATGTCATTATCTCTCAGGTTCTTCAGTCCTCCAAAGATACCTCCAGCAAAGTAGGAAATCAAGACCTGATATTTATAATGTTAAAAACACATGCCAAAAAGTGCTTTTTGGACATTCTTTATACATCATTTAAAAAGGAAACAAGTATTAGATTAGATTCGATTCGATTTGATTCCTTTGCAGGTAACCTTTAAAGCCATATCAAGCCTTAGAAAATTATTCCAGGTGCTTCACAATAGAGATGCAGTGTTCCTGCTCTGAGGTGTCCATGTACAGCCAGTATGACTTCAAATTCCAATGGGCTGAACTCTGCTTCTTCTGAATGGCCAAAACTCCAAACAATCAGATGTGTTGTGAGCCATCTGGAAGCTCAGTTGTGCATGAAACTACCCACATATGCTGGATGTGTATTCATGTGCTCAGACAAATATATTCACAAATCTCCAGGGTATTCAAAACTAAGTTACTCAGGAGAGAAAAAAAAACTGTGAACAAAAAATGCCATTAAAATAGTTGGAGGTGACTTCAGGGTGCCAAACAGTTTATCACTCTTTTGGCTAGTGATGAGCATGGTCTGGTTTATCACAAACACTTCTATTGACACTGGAAAGACAACTGGCAGATTTAGAACATACCCAACAATTTAACATGGGTTGCAAGCTCTTGCCATCACCACGTGAGAACCATAGTTGAGAATCAGTTATCATTGTAGAGAATCAAGATTCCAGGGTATGAATATGCCTGTGTGAATATTCTAACTGTCCCTTAAAAATTAATGATTCCCAGAACATTCCTGCCAGCAAATCTGTTCAGTGGAGTACTTGTGGAAAGTGAACACAAAAGGGTTGTGAATACAGTTGATGTAAGTTCATTTAAAAAATCATCAGTGTGTTGGCAGACTACTCACTGGACTATTTGCCCTCTCTTGGAGTAACTAGAGTTATTTATCCCTTTCCTTGACTTGGGCTTTACAAAGACTTAAAACGAGGAGTAGCTTCATTGTGTGAGATGATACTATCGTTCCCTTAGAGCAGGGGTCGGCAACCTTTCAGAAGTGGCCTGCCGAGTCTTCATTCATTCACGCTAATTTAAGGTTTCGCGTGCCAGTAACACATTTGAATGTTTTTAGAAGGTCTCTTTCTATAAGTCTATAATATATAACTAAACTATCACTGTATGTAAAGTAAATAAGGTTTTTAAAATGTTTAAGAAGCTTCATTTAAAATTAAATTAAAATGCAGAGCTCCCTAGCCCAGTGGCCAGGACCTGGCCTGTGTGAGTACCACTGAAAATCAGTTTGTGTGCCGCCTTCGGCACGTGTGCCATAGGTTGCCTACCCCGGCCTTAGATTAATGAGTGCACACTGCTCCCAGAAGAGACTCCTTTCATTATCACTACCTCTAACAACACTATTTCCCCAAAAGAGCCCTTGGCACTGGGGTTGCCTATGCCAGCAGGCGGTGGGAATTATTCATAGGGTGCGGTGGAAAACAATCATCCATTGTAGCGTTAATGGTCTGAAAAGAATTGCTTTTGACAAGGCCATTTAACACCATCAATAAATAAATAATGTGAGGGTGAGGGAATAATTATGAGGAGGAGGAGGAGGCATTGCAGTGACAGCATGGGCTAAGTGGAGCCTGGCTCAACTTCTTGCATTGCATCTCTCAACAACTTCTCAACCAGCAGAAAAACATGCATGTGTGACCTTCTGGATGTGAAGTGGTCAAGCTGTAGAAGGTGGTTTTGGCTTGGGCTGGTGGCACAGTAGGCAGAAGAACTGAGGAGAGAAGTCTGAAAAACACACACTGGCAAAAGTAATATATTCTGGGGTGGGTGATGACAGATCCGCTCTGGGCAATGGAGGAACCATGATCATGCTGAAGTGACTGTCTTGCCAGCTTGAAGTGGAAGGAAAGCTTAGAGTGAGGGATAGCAGTGGAACTTTCTGACTTCACTTGCATCAGAGTCTTGGCTGGTTTCTGTGAGTTGAGACCACATTAAAAAAATGGTGCTTTAACGTGTCCTTGTGTAAAATATGTTTGCTAATTATTTATGCATATCATAGGGGACTCGAGAGCTTAAATTACTGGTGAGATGCCTCAAGAAAAAGTCTTTGCAAAGACAAAGTATCAATCCATAGTTAATAAAATAGTATTCACTACCTAGACTTGGTGGGTATTTTCACATCTGGTTGGATGCGGCTGTCAAATCCTTCTCTAGGCAGGTTACAGCCAGACCATCTTTGAATACAATGGTGTTTTGCAGTGTTTTCCTCTACTGAATATATCTTGGGAACATAATCCATTGCACTAATATAGAGCCCTTTGAGTTTCTCAGCTAAAATTAGGAAGTAAGATCAAATCATGTTTCAGTTTAATCTGCACCAGACATTCTGTGACTGGGAGGCAGGGTCCTAACTAGACACAAAGAAATATTCACTAAGGTTTGTTTGAAAAGAAGCCACAAACCCACTTCAACAGAATTTGACACTCTTTATTCACTTTCCATGAAGGTTGTATTTTGTGAAAAGAGAAAACATCAGATACATTCCTGTAAGTGTATTTGCATGAACACTGACATGACAAGAGTTCAGATAGCCATCTGCAAAGATTTTTCTGGGTTTAGGAATTATCCAGTCCAGGAGTATGAATGCTACTATGTGTCACAACAATAATCATGAGGAATAGTTTGCAAGATTTATATATGTTCAAGTAAACCACTGGATAAATTATGGATGGATATCAATGTGAGTTTTGCTGTAATAAGCCCTGATCCAGTAAAGCACTTAAGCACATTTTTGCTTAAAGCATGTTCTGAAATTCACCCCTATTCATCAAAGCATATGTTTGATTTTAAGCAGAGATTTTAATGAGACTTAAGTGCTTATGTGATTTGGTGACTCAGGGTCTTCCACAAATATATAGCCATCAATGTATGAGCCAGTGGAATTACTCATGTGCTTAAAGTAACACATCTACTTCAATGCTTTACTGCAGTGTTTCCCAAACTTGGGATGACGCTTGTGTAGGGAAAGCCCCTGATGGGCCAGGCCAGTTTGTTTACTGCCAAGTCCACAGGTTCAGCAGATCACGGCTTCCATTGGCCGCGGTTCACTGCTCCAGGCCAATGGGGGCTGCAGAAAGCGGCGCGGGCCAAGGGACATATTGGCCACCATTGCTGCAGCCCCCATTGGCCTGGAGTGGTGAACCGCAGCCAGTGGGAGCCACAATCAGCCAAACCTGAGGACACGGCAGGTAAAGAAACCGGCCCAGCATGCCAGGGGCTTTCCCTACAGAAGCAGCATCCCAAGTTTGAGAAACACTGCATTACTGGACCAGGGCCTTAATGACTACAACATGTAGCTCTATTTAGTTTAAGAATAAAATTAATTTAAAAAAATCATCAAAAAAGATTGACCATTTCAAGAGGCTAAAAGTGAGACTAGACAAAATCGGAGATCAGATTCTACATCCTCTTGGAATCTTAAATGAAATGTGGTATATATACTGTGGCTTTTTCAGATCCTCAGAGCAATTTTTAAATCAAATTATCTTTTGCATTTATCATATAAATAATTCTATCAGCTGCCCAATATCAGCAGCAGCCCCAGGAAGCTCTGCAAACTAGCTGCTGAATAAGTGGTTAAATAAATCTGTTACAATTATACTGGTAATGAAACACTAAAGTGACATCATGTCTTCTCCAATGTAAAGTAAAATCCTATTTGCTGCTGCTTTTTTGGTGATATTATATTTCTATAGTAGCCGAGGATTTATTTGTGGGGTGTAATTTCAGAGCCCAAAATAGCTCTAGCATCTTTTCTGAGATAGGATCTTAAAAAGCCAACATTCATACAGCAGAGTCTTATCATAATGTGACATTTCACTTAAGGAAACACAAGACTCAAACATCCCTAAATTTATAGACTCTTTGTGCGTTAAGAAACAGACATGAGCTCAGACTTTGACCATAATGAATAGGAGCAGGAGCATGAACACCCAGCTATTTATATGAGGGCCGTGTCTCCACAAGAGGCTGCAAGGTCTTTGGGTCAAGTTCTCTTCCAGCTGATGTTAATGTCTCTTTGCCTTTTATTGGAAATAGGATTAAAACACAGCAAGGTGCAAAATGCAGCAGTGAAACTCAGCTGTTCAATAACTCCGTAACATACAACGCATTCCAGACAGCCTCCAGCCGTTTGTTTGGAAGAGACAGAAACATTAGAATGTCTGGGGCAAGACTTCTTCGCAGTTTAGGAGCCAGCTAGTCACCCCATAAGGAAGGGGGGGAAACAGGAATTCCAGTATTGTAAAATCTGGGCTGCCCCATCAGCGTAACCAGGCTGATCTTAAGATTTGAGTAGACATAGCTGTAGTTTCTGGGTCCTGTAAGCCACGGAGGGCTACGTATTTTACAGAAGGGGCATGAAAGAGAAAGACTATTTGTTGGCTCTTGCATGGGAATGGCCCCTAATCTGGAAAGATGCTAGAGACCTATAGACCTTTGTGTGTCCAGATGCAGTGTCTGGGCACATTTGGTGTTTAAAAACCCAATCCAACGTCTGTTGATATAAATGTGAGTCTTAGCATTCCTGGAAAGCTTCTTCTAGAATGTTTTTTTCCCACATTCTGAATTGCATTTTGAGTCAGCCATGGCCATTTGTAGCCACTATAGCCCCTTCTTGCTCCACCAACACTCACATGAGCTGTGTTCCATTTGGGTGAATGTGCATGGCGAGCACATGCTGGGCCCATAGCCTCGATTTGGTGAGCCTCCAAGCAAAATCAATTTCACAAGGAAATTCACTCAGCGCACAAGCCATTTACAAAGGGCAGTTCCTGCAATCAGAGGACAGAGCCAAGGCTGAGGCTACACTGCACACTTCCTGTGGCAGCATGCAGGATCCATACTGCAGAGTGTGGCTACATACCTCAGTGAAGGCTCTGGCAGGCAGGAGGCAACGGAGAAAGGCTCAGCATCTTTCATGAACCTTTCCTAGCCTCACAGAAAGACTCCTGCAGCAGGGAACTGCAAGCCAGCAGCAGAGAGCTGTTGGAGCCTTTTCCTCCTTCCTCCCTTCTGTCAGTCTTTCCCTGCTGGCTAAAGTCTCCAGCAGTGGGTTGGGGGTGGGGGAGAAGTGCACACTACACTGCTAAAAATAGGAGTGTAGATGAGGAGAAACAGCTTGGGTGAGAGGAGAGCCATGTAGGGTATATACACCGGTGTATATACACAGGTGTCAGATTCAGGTGTGTATGTACTCATCTAAGTAGTGCCTCATCATCTAAACTGCCGTTTATACTCATGCTAGGGGGACTACACTGTGCATGCCACCAAAAGTAGTGTGCAGCATATGTGTACCCTCAGGAGTCCAGTCACTTGGCTTGGGTATCATATTTCAACTCTCCTATACTTGAACGAATTCTCACAGCAAATCCCAGTGGAAGCAGACCAGAGACTGAAATGTGCTTGAAAAAAGTACTTGTCAAACAATTTCAGATCACAAACCACCACAAAAAATTGTGGTCGGCTGGTGGACAATTCACAGAGTGAGGAAATAGCTCTAAACTCCACGGATGAGTACCAGTGCTATTACAGACAAAGGCTATTGTCCCAAGAACAGAGTTACCTGGACTCTGAAGTCTCTGGAGGTATTTTAGCTGGTGTCTCACAGTCATCCAACAACACAAACTTTTGAATAGTAAGTAGTGTAAGCAGTCAGGATAAGCTCTACCCTGACATCTGTGGAAAGAATTTCAGAGAGTGTATTTGCATAGGCACGCCTACCCTATCCCAGACTGCTGAGCTGTGGGACTGCTCGATGACAAATGACTCACCCTCAGTTGGGTGGTACTTGCTAGACAAGGGACATGGGTTCCAAACCCAGTGAATTGAGAGAGGCTGGGGACAGGTATCTGTGCCTGGTGGTGCAGGCTCCTTGTGGACACAGAAGCACCAGTTCCACCCCCTCCTCTCTCCACTGTGGAATGTCAGAGTTGATTTTTTTATTCCCTCAAGAATCTAAATACAGGTTACTGAGCTGAACGCACTTTGGGCTAATGGTGCACTAGCACTGGGGCTCCCCTACTAAGAGCTGAGATCACTAAGAGTTGAAATCACTAAAGAGCTGAAATTACTGAGCTGAGAGCACTGAGTACTGTGCTAACTAGTGGGGTAGCCTGAAGATATGCTGTGGAACAGAGCGGCTGGCGGAGTGGAGCAGTTGTGGGGAAGGCTGGAGTGGATCACGGGACAGCTGGTGGCAGCGGAGCGGCTGGCAGAGCGGAGTAGCTGTGGGATGGGTGGAGCGGCCCACAGAGTGAGCGGAGCCAAGCAGTTTGCAGGGAGAACTGGAGCAGCTCATGGAGCAGAGCAGCTGGTGGAGCGGAGCAGTTTCTGAGGACGGCTGGAGGAGCAGAGTGGAGCGGCTGGTGAAGCGGAGCAGTTCGTGGAGAAGGCGGAAGCAGAACCCACGGAGAGGCAGGGCAGTTGGCCCTGGACCACGTAACGTGCCCCTTTCTACCCAGGCTGGGGGGAGGGACCTCTACAGATAAACTCTCGAACTCTGGGGTGGCATTGACCAGAGACTTTTGGGTTGTTGGACTTTGGGGTGATTGGACTTAAAAACCTAAGGGGAAAAGGGACAGTGCCAAACATACTTGGAGGCGGGTTTTTGTTTATGGTTTGTGTTATAACCCTGTTTGTGGTGTTTCTCCAATGGGATGCCGCATTGATTCCTTCCTTTATTAAAAAGATTTTGCCACACTCAGACTCCGTGCTTGCGAGAGGGGAAGTATTGCCTCCTAGAGGCGCCCAGGGGGGTGTGATATGTGGGTGTCCCAGGTCGCTGGGTGGGGGCTCGAGCCGGTTATGCATTGTGTTACTGAAACGGAACCCCTGGATACTGAACCCGGCCCTTGTTGCTGCCAACTCAGAGGGGCAGAAGGATTACAGTAGCAAATCATTCCAGCTGGCACTTGCTCTACCATTACCAAGGTCAAAACATGTCTATTTAGGAGCGTAAGAGGGTTGATGTTGATGCATCAGTATCCACTTGACTAACCCTGTTAAATTCTGAAGCAGCAATGACATATCCTCTATACTTAGCTCTGCAGAGGAAATCCTGGCCCTATTGAATTCAATAGCAAAACTCCCAACAACTTCACTGTAGCCAGGATGCCACCCAGAGCTGACAGAGGTTTATGAACATCTGGTGAAATATCTTGAGATGCAGAATAGAGCTGGTAAATTGATCAAAGGAGAGTCTTGGCTACGATGGGCTGAGTGGGAGAGAGAGGTTCCATCCTTTACAGTCTGCAGAAAAGGTGGTGTTGGGGATCTTATTGCAGAGTATAAAAATGCTAACGTGGGTCGCAATTTCTCAGTGAGTAGGGTAAGGATCTGTTTAAATTCAATGTAAAGACACTTGGGTATAAAAAAACAAACAAGCCGGTTTGGATAAAAACACGGCGATTTTTATTTTGTTTTTTGGTTGTCTTTTTCCACCTTCCTCCAAAGGTAACCCATGTCAGCACGGTGGGGTGGGAACTAGTATGGATGTAAATTAAAATACAAACACAATATTCCTTACAGAAAGCTTTGGAAATATTGTAAATGAATTCAAGGATTGGAGACGTCATTTGTTTTGAGTGGACCATGTAAAGCTGTGAGGGAAGAGGAAAGAGGGGAGTTGGTGCATTTGCAAAGAATAGAATGGGCACAGTATGAGAACAAAGCTAGATAGATTTGAGAGGTAGCAGAATTCTGCCCTGGAGATGGCTGAATTTCTTTGAGGAATGAACTAATTTTTGTACACACACACGGCTGCCGGGGAGGTGCGTGTGGGGCAATTTGCCCCAGGCCCTGGGCCCCACAGGGGCCCCCATGAGAATATAGTGTTCTATAATATTGCAACTTTTTTTAATGGAAGGGGCCCCCGAAATTGCTTTGCCCCAGGCCCCTTGAATCCTCTGAGCGGCTCTGCACTCACACACAACACACACACACAGTTTGTAAAGCCCTTTGGAATGAAAGGCACTGTCTATAAATATAACATTGTTATTGCTTATGCAAGATTTAATTCATGAATGGTTTTGCAAATGAGCTAATTCCCACAAAGATGCAACTACATTTCAAGAAAAGCATCCTGATGAAATTTCAAACAAAGCTAGGCAGCGTCTGAGAGGGATAACCTCACCTCTAATGGCATCGTGTTGACACACGTCCTTGTCAAAAAGAGAAATCAAAGCAAGTGCCCATCCCCAGAAGAGGTAGCAGATATCAGCGAAAGGCACACTGCTGGTGATATAAAATGGTGTATAAAATGTCGCCCAGCACTGAATGCCCCCAAGTGTTCTTCTGTAGAGACAAACACAGGGAGGAGGAAATGTCTCAAATTGTGTGAAATTCTCTGTTCTGAATGAAAGCCAATGATGGTTGGGTTTTTTCCTGTGATTACAGTGGGGGTTTAGGACACAAGTGACGTGAGTTCGGATCTTGATTCTGCTGCTGATTCAGTTTGTGAGTTAAGATAAGTCACTTGACCTCTCTGTTGCTCAATTTTCCCATCTTTAAAATAGTCACTTAATTTGTTAAAAGCACTCAGAGCTCCTCAAATGTAGGGAATAATAAACAAGTAAGACATTTTATTATGTATGCATAATTTTGTTACTTTCCTAAAATCTCATCCACAGCTCACTGAAATCAATGGAAAGACTCTCACTGATTTCAATGGACATTGGATCAAACCCCTAATCTATGTATTTTGAAAAGACTAAATTGAAATACCAGCAGAATTCAGATAGATGTCCATGTAATCATGGCAAAGATATTAATTTCCCTTTTCAATCTGAGAATATTACACCAATGGCCAGGCATTAATTTGGACCGTTGCAGGTCTAACGCCTAGCAACAAGCAGAAAAATGGGTTGTATTTCATTCACTAGCAGCAGCTGTAGCGGGATGTTAAACTGTATTATTCAGTGCAGCCACTAGGTGTGTAAAATACCTGATTAAAATTAACCTCAGCCATACCTGGCAAAGCATTAAGGGATCTTTTGATGAACACATTTGGTGTGTATAATAAGCAAGCTTTGTTACCAGTTTTACAGAATTACATGACATGGTATCAAGAATAAATGAAGAACAGGTACAGAGAAGGGCTACTAGGATGATCTGAGGAATGAAAAACCTACCTTCCAAGAGGAGAGTCAAAGAGCTTGGCTTGCTTAGCCAAGCCAAAAGAAGGCTGAGGGGAGATATGATTGCTACCTATAAATACATCAGAGGGACAAATACCAGGGAGAGAGAGGAGTTATTTAAGTTAAGCAGCAATTTGGACACAAGAATAAATGGCTATAAACTGGCCATCAACGAGTTTAGGCTTGAAATTAGGTGAATGTTTGTAGCCATCAGAGAAGTGAAGTTTTGGAACCATCTTCCAAGGGGAGCAGTGGGGCCAAAAACCTAACTGGCTTCAAGACTGAGCTTCATAAACTCATGGAGGGGATGGGATAGTGAAACTGCCTACAATGGCATGAAGCTGATCTGCAACTGCTAGCAGCAAATATCTCCAGTGGCCGGTGATGGGACACTAGATGAGAGGGCTCTGAGTTACTACAGAGAATTCTTTCCCAGGTGTCTGGCTGGTGGGTCTTGCCCACATGCTCAGAGTCTAACTGATTATCACATTTGGGATTGGGAACAAATTTTTCCCAAGTCAGATTGGCAGAGACCCTGGGTTTTTTTCACTTTCCTCTGCAGCATGGGGCACAGGTCACTTGCAAGTTTAAACTACTGTAACTGGTGGATTCTCTGTAACTTGAAGTCTTTAAACCATGATTTGAGAACTTCAGTAACTTAGCCACAGTTTAGGGGTCTTTTACAGGAGTAAGTGGGTGAGGTTCTGTGACCTGCAATGTGCAGGAGGTCAGACTAACTGATTATGATGGTCCCTTCTAGCCTTAAAGTCTATGAGTCTATGAACAGCAACAATGGTTGCAGACACAAGGAACAACCACAGAGGCGGCAGGATCTCATTAACATGCCACTCTTTAATGCCCCAGAGACCTTCAGCTTTGACAAACCTTCAGAATGGACAGACTGGAAACAGTGCCATGCAAGATTTTGCACTGCTACCAAGCTGTGCTAAGAAACTGGAGATATGCAGGCATTGTCTTTAATTTATGCTGTGGAAAAACAAGCAGAGCATATCTTTAAATCCTTTGACTTTACTGAAGACTGTCACAAAGATGACTATGAAATGACTATGTTTGATGCATAATTTATACCTCAGAGAAATTTGGTTTATGAAAAAGCATGTTTGCATCCTAGAATTTAAGAACTAGGGGGGGAATATTGACTGTTGCATAAGCACTCTGCATACGCTGGCTGAAACCTGATCTTTGGAAATGCAAAACATTAAAATATTACACCCACATTATCTCTTTAGGGGCGATAAACAGACACTAGAGTGTTAGAAGTCATTATCATAAAACCACGAGAAAAGGGGAGATAACTCCTGGGAAAAGAGGGACAAATTCCAGCCTACATGCCTAAGGTGTGGAAAAACTCACATCCCACAAGATGATGTATGTCCAGCCAGAGGTACGTGGTATAATATATGCATAAAATATGCACATTTTGCAGCTGTTTGCCACATCAAAGCAGTCAGGGAGTTGACTCATATTACAGACATTCAAGAGCCATTGTTTCTGGGATCTATCACTTGTGATGAGATAGAGCCTGCCTGGAGAGGGAAACTGAATATTCCTGGCAAGACTATTGACTTTAAAATTGAGTCTGGAGCTGATGTCACAGTCATCTCAGAAGGGATTTACAATCACCTTAATTGCTCCCAGAGCTGAAGTCACCTGAGACAGCTCAAACTAGCCCTGGAGGTACTCTGCACTGCATGGGTCAATCCACCCCAGAAACATCCTACAGGGACAAAAGCTATGCAATCAGAGTGCATGTGATCAAAGGATCAAAAGCCAATAACCTTCTCAGCTGCAGTGTGGCGGCCACAATGGACCTAGTGAGAAAGGTGGAAGAACTCAATGGAGAATTTGATGGTATGGGACTTTTGAGAGGCGATCCAGTACATATCCATTTAAGAGACAATACTGAACCATGCAGTGTACAAACACTTCTACCTGACAGAGGACATCATTACCTGGTCATCATGAACTATTTTTCCATGTATATAGAAATAATGTACTTGACAGACATAACATATTCCAAAGTTATCAAGAAACTGAAGTGCACTTTTGCTTACTTCAGTATTCCAGAACAACTGGTGATGGATAACAGACCACAATTCACTGCAGCAGAATTTAAGTCATCCCAAATGAAATATGATTTTGATCATATTACTAGCAACCCACATTACCCACATGTGAAAGGAGAGGCTGACACAGCTGTACAAACAGCTAAGAAAATCTTACAGGAGGCAGATCCATTCCTTGCTCTTCTGAATTATAGATCAACACCAATAGCAGCCACTGGATATAGTCGAGCACACTTCCTGATGGGAAGTCAACTCAGAACTACTTTTCCAACTTTGGGAAAAAAACTGTTTCCTAAGCGACCACACATGAAGAGAGTAGGCAAACTGGATCAAAAGGTTAAAAGAGTTTATTAACACTTTTAGAACAGACATCACTCAGCTACAGAACTGTCACATCTAGAACCATGTTTATGTCAAATTGGGTGGAGAAAAAGGATGGATAATTTTTGCTGACTTAAAGAAAAAAAATTCAGTGCCCAGATCATATATGATCAAGTCTGACAGTGAAGAGTTGAACAGAAACTGTAGACATCTACCATGTGTTCCTCAGAAAGAACAATTAACAGGGCAAACTCTACAGATGACAGATGAAGAAAAAGTCACAAGGATTCCAAGCCAACCGCAGCCAGTCATTGCAACTAACAGAAAGCCAGGTGACCAAGTGTTACATGTTCTGGTCATGTAATTAGAACACCAGTATGATTCACAGACACTTAACAGACTGATACATACTGAGCTTCAAAGACAGCATGATAGTATAATACTGTAAATGGTAGGCATGTAGAACTTAGAGGAGGAGATGTGGCGGAATGCTAAACTGCATTATACTGTTCAGCCACTAGGTAGCACTGTGTAAAATACTTTATTTCAGTGGTTCTCAAAGCCAGTCCAGCACTTGTGTAGGGAAAGCCCCCGGCGGGCTGGGCTGGTTTGTTTACCTGCTGCATCTGCAGGTCCGGCCGATCGCGGCTCCCACTAGCTGCGGTTCGCTGCTCCAGGCCAATGGGGGCTGCGGGAATTGGTGGCCAGCACATCCCTCGGCTTGCACCGCTTCCCGCAGCTCCCATTGGCCTGGAGCAGCGAACTGCGGCCAATGGGAGCCGTGATCGGCCGGACCTGTGGATGCGGCAGGTAAACAAACCGACCCGGCCGGCCGGGGGCTTTCCCTGAACAAGCAGCAGAACGGCTTTGAGACCCACTGCCATATTTAAAAGAACCTCAGCTGGTCCATACAAAAGGAAGCTGCAGGCCAGAGCAAGTCAGGAGGGGACTGGCTTCCCAGAGGGCTGCAGAACTAGCACAGTGAACCAGGCTGCTTGGACTTGCAAGCCCAAGGCCCTGGGAAGAGGGTGAAGGAGCCAGAGGCAAGAGCTGAAGGTGCTGCAGCTGCGGGGAAGTGGCCCAGGGGATTGAGGCTGACTGATGGAGAAAGAAAGGCGGGACAGCAGGAAGCTGTTGTGTACAGGGTCCCTGCACTGGGACCCAGAGTAGTGGGCAGGCCTGGATTCCCTCTCCTTCCCTCCCTCCAACTCACCGCTGAAGAAGCAGCCAGGCTGTGGACTGCCAAGCCGCTGGGAGAAGCAGCAAGACTGTTGTGGAAGGAGATCCCCAGAAGGGGGGAACCTGGATTGTGACCCAGCCAGAGGGGCTGTGCTATGAAGCAGAGTCAGTGACACTGGAACAGCAATGGGTCTGCAGGCAGACACAAGGACGGAGAGCCACCACCACCAGAGGGCACACTTGCCGACCAGAGCTAATTCCCAAAATGGCCAGCACGAAGTGACAGTGTGGTGAATGACTCCGTGACAGCCTGATTGGGCACTGCATTGCTCCAGTTTTATGCTGGTGTAACTAGTGATTTGAGTGTAAAACTGGAGTAACACAGTGGTGAATCAGGTCTCTTGTTTCTTAAAAGCTAACCTTTTCCACAGAAGGAAGAGCTGGAGGAGACCTATAGTATTAGATATTGGATCAAGTCTCAACTGTCTATTTCTACTGCTCAGAGTGTAATTAAATTATAAACAAAGGGGGCATTATTTGATTGGTTTAAAACATTTCACCAGGAAAGAAGCTCATTTCCAAGTGTGTCATCCTGGGAGATTTGCAAACCAGACTGTGGCAATCAATCATTTTACCATTCTAAAACCTGCTGTGCAAGTCCACACCACACTGCACCTTCAAAGACTAGGATCACTAGGGATGGGCAAAGCCATTCTGAAAAATAAAAACAAAGCCAAATCTTAGCCTGATCCTGAACTCTTTGAATCTGAATCTTTTTGAGGTCCAGGTAGACTCTTCTCTTTTTATTACATTTCATTGCAGCCTCCAAACTTCCCATTTCCATCAAGGAAAAAGAGGGAAAGTTGTTATTATCATCATTTATTAGTTATTGTGGTAGCAACTAGAGGCCTAAAATCAAAGATCAGGCACTGAACACAAATAACAAAAAGATGGTCCCCCTGCTCCAAAGAGCTTACAAGCCAAGCACAGAGCAGAAAGAACAGGTGGATGCAACAAACAGACCAAGGGGAGCACAATGTAAATAGAGACGACAGCGGTTAGAGTAGTAAGCAGTGGCCACTGTGCTAAATACCATGAGGGAAGCTGTTCTGGAATCCAATTAGACTAACAATGTCTTGAGAAGTCTCATGCCGAAGCCCTGCTATTTGACACTCCTGAGAAGAACTGAAAGATTTGGCCATTTTTCGGAACTAGAGCAGATTCTATGAAGCTCACGGCCTCTCACGTGTCAGCCATTTCCCCTTCGCACTGCTGCTTTACTACAATAAGATGAGTTTAAACTAGAGACCTGCTATTTTATTCATTGTGTTATTCTAAGGTGACTAGCATTTTCAGCCCTAGTTGCTTCATCTCAGTGAGGGATTAACAGGGAACAGCCCATTAGAAGACTCAACAACTGCAAAAATGATAATTTTGAGATTTTGGTTTTATCTTCGCATTGCAGGGTTGCCAGTTTTGGTAGGACATATTCATGGAGGTTTCATCACATGACATAATCTTTAATTAAAGATTACTCTTTAATTCCTGGGGACTCCAGGACAATCTTGGAGGGTTGGTAACTTTAACAGATTGTACTCCCAGTAATTCTTGGTATCACCCTACTGCTCACACCAGGAGCATGGTTTAACTACTATTCGGAGTATGCTAGCTCCTGGAACTCCAGACTGAGCCTCTAGGGGGTCCTACCCTTTGGACTACAACACTAATGGCTACCAATCCAGAGCCCTCTGGTACCACTTCCTACCATGCTTGGAGTCAGGGATTGGGACACAATGGACTAGAAACTCCTGCTGAGGCCAGTAGGGAGGCTGCTGCATGGAAGTGATATGATCAAGCAATTTGCTGGGCCAATGATGAACCAGGGCTGCTCCACCCCTTAGTGGGACGGGTCAACCTGATTCGGAGAAAAAGAGACTAGTTTAGTTTCAGTTCTGAGCTTTGCGTTTGGAGCCAAGGGAGTCTCTGGTTAACTCCACCTTCCCACAAAAGGAGTTATAGAACTGCTCTAGAATCTAGTGCATGGCTCAGGCAGCTCCAGCTCTGCAGAGACCAGTGTCCATAGTGGCAATGATCCAATGCAGTGCCAGCTACTGAGAGCCAGCCAAGACCTCCATAGGACTCCAGACCAGGGAGCCAGGAGAGGACCCTACCCACCTAAGACACAATGGGGGACATATTTGGTCAAGCTGGCCAACATTCACAGTGCTGCAGCACTCATCTCTGGACTCATCCCCAGCATACCATCTCCTGAGGAAGGTGCCAGGCAGGATGTTGTGGGTGGGGGAGAGGTCTGAGTATTGGGAGGTGGGGAATTGGTTGATTTTTTGATGTTTCATACTTAGTATTTAACCCTAATTCTTTCCTTCCTCAGATCCTATTTTCCTGCTCCCATAAAGTCACCCTTTGTTGTTTTATTTTGGGTGTGTCATTTCTTTGCTGGGGTTTAAAATTACAGTACACAGCAATGAGAGCCTGTTATAAGTTCCAGCCAGTAATAGTCCATTCTGCTCCTGGCCATCCAGAACCCACCTTCCCAAAATGAAGTTGGAAGCCAAGAAACAACAGCAGTTTGACCTTGGTTCATCCAATATGCACTTGTGAAGGGGCATATGGCTTCTATAAGCTAATTCATTTCACCCATCTATGTCTAAGATTGTAAGACCATACTGCAACCTAAGCCATAGAGATCTGAGATTTTAAAGTCGCATGGGAGACATTTAAAAAAATGTTGTGCATGACAATTTGGCTGGAGGCCTGTGATCCCTGATTATATCCTTTGCATGGGCATGGTCCAAACACCATTGAAATCAGTGGGCACCTTTACACTGATTTCAGTAGCTTTGGGATTGAGCCCTATCTGAGGAATGTATTTATTTGCATGGGGGGTATCATAAACGGATAATTAAGAGTTAATGGAACAGAAGTACTTCATATCTCTTTTGCCTGTAAAGGGTTAACAAAATCAGTGAGCCTGGCTGTCACCTGACCAGAGGACCAATAAGGGGACAGGATACTTTCAAATCTTGAGGGAGGAAGTTTTTGTGTGTGCTGTTAGTTTTTGGGTGCTGTTCACTCTGGGGGCTCAGAGGGACCAGACGTGCAACCAGGTTTCTCTCCAATCTCTCCAATACAGGCTCTTATAAGTTCAGACTAGTGAGTACTAGGTAGATAAAGCGAGTTAGGCTTATGGTTGTTTTCTTTATTTGCAAATGTGTATTTGGCTGGGAGAAGTTCAAATTGGTATTTTGCTGAAAAGATTTTAATTTGTACTTGTATACTTAGACTGGGAGGGTGTTCCCAGTGTCTATAGCTGAAAGACCCTGTAACATATTCCATCTTAAATTTACAAAGATAATTTTCACTGTTTTTTCTCTCTTTAATTAAAAGCTTTTCTTGTTCAAGAACCTGATTGTTGTTTTTTTTATTCTGGTGTGAGACCCCAGGGGAGGGGGTCTGGATTCACCAGGGAATTGGTGGGGAGAAAGGAGGGAAGGGGGAGAGAAAGGTTAATTTTCTCTCTGTGTTAGGATTACTTTCTCTCTCAAGGAGAGTCTGGGAGGGGAAGAGAGAAGGAGGGGGAAGGCGCATTTTCCTCTCTGTTAAAGATTCAAGGAGTTTGAATCACAGTGATCTTCCAGGGTAACCCAGGGAGGGGAAACCTGGGAGAGGCAAGGGTGAGGGAAAGGTTTTACTTTCCTTGTGTTAAGATCCAGAGGGACTGGGTCTTGGGGGTCCCCGGGCAAGGTTTTGGGGGGACCAGAGTGTACCAGGCACTGGAATTCCTGGCTGGTGGCAGCGCTACAAGTACTAAGCTGGTAATTGAGCTTAGAGGAATTCATGCTGGTACCCCATCTTTTGGACGCTAAAGTTCAGAGTGGGGAATTATACCATGACGGGGGGGAGAGTTAAAAAAATATCAGGGGCCAAGGGGAGTTTCATCACAAAAAAAGTGTAGGCTCCCAAATATACTGAAAAAGCCAAGAGAGATGACACGTTTGCAGATTATTTATTAACAATAGGACATGAGCTATTTTAGGAACATATATTTAGCCACCATTAACAAGAGTAATTTACTCTCCAGAGTGCCCTTTCAGGAAACAGTAGGAGCTAAGTAAACCCCATATATCACTTAGAGGCAGGAACCTTTCTCATTGTTTTCTTTCCTAAAAATATTTCCTTCCTCAGAACTTTGTCACTACACGGTCAATATGGAAGCAAAGTAACAGATCTGATTGCTAATATAAAAAAAAAATCTAACTTTGGGAGCTGTGCCAAACTGGTGACATTCGTCAGTCACCTAATTAGGAGAAACTGTTTGCCGTCTTATCCAATGAGAAAACAGAAAGGAGACACTCCACATCTGTTCTAGCGAATAAGGGACATCACTGAAAAGAGATCGAGGGTTAAAAAATCAATCATCCATTTGTGCCTCGTGCTTGCATTTTCCAAATGGCTCCTTCTATATCTCTCTTTGGCTCCTCAGCTCCCGTTTCTTACACCAAGCAGGCAGCAAACACTATATAATATATGCAAAGATTTGCAAGAAGCCAGAATAATATTTTAGTTATAATTGTTTATTACTATTGTGTGTCATATTTGCTATCGCCAAAGAGCAAGTGTTCCAGATGAAAGGAAAACAACAGGAGAAAGAACAAAGGTAAAGTCTCAGGAAAAGCGATCGCAGTGTTTGTGCATGGGTGAGTGAGTGTGTGTATGAAGTTGTATTCTGTAACAGGCAGTATCTGAATTGGAAACAAAATGACATGTGCCTCCAGCAAAGGTTGAACCACGGGCAATGTAAAGGTGTGATAATAGGCAAACAGTGCATACACCAGGGTATGCATTTATCTTTTAAATATTATTTTATTCTAAATGAAGTTTATCCCCGCCCAGCTAAAATCAACCAAAACCAACTTTCTGTTTTGCTGAACTAACATGATCCCATTGTTCCTCTGCCTGTGTGTTCTACCCCTTTCCCCTACCTGTGTCTGTCTTGAGATTGTAAGCTGTTTGAGGCAAGAACTGCCTACTGTTCTGTGTTGGTACAACTCTCAGCACAACAGGGCCGTGATCTTGGTTGGTCCTTAGGTGCTACTGTAACAAACATGATTCATAATAATGCATCTAAGGTGGAATTTTCACTTGAATCCTCAAAATAGGACTCAATCCAGATTTAAGTAGTGCATAGGCCTTCTGCTCTACAGGGGTTAATTTCATCCAAATAAAATTGGGCTACGTTACTAGATAAATGAAAATAATTATTACCTCCAACCTTTTAGTCATGAGGGAGAGTCCATTTCACTGCCTCTCCTCCTCTACCCTCTGGATACCTTCTCTGTACCAGAGACGTATGTACACTTTAAACTTACATGGACTAAGGGTGTGCAGTATTGTATTGTGAAACTCAAGGTCACTTGGAACAGTAAGACTGTAAAGGAAGCCCATCTACCAGTTTCTTTTTATCTTCTATAACTTACCAGCAGATTGATTTTATTTCTACATTTGTCAGGAAATAAAAAAAAAATGACTGCTTGGACTGAGGTTTTATAACATGGAAATGTGCATGCCACCTTCACTGCTGCATTCCAAAAAGCACTGCTATAATTCCTGGAGATTGCAGGGAAATGTAATGGAGACATATAAACCCCAAGAAAACCAGGCAGTATGAATCAACAGCACGTGGAAGTAGATGATATAAAACTAATGGAATCTGCAGAGGAATGGCATTGCTGCAGTATTACAAATGATTCCCAAAGCAACATAAACCACCAAACCGTTACTAACGGGGTTTCTGTTAACTTTGTCTCTCTCCAGTCCCTCGAGCCTTAGTTTCATTTCCATTTTTCAGATTCTGGTTTTCCCACTACTTCTGTGCTTCTCAGCATGGACTGAGTGAGTCTAAATCAACACGCTCTCTGTTGCAGCTTTCAGCCACAGTAGCTTGCACACATGAAGACTCCTTCACTAGGGCCTGATAGTTTAGCCTCTGCAAAGGGCTGACTATCTGTTGAGAGGCGCTGAGCATCCTGCATTCCCATGGACTTCAAATCCACTGCCTCCCTCCCTCCAACCCAGGATTTCCTAGCAGCAGCCATCAGGGGTCCCTGCAAGTGGCTGCCCTGGGAACCTCCCTTCTAATCTTCACCACAGAGAGGAGAGGACAAGACCAAACAATTAGCATAGCCAGGGTGTGAATTAACTGTTCAAGGGACGCTCTACTGGGAACAGGGAAGGAGAATCTTTATCATACCCCTCAACTTGGCCTCTTCCATTTCTCCCATCCCTGACCATCCTTGATCCCCACACCACCCTCATGAATTGACATGGCATGAGATCCAGAGCAGAGAGTGTCCCAGCAGAACCAAAATGAAAGACGAGCTGGGATTTTAATTTCCGTGAAGATTTATTGGTGCCGGCTCAGATGATAACGACACTCAACACTTACATAGCACTGTGCTTCTTCAAAGCGCTGCGCTAACATTAGCTAAGTGCTACAGTAAGATAACGAGTGTTTCCCATAGACTAAAGATTACAAGGGTCACACTACAAGGATCTGCTCCCTGTCAGCAAATTCCGGTTCAAAATCTCAAAAAACAATGGCGTTGGTCAACGGTTTCAAACTTCGAAAACCAGAATTTTTCATGTTGAAATGAAACTTGGACCATTTTGAAAGTTTGTTTTCAAAATTGTAAGTAAAAGATTTTGTCAAAACTGACCTTTTCCTAGGGACAGTTTCAGTTTAAATTAATCATCATTTTCTGACCAGAAAAAAAACCCATTTAGTTGGAAAAGCTCTACTTTTCACCCCGAGTAATTCCACTGAAACGAACCACCAGTCATGTCCAGTAGTCAGGGGCCCAGATTGTAGGTTGCATTGTAGCTGCTTTGTTCTGCACCATGGTGCAAAGCTGCTTTAGAGTCAGTGCAGCCACCCATAGGAGATCAATCCATTGCAGATCCCCAGCTGCTGTATCAGTCCCTTGAGGTTTCAGGCTATGCCAACATATTTTGGGGGCCTGACTTAGTGCACAGCTGTCTTTATGATTGGGGGAATACAATGGTGTCTTTACAAGCTACCATTGTACATGCCCCACCCCATCACCACTCCTGAGTTGCACTGTGTGCTCCTTGGTTGTAGCCAATGATCTGGGGAAAGGGTTTGCAGGACTGATCCTTCTGCTAGCAACTGATGGGACCTTTTTAGCAGTTAGAGGCTATTAAATGTAGATTTACATTAAGTATTTGACTTGCGTGATCATTCCCATTTTTAATGCAATTAAGGAGCAGAAGTTTGACAGTTAAACAATCAGGGAGCCTCTGAGCCAAAGGAATTTGCATATTTTATAAAATAATAGATCAGGCAAGGTCAAATAAGAACTGAACTAACCGGAACCTTCACTCAAACCTCCACTTTTTTTTTCATAGTAAAGGTCGGTTTTTGTTCTATTTGGTCACAGATGTTGTCCTTTCTGAGTTGGGACTTTGCATTTCCTACTGTGGTTAGAACCACAAGTCCTGGAGTACCAGGGAAGACGTGTCTCTCGTGGTATTCAGTCGGACCCAGAAAATACTGGAAATCTCATAGAAGAAAGCCTAATCTTGTGACATTTCCAGCCTCCTTTCTCAACCAGGCAGACTGGAAAGAAGCATCTGAACTGATCCCTGATGCTTATCGAAGATGGAGATTTGGACGTTCATCCATCTCATCACTACTCTATGGCAGGAAGATTCTAGGTAGTCCAGCTTTCCCTAACTAATTCTAGCTCCATCCATGATTCTGTTGAGGAGATTTAACTCTTCGCAGAGGCCGTAACAGAGACACTATTAAATAATGCAGGCTCGACAACGCAGACTTAATAAAACTCACGTGTCATGTTGTGTTTGGACTGATTTTCTTACTCTAGGGCCACGTTAGCAAGCAAATCAAAAGTGCTTTGTGTGGGCTCTTTCAACAGGATGCTGCCATTGCCTGTGCTTCATTCGGAAACAGATTGATGGGACAAGGTTTGTGTTGGGTCAGTATCTAATGGCCTCCTCTCAGCGGCCTGAATTATTCATGAATGCCATGGTGTTTCATGGTTTTTTGATTGATGAGTCCGATGGAAGGAATGTCACAGCTGCAATCCCAGCCTCTTTTCTTTACAAAAGTTTGCCTGGAAAAAGGCAGTTCCCTTTTGTAAATGGAGACGGGCTTATTTTGGGGCCGTGCCCATCCTTTCCAAATGGCAGGACTGCTCTGGAATGAGAATGGCAACACCAGAAGTCACTTAGTTGATGGAGGTTTGTACTTTAACAATTATGTCTTCCCATTTATCTTGCATTTTTCATCCAAGGGTCTCATAACATTACAAAATTAAGCTTGATATGTATAATGCCCATTTTACAGCAGTTTTTTAAAAGGTCACTAATTAAGTCTGTAACAGACATGGGAATAGAATCCAGGAGTCCCAACTCTCAGCCGTCTGCTCTAATCACTAGGTAATGAGTCCTCCCATTTAGCCTGGCTGTTGATTTTCACTCATTTGATTCTCATATAGTTCCTACAGTGCAATACAAGTTGGAAGGATAATTTTTTGACGAAAGCCCTGTAGGTGTTACCCTTCTGCTCATCTGAGTTGGCAGCAACAAGGGCCAGGTTCAGTATCTAGGGGTTTCATTTCAATAACGCAATGCAAAGCCAGCTTGAACCCCCATCCAGTGACCTGAGACAATTACATACCACCCCCTGGGCGCATCGCAAGCATGGAGTCTGAGTGTAGCAAAATCCTTTTAATAAAGGACGGAAACAATGTGGCATTATGTTGGGGGAACACCACAAACAGGATTCATAACACAAATCATGAGCAAAAGACCCACCCCCAAGTAAGTTTGGCAGTATCCTTTTCCCCTCAGGGTCTTAAGTCCAGCAACCCAAAAGATCACCCAAAGTCCCAAAAGTCCAATGCCCCAAAAGTCTCTGTCCCTGGTCAGTGCAGCCCCAGAGTTCAAAAGTTTATCTGCAGAGTTTTACCTCCCAGCCGGGGGCGGGGGGACACAGCAGTGTTAAGGGGCACCTTATGTGGTCCGAGGCTGACTGCTCTGCCTCTCCATGGGGTTCTGCTGCAGCCTTCACCACAAGCCTCTCTATGGGGTTCTGCTGCAGCCTTCACCACAACCCACTCCACCAGCCACCCTGCTCCACCAACTGTCCCGTGAGCCACTCCAGTCATCCCACAAACTGCTCCACTCTACCAGCTGCTCAGCAACATAGCTTCAGCCCCTGCGCTCAGCACTCAGTGATTTCAGCTTGTAGTATGGGAGTTTCAGTGCTAGTACACCATTGGCCTAATGTGAATTCAGTTCAGCAGCCCATAACTAGACTCCTAATAGAATTAAAATTAGCTCTGATATTCTACAGTAGCGAGAAGAAGGTGCAATTGCCATTTCAAGCCCTCAAGAGGCACTCATACCATCAGATACAAATACTTGTTTTCCATCTCTCTCAATTCACTAGGCGTTAGAACCCATGTCACTTGTCTAGCGAGTGCTACTTAGTTGATGGTGAGTCCTTCTGTCATAAAACAGTTTCATTGTCCTTGATTCACATAATCAGGGTAACAACACTTTATTCTTCCTGCCCCAATAACAGAGAAACTGGGGATCCAACAGCAGCCAAAGTGACCAGTTGGGCTGCTGTGGGTTCATGCCAGGCAGGGTGAGTGTGCCTATGCAAACATGATCAGCCCCTGAAGTTTTTTTCCACAACTCACCACAATTCACCACCAGATGTCAGGGTAGAGCTCAGCCGGACTCTGCTTACATAGGAATCCGGTGATCTCTGTTTTGGAATTCCTGTGTGACCTTGAGGAAGGCATTTCATATCTCTGTGTCTCAGTTTCCTGGGAAAATGGGGATAATAGATAAAGCACTTTGAGATTGTCTGATGGAAGGATCTTATTGTGAAAAAAACATTTTTTTCCATATTAACAATGCAACACCCTCTTTTCTTCCCAAGCTTTTCTTATGAGAACCTCCTTTGAGCTTTGGGGACATTAAAGATGCAGTTACATTTAAGGTCCTATAGAAAGGAGTAACTAGAACTGGCCTGGTATGTGCTGAGTTGTTCTGAATAAAGAATGTCCAAAAATTCCAGTAATTGGGTTGGAAAAGGCAGGGAAAGTTCCCTTAAGATGAATTACCCTACACATGGTACTGATGGAATGTAACATGCTGAAATCCATTTTTACTGAATAGCTCTTCACAATGACAATATAAGGGCCTGACCTTAAATGGTATTTAGGCACCTGACTCCTACTGAAATCGATGGGAAGTAGGCATCTAAAACAGTGTTTCCCAAACTTGGGATGCCGCTTTTGTAGGGAAAGCCCCTGGCGGGCTGGGCTGGTTTGTTTACCTGCCGCATCTGCAGGTTCGGCTGATTGCGGCTCCCACTGACCGCGGTTCACCAATCCAGGCCAATGGAAGCTGCTGGAAGCAGCAGCCAGTACGTCCCTTGGCCCGCACCGCTTCCAGCAGCTCCCATTGGCCTGAAGCAGCGAACCGCGGCCGGTGGGAGCAGCAATCAACCGAACCTGCAAATGCGGCAGGTAAACAAACCAGCCCAGCCCGCCAGGGGCTTTCCCTACACAAGTGGCATCCCAAATTTGGGAAAACGCTGGCCTAAAATATATTTAAACATCTGGCCCGAAAGGCCTGATTCTCCATTGCCTGGCATGTTGTATTGCCATTTGCACCTGAGCAAACTGGATGTCAAAAGCTACCGGCAATATGATTGAGTGGAGACTTCCAGTTCAATAGCAATCCTCACCCACTTTGCACAGCTGCAAAAGGAGCACAGCAGCAAGGTAGCAGGCCCACAGTGTGATACAGGTGCCTCCTAGTTCTTGGCTTAATGTCCGTGAGCATCTGGGTGCACAGCACCTTACAAAAGGTGCTTGGCATTTTACAGGATCTGGCCCAGAGATGCCATGTGATGAGGAGGGGGGGAGTTGTCCAATCAGTGTCTAAAGGTCTGTTTTTCAGAGGTGCTAAATTCCTGCCACTGGCCTTGACTAACAGGTGTGTCACGCTTGTGAAAATCAGAGTCCTAGGCCAGCGTGCTGTGACACATCCCCCCACAGCTAGACAGCCACATTGCTCGCTATCTGATGCAATGTGATAAAAGACGGGAGGTGACACACAGCAATGCAGATGGTGTCAGTGGGCCTTATCACCAGGAACACAAATAAAATACCATCTTCTTTTCCTCTTTCCAGGTCTTGCTCACAGCTACATTAGGTCCAAAATCACTTAAATAAACAAAGGAGTAAAGACTAAAATGAAATCAATGTTTAATGCTATTAATTATACTAGTGACATTATGTAATTGGAAAATGCAAATTACAGAAGACAGAAGAAGGACTTATGATCTGTTCTGGTGATCCATATTGAATTTTTAAATGATGGATCAATTATGTATGTAACTGAAGCAAATTTAAATAGGTTTCCATGGTGTTGCGTTTTCCCAGCTTAGGTCCAAATTACTTAGGAGATTTTGATCAGTTTAATACAATATATTTTGTCATTGAAATAAGCAGTAAGGCGCTCTCTCTAGTTCCAGGCCCATTAGTATTCTCTGAGCATCAGAGCAGATTAACAAGTGAAGAACGCAGCAGGTTTAGATTAGGACTCCATTCACAAACCACAATAATTAAAAGCCAAAAAATGTGATTTGCGGTATCACATTGGTCGCAGAAGCTGTAACAGCCAAAGGCCCAAACTAAAGAGTAAACAAGATGAAAATGGTAAGGATTCGGGGGTCCTGTGCCTTGACAATGATATAATTATGGATTGCTGGTCGAAATTGTCTGCAGTTGCGAATGAGTTTTAGGTTTTTTTTAATTTGAAATCAGTGTGGACAAAATTTTCAAAAATGCCTAAAAGATTTAGAAGACTAAGTCGCATTTTCACATATGCCTTTATCACATCTGAAAAATGGGATTTACATACTTTTTGGAAATTTTTACCCAGTGTCTATAACACATTTTTAAAAATTGTCATTAAAAAGAGGAAGTAAGGATCATAACCATAGGTACAAAGAGCCTAAAGTTTGGAGCAATTTGGATCTAGAGCCAAAATCCATAGATTAATAGATTTAAAGCCAGTAGGGACCACTGTGACCATCTAGTCTGCCCTTCTGCATAGCTCAGGCCATAAAACTTCCCTGAAATAATTCCTGTTTGAATGTGTAGCTTGGATGACACAGAATGATAAGATAAACACCTTTACCCTAACTCTGTCTCTGCTGTATCCCAACATGCTCACTACACTGGGATGAGGGGAGCAGGTTGCATAAAATCAGCTTTATGCCAGCTCTGTGTTACACTCAGGTAATCCCCAGCAGCCACTTTTGCACTGATTTAAGATCCTTTGTGGTGCTCTGGCAATCCGAAAGGGACCTTAGCAGGGAGCCAAGGATGTGGCCCAGGGTTTTCAAAGGGACTTTTATATAGGTTTCTAAACAATTGGCAGCTTGGAAGGCCTCTATTCCAGTAGCTGCAAGAGGAGAACGTGGAGGGGTGGATAAAAAAAAACCCCTCCTTCTGCCACCTTTCCCTGCAGCAGTCCCAGAAAGTGCTGGTACCACACATTTGTCAATTATTTTATCTGCCTTGTTCTTCATCCATCTCTTCGAAGACATTTGGAAGACAGAGAGTGAATTAAGTCTCCTTAAAGTTCAATGTATTTAATCCATAATGGAGGAGTGTGTGTGAAAAAGAGAAACCACTGTGAGAGGCACTGTAATGGCTCATAATCTCCCCACATAAGGTCTCAGTTCCCCATTGGAGAACTATGTATCAATAGTTTACATAAGAGGGGAATGGCTATCAAGCCTCTGTACAGAGCCTCAGAAAGTTCCCTAATAGCTATTCAAGAGGGTGAAATTCATCCCTGTGCAGAGCGACTTACGGTAAATGGCTCTTGGACTTTGCACGGAACCTCAGGACAGAAAAAAAAAATCATCAAGAATCCATAAATAGTCACAATAGCAACAATTACAAGAAGGGTCCATGGTATAATAAGTCTAAGAAAAAATAGTCAGACCAGCTTTTCAGCTGCATAAGGGATAATGGGCCAGTCCCTTCAGGGAAGGTGCAGCAACTCCATATAAGGTGGAGAGTTGTAGCATATATTCATTAGCACATACTAAAGCTGTAGTTTAACAAGGCAAGCTGAAATTCTTTGATATGCTTTCTCAGACAGGATGAATGGAGATGGGCCGTCCCTTCACCGTAAGTGCAAACATCAACTTGCCCTTTTATAATGGGTGAACTTTTTAAATGGGAATGATGAGGAAAGGCTCTGTGATGGACAGCATACCCTGATTGAATCCAGGAGGACTCAGAGCATGTACTCTGTAAGCTTCACCACATTGCTGTGCACACTTTCTATCCCTCACACCAATTTTCCTGGTGCATCTGAATCATGATCTCTACCCACTCCAATCTAAGACCTGGGCCAAGCAGAGCATCCCCATTATTCCTGATCATGTCATGGTTCTTCAATTAGTATGTAATTTTTTCAGTACACAAAAGTGAAGAACATATAGAAGATGAAGTCCCTGCCCCAAAGAGCTTACTAGCCCATATGTTGGGTCACATGGCAAGTCTAAGTTTAATCTTAAAACTGGTGATGATACTGAGCAATAGGTTTTGACATCTTTAGGTGAAAAATCTATAGAAGAGCTAACTCTACAGAGTTCAGCCTCCTACTATCTTTGTGAAGTAGGCTTATCCCAATTTTGGAGATAACAAAGCACCAAATGCCCTACCCAAGGTCATGCTGGAAGTCCATGGTAGAGTTGAGAACAGAACTCAGATCTCCTGAATGACAGGCATGCTTTGTTAGTTTTAGCCACAAGATCATCCTTGCCCACTGACAAATAATCAGGCTGGGCAAAATTCTATTTTTTTAAATAATTTTGACAGACAATATTGGTGTTTATTTGTAAGTGCACAGAAGGAAAAAGTAGCAAACAATACATTCACCACTATATTTTTAAAATGTATATTGACCTCTTTTTGCTAGCAACCCAGCACGCCCATACCTTCTTACACTGTGTGGGGATTTGCAAGGAGGGGTTAAGGGAGTTCCCAAGCTTGTGGTTTTCTGTCATGTTAGATCACAATTTCTGCAGAGGACAGCTTGCTTACTTACCAGATCAGCAGTCGAGGGTCACCAGTGTGGTCAGATGTTTGGCTGCATGTGTGTGTTTTCCCTGTGTGCTGTCCCAGCTCTGCGCAAACAGTTGGCACAACCGACCTCAAGTGAACTACCTAATTACCACAAGATTTGTTAAGGTACGAAGGCACTTAGCCAGGTTTATTGTTGATGAAGCCCGGTAATAACACCTAACAGACAGACAGAGGATACTAAGGCATGTATGCCCGTGACAATGGATGCAGCTCACTTAGTGGCAGGACTTTTCACTGCCCCCTAGGCTGGCCAGAGATACTCCCTCTGAGATACATTTTTATGCCTCGATATAAACAAGTTACTTACTATCATCCTGACGTTATCTTTTAGGTGAGGTCAGTGTGCTTTTGTTATCCTTGGGGAATGTTTTTGTACCATCCTTGATATTTTATCCTTGGGGGAAGTTTTGTTACCATTTGATATCAGGATGTGTTTGTGTGAGCACTTTGTGCCTAGCACTTCTTAGGAATGTGTATTTCTGCAATATCAGCCCTGTTCTTGCCAGATTCTGTGAGCAGGTCCTGCCTCATACCAGGCCTCTGATACAAGGGCTTGTCTCAGACTCTCTTCCTACTCCAGCACTTTTTTAGATTTTTATCAATGTAAGTTTTCACAGTTGCACAAAACTGAGTGGAGGTCTATGTTCAATGTCAAAATATACAAAGCAAATATCCTCAAATCAAACTCTAATAAGTTCCCAAGCAGCATTTTTCTTATTTTGCTTGTCTGTACAAGTCAATTATTATCGATGGAAATATTTCTTGTTAGTTTGTGTGTGTATGGTGAAATCAACATTTACCAACCTTTACCGCTAAAAATCGAATCCTTCCAAGCCTACATATAACATTGCAGCAGCTGTCTATCTTCATGTAACTTCAGAATTGATCTCATTAGCTATTCATTATTCATAATTTCCAAGTTTCAGTTTATCATTTCTGGAGTTCACTGTCTATACACTAGACCTGCTCCAGAAATTCATGAATAGATACAAAGACTCAGGCTCATCATTAGCCTGTATTTTCCTTTTTCTCTCTTTGGTTTTCATACATTAGTAAACCCCTTTTCTCACAAATCCACTCCACCATGCATATAATTTACAGCTGAAGTCATTTAGAGATCGAAAGTTTAATAACCTCAGACCACAATTCAGGAAAACATTTAAGCACATGCTTACCTTTAACCATGTGCTTTAGTTCCATTAAATCAGCGGGGTTTAAGCACCTTTCCTGGTACTTACATACATATGCAATCACTGACTGTGGCCTGCTTAGAGCTGAATATGTGCAGATTGGAAAGGATGCAAAATAGTAATTTGCTTTGCACATTTTTGTTTGCTTTTACAAATTAAAAAAAACCAGTCTTACTATGTACAAATATAACACAGGTTTTCGTATCTGTTGTGCTGCCAAATGTAACAATAAATAAAAAGCTGGCAATAAAAGAGCACAGATTAATCAATCAATGTGCATATCCATTTCCTACAATGTTTACTATTGTCACATTGGTCTATCCTATTTCAACATTCCTGAGATTGATCCTTTCTTTCCCCTCCACTGATCTTGAACAAGTTGCCTTAGCAATGTCAACCTAATGCAAGTTTTCTAGTCAGTCTGTAGGATTATGGATTCAAAATATTACCAAAATAAATACATTCAAATAATACAAACAATTAAAAAAGACAGGTACAGCTTTTCTAATACTTAGAATATACTAGTGAGAACTGAATAAATAAACTCTAATGGGATCAAATGAAACATCAAAGAGGAAAGCAGGCAAGATATTTGGCATGAAGGGAGCAGTAGCAACATGTGTAATGAAGCAGAGAAGACAAAGGATGAGAAGCACAAAGAAAGCTGGAAATACAGGAAGAAATATGGATGTATCTGTTGGGTCATGAAAAACCCTGACGAGGAAAGGAACATTAAAAAAAACCTATGTCAATGTGAAAGAAACACCAGAGCAGAAAATAGAAGCTACAAGAAGATCAGAACAACTCATCATAAGGTGATAAGAGGTGGTCTCCTGAAGGACAATGATGGGACCATAATTACTTCAGCAAAGAAAAGAAAAGATTTATCAGTGTCTCTACAAGAAAGGATCTGAAATTGCATGACTAGAATTATAATCATCCATGCAGTCAAAACCAGGGAACCATGGGGCAGATTAACATAAACCCTGTAGAGACTGAGTCAGCAGAAGATAAAGGAGGACAGAACATCTAGTGAAGAAAGTGTCTGACACAGGTGGACCCAGCTCATTTGGGAAATGTAGATGTCTCCTATGCCCTGCACCTTTCCCTCTCCCAAAAATTATGTAAATCCAGTACTATAACCCTAAATATGGCCCCAATTCCATAACTGTATCCGCACAGCAAACCCTGCTGAAATAATGGGGATTCACAAGGGGTCTGCCCACATGTATGCAGTTGCAGGATGAGGGTCTATATTTGTATGGGGGGCAACAAGGCTTTTCAGCTTAACTTCTGTACCAAGAAAGATATGGAGCAAATAATGAAGCAATCAATTTGCAAACATCTAAAAGAAAATAAGGTGATAAGTAACAGCATGGATTTGCCAAGAACAAATCATGTCAAACCAACCTGATAGCTTTCTTTGACAGGGGAACAAGCCTTGTGGATAGGGGGGAAGCAGTACACATGGTATAGTTTTACTTTAGTAAAGCTTTTGATACTGACTCACATGACCTTCTCATAAACAAACTAGGGAAATGCAACCTAGATGGAGCTACTATAAGGTAGGTTGCAAACTGGTTGGAAAACTGTTCCCAGAGAGTAGGTATCAGTGGTTCACAGTCATGCTGGAAGGGCATAACAAGTGGGGTCCCGCAGGGATCAGTTCTCGGTCCAGTTCTGTTCAATATCAATGATTTAGATCAGTGTTTCCCAAACTTGGGATGCCGCTTGTTTAGGGAAAGCCCTTGGCAGGCCGGGCCGGTTTGTTTACCTGCCGCATACTCAGGTCTGGCCAATTGCGGCTCCTACTGGCTGCGGTTCGCTGCTCCAGGCCAAGCGGCATGGGTTGAGGGACTTACTGGCCACCGCTTCCAGCAGCTCTCATTGGCCTGGAACAGCGAACTGCAGCCAGTGGGAGCTATGATCAGCCAGATCTGCGGACATGGCAGGTAAACAAACCAGCCCGGCCCGCCAGGGGCTTTCCCTACACAAGCGGTGTCCCAAGTTTGGGAAACACTGATTTAGATAATGGCATAGAGAGTACACTTATAAAATTTGTGGATGATACCAAGCTGGGAGGGGCTGCAAGTGTTTTGAAGGGTAGGATTAAAATTCAAAATTATCTGGACAAACTGGAGAAATAGTTTGAAGTAAATAGGATGAAATTCAATAAGGATAAATTCAAAGTACTCCACTTAGGAAGGAACAATCATTTGGACACATACGAAATGGGAAATGACTGCCTAGGAAGGAGTACTGTGGAAAAGGATCTGGGGGTCATAGTGGACCACAAGCTAAATATGAGTCAACCGTGTAATGCTGTTGCAAAAGCAGTGAACATCATTCCGGGATGTATTAGCAGGAGAAGTATTTGTCATGTATTACATGAGAAGTAATTATTCTGCTCTTCTCCATGCTAATTATGCCTCAAGCAGAGTATTGTGTCCAGTTCTAGGTGCCACTTTTCAGGAAAGATGTGGACAAAGTGGAGAAAGTCCAGAGAAGAGCACCAAAAACGATTATAGGTCTAGAAAACATGACTTATGAGGGAAGAGTGAAATAATTGGGTTTGTTTAGTCTGGAAAAGAGAGGACTGAGAGGGGACATGGTAACAGTTTTGAGTACATAAAAGGTTGTTACAAGGAGGAGGGAGAAGAATTGTTCTTCTTAACCTCTAAGGATAGGACAAGAAGCAATAGACTTAAAATGCAGCAATGGAGGTTTAGGTTAACATTAGAAAAAACTTCCTGTCAGGGTGGTTAAGCACTGGAATAAATTGTCTAGGGAGGTTGTGAACTCTCCATCACTGGAGATTTTTAAGAACAGGTTAGACAAACACCTGTCAGGAATGGTCTAAATAATATTTAGTCCTGCCATTGAGTGCAGAGGACTGAACAAGATGACCTCTCAAGGTCCCTTCCAGTCCTATGATTCTATCGTGACAGTGGGTCAAATTTGACTTTAAATGTGAGATAGTGTGCAATGAAATTGGAAACAGAGGGATGGGGATGGGGTTGGAGGTTGAGGCATCACTGAGAAGGCAGTAAGCTCAGAAGAATTTTAAAAGGTGCCAAACCCTGATCAAAACCTTGTGGATACCAGGTATCCATAAAAAACCCAATATTAACAGGCTTTCTGGTACATCTGCAGGTCTCTGTGATATTCTTTTTTTAAAAAGGGAATGAAGTGAGGTTTGAGGTCTGTTTGGGGGGATTATTAGAGAGACATCTTTTTGTTCTCTCTGGTATGGTAAACCTCAAAGGTAACAGAGAATGAGAGAGACGGAGCAAAGTGAAGGCAAAAGGACAGTGGCCGAAAGGAAAGTTTATTGTAGCTGTCTGGAGAGACTGTGCTTTGATTGCCGCAACTGAAGGATATCAGGGCTTTTATTTTTTTGTTATCAGGCTCCATCTCTATGAATTGCAGATTATTGTTTGCCTGCCTTCAGCACGAAGCAAATAGCTCAATACAACAGGAAAACTGCATCACACTGTATTCTCTGTGCACCAAATTTTCATTTAATATATTATTCACATCACAGCTTGCTGCAGTGATTCCAAGAAGATCCTGAGAAGAACCTTGTCCTACACTCGTGAACAGGGAAAACAAAATATGATTTCCCATATAGACAGTCTAGAAAGTGGAAAGCCAAAGACCCTTGTCCTTCCTCCTATCCCCAAACACGCACACACACACACAGAGTGTGTTGTCCTAGTATAGTAAAATCCAGGAGGTGGTTGCAATTGAGAAGATAATTCACCCAATAATTACTTTAAAAAAATATCAAACACTGACCAGCATTTGGAAATCCAACTGCTGTCTATGGCATTCTCAACCATGGACTAATTACCACCTGTAATAAAATCTTTCTTTAAAGTATAATGATTCTTTAAGTACTAATTATTAGACAAGAGATGGATATATTTTCGTAAGACTCAGGACACGAACTAGAGCATGAGAACACTACGCTCCATTTGGATGATGAGTCATGCAATAAAAAGATTACTTTATCACTAAGCAATGTCCTGATGGGAATCTGTGCTCTGATGTCACTCGCTATTAGGTATCAACAATGATCATGCCATTATTGTTGGTGGGGCTAAATCTGCAATAATGGCTCTCCCTCCACCCCCCCATCAATTGTCTCAGTAAACGTTCTTTAAAGCAGTGGTTCTCAAACTAGGGCGGCTGCTTGTGTAGGGAAAGGCCCCAGTGGGCCGGGCCAGTTTGTTTACCTGCTGCGTCCACAGGTCCAGCCGTTTGTGGCTCCCACTGGCCGCGATTCGCTGCTCCAGGCCAATCAGAGCTGCTGAAAGTGGTGCGGGCTGAGGGACGTACTGGCTGCTGCTTCCAGCAGCTCCCATTGGCCTGGAGCAGCAAATCGCAGCCAGTGGAAGCCGTGATTGGCCGGACCTGCAAATGCGACAGGTAAACAAACAGGCTCAGATTTCCCTAAACAAGCGGCATCCCAAGTTTGGGAAACATTGATTTAAAATATTACTTATTTGTATTGTGGCGGTGCCTATAAGCCCCAGCTGAAATCTGGGCCCCATTTTGCAGGGCAACATTTATATACCTTGCAAGAACTGTTGCAAAGAGCTTTCAGTTTACAGGAACAAGACAGCAAAGATGATGTCGTGGGTGTCATGCACAATAAGATAATTATATCATTAATAATAAAAACTACATTCAATAAAAAAAATCCTTGAAAGTCAAGTGAAAAAACAAAAATAGGTATAAGCGAGGACAGTTGCAGCATGGGTGGGTAGTAACAACCATCAAAAAAATAACAATACCACAATCAAGGGCTCTATTGTGCTAAGATTTGTACCAAATGGCAAGCAAGGGTCCCTGCCCCACAAAGCTTACAATCTACATAGGCAAGAGAAAGAGAGAAAGGGTGGGAAAGGGAAGAAGTGGCACTGAGAGCTCATGGGCAGAGTTAGGAATATAACACAGGTACCCTGGCCCCCACTTCAGGGTTCTTTCTACTAGGTTCCACAGCTTCCCACAGGTTACCTAGTGAGGTGGTGGAATCTCCTTCCTTAGAGGTTTTTAAGGTCAGGCTTGACAAAGCCCTGGCTGGGATGATTTAGTACGGGATTGGTCCTGCTTTGAGCAGGGGGTTGGACTAGATGACGTCCTGAGGTCCCTTCAAATCCTGATATTCTATGATTCTATGATTCTGCCGAAGTTAAGTAAGGGATCTTAATTAAGCATGGGTGACAAGATGACTATCTTCCCTCTTGCTGTTGATTTGCAAGCAGTGAATACTGCAGGCCTTGGTTTGGCAAAGGCAGCACCCAGGAAGTCCTAGCTCCCACACACAGCACTAGGCATTAGAACCTGTTTTACTGAGAGAGGGGATGTTGGCCAGGACAACAGGGCTCGCTCATCTTGCTTTCTTCCTGAGGTTGGTTAACTGACACCTGGAGATATGGGCAGGAGCAACATCCATTTAATGTCTCACCTGAACAGCAGCAGCACCTCTAACAATGCAGCACCTCTACCCACCTAGTGTTGCAGTGCAACATCAGCACAGGGTGTAAACTAAAGTCAGGCACGGGGTATTTGAACACTCTGGCCTGGAAGTGAAAGCACAACCAAACAAGCTGATACTAAGCAAGAGCTGATACATAGCAGAGCTGACTAGCTTAATTCTCAGAAGTACGAGGTGGGAGGGATAAAATCCCCCTCAGCCTAGTTATTAGAAAATAGGCTCCTATCCAACATTTGAGACCTCTGATGTTGTATTTTAGCAAATTCATGTAACTTTCATTAAAAGGAAATATAAGGCCTCTAATGAGGCTGCTGATGAAAACGAATGACCAATTTTCCACCAAATAGAACACATCCCATCAGACATAAATTTTTTATCATCTCAGCAGTGACAGATTGCTTCCCTATATGGGACTTGGTGATATTAGAAATTAGGAACATGGCATTAAGGTTTCCAAACTGATTAACATAATTACCATTCATTTGATCTTGATTGCTTTAGCAGGGCCTCCAGATTAAGTCTGTCTGCCCTGCAATTTCTGCAGATTTTCTGCCGTGCTTGGAATTTCATGGACCCAATATTTCAGCCTAGTCTTCTTCTTTCTGCCACTTGCCTGGTCCCTTTGCTTGGAAGGGTAAAAGTTTCAGCAATTAGTGCTGAATTAACCCACTACAGGATCAGCTGTTCTCATTCAGAAAGTAAAGACATTGATACGCAAGTTCTATTTGATTAATTGGGTACATTTCTTACCTAGAGAGCATACATTTAACAGAGTGGATCTGCTGAGTCTTAGTACCATGACCCCACTCTCAGTCACTTGTAATGGCTCAGGAGTCACATAGATCTCATGGTCATTGTCATCATAAGGGATAAAATTCCAGGTTTTCTACTGTATTACTTGAGCTAAACAATAATTCCCATTGTACAATACAAGGGTTTATCTTCCATGTGGACCCGTCTTTAGAGGACAACATGATCATATGAGGCAAATGATAGTTAAGTACCCACTACATCATATACTTGCAATGGGCCCTCCTCAGGAGTATCCCAGAATCCTCTTGGCATTTAGGAAGGCTAACGAATAGTGACTGTATAGATAGAACTCATGTTACTGCTATGCAAATGAGAGAATATAATGCTAGTGCAGGAGTGACTCTGAGCATGCTCAATGTGAATGCTCTCTTTCCAGACGACTGAGCAGGCTGAAGCTGGGTTGGCTGCTTGTGTAGTTAATGAAAGTTCTGCACCTTCTCCCCTGACAAACCTAGCTATTTTCTGAGTGCTTATTAAGCATTACAATGACTGAGAAAAACTTGCTTTGCTGGAAAACCTGACTGAAAATGAGAGCACACAGCCCACACTTCAGATCTTCCCTGCAGTACTCCCCACAGCCCAAGGATTCCGAGAAGTTCCTTTGGAGGGTCCAATTCTCTGGCAGAACCACATGAATGTTAATATTGTCTGTAATCTTGGTTTATAATGGAAAATGTCTGCCACCATAAGAGGAAAGCCTGGCCAGCAATAGGGGAGTCTTGGCCAGAGCTGCAAAACAGAGTCTAGTGAGCAGCTGGAAGGGCCATTATTCTCTTATGAGCATAGGTTTTGTTGCACTGTTATTATCTGAAAATTTCCAGCCAGGGTCCATTTAATTAAACATTTACCTGAGATTCATTTAAATCACCTTCTCCAGGTGGCTCCAAAAAGAGGCCAGTTTGAAGAAAGAGCTGCAGAAAGGTAATACATCAAATACCCCCCACAACCTTTCTGCGAGTTCACAGCTTTCCATCATGCACACTTCTCTAGCATAAAAATGGAAGCAGAGCATGATTGATACTTATGTGCAGGACATCACACAAATATCATGAATAAGTATAGTTCCTTTTTCATTGCTGCACAAACAACACTTTCAACATAGTGCCTTGGTAATCACCAAGTGTTGTCTGCAGGGTTCCGTCCCCCGGTAATTAAATACCTCTCTGTACTCAAATGCGTCCTGATGCAAGAGATATACAAACATTTTGAATAAGTTATGTGTTGGAGTTCCCAGCTGTAATGGGAAGCTGATGCTTCTACAGCTGCTCAGAGACCTGATGCTGCCCAAGACTAGTTTTTTATTTCTTGCTAGCTTTTGGACCCATGTTTTAGATGAAGTCGTGTCAGACAATTATGATACTTGGAACTCAAGGTGAGGGTTGGAGAAATGCCCTGGTAGGGTCTCATCAGGAGGCCTAATGAGAAAAAGAAAGTTGTCAGTGGCAATGCTGGGTAAAGCAGCTTCCAAACAGAGGACATGGGGAGGTTGTTTCAGGTCCTTGAAAAGCTGATCTTAATCACTCTCAATCGAAGGAATCAGCAAGGCCATCAGGTGGCATTTTAATTACATTTTCTTTACATAACCATCATAATGAATAGTTTCATAAGCTAATTAATTTATCACTGGAGCAGTCAGCTTATTGAACCTACTTTAGATTAAGTTCGGATTCATGTGACCGATTCTATTAATATCTGATTATTTTAGCTCTCACTAAGCTCCAGGAGCTGAGACCTTGAAGATCTGAAGCACGATGGTAAGCAAATATTTGAATGATGGTCATAATAATCTCTGAGCCTCCACATTAACCTATTTGATACTAGCCCTTCATCATTTACCAGTGAATTCAGCAGCAAGTTAGGCATGTGCAGATACCTCGTACATTCAGCAACATAGCAGGGGTATTTTACCTAGGATTCTCAAGCAGAAGTGAAGTGGCTACTGTCTACAGTGTGGCCAAGACAAAATTTAGCCTTTAGTGTTACAGCTGGAGAAGCTTGCAGTGCCAATGTCCATGCTGCCAATGTCACCGTTCTTCATTATTGTTATACATTTATTTTCAGATATTGTTATTAGCCTTTCACATTCCTTCCAAATTCATGTATTTGTGGAATTTTGAGGCTCTCACAGCTCTCATTCTCCTGGAGACAAGTAATAAAGTGCTCATTCGTTTCCAGGTGGAAACAACCATTATTGCCTACATGGTAGCTAGATATATCTGCAACACGTCCATTTGAAGCAAATCCTTGCAAGATTATTTTCCCTTATCAGCTTTTCCTTCTACTATGGAAATCATATAGCCTATCAAAGCCACCTCTGTGATCTCCCTTAACAAAGCATTTGAAGGCGATATCAAAAGTGCCTGCTGCTGGTGTTACATGTATTACAGTAAGCCCTTGATAGCAGATGTTAATGTGTTTTATGATTGGGAATGCTGTCTCAAGATAAAAACAGGCAGTCTGCAGGAATTGGCAAAACCTCACACATGTATAGTCACTGACGGGTGTGCAATGAGAATAGGCGATGCCCTTGTGGGCAAACTTATCATAACTTTCTCCTCTAATTAGTTTACATGGGGGCTTTACAAAGAGTAAGCATAGCTGGGCAAGAGCAAACAGTAACTGATTGCATGGGGACGCACTTGCTTAGAGTAGGCTTAGCCATTATAATAAGGTAAATACTGTGTATCAGTGCACATGCACTTGGTTGGAAGATTTATAATTCTATTGTCTTAGTGTGGTTAGACAACTTCACGGAAAACTTTTAGCAGCCCCCCGATATCTTAGTAACCAAGGGTGGGGGGATAAAGCATATGGTTGGTGGAGGCTTCCTATTGCACTAAAACTGTAGTCTGTGTGGTGTTTCCCACTTATTCACAGAATCACAGGGCTAGAAGGGACCTTGAGATGTCATCTAGCCCAGTCCTCTGTGCTCAAGGCAGAACTAAGTATTATCTATTATCCGACAGGTTTTTGTCTAACCTGCTCTTAAAAATCTCCAATGATGGAGAGTCCACAACCTCCCTAGGCAATTTATTCCAGAGTTTAACCACCATGACAGTTAGGAAGTTTTTCCTAATCTCCAATCTAAACCGCCCTTGCTGCAGTTTAAGACCGTTGCTTCTTGTTCTATCCTCAGGGGTTAAGGAGAACAATTTTTTTTTCTCCTCCTTGTAACATTTTATGTACTTAAAAACTGTTATCAGGTCTCCTCCCAGTCTTCTCTTCAAACCCATTTTTTTCATTCTTCCCTCATAGGTCTTATTTCCTAGACATTTAATCATTGTTGTTTCTCTTCTCTGGACTGTCTCCAATTTGTCCACATCTTTCTGAAATGTGTCGCCTAGAACTGTACACAATACTCCAGTTGAGGCCTAATCAGCATGGAGTAGAATGGAAGAATCATTTCTTGTGTCTTGCTTAGAGCACTCTTGCTAATACAGTCCAGAATGATGTTTGGTTTTTTGCTTTTTGTTTTTTTGCAACAGTGTCAAACTGTTAACTCCTATTTTGCTTGTGATCCACTATGATCCCCAGATCCTTGTAGGTACCTTCAAAGTGATTACTTAATTATTTATACCTTTCTGGGTACTGAAGTTAAGCTGATTGCGCTATAATTCCCTGGATTGTCCTTATTCCCTTTTTTATAGATTGGCACTATATTCATCCTTTTCCAGTCCTCTGGAATCTCACCCATCTTCCATGACTTTTCAGTGATAATTGCTAATGGCTCAGCTATCTCTCCAATCAGCTCCTTGAGTATTCTAGGATGTATTTCATCAGGCTTTGGTGACTTGAAAACATCTAACTTGTCTAAGTAATATTTAATTTGTTCTTTCCCTATTTTAGCCTCTGATCCTACCTCATTTTCACTGGCATTCATTAAGTTAGATGTCTAATTGCTATGAAACTTTTTGGAGAAAACTGAAACAAAAAAGTCATTTAGCATGTCTGCCATTTCCACATTTTCTGCTATTGTCTCCCTAACCCCTGTTAAGTAACAGGCCAACTGTGTCTTTGGTCGTCCTCCTGCTTCTAGTGTATTAGTAGAATGTTTTCTTATTGCCCTTTATGTCTGCAGTTAGTTTAATCTGGTTTTGTACCTTGGACTTTCTAATTTTGTCCCTACTTACTTGTATTATTTGTTTATAATCATCCTTTGTAATTTGACCTAGTTTCCACTTTTTGTGTAGGACTCTTCTTGGAGTTTCAGATCAATGAAGATCTCCTGGTAAGCCAGTGTGGTCTCTTGCCATACTTTGTATCATTCCTATGCAGTTGGATAGTTTGCTTTTTTGCCCTTAGTAATGTCTCTTTGAAAAACTGCCAACTCTCATGAACCGTTTTCCCCTTAGACTTGTTTCCAAAGGGATCTTACCTAACAACTCCTTGAGTCTGCTAAAGTCTGCCTTTTTGAAATTCATTTTCTTTATTGTGCTGTTTCCGCTCCTACATTCCTGAGAATCATGAACTTTATTATTTCATGATCCCGTTCACCCAAACTGCCTTCCAATTTCAATTTCTCAACCAGTTCTCCCCTATTTGTTAAAATCAAATCTGGAACAGCCTCTCCTCTACTAGCTTTCTTGACCTTCTGAAATAACAAAATGTCCCTTATATATTCCAATAACTTGTTGGATAATCTGCGCCATGCTGTATTATTTTCTCAACAGATGTCTGAGTAGTTGAAGTCCCGAATCACCACCAAGTCCTGTACTTTAGATGCTTTTGTTAGCTGTATATAAAAAGCTTCATCCACCTCCTCTTCCTGGTTAGGGGTCTGTAGTGACCCCTACCATGACATCACCTTCATTTTTACCCCTTTTCTCCTTGCCCAGAGCCTTTAAAAAGTCTGTCTCCTATTTCCATCTCAACCTCAGTCCAAGTGTTTACATTTTTAATATATAAGGCAACACCTCCTCCCTTTTTCCCTGCCTGTCCTTCCTGAGCAAGCTGTACCTTAATGGTCTGCCTCTTCCTCCAACAATGTGTTTCCTGAAGAAAACTCATATCGCTCATAGCAGGAAGTGCTGTACAAAAGTAGATGCAGTATCCTACCTAGGATGATGATGATAAAGTGGCATGGGGGAAAGGAACTAGAACTGAGATTAGTTTAGTACCTCTGCAAATAGCAAGATGTTGTTCTAGGGGATAGCAGTGAAGTACCTTCCCCCTGCCGTCGTGCCTGGAGAATGAACTGTAAGTTTGATGGGGGCTTACAATATATCAAACTGATTTGATCATATTCCTCCAAGAAAGCTCCCTGGAGGGAAGAAATAAAAGGAAAGCAGGTTCTTCTGCAGATGAGGTTCCCAGTTCAGGAAGGGTCTGAGGACCACATTATTACTGATGGATTTCAGTAGGGCCAAGAACCTTCTGCAACTCAGTGCAGTAACTAGTGGGCAGATGAGCAGAGCAGAATGGTATCCAGTGGAAACAAATGCACAGGCTCATGTATAGTGCTCACTTGCTTGCTGTATTGAGACTAGACTACATGCTTCCTCTGATGTGGCAAGAAGGGAATGAAACCTAAATTCTACATGTTTTTGTATAATTCATTTTTTTAAATATACACCCTGTTTTTAAGCATGTGACAGACAATGAGAGATGCCCAGACTCCGAGTCTCAATCTACTTTGCAAAAAGCTTTTTCCTTAACTCTCAAAGATACTTCAGAGAGTCCAGTAACCTGACTCACTCTGAATTCAGTAGCTTGAGTTAATATTCTGTGCCTATAAGTAGTGTGATGGGGCAAGGCCAGATGGCTACAGTAAAGTACTGAGAAGCAGGTATATTAGCCCCAGGCTAAACAAATCCCTAGGACCCTGGTAACCAAATGGCAGTTGCTCCAGGTTAATCAAGGCACCTGGGGCCAATTAAGATCTTTCTAGAAGGCAGTAAAGATAGTTACTTTCATTAGAACACCTGCAGCCAATCAAGGCAGGCTAATCAGGTCACCTGGGTTTAAAAAGGAGCTCACTCCAGTCAGGTGAGGAGGAGCCAGAGGAGAAGGAGTGTGTGTAAGGAGCTGGGAGCAAGAAGGCAAGGAGCTGACAGTGAGAGAGTGTACTGCTGGAAGATTGAGGAGGACAAGTGTTATCAGACACCAGGAGGAAGGTCCTGTGGTGAGGATAAAGAAGGTGTTTGGAGGAGGCCATGGGGAAGTAGCCCAGGGAGTTGTAGCTGTCATGCAGCTGGTACAGGAGGCACTAAAAACAGCTGTGATCCACAGGGCCCTGAGCTGGAACCTGGAGTAGAGGAAGGGCCCGGGTTCCCCCCAAACCTCCCACTTCCTGATCAGACACAGGAGGAGCTGACCCAGACTGTGGGTTCCACAAGAGGGGAAGATCACTGAGGTGAACAAATCTGCCAACAAGCGCAGGACCCACTAAGGTAGAGGAGGAACTTTGTCACAGTAGCTTCCAACTTCTCTATTCTCAACCCCCCCCCCCCCCCCAGTTTCTGACAGAATCACTCCAGACAGAGTGGGCCTGATTCTTCACTGCCTTGTATCTAATATCTCCATGCAGGACTCACTCCAGCTTCCACTGAAGCAAATGGTTGTCTTTCTCTTCACTTCAGTGAGAGCGGAATTGGACCTGTGCACTAAGACAAAGTGGGTATAAAATGCTACCATCCTGAGCTGGGCATATGTGACAACGCAAAAGGCACTGGACAACACTGTAAATGAATCCACTGGGTGAATCCCGACCTTCCCCCTCAGCAGTGTATAGCAAGTCTAAAAGCTTGAAAAAGGCTGTTTCTTTCCACAATCAAATATCTCTTGGGTAAATGAAAGCTCCTACCTCTGAAATACCCACTAGCCTCTGCTGCAGTTGTAGGGCAATTTTAGCTTCCACTCCACAGCAAAACACATGTTAGACAATGAGAATTGTGTCAAATGTCCTGGTAGAGTAGTATTGGAGGAGTTGGATTTTATTTTATGGACAGTACATAGTTGCTTTTCTTGATGGGCAGATAAGTCCTTGAGAAAGATGGGAGGACTCTTCCTCTTAGGGGCCTACAGCTTTTGGGCCAGAAAGGTAGCTTTATTTCTGACAAACAGACAAACCCTTCCTGCTGTCAGAAAAAAGTCCCCATTGACTCCAATAAGACATTTTGCCTGAGTGAGGACAGCTGGATTTGGCCTCAGAAATGTCTTAAACATTCTAGAGATGATTAACTACCTGACAACTTCATAATAGCAGCAGCGCACTGATCAATAACAACTATTCTTAGATGTTTTAACTATTAGAGAACCTCAGAGGAGCTTACATTTGCTATTAGCATTCTTTAGAAATCACATATTTTAGATTACTACTGCATTCCTGCACACTGCACTTTTAAAATGAGCGCAAGCCTTATTACCAAGAAAATGGCTGCTTATACAACTCCCCACCCACACCCCCACAATTTTAATTGTATTTTAAGTGCTATGGTAGTAAACCAGAGTCTATCTGTAAGATACTACGATATTAATTGCACATTATATATACACATTTCCCAGTAAATTAGTCTCTGGTGTACACTAAAAACCATTTTTATTATTGTAAGTTAGGGAGCTAAGCACCATGGGAAACAGTATGCAAATTAGCAACATAAATGTGCCAGTTAATAGCTGCCAGACTGAACTCATGAGGGTGATATAGAAACTACACTGATATGTTTAGATGTTTTTTAAAGGCTAATTAAGTCAACCTCAATGTCCCAACCAGAGAGAGTATTACCCTCTTGGATAAGCATGAGTAATTAAGTTAGCATGACTTCCAAAAAAATTGTGGTATAAGCTAATAGAAAGCGTCCTGCTCAACCTTCAGAACCTATGGAACATGTGTGAAAAGTATTTCTACTGGAAATCTTCAAATTAAGAGAGTGGCATGAGAGGAAGCATTGACCAGATCCAGACAGGGCTTAAAGCAAAATGAAGCTTGTGACTATGTGATTTTCAAAGTAGGGAAACACTACTGGTGACCCCAAAGTGCCTTCTCCCAGCTGGTTGGTGTGAGGATGAATGCAGAAAGGGAAAGAGAGTCTAGAGCCTGATGGAAATTATACTGAAAACAGACACTGAGGATCAGCTGAGTCTTAACATAGGGTGCCTGGGTTTCAACCATAGCACCCTCCCTCCGTTCCCCATTGGACAGCAAGCTAGCTGGAGAGGTGGCTGAGAAGACCTCCCTCTGTGTAAATCCCAAACAAATAGTTCAGCAAGTTAGGACTGTGCAAAAGGTTGAAATTTTGCAAGATACAAATGAGAGTTATGATCCTATTCAAGTCAGCTCTGCCCTCTTTGAGGTAGCTATTGCCATTGTCAGCATCAGCTTTGAACAATCCTCGTGCTTCCTGATGGACTGATTAGCATGTGGGAACTGGATGGGAGAAAAGCCTATTCAGTCACAGAAACATCAAATGACTTGTCCAAGGTCTCACTGCAAGTTTTGTGACAGAACTGAGGAGAAAACCTAGAACGCCTACCTCACAATCCTGTGCTTTTGTCACAGATCAGTCTTCCTCACCATCCTACAGTAAGTACTGCGCAAATTTCCCTCTCATGCTACTGCTAATTTACTTCAAGCCTGGCCTCCATCTCTCCTCTGCTCTTCCACCCCTGGTTCATCAATGTAGGTCCACAAGTTATTTATTATCAGAGGGGTAGCCGTGTTAGTCTGGATCTGTAAAAGCAGCAAAGAATCCTGTGGCACCTTATAGACTAACAGACGTTTTGGAGCATGAGCTTTCGTGGGTGAATACCCACTTTTATTGTTTTTATTATGGTAACAAAGCAAGCAAGATCAGGGCTCCACTGCAGTAGACACAGCACTTGCACAAAGCAAGTGATGCTTCCTCTACTGAAGAGCTTAAGTGATTTACTCAAGAGTCACATAGGGAGTCTGGGTGAGGCCAGGAACTGACTTCCAGTCTCCTGAGTCCCAGGCCTTAATCTCTAAACCATCCTTACTCTGAAACACTCTGTCACATTACACCCCATATTCTTCATAGAAATATGGTTATTATATGAATATGGCGTAATTCATGTGTTTATCCAATTTGTATGCATGTATCATTTTTGTTTCAGAAGCCAGGAATATTGATCATGTAACTGTATTTCAAATGTGTTATTTTGGGTGACACCCAGTACTAGCCCTTCAGGTACAACAATGAAAAAATCAGACAGGGCTGATGGCCCATCAGCAAAGACAATGGACTGTAAAAGAGCTTAGTTTTCCTGTGGATGCTCTGAATAGTCTGCAAGTAATGGCTGCTATGACCCTGCAGAGGCATGTGACTGAGTCACCTGGCACTGGACCCCACCTTGGAATGCCAGTGTTTTTCCACTGGAAGACAAAGCGTTCCCGCCATACACAAAAGCTATATAAGGCAGGGGAGTGACATCATCGTGGTTCTCCTCTGCCTCCCCACCCAAAGAGACACTGGGAATCACCTGGAAACAAGAACTGAACTTGGGGGAGAAGAGCTGAGCCCAGGCTGGGAGGGTGTCTAGCCTGTGAGTAATAATACTTGAAGTTTCAAGCTGCCGGCCAGTGCAGCTGGCTTTCAAGAAACTGCAGTCTGCCTGAAACAACATTTAGGGTGAGAAATTACTATTTGTAGCCAATTTCTTTAGTGTATTAAGTTTAGTCTGCGTGTTTTGTTTTATTTGCTCAGTAATTTGCTTTATTCTGTTTGCTAGCTCTTATAATCACTTAAAATCTGCTTTTTATAGTGAATAAATTTGTTTTATTTATTATTTAACCCAGTTTGTGCAATTTCTAACTGGAGTGTGTGTGGGGGGTGCATATATCGCTTTACATTGAGGGAAAAAATGAATTTTTATGAGCTTGTGCTGTGCAGATTTTTCTATACAGTCACGACAATGTACCTTGGGTCTGCACTCCAAGGGAGATGGGTCCCTGAGTGCTAGGGTCTTGAGTCTTCCCAGAGCTGATTTCAGTGTCTGTGTTTTTCTGCAGCTGGGTTTGTCCCTGCCTGTGTTTATGCTAGAACAGTGGTTCTCAAACTAGGGCCGCCACTTGTTCAGGGAAAGCCCCTAGCGGGCCGGGCCGCTTTGTTTACCTGCTGTGTCTGCAGGTTCAGCAGATCACAGCTCCCAGTGGCCACAGTTCGCTGCTCCAGGCCAATTGGGTCTGTGGGAAGTGACGGCCATTACGTCCCTCAGCCAACATCACTTCCTGCAGCTCCCATTGGCCTGGAACAGCAAACCGCAGCCACTGGGAGCTGCGATCAGCCAAACCTGCAAACCCGGCAGGTAACCAAACCGGCCCAGCCCACCAGGAGCTTTCCCTGCACAAGCGGTGGCCCCAGTTTGAGAACCGATGTGCTAGAAGAGGTTTAAGAGCCTGGTTCAACAAGACAGGGTAAAGGGGGCCCAGACTGGCAGAACAGGCAGGTTCAGTGATATCCCCGTACAGCAGGTGGCACTTTAAAGTGGGAGTGAGGCGACCCATCACACACTCCCTTCTGTTTTAGCCCTGAGTCTCTTGAACTACAGTTGCCAGATGCTCTGACCTGTGGGGCCAGTGGACCAACGAGCTCTGAATATAATTTTTAAAGTGACAGCGTCTTTTTCCACATACCTTTATTTCCTTCTTTGTGCTCAACCCTGCTGCTGACACAGATGAACAGCTCTTGTGGGGGATAGTGCACTGCACTGTTGAGAGATCCTGGGTCAGGCCACCTAAAGGTACAGATAAACACCTAGTAGTATATTCAAAAATGCCTACATGCCTAAATCCCATTGACTTCAATGCAAGTTAGGCACTTTTGAAAATCCCACTAGGAGCCTATCTGCACCTTCAGGCACCTAAATACCTTTAAAACTCTGGGCCCTTGTTCTGAAAGCCTTGGCATCAAGACAAGGTTCCTTCTCCCTAACTGTGGTGGGCACAAGGCCATCCGGGGGGGCGGGCGAAGTGGGGCAATTTGCCCCAGGCCCTGCAGGGGCTCCCACAACAGTTTTTCAGGGCCCCTGGAGCGGGGTCCTTCACTTGCTCCTGGGGCCCTGGAAAACTCTCGCAGGGCCCAGGCCCCTGGAGCGTCTTCTGCTCCCGGTCTTCACCGGCGGGGGGTCCTTCCACTCCAGGACCCACCGCCAAAGTGCCCCAAAGACCCGCGGCAGGAGCCCCCCGCCGCCAAATTACCACCGAAGACCCAGCTGCACTTTGGCGGCAGGTCCCGCTTCGGCAGTAATTCGGCAGCAGGGGGTCCCCGCCGAGGGTCTTCGAGGCACTTCGGCAGCAGGTCCCGGAACGGAAGGACCCCTCACCGCCGAATTACCACTGAAGCGGGGGCCCCCTGCCGCCGAAGACCCCAGGCCCCCGAATCCTCTGGGTGGGCATGTTAAAGTAGAAGTTAGAGTTCCCAAAACACTCCTGGTAACACATTCGCTTAGATCTCTAGAAAAGCACCAGGTTCTACTTCTCCAAGCCTGTGTGTGAACTGCTGATGAGAACAACTCCATTAGCCACTCTGGCAGTATGTGAAGTGATCACCATTAAATGCTTTGGGCCCTTACTGGAAGTATGACATTTACTATTTACATGAGCAAATTCTATTATTTTTAGGCCCTAAGACCATATCATTTGGGCATATTACCCTGCTTCAGTGTTGGAATTCAGCTAGCAAAATCAAGGAGTGGGAAATTCAAACACACAGCCGCTTACTGCCAAATATATCAGGGCTTGTCTCGCACTCGCATATAGCCCTTGTCTAATTCCAACTCCGTGCCCAGGTGTCATAGCAAAGATTGTAAAGCGATTAACAAAAAGATCCATTGCAGACCCTGCTGGGGAAAAATCATGTTTAGAATATAATCCATTTGCACGTTATCCAAACCCAGACATGATTGCTTGTGGTTTTGTATGCTGAAGCAGGCTATAAAGGTCTATTTGGGGGCAAATCTAGTATATAAAGAGGGACTCAAAAGAAAAAAGAGACTCAATGATATTCCCTTCTTATCTAGTACCTTTATCCACAACAAACAAATGAGTCAATTTCAGAGGAAAGAAACTCGATCAGCAAAGCCAAAGCCAACAAGCATGGCCTGAATATTTTAGTGGTTCAGTGATCTTATCAATCGGGTGCTGGCTGTCCAGTTCTGTGAAAAGCTCATAATTGTTTTTATCCTCCTGAAAACAAGCCTGTTAGCAGCAGAATTAATTGATTTGTGAACAATGTTTACACTTTTTCTTGTCATCAGTCAGACAACCAATTAATGACATTAAAGATTAATTAACGTGGAAGCTTGTGCACCACCTGCCAAAGAAATGATTAAACTTGGTATTACGCATCCTTTCCCCAGTCGGGCAAAGACAAGGTAATTAAAGACTTTTTGCAAAAGCATCTGTGTGGAGTATCTAGATTGCTGCAAATTATGCAAAACAGTTGCAAAAAGCAACAGGAATGAGAGGACTTGGGATGCTGGTTGTTTCAGACACCTTTTGTTAGCTTCTCATTGCAGTGAAGGGTGCAGATTATTAGGAGTCTTCGTGAAACATGCCCTGAAACAGACTCTAACAGTGGCCAGAGGGATGTGTGTGTGTGTTTCAGAGAGAGAGAAAGTATGTATTATATATATATTAAACACACACTCACCACTATCTGATAGTTTTCAGATTCTTTTTTATGCAAGAGATTAATATGTAATCTATACATAATGTATAAACATCATATGTGTGCTATATAGAGAATAGAAACGGAAAAATTCAATACCATATCAATATCTACACACACCCACACACAAACGATATATGTATACGCATTTCCACACAAAATCTATATCTACACTTGCAGTTTTGTCTGTGTATTATGTATATATGCACACACACAAACTTCATATATACAAACACATACATATTTATATACATATATACACACACACACACCCCTCTAATGTGCATAAACACACATGCACACATACAGATATTTAACAGTATTTAAATTTTCCCATTTCTATGAAGCTGCAGAAGAAGCTTCTCTTCTCCCCCTGGGGAATGGCACTGTTAATTATATTTCCTTGCCCTGACGTTCCCTGAATATCAAACCATCCTCTTTCTTCAGATTCCTATGGAGAGCTCTGCAGTTATAGCCAATGTCAAGGAAAACTGACTGAAATTTCTTCCTTTTAAAGTGAGGTCTGGAGGAAGAAATCACCCAAAAAATTGCCAGCAAGGCAGACAGTTCATGTGGGAGATGTTGTCTTTGTTTACGTACACATTTGGATCAGGTCTCTCCGTACATTGGGCTTAAGGCAGAGATGTGCTCTGTACTTCCTTAAAGTTGCAGGATACAGAATTTTGAATCTTTGTTCCTACTTCCCTTCCCCACTCCTGTTAACCATGGCTTCAGTCCAGCCCACACCCACACAGAGCTGTTTTCAGGTGTATCCAGACCCGTGTTTAAAATTATTTTGAAATGTTTACAAATACAACATTGAGCAGCTCCTGGCTTCTGTCATTGCTACTGCAGTTGTCTGGCTGAGCAGAGGTGAGAGGGCACAGATTGGGTTGTGTAAGAGAATAGGAAATGAGGAGGAGTGTCTTGCAGGAGGTCTGAAAGAGAAATGGAGCAGTGGAGCCGAAGGAATATGGCCTGGGGATGCTCCCTAATCTTTTAAATTAAAAGATGTGCTGCAGTTCAGCCGCAAGCCATTGGACTTGAAGCAGAAATCACCAGTTAACAGATCAGCTCTGTCCCGGCTCCAACATGGCATCATAGTGCCTGTAAGGCAGAACCTAACCATCCATGCCTCAGCTTTCTCACCTGTAAAACAGGCACATTTCCCAACCTTTCAACCCTGCTTTGAATTACTCAGGTGTAAGGTCCTGTTTACATACATGTGGTGTTATTAATTATCATGAGCTTCCCAGGTCATTTTTGCAGGGCAAAGAAGTTCAGATAAGAATCTCAGGCTGCTGAATTTTTGAGCATGAGGGTCACAAAAGGCCAACAGGAACTTTTATTATTTTCTCTCTTTCCTCTGGAAAGAATGAATCAGAGCACAGCTTCTAATTTAAGTTTATTAAAATGCCCCGTTATCAGTTTCAGCATGGATAATTTAATCAGAGAAGTTAAATATTTATGAGGCTGCATTTTACTGTAGATGAAAGATAAAAATTTTCTTTAAGTGCTATTAAGAAGAAGAATTATGATGATTTAAAAAAGTCATTGGTGAATGACACTTGATATTATTACTTCTAGCTACTAGAATTACTGAGCGATCAGAAGGGACTGCAAACAAGAGACAGGCAGCTGGAAGTGAAATACTTGCTAGCCACAGGTCTTGCAACCAGACCCAAGGATAAGTGGATCATCCAACCTGCCTATTACCCAAACTTATAGAATGCATGTTCATAATGCTAAGCCAGAATGTCACAGGAAGAATCAGTTTAACCATTTTTTAAACACGGCAGAAAAACAAATGCAGAGGAATGCACAGTGAGAAAAACAGCCATTGGACGTTCAGAAGGAAGCAGAGATTTGAAGGTCAAGTCCAAATGCAGTTGCAAGCCCTGTGTGTAACCTGTGAAACAGCATCCAGCAGACAAGAAACCAGTTATACAGGTAGAAAGGAAGGATGCAAGGAGCTTTAAGCAAGGAATCAAGTAAATTTTCACTCTGCATCTGCGTGAAGATATATTTAGCACAGGATTTTCTATTAGAAGTGAAGCTTCTAAGCATCTCAAGGTGAACAGCTAGCTAGCTTTACTAGCAGAGAGCCCAGTTAAGCAAGGTGCTTACTTAAGTACCCTGCCTAACTTTAAGAACATAGGGAATACTAAATCCTAATTCTAAAATTAGGGATTTGCTGAAATGCCTTGTTGAATTGGGGTCAGATCTTCTAAGATGAATATTTATTTGTAATGGACAACATAGCTGAGGGAAAAACAAACAACTCCCCCTTTTCTACCTCTCTGGATTTGAATTTTTCCTTTTCATTGTCTCCATCCAAATAGGGCTCTAAGAAACTAAAGGCAAATATCCACGCACATAGCAGTAAGTAAAACTGACATCAAAATGTAGAAGTAAATACATTGCAAAAGTTCAGTTTGCTGTGGCTATGATAACTTGGCCATGTTGCATATATAGGATTTTGTATGTTTAAATCTGAATGCATTAGCATTTTGTTATGAATATAGACTATAAAATATAACAGATGGGCAGCAAAGATGAATGATCATTGAACAACCTTCTTTTGGGGTCTTTCCTGAGTTTTCAGTTCTTGAGCTCACAACATTAATGTTGCGCTGATGCTATTTTTTGCCATGTAGCTTTTTAACAGCCTGTGTGTACTTATATATATTGTTAGAAGTGAAATATGGAAGGAAGGGAGATCTAATTTTGCCACCACAGGTACCTCACCACTAATATTAATTAGTGCCACTTCAGGTTAGGAAAAAAATAAACAACCCAAAATCAAGAGAGATGGTTGAAAAATGAGGGTTTCCATGAAATATTTTGTCATAGATTAAAAAAAAATGTCTAAATGATCTATGGAGAAAAATTGATATTTCTGCAGAAATTTGAATGTTGAAAAGTTTCCGCCAAAAAGCTGAAATTTTTCAGTTTTCAGGCTTTGGAAAAAAAATCAAACTCTTCTGTGGGCAACTAGCATTTTTCCAAAAAAAAAAAAAATCTGTTTAGTCAAAAATGCAGTTGTCCATTGAGAAATAGTTTTGATTGAAATTTTTCAACCATCCCTATACCCAATCTCAGTGATACTTGTGTGTGTCCTTTGTAGATTGCATCAGGTCTGGTGTGAATGTTAGGGCAGGTTGAGTCTTCAGGAACTTCTAATTGTGCAAGAAAAGTTTGTCTTTTGTGTGTGTAAGATTAGACTGATCAGATGAGGAATCATCCACCTGTGAGGAGAAACATGCTCATTTTTAGAGACTAAAAGCTTTGCGTCATTTTCCAATCAATCATTTTAGCTAAGAAGTGTCTTGTGCAAAGCTGCTGCCTTGGGAAGACCATTCAATCTGTTACGGCTTTTCTTTTCATCCTGTCTACCCACTCCTTCATCAAGGCTTCTCCTGCAATCATGCACCATCTACAGAAGGCTGATACCACTTCAGCCCTCCTTTCCCTATGGACATGTTCCATTTTACCCTTCCCATCAAGAGATCAGAATCATGGCAGCTATAATTTTAAAGGTTAACTTGAACTTTAAGCAAACCATTTAAGAGGCAGTGTTGACATATCAAAGCAATTCTTCTACTGAATCTGGTTACAATAAAAGAAGAACTGATCCAAACTTCTGCCAACAGATCATATTTGCAGCTGGTCAAACTAACGAGCTTCTCGGCTCTATGAGCCAAGATGTGAAAAAGTTATTTAATTAGGAGTTTGGTGAACAGAAGAATGAGTGAATCATTTGCAAATGGCTCCTGATTTCTGCAAGTATATAGTATTCACCAAAAAGCATTAATGAATTCTCAGGCTATGTTTTTTCGCAAATTGGCCTCTTGGGCAAGAGGCTATTCATATTCATGGCTTGATTGGCTACTTAATCACATGACATTGTTCCTGATTCCTGACTGGATGACTGTTTTTTTGAAAAGGTGAACAACTAATAACCAGTCATAAACTTCTGGACAAAGCAGTTATGCTAAATCCTTGAAACCTAGCATTTTGTTTGCTTTTTTTCCTATAAACTAATGGCTTAAATGGATTTTTCCAAAATCTTTTTTCTGGTCGGGGTGCTGGTTTAATGTTCTCTTAAGCACATTTGCCCTCAATAGTTGGTTTCTTGCTCGCAGGCAAATATTTACGTTCATCTACCTTGAAGTAACTGTGTTGGCCATCTGTTGGCACAGTTTCCTATACAATATACACAATCAGGTCATTTTGTTCCTCCTTATTTGCTCTGCCTCTGATTTTAGTTTCTTCTGCAAATTTGGATTTTGTGGGGAAAGGGGAGTCAAAAGGAATAAAGAGTAACTCAGCGCTGAGTTTCAAATTACCAGGAGTTGGGCCCACAACTCCTATTTGTAAATCTCCCCTTCGAGATCTGATTTTCAAAACCCTCATCCAAATTACATATATATGATCGCTGCCTCAGTTCATGTAAATCCGAGTTATGCTGATTTACACCATCTGAGAATCTGACCCATTGAGAACAAGTAAAATCTAAAAGTTGAGCCCTGTTATTCATCTTAACTCGTTTCCAAATTATAACATTGCCATGTCTGTCCTTCCTTTAGATCCTGCTGTTAGCTGGTTTTCTCTCCAGCTGCTTTTCCACTTCCCATTCTCATAGACTCATAGACTCATAGGTCAGAAGGGACCAATATGATCATCTAGTCTGACCTCCTGCACAAGGCAGGCCACAGAACTTTACCCATCCACTTTTATAACAACCCCTAACCCAGGACTGAGTTATTGAAATCCTCAAAATTGGTTTGAAGACCTCAAGCTTCAGAGAATCCACCAGCAAGCGACCCATGCCCCACGCTGCAGGGGAAGGCAAAAAACCTCCAGGGCCCCTGCCAATCCGCCCTGGAGGAAAATTCCTTCCCGACCCCAAATATGGCGATCAGCTAAACCCTGAGCATGTGGGCAAGACTCACCAGCCAGCACCCAAGAAGGAATTCTCTGCAGTAACTCAGTTCCCATCCCATCCAACATCTCCCCGCAGACCATTGAGCAGACTTATCTGGTGATAATCCAAGAACAATTGCCCAAATTAAACTATCCTATCATAACATCCCCTCCATATACTTATCAAGCTTAGTCTTAAAGCCAGAAAAGTCTTTTGCCCCCACTGCTTCCCTCGGAAGGCTGTTCCAGAACTTCACTCCCCTAATGGTTAGAAACCTTCGTCTAATTTCAAGTCTAAACTTCCTTACATCCAGTTTGTACCCATTCATCCTCGTGCCTACATTAGTACTAAACTTAAATAATTCCTCTCCCTCCCTAACGTTAACCCCCCTGATATATTTATACAGAGCAAGCATATCCCCCCGCAGCCTTCTTTTGGCCAGGCTAAACAAGCCAAGCTCTTTGAGTCTCCTTTCATAAGGCAGGTTTTCCATTCCTCAGATCATCCTAGTAGCCCGTCTCTGGACCTGTTCCAGTTTGAATTCATCCTTCTTGAACATGGGATACCAGAACTGCACACAATATTCCAGATGGGGTCTCACCAGCGCCTTATATAACGCTACTAACACCTCCTTATCCTTGCTGGAAATACCTCGCCTGATGCATCCTAAAATCGCATTTGCTTTTTTAACAGCCGTATCGCATTGGCGGCTCATAGTCATCCTGCTATCAACCAATACCCCAAGGTCCTTCTCCTCCTCTGTCGCTTCCAACTGATGCGTCCCCAATGTATATCTAAAATTCTTATTATTAATCCCTAAGTGCATGACCTTGCACTTTTCACTATTGTATTTCATCCTATTACTATTACTCCAGTTTACAAGGTGGTCCAGATCTTCCTGAATAGTATCCCTGTCCTTCTCCGTGTTAGCAATACCCCCCAGCTTTGTGTCATCCGCAAACTTTATTAGCACATTCCCGCTCTTTGTGCCAAGGTCAGTAATAAAAAGGTTAAATAAGATCGGTCCCAAAACCGATCCTTGCTTAAGCTATTACTCTCTGATGTGGAACTGAAGGCTGCATAGCTATAGGCAGCTCCCAAGCTTTTTAATTTTCCAAGTACACACCATCCACTCATCCTCTGCATTTCCCTCATCATGTTAGCAATATCTTCAAAGAACTCCAACAGGTTAGTTAAGCATGACTGCTCCAGCTTGAATCCACAGTAGCTACATCATCCTTAAATTGTGCTCTTCCACGTGTCGCCTGTGACTGATGTGAAACTTAATGATCACTGTTTTCCTCATTTGTCTTTTGGCCCTTTAAAAAGAAAGCAGAGTAAGATGTTTTCACTTTAACATTTGCCAGAATCGCTCTGATATCTAGTAGACCATTAAAAATACCCTCAGCTGAATTTCTTACTTCTGTCTAACAATAATACTTAGCGTTCACATAACCTTGTCATTGTTCTTTGCCAATGTTAGCCCCGTGGGCCAGTTAAGAATCATTATCTCCATTTTACAGATGGGGAAACAGATATGGAGAATCAAATCTGTTCCCTGCACAGCTGTACACGTGAAAGATGGGAGGGCCACAAGAAGCCTGCCTCCACATTCCATTCCCTGCATAGGACCTTAAGAACTAGGAATGGTCCCTCTCTGAGATGTTAGCCATTCCAAAGGGGAGGGGGAGTGGTGAGGAGGAGGAAGGGCCATGACCTCACACAAGAGTAAGGGATAAGAGATTAGCCTTTTATTTCCTGGGCCCAGTCAAGTAACATAGGACACAAGAGATTATGCCCAGGTCACACGACTGGGCTCAGAATTCGCTGACTGCAGGTACGGCACCTGTCAGTGGCTGACTTCAGAGGGGAGAAATGCTGCAATGCACTGAGGGATGGCTGTGCTCCTTTTCCATGCTTGGGAGCTCCAGAAGGTATGATACCTCTGAGACATGATGCATGGCCTGATTTTGGCTAAGGTGGCATCACCCCCCAATGAGGGGGCTGTAGATTAAAGCCCAAAGAGATCATAAAGAAGGTAAGTGACTTGCCTGAGCTTATGATCATGGCTGGGGCTCTTGATAGAGGCAACTGCTGATGGGGGCACAGAATCAGTGCAAACTCTGTGCAAGGTGGCACCCTGTCTGCTCAGACCCAATCCAAATGATGTTGCAGTCTCTTTGAACCGCTCCAGCCTCTGCAGCCAACCTCCCACCCTGTGTCAGACTGCGCTGACATGTCAGCACAAACCCACCCGAGAATCTGGCCCAGTGTTTTTTCTTTAGCACTGAACTAGTTACTTGCATGTGGGGTTTTTGCCCTTTAAGCTTCAATGTGCATGTGTGTCTCACAATTTTAGTTATAAATACGTTTAGCAATCAAATCGAGTCCCCCGCCAGCAGCGATCATTTGTGAAATATATTGCAATGAAACTGAACAGGAGGCCAGGGTGCAAGTAGGGAAGAGTTGTTTTGGTCCCTTTTGCTAACAGCCTCCCTCTTTCACCTGGAAGACTGCATGTCAGCTGGATAATTTATTAGGAAATATCACTGTAGTGCAATATGGTATGTGTCATCCTTTGGGAGCAAGAAATCAAATATTCACTTGTCACTGGGAGGGCTGATTTAATTGGTATGTATAATGATTCACCATTTTGCCTTAAAAATAGCTGTGCGTGGTGTATTGTTTCATATTCAGAATGGATGGGTTTTAATTCAGAGGGCTAGGAGCTATTGCTCTGGTGACACACAATAGTCCGTAAGCTCAAAACAAAACAAAATCCAAATGCTATCTATCGCTCAGAAAGATGAGGTAGCCCCTGAAGTGTGCAGGTCAATTGTAGGTCCTATGAGAATTGAAAAACAGCTGCAGTTGTTTGTCTACCGATTCCTCCAGCAGTAATAAACATTAATATCTAAATGTGTCACCTCCAGGTGGAAAATGCCAGTTTCTAAAAAATTTTCCTGGATCCATCTGCCTATGAAGTTAGGAACCAGGCCAATAGGGCAATGCCGTCAGTGCCTGAGATTTCAGTAAAACCAGGGAAAGACTGCTGCCCAACCCTTCCCTCCTGTATGTGACCATTTCCTTTACACCCGCAGTGAATTTGATCCTGTGCTTTAGTTAGTTAGTGATTTACAAATGGCTCCTGCCACCCCAGCACCTGGATGCCTTATTCAAAAATAAATACAATAGGTTCAGAATGGAGGTCTGTCAAGTACATATCCTGCTTCTAAAGTGACCTGGGAGATCAACCAATAGCTTGATCTAACAGAGGACTTATACTGCACCATGAAGCTTGCCAAAGTCAGTCTTTATTGGACTCTGTTGGACCTATTAGAAGAAAAAGGTCCTGAGAACCTCCTGCTCATGGTCCTTCAACTCCAAGAATCAACAGCAAGGTAGCCCTGCACATCATATCCACCTCCACGGGGCATGAGAAGAGAAGTGAGAAAGTGTTCTGGGACTTCTTCCTTTAGCAGACCCTTTGCTAATAATTAGTGATAGGCCTGAACTAAAATCCTCCATCTCCATTTGGGGTTTGGCTCCAAGTTCACAGCTTCAACCATATTGCCTGAAACCGGGCTCAGACTGAAGATGCAGAGGTCTGGAGAATCCAGGGTTCTGGGGTGGCATGGTAGACCTACGAAGTTTGAATCTGGGGCCAGGTGTGGAGGTTTGGCTTTTGTGTGTGCATGTCTGTTTCCTAATTATTACAGCCAATGATAATTTGACTGAATAATAGTAATGCCTCTTAGCCTTTGCTGTATCCTTTCTGTGGTAGAGCCTTTGGGTCTATGTACATTTCCTTTGTGTGTAGTTCACAGTTTCATGGTCCTGCAGGGAGTGAGCGTTCTAAGATCCCAGATCAGAAATCGATCCCAGAGCAGAAATTCCACTGTATTGCTGGTGCCTTATGTGCAAGTGCAGCACTCAGCAGCTTTGTATTCTTATTATTATTTATGTCACTTTTCAGAGCATATCCCCGCTTTTAATGAATAGTGACATCAAACACACATAAATTAGACTGTAAACTAAGGATCATAATTAAATTGAGTAGACTAAAAAAAATAAAGAATGTCAACTAAATCCCAATTTGCATACTATTATATACAGTCTTCAAGGTTTCAGCCGAACAATGGATACAACTGGGGGATTATAGGGAGGTTTAAATTTCGCAGGGATGACTTGATATTCTATCTGCACTGCAAGCAAGTCATGTTGCATCAGATCAAATCCTGATTTCATTCTATTACTGAGAAACCTATTGTTGCCTCCCTCTCCCCCTACTTCTCCATTATGGGGATGTAATTTATTGAAGTGCCCTTGAGAGTTTGCTGCACAGAATGGATGTAGCTTTATATAGTTTAAATTGTTCCTTGGTTGCAGAGCACTAGTGGTTAACAGAAAGATAATGAAAATATGGAAATTAAATTAGCTCGGTGCCAGAGCTGAAAGAAGAGTTTCTCCAACTTGCCCGGATATGGGCAAGTTTTAGAAAGAGAAATATGATTTATAAATCGTTCTAGAGAAGCTATATATAGGGGGATTTTCCATCTTCTTGCCCTTGGAAACAAATGATGATATGATTTTTCACATGCCATATAGAAGTCAGGGGATTCTAGGCTTCAGTTAAGCAATACAAAGTGACAAAGAAACACATTTTTCAGTGGTGTTCTAAAGAATGAAACCAAAGGTTGAGTGACTTAAAAAATAACCTGTATGAATGATCCTGATCGTTCCCGTGGATCCCAAGAGATTCATCACTGTTGTACTGGGATTTAGAGATTAAAACAAAGAAAACAGGCCAACTATTTTCTACTATTCATAATTAACTGGGGGAACTCCTTGCTACAAGATACAGTACAAAATGCCAGTAGATAGGATTTTAAAAAGGACTATGCATTAATGTGTAGCCCTTCTGTCAAACGGTAACAGCTGTGAATTAAATTCCAGGGTTGATATGATGTGCAAGGTCCCCAGCAGGCCTGCTGCTCCAGTCCACTGTTGCTGGGTCTCGTCCAGTCCAGTCACTGAGGTCAGGTCTCCGACCAGCAGAATAGATCTGGTCCAGTATACCACTGTCAATTATAACAGGCCAACCAACCAGATCAACTCCAGTCCGGGCTCGCCCTAGGTCTGCTCCATTCCGCTGATACCAGCTCTGATTAGCAACTAAAATCAATTCCCTGGTGGAGCTTGAGATGCTGGGGTGAAGTTTCTTTCACTGGATTAGAAACCCAGAGTATAGCAAGACCCTAAGATACAGTCTCCTGTAGTGACTTTGGGATTCACTACCCAATCTGGCCCCAGTGACTATCAAAACTTTCCCTGTGGTATAACTTTATATACACACACACCATTCATAAGGATGAAACATAAACACACACTCCAATCATAAGAATATAGCATGAAAAAATCCAAATAATATAGCTTTGAAAGCTTCATGAAACTACCCTGAAACAAATAATAATTGTGACAATCAAGCCTCATGGCTCCATTTCTCTTACAGTTAGAATGTCTCTGGCTCCTGTTCCCTGCACTCTTTTGCGCTTAAGTACAAATATCAGAGTTATACTAACCAGCATAAAAATGTGTAAAGGTTATAAACCATCCTGCTTGAGGATGGAAGCCACTCACTTATGGCCAGATTTGCAATATATCAGCAGATTGGGTACGAAGCACTTTTGAAAATCTTGCAGTTTATTTTGGTGCCTAAATGAGAACTGAACTCATTTAAAAATCTGGCAGTAGGTGCCTGAGGTGTGCAAGAAACTTCCTCCCATAGGCATGTACATTCTGCCATTGTTGGGGTTATACATCTTCCACTAAAGCGTGTGATATTGGTTATCTTTGGAGACAGGATAAAGGAGATGGACCACTGATCTCGACCACTCTAGCACTCCCCAATGTTTCTAATTACTGCATATGATTATTGATTTAGCACCAACAGGTGTGCTTGGCACCAGCACAGAGGAAGACACAGCCTAGAGATTGAGTGATGAAATTATAATACATAGTGGAGCTGCATCAGTAAAACATAAATGGATGCATGGAGAGGATTGACATGGATATGAAAATTCCAGCCAGTGATCAACCCCATTCATGTCCATCTTGTATGGTCCACATCAGTACATAGGCATTCACAGCTGATCAATCAGAAGAAAAGTTAAGTAAAAACTATTGCAATTTTTTTTAAATTCTAAGAAAACTGAAGTGTTGACATTATGTTATCTTACATAAACAGTAAAAGAGGGATGTGTATCTGATAAGAACATACAGCAGAGTTGAGAAGCTGAGAGACTATTTATGGTAAGTGTATATACTGTTATAAAATTTTACTGATGATGATTTATCTCTAATCTGTTCATCCCACTTCAATCATGCTTCTTCAAATAGCTCAGAAATTAAACTAATGCAGGCAAGAAGCCCACTCATTTCACCCTTTGCTTTTAATTGAAGAACCACATTTCTACAAATTCCACCTCATGGAGAGTCAATATTTTTGCATTCCAGTTTAGACATACAACATGAAATCCTGACCCCATTGAAATTAATGGTAAGACATTTCACCCAAAATTCCGGGAGGAATGCAATCCTGTAGAGAACTATGATATAGGACCATCCCAGAGTATGAGATATCAGAAAATTGATGCAAGAGTGATATCAGCAATGTATATTCCAAATCCCTACTATTAGACTGTTAGGGTGATTCTTTGATTTACTAAAAGTAAACAAACCTATGGAACGGTTTAGAATATTTGTGACTGCCTGTAGTAAAACATATTTCATCACTGTGGCGGCAAGAGAACCTTAATTTTTTTCCATGGGAAATTACTCAAGACACAATAATGTGTTTTTCTGAATTAAATAGATAACTTTACAGACTGTAGTGTAATAAAACACAGATAAACACAGCCGACATACCTTATTTAAAAAATTAGCATGTCATATTTAAGCCTCTTCTTTTGATTTGCAAGTTAATAAAACCATAGCCTGTTGCCGTAGGGAGGGTAATTAATTAGCCATCTGTAAAATTAATGGTAGAGCAAAAAGGCATTCGTTGAAATAGTTAAGGGACACAGCAGAAGAATATTCCAGCAACAGAAGTGGTGTTATAAGTCTGCCCGTGTGATCTTATCTTCTGAAATAATAGCATTTTTTGAAGGATAGTTCAGTTTATGATAAGAGATAAGAGTTATTCAAATAGGATCTTCAAAGTCTGGGGGAAATAACAAAAGAGTTGGTGATCTGAGTCAACTGAAGCCACCTATCTCCCTCCAGAAAGGGGGACATTGTGATGCAAGATTCAGACAATGTGCATTATCCTCCCTCTCTCTCTTTTTAAAGTCAATTTAATTCAGTTTAGTTTAATTCACTGAACTAAACCGAATTAAAGCCAATGAGACTCCACACAGGGATTTAATGTGATTTAACTAACCTGCCTTAAATCCACATTTTTAATCAATTCAAATTAATGTTCTTGAGTGTCCCTGTGTTAACAAGCCATCACTCCAGAAGCTGCCAGAAGGACGTCTGGCCAGAGACGTGGTGGGCTAGCTCTTGCCTACTAGAAACTGGACTCAGAGCACCAATTCAATTCTCACAGGATAAAGACTAATTTTAAATGGTATCTAACATATCACTCTTGACATTGGACCAGATTCATTCGGGTTACCTGGGGAATAAAGGATTACTCAACAAATTTAACATGAACGGTGCATAAGCCATTCAAGTAGTTACACTTTCCTTGAACAAACTTTGAACTGAATATACATGTTCATACAGTTTTAAAATGTGCCCAAATAGATCCACCGTGCTCTCCAATATACTGTGTCTGGGTATCGTTTTCCATCAGTGCCCTGCATACATACTGTGTCATGATTTGATTCTGTCGGATTCCCAATGTTGATCAATAACTGTGTTAGAAGTGTAGCACCCCCTTTCCACCTGGCTACCTCCTTTAGCACCAATCTCCTTATGCTTTTTGATGGACAGGCCTGGGTTCTTCTAGATCCAACACCCACTCGGCAGGGTGTAACTTCTTTTTCTTCCCATGTGAATTTATTTGGCAGTGCCATCATCCCCTTTGCTCCTTCCTGGCAGGGTCACCAGGGCAACTTGGGAGGAAAATTCTAATCACAAGATAACCTCTCCTTAGTTGCCAGACAGTTGGAGACTTCCAAGAAATAACACAAACACAAACAATATATTTAACACTGTAATTATATTGAACAGAAGATAAATATAACATAAGAGTAAAACACTATTCTCAAGGTCACCGGTGCCCGTGTTGATAGTACTTGTGTATTTCCCCAGACACGTGACCTGACATGGTAAATGTAAAATTTGTGTCCCACTGGTATGCGTCCTTTTTGGGGCCCTTAATGATTATGACCATGATATTTTCTGTGGGGCAGTTAGCAATATGGCTGACTGGATTCAGTACAGTCCAAAAGACTCACAAGTGGGATAAGGTAGTAAGTCCCTCTGCAGATTTAATAAGCAGCAGGTTATCAAATCCCCAGACCCTTACCACCCTGGCTTGAGGACACAGTTCAGGGAATATGGGGGTCCCCCAAACAATCTCCCTGGCTAGCTAACTAAAAGATGGTGACTCAAACTCTGTGATAAATCTTCATGTTCAAAGATGGCTCTGAACTCCTCAGTCCCTGCAGAGGGGCTGATGATCTCTGTTGCCAGATGTCCTCTTCATGCAGGAGTTGTGCTACTTCCAGTCTCAGGATTTCCCCTCACCACAAGGGGGTGCAGGGCTCAAGGCACAGATTACAAAACTATACTAAAATTCAAACTTTAGTCTCCCACCTCAGCGCCCAGACACACTCACAGCAAGCAGCAGCCATGGACTAATAGCCAGAGCAGCAGTGCCATGTGGTGACTGATTTTATCTAGGGAGCTGGAGGGCTAACAGCCTAGCTCGGGGAAGTTTTCCCAGCAAAACTCTACAAACTGGGAGCCACCTTGGAACGGGAAAGGCTCAAGCTGAATTTTACTTCCTGGTCCCCAGAGGCCAGTTCTCAGGCGGAACCCTGCATACGGGCCTGAGCTCACCAGTCCCCGTCCCCCGCCAGTCCTGCCCTTTCCCTGGCTGGCTCCAGACTGCTCCAAAAAGGCTTCTCCCCACTCCTGAACACCCAGGGAAGGGCATCTCACTTCCTATTGGTTGCCAAGCAGACTCGGAGTCTGTCCTTGGCTCCTCATCCCTACCAGGGACAGTGTGCACCTCCTGGAGCTACCAGCACACAGAGCCCCAGGAATCTAAGTGATCTCCTTGAGGGTTACAGAAGGAACAACCAAGGACTCTAGAGCAGGGGTCAGCAACCTCTGGCACCCGGCTCGCCAAGGTAAGCACCCTGGCGAGCCGGGCCGGTTTGTTTACCTGCCGGGTCTGCAGGTTTGGCCGATCGCAGCTCCCACTGACCGTGGTTCACCTTCCCAGGCCAATGGGGGTGGCGGGAAGCCATGGCCAGCACTTCCCTCACCCACACTGTTTCCCGCCGCCCCCATTGGCCTGGGTCTGGCGAGCCGAGTGCTAGAGGTTGCCAACCCCTGCTCTAGAGGAAATCGCATTCTTCCTTCTGAGCAGGAACTGAGCTAAAGCTCCAGGATGGTGATGGGGGCATGGTGCAGGTGTACCATATTTCAGATATATAAAAACCTTTTGTGGTCATCCCTGATCCCAAGGCACTGCTCTGGAAATTCATTAACCATGATGTCCTGGCTAAATTCTATCTCCTTTAAGATTTCTCCTTCAGTATCAACTGAGTGTGGTATTCTTCTTCTTTTCATGTTCCAGTCTAGCTGGATACACTTCAAAGTGCATCCCAGCGTTGACTAGCCTTGCTGTGAAATGTTAAAGATGTGCTGTGATTCACACTAGGAGGGCCTGAGTTCAGGTGTGTGAATTGATTCCTATACATAGCCAAATGGTTTGGGTATTTCCTGGATGGAAACTATATACAGATGTAAGATATTATTATATATCATTGGGAGAAGCGGGTGCTCAATTGGTTACTTGCAAAGTCTAAGGGCTTCACGCAGATTTAAGAAGTAAATCTCTCCCTTTGCGTGTGAAGACTGCAGCCTCTTGCTGTGTTGAAATCATCACATATCGCTAAAGTTCCCCCCCGTCCCCCGCTAAAATGTTATTATAAATAAGGAGCTAAAGCAGAAATCCTGCTCCCAGTTGTTAAATATCTGTTTGTGATGAATTTGGCCAGCAGAGCCTCAGCTAGTGGTAAATTTGTTTTAAAAAAATGCAGCAATAATTCTTTGACCTTTATACTGTTTCTCTAAAGTCGGAAATGAATTATCCAGTAGAGCAGTCACACATCTGCAAGGATGCTGTTTTCTTTAGAGTAGACTTCGTATTTCCCTATGTTATCCAAACAGATGGTGATTTAACACTAGGATATAATTCATGTTTTGTCAAAGAACCAATGGGTGACAACGTAACAGTCCCATGATTTTCTAAGAGTCCATACAAGAAAATGAACTTGGGTAACTGACAGTCCCATCCTCCTTTTTCCCTCCAAGAAGACAGACAATGATTCACTTACTGCGTTTATTTACTTCAATGGCACTTTTCTTTCTTCTACGTAAATGTAATGTCCATGAAAGGTACCACCCTATTTGATACCGGGAAATAGGGAGAGACCCCACATACACAAACACACAGTCCCAGGAAATATGACAATTGACAGTTTTGGTGACTGAACTCCTTTATTTATCCATAGGATACACACAGTCTGGGTAGTAAAAATACAGTACTTGATTTGCAGGCACAATCAGGTATTTATGTATCATGGAGTCTCCAGGTAACTGTGGATGCAAACAGAAAGGCTTAGTGAAGGTAAAAAAAATATGACCCCCAAATTTGCACCACTGCTTAGGACTGCAGCCTCCGCTTTGCCCATGACTTTGTACTCATACCATTAATGACATCTGGCTCGGTTTCTCCAGAGATCAGCATCCAGTTTCCTTTTGCAAGAGGTCCTCATCAGTGTCTTCCACAACTAAAAGTCCCAAGCTTTCATTAGGGGGAACAGGATGCGTGGTCTCAGCCTCAACATGTCCTCTCCCTGTTATTTGGAGGAGGAGGAGCTGCAACCCATTATGCCATTTTTTGTGACATCTCTGTTTAAGCCCTGCAAAGGTCTTGCCAGAGTCTTCCAGCAAAGAGAAGGGTGTGCTCCTGGAGGCATTATGCTGCAGAGGCCAGGAACAGGTGTGATATGCACCTGATATCCCTAATAGGAAGACCAAAAGGGGAAACCTGGGTCCATCAGCAGGGAGCAGTAAAGGATACAAATAAAGCTTCACAGCTCACCTTTACTCTCTGCTTTGTACTGCTTGATACTGCAAGTCAGATCCTCAGTACCGCTGGAGACTTCTTTTGCATTGCTTCAGCAAGACAACTTCAAGGTGACCTAGGGCAGCAACTGAGGATTCATCTCTCACAGAGGCATTCCAGGGCAAGCTGGGGAGTGGCTCTGGAGCATATCAGGAGTGAGAACAGAGTGCAATTCACTTGCACAGAATGGCTCCTCCTCTCACCGTTAGCAGCAGTCCCTCCAAGACGGGGTGGCACGTGAGTGGGAGAAAAAAACTGCAATGAAGCCCTTATATTCTGTGGACAAATAGAGCTCTTCAGATTGCAGCACCGAGGGCCCTACACAGGTTTCACTTTTAAAACCAAAATGGAAGGAATAGCATTTGCAAGGCGCTGTCATATTATCCAGTAAAAACACTGCCTCCTGCTTGATTGGATTATAAAGGAGCTGTGTGTGTTTTCTGGTCTCTCACACACACATATATCAGCATCAGTCTTTGATGCAAGACTAAAAAAATCAGACTAGCGAGCGCCAGGCAAGCTCTCGGAGGTAACACCGTGAGACAGGCCCATATTGAACACTAGTTAAGGGAGACAAGAAGAAATGGGGACATTACTTTGTGTTTTCTAGAAAAAATAGGATTTCATTACTGGATCTTTGAAATGAGCAAGCGTCATTTACCTCAGCCCATCTGTATCACAGCGCACCTAATGAATATAGATAGCGGAATCAGTGCCTGGAGTAGAAAACAGTGATCCCCCTCAACCACGATGAACGGTCACTGTTGCAGAGCTGGAACATTTAATTTGTCAGCTAGAGACAGATAATAATAGATGAGAGAGCAATATTTCTCCCCCACTTGCACCTCCCTTTGTTGACAGGGCAATGGAAATCTTGTGGCAGTACATATCTTCCTTTCATGGAGGAGGAATCAGATGTGAATGGTGGCACATCCCCGAGCAGGATTTCTCTGAATTTGGTACTTTCAGTAGCACCCATTCATGGTAAAAGTAGAGGGAGGAGGGAACTGGATGGCTCAGGGATTGGTGATTGAGTCAGGAGCCTTGACATTTAGGCCATTGGTTGGAATCCAACCCAGGTTGACAGCAACTCAAAGGGTATGTCCAAACTGCATTTAATCACCTGTGGCTGGCCCATGCCAGTTGACTGAGGCTCGTGGGGCTTAGGCTAAGGGGTTATTTAATTGCAGTGTAGACATTTGGGCTCAGGTTGGAGCCCAAGCTCTGGGACCCTCCCCTCTCGCAGGGTCCGAGAGCCCGGGCTCCAGCCCAACCCAAATGTCTACACCACAATTAAACAGTCCCTTAGCCCAAGCCCCGCAAACCCAAGTCAGCTGGCACAGATCAGCTATAGGTGTTAAATTGCAGTGTAGACATACCCAAAATTAACCCTTTCAAAAGCACAGAATGTGGTAGAGCATGGAGGAAAACTGGATGTCTCGGGAAACTGGCGATTCAGCCAGAATCCCTGCACACATCTAAGTCCTTCAGTGCCAGTCTAGCCTGGCTCAGCTGCAGCCCAACGTTACCCCTTTCATAAGCACAGAAATCTAGTTGTTTGTTTTCAAAATTACATTTAAATGCATCTTGTTTCATGCCTGACTGTCAGCCACTTTCTACATCTTGAGATTAAAGACGACAATAAGAAAGGATTAGAAAAAGAAGGACTGAAGAGGGGAAGCAGGGAAATTTTCCAACCTTTAGATCTGTGCAGGCTTACATGGATAAAGAAGCCTCCAGCTCACATTGCCAGCTCTTTCTTTGGGATTTCTGAAAGAGTTTTTTTCTGTTTACACCACCTAACACAATGAACATCCCTTCCCTTTTAGGACAGATTTGTCTGTAGATGTAAAGTCCTCTCTTAAAGTGATCCTTACCATATCCATTTATATTTGAAATTTTTTAGTTGGCCAAATGACTAGGCTACCTGCATATTTCAACATTGCACCCTCTGGACCAATAATTAATTACGGTGATTCTTTGAGTTTAAACAAAAGCTAATGGAAATCCATATGCCCAACGGAGTTTAGTAAAAACATATATTTTGAAATTTATGAGGCTAAATGAGATATGGGGAACCCCAGGAGAAAGAACACAATAATAATAAGGAAATAATAGATTTCCACAGAAAGTGAGCACTTTGGGTGAACTGGTAAGAAAAAGAAAATCCTCAAGGGCCTTTGTTACTTTCAAAAGCCTACAGGATTTTGTTGAAAAAGAAGAGGCTGTTTCAGCTCAGGTATTACATTCACACAAGCCTGACTTCCTCATTCACAAACATGATCGAACCCGGAAATATTCACTTCTAGCATATCTAATGGATGCCATTCAGCAGATCCAACCATAGCTGAGTTTTCATGCAAAATGCATGATGTAAAAAGTAGGAGTCTTATGATTAAGATCTGTATATATCTGCCTACTAATTAAGCCAAATTACATTATCTCCCTCACACAGAAAGCGAAATAATTGTTGACTAACACAACAGTTCATAGCACTCAAAAGCAAATGCTCTGTGTTAAACATAAAATTAATATCTGGTGTTTCTTGTAGGGATAAGACTCTTCCAAGATAGCAGATTTCCACTCAAAACAACTCACATCGATCTAGCTACTCAGCCCTCAGCATTTAAGCAACTGAGCCCTGCTCTGTCCAATTTGGATTCAAATCTGGATTTGAACTTTACAGAAGTTTGAGTTGTTTGAGTCCAGAGCATAAGTTTGGGCCCATCTCTTATTTCCATGAGAAACCAATTTTAACGCCATGACTACATTTACTTTGTATTTCTTTGGATGAGTTCATATGCAGATCAAGTATCACATGTGGTGGCCAATGTTGGACAAAATCTAAATTGGAACTGGCTCAACGAATGCCTGAAGAAATTATCTGTCTCTCATTCAAAAGAAATTAAAAGGAGGAACCACAATGGACCCAATTGATAGGCAGCATATGCACAATGCAAGATACCAGCTCATTGCTCATCCCTTGATGTGCTGCTCAGTTTTCCATTTTTAGTCCCTGTGTGAAGGGACAGACTGGAGCTTCCAACCAAACAGCATAGGCACTATCAGGAAGCCCTGCCATAGCCTGGGCTAATAAAACAGGAAAAGGAAACTGAGTAATGGAGAGGGGACCAGAAGCCATGCTGGCTGCTACACATTGCAGGCCTCCAGGTGACAAGCCTGACCTGCTCCCTAGAGACTGTTCTTCTTCTTAACACTGAGTTAAGGACTTTATGAGCTGTGTTAAGTGGCTCTTCCCCTTACCTGGGAGAAAGCCAGTTTCCCTCCTAGAACTTTAAAGAAATTTAAAGAAACTAGGAAGTCTCCAGGCCTGTGCTGGTTGTGAGGCCATCTAAAAGGGGAAACTTGTTTGTTAGTTTGGTGTTGGCCTCTCTCTTCTCAGATCCTGTACACCCTCCAATCAGGAAAACATCCCCATTCAGGAGAGCAATTTAGCATATGCTTAGCTTTTAGCAAGTGCTTAAGTCACATTGATGTCAATTGGACTTAAGCAGATTCTTATTGCTTTCCTGAATAAGAACAAGCTTTAAATTGTGCTTCAGTGCTCTTCTGAACTGGGATTTCCATTTTGCATCCACTCATAATCTCTCTAGTAGGAGAGTTTTGCTTGGAAACAGCATCAGTGTGAGATGAAGTCCTATGACTCGTAGACATGTGGCCTAATTTTTGAAAGGTGCTGAGCACCTGGAAACTAGGCCAACTGGTCTTTGATGGCCCTTGAGCCGTTACCCATTTATAACCTCATGTGTTGGTTTGTGTTTCTATTATATCATAAAAAACAAAGCAGAAGCTAAATTGGACATGAAAGAAGAGGCAATGAGAGGGCACTGGTGTTCTAGTGGACTGAGCAAAAAACTGTGACTCAGGATTCACTTCATCTCTCTGTGCTTCTATGTCCTCATCTATAAATCAGGGATGATATTTACCCAATCACTGTGAAGTGCCATGGGATGTAAAGTTCCCTATTATTATTTCTGATGGCTAGAGCAGGGATTTTGGAATCAAACTTCCTAACTTCTGTTCCCAGGGCCTAGTGACCATGGGAAAGCCACTTCACATCTCTTAGGTTCCATTTACCCATCTAAGAAGATCCCGGATCTTTGAGGAAGAGAGGCTTTGGAAGAGCCAGTAACTTATTCACCAGTGAAATCCAACATCCATGGTAGACAAGATCTAAATGTAACTAATAAGATGAGATCATGAAACATCTGGGGGAAATCTGAGACAATAAAAATTAGGCTTCCTCCAGGATACAAATCTGGTGACATATTTCAAAGAGAAAACAAAAGAAAACAGACAGGGCATGAAGAGGTGGGTACAGTCTGCTTTTATTTCAAAAAACCTGTGTGACATGCTACCACACACCAATAGAGATGAGTAGCAAACACGGCTTCCAATAAGTCACCATCCTTGAGTGGATAAAGGCACTGATTAACTTACCCAGACCATATTGCAATAGTAAGGGTCCGGGGGAGGAGAATGACAGAAATGATTAATATGGGGTTCTGTATTAAGACTTTTTTGCTGCCTGGGAACAACTTTCAGGACTAACGTGGTATCCAGGTTTACGCAGGACATTTTCCTGAGTGGAATAGAGAACAACGTAGCTGGAGGTGATCAAATGCAGAGACCTAGTTAGAACAGAAGCATACACAGCTGCCTGGCCTACAAGACAGTGAACAGTTATGAGAAAATCTGAGAGAATATAATTTACAACAAGGGAGACAGTCTGCAGTATAAATCGTGAGTGGCCAGTAAAGGTATAACAGTAGAGAGGAATATGAAACCATCAGCAGCTCCATATAGCTGCAGTCCAGGACTCTATTTTTTAAATTATCTATCATACCAATTATCCTTCTGATGAATCTGCTCTAGGCCCTGTAAATTTAGAAGATGCCATTTCTACTGTCAGTAGTTAAGTTACAGGTCCAATCCCTTCATCCAGGAGATTGTAAATAAAATATTTGCTGCTCAGTGGAAGAGCTCCCCTCTTTATATTTTAAAGGGACTATGCCCTGGAGCAATCCCTAAAGGGTTTCTAGAAAGGTAGGAAAACAGAAACAGACTCAAGCAACAACCCACTGTGATTTAACAATGGATGGAGAAAGCAGTTTGGATAACATGAGAGAACTCACACCATCCCCACAAAACACCCAAACTGGTTTTGTGCATCAGTGGTAGCCCTGCAGAGAACTTGCTGCTGGTGAACAAAGTTGTCCGCTCACATGGTTTTGGCTCTTCTCTTTGTTCCCAGCTGATGGAAGTAGGTGACGAAACGAAGAGCAAAAGCAGCCGTGTGATTATGCTTTCCTTTCCAAAAAGACAAAATATTTATTGCTCCTCAGAGCTGGAACGGACCCAAATTCTCCATGTGCATGTCATTTCTGAAAGGGCACTGCATCCAAGGCTGGCCACAAAATTAGTATTGGGAGTGAGTACATGAATGAATTTCACGGCATCTTCTCTTATTTTCTCATTAGTGTCTTTGCCGCAAGTATGTCTCAGGACAATTTTATGACAGCAGAAATGATGTTGTATTTACTGTTTAATATGGCTAATTTGAACTCAAGCATGCATGCCATCTGGTTATAGCTTAAATAAATCTTGGACCAATCAGACATTGCATATTTTGTGACTCAGTATAGCAGAGTTACTTCCCCTGTAGATTGTCATCTGAGATGCTATAAGGCTGGCTCCAGTGAGACTGGACTAAACAATAACCACTGGGGTCAGTAGTAGTCAGGGTTTGCAGGATTTGGGGTCTATATTTTCATTGTACCATAGGTGTGCCGGGCACTTTATGAACAAAGAAAAATGAGGACCTTACAGTCTAAGTTAGGCCTTATAAAGCAAGTGATTCATTTAAAAAAAGGGTTGGAGACGTAAGAGTTTTGGAGGACAAGGGTGAAAACAGCAAAAGATCAGGATATTCCAGTATGGCTATTGTAAAAGCAAAAAAGAATCCTGTGGCACCTTATAGACTAACAGACATTTTGGAGCATGAGCTTTCGTGGATGAATACCCACTTCGTCAGATGCAACAGATGCAACCCTAACCCTAAGTGGATATTCACCCACGAAAGCTCATGCTCCAAAATGTCTGTTAGTCTATAAGGTGCAACAGGATTCTTTTCTGCTTTTACAGATCCAGACTAACACGGCTACCCCTCTGATACTTGACAGTATGGCTATTGTTATGTATCTACCACCTTAGAGCAAGAGTTTTGGGGTGGGGAGTTGGTTTGTTTTGGTTAATCTTCTACTTTTCTACACACTCATCACAGTGGTATATGAGTGCCTTTTAATATGACTCTATTAACTTTTGGGGCAATGTATAGACTGGAGGCTGAAATGCAGACCAAGGCTGAAGCAGTCCTGTCTAGGGACAGGCTAAGTGGGACGGGTAACATCACACGCACACTCAGCTAGCCCAACCTTTCTTGAAAACTGAAACCGAACACAAACTTTTTCCACTCACTTTTTCTCCTAATTTTCCCATTTCAGCTGGGAGTGACAGTTCCTTGGAAGAGGCTGCTAGCATGATCTTCCTATCTCTTCTGCAGTAGTTTGGATGAACACACTTCTGAACTTTTTAAATGTTCACCCATCACTGTCCAGTATTGAATATGCCACTGTAATTTTCCATATCCACTTCCAATTTGTAGCGTGGCTGAAAGGTGTCGCTCTCCTCAAACTTCTTTCACTGCTCTCCTTGGGAGAATATTACACACCCGTGGTCAGCCATTGTCACCCCAGCAAAGGGGCCGACTGACAACAGCCCCACTAGTAAAGCTGCAAAGCACTTATTCTCTCCTTCACATGGCAAAACCCTGGCTGTTTACTGGAGAAGCTGTGAAGAGAACACGGCCTGGCTGTGATGACTGCTGCTGTGTGCAACATACAATCCCTAATCCAAATGAAAGTCATGATGAACAGACTGACTAAAAACATTTCCATACTTGTTTGTGGGACACAGGACTTGGCTACTTCTCTCCCCTCCCCCAATTATTCTATCAGCAATATCCAATTGCACTCCCTGATGCCTCTGAATTCAATACTCTCAAAAAGATTCAGAGCACATTTCCCTGAGACATTTTCATAATACAAACCTCCTGAGGCAGCCCAATCTGGCTGCATCATCCATGGTTGAGCATAAGCCAAATAATCCCTGGCAGAGAATTTCTGATGCATTTGTATTTAGTTTTGGCCTGAGCAATGAAGTTATTTTTGAAAGCTGGCTGAGAAAGCAAAACTATACAGCAAGTCCTGTGATCCAGTGCCCTTGGTGTCTCCCCAGCCCGTAAACTAACACAAAAACTTTTTAACCCAGAGGGTGGGGCTCAAACAGAATCAGCATCCACTCCAGTTACATCCCCATCAATACTATTACACACAATGAGAAACTAGGGAGAAATTTTGCCCTCTGATACATGGTACATACTTCACTTTAATAGGTGTGCTTTCTGGCAGCTGAGGCAAGAGTGTATTAGAAAGAGAGAAGAGACCAGAGAAGCAAATTCTAGTCCAAATACAAACTTCTCTATACTTTGGGAGTGTTTATAAAAAGAAAAAAATGCCTAATGTCTCAAAGGTATTATTAGGCATATCAGTGTAACAGCAGCTTGGTGGTTATCTCATTAATAATACTTAACAGTTCCTAGGATAATAAACACTTCAGCTTTGGGTTATTTTCCTTATTAGGTCTAATTTTTATAATGCTGAGCACCACACCAGCTGGGTGCTTTAAATACAGAGATTAAAACAGAAATAAGAGCACAATAGATAGTGAGCAACAATTAAACAAAATCAAATTGGCTGACCCCTTGCCCTGAAGTTCATTCCACTTTAAAAATTATACTGATTACTGTCATGCACCATAAACAGGAGAGTTAGGATGGGCATCCATGAGACTCAAAAACACACAAATCTTTACAAGACCAGGTCCACAAGGCCAAGAGGTGTGGTGTGAACTACATTTCCATCAGAGAATTAGGACTGGAAAGGACCTCGAGAGGCCATCTAGTCCAGTCCCCTGCACTCAAGGCAGGACTAAGTATTACATGGGGGTTAGGATCTGAAGTCAGCGCGTAAGGCGAAAATCATGTATAGTCAAACGCTCATTGAGTGGAATGGTGGCAGAATCACCCACACTACAGCTACAGTATTTAAATGGTTATTTTTCTCTTTTTTGTTTTGTTTTGCCAAACGTGCATAGTTAAAATCGCGTAAGTTAAATGCGCCTATGATGCGACTCCACTGTAACTAGACCAGTGTTTCTCAAATTTAGGACACCACTTGTGTAGGGAAAGCCCCTGGCGGGTTGGGCCAGTTTGTTTACCTGCCACGTCTGCACAGCCAGCCAATCGCTGCTCCCACTGGCCGCAGTTCACTGCTCCAGGCCAATGGGAGCAGCTGGAAGAGGCGAGGGCTGAGGGACATACTGGCCACCGCTTCCAGCAGCTCCCATTGGCCTGGAGCAATGAACCGTGGTCAGTGGGAGCCGCAATTGGCCAGACCTGCAGACATAGCAGGTAAACAAACCGGCCCAACCCGCCAGGTCTTTCCCTACACAAGCGGCGTCCCAAGTTTGGGAAACACTGATCTAGACCATCCCTGATGGGTGTTTGTCTAACCTGCTCTTAAAAATCTCCAAAGATGGACATTCCACAACCTCCCTAGGTAATTTATTCCAGTGCTTAACTAGCCAGACAAGAAGTTTTTCCTAATCTCCAACCTAAACTGCCCTTACTACAATTTAAGCCCATTGCTTCTTATCCTATGCTCAGAGATTGAGAACAATTTTTCTCCCTCCTCCTCATAACAACCTTTTATGTACTTTAAAAGCTATCAGCCAAATTCACCAGCTGCAATGCTGGTGTAAGTCTGAAGTCAGGAGAGTTGTGTACGCATACTCCAGTGGTAAATTTCACTTGGTTTTTATAGGCCATGAAGAGTGCACATTTAAATTATGGCATACCCAAGTCCTAAAATTGTAAAAAAAAACCAACAACAACAACAAAAACCACTCTTCCAGGTTCCAAGGTTGGTTGAGCTGCAGAGCACTGTCTCTTGCTCATCCCCTTGGTAAGTATTGTATGTGGAGTTCACCACACTGTAAATCAGATCCATTAAGAAAATAAGGGCAAGAACTTAATGTTTCCAGCCTTGAAGAGGAGATAAAGCACTGATTAGTGTCAGGAAATATAAACAGTGCAGAAGCTACAAAGAAGAGGAACAAACCAACTTCTAAAGATGATTTTCTGGTCCTGCCTCATCAGAGCTGAAAATCTTCAGGGGAGGATTTTGGTCTAGTGGGAGAAATCTTCAAGAAACAAGAGGCAGATGCCTTGGAACTCACCCCAGCCTCAGCCAGTGCCTTTGAAGCAGACAGTGCCAATCCTGGGATTCGCCACTGACACGGCTCAAGATGTCAACAGAGTTTCTCAGTGGAATTCTGCTCTTATGTGATGTACTGCACAAGCTTTTATCTTGGCTGTCTCTGGCAACCGCTCTGATATCAATGGTTTTGCCCAGAAGAGGATTGTCACATCAGCTTCAGGGTTAACATTCCCTTGAACACACCCTCTCAGGCTATGCATATTCAACAAGACAACCAAATATTTGTCTATAGCCCCTTGAGTGATGGTCCTGAATCAGCAAGATGAGATCCAAACTTTCCTAGACTTTTTTGGGGAGAGGGTGGGAGAGAAACAGGAAGAAAGGAGCTAGTTCAGATCTTGTGCTGCACTTTGGGCTAATTCTGGTGACATTTCCAGACCCAAGAGGTTCTGATTTTCATGTAAATAATCAGATGTTTATCTAAATAAATGTTTTTGGGTTCAGTCATCACTAGCTGCCAACTGGGGAGCCAATTCCTGCAGCAGAATGGACCACCAATGCTGCTCTATGATGCAATCAAAGGAGATCTCCACCTAAAATAGCAAAATGTAAAGATAATTAAGAGTCTTTGATTCATAAATTTTTTTAGGCCAGATGGGATCATTATGATCATCTAGTCTGACCTTCTGCATAACACAGACCATAAAATGTGATCCAGTAATTCCAACACAAAGCCCAATAAACCTTGGTTAAACCACATGGCTTTTAGGAAAATATACTGTCTCCACAAAACATTGAGGAATGGGAGAATCCACCACATCCCTGGGAGCGAGGGGAGTGCCTGCGTGTGCACACCATCATAGAGACGAATAGAAAGAAATATGGTCTGTTCCACAATCCTCTTCATCCAGCAAATATTAATTCCATAGCAAGGCAAACTGAGTGAGGTAGGTCACCCTGTCTCTGCTGGATCCTTTGGTTTCATTTTACTTCACAAGTGAAAGATTTATCTTGGAAAGAAATTCCTCACCCTCTGTCCATCTATGACAATGTAAAGTTGAGGCCCTCTATAAACAGGGGTCCTCTTTTAGGAAAAATTCCTTTAGCAGCCAGTGCAGAAAGCTTTCCTTGGTTCATTAGGGACACCTGCTGAGAATCACTCAGATTGTAAGTGGATAGTTGTTTCCTTATCAGGAATACAGCAATTAAACACCTGGGCTCCCTTATTCACTGATGAGGCATATTCAGAGGAACTAGAACAGATTACCCAATCATGTATAACCATGCCAGGAAGCCAGGAGGAATATTTTTGCAGTTTGAGGCTGTATTTAAACTCAAACTCCCTAACCTAATATTCTATTAATCTAATAACCAAGCACCCATTATTTGAAAGAGCACCAGAGAAAATAGCTTGTTGGCATAAGATGTTTTTCTCAACAGCTGAAGTATCTTTTAATGAAAAAGAGAAGAAACAAAGCTTTGTATTGATTTTGCATGTAGAATTATCAGGGAGGAACAGCAGTTCTTGGACAATGTGGGGCTTTTAAGCTGTTTTTCCATGAATATTTCTGTCCTCTCTCTCTTCTCACTAGCTCATCCTTGAGGATGCTCTGTTTTTCTTTGCCCAAACTTGTTGGATCCTTTTATCTGGGCTGGCCTGGTGTGGATTTCCATTATATTTTGAATTGTTTTTGCACAACCTCCTGGATCATGGATTGGGAGAGGGAATCTTTCTAAAACATATTACAATAATATTTTTAAAGTGAATTTGGGACTGGTGAAAGACACTGGACTGACAGCCCTTTGTCTGGATTCATTTCAACTGTGCCTGCTGAAGTGTACAACACCAGGTATTGACATTTACATGCAAATATCCATTATCCAAAATCAATTGTTCCCCAATAGATTCAAACTAATGTTCTCTGTACCCCTGAATTCCTTTCCACTCATGCAACCAGCCTACATATCACGTGACTGAGTGTGGAATAGATAGAGAGATTAGACAGATAAGAAAAGTCTGGCAGAACTGATAGGTTTTGCAACCTGTTCTGAAGATCAATACATTCAAGCTGTTATGGGCCAATGTGGCAAGCAGATTCCAGAGCTGAGATGGATCCTGGAGTGAAGATGTGTTATCTACAGCTCCCTCTGAGCCCTTTGGCCAATCTCAGTTGCCATATCACAGGAAGAGAGGGCTTTCTCCATATGAGAGAGGGAGCACAGACAATAATAGAACAAGCTTCCGCCACACTATTCTGGTAACGTGCCCTGATCCAGATCAGAAGGATGGCACCTGCCTATAGAGTGAAGCTAATGCAGAGGTGAAAGTAAGCTGGTATGCACCGGTACAGAGGACCAGTAAGAAAAGGAGACTGACTGAGGGAGGGAAAGAGAAGTCTTCTCCCTGCATAAGAATAGTTTAAACTCAGCTGTTCCCTGATGGTTCAGCCCCCAGGGCTAGGTTTCTGGCCTCCTTGTTAATTTCACTCACAGTAGCTGGGTGGAGGGGATCGAGGGGAGAGTGTGTTTGACCATGGCAGGGGCAATCCCTGTCTGCCTCCGGGGATGAGGGGATCTCTCCTACTAATATAAGCAACAAATACAAGCATTTGGCTGCACAGTTTAAATCCTCAGCTAATAAAAGCAGGCGGAAGGGGAAAACTCACTGTCACATTGGTTTCTTGTCTCCTCCCTCTCTCTCCTCCAGCAAGGCTGCAGACAAGGCTCTGAATTCCTCCCCATTCTCCCCAGCAGGGGTTTTCCTCTAGGCTCTAGCTTGCAGTAGACTGGCTGAGATGCCTGCTATTGCTGCTTGCAAAAGAACAGTTTAAACTCAGCTGTTCCCTGTGCAGTTCAGTGCCCAGAGTTAGGAGCCATTTCTGGCATCCTTGTTAATTTCACTCCCAGTTGTTGTTGGGTGTGTGTGACCATGGCAGGGGCAGTTCTTTTCTGCCCCCAAGATGAGGGAATCTCCTAAACACAATCAAAATCAGGAACCATTTCCAAGTTCAAATCTATCCCATTCCCTCCCCAGCAGAGGATCATGGTTGTAATGTCCAAACTGCTTGCAGATCCTCTTTGAAATGTTACTGTTTAAAAAAACAACACAAAAAACATGGAGAACATGGCGAAAAGATGTGTCATGATGATTCGGTTTATTTTGGGCAAAGCAATTTTGCTAAAGCAACTAAAGATTTACAGGGAAAGCAAATAACCCCTATAGACAAAACCACAAAGGGATTGGAGGGGAAAACTTAATATTCTGCAAAATTATTGTGCCTCCTTTGAAAAAAAATAGTAGTTTTTATTCCAGTCCACCCTCTTTCTATATTGATTTAAACACCTGAAATGTCCTTAGGACAGTGGGTGCAATCTCAGATCTCTTTTTGTTTTGTCCTGCCTGCAGAATGCAGAGGATGAAATTGATAAAACTTTCTTTAAATATCTTGTATATTTCATGATGGCTATTCCAGTTGTCCTTCATTCACCCCTGACTTTCCCTTCCTCTCCTCCTCCCCCAGCTCCCTCCCTGGCTGGCTGGCTATGGTTTTTGCCTTGGTTACTTACTCCTTGGCAGACCCAGCCCAGCAGTACCTGCTGGCTCTCTGCAGGCAGCAGCCCACAGGGGCCGGTTGCTGGGGTCGCTGCTGGTCAGTGGCAGGATGTATGTGTATGTATGAATGTGTGTGTCACAAACAATGCAGCTGCAGCTTGCCGCCGACTGCCCCAACCCCAGCAACAGGCCCCTACTATTGTTATTTAGTAGTATTGGAGATCCCCTCATCCAGGGGGCAGAAAAGAACTGCCCCTGCCATGGCACACACAGCTTCCCCCCCCCCCCCAACAACTGGGAGTGAAATTAACAAAGATGCCAGAAACCTCTCTTAACCCTGGGGGCTGAACCATCAGGGAACAACTGAGTTTAAACTGTTCTTATGCAGGAGGCAGTCTCCCTGCTGCAAGCTAGAGGGAAGCCTCTGCAGCAGCTGCAGAGTGCCAGGCAGGGAGAAAGCAGAGAGCCTAGACTAGCTTCGGCAGCCTGGTTGGAGGAGGAGGAGGGAGGACACAGAGAAAAATGTGACAGTGAGTTTTCACTTTTTCAGGCTTATTCCAGTAGTAAAGTTTTATTACAGACAGTACTGATAGTAGTAACAGTAGCTTTATTTTCTCTATCTATGTCATGCAATGGGAGGGATCCATGAAGTACGTAGGAGAGGTGGGTGGGTTGCTTGCGATTGGACCATATGGGTAAGAAATGTAAATTGCTTTCACCCCTGCCCAAACCCCAAGGCTCGCAGCCGCCTCTGCAGCTGGTAGCTTCCGGGTTAATTTAAAGGACCTGGCTCCTAGCTTCAGCTGAATCCCTGAGCCCTTTAAATCCTGATTTAAAAGCCCCAGGATTTAAAGGCCCCACCTCTTCCGATAGAGGCCACGCCTCTTCCAGTTGAGGCCCCTCCCGCTCCTCAGGAATCTGGAATACCGGTAAGTCCTCTAAGTTACTTTCACCCCTGAGCAAATGCAAAAACTCCTATGGTCTCCAATGTGATCCAGAAACAATAAAACCTTAAACTTAACCATCCCAGGGGCCTCTTATGAGCAGACTGCATTGCTCTGTTTCTCACTGGCATCTCCTGTGAGTGGCTTACCTCTCTGCTTGCAGTCAGGAGGTTGTATCAGCTTCGGTTACTGGAGCTTTTCTTCTGTTTCACTTGGATTAATGAGTCAAACATTCCTTGAAGGCCATAGCCCAACAAGAACAAGGGCAGGTTTCCCAGATACACATAATACCTGCTGCAAGGCAACGCCTGCTTAAATCACCAGATCATTACTGCAGCAGAGGGGCATGCTGATGAGGAATAGAAATCCCTTTCAAACATATTTGTTAGCTTTGCTAGGGTGTTTGGGTTTTTTTTTCTCCTCTCTGCTAAATATATACACTTGAAACTGGCAAGTCTGTTTATGTAGCATGTTTGTTTGATGAACTGTTTTGTGCCTTTTCGTTTTGTAAATTCTGTTTGCTAACCCTTGGGAAGAGACTGTCCTTTCCCCATTGTTTGGTTACATCATGGGGACAGAGCTACACAATATTTGGTCATTCACTGCTCAACATGGGAGTGAGCTGATTGAAATTCAAAGCTCATACTGTACTGGGAGCTCTGCATAGCTCCGTATCATAACCTTCAATCTTTTAGAACAGTGTTTCTCAAACTTGGGACACTGCTTGTGTAGGGAGAGCCCCTGGCGGGCTGGGCGTTTGTTTACCTGCCGCTTCCGCAGGTCCGGCCAAAAGCAGCTCCCACTGGCTGCGGTTCGCCGTTCCAAGCCAATGGGAGCTGCTGGAAGCAGCCTGGGCTGAGGGATGTACTGGACCTCCAGCAGCCCCCCTTGGCCTGGAGCAGCGAACCGTGGCCAGTGGGAGCCGCGATTGGCCGGACCTGTGGATGCAGCAGGTAAATAAACCATCCCGGCCCACCAGGGGCTTTTCCTACACAAGCAGCATCCCAAATTTGGGAAACACTGCTTTAGAACAAGGACTGTTGCTAGAACAATTAAAACACATGGGCACTACCCGGAGAAAGCAAAGATCAGTTCTAAGCATCAATACAGAGTCAGTTAATGATGTCCCTGGAAGCAGAATTCAAAGACCTATCACTGCCATGCACTAGGTAAAGCTTATGGGGGTAATGACAAGACGGAGTGGCTTTCCTTTTATTTTTCATGTACCAAGTGGTGGGTAAAAACAGGAGAGGACTCCATGTTAATCAAACTAAACTGGCACTGTAGTTTAGTGTGTAGTTGGATAGATTGACGATATTGCTTTGTTGGAGGTACCACGGTTGTGGCCCCATGAGGCAGGTGGGAGTTGAGACAGCTTACAGTCCTTTTTCCTTTGTAGAGAGGTGAAGTGAGCAATGTAGATCTCCTGTCTTATTTTAGTGAAGTCCGTTTGTATGGAAGTTTGGTTATTAATGAGAGTCTCCAGGTTGGAGAGCTCTTTTTTGATGTTTTCCTGTTTGCTGTGAATGGCTTGCCAATTACAGAACCAGTTTCTTCTCCCTTGGTTTTCACACCTCAACTGCTAGAACAGGGCCTCATCCTCCCTGACTGAACTACCTCATTATCTCTAGCTTGCCTGCATATATATACCTGCCCCTGGAAATTTCCACTACATGCATCTGACGAAGTGGGTATTCACCCACAAAAGCTCATGCTCCAAAACGTCTGTTAGTCTATAAGGTACCACAGGACTCTTTGCTGCTATAACTGCAGCTAGCATTTAAGCCATGTGCACACAGACTGACTTCCTGGAGCCTCCTCCAAACTCTTCCTTCTTGAAACTTGCACTCCTTCCTTCAAGTTCCACGCAGGTTGCCACACTAATGTTGGTTGGCATCAATGTGTGTGTGTCGGGGGGCGGGGGGAGGGTTCCTCCTTAAAGGTGAACACTTTCAGGACCAGATCCTCAGCTGATGTAAATCAGCATCGCTCCACTGCAGCTCATGGAGCTAGTCTAATTTACACCAGCGAGGAAACTCTGGTCCATGGTGTTTAAAATATATAAAGGCCAGTGTGACAGCCACCATCTTAGCTGACAGACTGGGTATTGAAGCAGGGACCTTCAGAGCTGCTAGAGCTTAAACCACAGAGCCAATGATCCTTAACCTAGGGCTGTCATAGGCTCAAATCCTTTGTGGATCAGGCAGAGAGGAGGACCCATGACACATGCTTTGCAATGAGTTACACCAGCACTCAGAAGGAGCTAGTGCGTACCCAAGATGAAGATGACAAATGTCTGACAAGGAAAGGAAACAGATTTCTGTTTCAAAGAGCAATGAGAAACAGTTTTTTTAAGGTTACCAGATTAAAATCCTAGGCTATATCTTTTCAGTCAGCTTCAAGGAAGCCTCTTTTTGTCTGCTCACACAAACCCTACATTTGCAAGCATAAGTGAGGCATTGACTTGCCTGGTTTAATGAGAGGAATGTGCTAAAACTTGATGAATCAAAGAAGAACATTAAGGTTGAAAAGTTGACACTTAAAATCTCCAGCCAGATTCAGAGGACTAGCAGCATTTTACAATAAGAAACAATGTCTTTCAGATTAGATGAATTCCCACAATCCATAACAGCATCTCCTTATCCAGAGGCCTAACAAGAAGATATAAGAGTTACTACTATTATTACTGAAATTAAATGGAGGGTCTCTGTTAGATGAAATGGTAAATTCCAATAAGCAGGAGGTGACTGGACTGAGATGCACCAATCATTTCACATAGTCCAAACAAACCCAAACAGATGGTAATGACTTTCAGTGGATACTAACCCAGGCCAGATTTGAGCGAGAAGATAAAAGACTCCATAACTCATTACAAATCCCAATCCCTGAGCCATTCAGTCTGACCAGTAACTTCAAAAAAGAGAGAGAAGAGGACATCAGAGGAAGCTGCCTGCTTTTTTTTCCTCACTACCTATCCTGGCATTTATACCATGCATGTTGCTGCAGTAGCCATGTGCCTCTACTGTTCTTCTCTATAGATTAAAATGTAAGAGCTACAGGTGGTTCTGAACCAAACAGTTGCAGAAGTTCAAACTGTGTTCTGTTCTTACATGGCCCCTTTCACCACAATGTCTGAGATTGACATCTGAACCCTGTGGCACAAACCCAGCTCTTCCTAGTGTCTATGAAACGTACACAATCCCAACTGTGCTTCAAAAGTTTTAGCCAGATGGCCATTCCAATTGGCTTCAATCAGAACTGTGCAGCAGAAATCCCACACAACGCTTCTAGCAAACAAAAGTTCTCCAGAGAATCAGTGTGTCCCACAGACAGGAAAGGGGTCACGGCCATGAGAAATGGGTTCTCAGTTCTTTCCCTTCACACACACACCCTTACTCTCTCTCTCGATGAACAGCTGTGAACCAGCTGAAACACAAGAATCCAGCAATCTCTCTCCTCCAGACTACACAGTCCATTCAGGGTTCAAGTTGATTACACAGTTATTTTTTGTAAGAAAAGTTGAGTGGGAGAGACAAACAGGTTTATTTCTCACCCGGCTACATAACGAATTACTAAGGGCACTAACTCATCTGTCTTTGCACTATTTTACCTTCATTACAGAAGCCATTTTTCACAAGTCCGATCTTCAGCTGGTTAGAAATGAAACTGTTCAGAGTTGGGGTACACTGCAGAATTGGACTTCTGTTCTCCAGGGTTCCCTGGCTTCAGTTGTTCCTTGTTTAACAGTCACCAGTGCAGCTCCTTCTCCAATCCCAACCCCACTGAATTCCATAGCTACTCTCCCAGACTATCTTTCTAGACTCAAGGAGCAAAACCCAGGACAAAGATAGAAATGATCAAAACCAGTGTTTCCCAAACTTGAGATGCCGCTTGTGTAGGAAAAACCCCTGGCAGGCTGGGACGGTTTGTTTACCTGCTGCGTCCACATGTCCAGCCGATCGCGGCTCCCACTGGCTGCAGTTCACTGCTCCAGGCCAATGGGAGCTGATGGAAGCAGTGTGGGCCAAGGGATGTACTGGCAGCCAAAATCTAAAAGCAGCCAGAGTTTGCAACAGGGTGAGCTGGGTCTTTCTTTCTTCCGTACCCTCATCCTTCCCAATTCCTCCTCCTCTGTTTTATGCCTTGTGTAGCTCCTTTCTATTTTTTTCCTTTTTTTTTTTTTTAAATGTAGACTCCAGAACTGGACACAAGATTCCATCAATGGTCTTTCCAATGTCTAGGGCAGGGGTCGGCAACCTTTCAGAAGTGGTGTGCTGAGTCTTCATTCATTCACTCTGATTTAAGGTTTCACGTGCCAGTCATACATTTTAACATTTTTTGGAAGGTCTCTTTCTATAAGTCTGTAATATATAACTAAACTATTGTTGTATGTAAAGTAAATAAGATTTTTAAAATGTTTAAGAAACTTCATTTAAAATTAAATTAAAATGCAGAGCCCCCTGGACCGGTGGCCAGGACCCGGGCAGTGTGAGTGCCACTGAAAATCAGCTCACGTGCCGCCTTTGGCACGCGTGCCATAGGTTGCCTACCCCTGGTCTAGGGCGACAATAATATCTCCCTATTCCTACTTGATATTCCCCTGCTAATATAGCCCAGAGTCATGGTAGCCGTCTTAGCCACAGCATCAAAGGTTTCTCTTTTCTTTTGAATCCCAACTGGCTGTCAGGGAGTGGCCCCTGTGAACTCAGCCCCGCTGCTTATCTGAGTCCCAAGGAAGAGCTAAGGCTGCTGCCATTTGTTTGTTCATGTCCTTGTGAGACAAAAGCATTGAATTAATTGCTTTGAAACAACTCTCTCACCCCCCAAAATTAATTACATGGGTTTTAGAAAAGTAAAGGTCAGCTCTTTGACCCTGACAGTTTTGACAGCTTCTCTTGCCAAAGTGAAGTGGATTTATAAGATATCCATGGCTGGATTTCTGTCCCCCTGCATGCTTTGTGTTCTTTAATTAGCAGAACCACATAGCTTTGCTTTCTTGTGTTGTCACCCCAAGAACACAGTGACTGACATTTGATCCACAGAGAGAGAGAGTACGGTTTATTACATAGATAATAATGCTTTGCAATTATATACTGGAGCAACTTTCATTCGAGTATCACATCAGAGCACTTTCTAAGCGTTAGTTAATTAAGCCTCACAACATGCTAGTAAGTCAGGAATGCAGGGGCAGGTGCTGTAGAGGTGCAAAGTGTTGTTATTATAATTGTTATCATTACCATGTAAAAATTGAGGTACAGAGGCACTAATAACTTCCCTTCCTCTTCTCCCCCACCCCTGCCCCCAAGACCATACAGCATGATAGAACAACCAGGGGAAAAAACCCAGCAGTCCTGATGACCAAAATAACCATATAAAAATATGAATGTGGTTACATCTCATTGTGAAGACAGAGAAGCTGCCTGGGAATGGGGAAAACTCCTTTCTCATTCGAAGGGCTAATCATAGCAAGCACTGAGCAAGGGAACTGATTTTTATAGACATATTCTCATCTTTCATGTTTGCCTGAGTATGGTAACTCTCCTTGAAGGGGATATTGCAGTGGTTCTCAAACTTGGTACTGACGACCACTTTCACACAGCAAGCATCTGAGTGCAACCCACCACCCCTTAGAAATTCAAAATACTTTTTTATATATTTAACCCATTATAAATGCTGGAGGCAAAGCAGGCTTTGAGGTAGAGGCTGACAGCTCGCTACCCCCCATGTAATAACCTTGTGACCCCCAGAAGGGTCCCAACCCCCAGTTTGAGAACCCCGGGGATACTGGTTAAATGAACTAAATATACCATATATCAGATTAAAGGAGGGAATTCTTAACCCCAGTCTGTGCTGTGACGCTCAGACAAAAACCTTCCTCAGGTCTGGGGTGCTGTCTGAAGTGAAAAGGAAGGCTCTTTGCTTAGTTTATTAACTGCATTTTGTTTGGGTCCCCCATTTTTTATTTGTAACATGTGAATGTTTTCAGGAGAGTGTATTCCTGTTTCCTGCCTTCACTCAGGGTACAAAGAACTTTCAGAGCATGTTCCTGGCTCTCCTACCCCACTTATAAAATGTTTCTCACAATACAGCAAATGGACATCAGTTCCCGCAGAAAGGAAGAGAATTCTACGGGCATTGGACAGGTGCTGAATGCTGCTATTTTGTGTAACACAAGCTAATAAAAGGCAAGGAAATTTGGAGTGCAGGTTGACAACTTGCTTGTAATTCATCTCCTGCTGTGCCTGAAGTTATGGTCCATGTATTAAGGATCAAATAGACATTGACATGATATAACCCATAATGTTTCTGAGAGAGTATTGATTCAGGACAGTGATCTTCCAATAAAAGCATTGGGAAATGTTCCATTTCATCCATACCCCCAGTGCTTTGGAGGAAATATCCAGGATGTGAGAGGGTCTCTCACATGTTACCATCAAGATTCTCATTCTAAAGAAATGGCTCTTTTTTGGAAGTTAGAAAAAGGTCAATTAACTTTCCCCTTCCATCTATATTTATCGTCTGTGTTTCCGCTTCTGTCAGACGAACCACATGAAACTATGATGTGCTATCCCTGACTTAGGAGGTGGACTCCCATGCGTGTTACATGCCTAGAAATAACTTTATCTAAATTGGGCAGATAGGAGGGGACAAGTGGGGCAGAAAAGCAGTATTGTGATTAAGGGACTAGCCCATGACTCAGGATACTGGAGTCCAATTCCCACCTCTGTCACTGTCTCCCTGTGAAATGTGTCACATAATCTCGCTGTTCCTCCATTCCCTGTTTCTAAGTGGGAATTAATAATTTTCCCTTATATGCTTCACAGGAGCTTTGTGAGGATAAATACTTGGAAAGTACTGATGCTTATGTAAGTTCCTATACAGACAGATAAATACTGTCCTGATCATGGTTCCACTGAATTAAATGGCAAAGCTTTCAAAATATCACTGGAAACAGAATTGGGACTCAAATATATCTGCGACTATGCTGGGTGTTGTCCAACAGGCAAGAAGAAAGGGAGTTTTTCTCTTGACTCCAACGGGACCAAGATTTCATTCTTAATTTTAATGATAATGAATGGAGATCAAAAGATATTTTATCTTTGTATTTTATCTTTTAGACACCTATTTTGTATATAACATTCAAACAAAACAGTATGGTGGGTGCCAATCCAGGAAGTTGAAACAGAATAGCTCTGAAATCTGCAGGTCCCCACTTTTATCCTATTTCTCATGAGGAAAAGACTGGCTCTGCACAAATAATGACACACTGGAAGACACCTGCATACATTTGTCTCATACTATTTAATTATTCAGCCTGCTCCAGTGGTTATAAAACATGGCCTCATCGGGGTTGGTTTGTTTGTTTTTCATAAAGAAAGTGCCACATTCTATCTGCGCACATGCCCTTTCCTGGAAGAAAGATGCAAACCGTGCAAAGTATGATTTCCAGATAGGACCAGTTAAACTCAGCTGGTACCAGCTTGGGCAGAGGGAGGCTCCTTTAGGGCTGTGGCAAGGTGCATGTGTATAGCAGAACAACTCCATTAAAATCAATAGAGTTACAACAATTTACACCAGCTAAGGATATGGCCCACAGTAAGTGCTGCTGACCTCTGTTGACTAGAAACGACAGTCATGTGCACATGGCAGAAACCCAGTTTCTAACCTTCCTAAAGGAATTCAGCCATATTCTCAAAATCACGCCAGTTCCATTGCATGGACAATTGCACACTCCTCGTTAATATGCACAAACCATCCGGAGCAGAGGGCTGGAAGTGGGTTTGCATTCACACACAGCCTGCTAGGCTCCTGACTCACCATGTGTTTGCAGAAATACCAAATGTGTGTGCACACGTTGGAAGGAAGAGCCTCAGCTGGTGTAAATCGGCACAGCTTCATGGAGGTCAAAGGAGCTACCACAATTTACACCAACTGAGAATTTGACCTATGGTATTTACTTACATAAATGACAGAATACATGCAACTGTGCATGTGAATTTTGAAGATCTGGACTGCTATCTACACCTCACTGTGTATAAAGTTGTTTGGAAAAGCTATTTCACTTCATGCAGACTGAGTGCATCTCTATTCTTTGCTGCTACTCTGAGTGAGAGGAAGGATGCATCTATTTTTAAGAGGTGTGATGTGATTTTTATTGTATGACTATTCACCTGCTTTCTGTGATCTTCCAGACATATTTCAGAGGGAATTTGGCACCGAGACCAACTTGGGGGTGGGGAATAAATGAGCTAACAAACAACACATGTGCACAGGCAGTTTGCTTTGGCTCTGTCTGTCTTTTCCCCTTGCTAACTCTGCACAGATTTGTATTTCTCCTAAGAGCTTTTGCATTTCAGCATAGTCCAGCAGGGAAAGGCTGATCCTCAAATTACTGTAATGCAACTGGTTGACATGGGGGGGGGGGGGGAGTGGAGGAAAAGAGATTCAGCATTCTCACCTGCCCCCACTGCAGGTTCATATGAGAAGAGGTGGGTTTGCAGCTATCAAGCTGGAGGGGGAAATGCTCATTTATAACCCTAGTGAAGTAGTAGGGGGGAAGGGCAGGAAAAATGAGAACTGCTTGAAAGAGTTAAGAGGGGGGGGCAATAGTGTTTGGGGTCTGATACAGTAAGAATTTATGCTGCTGCTGTAGCACACTTCACATTTATATATATCAGGTTTGCACCCCATCCCAAGCACTTTCAGTGGATTTACAGGTGTAATTTACAGTAGGTTTACCAGTTATCCCACCACACAGAGTCATCCTTAAAGTGTCCTCCAAGTGGTTTCCAAAGTAACGTCCTAAACAAATGCACCTGTGGAAATAGCTCTCCAGTGCTGGTTGAATACCGGAAAAGCAATGTTTGTGAACTTTGCTTCATGTTCTCAACAGCTGTTTGGCTCAACCATATTGATGCCCCATTTGTGCGCTATTTGTGAGCATTCGTATGCCAGCTTTTTGTTCAGGCAGATGCTTGGGGAATAGCTGTTCTCTGCATAAATACTCATTGACACTTGCCAATGCATTTTGCCACCCATTTAAAAGTCTCACCATGATCTCAAAACATCTCAGTCAATGAGCTGAAGCAACATCCCATGTCACAAATGGTAAATAAACCAAAATGAACAGTTTGAACAACTCCAGATCAAAAAATTATGTGTTTGCACCAAAATCGGCCCAATCCCCCAACACAAATAAGAACTATATTTGACAGTTAATTTATTCCCATCCAATAATCTGACCAGCTCTTCCACTGACTCTGAATCAGCTCTCAACATCATTTTGAGAAAATAGCAGGAAACTTGGGGAGGGGAATAATTGTTTTATTGCAGAAACTACCTGGGATTCCTTCCTGCCCAGGCCCCATTAGCTTGGAAAATGTGATAGGGACAGATTTGTGCTAAGTGCAGCGGCAGCAGGAGTTCAGCCTGGCAGGGGAGGCCGATGCATCACCAAAGGGAAAATTACACACTGCCAACGATGCTGGCTTCATTTTACTATCTCCCCATGAGTCTGTCAAGATTTGTGAATTGGCAGCTTGATTCTTTATCCTAATGGATTCAGAGACGCTGAAGTAATCAGGGAATCTTTTAATGACCGGGCCTGCTACAAACAATAAGTTGAACACGGACTGAAGTCCTCCTGGGTGAGTCCTTAATAACACAGCCTTTCTGTCGATAGGTGGGATAATAGAGGCTCTGGACTCCGATTTGCATTGAGTCAATGGACTGCCTTGGTGTGAAGTGCCAAATAATCACCGTTTGAAACAAACACGCAGCACGGCTCCTACTAACAGAAAAAAGCATCCCTCCATATAAAGTGCAATTAGCTCAGAGATAGCAACTTTTACTCACATTCCCCTCCGCCACCACCACCCACCTCCAGTTGTCAGCATGTGTCTGAAGTGAAACGAAATGCTCTGGGAAACAAAGACCTGACTAAGGAAGGCTGGAGACATAAGCAGCCCCAGCCTGTGCACTTGTGCAGTCCAGCTGGGGGATAAGATTTCAGGAAAAGCTGAAACCCACCACTGTGCTACAGATATTCAATCCCCCGAAATCACTTGTGAACTGTAGTTGAAATTCTACACCTGCAGCCCTTCTCATGGGGAATAAGAGCCTCGTTCTGGTATGATTTATACAGCCACCATTACTCGTTTGTGGGGGAAGGGTCTTATGGGTTTGGACGAAGGGGATGCATTTCTGACAGCCTTTTGCCTTTGCTACTTGTGCTGCTATATAGAACACAGGTGAGCAACAATATCTCCTAGGCAAAGGCGTAGGCTGAAGTAGAACAGTTTTGTTATTTGCATCACTATACTGCTTAGAGGCTCCAACCAAAGTTGGAGCCCCCACTGTTCTAGGTGTTAAACACACACATAACAAGAGAATCTAAATATGCCAAGAGAAAGGAAGTGATATTGTCCCCATTGTACAGCTGAAGAACTGAGGCACAGATTAAATATCCTGTCTAAGGTCCCACAAGAAGCCAATGGCAGCTCTAGGCAGTGAACTCAGGTCTACTGAGTCCCCATCCAGTGCCTTAACCATTAGGCCATCTTTTGTTTCTATAACTGTAGCTCACAAATTAATGCTAAAGTTACATGTACATCTAGGTAAATACCTCAAGATATTCTCCGCAATTCCCTAGTGCAGTGTTTCCCAAACTTGGGATGCTGCTTGTATAGGGAAAGCCCCTGGCGGGCCGGGCCAGTTTGTTTACCTGCCCCTTCCACCATTCCGGCCGATCTCAGGTCCCACTGGCCGCGGTTCGCTGCTCCAGGTGAGGGATGTACTGGCCGCCACTTCCAGCAGCTTCCATTGGCCAGTGGGAGCCGCGATTGGCCGGACCTTAGGACGCAGCAGGTACACAAACCAGCCCGGCCTGCCGGGGCTTTCCCTACACAAGCAGCGTCCCAAGTTTGGGAAACACTGCCCTAGTGTACAAGCTCGAGTTAGCTTTGGCTGCTTACTTTCCACCCATGGTCTACCGAATGAGTTTGACTGGCAGGGATGTTAATGGAAACAGTGTATGTTTAGCAAACAGCAGAAAAATTACACAGAGAGCAAATGCTGAATTCACCAAGGTGACCATTCACTCTAGAAACGTGATCAAGGTGTTTCAATTCAGAGAATAAACCCAATACCCTCTAGGTGGGGTGCCCCATCAAAACTAACCTACCTAATTTGAAATCTGAATTTCAGATAGCAAATCCTCACAATGAACTGCTTGCTATGCCCATTATGTACATAACTGTGCAATTAAGAAGGGGAGCAGGCGATAAATGTTTGCAACTTCTGAGCTACCTGCATCATGACTTCATTCATGTCCTATTTCTAATTTGCCCTGTCTAGCGAAAACACATTTAAATGTGGGGCCTTCTGGGGGAAGGGAAAAGAAGGAGTTCATTGGGAGGAAGATGCAAGAGTCTTTCAAAGATGAAGGGTGCCAGTGGCCATGGCTGTTGGGATTTTTCATTATTGACTGAGGGTTTTGCCAAGCCCCAACTTGCTGTCCCTTTCTAGCTGGGTTTTATGTGAGAAGAGGAAAGGTGGGTCTGATGCCACCAATCTGTTAGAGTCCCCCTGTTTACTCAAGTCACAGCTGCTAATAAGAGAAGACAGTGTTTCCCAAACTTGAGACTCCACTTGTTTAGGGAAAGCCCCTGTCAGGCTGGGCCGGTTTGTTTACCTGACGCGTCCACATGTCCAGCTGATCACAGATCCCAGTGGCTGTGGTTCACTGCTCCAGGCCAATGAGAGTTGCTGGAAGTGGCAGCCAGTATGTCCCTCGACCCGCACCGCTTCCAGCAGCTCCCATTGGCCTGGAGCAGCAAACGGCAGCCAGTGGGAGCCACGATCGGCCAGACCTGCGGACGCAGCTGGTAAACAAACTGGCCTGGCCTGACAGGGGCTTTCCCTACACAAGTGGCGTCCCAAGTTTGGGAAACACTGAGATAAAGCTTGCTGATGGGGAGGGGAAGGGAAAGTGACTTCACTTCCCTAATCACTTCCCCCAGCCTATCGTTTGGGGATCACTTGGTGAGACCATTGCCTCGAAAGCCCTCCTTGTTTATTATAGCAAGAGGTGACAAGCTCAAGGTCCTTTCAAGGGAGCACCACTGTAAGCTCACAGTGAAATAAGGATCAGACCCACCCAGCACAGAACTACTGAGTGCAAGGGGAAAACAAGGGAACATGGGCACAAGGGAAGGGGGCTGAAAGGGTTAACAAGAAAAAAGTACAGCGAGTCTGGAGATTCATGGAGGCTTGGGAATTAAAGGTGGGAAGAGGATCGTATGTTGGCCATTTAGTCCGTTTCCCCACCAGTAGCTGGACTGACCATTTGTTAATGCTTCATCCAATCTAGTTTGAACTATCCAAAGAGAAGGGGCTTCCAGCACTCTTCCTGGAGGTGTGTTCTGCAGTCAAATCCTTCTCACTCCCAGGAGGTTTTTCCTGTTGTTCAGCCAAAAAACTGCCCCTTAAATCTTGGTTATAGCCTTTTGTACCACCCCTCCAATGGTGGTACAAGACTACATCCTACCGTTAATGATGGGTCATGTGGGCAGGGGAGAAGGGGGATGAGACAGGAAAGTAATGCTTATGATTAGCATCTAGGCATTTCTAAAGAGCTGGGCTAGAGTGTGCCACTCTACTCAGGCTGAGAAGCACCTTCCATGTGAATAGTGGTAATATCATCATCCCTGGGTGTCACATAGCACCTAAGCACTTTAGAAAAGGAAGTCAGTATCATCATCTCCATGTTATAGATGGGGAAACTGAGGCACAAGGCAAGGAAATGACTTGCCCAAGAACACCCAGCAGGCCAGTGGCAGAGCCAGGAATAAACCCCAGGTCTCCTGAGTCCCAGAGACTTACCCTATCAACTAGCCTTGTTAAATTCAGTGGGACTACTGGAAGAAAAAAAAGAGGAGGAGGGGAAAGGCCATATTCAAAGTAAGGGTGACAGAATTTGTTTTTCCACAGAAAATAAGATACGGCCAACAGGAGAAGTAGTCAACTCATATTTTATACGACACAGCTGATATGCTTCAAGCAGCTCGGGTCCTTTCGCTGTTACACACTGAACTTAGATCAGCCATTTAATATACATTGCACCCTAAGATAAATCAAAGCCTGAACTGGACACTGGGAGTGATAAACCTGAGTTTTGAAAGACTCATTCAATATTATTCTGCATTCCCTTATGCTTTTTTATTAAATTTAATTACTGTTCAACCACTAGTCCCTGCAAAATGAAACAGGGAGACTGACACTGCAAAAAAAACCAAGCCACAGAACCTATGATAAATGCATAGAGGAGCTTATCCGCAATAACTCAGGATTAATCCCCTACCTCAAATTTATACCGTTGTCTACTATATTATGGCTGTCCAAACTGCACTGACTGTATCTCAGCTAAATGACAAGCTCCTTGGAGCAGGAAGCAGCATCTTCTCCTAGGTTTGTACAGAAGCCAGCATACGTTCAATACCCAATAAGCAGACTTCTTTGGACAGAAAGCTGAAGGTCACTTTCTTTATACTTTGCCTATATTGTGAGTATTACTTTCTTTGGGCTAGGTGCCAAGGTCCAATGCTTAAACAAGGCTTCAATAGACTTTTCACCCAAGTAAGCACAAAGCAAGGAATCACCGGATTTGGCCCTTTATGCCAGTGTCTTCAGATGTTTGTTTTCTGTTGGACAAGATGACTAAAATAATTCATTGCTGGGGTAGTGGAAAAAATGTATTAGAGCAATTGTTAGTTTCCCAAGGATTCTATTCGATTATCCTAGGAAAACATCTAATCTGCTTAATAGTTTCTGAACATTGAAAAACTGCAATATTTTTCCTCTGGCTTCTCTTCTTACTTAATTAAGATAAGTTGCAGTAAAAGCTGGAAAGCAGCACTAGCGAGAGCAAAACTGGCACTTAAGTGATAACATGGAGGATCTGGAATGGCCGTTTAATCTGTTTGGGAGATCTCTTAGGTTCCCAGGTGAGAATACAGAACCATACATCATGCACAGTATATGTCAAGTGAGCAGAACATTTATCATTTTAATATCTCTAAAAACTAGAGATGGGACCAAAACAAACTCCTGGCTCTAAACAGTCCCTGGGTCACCATGTATTCACATAGAGTAGGAGAAGAGAAATTTGGGAGAGGGGCCCTGCATTCTGAGTCTGGGAAACAGATGTGTGAACTGAGCTCTTCAAATGGGCAATTCCAGTGCCTCTCTAGACACACAAAAGCAACTGTTTTTTCTCTTTGGCTACAAACTTGCAACAGTTATTTTGGATTCCCCTCTGCAATAGGAAGATGAGAAAAAATGCAAACAGCCATTGCTAGCATGGCATGGGAACTAGATCAAAAACCAAGAATTGCCAGGCCTGTTCAAGGTCATCCAGCCCCAACAGCTTTCTTCTAGCAAATCATGCAACCTGCTACACCACCACTCCTCCAAACTCACTTTGCAATTCTGCATATGGGGGAGAAGACTCTGGTGGGGTCATCAGTTTTCATCCTACTACAAGAAGTGCCTCCCCCGTTCCTTATGGTTCTAGCTCATGTGCCTAGTAATGCAATGTTATGCAGATACACTGCTCCCTACTAGCCCTTCCAAACAATAAAGGACTCCATGACTAACAAGTGCCAACCCAATGATTGGCACAGTGGAGGCAATTTCTGCCCCTAGTGGGACAGCCTGGACTTCTCAGTAGGATGTGGAAGAACAGCCCAGCCTTCTCAGTTCAACCCCCACTTCCCTCTCTCTCCCTATCTACTGACTAGTCTAGAGAATTCTTTTCCCACACTTCAGCCTTCCAAGCCCACCCTTGGTCTCCACAGCAAGAAGTCCTCCTGCTTTATAATCCCAGCTTTGCATCTGAGCCCTCTCTTCTGCCTTTTCTCCATAACAAATACAGTGATCAAACCCAGTGATCAAACCCTGACTATTACAGACACCTCCCCTGTAAACACTGCATTTTGCCCAGTATAGTAGACTCTTTTAAAAAACAAAACAAACAAAAACCCTAATACCTTTCCTTGCTCGTTTACATACTACTAATGCTCAACACTTGTCAATTGCACTATAGTTTCAACCCTCTACACAAACATCCAGCTGCCCAGCCTTTTCTGCCTTTCTGTGCTTTACATAAGGCTCAGCTGACACACTCCTCCCTTCCCAAGATCCAATCAGGTTTTCACATCATTGAGGCTAATTAACATCAAGTTGGAAACATTTCCCAATTATGGCCTGAAGCCTGAAACCAATCAGAAGACAAACACTGCCCCCCTTCACCCATTAAACCTTCATTGATCAAACAGTCCCTCCAAAAGGGCTTTCACAGTGAAACCCTGCAAAGAGCAAATGAGGACAAGGAGTGAGAGATCATTCTTTCCCCTTACACACACCTACCCCTGCTTATTCACAGTGTGAAAGCCTGTATTGATGTGCAGCAAATCCACAAATGCCTTTATGGAATGAGCTTCATATCCCCATAACAGCTTTATGGAGAGAGCAAGTCTTTCTCCCATATCTGGGAGTGTTGCTTACAACCATATAATGATCCTCTCTCTTTTCAATTTTACACCTGCTGAATGGTTTGGTTCATGCCAGGAATCTAATGTTTGATTTGAGCATTATTCAGTCAAGGGCACACAACTTTCTTTGGCTCTTTCTGAACTGACGCACAGTTCTCATACATTAGGTGATTTAATTAAGACCACCTGAAGCCCAAACGGTGTCTGAGCACACCACAGTGAACTCTTTTAATGCCACACTAACAAAAAATACCCCAGTGTTTCTCACTTCCATGTAAACTTGGCCACAGTGCAGAGGAAATTTAAGCAAATAGGGCCATTTTATCAAATGGAACACTCCTGCTGCCCGGCTGCCATTTCTGGGGCTAGGTGTTACATTATGTGGACTTGAAATGTCAACTATAATTTGGCACAAGAGGTATGTAGCTGCCCTTAGAGAAAATCTGACAGCTTTGCTTACTGTTCTCCATTGCTATGCAGTGCTCTGTGGCGTACAGGCTGGCTAGCAGCTCCCTTGTTTGTGAGGCTGGACTTAAGTCCTTTTCATGAAAAAGAAGCAAGAAAAAGTGGGTTTTTTTTTGTAAATGGTGTTTGTTAAAGGTACAATACACAGCACTCTGTAAAATTAGCTAGAGGTCCTGAACCAGATTACACCAGCACCTCTGCTGCCAATGTACTGTAACTCAAGCCAGCAGGACCCATGCTCATCCAGTACTGGAATCCTCCATATCGCTGCATTATCATCTCAGTCCTCACCTGTCCATCCTCTGCTATTTTGGCCTCAGTGTTGCTCTGCAGTATCCCCTGCTACTCCAGTGCTGTGATCCATCACCACACCCCCACAGTTCTGCCTGTATACCTGAGCAAACTCTGCTGTTCAGGCATGGAGATGTCCACATTGCTCTGCCATTCACTTCACTTCTGGACCTTGCTAGATGAGTTCTTAGCCTCCCTAGAGCCAAACTGTGGAGGGTGCGCTGAAAATACCACCAGGGCCTAGCAATAGTTGAGTGGTTTGAGCATTCACCTGCTAAACCCAGGGTTGTGAGTTCAGCTCTTGAGGGGGCCATGTGGGGCAAAAATCTGTCTCAGGATTAGTCCTCCTTTAAGCAGGGGTTGGACTAGGTGAGGTCCCTGCTATTCTATGATTAGGAGGATCAGTAGGACATGAGTGTTTATTAGAGACCTCACATGATATCATTTATGGATAAATACCATGAAAGCCTTATATTTGCTGTACTGAGTTTGTTGAACCTGTTAAGAATTGCTGTTACACAACAGTGAACCCTTTGCTAGTTGGCACTGAAGGATTCTTAGGGTCATAGTAGTTACCTCTCCCTATGGGTTTGTACAGCACTCAATCTTGGTTACACGGCCTCTATGTGCTGCTCTTGTATGAATAAGTATCACTGAATTTTTCTAGGCTAGCTAAGGTGCCACTGTTGTTAACTGGAATGCAGATGTGAGTTTAGCGAAAGCAAATTAAACAATTTTCTCTTCTGTGAACCCTTGGGGCTACAACTGTATGCCATGCTTGGTCAGTTTTCACTAATATAGTAGTGCACTAGACTATGAATGTGCACACCACTGTTGGATGGGAAACATCAGCCTGGCTCCAACCTTCATCAGGTTGCAGTTGTCTTGCCATCTAAGCCTGAAATGAAGCTGAAGTGATGAGCCTTACTGACAGCCAATGGAAATTCTCATTTAGCTCAAGTGAGTGCTAGACCATGTCTTCATAGGTTTCTGTGCAGTGCCCGGCATAATGGCCTCTGTTCCTGACTGGATACTGTGTATACGGGAATTTCATATGTGGCTACAAAATCAAATACAAATCAAAAGTCGTTCTAGAGCAGGGATCAGCAACCTGTGGCAAACGGCCCGTCAGGGAAAGCCCCTGGCGGGCCAGGCCAGTTTGTTTACCTGTGCGTCCACAGATTCAGCCAATCACTGGCTGCGGTTCACCATCCCAGGCCAATGGGGGCTCCAGGAAGCAGTGGCCAGCACATCCCTCAGCCCGCACCGCTTTCAGCAGCTCCCATTGGCCTGGAGCAGCAAACTGCAACCAGCAGGAGCTGCGATCGGCCGAACCTGTGGATGTGGTAGGTAAACAAACCAGCTCGGCCCACCAGGGGCTTTCCCTGACAGGCCGCGAGCCACAGGTTGCCGATCCCTGCTCTAGAGTATTAGAGTTTAAGGGCAGAAGGGACCACCAGACCATCTAGTATGACCTCCTGTATATCACAGGCCATCAACATGATCAAGCACCCACACACTAACCCCAGCCACCAATATTAGATCAAAGTGTTGCAGCCCACAGAAGGCTAGACTGTTATGTGCACAGGCAGAGAACAGGAGGGACCGAGATGCCCCAGCGCCCAAGGCCTCTGCAATGGGAAGGGAATGATTAAATGAGATGTACCCAGATAATCCTGGCAAGTGACCCACACCCACACACTGAATAGGAAATTGAAAACCCATGAAGGTCACTGCCAATCTGACCTTGGGGAAATTCCTTCAGTTCTCAAACTGTGGGTGCCGTTTGCTCAGGGAAAGCCCCTGGCGGGCTGGGCCGGTTTGTTTACCTGCCATGTGCGCAGGTTTGTCCAATTGCAGCTCCCACCGGCTGTAGTTAGCCATTCTTTCCCTGAACAAGCAGTGCCCCTAGTTTGGGAACCACTGAGTTAGACTTTGAGCAAGAACCAGCCAGCCAAACACCTATGACACTATTTGTTTTCCCTCTGCAAAGCATGTGACTGTCTACCTCTTCTGATGCACCCATGGGTAATATGGGCCCTGGGTATTTTGATGATACCTGAAGACAGGTGAATCTGGCATTTCTATATTTATTGAATCAGATTCTCTACCCTGGTTCCAGCCACTTTGTGCCCCTGAGCAGCACAAAGGGGCCAGAATCTGTCTGCAGCAGGAGGGAACTCTCAGTTGATGTAAAGCCAGCAGAATCACCACCTGCGACAACTGCTCACTTACCCCACCATAGGGATTCGCCAAGGGAGGAAGGAGTGTGTCGTTGGTGGGGAGCAGTACAAAGCTGATTTATGGCCTCTTGAGAACCATGGCCAGCTGAAGATGCTAGGGAAGCCACTAGGTTGCTCTATCATGCATTGGCTTGGTGCAGCCTGCAAATTAGGGAGCTGTAACCAGCTCTTTGACGCTCCACCCCAGCTCCTGGACCAAGCGGGTCTACCCTTGACATAAGAGAGAATCTGGTCCATTATCTATACTCATGTATTTCTACTTTTCTTTCTACTGAGATTGAAGCTTGCATACGTCCAGTCAAAATGATCAGAGTGGAGATACACATTATTCCCCCACCCATCATGAAAGTGGAGAAGAAAGGAGATCAAGGATAAACAGTTCAGCTTTCAGAGAATCAAAAGCTCTGTAGAACACAAGCTACTTTCTGTGATGAGAGCAAGCAGAAATTCTCCACCAGCCGCAGTGTGTCAGAGGCTCATGGAAACAGATTGCCTGTTGTAAAAACTAGAACACAATATTGAGCTGCTGGCATGTGTCCAGGATATAACACAGAGCTGGATTTATTAGACTGGCATAATTTATGTCTTTAACAAGGATGATATCCTTTCCTTCCGATAAACCTGCTAGATACGGAAGCTAATGAGTCAGATCTTCAACTGGCACAAACTGACTTAGCACTGTTGAAGTCAGTAGAGCTATGTTGATCTGCCTCAGGTGAGGCTGTATCCCAGGATTTTGCTGAGCTACAGTTTAGTATCTCCACTAATGCATTTAAACTACTGATGGGTGAACCTCCAAAAATCCAGTTCAGATATGCACCCAACTAAGGACACCATCCAGTAGCTACCCCCTGCATGGAATTCCCAGTTGCTTCAATGGGATTTCTGCACATACAGGGCAGCCCCAAGTCTGCAAAATTGTTCTGGAAACTTTGCAAGCTTTGGGCAGTGCCAGAAATACTGTGCAAAGAAGACCTTTTCCCCAGGGCATTTTAACTCTTCCACTTCAGGACCCAAATGGATCCCAGAAAACAGATCTGTACAGAAGAAAAATATTAACCACATTTTTTAACTTAAAAAAAGAAATTGGCTCTGGTTTGGGGTGAGGTTTGGGCAAAATTTCAAGGGACACGATATTTGTAGGGTGGAGCGGATGCGTGGTTCCTACTTTATTCCCTCCTTAATTCAGTCCCATGATGAATACTGCTTGAAAAGTTGTTCAGTTGCCAAGAAGGGTCCAATAGGCAATGACTGCAACAACCTCAGAACTTTGAAATCTCACCTCTCCTGGCTGAAGGGAGTTTGACAGGTGCCTTGTTATTCAGTAAAACACACTGAATCCCATACAAGATTGGTGGCACCTTAAGTCTTAAGTATGAGATTGCCAGAAGATATAAGGGAAAGAAAATGGCTCCAAATTCTGCTCTCAATTGCACCACATTAATTGCGTAGTGACTCCATTGAAGTTAGTTACTTTGGATTTACGTGGAGAGGAAACTGCTGTCAGAATCTGGCCTGTGAAATGGAAATATGAGAGCAGGATTATTCCAGAGTAATTGGGGGCTCTTCAAAATGAACCCAAGACAAGGTGAAGATAATAGAAGAGAGCTGGAAAGAGATGCAGAGAGCTCCTGAGGACAGTGAGAGAGAGATGAATCCAAGCCTTGGGTCCTGGGCCACTTTTCAGATGGGAAACAGAACTGATTTGGCTACAAGAGTCAGCTGCTTCCCTGTTCTCCAATACAAAGGCACTTTCAAATATCAGTAACCACCATCTAAAAGTTGTCATCACAACTAACAGTGTCGCATTAATTCATAGACCACATAAATGCCAGAAGCCAAAGCTGTTATATAGAGAAGGTCTCTTTGAAAGAGGCAGGCAGTGAAAACAGGAAACAATTGCACCGTACTAGCATGAGAATCAGTCTGCAGCCCCCAATGCATCATTTCTATTATTTGTCTGAATTTTGTTCATGGAGGCAAAATGTACCCATATCTCCTTGGAGCTGACAAGATCAAATCACTGGGAATTCGGAGACTCCCTGAAATCCACTAGGGTCTTTGCAATTGCTATTGATTTTACATGGAAGGAGCTTAGACACTAGAATGTTGGGTGGCAGTAGAATATCCTGAAATAGAGAGAGAGATAAATCTCTCCACTTTCCCTCCTGCACTCTCTGATTAGCAGGTATAAATAAACCCATGCTATTTTATTGTACTTCTATTCCGAAAGCATGGAGCCAGTTGGAGTAATTTCTACCGGATAATGGAACCTCAGATTAAAGCTTCCTGCTATTTACTGTAAACATGGTGAAGTAAGACTCTCTGAATTCAGTGCAGGAATGCTTGACACTATATTAGCACCTTCATAGAAGCATTTCAAAGTGCTTTGCGCACATTCACTATGTTTTTGTCATCTCCCCCCCTCTCTATTTTACAGATGGGGAAACTGACACAGAAAAGTGACTTATCTAAGGTAACACACCAAGTCAGCGGCAGAGATGAGAAAGAAACCCAGGAGTGCTGACTCCTAGTCACCCTGCTCTAACCATTAAACTGCACTACCTCCCAAAGGTAGGATTAGAACGCAAGAATTTTGACTGCATTGTTGCTTCCAACCTAACCTTATTCCTGTACCCCCAGTCTACCCCAACCCCAAACCTAACTCTGTCCTAGCTTAGGGTCTCCAGCCAACCCCAATCCTAACCTCTGTCATAGAGACCTCCATTAGCCCCCACCCTAAGCCTAGCCCAGCCCTATCAACTGTCCCTGTCCCTCAGCCAAGTCCACCAACCACTTTCAACCTTAACCCTAGCTTGGGGTCTGTTGTGATTATTGGACCTAAAAATTTACCCTAAGCTCTATAGTGAAAAGCATGTGAAAGTTCATAAGATGTCAGAACAACCTATGACCTTTTGCTTGCCTGAGAATTAACCATGGAAAATAGGTGAAGTTGTTTTCAATAAATAAATGTTATGAACAGGTGTAAGAAAACCAGACAGAAAAAATGGACATAGTCCAAGGAAAGATGTCTGACTAATATAAGTCAAGAACTATGGTGACATCATACTTGGTAAATAAGAAAATGTGGGAATAAAGTTACCTGCGCCAAGTTTGGCCTTACGGAAATGGATTTAATTGATGGACAAAATAATTAAGATAAAATATGCCACATACTTTTACTCCTTTTGGGGGTTCTTAAAAAGAGACTTTGGGGGAAAAAAAGTATCTTCTTCCCTCCAGCTCATCCCCTGACCTGCCAGCCTCTCAACTCATCTCATCTCTCTTAACGTCAAAAGGAACAGACCAGCAGCTGCCTTTGCTCTTGTTTAAAGAACTTGGTTTTCACTTGTTGATGGCTGAAAGTCATCACGTCATTATGACATGCAGTCCTCAGCCCATCAATGGGGAGATTTAATTGCCTGCACCAAAAAGGCACATAAGATCCTGGATTGTTTTCCTTGCTCTTGTTGTGTTGCTTTTTGCCCTTCCTCCTATCCTCTCTCTCGAATCCTGAATTCAACTATATTGAATTCATCCAAGCCTGCCTTGTCTAAGGAAAAAGAATCCAACCAGATGATGTCCCTGATGAGCATGTGAACCAGGTTCCAAGAAGCAGGTGTCATGGTCGACGTGTGTGGTGTTTAGCTGTTGCTTGAAATTATTAGAACTGGGAGCACTGGCTGTCGGGAGTCTGAAAGGACAGGAAACAGGAAGGAGGGGGGAGGATTTGAGGAGGCAGAGAGTGCAGCAGCAGCTTGGTAAAGAGGTTTTCACTTTAAAAATAAAGTCCTTTTGAAGTTTGTTAGTACCTTGCCTAGTTGAAACAACAACGTGCCAGCCAAATCATTCACTTGTAACTAACCAGTGGTCAAGTGTCCCAAAAACCATCAACAAAGGCTGTATTTCACCCAGCTTTTCTATCCTGTCTCTCCTCAGCCTTGTGTCAATCTGGCTCTTGAAAGCAGGATAAGTGAATGCCCTTCATGCTTCAGGACTGAGAGTAAAATTAACCCATTCCTTTTCATCAAAGAAAGCTTATTAATGATAATAAGAGACTCTGATATTTTGACTCCAAAAGGAAAGAGACTTGGATAGGGTCTGACTAAGTCTGTTTTGTATAATCACTCAACCACTGTTTCAATATAAATGCTTGTTTTAAATCCTTGTTCTTTTTTTGTGTTTAATCAATAAACTTTCAAGTTGAAGGAATGCTTTGGCGTATTTGCCAAATAACCAAGTAAATCGAAGGTCTCTGTAAAAAAATAACCCTAAACCTATCACTGCTTAATGCTGGACAGTGAAAGGGTTTAACTCTCTGGGCCTTTGAGATCAATAGCAAGACAACATTTCCCAGACCAACCCCAACTTTAATCCTAGCCTGAGGGCACCAGCCAACACCAACCCTATCCCTAGACCAGAGCCACAATCTAACCCAAGCTACCCTACCCTCCACTGGCCTGAACCCTAAATATAGCCCAAGGCTTCCTAATGGCTCAAGGCCTAACCCTAGTCTGGGGCCCCTTACAGCCCAAACCTTAACCTTAGCCTGGAACTATGATCTGTCATGAACCCCAATCCTAGTGTGGGGCCCCAACCAGCCCCAACTCTAATGTTAGCCTGGGGCTATCAACCATCACCACCCCTAAACTTTGCCCTGGACCAACAATCAGTCCCATTTCTCAATCTAGCTGGAGGCCATCAATCAGTCAGTATGTGACCAGTTCCTGGAATCTTTTGTCTATATCAGGATCAAAATCTTCATTCAAAATTAAAAGGTCAGGTTTTTTGCCCATGTGCTTGGGAAGAAAAGCTGGAAATCCTGAACCCAAAACTGCAGTGTCTGCCTGAATCTTCAGACAGCCTGGAAGTAGACAGTAGAAGGCAAGCGTAGAAGAGTACAGCAGGTCTGGCATAAACATAAACAGGTAAATCCCAGTTGCTGCAGTCAGAACTGGGGGGATTTCCACACCACACCATGCCAACTTCTCAGTGGACAGGGGCCTCTGCTTCTCCTCAGGGTAGGAGAGAGAAAGTGGCCCCATGGCCACTGCCTGTCTGAGGGATGGAGGGCCCTTTATCAATGCAAGTATGGAATGGGGCAGAGCCACAGTACAGGAGCAGTGCCATGAGGGTGAAACCATGGGGCTCTCTTCTTGTGGTGTGCTAATGCCCTGGATTGCCTTAATCTGGCCCTGCCTTCTACTTCCTTGCCCTTTGCAGTGATGATTCCGGGCTCTTGACCCAAGCAAGGTGCCCGAGTAGGGAGGCAATGCATTATTTGAAATGATCTACAGCCATCAAGAACTCAAAGCCTACATTGGATACAATAACAGCCCAGCAGCCCCCCTGTGTAAAGTCCCTGGTGGAGGGGAGGGGTGCATAGGCTTGTTTTCAGCAGCAAAATGATATGGTTCCATAACTGTAGCATGTCTGTGCCAGAAAGGGAAACCCTTTCTTTAGAAACTGGCAATAAATCACTCTCAGCCAGGATATGTGAGCCCAAACGGTGCTAATTGACCCACAGCTTCTGCTGTGAAGGATGCAGTGTGGTGGTATCCATCAGCTGGATGAAAGGATAACATGTCCTCATCCCCATAAATATTCACTCAGCTGCTTGTTCTGATGGCTTTTACTTTGGGCAGAGATGCATTCACTGCTGGCTTGGTACATTTTGAAAGGCGCTTCCAAGCTGGGAAGAATTTTCACATTAAGCATGGGCCTGCTAAACCCAGGGTTGCAAGTTCAATCCTTAAGGGGAACATTTAGGGAACTGGTGTAAAAATCTGTCTGGGAATTGGTCCTGCTTTGTGCAGGGGGTTGGACTAGATGATCTCCTGAGGTCCCTTCCAACCCTGATATTCTATGCTCTGTAACTGAGCCAAACACAAATCCATTAGCCTTTTGTATGGTTTCCATCATTGTTGCGGTAGGGTAGGGACTGTCTTTTCGTTATATGTGAGTACAGCATCTAACATAATGGGGCCCCAGTCACTGATTTGGCCCTCCAGGTGTTATTGCAGCATAGACACTAAATAATAATAATACATCTTTCTTACCATAAGTGATAACTAATTACTTAACAACAAGATTTGTGGGGGCTTTGTTTGTTTCCTCATGAATTTCTTGCTGGTGCAAGCTGTCAGATCGATAGTTCTGGAGAAGGGAGTCCTTTGTTAATCACCAGAGCAGACACGGCCTGGGTGGCAGCAAAACATGTTTCTCTGCACTGCCCCACCAATGTATCTCAACCCATTTCTGGAGGGACCACATCTAGAGGTAAGGGGGGAGTTCAGTCGCCATTCCCATCGAGTCCTTGGCCTCTCTGCTGTGACAGGCAATAAATGGGACAGTTATGCTGGAGTTCAGGGAGGAGGTTATGTGGACTGCCTATTGGGAATTGAACTGAGACCCACCAATTCCTTCCGCAAAGGTAATCAAACAGTCAAAAGATGGCAATCAACTATCAGTCACTGCCAATGTGGAAATGATTCACACTGGATGCCTGAAGGTGAAGTCCATTAACCATTCTCTGAGCCATTCATCTATCCAATATTTTTGTTTGAACACGGACTCTGGTCCCTCAAACCCAATCTTCTCCCTGCCATTGATCCTGCACACCGGTCATGATACTGTAGCTTTGATCTCCCTTCCATTTCCATGATTAAAGAGCATGATGTCACACATGCATAAGAATCGAAATTTCCTTGCAGGACTGAGGCTATGGCTACACTACAGAGCTTGCATCTGGGCTGCTGCAGCACTGCTAGTGCAGATGCTATAAGCTGACGGGAGAGAGCTCTCCTGTCAATTTAATTACTCCAGGCCCCGCGAGTGGCAGTAGCTTTGTCAGCAGGATAAACTCTCCCACCAACATAGTGCTGTCCATGCTGGTGGTTAGGTCTGTGTAACTTACATCACTTGTAGGGCTGGCTTATTCATCACCCTGAGCAACGTAATTTATACCGGCGTAAGCTGTAGTTCAGGGATCTGCAACCTTTGGCACACAGCCCATCAGGGAAAGCCCAGGGCTGGTTTGTTTACCTGTCATGTCAGCAGGTTCGGCCGATTGTGGCTCCCATTGGCCACGGTTCACCATCCCAGGCCAACGGGGGCGTCAGGAAGCAACGGCCAGTAAGTCCCTCGGCCTGTGCCACTTCCCACTGCCTCCATTGGCCTGGAGCAGCGAACTGGGGCCAGTGGGAGCTGTGATCGGCCAAACCTGCAGATGTGGCAGGTAAACAAACTGGCCTGGCCCAGCAGGGGGCTTACCCTGGTGAGCCAAATGCCAAAGGTTGCCGATCCCTGCTGCAGTGTGTACACGGCCTAAGAACAAAACTGGTTTTAGAAGGAGAAAGGTCTCATTCCAAACATGGCCCCAGGAAGAACAGCAAAAGAGACAAAGCCCAACACCAGCCAAGTGCATAGTTGTTTGGATAATTGTTCTTTTCGTTAAAGATTCCTCCAGGCTAAATATCTCCTCATAAGAGGAGAAAGTGATGAGATAATCTTTGAAATTTTGCCCCATGAAATACTAGAGCATACAAATCACCCTATCCCCTACTATCACTTTGAACACACATCCATATTATTGCCACGGTAAACCATTGAAAGCAAATCTTGCACTGCCCAATTGACTGGAGCCAGAATTTCAAATGTATTTAGGTGCCTAGAGATACAGAGAGGTTCCTAGTGGGGCTTTTCAAAAGCACTTGGGCACCTAAATCCCACTGATTTCCAAATCCCACAAGGCACCCGATTTGCATTTTTAGGCACTTTAGCACCTTTGAAAGTCTGGCCCTGTGTGCCTCAGTTCCCCACCTGAGAAATGGAGCTACCTCATGGGGTGTTGGGAGGATAAATTCAGTACTGTAGGCGAGGCATCCATATACTACAGTGAGGCAGGCCGTAAGAATACCTAGGCAGATAGACAGATAGATAGACAGCTAATCAGTCCTACCCCATGGTAACATATGTTAACGATGGAGCAGCAGCATAGGCTGGCGGTGTTTTGGCATTCATAAGGCAATGCTTTGAAATTAGCACAAAATGAGAAACCCTCAAGATTTAGTAGTGAAAACTGAAAGAGTGCTGAATGTGAGTTCTCCGAGACGCAGAGGCGTCTGAGAGGAGGAGAACCATTAAATTGAATTATAAAGGAACTTGTGTCTTGGAGCAGGGATCTGTGTGGTAATGAAAGAGGAGAGGAGGCTCCTTTCCTGGGTCTCCTCTCCCTCTCGCTCTCACTCTCTCTTATCAGTCTTACACCAGCTCAACTGCACTGACTTCTGATTTACATTGTTGGCAGTGACAGGAGGGTGGGGCCCATTATGTTGATCCAGGGCATTAATCTGAACTCATTGATCTAAAAGGAGCAGACTCTGCAGCTTGCAGGGGGGAGGCAAAGATGCTATAAACTATTTGTAGAGTATCACATTTATTTAGGCTAGGGTGACCAGATGTTCCGTTTTTAAAGGGACAGTCCCGATTTTGAGGACTTTTTCTTATATAGGCACCTATTATCCCCCCCTCCACCTGCATCCCGTTTTTTCACAGTTGCTATCTGGTCACCCTAATTTAGGATCAATCCTGTGAGGCGCAGAGATCCCCCAACTCCCAGTAAAGTCAGTCCGGGTCAGATGTCCAGCTGATGTAAACTGACATCATTCCACTGACTTCTGTGGAGCTACACAGGTTTTGACCAGCTGAGTATCTGGCCACTGGGAACTGAGGGCACTCATCAGCTTACATGGGCAGCCCTCTATGAGCCAGGATGATGAAGAACCTCAGAATTGGAATTCTCTCCTAGCACCTGTGGCCAGCGAAGGCATTAACTGGAAAATGTTAATCCTTTATAATAGGCTGACCTTTTCGGGTTGTACTTTACTGGTTTTAATGAGCCCTCCTGCAAAGGTTGATTGGTTTACTTGTATGGTGCTCTCAGGCTCAAATTTATTATAATTAAGTTGTTAGTTAAAGGAGCTTACCTCGAGGTCACAGTCTTTTGGTCTTGAGCTCATTAATATTAGCCTCTCACATTAATTTCTCATTCATCCCACATACAGAAACTAATGAAAAGATTCTCAACGTCATTTTTCTTTCTCTTTCCCTCCCCTCTCGCTGAAGTAGTTACTTTGGCAGGAAATGGGCATGAGCAAATGGAATTAGAGAGTGTGGGTTTCTCTGTATGAGCAGAGGAAAAGTGTGTGACTCACAAAACCACACACACTGGCACTAACACACCAAGGGCTCTCTTCCAAGTGTGTTCCCTGCCCTCTTCCAAGATGCTAAAGGGCAAAAGGCTTGAGTGGTTGTTGACCATTGTACAGTATCTCAGGGGACTGGCACACACTTTCATGGAGGCTCAATTTCTGACTTACTATTTAATAAATCTGGAGATTTTTCCCCCTCATAACATGACAATAACGATGCACAATATTTCTAAGAAAATCAAGGGGGCTTCATTCACATTACATAATACTATCAGACTGCCAAGGGTAAAGATTCATTGCAAGAAGAGCCAACAACAATTGTTGATGTGATGTCTCAGTCTGCCCAATCTTTTCACCAGGTCTATGTCTTACAGAGAGAGCTCTTGTGTGTTTCAAGTTCCACTGGAAATGAAGGCTGGTGAAGAATTCAGTCTTGAGCATGTTTCAGTGTAATCAATGGGACATTCAGCAATCCACAGACCCTGTAGCCAGAGAGGGAGAATCTTGAGATCTTCTAAACTCAAATCCATTTTGAAGCAGCAGGTGGGTTATCTTCAGGGAAGACATTGCGCCTCCTGCGTTCCTTTTCGGACATATGTTTCCTTCAGCAGAGCCACTGGCTTCCTTAGCTGATTATTGCTCTGGTGAACCTGGAAATGTCTGGAGATTCAAAGGAGGTTCAAAGGTTTGGAGCATCTAGCTACCAAGAATGTCCAAGGCATAGATTGTAAACCCCTTTATGCGTATGCTGTCTTTTTGTTCTGTGTTTGTATGGTGCTTAGCAAGATGGGATCCTCTTCTCTGCATGGGATCCCTAAGCACTACTGCAATGAAATAATCATCATCATTATCATTCCCCTTAGTAAGCAGTTATTGACCAACAGGTCTTATTCCCACAACTGGGCATGTTATTGCTACTACAACCAGTGATGATGCTGAAAGAAGCCAGTGAAAGCAAGCCATGCTGCATTAGAAAGACAGAAGTGTTGATGTCAGTGGGGTGAAGTGGGGAGGGGAATGAATACTTACCAAAGAGAAAACCAAAATTGGTAAGGAAAGAAATTTTATTTTCAAAATATGGTCTGAAAAGTAGTCATATATCTTGGAACAACAAGGAGCCCTTGTGGCACCTTAGAGACTAACAAATTTATTTGAGCATAAACTTTCGTGACCTAAATCCCACTTCATCAGATGCCTGGAGCAGAACATACAGTAGGGAGGTATAAATACACAGCACATGAAAGGATGGGAGTTGCCTTACCAAATGTGGAGGAGGGGTGGCGCTGGGGTAATGAGCCTATACAATTGAGGTAGAAGTGGGCTATTCTCAACCGTTGACAAACAGGGGTGAATACCAGGGGAGGAAACATCACTTTTGTAGTGCTAATGAGGCCAATGTAATCAAGGCCTCATTTCAAACAGTTGACAGGAAGGTGTACTATGAAAGCTTATGCCTAAATAAACTTGTTAGTCTCTAAGGTGCCACAAGGACTCCTCGTTGTTTTTGCTGATATAGACTAATACGGCTACCCCTCTGAAACATACAGGTTGGGTTTCTCTATTTACTACTTTACAAGATTTTTTTTTCTTACAGCCAGATCTACAAATACCAATTTTGGATGTGAAGATCTGGTTATTTTCTTTCTGCTTCTCCCTTTATCACTAGAGATGGGCCCAAACTGGAACACTTGGTCCAAATACTTTCCTTGAACTTTGGATTAGAATCTAGACTGCCATCTTATGTCTTGGTCCCAGTTAAGAGTAACCAGCAATACATATTCTACAGTTACAACCTGACATATTTAGTAAAGATGCATGGGCCAGCATGGTATGCAATTCACTCCAATATTTCCATCAGGGAAACAAATATGGCTAAAATACACAGAGGCATCCGATACGTACAGCAATGTAGTGCTGGGCTTGATTCTCTGCAGTCTTTCACCTTGCGCAATCATTTATACTTGTGCAAAGTGAGTGCATAATGCTTAGAGCCGGTCAAAACATTTTTGCTGAAATCTCATTTAAGAGAAATATGCTGTTTCATCGAAGCCGAAATGTTTCACAGAGATGTATCATTTTCCACAAAGCTTTCAATGGGAAGGTTAATGGATGGTGGGGGGGAAATCAAGAGAGTCTCTGTATAGCTGAATGGTCAGGGTACTGTTCTGAGATGTGAAAAACCAACACTCAAGTCCCTTCTTTGCTTGATTCAGAGTGATCTGGCATGAAGAACTCTGCTTTGAATAGAGCTGTGTCTCCCACATTGCAGGCCAGCACCCTGACCACCTCACGATGAATACATGGTCATTACATGAATACACGGTCATATGGATGACCATAACTGTGAAAATATTTTTAATTGGACCTCAACCCTGACTTTACTTATGCAGCTGCATTTTCATGCCTGAAGTCAATGATGAGTGAAAATGAGAGGATTCAGCCAGTCATCCAACCATTCGATTTGCAGGTAGTCAGATGACTAAATTGTATCACTTATACCTGCAATTCATTGCAAAGACAGAAATGATAGGCTGCTAAATTCAAGGATCTCTCTCAAAATAAGACACTCAGGTTTCTAAGAGGGCATTTTCAATAGGTAGGTTTTTTTAAATGTTTGAAAATATAAAAAATTAGCACAACTGTTCTTTTAAGCATCTCATCAGAACTAGGACTGAAGTGCTGCTGTTTAACTAATGAATTGGATTTGGTCATTATGAACTCCTGCTATGCTAGCTGTAATCAGGTGAGGAAATATAGAGAGCCATCGGACTGTATTACCAATTAATGCAGAAGGACCAAGTTCATAATCAAATGTAACCACCGCATGTGTTAATGGATGCAAAAGCTCTAATCATGACCTCGTTTCTCCACTTTATGAGATGTATTTACATGTTAATGACCATAGCAAGCACAGGAATAATCCTAGAACTGGGGATCCTGCAGTAGAGAGGTAGTGAGGTGTGACCAGACTGACAATGTACTAAGAACAACAAATTGATCAACAGGTGGCCAGGGGATGATTTATGGTCAATTCTGAAATGAATGGTCTAAGATTTCAGTTGTTTTATCGATGGCTGTTCAGATTTCAAAATGAGGAAGAACGGCCAGATGTTTTGATAGCTGTCTAGTAAATAAAACATGGAATTAAAGTCCTGTCTTAAATTAGTGACAGGGTGATCGAAAAAGGTTTGGAGTCAGCACTGAGAAATGGCCAGAAGTCCTGGGGTCAGAGGGATTCCTGTTTTATGTCACCCAGTTCTACCCATCGTGAATTAAAACATACCAGGACCAGTAGACCTGATCCCTCAGTGGGAGTTTTGCGAGTCAGTAGGACTCCCATTGATTTCAGTGGACTTTGGATCAGGCCCTAGGAGTAGGAGCAGGTTCTTAGTGAGGCTATTCTAATGCAGAGGTTCCCAAACTTGTTCCACCGCTTGTGCAGAGAAAGACCTCAGTAGGCTGAGCTGGTTTGTTTACCTGCTGCGCCCACAGGTTTGGCCAATCACGGCTCCCAGTGGCTGCGGTTCACTGCTCCAGGCCAATGGGAGCTGCTGGAAGTGGTGGCCAGTATGTCCCTCGGCCTGCGCCACTTCCCGTAGCCCCCATTGACCTGGAGCAATGAACCGCAGCCAGTGGGAGCCACAATCGACCGGACCTCTGGATGTGGCAAGTAAACAAACCGGCCCGGCCTACCAGGGGCTTTCCCTGCACAAGAGGCAGAACAAGTTTGGGAACCACTGCTCCAGTGGCATTCCCTGTGTGGTGACTCTGTGTGTAGTCCCTAAGTAACACTGCGATCCTGAAATTTTTGCCACCATGATGGTGTTTATCCTGATGTCCTGGCCAAATTGTAACTTAGGTAGTGCCATGGGACCAGATTCTCCAAAGTATTTAAGCTCCTAACTCTCACTGATTTCAGTAAGAGTTAGGTGCCCAAATAACTTTGAGGATCTAGGCCATTCTGCCTACCTAAATGCCCCAGAGTTTCAGTTAAATACTATCTTCTCTTCCATTTCCTAGCCTAAACAGTTGTGCACTGTTGCTGTATTTAAGTATGTGTAATGAAGGGGCAGCAAAGGGAAATGAGTAAAATGATGTGCTTCACGGCAATGTTATGGGGGTTAATTATTAAGCAGAAAATTCTGCCCTGGGTTGTGCATAAACAACTCCTTTTGAAGTCAAGGATGTTGTTCATCTATATCTAAGGGCTGGATTTGGCCCGTCTATTTTTGTAAAGCACTTTGCACTTCTGTAGCACCAGTCATCTGAAGATCTCAGAGTATGTTATTATTATCTTTGTTTCTATGTCACTCAAAGTTGCCCGTTCTCCAGCTACTTCAAACCATTGTCCATACATCATTGCTAGCTTTGGGTCCAGTCCTGCTTCCACTGAAGTCAACAGTAAAGCTCTCATTGACTTCAATGGAAGTAGAGTCAGACCTGCTTCCTCTGCAGCAGTAGTTCTGTTGTAAAGCTGAGCCATCCTTTCTTATAACATTTTCCCAAGCAGCTTCAAAATCCCTTTCCTCTGTTCAAAACTAAGGTTAGTGCTATAAACTCAGGGACCACCCCCCACAGAGAGGGTGGGTGTGAGCTTTCACCAACACTTGTAACTGAATTACGCTTTGCAGAAAGGTGCCTTGCTGATTCCTTCACTGATAAAAGACACCACCGTTAAAGAGTTACTTTCCCCATTTACGTGACTCTACACAATGATGAGGCTAGCGCGAAAATAAGCGTGCTCTTCTCAGGACTCCAACAAAGGGAATCCATTGACTACTCCCACAGTGGAGAAAAACGGTTACTAATGTGAAACTGCCACATTAATCATGTCAGACAGAGTAAACAGTGAGCTGACTACTGTGGTAACTTCGAGCCTTTTATAGTATTATGGATAGACAAACCGGTTTGGCTAAAATAAGAAGTGACCTGGCATTTCTGTCCATAACTTGCGCCAAACAAGAAATTCTGTGCTATGTGCTTTCAGGTAGAACCAGCAAAGGGGAATTCCATGGGAAGAGCTATTTTGGTGGTATTTCCAACCCAGCTGGAAGTAAGAGTTACAGGGCATATCTCATAATATTAATATCGAGTCTTCACCTAACTCTGTTCATCAGTACATCTCGAAGTGCTTTACAGAGGAGGTCCGTGTCATTATCTCCATTTTACAGATCGGAAAAATAAGACACAGAGAAGTGAAGTGACGTGCTCAGGGTCACCCAGGAAGGCCAGTGGCAGAGCTGGGACTAGAATGCAGGTCTCTTGAGTCCCAGTGCACTGATCTATCCACTAACCCTGTTCCCAAGAGGTCCCAGGCCCCAATATCCCAAAGTCTTTGGACTGGAAAAATATGAATGTTTATGTCATGGCTGCCTTTGCCTAAGCAAAAACCTAACACTGACTAAGGCCCTTCTCCTGCTCCATTGAAGTAAAGGATCAAGCTCTCAGAGGGTAAATTTTTGGAGAGGGTAAATTTAAAAAGGTTTCCACTATTCTCAAATGAGCAATAATTTTGTTTGACTTCAAAGCTTAGGAATACAGGTTACCTCCCTCATCCCTCCACAATGACATGAGGTGTGTTCTGCGTGTGCCCACAGTAGGCTACTTTCCTCCTTACTTAGGATGTGATCCAAAACCCACCGAAGTCAGTAGGGGCTGTCCACTGGCTCTGATGGGCAAGCCCTTGACTATTATTCCTTGAATTACCAACAGCAGACACCAGGGCCACAAAAGCAATAGTTTATGGTTATAAGTGTAAGGTAAAATTATGGGTCACATAAATACAAAAAACCAAGGGATTAGCACAAAAAAAAAGAAAAACCTGAACAAAATAAATCAACAAAATGAACACTTGGGCCCAGATCCACAAAAGTACTTAGATGTCTAAATCCCAGACTTAACCCCACCATCTCTGCCTCCTCCAGCCTTTATGTGTAGAGCGAGGCTGGCACCTAACTCATTCCCTCAAGAAATGACTTGGTACCTGCTGCATGCCAAAAGGCTGTTTCCCAGTCATCTCTCACCTGGGGAAAATTCACCCAGGAAACTGCCAGTAGGTATTTCTTTCAACAATTTGGAATTACTTAAAACTAGGTTGGAAAACTCTCCAGAGAACTTTGCATCTTCCTCTCTCTCCTCAACAAGTTAGGAGAACCATACCACCCCATATAGGTCCATCTTCCAAATCACATGCCAGCCAGCAATTCGGAGCCACATCACATTCCACCTGCCTGCTTGCTCCATTTTCCAACCTTTGAATCCGAACTACCACACACAACCTGCCGGTATGTCATGCAGCTTTCTTCTGACCTCAAATACTTAGGGAAAAATAAAAATAAATAAATAAATAAAAAGAAAGCCTCACCCCACTGAAGTCACTGGGAGTTTTGCCATTGGCTTGAATGGGGTTAGGATGTCATCATTAAACCACACCCGTCATTGTGGGGTATAAGAATTTAGATATGCTAGAGAGACAGATTGGATAGAAACCAATGGATGCACAAAACCCTGCCTCCCTGGATTGTCATGGACATCTCTGTGTTCAGATGCACTGGAAGACAACAATATGAAATAACATCTTATGCAAACTCAGTTATTAAACCTTTAAAGACTCAACCATCTCTAATCTCTCTACTACATTAATCCATTTTCTCTTATATACCCTGAATCTGAAACCTGCTCCCACCATCAGATGTCACTTAGGAGCCTTGTTCATGCCCATCATCCCTGTCTATCATGCCATTTAGTAGAATAGATACTTTGTTTTGTGTCTATAGAGTAACTTTTTTATGAAGGTGGCTTGCTGGCCTGTTGCTCAACCCACAACCTAGAGGTGCCACCATCTGACCTGTCCAGCTTGGGTGGCTACACAAGGAGTAATCATTTGTCATTTAAATGTCCCCCAGGCTCAAATCTTATAACCCTGACCCTAAATGAGTCCCACTAACGAAGTTACACTTGTGAGTAAGTGCTTACTTGTGTTAGAAAGGCACAGCCTAGCCCTAAATGTTTGTTTCTCTGGTTTACTGAAGTGAAGACACATGGGTAGGTAGCCAGGGTTCCCATAGTAAATGATTGGTTGATGGATTCAGCTGGGGTTTCTGCTCCTGAAAATCATTTTTCAAAATAGATTGAAGGGCAGGAGGAGGGAATCCATCATATAAATGAATAGTCCTCTCAAAGAAACCCAAGACAGTTTTCTGGCCTTATCATTAAGATCTTCCAGCCCCAACACCCCCAATCTCTCCATTAACTTTGCATTTAATTGAGTTTATCAGGTTATTCCCTTCCCCCATCTTGCACATCCAATTAAAGGTGCTTTGACATGAGATGGCCATCAAGCTTTTCTTCATCTCCCCCGCCCTCAGCCCTGCTAGCATCACCCTGGGAAAGGAGCTTTGATACCAGAGACTGAGAGAAAGTCAATAGCTGATAGTAAGGAAATAATCTGTGCCATTGATCGTCACTTCAGCACAAACCAAAGGAGAGAGGGGAAAAAAAAAAGGAAAGTGAATACATTAACCCTTTTTACACTGGAAAGCAGTAAAGAGAATGGGAACTGCTGATAGGGTCATTGAACAAATTAAATACTTATACATCACCACCACCACCCAGAGAATTGTCCAATCAGATACTGACAAATTAAAAATATAGAACAAGAAACTATATAGCTCCAAAGACTGGGACTGAGCTTTAGAACCTTTCAACCCTAGATCACTGATTCAAGTCTTATTCCATGCAATTGTGACTCAAAGTCTTTGTCTTCTGATATTTGTTCATCAGCGGACCATGTGATATTAGCTGTTGGGTCTCTCAGTCCAGTTCTTAGTAGGCAGGTGTCCACAAAACGCCCTCCCCCAACTCTGTAACTGATTAGCCCTTTTGTTGGACTAACCAGAGAAGACAATTATAAAATGGGCAAGCCATCGAGACATAATTCTCCACTGATCCCTAGGAGGGGACGATATGCTCAGAGCTGGGTCATATCATCAGAGCAGCCTGGGAAAAGCTTGAACTCCTCCTCCCTGCCAAGCAGCTGCACCCTACAGGAGAATTTGGCCCTTCACTTCTTTAGCTTCAATTGTTTTCAAATGATCCTCTTGTTTTATCAAGAACCTCTTTTAAATTCTATTTGCTCATTTCCTACCTCACCCACACTAACTCAAAGGCCTTCATCTTCCAGAAAAACCATTTTTCCTTTATCAGATATTCCTAGAGGATTTCAATACTCCATCAGAAGTTGAATAAATCCAGTGAGATTATTGACTGAAATAAGTATTCCTCATAATTAATTCAGAGTGTGCCCTGAAATGAAGATTCTCAGAGACGTATTATGGTCAGGGTTTATCCTCTGAGAATAAATCTGAGTAACTCTTTTTATGGGCAATATTGATGAGAAACTACATCATTTAGATGCAGTAAGATATTTATTGTATAGTAATAATATAATGAGTGATTACTAAAAATGTGTATAATGAATGGTAAAATCACATCTATAACCTTGACCCATACCCATTGCACAATTATTTAATTCTGTTTTAACAGTCTATTGAGGTGTAATGTAAAATCAGGGTTTTGTTGATTCTTTAAAAAGCAGATACATATCGATTGTAAAATTATATTTAAATTCTTAAGATCCCATATTACATAAATTATTCATCACATGGTTACCTCTCATTTAACTTTTCTTTTTTTAAATACTTTTTTTAATATTTTAATTGTTTAATATATTTACTACACCACAGATGTGCTTCTGAATCTAATTAATGAAATGCTCATTTGGAACATTAACGCAAAGTGTAACCAAAATGAATCAAGTAAAACCTAGTGATGGTCATATCTGCAAAGGTCTGGAGGTACAGATACTCGCCAATAGCTAAGATGTTTATAGTTCCTGTCTGAAAAATTGGACAGGAATTCTTGTGAGATTTCCCAACCCTGCCTGCTTCCAGCTGGACCAGAAATTCTACAAGAACAAGCTTAGGCCCTTTCTGCAAACCTTATTGACATGAGTATTCCAATATGTTTCCAATGAAGTCAAAGGAGAATTGCAACTTGTGTAACTGTCTGGCTCTTGAAATTGAACTGCCTGTCAATGTTCTAAGAACTGTACACTGAAATATCCTGCTTCTCAAACTCAAGTAATAGGAAATATTTAGGGGCCTTTCAGAAGCACCCAGGGGTGCAGACATGCCCACTGAAACAAATGGGCAAGGTTTGCTTTCACCTGGGAGACATTCAGGTCAGCTGTAGGAGTTGATCAAAATGAAAGTGGGATCAGAATCAGGCCCTTTACTGAACCATTGGGTCATCTAGAGCAGGTGATACCAGGGACTGGCTTGCTGCCTTCCTAAACTGTGTCAGGGAGATCTCAGGGACCAGCACCAGTTCATGGACCGGTCATTAAGAAACAATGACCTATTCTCCCTGCTTAGTGCAGGATTGTCCCATCCAGTAGGCTCCAGTGCCTTGTCCAGTCCATTTCTAAATGACTTCAGAGACGAGTCTCCACCATTTCCCTTAGGGAGACTACTCCACCCTCTAGCAGAGCTCACTGCTAGAAAGGTTTTGTGAGGGAACTGAGGGGTTCTTGAGTTAGTTGTTTTTCCTATGTGATTTTAATTACTTTTCCTTAAAGGCACACACTGGGTTCAATCCATTAAGAGTCTAAACCACAGACTTAGGCCTGGTTTACACCGGGAGGGCGGGGAGATTGATCTAAGATATACAACTTCAGCTATGAGAATAGCGTGGCTGAAGTCTATGTATCTTAGATCAGTTTACCTCCTGTCCTCACAGTGTGGGATCGACGGCCGCGGCTCTCCCGTCGACTTCGCTTCTGCCTCTCACCCTGGTGGAGTTCCAGAGTTGACAGGGAGCGTGTTTGGGATCAATTTATCACATCTAGACGAGACGTGACAAATCGATCCCCAATAGATCAATCGCTACCCGCCTATCCGGCGGGTAGTGTGGACGTATCCTTAGGCACATAAACTCTGTGTTTACACTTTCTTGCTTTAGCATAATGTCACAGTCACCAATAGTTCCCCACTCCCAAGAAAAAGAAAGAAAGAAAGAAAAGAAAGAAAGAAAGAAAGAAAGAACTTGCTATTTTAATGTGCCAACCGTGTATAACGTTTTTTAAGAGAAAAATACTCTCCCAAGTCCTGGCAGGAGAAACAACTCCCATCCCCAGAAATCTTGGCAGACATTCAGTCTGTTTAACTTTGACTGAGCATGCTGGCTTCCGTGTGTGAGGCAGATGTTATTTAATGTGACCCTGACACCAATAATATTATCTGCATGTTGAACAATACGGGACAGTTTGAACACCCAAGCATTAGGGATTTGCTTGTGTCATTTTCCAGCGAATTGGTCTCTGGTATCAGAAGCTTGTATACAGGTCCCCATCAGTTAGTCTTTACAAGTTCCAGTGTCATTTAACATCAATGGGGTATTAGTTACCGGATTCCTGCATTAAACTCTTTATCAGCTTGTCAGCTATGCTGACATTCTATCAGTCTTTTGCTGGATACAACAGACGATTCTGTAAACACTTATTGCTAAATATAACTCTCCTCTCAAACCCAAGATGTTAGAATTAGATCAACATCGGTGTGTGTGGTAAATATGCATCATAAAATTAAGTATTACTCAAAGTTCAATTTTTAAAATATTTCATTACAAAAATCAAAATCAGCCATTTTTCTTGGGGGGTGGGGGGACACATATGACAATGCACAAAAATCCAAAGCAGAAACAGGCCTGTTTCCAGGCCAAATGAGCCTATTTCAGAGTGAACTTGGCTTTTGCAGGGAACTTTGTATTTCTCAGGCAAAAAAATAAAACAAACCAAAACAAAATGCAAAAAAACAAGTCAAGACTTCACATATAATGAAATGTAAGGAGGGAGGATACAAAATGATGCAAAGCAGTGAAAACATTCATGCTAAATTCTACAACACAAAAACAGCAGGCTAAATCTTCAGTGGATTTCAGTGTGATTTCTGTTTGCTGAGGAACTGGCCCAGTGGTTTCTGCAAAGCTCTAGTGCTTATTCAGGGAGATAGATGTATAATATTTCTCTAGTTCCTTCATCTCCCCCATTGGCAGCTCCCTGATTGCCTGGAATAATTATAAATTAAGTACATCCCATCATACCACCTTTCCTTCCTCTACACAAATACCCATTTACAGAAATAAAACAGCTAGAGTTGTAATTGGGGACATATATAGCGAAAGATTTGCCTTCCCCTTTGCAATACTATTTTAATGATTCAAGTCAATGTATTCCAGGGATTAGGATGTCCAAATCAGTACTCCAAGTCACACATTCTCTTCTAAGTGCTTCTGCATTGTTTAGTACTATGTAGTATTGATTCTGGACACTGTTACAGGCAGAGAAATTGAAAGCTTGGCTTGTACTTCTCCAGCATGTCGAACACATGGGGCTGTCTCCATGTGGGGCACCCTGAAGAACAGTGCCTTTAAAAGCAACGTGCTGCAATCTGAGGCTTGTTTCCTCACTTTCAGAGCTTCAATCAATTAAGGGGCCAGTCAACATTTGCATCATTTTAACAAGAGTACACACAGAGTGCTTTAAAGGAGGGAGAGGACAACAGGGAGGGTTGGGCGGGTGCAGGAGTGTGGAAGAGATGTGAGCACACTATATATTGTGTCAGCATAAAATATTTAACCTGCCCTGATGATGATTTTTGGTTTAATTTAAACCCTGGTGGAAAAGAAAGAGTTGAGGAAAAAAAGAGTCCTCATCCAAAGTGAAGGATGGGCCAGTGGTTGGGGTGTTATCTTGAGTTTTATGAGAACCAGGTTTGATTCTTAGCTATGCTACAGGCTTCTTGTGGTGACCTTGGACAAGTCATTTGGCTTCTCGGTGCCTCAGTTCCCCATCTAGGTCAGGGGTCAGCAACCTTTGGCGTGCAGCTCACCAGGGTAAGCACCCTGGCAGGCCGGGTCAGTTTGTTTACCTGCTGCGTCCGCAGGTTTGGCTGATCACGGTTCCCACTGGCCTATTGAAAACATTGACAATCTCAGATAGTATGGTCATAGGAGCCAGATAGATAGGACTATTGACTTGAAGGGGCTTTGGATCGATTCTTAGAGTCCGAGGGATGTATTGGCCACCACTTCCAGCAGCTCCCATTGGACTGGAGCAGCTAACCGTGGCCAGTGGGAGCCGCGATCAGCCAGACCCGTGAACGTGGCAGGTAAACAAACTGGCCCAGCCTGCCAGGAGCTTTCCCTACACAGGTGGCGTCCCAAGCTTGGGAAACACGGAGCTAGAGAGTTCATGAGAACCAGAAAGTAAACTGAGTAGTAATGAAGTGAAGCTAACCAGTCTGGTTTTAGTGGCCAAGCTGTGTGACGTGCCTAGGGCAAACAAAGAGCAAATGCTGTGTAAAGTAACCCCAGTAGGTAAAGTCTGTTCATTATTAATAATTTCAGGTTTAATTAGTTATACTCTCCATATTAATAGTCTCAGGTTTGATTAGTTATGCTCTCCATTTGGAAAGGTATTTAAGCAGCTGAGTAGCCCCTAGCTCATTCTAGTACTTTTCATGTATAGAACTCAGAGTGCTTCGAAGCAGCTGGGACTTGTTTCTGTTGGAGAAAAGCTGCTGGGCTAGAAGGACCCCTGGTTTGATCCATTAGGGCAGGGATTGGTAACCTTTGGCACACGGCTCTCCAAGGTAAGTACCCTGGTAGGCCAGGCCAGTTTGTTTACCTGCCACGTCCATGGGTCTGGCTGATCGCGGCTCCCACTGGCCGCGGTTAGCTGCTCCAGTCCAATGGGAGCTGCTGGAAGTGGTGGCCAATACATCCCTCGGACTCTAAGAATCGATCCAAAGCCCCTTATTATAAACTGCAAGAAATCTTGAGGTGAACAATTCTGGACCTGGGGAAGTTTCTTTCCAGTCTGTGTCAATTAGTGGTTGTTTCTGGCCTGAAGCATGAGGTTTTATAGCTCTTTGAATGTATTGCAATCTAAAGAACACATTCTCAACTGTGCAGGTGAGAAGATACCAGGCTGCTGACCCTTGCCATGGTGGTGACAAAGGAAAGGCCCAGTTTGGCAGTCAGATGAAGAGGCAGGAGTAGAAATATGATGGGATTTTGCAGAGAGGGAGCCAGGGATGTTATTTCTGGGGGAAGGAGTTGAGGCGATAATGGGTTTCATGCAGTGGGAGGTGGAAGTATGTTTTTGCATGGGAGGAAGCTGGGGTGAGTTCGATTCTTGGGAAGAGTCAGCCTGCATAAACTGGGCTTCACAGATAGAACTCAGATATGATGTCAAGGGGAGAGAGCCAGGAACATGTGGAGTTCCTCAGGGAAGGGAGAAGGTGTGACTGTTTGCAGGACCACACTGATTTCCATGGCGACAGAACGGGAAAGGAGGCGGCACAGCATGTTCGAGATCCTGGGGAAGGAGGTCAGAAGAGGGATGGGTTCTTATCCAACTTAAATGTTGAGCTCAGTTTAGAGAGAAGACTAAAGTTCTGGCCAGTGCTTATTTAATAAGAATCAGTCCACCCATTCCTAGAATTTGCAGGCTATTAGTTTCGCATGAGCAGAAGGTAGGAAGCTGTTTAGTAGAAATGCTTGCTTCTCTATCACCATGTATTAGCCTTTATGCCCCAGCCTGCCATGGTTTAGAACAACCTTATTTCCCTTCTCCTTAGACCATGACAAAGGTGCAAGCATTCCTCCCTTCACAGGGCTAGAAACACAAGGAATAGGTTACAAAAGTTCCTCCAAAATAATTACTTTCTGGAGCAAAACGTGGCAATATTGCTGGTCTGCACAAACTGGCTGGCTGCATGAAAGCAATGGGCCAGATGCTCAACTGGTACATAATCAGCATCACTCTTTTGAAATCAGTGGAGCTGGGCCATTTTACTTCAGCAGCCAATCTGGCCTGTGAAGCTCTCAGAAATCTGAACTGGCCTCCCTGTGACACCCTGGTGAAACCCTGTTTTTAAATGCTAAGTAGGTGGCTTTTGCAGAACCAGGTGTCATAGCACATACTGATTTTTATGGCCCTGTGGTAGTTAATTTATAAAGGTCAAGATTTACATGTTTATTTTGACTGGTGCCCTGCCCAATACAAAGACACAGATATATTAATAGTGCACAAATTAAACGCAGAGCTTGTTCTAGGAAACCGTACAGGGCTTCTTTCTATTTCATCCAGAAAGTGACATTTCATTACAAGAAAAGGCCAAAGTGAATGTCCCAGAACAGAACATCTGGTTGGCTAACACAATGGAACATAGCACCTGTGAACATGCTGAGTGTTTGTTTTGTAACTAGTTGTCCATTATCCACATAAAAATATGTTTTTAGGCTGTTACAGCATATGCCTTGCCAGGAGAGTTTGGTGTGATAACGCAGCCTGTTTGTCTTGGAATGGTCCCATCCTGAGACGTGCACTGCTGAGCCAGGACATCAGTTTTGAGTATTTTTGGAGGGTGGGTTTTTTTCTTTTGTTTTTTGTCTTTTCCACTCATACTTTCTCTTGCACGTCTAACGGGACTGGACTCTGAGCCCATCAGTGTAGTTAAAAAGGAGAAAGGGTTGATGGCAGCAAGTTCTATGGCCTGCAATTTACCATCCAGGGGAGACAGGACTGTAAACAAATTAATAAAAGCAGAAAATTATGAAATCTTGGCACTGGCTCCGGAGCAAAGTTGCTCCTTTTGAGATTCTTGTAACCCTTCAAACTAGCTCAGTGGTTGTCCCAGACTCTTTCTTTAGAAGGGAAGGAAACACCCATTAACAGAGGATCTCCTGAATCCCAGACAACCACAGGTCTTGCAGGGGAAAAGGGAGTGCAAAGGAAATAAGGCTGAGGAATGCAAAGTCTTTGCAAAAGAGCATTACAGGTAGGTGTGTGCAGCATTATAGCTCACAGTTTGTGGTACACAGGCAGGCCCTTTTCTCTGTTGCTTCCTGATTATCCAGCAGCATAAAGGGGCTGTAAAGCTGACCGATTTGACCACTGGTTTCCTCCAAGTGGTACAGGGTTGGCAAAATAGCCCTTTATTCTTCATCCTTTTATAGCAGTGTTTCCCAAACTTGGGATGCTGCTTGTGTAGGGAAAGCCCCTAGAGGGCCGGGCCAGTTTGTTTACCTGCTGCGTTCACAGGTCTGGCCAATCGTGGCTCCCACTGGCCATGGTTCACTGCTCCAGGCCAATGGGAGCTGCTGGAAACCCCAGGCTGACCTTAGCAGCCAAGTGTAAAGTACAATCAGCCATGCTTGATTTTTTTCTGCGTTCTGAGGTGCTTTTTCCTGAGTGGCAAAATGGCCTTTTTTAAAGAAGAAAAAAGAATCTCTCCATTCTTTAGAAAATGACATGGTTTTTGTAAGGATATCAGAGAAAACAATGAGGCACAATGCAAACTGAGTTTTTTTGCCAGGCTGATAGACCAAGGATGTGTATTAGAGCCTTTAAAAACGAAAAGTAAATGGTAGAAGTTATTGATATTTTCCAGCACTGGTCACCGCAGTCTGAACAGTAACTTTTTGTTATAAAGAACATTTTAATGGGGGGAAGGGGGGTAAACGCCTCTGGGTTTACTTCCTGGCTCAACCACTCACTTGCTGTGTGGCCATGGGCAAAGTCTGTTAGCCTCTTTGTATCTTAATAAGTCAACCCAGCTGGAAAATCGAGTGTGAAGCGGGAACCACACTGGAAACCAGATGCTGCATCTGAGCAGAGTTTTTTCTTGATAAATAAATTACATGCACACACAAAAAATGGGATGGTCCTCTTAAGATACACATTGAGCAACCTCCAGCTAAGATAAGCTTAACGCAGTTCTCGGCTCAGGCTCATGTCCTATAGAGCTACTCTCTGTTGACAAGAAGAATTCAGGTTAAAGATTCAACTGTGATAATATGCAGGACCCTCCCCCCCCACATACACACATACACACATACACAAGATGCACACACATAGCAAGTCTGATCACTGAATCTCTCAGCTGGAAGTGTCTCTTGCAGATTTCACAGTGATGAATTCATTCAGTCTGATAAGTTACTTTGGGAAAAGAGGTCTGAAGTAGAATGGCTGGACACTGGATCTGTGCAGAAGTCCCTGATTTGAGCAGAAAGCATGATTTACTTATCCACAGAGTATCGTGGCACAGGAGATATCAAGCAATTCCTTTCGCAGTCAGACAGCATATTGCAGACACTGCCCAGAAGCAAATCAGAAGGACTAGATGACTCATTTATAGGACGTGAAGAGCATTTGATTCTGCAGCTCTCTAGTTTACCAGTAACCTTCTCCCCCACCCCAAAACCAAATACCTATATTCAAAGCCTGTTGCTCATGGTTGAAGGATCTCTAACTAACGCAGAGTCTCTGCCTGTTCAACTTGCACCAGATTCTTCTCTGAGTTACACTAGGGTGAAAATGGAATATCACCATTGACTTCAGTAGAGTTACTGTGTTCACTCTGGTGAAACTCAGTTGAGAATCTGGCCTCTTTGGTTCTCTAGAGTCTTTCATTCTGCTGCCATCCTGCACATTAACTAGATCTGCATGAAGAACAGGAGTAGTCCTGTTCTTTTTACTGATACAGACTAATACAATTGCAAAACCTCTGCTTTCCACAATGGTTCTCACAAACCAATACCACTCATATGAATGTTCCCAGAAAAGGAATAAGAACAAAGAATATCCCTGGGTTTTATTCCAATTAATATTTGCCAATATCTTTTTGCATTCTAGTTGTATTAACCTGTAGGATCAGCATCATCCTCACACATATTAGGTTATACGTAGTAGGTGATTCTTCCCCCCGCCCCTCTGTATGTATACACACAAAACCCTGTAATATTTTAATGCACATAGTGTTCCAAGCAGCATGCCCCATCAGGTTACGATATTCAGGCCTTAGTTGTAGCCCTACTTGGTAATAACCCCTTTAAGGCAAGGAAATTCTGTGAGATCCTCCTCTGCACTCTTCCACTGAGTGATCAATGTTTGCCTATCTCCCACACTGTGGAAGATGGCCCTGTGTCTCCAACAGATCTCAGGGATTCATGGAGTTTGAGCGTGTACCATTGCTATCAGTATGGAAGCCCCATGCCAATCCAGACTCTGTCTCTGGAATCAACATCTCCCCTTCCCCCACCACCCAGACACACTCCCTGGCAGCACGAGTGGTAGTGCAGACTGTGCCTTTAAGGGTTGAGCTTACCAGACAGAGCATCTGGGCAGGTGCTGTGAAGTTCTGGTTGTTAAGCACAGCCAAATGAAACCGAACACAAGAAAGATCTGCTGCAAGCACTTTAGCACTGAGTGATCACTGCACTGTTCTCTCACAGTCGGGGAGTCCCGACCTTAGAGGGGACTTGGGAGAAAAGAGATGGTCCAGTGTGCTGTGATCTTTGAACATGCTGGAGTAGGGGGTAGGAAACGTATATCTCTCCCAGCCTGCCCCTCCCTGCACTACTTCACCTACTGCCCACCCTACATGATTCCTTCAGTGCATGGATCAGAGGAGCAGGACTGGGCCCTCAGTTTGTTATTCTCCTTATTTTCATGCAATTGGCCAAGTTCTCTGCTGGCATAACTCAACTGATTTTGGTGAAGTTCCTTCAGCAGAGAACTGGGCCAACAGTCTCTAACTAATATGCTTGAGGGGCCGGGCAGATAAAATCCGACATACCAGATCTCCAGATGATTAACTGTCTTCTCTCTCATGCCTGGCAGGCCACGGAATGCTGAACATCCTGCAATTCTGCTGAGCTACCAATTGAGTGAAATCCACCAAAGACCAAAAACACCTACACTTGCCTGTGGTGTATTGAAAACTGTGTTCGATTACTTTCAATGTAAGGGGTTTCCTGATCCTGCTTGCAGGCTAGGAGGTTCTGCAGAGAACCGTGTGATTAGGGTCAGTTTGCAGCCAGCCAGCCTAGAGTAAGGTGGAATGAGTGGAGCCTCCCTGTTTTGGGTAGCAACTTGCTTTGTATCTCTCTGTTTGGGGGTTCTTGTGTTTTATTATTTGGAATTCTAAGACATAAAGTCATTTTACATTGCAATCTTCCAGGAAGAGTATTTATGTTTTTCTCTAACTTCCCTGTGTGAATGCCATGAAACATAATATTGCCGTGCTTTAAAGACTGTTTGTTTGTAATATATTTTATTACACTCCACTCTTCAGCCTTTAACTGGTCTAAGTGGAAAACTGCACCCATGAAATCACTAGGATGATATGTCAGGTTTGCATTGCACATGAAATGTCTCAGACAGAGTGCACAGTAATTTCCTTTTTTATACTCTCCTCTTTCGTTTCTTCGAGAATTTCCGAATGCCATAGCCAATAGATCTTCCAAACTTGCCCAGTTACTGTGGCCTTCACCTTTGACAGGAGATAAGCCCCTGTCCTGCAAGATAATAATGTCAGGATATTGATCCAGGAGAATGTTGCAGATGACAAGAGTTGACTTTTAGGCGTGTCTCTCCTTCTCATTTCCTGGAATGGCACTAGAAATGTCTGCGTTCCCGTGGCTGTTCAAAATCTAACCTAACCACCCCTCTGATCAATATCCTAATGACAAAAAAGATGATCAAAGTGTGTAATAAAGCAATTCTTGGAGCAAAACTGGTGCTCAGTTTTTTGAAATGTACATAGCACCGGTAAAGGGTGTTCCTGTGAGAACCCTACGGGCTTTGTCTACAGAGGAGGTTTAGAATGGGCAATGGCAGCACAGACTTCCCCCATATGGCCCGGTGCGACCAAGATGGACCACACCTTTAGAAAGAGATGGAACACTCTGTCCTTGAACACTCTCTTGAGACTGCCAGGGTAGGTGCTGATTAATGCTGGTGGGGACGGTGTGGGGGTTTTTGTTTGTTTGTTTGTTTTCTTGTGTGGGCTAGAAAGAGGACTGAGAAAAACAGCTTATAGGAAACAAGGAAGTGAGGATCTCAGGAAAAGGTCAAAATATGCTGGCTGCCTAGCACAAGGAATGTGTAACACCAACCAACAAGGGGGAAAGAAGAAAAAAGGACCATTTCTGTAACAGGAGAAATCAATTCGATAGCTCATAGATATGGCTGTTATTCATATTTCTTTCCTGAAATGTGCTAGGAATTTGAAATTTGCATTGGACTGGGTTTTCTTCTGTTGTGTTTAATTGGGACTGAGCCCTTCCTCGCTACGTCCAGGCATGGACCTTGTTCCCAGCCTCTGATGGAAATCCTAGTTAAGAATGCCTGTTACTTAATATTCTGATTTATTATTTGCATTGCAGTAGCACTCTGATCACCCCATTGTGATAGGTGCTGTACAAACTGAACAAAACAACAGTCTCTGCTCCAAAACGTTTACAATCTGAGTAGAGAATACGTGCATAGGGGGAGGAATTATCATCAAAATATCCGGCAGAAGATACAGCCCAGTGCTGAGACAAAGCACTTAAGCTTTACTGTGCTCACACTAAATCCACTGATGCCATTTCTGTGAAGTTATTTAAACGGCTGAATTGTATAATAAAGGGTGCCACAGAGGGGCGGGGAAGAGCTGCCAGGAGAATTGCTAACTAAATAGACAGTTCAAAATACACCTATGTACTTAGGTGATAGTTGCATCAATGTTGTAACTCAGAAAAAAAGTCTGTTTCAGAAAAGTTTGTTTGTGTGCAGATGTGTATGCAGAAATGTGTGTGTGCTCTCACTATGTCCCTGCTATCTATGGATACATAGACAGGCAGACATTGTGGGAATTTCATGTGCTGTAGCCAGGCGGGGAGCTGGCTGGCAAAGAATCATCCTGTACCGATGTTCTGTGAATTTAGAAATTTACCGTGAACTGTATTATTTCTGCTTGTGATTTTATTTTTCAGCTTCCAGTTGGGGTGAAACCAGCCAAAAGCTTAAATGTAAACTTGCAGAGATGCCTCATGTCTGTTATTTTCCAGTGAAGTGTGGAAAATAATAAACTCATGTTTCTGGTGAAGTCGGACACAGAGAGAGAGGGCTTTCATATCCCAGGACTCAAGCAATCCCACCAGACCAAGCTGGAATTATTAACAAAATCCGACGGCCAGGAGACGAGGCGGGGCAGGAGAGTAGTGCCCCAGACGCTCACTTCAGTTCACTCAGACTATGGTCAGAATGTTTATTTCCCCTGCCTTTTTTGACTCACCATTGCTAGCACATACTTTCTCTTTTCTGGGACAAACAGCGTTTTGAGGTCTCTGCAGCTGCTGGAGTCACTCACTTAAAAGGATTTGACTTCCAGAGCAAGTGTAATTACTTTAATGGGTCTTATGCTTAGAGTAGATAGGAATCCATAATTAACAGGCCTGGGTTTATGGGATTTCTGTCATAGAGAGTCGTTCAGGCGAGGGTTTCAGTGGGATACACGCATGTCAATGTGTGTGAGGGCTGAAGAGAGGCTAAGATGTAAAACCAGAAAACCACCAACCATGAACACAGATCTTATGATGCACTGACTGATTAGTTTTGTTCATTATATAGGCCTAAATTTTCAGAAGTGGCTGTTGGTTTTCTGTGTCTCCGTTTTTAGTTGCCCAACCTGAGACATCCTAAAGGAGCCTGGTTTTCAGAAGCACTGATCACCTGCGATGCCAACTGAAGTCAATCTTGTTTAGGCCAGAGGACGAATGATATGTGTCCCCCAGCCTAGGCATCCCTCCCTCCTGCCCACCAGTCTCTTCCTCTGTCCTTCATGTGGGCTTGTGGAGACCACTCTGTGGTGTCTACAGGTGCGAGACATAACCCTTTCATCGCTTCCTCAAGAGAAGAGATAGATCCGTTCGTAAAAAGGGTTCAGAGGTCTCCACACACAGATCTGGAGGTGAGTGCAGGCCAAACTGAACCTTGCATCATGGTAGAAGTTACAGGCCAGTTCATCAGGGCAGGGATCTTGTCGCCACTTGTTTCCATGACAGGCCTAGCACGCTTTGGATGCTCAGTAATAACAATAAAATAAAATAAATAATAATAATAATAATGGGTTGCTCAGGATACAGGGGTCTTCGAATGACAGGAGAAGCTGAGAAAATATCAGGAGCGCTGAGGACCCTTTCTGCAATATATGAAGGCAGAAGCAGAATTCTGAAACACCCCAAAGGAGTTTTCAAAATCCCTTCACGCTGCATTAGAGGTCGATCCTCCATCCCCGTTGTAGTAGTTTGCAGATATAATAGGTGGGATGATGTTTGCAGAAAGCAATTTCATTCTGTAAAATAAATCATTCTTAAAGGACACTCATTCGACTCTGTCAGCGCAAACCAGGAATCAAGCTCAATGAACAGTAGATCCAAATTTGCTTGCCTCCTAATTCCACTGCAAAAACTAGACCCAACAGTGAAACATTGCCCACTGTGCCAGCTCTGCCAGCAAGGAATTCTGATATTTGCCATAATCCTTGCAGGTCTGAGCTTCCTAATCCTTCCCCATTATTTGCTCTCAGAAACATCTGGCTTGTTCTCTCCTGAAAATGTACAGTTAGCAATATACTTATGCAAGACTGACACAGAGGGCAACTGAGTAATGGGCACCTATGGACTAAGGAAAGAAGCAATGCTTTTGAGGCTGGATATGGCATGATAGACATGCTTTGAAGGCATCCATAGCACTGGCTGTATGTTCAGAGCTGTTGAGTGCAGATGGCTGGCTTCCTCTGAATTCAATTCAGACATTGCAGGCACCTGCAATTAGTGAGTAACTGGTCAATCTGAACCGGGTGCTTATCAGATTGAACTTCACCTACAGATTACTATCATTGAAGTTTATGGGAAGGTTATTGATGCCCAAGAGCCTCCTGAGTTAAAGGTGCCTCAAGAAGAGAGGAAATGTGATCTTGGGTTAAAGGATTCTAGTCCTAACTCTTCCATCATCTTGCTGTCTGACCCCAGGCAAGGACCTGAAGTGCTCTGTACCTCAGTTTCTCCATCTGTAAAATGGGTGTAGTAATAGCTGTCTTATCAGGGTGTTGTGAAGTGTAGAATATGGGTGCTTGAAAAACACTGCAAGATCCTTGGCTGGGAGGTGCAAAGTATTACAAAAGCACTTTTCTGCACCAGTCCTGAAGCTACTGAATGGCATGCCCACCACTGTACAGTTAATTGCCCTGTTGGCACGTGGGAATGATGAAATGAAGGCCTCAGTAGTGGAGGAAGGGCTGGCGCAGGATACAGGTGCTCTTCTGGTTGCCAGGAAAACAAGTTCTACTGCAGCAGGCCCTGGGAAATACATGGAGAGATGCATGGCCTGGAGTATGACATGGAATTTCTTCCGTTGTATGCACCCACCTTGTCGCTCACGGAATTTCTACTTCATAATAAGGCAAACTGTCCAGACCCTGTATATTCACTGGGGATTGCTGACATGAGTGTGATGTCATTGACAGCCAATCAGCATGCTGCATTTTTTTCCCAGCACCCCAAAGCCATTTCACAGTAGAAATGATGATGCTTTGCGGTAAAATGACATGAGAAACAATTATTTTTGCTGAGGACAATAGAACAACCGTTAGCAAGGTAAAAAATGACAGTGCTAGACCAGTAATGAGTTTTTAAGGGCCTTATTTTCACAAAAGTTAGACAACATAACCCAGTGAGCAAAGCATACACATAACATACCTAATTTGCACGTGCAGTTACTTAGAGCTGTGCATGGAAATTCTACAGAAATGAACAGTTAAATGTCTAACTAGCCCTCTGCATGCACACACCAGTGAATACCTAGCTTCAGGGTCCAAATGTACAACAGAGAAGCTGGAGAAGTGGTTATTACATTTACAGCACTTCCCAAAGATGTACCAAAATGGAACATGAAAGCAAAACGTGTCAGAGGTTAAGCAATAAGAAAGAATACCGTGATTGTCTATGTAATACCACAATCCTGACTGTTCTAAGAGGCCTGTACAGTATATAAAACAGAAACATTTAAAAAATCCCTCAGTAAGCAAACCTCAAAGATACAGGAATTCTTTTCTATGTGGAGAAGATGGAAATTTATTAGGACTATCCAAACTTCTCTTGCATCCACAAAACTGAGTCTGGAAGCTGACAAGAGGAGGCTTTCTCTCTCTCTCTCCAGATTTCTGGGATCTCCCACAGCCATTCAGGCTAGAACCCCATGAGAATGGCTATTTTCACTATACTTTGGTGCTTCCACGGCCAGTGCTAACCAGAATCTGGAAAGGCAGGGACTGCAATAGAAATGAAAAATAACAGTGGAAAAAACGTGATTGAAACTTTCATCAGCCTCAAGAACAAAGCAGGAAGTGAATCAAAGCCCTTGATTTGTATATCTCTGAATTTTGGGGAAATGTGAATTAAGACAGAACTGTGATCGATAGGGTAGATTGGGATTTGGATAAAAATAAAATAAGGTATAAACTGCTCAAAAATGCCGAAGTCCCATATTCAATAGTGACTAGCAGCAACTGGGATCAATGCAGGGGTAACACCATGAAATTCTATAAACTGTGCTATGCAAGAGGCCAGATGAGATGATCTAATGGTCCCTTCTACCTTTAAAAATCTATTAAACTATGATTTAGGAGCCTACATCTTATTGAAAGGAATTGGATTTAGACTCCTAGGTCACTTTGGAAAGGTGGCTTAGGCTTCTAAATCCCTTAGGCTTTTTCAAAATTTTGCCCAAGATCTCATTTTTGAACATGGCCTTTGGAGGCCAAGCCAAATCCCGGAAGATGATCCACTCTTCATCTGAAATTTGAAACTTTATCTCAACCTTAGGAATAAAGGTTGAGCTGCCATTGTTTTATTTCAACTGGTTCAGCCATATCACATTACAGGGAGGTGTTAGAGAGAGGCAAAGAAAGAGCAGCTGTCATTCATGTGTATTAGGTGTCCAGATCAAGTCCAAAACTAGTCTCTCTCCCCTTCTTATTGTATATTACTGACACATCCATGGTTAAGGGATGATTGACATTCTGACTCATTAGCATTATTTACCACCGCAAACAGGGCCGGCTCTAGGTTTTTTGCAGCCTCAAGCTCTAAGAGTGCAATTGTCCAAGCCAAAAGAAAAAAAAAAAAGCTCCGGGAGCACAACAGCCCAGTATACTGCCCCTGGAATTGTGCCGTCCCAAGCACGTGCTTGCTTTGCCAGTGCCTAGAGCCAGTCGTGACTGCAAAGTCACCAAAGGTTGTGTCACTAGTGACCCACCACCTCAGGCCACAGATTACAAATAAGCAACAGATAGAACTTCCTGTGGACCACAGAGGAGGTCCTTCCCCTGCCTTCTCCCTGCTGTAAACATGGCAAAAGACCGAAGGGTGCTTATGATTAGATGCAGGCTTTCGATTTGGAACAAGTTATGGATACGGCACAAGCCTCAGCAAAATGGAGCAAACATGCAAACCCCTCCTTATTCTATTTGACCCTTGAGATCAAAAGTGGTAGGAGTCAGCAAAGGAGCTCTAGCTGCCCTCCTCAACCTCACAAGGAAATGTCCTTATTCTTCATGGGTGAACTCTCACTTCTACCAGCCCATTATTTTCTCATCAGAGCCTTTGTACAACTGTAACCGTGTGGCTAACCAAAACCAGCCGGGCAATTACATTTTAACTGTCTCTTGGAATCTGACTGCTTGGTAACCCTATAGCTCCCAGGACTGACCTCCTAGAAAGGAAATTGAAGTATTCTTTGCTTCCATGAGAATTTGCATTATGCCCAGGAGGCAGTGGCTCAGCAGCTTACATTCCATTCCATTCTGCCTTTTTGTGCACAATGCATTCAGGTTTTTGTTTCTGCTGTTAATATTTTACCATGCAGTTGACACAGACAGATACTGGGGCTGTCTTTCTAGTATTAGATTTCTTCCCATAACAGGAACATTGTTACAGAAAACACATTTACACTGTGAGGAATTAATATTTGGAGCTTCAGCACCCCTGGCTCAATGTTTTATTAAAATGCCTTGTGCAAAATGATGAAATCCATTCTAGTTAAAAGCAAATCTCTACCTGATTCTTACTGTGATTTTGCTTTTCTTCCTTGTTTTGTATCACAAGGGAAACTTGCCTGAATACGGGATTTTTAGCCTTAACAAATTATCCTTTATTATTCCCCAGAACCTCTGCTTCTAAATCAAAACCATCATTGTGGATAATTAGACATGGGCCCCAAAGCAGAAAACCTCAGATCCAAATGCCATGGATTCCACAAGCAAATCTGGATCTATATTTTGAAGCGAGGGCTGATGTGTAGATCTAATAGCAATGTCACAAACAGAGCATACGATTTCAGCTGGAGAACACGAGTGAGGAAGGTACACAGCCTAATATGAACAGAAGTATTGTTATAATAATGTTATTTCAACAGAAACAGTGTACTTTTCAATTTGAACATTTCCCTGAAGATCTAGAAACCCAACTGTAAGTGGATTGTGCTAGAGCAGGGCGTGCTCAAACTTTTTCCACAATATGGAACTGATCTTAATAGAAAGCTTGTCACCTAAAAACCACCTCTCCCATTCATGATTGCACAGATCCGCCTCTCTCCTCTCATTTGCCTTCCGTAATACCCATGTGGAACTGAAGGAATTGTAAAGTAATATTACAAAAGCATTCCAACATCATCCAGCGTTCCTTTCCTTAAAGTGCTGAGGGCTGCAACAGATGCGCAGAGATGAGCACACACACCCCAGTGACCAGCGCCCTTTTGTAGTTGCAGAAGTATCTAGATCATTTTTAGTTTCTTTTAATGAAATTCAATAGCTGGAAGCAAGTAGAAGGAGCCAGCATCATGCAACCAGCCAGTGCTCTGCACGCTACCAGAAATCCATAGATCACAGTTTGGCAATCTCTGGGTTACCCTGAACAGGCCCCAGAAAGTGAAACTGACTTTAAATAACAAGTGAAACTGAGCTATCTACTTTTGTTGTTCAATCAGACAGTGAAGCATGGAGTTAACAAATATGGCATCGGTGGTGAACACCAGTTGTAGTATTATCAGCAATATTGGAATATTATATAGCTCTGAAGATACAGATAGATATACGTTATATTGGCAAGGAAGTATATGAGACCATATGCATGCATGTATGTGTGTTTTATAGGCCACACACTTACCTACCACTTTAATGAGCAGAGTAGAGGTTAGGCTTAGGGTCAAACTCGCATGATCTTCCTGACCTCTGGTTTATGTCACATGCACACTCCTGAGCTCTGAGTCTGTAACCAAAGTTACGGGGATAAGAGCATGGGCCAAGGATCCACAGAAAACATATGGTCAGTTCACAAGAATCCCCACTGATGGGTGCAGAGTGGTTCTCTCCCTGCAGCCAGCACCCACAGCATCACTGACTACACTGCTTTAGACTCTGTGGTGAAAGCACTTTCACCAGCCCTCAAATGGGGTGCACAGAGGTGGGAGGCAGGTTGTCCCTGCTTGTTCAGCTATTGTTACACGTGCAACCCTTGCTTTCCAACCTCTCCTCTTCCTACCTGGCCACTCCTCCTTTGCTTTTTCCATGTGGGTTTTGTTTGGAAGATCTGGGCCATCCTGCTTGGTTCCTATCTTTACAGGGGCCCTTTAAGCCTGAGGTTCCTGATGCTCAAGCTAAGGGCACTTCCTCCTCTGATATGGGACAATAGCTTAGGTCCAGAACCAAAAAGACATTTAAGCTCATAAATTCCTTTGAAATCATCGAAGTAAATACCTTTGTGGATCTGGGCCCTAGTGTCTTAAAGTGTTTTGAAATGACACTGCACATGTTTTACAGAAGGATGGAGATGGGAACATTTTAGATTTATTAAAAATCCCACCAGTCCCTTTGTTAAATCCACCTATACAAGCTGGAGCAGTGTTTCCCAAACTCGGGAAGCCACTTGTGTAGGGAAAGTCTCTGGCGGGCCAAGCCGGTTTGTCTACCTGCCGCGTCCGCAGGTCTGGCCGATCGCGGCTCCCATTGGCCATGGTTCACTGCTCCAGGCCAATGGGTGCTGTGGGAAGCAGCGGCCAGTATGTCCCTCAGCCCGTGCCACTTTCAGCAGCTCCCATTGGCCTGGGGCAGTGAACTACAGCCAGCGGGAGCTGCGATAAGCCAGACCTGCAGACGGGGCAGGTAAACAAACTGGTCTGGCCCACCAGGGGCTTTCCCTACACAAGTGTCAAGTATCAGAGAGGTAGCCGTGTTAGTCTGGATCTGTAAAAGCAGCAAAGAATCCTGTGGCACCTTATAGACTAACAGACGTTTTGGAGCACGAGCTTTCGTGGGTGAATATCCACTTCGTCAGATGCATGTGACGAAGGCCCTGCGGCAGGTCCACCGGAGCCTTTAGACCAGCGGACCGCCTGCCGGCATCATTGCGGCAGCTCCACCGGAGCCTTTCCAGCAGCGGACAGTCCACCGGCATCACTGCGGTAGGTCCATCGGACCCGCGGGGGGCAGCGAAATGGCTGTCTGCCTAGGGCGTCAGAAACCCTGGTGCTGCTCCTGAGTTTGGGAAACGCTGGTCTAGAGAAACTCAGCTGTCTTTAGGTAGAGGACACTGTGAGAAATTTGTTCTCCCCTGAGAATATCTTTGATTTCAATACAGATTTGGGCAGGAAACAAGAGAATAATCAAAATAACGTTTAAAGGCAGTCTTCATAGATCCAAATTGTCCCTCCCCTTGGTACAAATCATTGCTCAGATCACACAAGCAGCAATCAGTTTGATGTTGGTCTCTTCTAGTCCCCATTTGTCAGACACATCATAAAAAGCCACAACCCAATCTGTCACACTGTTGGGTTCTGCTCAAGAGAGACTCAGGACTGGAAAGGCGGGTGCTCCGGCAGACCTAAGATTGAGAAGGATCAGCAGAGTGGTATGTGGGTGCCCAGTTCCAGAAGAGCAGAGAGGAGACTGAAGACCAAAACTGGGACATATTGACAGAGCTGCAGTTCTGAAGCAGGGGAGTGAGCTGTAGTTCAGGATTGGGGTGTATCAGCAGAGACATGTGGGGAATTTAGTACTATAGGGTCAGACCTTATAACCCAAACAGATGCTGTGCAGTTAGTCTCATTCAGTGTCCACTGAAATCAATGGAAAGGCTCTGTTGGACATGGGCGTTGGATCAGGCCCTTAGTCCCTTGCTATCAGCAATACCAAATCCATTAGAACATTTTAAATAGCTGAGGGAGGAGTTCGTTTTTTCATTTCCTTTCTCCATCAGTGCTCTTCGGCTGGACTGGTTCCATTGTGAAAACCCTCAAACTGATGTGTCAAAAAAAAAAAAAAAGGAACACGGCAGCTGCGATTATATTTTTAACTACTAGTTTTTTTCGCCACGAAATCTCAGTCTGTCTTTGTTCCATAATCTACCTTTAAAAGAATAAAACTGCCTTCGACAGATACATCCCAGCCAGCGCTTTGGGGTACAGTCCTGCCCTCCGTCCAAGATCAAGATCTGTCCTTAACCCTCCCATCAAATTCTGTTCCTGCCTCTGGCCAAAGACACAAGAGGTCAGAAGGGCAGTGGAACATGTGCACAGAGGAGACTGTCCACAAAGAACCTATATAAATTTCATGAGACCCCCCACCACCCGCACTGACCTGTACTCCAAAGGGTCCATTTAGAGGCGTGCCTAGGAGACAGTTGTTGTTGTGATTGCTGTGGAGAAAGGCACTGGCATAATCAGTGGATCTACAACTGAGTCAATCTACAAGCCAAATTTTCCTATGTAACTGGGAAGGGACAGGCAGTAACCACAGAACAGCTCCATTGACATGCCTTGGGCATGGGCAGGAGGATTCCTTCCCTTAAATCTGACTGCCACAGCACTCTCCAGAGCAAAGCTTGTTTATCTGGGCTTTGTACAAGGAAGACAAATCAAGTTTAAGCGTGTAATCACCACGTCTACTAATGACACAAAGGGCCATATCATTTCCCCCTGGTTCAAACCAGTAATCACACTCTAGTATATCTCATCCCCTCCATTTCTCTCATGCATTTTGGTGGCTGATGTTTTCTATATTATGTAGTTCAGGTTAAGGAAACCATTAAGGAGTACAGTGCTAAAGGTCCTGGGTTAAATGGACTACATTGCCACCCATCCCATTTTTCATGGACAGGCCTGATTTTCATGGCATCATTCTGCAGGACTCCAAGAATAGCCAGAAATCTCTTCTGGGCCTGATGTAATATCACTATGTAGGATGATGCTGTTTGCATCAAACTTTGAGTGAAGACATCATGACAAGACAGAGATAGTTTGCTCTGCCGGATGGTCCATTAAACAGCTGCATGGTAATAGGGGCTGGAAACGAGCTCTTGGGAAAAAATTCAGCATTGATGCAAAGAACCACAATTCTAGAGCAGTTAATGGAGCTACATCAAAGCTACATCTAGCCACTGATTTCTTTTCCCAAGTCTAGCACTTAACAAAAGTGACCTTGGATAAGTCACTTTTCCTCTTTTTGCTTCAGTTTACTTATACAGAAAATGGGGTCAATTTACTTACCTATATCTCAAGGATGCTGGGAGAGTTCATTGATGCATGTTTGTGCAACCATTTCAGATCCTCATGTGAAAAGTGCTAGACATATCCAAAACAATGGCATAGGACAGTGTTTTCCAAACTTGGGACACTGCTTGTGTAGGAAAAGCCGCTGGCGAGCCAAGCCAGTTTGTTTACCTATCACGTCCACAGGTCTGTCCGATTGCGGTTCCCACTGGTCGCAGTTCACTGCTCCAGGCCAATGGGGGCTGCTGGAAGCAGCGCGGACTGAGGCACGTACTGGCTGCTGCTTCCAGCAGCTCCTATTGGCCTGGAGCAACGAACCACGGCCAGTGGGAGCCACGATCAGCTGGACCTGTGGATGCGGCAGGTAAACAAACCAGCCCGGACCACCAGGGGCTTTCCCTGCAAAAGTGGAGTTCCAAGTTTGGGAAACACTGGCATAGGACATGGGTAACTGACTGCACAACACAAATCGCAAATAGCAAGCAGTTCAGAAAGAAGCAGCCTCTGAAAGTTGTTCATCCAAACAAATACATAAGATGAAAATCAGCGAATCATTCTCTAACCAAAAATGGGTTTAAATTCATAGGACCAGATCCTTGGCTGGCTCTATTTACTCCAGCTAAGGATGTGGCCCATGGCCAACATCAGGCCTGATTTGCAGAGGCATTGGACATTCATTGGCTCCACGGTTCAGCTCCTCTGAAAATCAGGCAATTGGCTTATTGTAATGAATATTCCAACCTGCTATAATTATTAGTGTAATAGTTCCCAGCTTCTTGTAGGAGTGAAGAAATGGACTCAGAGGAGGCATTCAGCCTCCAATGGCCTTGACAGCTTTGCCATAATTAAAAATTTTGAAAAGCCAATACTGTCTTTGTTTCCCTCTGTGTTTTGTCTTCGTAGGTCCTGAGAAGCATGATCCTGAATTGATAGCTTCTCCAACTGCTCAGAGCATGATTTATCGGGGCGGGAGGCTGCAGTGGAGAAGTAATTGCATTAACACTGCCACTGATAAATAGTGCTTTCTTCAGCCTTATGAGCCGCTAAGGGCTAATTATTCCTGAGATTCCGTTTCGCTTTAATCAGAGGGTGAATCATCTTCCAAACATGGCAGATATTAATGGCACCACATTTGTCTCAATTTATCTTCCACAGGCAACCTTTTTCTCTTTAATTAAAGACATGAAAATGATCAAAAATGATAAAAGAGCAGGTGTTCGGAGTCGGACGGGAGTTGAAGGACCTGGAAGGTGGCAGTGGGTGTTCCTTTCAGAGGGAGGTAAAATAGTGGGTCTGATTCATCCTTGGCATAAGTCTTTTGCCCTCACTAGGCTTATGCATTGGCCTGAATTCACCCTGGACATTTCAGCTAAGAAAATGTGGCAGCAATGAAGGTGACGTGAGATCCAACTCTGGCTTTGTGCTTTGCTCACTGGACCTCAAGCTTCTTCACAGTGGATCTTGATTATGATGGTATCCAGTACCTGGTGAATTGACAGCTTCCTTGATTGAAGGATCAAATGAGACCTGTCATACTGGATGCTGGACTTCAAAAGACCTGGTGGAACCAATAGAGCAGTGTTTCCCAAACCTGGGACACAGTTTGTGTAGGGAAAGCCACTGGTGGGTTGGGCTGGTTTGTTTACCTGCCATGTCCGCAGGTCTGGCCGATCGCAGCTCCCACTGGCCGCGGTTAGCCGCTCCAGGCCAATGGGAGCTGCTGGAAGCGGCATGGACCCAGGGACGTACTGGCCGCCACTTCCAGCAGCTCCAATTGGCCTGGAGCAGTGAACCGTGGCCAGTGGGAGCCATGATCGGCCGAACCTGCAGACGCGGCAGGTAAACAAACCAGCCAAGCCCACCAGGGGCTTTCCCTACACAAGTGGCGTCCCAAGTTTGGGAAACACTGCAATAGAGTATCAAATCCAACCAAAAAATAATATACAGTATGTTTCATGGAGCGTGTTCATAGGGTCTTGAGACACTTCCTACTGGCCTTTACTGGCAAACAAAACTATGAGGTATAATATCAGCTGTATCCTTGCTTTTGAGCATGATGCTAATCACAGGGGAGGGCTCTGATGCCATTCATTCATCTATCATCCAGATGCTCTGAAGAAAGCGTTTTCTGGTGGAGACCAGCCTAGCTCAAGTCTCATCGGGGGTAACATGCAGGATACACTGTGGGGCCAGGTTATCCCAGTGTTGTGCCCCTTTTATGCTCACCCTGCCATAAAGCCATCAGATGTTGGCCCTGGGAAAGTCCACTAAGTTAGATGGCTTCTACAGCTGCCATGACTCTACACGCACACCCCAGGAAGTCTTGGTGCAAGAGATGTGTTGGGGGCATGGCCAGGCGAAAAGGAGTAGGGGTGGAGAGCTACTGTGGTAATAGTCCCTGGGACAAACAGCAGCTGGTGCAAATTAGGGCAGTTCTGAGGCTGCTCTAACCTGTGCCTGGAGCTAAAACAGACCCCAGACCACCCAAAACAACACAGATACAAAGGTAGCATTAAAGCCACCTTTCCTCCATCCAACCAGGCCCAGCATGGAGCTCAGCCCTGGCACAGGGATGAATTGGGACCCATGATTCCTTCCATCAGCTGGGGTAAAATCTGTTCTAAGATCCTGGATGCCAACCACAGACAAGAAGAGAACAATTGCAAACATGGGAACGCCCAAACCATCCTGAACAGACTACCTTCCCCCGGCTTGTTTGAGCAGCAATACGGCTGTGTGAATAAACTTGTTCTGGAATTCGTAATGTTTCCTGTTGCTATTGTTTAATGATAAACAGATCTGAAAAGAAATAAACTCTTTTTCCAGGTATGGGTCAGAGCAGGAAATTACTCTACAAAGTGAGACAATTATGTTGGTTTGGGACTCTGAGAGACGCCCTTCGCTAACCCATTAGTTGTGTTATTTTTGATGAGAGTGGTTTATGCTGAAAGCAGAGGGCAACTGTTTGCTTTTGAGGATTTTCCAACCCACAGCACTTGGCTGGTGTGCTTTTGGATGTGTGTCTCCAGACTGACCTGTTGAGTAGTACAGCAGGAATCAGGGACAGCCATGAGTGTCAAGGAATGTATCAGATGCCCACTAAAAGAGACAAGCCCAACCTACTCATGGCCTTTTCTAGCTAACACAACCAGCACATTGCAGTTACGCATATAGGGCCCTTGTACATGTCTAACGTGAAAATGAAAGAGTCAGTCCTCAGGTCCATGGCACAAATTCCTCCTTTGCTTGACATGTTTTTATTAGAGACACAGAGGTGCTTGAGGACTTTGTAGGGAGGAAAGGACAGGTGTAAAAGGAGCGGACAGAGGATCCCATCAGTCAGTGTCATAGTGTTATTTGAAATCACATGTCGGGCAACAGCTGTGGCACTCCTCAGGGGCACCCAGGATTGTGAGGCATCTCTCCACTACGTGCCCTTAGAGAGAAGCAGTCTCATCTGTGCCTGCTGTGAATCAGCTCCCTGAACCCAACAGCCCCTGGCAGCATAAACACTACCTTCCAGGCCCCTGCAGGCCTCATTTTTTTCTGTACAAAGTGACGATAGGCACACACCAGCCCCCAAATACTTGGAGCGTTCGCTGTAGCATCCAGCCCCTTATCCACGGAATGCTCACAAATTACGAGGCCTGCTGCTCCCAAAGGAACAGGACATACCAGCTTGTAAGATCCAGCACTTGGCTTGACAGCACAGCACTTAGATGCATTAACAGTGAAAACAATAATCTCTATTTTTCAACAATAAAATAACTCTAGTGATAGGGCAGGGATGGGCAACCTTTGGCACGCGACCCATCAGGAAAATCCACTGGCAGGCTGGGACAGTTTGTTTACCTGCACTGCCTGCTAGTTCGGCCGATCGCAGCACCCACTGGCCACGGTTTGCCATCCTGGGCCAATGGAGGCTGCGGGAAGCGGCGTGGGCTGAGGGATGTGTTGGCTGCTGCTTCCCGCAGCCCCCATTGACCTGGAATGGCGAAACACAGCCAGTGGGAGCTGCGATCAGCCGAACCTGTGGACGCTGCAGGTAAACAAACTGTCCCGGCCTGCCAGTGGATTTCCCTGGCGGGCCACATGCCAAAGGCTGCTGATCTTGTGATAGGGTGTATAAACATAGGAAACAAATGGTTACATCTAAATCAAAGTCATAACACACTTTCTAGATACAAAACTTAACTAACAAATGAGTCTCTTGGCTCAAGAGGTTTGTCTCCCCCAAAGTTCCCACCAGTGTTATCAATCAGGCATCGCTGAGACCCTTTTCAGGAAAGCAAAACCACAGTCCTTTTATTTCTTCAGAGAAGGTGCCCAGGCATTCCCTTTATCCTCCCCAAATATACTCAAGCAAACCTTTGAGCTGGACCTCCAGATGAGGTTCTCTCCCCCGCTGACGTTTTACTTTTCCCATCAGCCTCTTTCTTAAGTCCCCACGATTCCTCATTTGCATTCAGTTCAGTGACTGGTGATCGGTGACCCATTCTGACTGAGACAATACACAGTTTACATGTCAACAGGTAGATGAATAAACATCTCTTGTCTGACAGAAAATCTGTTTTTTTCACCATTGCTGATGACCACTACCTTGCTACAGACCTTAAGAACATATTTTCAGTACATATACAAAACTCTTTGCCCAACCTCTGTACACACATTTCACCATGATATTAATTACCAATATGATGTCAGCTTTTATTTGAGACCTAGTATGACACTCTTTGGTGAACTAGACTATACATATCAGACTCAGGAGATGCCTGTAACCCCTCTGCACTCGCTTGCCAGTTAGCATTAAGAGGTTCTTGGGTTACTTGGGTTACCACTTACCACCCCTTGGTACTTTGATGATAAACAGGCAGCTAGCCTCCAAGCTACGGTTACAGAGAGAGAAGTATTCTTGTGGTACCTGCAGTTATGAAACTGGGATGCCTTAGACTTTCTAAGCCCTACAATGGTGCACAGAGTTAAGACCTACTTCGTTCTCAGAGTTGCCCCAGCCTGTAACAGAGGAGGTGCTCCCTCATGGAGACTTTACTCTTATTCTTTACTATTTTTCTTAATCTGAAATGAGCCATTTTAGAGTGAAAGCGCATGTGCTGCTCCTTGAATAGGCAAATGCAACAACCCTAGGCTTGCAGACCCATTGAAAAGAGGGTAAGCTGTGTGTGTGGCTTTACTGTGTGCAAGTGTATTAAAAATACCCTGGTTTTAGTCTAGTTTGATGGATATAAGGTGTTCCCAGACACTGAAGAAACGTACCTACTGGTACATTAAGCGAGACTGCAGTCAATACATCTAAAGTGCCTGTTTGTGCTACAGCAGCCGGAGAGGGCTGATAAACAACCTATGCCTCTAGTTTCTCTTAATTTAGAATTCATTACGTCTCTCTTTCCATGAAAGAGAAACCAATAGGTGTCCTTGACAGCTGTTTTCCTCGGGGTCATTCTCTCTATCCGCCCATCTACTCTTTCTTGAAGGGGTTTACTCATTGTAATGTTACTGCTATTAATTTCATTCAGCTCTTCCAGCAGAATCTACAGGGATGTGGGAGGACAGCAAAGCCAAATGCACTTAACCACTTGTGCACCAAGCATCAATGGAAACAGGGATAATCAAAGGACCTGGGGGGGTGGGGGGCACAAAGGTGCAAGCTCTATTTGCAAGGAGGTTCCCTGAAAAGTGGGAGTACAGAAGGGGATTGTGACAAGAAAAACCTCCAGCTGAGACAAGTTTAGCAGGACTCTGCTGGCTTGCCTTGAGGGAGGCTTCTTTTGTACTCATCCAGATGCTGCCTATGGATGCTGCCAAGGTCTCAGTTTGAGTTTCAGTTGTGCTCATGTGCAAGATTTATGCACAGAGCAAATTCAACTTCTAGGCAGGACAGTGACTACTTTCTGGTGCTCTCACTTATTCTCAAAGGAGACAAGATGATTGTCTCCTGGGGAAATCACATCCAGACCTCCTCCACCAGAAGGAAGGTCCCCCAGATGTGGAACATTTGAGGAAAGGGAAAAATGAGAGATCCTGGGTCCAGATGGCCAAAATTAGGCAATGGAAATTACGCACCCTTCTAAGAAATGTAAGAGAGTAAGTCAATGAATTTGGAGTGACCAAGGTCTTCATGATCAGCCTGACTCCATATTTAATGATGATGGTGTTAGCCTTATAACTCCTATGGAGAGAGAGATATGACTAAACATAGACTGCAAACACCCCAGGAGAGGAAACAGAGACAATATATTTCACAATGCCCTTGAGAAAACACTTGAGAATGCCTCTCAGACTTGGTTCTTATTACAATAACTTCTCATAGCACTGTTCACCAACTCTGATACTGACGTGATAATGTGGTGGTCGCTCTCTGAAGAAGTGTATATAAGATATACCCATAAGCTTGGCAGAAGACTCTGTCCTGATGTATAGAACTTGAAGGCACCTTCTGGATCAATGAGTCCAGTTCCCTGATATCACAGACAATCCCATTGTACACATCATATAACTGTGTTCACAAATTTATCAAGTTCTATCTTAAAACCAGTTTAGATTTCTTGTCCCCACTATGCGTAGTGGAAGGCCGTTCCAGAGCATCACTCCTCTGATGATTAGAAATCTTCTTCCACTGCTCTGCCTCCTAAGAAGACATGACATTCCAAGGTTATTTTTTCCATCAGTAACAGGGCTGATTTCTGTTCACCTGTCAGTGATAACTATTTGGCTTTCCATTCCCATATTCCATGGTTAACAAGAGCTATTCTGCTATAACTTAGTGCTGAGTGGCAAGAGTGATATTGACAGGACCTCAATGGTCAAACCCACAAAATGCTGAGAGCACCAATAGACTTTAATTAGATTATAACAGCAATCAGAAAGTAAAAGTGAATGTTTCCAGATGTCACCAGATTTAAAGGGAGCATGTTACTGATGCCTAAAAGAATAGTTATTCTTCAGGAGGGTGATTAGGGTTGGAAGAACTGTATTGGATAAAAGAACCACCAGCTTCCAACTGCAATTTGAACTGAATTTAGAAAAAGTTTAAAATTCCCTCTTCTACCCCTAATAATTTTCTATTTTAGCTGAATTATTTTTTTGAGTATTTATTCTCCACTATTCATTATTTGCACTACCTTATCTGGGGTCTCCAAAGTCGCACGACATGCTTTCTGTTCCCTGATTACACAACGAAAAGTTTTGTAAACTGGAGACAGGGCTGAACAAGCCACTTCCAGTTCAAATCTTTGCACGAGTAGCTATGTAGTAGTAGTTTTTCTTCCCAGGATCATTCCAGTGTAAAATTCAATCTTTTGAATGGCTATGGTTGAAACAAAATGACAGGGCTGAAAACACCATGAAAGCAAATGTTTGGGTCTTATCTGAATGAATATTTGTGAAAAACTGATGCATTCACCCAGCTCAATTTACAAGATACTGTTGAGATTCTGTAGGTATTAGCCTTGTTACGTAGATAAGGAAACTGAGGCAGAGAGACTAAGGCTCCAATCTTCACAGATATATAGGTGCGTAACTCCCATAGATTTAAATGGGAGTTAGGTGCCTAAATACCTGTGATGATCTGGGCCTCAGGGGCTGATTCAAAAGCCACTGAAGTCCCTACAATGACTCTCATTGACTTGAGGGCTTGGAAGCAAGCCATCAATGACATGTGCAAGGTTAGAGAGAGTGTCAGTGTGAAAGCTGGAATTAGAAATCAGGCTTCTTTGCCTACAGTCATGTGCTTCCCTCGATGGATCTGCCATTCCCATACTTCATGTTACCCAGCTGGTAACTTGGACTCAGCAAAGATGCCTGACCACAAAAGAAATCACTGTGAAAGTAGGGTGACCAGATGTCCCAATTTAATAGGGATAATCCCAATATTTGGGGGGTTTTCTCATATAGGAAGTGATTACTCTCCACCCCCGTCTGGATTTTTCCCATTTGCCATCTGGTCGCCCTATGTGAAAGCCAAATTGCTACTAAAAAGCACAACCAGGAAAGCTGTGGTAAGCTACCCACTCCACCCATGCAGGTGAAAACCTGTTGCCAAAGGCAGCGCTTATGGTGAAAATGATTAACATTTAACCCCCTGACATAAACCAGAATTGCATAGGGATTTGCCTGAGCCCAAACACTGCCCTTATCCTCTGTGACAAACCAGCCTTCATTACTACAGAAAGCAGTGAAAGATGGTGGCTGTATGCTAAAGACTCTAGTAATGGGGGAATCTTGGAAGGCTTGGATAGTCTATTGAGTGAAGTGTCCAAAAGCTAGGGTGCTTAACCAGACTTTTTGGGTCTATAATACTTCCAGAAAGCTCATGGCTCTCATGAGAACTTGGTATATCCTGCTTTTGGTAGAGCAGAACATTCTGCAAGAGTTGCTGTTGTTATGGTTCTTTGGCACCTTCTGCTTTTGGCCACCAACAAAGGAAGGAAGCCCAGAGAAGTTCAGAGCGAGAAACCACAGTAAATCTAAGATTTTTTGGAAGGGTTTGGGAAAAGTTGCAGGAGGGGTATTGGGAGATAATTGTTTATACCTACTTAGCACTTTTGTCTGCGGAGCTCAGTCATTACAAACATTCATGAATCTCCATTTTGGAGACGTGGTGATCCAAAAGGTGAAGTGACTTGTCCAAGTTCACACAGAAAGTCAGTGGCAGAGCAGGGAATTAAAAATCAAGTCCTCTGAGTTCTAGATTTATTCCTTAGCTCTGAGCCCCACCTCATGTTGAAAACTCATTTGACTGAGGATAATCTCTTAGCTCAAATTTTCATCCAGTTCATTCTCCCAGAGTTTTCCTCCTTTCCCTGCCCTTGTTATCACTTTCCATACAAATCTCTCTAAGAGGGAGAGATTTTTTACACTGCATCTCAGTTGTATAGCCTTTAGTATAGCAATGTTGTTTTGTAATATTTTACTCTACCATAAAGTTCTGTTTTTCAGCTCCTTTTCCATGTGAATGATGGCACTTGATTTAGTTTGTTTATTCATCCTGATAGCAGGATGAATGAGTGCCTTATCCCTTTTCAACTCCACACTGCAAAACTCCTCCAGGTAGGGCCCTATTATGTTTTACCTAAACCTTCCTCCCATTCAGGTGCAGAATATGTAATTATACCAATCTTCTATCTGTGATATTTATATAGCTCCATTACTGTAATATCTGAGCACCTCACGAGCTTTAATATGTTTATCCTAACAATACCCTAGTGAGGCAGGGAAAAACGATTATTCCCATTTTACAGCTAGGGAACCGAGGCATAGTGGGGCCAAGTAATTTGCACAATGTCACATTGGAAATCTGTGGAAAAGCAAGAAACAGAACACAGATCTCCTAAGTCCCAGACTAGCACCCTAACCATACGTCCTCTCAACCGTGAACATGGTTTTGAGCTGATGCTCCTGGTCTGGATACCCCAAACATAACTATTTAAATGACACTGTCTATGTGATTTTTACCATTCCCCCTCTCTGAGTTTATGTTCATTAATTACAAGAAAAATGTTTTGTATTCCAAAGTTCATGGACTTATGCAGAGGCTGTGCATTCCTCATACTGCTGGAGCAATATGAAAGACATTCATGATAGCCCTGTCCTAGCAACCACCTGGAGATCTCTCCCCTGATATGCCAATGATCATGTGCTTTAGTAAAGAGTGTGCATTTCAAATGGACAGGCAAGCCATGCAATCTATGCCATGGGGGGAAATGTCCCAGCAGCTCAAACGGTTAATATATACCAGGGTGCAAAGGAAAATCCATCCAATTCCAGACTGCATGTGGTATTTCTGATACTGCTCGTGCTCACACAAGAACACAGGCTGTTTTAGGATGAATGGACCCGTTCTCTATCCTTTTGCAGGTGTTCCCCAACCCCAGATTGCAACAAAGTTCTACCTGAAGTAGTATCTCACAGTAAAAATGTTGGGAAATGCCAGAAGTGCATCATTATTGAGTGCACTGCTTCAGCATTTGCTCGTCGTCCCAAAGAGACACTAGGCTAAGCTATTTGTTCCCTCGGCAATAACTGGTATATCATTTCAAAGCCCAGGGGGAAGCAGAGCACTAAATGTGGTATTACAGCAAAGATCATTAATGGTACAGTGTGTTCACTGAAGCAGCATAATGAAAAGGGAATATTTATAGCCTGTATACGTTTATGCGGTAAGCCCATCTGCCCCTTTCCCCTAGAAAAATCTGATTCCAAAAGTTTATTGCATCTTAAAAACGATCAGAGCTAGACCTATAAAAAAAGACAGATCCTTTATCAGACATCAGACCCTGTCTACATACAGCATGCATGGGTGTAATTTCCTAAACGTCAAGCTTAACTGTTTTGGTGATACAGGAGAAGCAGTGGGGTTGAAATCTATAATTGTGTCATCTCGTTAGAGCAGTAAAAGTTAAAATAACATACTAATAAAATACCCTAAGGCTTTGCTGCCAAGAGAGATATTTTTCAAAGGTTATTAGGACCCCTTGATAATTAAAAAGGGAAAGTGAGTCCTGAATTTTTTCTGTCTCGCACCAGGCAATGTCCTTGGCTTGCTCTCAGAGCTGAACACATTTTAATTAAGTTCACTAAGGCCTGGCCTAGAAAATTAGGTCTGCTTAACTACATCCAAAAAAAAAAAAAAATCCACGCCCCTGAGCGGCAAAGTTAAGCTGGCCTCAATCCCTGTGTAGACAGTGCTAGCTCAACGGAAGAATTCTTCTGTCAACCTAGCTACTGCCACTCGGGGAGGTGGATTACTTATGCAGATGGGAGAACCCCACAAACAGAGAGGAATGAGAAGAGTTGGTCAGGACAGTTTTACACACACTTTATACCACTTAAGTGGTGCAAAGGAGATTTAGCGTGGACTGAAGATCAGACTTGATTAAGCTACAGACATACCCAATTTCCTTCACGTAGCCTGGTAAGTTTGTGTCATTAGCACTCATTTCCCACATTTTAACATCTGTCACCTCTAGGAAGAGACTGGCATGAAGTAATTTAAATAAAGAATGCACAGTGGGTAATGTTAAGCAAAGTTACCATTTTTACAACCCAGTAGCAGAGGAGAAGAGGGCACACTTGGCCATTAAAGGCAATCAAGTTCAGAACAGATGTTAGGAAATTAACTTTGGTTTTGTTCCTCCCCACGCAGGGAATTCTAAAATCTGTGGCTGTGTCTAAAAGATGGGGAGGCTGGGGGAGCAATGCAGGCCTCATTTAAAATGCAGTCTGGAGTGCCGGGGAGAGCAGGAATGAAATATTACTGTGACCTAACAACTGAATGGAAATTGAATGAATGCAAGACTGCTGCTGTTAATGACCCATTTGCTCACAAATTAAGAGACCTGGGAAGTCTGGTTACTTCTTAATGGACTCTATGGATTCTTGACCTTTCATTTTTTTTTAATAATGTGTATTTTTATGCATTTTCATATTACTCCACAGCCAGGTTTTTTAGGGCACATTGGTTCTAATTGCTTTTTAGATGTATTGTGCCTCTTGCCAATTTTCGTTTGCCTGTTCTTTGTTCTCATCTGTGTTGGCTCATTTCAGAGATCACAGACAGTAAGGCCAGAAGGGACCATCATGAGTATCCTGACCAATCTCCTAGATCAGTGTTTCCCAAACTTGGGATGCCGCTTGTGTAGGGAAAGCCCCTGGCAGGCCAAGCCGGTACATCCCTCAGCCGGCGCTGCTTCCAGCAGCTCCCGTTGGCCTGGAGCAGTGAACCGCGGCCAGTGGGAGCCACGATCGGCCAAACCTGCGGACGAGGCAGGTAAACAAACTGGCCTGGCCTGCCAGGGGCTTTCCCTACACAAGCGGCATCCCAAGTTTAGGAAACGCTGTCCTAGATAACATGAGCACTAGAATTTCACCAAGCAGTTTCTGCATCAAGCCTAATGACTTGTGGTTGAATAACAGCATATCTTTCAACTAAACAATGTGCCCTCTGAGCCTGCAAAATCTAACTGGCTCAAACATCCCCATCATTGCAGCATCTGGATACCAAATACTTTGAGATCTTCAGCTGGAAGATGCTACAGAAGATGAAGGCTCTTTGCATCCATTAGTGACCTAAGCCTCCCAACACCCCCATGGAGGTAGGTAAATTAAAATCTCCAGTTTACAGATGGAGAAGCTCCGGCCAACAGTTTCAAAGAGTTGGACTGCTAGATCTATATTTATGCACCTAAATTTAACTTGATTTTCAAACATGCTGAGCACCCCAAGCCCCATGAAATCAGCAGAAGCTGAAGTTGCTCAGAGACTTTGAAAATCAGGCAAAACTTATATTAAATGTCTAAATACTTAGTTCAGAGGCTAACTCTAGGCAACCAAGTTTGGAGAATTTGGTCAGAGCTCTGAACTCTTTTTCCTTACTAATATCCATCTAGGACTCAGATCACATCCTTGATATTTGGGGACCATACAGCTTACTATAAATGTTGTTTCCTTATTACCATATCTGTCCATTCCTGGCACGCAACACTTTTCAGTGCTGTCTTTGGGAATAAAAATGATGCACAATGAATCTTCTTATGACCTTTCATGTCAACTTCCTGCAGCGAAAAGAGCATCTGAGCTCTCCTGGCCATCACATATCCTCGACAAGTCATTGCAAGAGCTGGCTTGCGACTTTGCTCTTTAGGCTTGCATCACTTATCAAGTCACAATGCTGTCAGGCTCCAGCCACCTTCACAGTAGCCCAAGGAAGGAAAGCAGCAACAATTTACCTGAAGAGATTAATAGCAGCGTAGCCAGATATTGGCATGAGAGAGAAATGTACATGGCAAAAATAACCCCACTGAAAAATTGGAAATATTTGTTTAACAGAAGTAGATTGATTGAAGAAACACAGAGATCAAATTACTTTCCCAACCCAGGGGGAAGTTGTCCCCTGAGAGCAGGTTGGAAGCATATTGGCAGAACTCTGATGAAGATAGCAGCGTTATGTCCATATCTACCTTATTAAGGGATTTAATCTCATAAATGTGTCGTAATTTCTCCTCTTTCAAGGGGCTTTAAATCCATCATAAATGGTAATAAGAGAACCAAACCATTGATGGTGATCTGTCCTGCATACAGGGGTCCTTTTCCTTTCTGTGACAAACTGAAAGCACATTGTTTTTAAGTGAGTCTCACTCTTTCAGGGACAATGCTCCCAAGCGTATTTGGCTACTCATCTGAAGGTTAAAAATGCAGGGGAAACGGCAATGCAACCCAAAAGGTATTCTAATCACTACACCTTGTTAGGGAGGAATGTCAGCCACAGCCACCAAAAATAAAATTAAATGCAGTTTAAATATAATAAAGAAAATAAACAAACTCCTCTGCCGGGATGCCTACAAAAGACCTGGCAATAGTTAGACAATTGGTACTCTGAGATCACATTCCACTATGCTGACCAGTAATGTCTCCGTGTTTCCTTTTGATCCTTCATCTCTCTGTCTGTGTCCACCTGTTGTCTTTGCTCTTATACTTAGATTGTAAGCTTTTTGGGGCAGGAACCATCTTTTTGTTGTGTGTTTGTACAGCCCCTAGCACAATGGATGTTGGTCCAGGACTGGGGCTCCTACAAATAATAATAATAAAAAAACAGGAAGTTGCCATCTGAGAGTTTGACAGCATAGACTAGAATGCAGGGAACCAGATCTTAGCCCCTGGTAAAAAGCTGTTTCATACTTCTATGGAGCAAAGCAGATTAAAGCCAATGTCACTGGCTACACAGGAGTTCCTCTGACATAGAGAAATGCACAGCTGGCACAAAGCTGGTACAGCCAGCCAAATGTCATCCACCTCTTAGCTCCAGGGAAGAGTCATAGCCAGAAGGAAGAGGGAAAGGCTGGAGTGCTATTGCACTCTTGCTTTGCCTGCCTAGGAACAGCCCTTTCAGGGCTACTGAAGCCAGGCACAGTTTAGAGCAACCCTGAGGCTGATCTAACCTGCTCAGGGATGAATTGGACCCTGATCAACACCAGGAACAGGGGGAGTGGGATGGAAAGCCACCTTCACCTCCCTACCAAGCAGGGCTCTGGAATAGCAACTGCAGCTAGGTCTTTGAACATATGACCAAAAGGAGATTTTTCTTAATTTCTTTAAGCCATTGTTTAAAAGGGGTTAATTTAACAGTATTCTATACACAAAAAAATGGGGAATTGCTAACTATCATGACATAGCTTTGGGCACAATGGTTTCAATTTTTTTTTCCTTTATAGAGATATTTGAGGAGGAGGGAAAATTAAAGGATTCAGGAAAAATCTTTCACTGTATTATGGACTGTATAGGCAATGCACTGTATATAGAGCTTCCCATCGTCTCAAGTCCATCATATGCCCCTAAGCCTAAAAAGTTTTTGAGAGCAAAATAATAACTGTAGAATTAATATTAAATATTAAATATTAAAACCTGACCGCATAGGCAAAGAGACGTTGAGAGGTACAGGGGAGGGAGGAAACAGGCGTTTCCGGATGAGCGCTGAAAGCAGATGGAAAGTGGCTGAAGCAGAGAAAGATTCCTTGTTTGTGCAGAAATAGCTTTGAACTGAAGTGATTATTAAACAGCAAAAAAACAGCAGCTCTTATACCAGCTTGCTCACATATCTGCAAGTATTTTTCCAAGGACAAACTAGCTATCTACTTTGCCTTCCCAGACTCTGAGCTTCTCTCAGTCAGGCTAATTTCTCCCTACTGTTACTCACACCTTCTTAACTGTCTGTAATGGGCCACTCTCTTACCACTTCAAAAATTATTTTTGCTCCCTTGGTATCCTACTGTTAATTGATTTATCTTGTTAAACTGACCTCACACTTGGTAAAGCAACCCACATCCTTTTATGTATTTATACCCGCTCCTGTATTTTTCACTTCATGCATCTGATAAAGTGGGCTCTAGCCCATGAAAGCTTATGCCCATATAAATTTGTTAGTCTCTAAGGTGCTACAAGGTCTCCTTGTTGTATCAGCCTAGCCTGTAAGCTTTCCTTCAAGCACTTCTCTTTCTTTCTGTCTATACTGTGTGTTCTAGAGCAGTGGTTCTCAAAGCCGGTCCATTGATTCTTCAGGGAAAGCCCCTGGTGGGCAAGACTGGTTTGTTTACCTGCCTCGTCTGCAGGTTCGGCTGATCATAGATCTCACTGGCCACAGTTCTCCACTCCAGGCCAATGAGGGGCTGCGGGAAGCGGCGCATTCCAACAGAGGTGCTGGCCGCCCTTTCTGCAGCTGCCATTGGCCTGGAGCTGCGAACTGCCGCCAGTGGAAGCCACAATCAGCCACACCTGTGGATGCGGCAGGTAAACAAACCAGCCCGGCCCGCCAGGGGCTTTCCCTGGACAAATCACTAACCAGCTTTGAGAACCACTATCTAGAGGGTAGCAGATGTGACTTCTCCTCCCCACTTGGCCTCAGAGCTCCTCTCTCTGGGGTGGCATCAATGCAAAGCAAAAGGAAGCCACTTTTGCCCCTTATTTTAACTCATTATCTTTAAGGCCATAGCCCAATCCCTGCTACCTACCCATTCAATGGCCTGTAATTGTGTAGGGAACCTCAGTCCTTCCCCTCCTCTTCTGTATTTGTAAGGGAAGAGGACACTTCCAAAAGTTGTATTTCCCACTTGTCACAGGAGATCCAGTCACACTTTCTATTAAGGTTTCATTGACAAAGTTCTAAGTGAGGTTGTCTGGCCTGTGTTACTTGGGAGGTCAGACTAGATAGTCAGAATGGTCTCGTCTGGCCTCAAAAAAAAAATCTATGAATGGTTTATAAAAGTTTAATAAATGGTTAACAGCTGTCCTAAGTATGTTGCAGACATGAGTAGGATGGATTAAAGATGGTTATAAGCACATCGATAGATTCTGTTCATTCCAGTCAGGTTCTTACACTGTCCTCATCCCCATAGTTTCTGAGCACCTTCCAGCTGTATATTAAAGCCATGTGACTAAGATCTGTCACAGATAGTTCATTCTGTCTCATCCTCTTCTTTTCTAGGAGGTTATCAACAATCTATAGATCTTTCTGCCCCTATTTTTGGAGCTGGCTGGGGTTTGGTTTAGCTTTCACAGCAGATCAACCTGCAAACCGTGCCTGGTTGGAGTAGCCCTAAATGGATTGTTCCTAGGCAGGGATAGCCAAAGTGCAGTAGCACTCCATAGCAAATGTATTAAAACAGCTATTAATCCTTTATTAACCCTTTACAAACTACCCATCCATGGAACTATTATGTGAAAGCATTACACGGATCCTGTCCTGGGTGGCAAGGGGTAGCTGGTAGACAGAAAGCCATCCCCAATACAGGCAGCCATCCCAAACCGGGGGCAAGAAGCCCACAAAAAAGCTGCAGAGCAGAGCTCGGGGGGGGGGGTTGGGAAGAGATGCGAGGGACATGAGGAAATAAAGATATCCTGATTGGGCTCATCTGAAGACATTAAAAGCTAATTGTGTCCTATTATTCATTTGTATTTTTCTGCATGCTCCTTTTGCGTCTCTTTCAGATTCATTCACATCTCTGACAGGCAATTAGTTTGAATTGTCCTCCACATGAAGACATGCAATGCGCTGTGGCCCTACTCCTATACGGCTTTACAATAGCAATACCTTTCTATTATCTATTGCTTTCCCACTGAGAACTTCACCGCTGAATTCACCACAATCAGTTTCTATTTGTGTTATTATTTCTATTACTGTCATGCTCACAGGCTCCAGACAAGATTGCGCCCCTTCTGTGCTAGGTGCCGTATACACACATAATGAGAGACAGTCCCTGCCCTGACTAAATAAGGCAGACAAAAGGATGGAGAGGAAGCAGAAGTGAAGTGACTTGCCCATGGTCACATTATAGGTTGGTGGCAGAGCTGAGGAAAATGCATAAGTCTCCTGACTCTTCGTCCAGTGCCTTATCCACTTGATCACACAGCTTCCCATGGTTGGACCATTCTTCCTTCTCCAGCATCACAGGACTAACCCCAAACTATGTGGGACTTTTCATTTCAGAATTAACATCTGGATTGCAGCTGGAAATGAACAGGGAACCAAAGCAATCTTCAAAGCACTGGTGTAATGTGTTGCCTCCCATGAACACTGCGTATGTCTGCTGGTTCTTATCTTCGGGTTGACATGAAATGTTTTCTGCCTCTACAGCGAAGTGCTAAGAGGGAGAAAGGCTAGCTGCCACTTTGTGTTCTTTTGTGAGAGACTCTGTGGAAGAATCCACTTTGAGAGTCATCCTGAAAAGCAGGGTGCCAGAAGCCATCTAGTATTTCTATTATATAGCAAAACAGCTAAAGAAAGAATTTGCTGCTTGTCTGTACCCAGCATATTCAGTTATTTCTGTGAGAGATTTCTTTACTTATACATTTGCCCCATATTTACATGCAAGTCACCAAAATCGGGAAGGAAATACCATAACTTCACTTCTCTCTGGTGTAGCAAAAATTTGACATCAACAGACACCATGGCTAACTGGTAGTGATCAGAAGCATTCTACACCCTGTAACTGAGAAAATTAATTATCTACATAGTTGTTACCTTGAAACGAATATGGGCGTCATAGCAGTTATTGCATAGTGGGGGGATATGTAGATGCAGAATTAAAAATCAGACATGAGTAAGCACAAACAACTCCTTAAATAGAAAAATGCCTCTTTAGGACAGTAGATGGCTTAGGAGATTGGAATGAATGATGATGTGTCTAATTATCTGTGCAGGGGACTGAGAATCAGGAGGACTTTTGGCTTCTGTTCCCAGCTCCAACATCCATTCAGTGAAGCAAGTCTATGCCTCAGTTTCTCCATCCATAAAATGAATCCAATACACAAACCTCACAGGCGTGGGAAAGAGGTTGCGAGGCTTACTTTATTAATAACAAATAATTATTGCTTTGTATGATGTTGCCTATAACAAGAGTCCCTTGGATATGGCGTTAAGGCACTGAAATGGTTGGGTAGAAGGAGCTACAGTCATTCCTGTTCAGCTATACAAGATTCAATTTTAAAAGTGTTTGAACAATACAGATCATTTGTCAATTTCTTTTCCATTAGCACTTCAGCGTTTGCAAATTGCATGGTGATAGCTGACTCTCTTGCCCCCTTCTTGACACACTGTGGGCTTCAGAGCATGTGTGTATTGAGCCTCAAAGCACTGCGGCAGCCAGCGCTTACACAGTAACCCGCCTAGTAAACCTAACAGGCAGCAGCATTTCAGACTTTCCTGCCAAGCGATCCTTTTGTGTTAGTGCTAAGCTAGAACATGGGGACACAAGAAGCATGATCTCAATTCGCTTGCACCCATCTGATGTCCGTGTAACTACACTACCTGCAATGGAGTTAACGTGTGATCTGCAGTACCAACTCAGCAGACATGTCCGCTAGACTCCACACACAGGAGCACTTAACTGGCTGAATATTGCTCCAGCTGCCTGACTCAAGTCATTACAAGGACATCTCTGGTGCCCCTGAGATGGCTGCCAGCAGGTATTGAACTGGGCACCTCCAAAGCTAAAATCATGAGCCTCTACTAGAGCTGCAAAAACAACTGATTTTGATTTTGTTTCCAAAAGCAGGGGAAAAAAATGGTTCTGGTCAAACTGAATCTGAAATTTTTCAAAATGTTCGGTGAATTGAAAAAGTTTGTTTCATTACTGTTCCAGACAAGGGGTCTTTCACATCCCAGGTGAGTGCTATAACCACTGGGCAAAAGTGTACTTAGGGAGGAGAAGAGCACCAACATCACCACTTCCTCCTCTGGCTATTTCATGAATGGCCAGTATAATCTGAGTCATATTCACAAATAGTTGCAGGTTGAAATGGCACATTTCATTTAATAATCTATTTCTCTGAATATTCCACCTATCTCTAGTCTCTACAGCTTGATCAAAAGACCCAGGCTCTCCAGCTAGGGTAATAAGACTCATATCTGCCACAGATCAGGTACAGAGAGGGACTCATAACACAGTGACCAGCTGGTTACACCTCCAGAGAAAGATGCTCTGGGGAAAATTCACCTGGCTGGACACATTTATAGGAATGCAAATATTGCTACACTGGCTCAGATCAATGATCCATCAAGTCTGCCATCCTGCCTCCATTGGCCAGTACCTTGATGCTTCAGGGAAAAAACAATAAGAAAATATGTCCCAAGAACTTTGCACTTGTATATCCACAGCATCCAGTTATGTCTCAAGCTGTGTTTGAGAGATAGCTGTACTTACCATTATCCATATCCTGTGCTGTGCTGAGCCACTGGAGCACTGATATAAATTATCCCCTTAGTGGAACAAGACTATTTATGAACATCACAATTTATTAACAGGGGATTTCAAAGTGACTTTAGCTTTCTATTGTTTCAACATCCAGCTTATTTCAACCTTTCAAATACAGGGCCATCTCTCCTAGATTTAAGGCTTTTCAGATAAGATTTTTCATTAACACCAAGGAGCAGAGTAAAGGAGATGCTTCCCCCCACCCCCCACAAGTGTCTGAACTCTGATTATGATATAGGGCAAGTGACAAAAAAACAATTTTTAAGAGTGAGTGGCAAATGTGTTTTTGTTTAGGTCCTGGCTCAAAAGAAACTGCATACCTGCTTACTGAAAACTGATTTGCAAGGTTCCAATTTAAGCAGCAGTTGCGTCGGTATTTCAGATCTCGAATGGGCAGGTATGTAAAAAATGTAACATTCCTTTCAGCTGCCCTAGAAAATGCCAAAGAGAAATAATCAGTGTGTCTCATAATCTTTCTATCATCTTTGCTTTTTATTTTCAGTATAGCCCTAGGCTTGTCTTGTTCCTTTCTAATGCTTTATAACAATAGCAGTAAAGCTCTAAGGGTGAGATTTTCAAAGCAAACTGAAGAATTAGCATGTCCAATTCAAATTGGTCTCACCTTAAAGATCTATAGCACTCTCCACCAAAGTATCTCCAAGCACTCCACAAATCTTCCATGAATTAAACCTCACAACCCCTTTGTAATATAGGAATGTTTCACTACATAACAGAGAGAGAAACTGAGGCACAGAGCATTTAAGATCAGCATTTTCAAACTGAGCAGCCTAAAATTCAGATCTTGACTCCATAGAGGCACCCAGCTAAGCAACTTGCCCAATGTCACAGAGTAAGTGCCTGGCAAGAGCAGGAATCAAACCTGAGTCTCCATCCTTAGCTCTGTCCACAGAACAGTCCTTCTCTTTAGCTCATGTGTGACTGACTGATGTGATAAGAAGCTGCACGAGAGACAAGCAAACCCAGTTCCATTAAACCAAGCAACACCTTGAACAGTCAAGCCAACACCTGATTATTATTTTTTTAGGTTCATACCCCAAGATCAGGACCACTTGCAGAGAGGGCTACTAAGTTTATTGATTTATTTTTATTTGAGGATGGTGGAGTGGGCAGGAGTCACAAACACCAGGCTAAAAGCTTGGCGCTGCCTATTGTCCTCTAATCTTCAACAGCCTCTCCTGCTGAAGCAGTTTCACAATATTCTGATGTTGCATTAGCCAGTGAGAAGGTCAGATGAGACTATTAAACTGCAGTGATCACTTGCTCAGTGGAGGCACTTTGATGGAGCCTGCAAAGAGGAATATTTCAGCACTGGAGATGGCAAGTAGGAGTCGTGTTGCACTGCAGCAGTCCTAGCCAGCTATTACACACACATGTAGAGGAAAGAAAAATAAGCAGCATCAGCTGCTGAAAAACTCACTCACCCACATGCTGTCCCAGCTAAAGCCCTGATTCAGGAAAGTATGGTAAGGACATGCAGAACTTTAAGCATGTGAGTAGACCCATTGCTTTACGAACATAAGAATGACCATACTGGGTCAGACCAATGGTCATCTAGCCCAGCATCCTGTCTTCCGACAGCAGCCAATGCCAGGTGCTTCAAAGGGAATGAACAGAACAGATAATCATCAAGTGATCCATCTCCCATTACCCATTCCCAGCTTCTGGCAAACAGAGGTTAGGACACTTCAGAGCATGGTTTTGCATCCCTGCCCGCCCTGGTTAACAGTCATTGATGGATCTATCTTCCATAAACGTATCTACTTCTTTTTTGGACCCTGTTATTGTCTTGTTCTTCACAATAGCCTCTGGAAAAAAGTTTCTCGGGTTGATTGTGCAATATGTGAAGAAATATTTCCTTTTGTTTGTTCTAAACCTGGTGCTTATTAATTTCATTTGGTGACCACTAGTTTCTGTTTTATGAGAAGGACTAAATAACACTTCCTTATTTACTTTCTCCACACCAGTCATGATTTTATAGACCTCCCCTCACCCCGCCACCCCGCCCCAGTTGTGTCTTTTCCAACCTGAAAACTCCCAGTATTATTAATCTCTTCTCCTATGGAAGCTGTTGCATACCCCTCATCATTTTTGTTGCCCTTTTCTGTACCCTTTTCCATTCCAATATATCTTTTTTTGAGATAGGTTGACCAGATTTGCATGTGGTGTTCAAGATATGGTCATACCATGGATTTATATAGAGGCAATATGATATTTTCTGTCTTATTAGCTGTCCCTTTCCTAATGATTCCCAACATTCTGTTTGCTTTTTTGACTGCCACTGCACATTGAGTGGATGTTTTCAGAGAACTATCCACAATGACTCCAAGATCTCTTTCTTGAGTGGTAACAGCTAATTTAGACCCCTTCATTTTATATGTAGAGTTGGGATTATGTTTTCCAATGTGCACTACTTTGCATTCATCAACATTGAATTTCATCTGCCATTTTCTTGCCCATTCATCACTGACATACAGAAAGACCAAAAGCCCTATGAAAACAAATTCCATTAAACATACTGGGCAGCAGCAGGGCTACTTCCAAAGCAGCTGATAAAGCATAAGAAATGTCATGTCCAAATGCCTCAATATTTATTTGTAGCAATTAAAGCATTAGTGCAAACCTCTAGACCAGTGTTTCCAAAACTTGGGATGCCGCTTGTGTAGGGAAAGCTACTGGCGGGCCGGGACGGTTTGTTTACCTGCCACGTCAGCAGATCTGGTCGATCGTGGCTCCCACTGGCCGCGGTTCGCTGCTCCAAGCCAATGGGGGCTGCGGGAAGCGGCAGCCAGTACATCCCTCAGCCCACACAGCTTCCAGCAATTCTCATTGGCCTGGAGCAGCAAACCACAGCCAGTGGGAGCTGCGATCAGCCAGACCTGCGGATGCGGCAGATAAACAAACCGACCCAGCCCACTAGGGGCTTTCCCTACACAAGCGGCATCCCAAGTTTGGGAAACACTGCTCTAGACTTAGGTTCCTTGGTCTCCAGGAAAGATCTTCTCATTGCTCCTGACCAGGAAGAACCTGACAGACTCCATTCCAGGTTTCAGATATGGCCTGTTAAGCCAAGATACTTTGGGAATCATAGAGAGAGGCCCCTGGCTGGGAGAGAAGATGCAGCCCCTCCACAGCTGGGTCTAATAACAAATCAAGTCTGACACACCCTCCAGGTGCAGCAAGCTGGGCTGATTAAAATCTTAGATTACTGTTAACCCTCTATTCACCTGTGTGGGATAGGCACTCCATCACAGGTCTCCTTCGTAAAAGGTGGTAGGATGAATGCAAACAATCCATCCATCACCAAGTTCATTGGGCTAACAGGTTTTTCACAACAAGTAGCCTGATAAATTTGCCTGGGATTTGGAGATTATAAGGATATGCAGTCTCCTCAAGAAAAAGAGGAATTTTCTCCTCGGGAGTAAGTAACTCCTGAAAGTTATTGAATCCATATCCTTCACTACTGTCCTTATCTCACACATCACTTCCAGTGCCAGCAATGGGTTTTATTCCCTAGCAGTGAGTAGGAAGTGGAACAGAGGAAATTACCATAAAACAGATGGAAGAGTCTCTTTAAAGCAGCATCTGCCTGCCAGAAATCCAGTTATCTGGCACATCCCTAGGCAGCTGTCTTCTTTTGCCTCGATAGTTGCTCTATTTCTGTGCAGCCAAGTTGGCACTGGCATTGGAGTGCATATTTGCACTTCCTTGTTGCCTCTCCTTTTATTTTATCTGTGGACTCTGATTCTGAAAGTAAGGAGCAATAAGTCCAGCAATCGCAAGGTATCATGAGTGCAGGCAACCATGAAGCTCTGGTAAAGCTCCTCAATCCCTTCCTTTTATTGTTCTGGGCTCCCACCTGTAGCTCCATCATTGCACCCAACCGTGACCTGCAAAACCTCTTGAGGTTGCATTCCTAGGACTCTTCTAAGCAGGCTGTCAAGTGGGCCGAGGAGTGATGATTTTGTGTTATTGGCCAATGGGACTTAGATGACACGCTCCAAACTCATGACCTAAGCCAGGATTTGAAGTGAGATGTCCTGCAGTGAAAGGTCTGTGGGCTAACTGAATGTATCTCCTACCTCCCTAAAACTCCTTGAGCAGGGTCTAGAAGATTTTTCATTGCTTTGATCATTGTCTGACGATCTTTTACAAGTCATAGTAGCACTGGGTGAAACTTCTGCTGCTTTAAACTTCACCAAATGTTCACAGCAAAACTGAAAATTTAATGGAGATTTCTTTTGATTTTTTTCTGTGGCATAAAATTTTGCATGAATCAATCAGTCTTTGAAACATGTAAACAGGTGGTGAATTAGAACAGCCATTTCAGTGACATTTTCTCTGACATCAGAGAAAACAGTCTTTGGCTTCTGGCAAAAAAATCCAGGGATCAAAGTGGCTTAAATATATCCATATCCTTGAAAGTTTCAGAAAAAAATTCTTCACAGAAGTCCTCAGTTTTGCTTATGTGCTAAATCGTTCACCCAGCTCTACGCAAAGACTGCCATTCTGGGATCGTGTGAGAGAAAAACTGAAAGGTAAGCATTTTAAACCTTCTTGAGGCATTTTTCAAATGAAATTAAAGGAAGTAATTTCAAACTGAAAAAACAAACTATTTTACTGCAAAAATGTCAAAATTGAATGTTTTGATTTTTCAATCTTTTTATAGGGTTTTTTCTTCAGAAAGAATAATTTGTCAACATCAACAAGAATTTGATGTTGCAAAATCTGCATTTTTCACTTTTAAAAAATTCGACTGACAGATTTTGCTCAGCTTTAACACCATATGTTCTTTTCTTACATTCAAATGAAGAGTTGGCCATCAGTCTGGAAACTTCCATCTGACCCAAGAAATGTGTCAAAAACACATGGATTATAAAACTAACTGATGCATTAAGAGACAGAACTGAATTTAAAAAAATACCCATGAGTCTTGGGGGAGTTTAGGTCCAACCCACAGTGATAGGACCAGATTGTGCCTTAAAGGCACAGGACCAGGTTAGGTGCAGTGTGGAGCTGTATAGCCCCAGGTGGAGCTCTGGGGATATAATACCTCCCCACAGCACAAGGGCATTGCAACAAACCCTAGGAGGTTATGATGTGTATGAGTCTTTCTGGAGGATCAGTTCTGCTGGATGGCACAAAGTGTGTGGGGGAAGGGGGATTTTCTCCATGTCCCTCCCTTCCCCCTCTGTGCACTATCAAGTACAATTGTGCCTAGCCTCTGCATAAGGACCTCCCTTGCACCTTCCACCCTTGCACACTCACACCATGGGTAGGCAAAATATGACCCATAATGAGCTGAACCAAAACCTCAGATCCAAACATCTTTCAGCTGTATGAGAATTCAGATCTGGATGCAAACTTTACATCTTGGGCCCATGCTAGTTATACAGCAGGAAGCTAGGTAGCCCCATAATACAGAATGCCTAACTGTAAAACAACACACTGATTGTTTGAAAGAAAGAAAGAAAGAAAGAAAGAAAGAAAGAAAAGAAAGAAAGAAAGAAAATAAGTCATGGGAGCTAAAATAACATTTCTTTCAGCAAACTCCAGAAGGTGGAACTTTAGTGACTCATCAGCTGTTGTTTTAGCCTTCAAGGTGCTATAAATTACACTAATTAGAACATGGTATTCTTCCTGCAGTTATACAAAACACTGTCTCTGCCTGTGACATCTAAGAACAGAGATATCAAGAGAGAGCATGCTCAGTACATGTTTTAACTAGAATCGGCCACTCGTTCCTTTGAAAATACTCCTAGCAGCAGCAAATTGGTGAAAGCTGGCAGAGCGTAGCAAGCAGGCTGGGCTGGATTATGAGAGGAGGGAGAGTAAATTAGTGGCCAATCAAACCTGTCCAACCAGAAATGGAGCCATGACTTACTGTCAGGAATGACAGTGCTAGACTATCACTTTCACTCAGAGCAGAAAGAGAAGGTAATTTATGGGGTCGTCAGTCTCTCACACCACCGACTTGTCTGGATAATAAGTTCAGAGGTGTCATTAGAATGCGTCCATGAGTATGTGTGTGTGTTCTGGGGGGTAGGTTATTTGTTTTAACCATCTCGGCTGAATGTATAGCCTCTTGGAAGCTAAAACACAGGCGCTTATTCAGACCCCCAAATACAGGAATTACAGCAGCTTCCCGCACAAAGCTTCCCTGGCTTGTTTTCCAATGAGTCTCCTCAAGGTTCACACACAACATTTTTTCCATAGGGTACATAAATTGTTGCAGCAGACTACAGAGCCCCAGCTTGTATGGGCAGTAGGAAGAGCTCCCCCAGAGGTGGACCTGAACATTACACCTCTATAGGTAATATGCCTGTCAGCCTGTCCTTGGAATTTATAGAGCCCCAATCAATGTAGGTGCCTTCCTCTCATTTATGGCAGCATGCTCTTCACAGGCGTCCTGAATTGCTGGATTAGGATGCACCTCCTAACTTCTCTCCAGGGACCGTCTCTCATAGCTGGGGAAACAAAGCTTCTTGTTTGCAATTAAGCCCCGAACGTGGATGGCATCCTCTCGTTATTTCATTAATCCAAGAGAAGATTATTGCATGGTCCTTCTTTGCCCACTCAAGGGTGTTGTGTGCATCACCAAAAGCCTGGAATTAACATCTTAAAACCCTCCCTAAAGCACTGTTAGCTCTCACTGAGTGCAGTGATCCTGGCTGGATGGAGTAGCACTAACTAAAGCTTTTCAGATAATAATACTAATCCCTAGTTTTTGCATGGTGCTTTTCCCCAGTTTACAGAAGGGGGGAAATGATGCATTGGCATGGAAATGACTTGCCCAAGATCACCCAGAAAATCAGTTGAATACGGGTCAGGGCCGGCTCCAGACACCAGCGCAGGAAGCAGGTGCTTGGGACTGCTGGAAGTGGTGCAGGCCGAAGGATGTACTGGCTACAGGTTCCAGCAGCTCCCATTAGCCTAGAGCAATGAACCGTGGCCAGTGGGAGCCGCGATCAGCCGGCCCTGTGGAAGCAGCAGGTAAACAAACCGGCCTGGCCGCCAGGGGCTTTCCCTACACAAGCGGTGTCCCAAGTTTGGGAAACATTGCTCTAGAGCAATGTTTCTCAATCGGAGGGTTGCAACCCTGAGAGGGGTTATGAAAGGTCATCCAAGGGGTTACAAGGGATTGAAATAATTGTTACAACTTAAAGCAAAGAAAATCTTTCTTAATCTGCCACTCCCTTACCTCCACTGTCAAGCATTCTCTATCCACCCTCTTGAAACACAAATACAAACTAATTCTTATCATTATCATTGATCCATATTTTACAGTAAATGTAAAGGGACCATGGCAATTTTTGACTTAGAATAAAAGGTCACCAACCTGAAAAGGTTGAGAAACACTGATCCAGATGGTCCTTACATGGCTGCAAGTGATGGTGCTGATAATGTTCTCCCTTCCACCCAGCAAGAGGACAGATTAGTTGTTGATGTCACCAGGTGAAGCTACACCAAATCAGAGTACTTTTGCTGTGTTAGATTTTGCCTACCCACAAGAACTCCTGAGGCAATATTCAGCCACCATCTTCAAACAGCTGTCAGTAGTACCTCCCTTCTCCTGCAGGGTCTGTCCAAAACACTGGCCACAGCTCAGGCTTCTGCCTTTTAAAATCCAACCCCCTCACTGGCCACAGAGTATCAGAGCACAAAGCTCTCACCAAAATGAAACACGCTTTGCATAATGCACAGCATATGGCGCCTCATGATCAGCCTTATGATCTCATCAGGCTTGATGCTTATTTTCACAATCCAGTATTAATAAGCATAAACTAGGAATTTTATACATTGCCATTTTGGGCATTCACATGCCTTCAGCCCCGATGGTGCTGTATGGGAATTACCAAGCCCAGCAGATTGTCAGGCGGAGCGCTGTTCAGGATGGGAGCCACAAAAGGACTGCAGGACCTGGCAATGTAAACTGCAAGTGAAGCAAGGTAACACTGTTGCTCCTGGGCTGGGAGCATGAAGGATGAGATTCTGTCCTGAAATATGTGAGCATAACCTTCTGGTGGGTAGGCTAGGTCCCATCTTGGCTGACACACAAAGGATGGAACCAGATACCTTCAGAGGTAACAGCACGAGCTGCTACAGGTTGAGCTAAAGCTCTCATGCTAGGGCTGTAACAAACTCGTATCCTCTGAAGATTAGACGCGGGGGGAACCACTCACCAGTGGGACACATATGCATAACCAGTCATAGTGTCTAGGACAGATGTCACACTGGTTTCTCCTTCAGCTTCAGAGAGTACTGAGGTCGGGTCACTAGCTGGATCATAAGTCCAGGCTTCAGCCTTCAAGAGCTTTTAACTTGGACAAGCACTGGTGTACCTAGGGGTATTCCAGCCCCACCTTAAATACCATTCCCATTATACCTTTTCCTGCATCCACTGCCTCATGAAAGACCCACAACAAATGTTCTTTGACCATAGGGACCCCTCACTGACTCCATGACCTGCTTTCATTACAGAGGTCAAACCCGTTACAATCATGCACTCAAGTGTTTTGACCTATAGATACGGAGAGTAAAATCTCTTTGAAGTCAACAATATCCAGAGGGAGAATTTTTTTAAAAAAATCCCTCAGACACACATGACAAGGTACAAGGTAAATGAGGCAGCAAATTTATGGGGATTTGACACACATGGGTGGTGCCTGCGTGCGCATACACACTCAGGAGCCAAGGCTGAATGCACTCATATGGGAAAAGAAACTATTCCATGCATTTAACATGGGGCTGGGGGGCCAAGAGCTCATGCAGTGAGGAAGGAGAAGATGATGTACAGACACAGAGCAGTGTAAGAACCTAAAAGGTGGGGAAAATGGAAATAAGTGTCCCTGCAAGCTAGTTACTGGGGGAAAGAGAGAGAGAGATGGGAAGGAACAGAAATGGAATGGAGGGTGGAGATGAGTGTTACAGGGAGGGACCTGGGGGCCAGCACTGGATGTGGGGAAGATGAGTGGGGGCTAACAGGCCTAATGAACAAGAAGGTTTCAAGGAGAGACCTAAAGAGAGGGAGTGAATCTGGTTCCACAGGATGGTGGGGAGAGACAGTTCCAGCCAGATGGGACATCACAAGAATCACAGCCAGCTGTGGATAGCCGTGGGATGGAGGCCAAGCCTGGAGGAGCAGGGTGAGTGAGTAGGAGGGCACACGGTTAGAGAAGTTGGACAGTGGGATGATAACTTTATAAACCTCATAAAAATGATTGGGTTATTGCTATTTCCAATATTCAGCAGGACACAGCTGCCATTCAGGGTATTTCCTGCAAAGCCAAATATTTAAATACAGCACAAACCAGCAAATTCCATGCTCTTGGAAACAGCGTGTGCAACTCATTGGCCAGGGCAGAAAGCATATATGTGGAAACTACATTACAGCTCCCATGTGGGTGGTTAACTGTCCAGTCCCTGCCTCAGCTGGCTGCCTTGGAGCTTTGTTTTCGACGCTGGGAAGGCCTCTCTTCTTTAATTTCACTGACCTTTATGTTGCACTATGCATATTGCTAATTTATTTGATCTTGTAAGGGATGCTTTGGTGGTTTATTGAAAAATCAGAGTGCTTATAAACTGCTTCTTGTCAGGACTCTGCACACATTCCCCACATAACAAGACAAGTTGAGAGGGATTTTTTTTTGTCTTGTTTTGTTTTTTAATTAAATCTCCTCCAAGAAATAGAACTTAAGATCTGACACTGCAAGATGTTCAGCTGAGCATGAGCACTCTCAACTCCCATTAACCTCCAGTGAGCTGAGGGCAGTCAGTGATTTGCATAAACAGGCTCTAAAATTTCTAAGCCGAGGCTTTGGGGGCTTTGTCTCCATGCCCCTTTCCTGATGGTCTAGCTGGTGTGCCAGCACCCTCTGCACTGAAACTTGGACACTGTGAGCTAGATACCCCAACCCATCCCCTTTGTGTCACTCCTGCAGCTCAAAGGAGATATAGCGGTAACCTGGCAGGACACTGAGGCAGAGGTGGGCAAACCACGGCCCGTGGACCAGCTGTCCTGTCCAGCCCTTGAGCTCATGGCCCGGGAGGCTAGCCCCCAGCCCCTCCCCTACTGCCCTCTTCCCCCCGCAGCAACACTGCCATGTGGGCAGCATGGCTGGCTCCGGCGGGCAGCAGGGCTGTGAGCTCCTGCTGCTCTGAGCTGCATGGTAAGGGGGCGGGAGGGGAGGTCAGATAAGGGGCAGGATGTCCTGGGGGACAGTCAGGGGACAGGGAGCATGGGGAGTTGGATAGGGGGTGGGGTCCTGGAGGGCCTGTTGAGGGAAAGGGTGTGGATAGGGGTCAAGGAGGGCAGTCAGGGGACAGGGAGCACAGGGGGCTGGATAGGGTGTGGGGTCCCGGAGGGGCAGTTAGGACGAGGGGTCCTGGGAGGGGGCGGTCAGGGGATAAGAAGTAGGGGGCGTTGGATGGGTTGGAGATTCTGAGGAGGGAAGTCAGGGTGTGGGAAGTGGGAGGGGTGAATAGAGGACAAGAAGTAGGGGGCGTTGGATGGGGCAGGAGTTCTGAGGGGGGCAGTCAGGGGCAGCGGCAGCTCTAGACATTTCATCACCCCAAGCATGGCGGCACGCTGTGGGGGGCGCTCTGCCAGTCGCCGGTCCCACGGCTCCGATGGACCTCCAGCAGGGTCCGCTGGTCCCGTGGCTTCGGTGGATCTCCCACAGGCGTGCCTGCGGAGGGTCCACTGGTTCTGAGGCTCCACCGAAGCCGTGGGACCAGTGGACCCTCCGCAGGCATGCCGCTGAAGGCTGCCTGCCTGCCTGCTGCCCTCCCAGCGACCGGCAGAGCGCCCCCCACGGCATGCTGCCCCAAGCACTCGCTTGGCGTGCTGGGGCCTGAAGCCGCCTCTGGTCAGGGGGTCGGAAGTGGAAGGGGGCAGATAGAGAACAAGGAGAAGTGGGGTTTGGATGGGTTGGGGATTCTGAGGGGGGCAGTCAGGGAGCGGGAAATGGGAGGGGTCGGATAGAGGGAAGGGGGCAGGCTGTTTGGGGAGGCACAGCCTTCCCTTCCCGGCCCTCCATACAGTTTTGCAACCCCCATGGGGCTCTTTGAACAAAAAATTTGCCCACCCCTGCGCTAAGGATTCCCCCTGAGTAGAGAAAACCCAGGTCATACAAAGTCAGCATAGCCAGATCTAGGCTCCTCAGTCCTGTCCCTCTGGCACAGTGGGCATGCCAGGGGTGTCTTGGGGCAGGAGGAGGCGTGATGAGAGTTTTCTGCATAGCGGAAATATAGGTGAGCAGATAGGCCATTAGAGAGGTTGAGGGGAAGCAGGGTGCAGGGAGAGAGGAGAATAAACTCCTGTAAACATATAGGGCAAGGCCTGAGGTAAGGAGGGAAGGTGAAATGAAATGGGGATGGAAGAAAGGGGGTCAACCAAAGCTTTGTCCATTACTGACTTTATTCTGACATCTGGCAGAGAAGGAAGGGGACGAGTTTAAAGAGTCTAAAAAGCTTCCCTCTTGAGGGGGTCTCCACTGATTTCTCTAGTTTGGCAAGCTTGGAGCATTTTCCTTTTCCTGGTTGTTGTGAGCTGGTTCTACAGGAAGGCGATTTCCTAGGCTCACCCAGCTGGAAAACACAGTAAAGAAGGAGCTTCAATTTAAGAAAAGAATCAAAGGTCTTAATGTACCATTGTTAGCCGGGTAATTGCTTCCCTTCCTCCCTTTCTTTCCTTGACTCCTTTTAAAGCCACAGGCAATTCCTTCTAGGTTCTGAGGCAGCTTCCTTGAGGCTTTTGTTTAAATCCTTAAAAGGCAGAGTTTCCAAAGAAATAATTGCTGCTTTTATACTGCACAGTCCTAGCAAATATCTTTTGACCTCATTTCAATACTTAGCAGGTTTTATTTGTGCCTTAAAGGGATTTTCACTCTCTTTTTTATTATTATTTTTTATTAATGGTTATAGAAAGTACGTGTGCAATTGCTTTTAAAGGTGAATTTAGGTGCATTATTAAGATTCAGGATTGTGCAAAAATGTAAATTAGATCCACATATAGTGTTTTGCTCTGAGTGATAAGGCAGTCTGAGTAAAATGAAATGAGTTTTTTGTTTTTTGTTTGTTTTTTTTTGATCAGAGATATTAGTTTATCCTTACAATGTGGCTGCCTGCCTTGACTGGAATTAAAATATATGCTCTTCACAGAGTAAATATCACATCAGTTACCTTGACAAAAGCTACGACCATGCCATTTCATGCTGTGATTGGGTCAGCTCTTGCAAGGCTGAGAGTGGCTAGGAGGCCTCTATAGAAAAATCAAGATTTTGAAGCAATTGCTCCTCAAAATCCACACTGAAACACTGCCCTAATCTTTCACCCAAGATACTAAACTGAGAACCTGACCATTACTAGTCATTAAATATCCCATGGCAGGAGTAGCGATGTCATAAGTAGGTTGGAAGGATTAGATTTTCATCAGTACATGTCTGTAAAGGCCGATTTCACTCTATACCAGGGATCGGCAACCTTTGGCACGTGACCCGCCTGAGTAAGCCCCATGGCGGGCTGGGCCAGTTGTTTACCTGCTGCTTCTGCAGGTTTGGCAGATCGCGGCTCCCACTGGCCAAGGTTCACCATCCCAGGCCAATGGAGGCTGCAGGAAAGGCAGCCAGCACATCCCTCAGACCGCACTGCTTCTTGCAGCCCCCATTGGCCTGGAGCAGCAAATTGCGGCCAGTGGGAGCTGCGATCGGCCGAACTTGCGGACGCAGCAGGTAAACAAACCAGCCTGGCTCACCAGGGGCTTACCCTGGCAGGCTACGTGCCAAAGGTTGCCAATCGCTGCTCTATATACACAAAGCAATGAAAAAATGTTTCCATTGATAATAACCAAAATTTACAGATAGGAAGAGTAAGAAAAATGCTGCTTGAGAACTTATTAGAGTTTGAGTTAAGGATATTTACTTTGGCATGAGAGGCTGACAATTTGTGTTTTAATGCTTATAAATCTTTAACATTTTGAATCTCAGCATCTATGGTCATTAAATAATTATTGTCTGACCCATTGGTTCACAAACACAGCCAATGATTTCCTACGACTATGAAAATTTAAATTGATAGCTGGGAAAAAAGCTGTAAAAGAAACATGGATATTATCCATTAAAATTATTTTAAATAAATTGAACTCTGCCAAGCCTAGTTATAACTCTAATGTCCTTGTCAATTCTAATGTGGGCGCGTCTGTTTTGTCTCCCTAATTTCCCCCTGTGATTTCCATTGCACAAGGCATTCTTCACTTCTTCCTTAAACTGAGGTATAGTGTTGGTCTGTCGCATAGGAACAACTCCTGTGTATGCTGATGGACTCCAAACCTACAGCACTCTCTGAGGAGAAAGAAGCCACCATGGAGGGCTCAGTGAAAATGTTTGTCTTCTGGGTAATTTGAAAAATAGGGTTGGGTGCATTAAAATGAGGCAAGAAGATAATGCAGAAGTATGGTGACAATTATATCAGACAAGGACATGTTTCCATCTGGAATATTGTGCCCAGTTCAGATGGTCACCTCACCTTAGGAAAGGGAGCTGGCATTGAAAAGGGACAGAAAATGGCCACAAGGATGTTTAAAGGTATGAAAGGATTTTCAGACTCTGGGATTTTAGGGCCAATGCCAGCAGCTACTGCTACACATCTTAGCAGAGTGCAGATGCTGCCAGAAAGTTTGCCTGGGTAGTGGTCCTAGTGATGCAAGGCACTTCCATTTACCACTCCACCAGCGGGCCTTCAGCCAGCCTTCAAAGCCCCCATATTGGCCAATAGGGGGTATGGCCAGGGCACTGCAGGATGCTCTAATTCAGTACATGCCTTGGGCAGCCTGTGCTGGTAGGGGTTCCTGCATACCTCCTTTCTGAAGGATTGATGTACTTCTAAATGTTTGAGGTACCATTTGATACTACAGGATGAGATCTTTAGGAATCCATGTAATAAAAAGGTGAGAACACATTGAACCAGCTGCAAACTGGAAATTATGTCTATGCTGTACGATAAAACTCACAACAGCAGATGGGTTTGGGGAGGAAGAGATCAGTTTGAGACCTGACCCTTGACAACCATCAGCTAACTAATACACTTAGACAGGCCACCTATCCTGATATTTCCCAGGATAGCCTTGAATTCTAGCTGCTACATCCTGTTCTGATCCACAACACTTCTGGAGGTCACAAAGGCTTTGAACAACAAGAGGTCAGCATGAGAGTTAATAACATAGGAGATATTTTAATTTGGACATGGGGAACATGAAAAACCAGGAGGAACTCCAGTAAAGATGTGGAAACTAGTCAGGACCAAAACTCAGGGCCGCAGCTTCCATTGAGGTGAACTAGGCAATCGCCTAGGGGGCCAGGATTTTCGGGGGGGGCGGAACGGGGGCAGGCAGCTCCGGTGGAGCTGCCGAAGTCATGCCTGCGGACTGTCGGTTGGTCCCGCGCGGCTCTGGTGGACCTCCCGCAGGCACGGCTGCGGCAGCTCCACAGGAGCCGCAGACCAACGGACCCTCCGCAGAAATGGCTGCGGCAACTCCACCGGAGCCGTGGGAGCGGTGCGTGGGGCGGCGAAATGGCCGTGCGCCTAGGGCGCGAAAAACTCTAGCGCCGGTCCTGCCAAAGCTTCAGCAAATATTCAAGTCTGGAGCTGACCAAATAATCCATTACAAATCAGCTATTCAGCTACTTTTTGCCTCTTTATCTGCTTCTGGATTGGTCTCATTGTATTATTTCTGTTCTCTGTTTGGCTGAGTGACGTTCGTATAAGAATGTTTCAAAAGCCCAGTTGACTTTATTTGGATTTAAACTCCAATTTAAAGGTAAGCACAATGTGCATATGTGCTTTACTGAATTTGGACCAAAGTCCTGACTCAATGTAGACCTTCAGCAGCACCACAGAAGTTTAGGGGTTGGGCTTTTTTCATGTTTTTTGGGGACGTTGGGTAGAGAGTATGGAAGAAGGTGACCTTACTTTATCAGATGAGTTTCCAGTTAACTCATCCTTCTTACTTATTTCGCCAATTTATGCTTGTGAACATCGTTAGCTTTTTTTTTCTTTTCTTTTCTACCTAAGTGGTTCCTGAAAGCAAATGTATTGGCAGGACAAAAGGTTCTCAGAGAACAATACATTTATTGTCCCAACTTTTTTAGTAAGGTTGAGCCAATGTTGTTTTTTTTTTAAGGAGGGAATTGTTTTCCTGCCATAACACCTTCTCAGATTAACATTATTGCTAAACAAAGACACATCAGAAGGCACTTTTAATTAAATTGATTTATGGGAGGAGAAAATGGAGCTCTGCCAATTTACACCACTAGAGAATTGACCATAGATGACTGTAGGTGTGAGACAGAGATCTGGGCTGAAGATTATTTTATACATCCCTTGGCCCGCACCGCTTCCAGAAGCTCCCATTGGCCTGAAGCAGCGAATCGCGGCCAGTGGGAGCCGCGATCAGCTGTACCGGAGGACAGGGCAGGTAAACAAACCGGCCCGGCCCGCCAGGGGCTTTCCCTACACAAGCGGTGGCCCCAGTTTGTGAAACACTGTTTTAGATAGACATTCTTTTTGCATGCTTCTCAAGCCAGCAAACTTCAAACCACCTTTACTCTTGTCTACACAGGGACATTCAGGAAAATGAATCCAAATTAACTGAAGGTGTGAATTTAAAGTGAATTAAACTGCATTGAACCCCTCTGTGCACACTCTCATTCAGAATTAAAGTGGCCATAATTCATTTTTTCTTAATTCAGAGAGTGTCCACACAAGGGTTTAATGCAGTTTGACTAATCCACTTTAAATTCATATCTTCAATTAATTCAGATTATTTTCCTGATGATCCCCATGTAGACAAGCCTTTAGATAGCACCTTGTTACAAAGGCAATAGGCAATTCACTCTTTTATTTAAAAGTCTGAAATAAAATTATATCTTTGATTAAGATGTGCATGGGATGGGTGGAGGGAGAGTTGGTGAAAAATATCAGTGAGCCAGCCCTGAAATCCCTTCATACCCAAAGGCATGGATGATGCAGGCAGATCTGGGAACCAACATGAAACCACTGCATTGGAGCACCTCTGCACATTAATTGGTAAGAAATCAGACTTACCCTTTGGGTCTCTTCCTCTGGCTGAGTGTCCCATCATATATGACACCTTCTCTCAGCCAGCCTTGTCCCCAGACCCTCCTGCTTTTTCATAGAATGAGGCCCATACAATGCTCACCAGTCCTTCTATCCCCTCCATTTCAATACACTTTTGAAATCCTGCCAAGAGATCTCTGCTTCTCTGCCATCATCATCTGTTAGCAACAGAACATGTTGGAGACACCAGATGTCCTCTCTTCTCTTATGACTCTGTGTGCAATATCTGTGACTCTGAGATGGGCCCTGGTCTCAGCTGTAGTCCTGTGGATTCTAAAAATGAGCCGTCAAATTAGAAGCCTTCTGCCCATCACCTGTGCCAGGTAAGGCAGGTGGCAGCCTCCTTGTCTGAATAAACCAACGTAAGTTGTTCTGAGCTTGTTCCACTGGCTGTCTCTATTGGCAGACGTCACATTGTCTTTCCCTTAAGCACTGCCCCAGAAATCCAAAATCCCAAGATGCTGTCCCAATACCAACAGATTAGGTACTTTGTGTAGGTGGGTGGAACATGTCTAGCAAAAATATCCATTCCTGATGGGAACCTCATCTCTCTTCTTCAGAAGAGCACAGGATACCTACCTCGTGCTTCCTGCATTGTTCTGGGCATCCTTTCAAATTGACAAGTCATTCTCATTATCCAGTATAACTGCTTGTGCAATTATATGGCAATAAATATCTAGCCCCTTCTCCTCTCACCCAGGCCCTTCTCTTCAAACTGCCCATCACCCTCGCATGAGAAAAGGTTAGGGTGACCAGACAGCAAGTGTAAAAAAATCGGGATGGGGGCGTAATTGGCACCTATATATGACAAAGTTCTGAATACAGGGACTGTCCCTATAAAATCAGGACACCTGGTCACCCTAGAAAAGATGGAGTAATGCACCATGATCAGAATTCCAGCAGAGAGGCCAAAGATTGAATAGGACCAGAACTGGACTCTTCTCCTTGCTAGAGGAAGAATCTTTATTGGTTGAGGCATTCTGGGAAGGGAGAGAGGAGTATATTGCACTGTGACTTCCTGTGCTGTTTCCATTCACTCAACAGAGGGTTTCAGTCTCCAGAGATGTCACTAAGTCCCAAGACCTCCCCATCAACCTCTGCATGTCACTAGTCAAGAGGCCCATCCATTAATGCAGGAGAGGGAAGCTGAGAGGGGTGGTTGTTCTTTGTGACTACAGGGACTTTTTCTGGTACCTTGTCCAGTCATACATCCAGGCAGAGTTGCTCTGGATCATGTCCACTGTTGTCTTGGAATCCTTCTCACAGCAGCGGGCGTTGTCTGTGATTCTCTGCCCTGGGTATAAAACACCTGTGGCTGGCCTGTGTCAGCTGACTCGGCCCACTGGGCTATAAAACTGCAGTGTAGATGTCCAGGCTCAGATCGGAGCCTGGGCTCTGAGACCCCATGAATGGAGATGGTCCCGGTGCCCAGACTCCTGCCCAAGCCTGGACATCTACACTGCAACTTTATAACCCCACAGCCCAGGCCCTGTGATCCTGAGTCAGCTGACATGGGCCAGCCATGGGGTGTGTTATTGCAGTGTAGACAAGGTCACAGTATCCCCTTCTGGTTCCTTGCTTTTGACCATATGAACTGCCTCCTCTGTCCTTGTTTGTTCATTTTTTGTCCCACACACTTTGTTAAGTTCTGAGTCTTGTTGCTCCTCCCTCAACTAAGGAAGTAGAGCTTTTATTGTCTTGGTCTGCTTTGCCCACCATCCCAGCGGTTATAGAGAGTGACACTTCAAAAATTGATTTTGGGTTCCATTTTGTTTTGGGTTACTGTGCTTCTGCTCCACCTTCAGCTCAGTTGTCGTTCCGATGTTGCATAGAGTTTTCTCACTGGAGGTCCATAAAGGTGAGTGACATGATCGCAGTAGGTGTATGTGTGAGCCACGGAGGAAGCTTTGCAGTATATCCATTCTTGAGATTGTAGGAATGTTTGTACAGTAGCAAAGAGGAAATCTATCACCTTCTCAATCTGCACTTTCAATCAGCATGAACAGTGACGAGGTGTGAATGTGATGCTCTGCCATACATGCACCAGCATTCTAATATCACCTCCATTGTGATGCTTGGGAACATCGATTAAAAGTGTTCTGTTTCTTTTTCCAAATGCTTCATTTGGTTTCTACTGGTTTGGATGTTCGACTGTAGCCACCGATCGGCTGGAGGGGCCTCTTGAGTACCATAGGAGACCAGTGTTAAAATTCAACCACCTAATTCAGTGGAGGTTTGAGACAAATTCCCTGCATCTGGTGGAGTTTTCACTTCCAACATCCTTCTCTCTGCCCTACTAAATAATCTGTCCCAGAGGTTACCCATTATATAGACATTTTAAATTGTTTGGGACAGGGACTCTCTTTTTATTATGTGTGTGTAAAGCACCTAGAGCAATAAGGGCCTGATGCCTGATTAGGGCCTTTGGGTGCCATTGAATACAAATAAATAACAACATGGAACACACATGAATAATTTTTGGTGAGCCACAGTACACACACAGAGAGAGAGAGAGAGAGAGAGAGAGTTCAAATTACACAGGTCAATCACTGTGATGTGCTATCAATAAAGTCAGGAAATTTGTCAGGAAAAAAAGTGTAAACATTTTTAGAAAAATATGCTTAGTGTGAGGTCGTTTGCCACAGGAGTTATTCTCCCTTGCTGGTTATGAAAAATGGTTTGTATAAATGGGAAAACATTATGATATATTCCCAAATCCATCGCCCCCTCTCTACAGTCACACACACAGACTTCCTCCAGTATCTGGAATTTGAAACAGCCAAAGGGAACATTTTGATTAGAGCTCCTCGTTAAAATAGAAGCAGCATATCATTGCCTGCTTGCATTCCATGTTGGGCTATAATAGCAAGCCTCACGAGCTACCCTGGGACAACCCTGCTTCTTTGGAAGCCTCAGCTAAGAGTCTTCCAAGAAAAACTCAGCTGCTAGAATGGGTAGTTCAATAGATGGCACTCTTCCCCCTGAATCATTTCTGAGCTAGTGCCCCAGCTTAATGTTAGGGAGCTTTGTACTGTTGGAAATGTTTTCTTTTTGGATGAGACTTAAAACCAAGCCCCAATGAGATACCATGGCAGTTTTTGCAGGAGAGGTGTTATTAGCTATAGGGGATACTAAATGTAGTATGTTCTGTCATCATCAATTCCTCCTTGCAGTTTCAGTGGGATATGACATTTTACTTCACTTCTTCCACTCTATTGTTACCTTATGCCAGTGTTTCCCAAACTTGGGACACCGCTTGTGTAGGGAAAGCCCCTGGCGGGCCAGGCTGGTTTGTTTACTTGCCGCGTCCACAAGTCTGACCGATCATGGCTCCCACTGGCCGAGCTTCACTGCTCCAGGCCAATGGGAGCTACTGGAAGCGGCAGCCAGTACGTCCCTCGGCCCACACCACTTCCAGCAGCTTCCATTGGCCTGGAGCAGTGAATCGTGACCAGTGGGAGCCGCAATCAGCCGGACCTGCATACTTGGCAGGTAAACAAACTGGCCCGGCCAGCCAGTGCCTTTCCCTACACAAGCGGTGTCCCAAATTTGGGAAACACTGCTGTATGCCATTGAACATAACCATTATCCACCCTAGAGATGGCTGCATTTCTGCAATAGGGACATTATTCCTGAAGATAATGTATGTAAAGCATTTGAAGGATCATGTTGATTGAAGAGCATTCTATACATGTTAGATAGTGTTTTTCTGATTATCCTTTTCCTGGAGTATTTCCCTTTTACATTATTTTAGGACAATTTTTCAATAAATTTTATCTGACACATAACTGCTTCCCCTTTGAGATCTTCTAGATAAATAACAACTTTTTCTTATTTTGGAAAGAAGATGAGTAAGTAATTTTAGGCAATTTTTTAATACCTGGTTATTTATTCTGACTGGAATATTATTTTATTATTTATATTACTAAAAGAGCTGTGCCAAGGACAGAAGTTCCATTTTACACAGGATTTCAAGATTTCAACATTTGCCTTCAATCTGGTTAAGAATGAAAACCTAAAATTTCAAAATTCTCCACATAAGAAAATTCCAGGAAAAATTAATTGCTGATCAATCAAAACATTTCATTTCAATTTTGTCTCTTTTAATTTAAAATTTATAAATTATTCTAAATAATTATAATTATAATACATAATATAAAACAAAAAAAATTCAAAATTCATATAAAAAAATTGTATTCCAAGAATGTCAAAATGTCCTATTTTGACATTGTTGGGATTTTTTTTTTACCTCTGCAATGAAAATTTGGCAAAATTGGTAGTTTCACAAAGCATTTCAGCTTTGACAAAACTGCATTCTCCAACAGAAAATCATTCTGTCTGAATTTTCCCAACCAGCTCTAATTACTAGTAATAACATTTATATAGCCCCTTTCATCCCAAAAGACCCCCCGGCCTTTTACAGATTGGAAATAAAGGGATAACTTCATCCACCATTTGAAACTCAGCTTCCCCCTTTCCCTCTTCGCCTTGGAACTCTGCCTCCAGCTAAGCCCTGTCAACACTAAGACGGAATTGGAAGTGAAAGGCAGGATCATGCTAAACATCCAGAGAGGTCTTGGTGAGGCAGAGTGTAAGTATCCAAAGCAGAGTTTGCACAGGATACTGGGGCTAATTCTACAAACTCTTACAGAATGTGACAGAAGATCTTTAAGACGCATGAGTGGCTGGGTCCTTGATTGCAAGTTCTATCCAAAGGTTAGAAGAGATTTTCGAGATTGCAAATTCTAGTTAGGAGTGAATAAAGCTCTTGGAATAATTTAAACAGCTACATCCAGACAAGAATCCCTAACACGTAGCACGTGCTTCTTCTTGCCTGAAAGAGCCCGTGATTGCAAGCTCTTCTCTCCACGGACTGTACATTAAGTTGTTAAGCTGTAACAGAAAAAGCTGCATTGAAGAAATGCAACAGGGTCTGGCAAGTGGTAGTGTTCAGATGAGAGGCTGTAAGTTCATTCAATAAGACACCCCGTTCTTGATCTCCTGACCGAGCCTAAGTATGGCAGCACAAGTGGACAACAGAGCTAAGAAAGGGTGAACCCCTCCAGATCAAGCTACTGCTTGGATTGGGTGAACCAATTTAGTTGAGACAAGTTCCTCAAGTCTTTTTCCCAGTACTCAACACCAAATGTTTGAAAATGTTTTAGATTAGTGGTTCTCATCTTTTTACATCCTATAACCCAGCGTTTCCCAAACTTGGGATGCCGTTTGTGCAGGGAAGGCCCCTAGCGGGCGGGGCAGGTTTGTTTACCTGCTGTGTCCGCAGGTCCAGCCGATCGCAGCTCCCACTGGCCGCGGTTCTCTGCTCCAGACCAATGGGAGCTGCTGGAAGTGGCAGCCAGTAAGTCCCTCGGCCCGAGCCGCTTCCAGCAGCTCCCATTGGCCTGGAGCAGCGAACCACAGCCAGTGGGAGCCACGATCGGCTGGACCTGCGGACACGGCAGGTAAACAAACTGGCCCGGCCCACCAGGGGCTTTCCCTGCACAAGCGGTGTCCCAAGTTTGGGAAACACTGATGCAGGAAATATGTCCAGTTAGTGGTCATGGCTTGGCAGTTTTTTAAACCTATGCTTTGGTATCAATTACAGTTATTTTTCCTATTTTAGATGTAAAGGATATTAGAATGTATTCCTAAAAGACCCTTTTCAGAGTGGTAGCCATGTTAGTCTGTATCAGCAAACTGGACACAATTATATTAGGCTTGAATAAAGACTGGGAGTGGATGGGTCATTATACAAAGTAAAAACTATTTCCCCATGCTAATTTTATCCCTACTGTTACTCACACCTTCTTGTCAACTGTTTGAAATGGGCCATCCTGAGAATCATTAGAAAAGTTTTTTTTCTCCTGCTGATAATAGCCCACCTTAATTGACTAGTCTCATTAGAGTTGGTATGGCAGCACTCATTTTTTTCATGTTCTTTGTGTATATATATATATCTACCGACTGTATTTTCTACTGCATGCATCCGATGGCTTGGGTTTTAGCCCACAAAAGCTTATGCCTAAATAAATTTGTTAGTCTCTAAGGTGCCACAAGTACTCCTCATTATTTTTTGCTAAAGGACAGTGTGGCCCATCTAAAAAAAACTGTAAGAAACCTTGTTACAGAGCATCCCCATCTGGCCTCCATTTCATATTCATAGATTCCAAGGCCAGAAGGAACCATTGTCATCATCCTCTCTGACCTCCTGTATAACACAGGCCATAGAACATCCCCAAAATAATTCCCAGAGCAGATCTTTTAGAAAAACACCCAATCTTCATTTAAAAATTGTTTGTGATGGAGAAGCCACCATGACCCATGGCAAATTGTTCCAATGGCTAATTACTCTCCTACAATTTGACAGGATAGTCCTGACCTGGATAATGCTGTCCAGATTTAAGCATAAGAAACATGCAGAAGATGTACTAAAGTGAGATTTGGGAATTATTAACTGGCAAGAAATCCCCAAAAGATTTTAAAGCTTGTTTGCAGCTGCAGAATAGGAAAACTGGTCATATTGTCTGAGGGATAAAACAAGAACTGTAAATTCTAGGAAATTCAGTACAAAAGTATATAAAAAAAATTAGAAGGAATATAGAAAGGAGTAACCAAAACCAGTATGATGACTAATTTTAAAGGCAAGTTTACAAATTTCAATATACATAACTAGGATAGAAAATCAAGACTCAGGTCAGGTCCAAAAGCACTGAAGTCAATGTAAGTCCTACCATTGACTGCCATGGGCTCTGGATCAGGTCTCCTGGAGGTGCCTGATAACCATCTGTTTGAAGGGAAAGAAAAGGAATCATTTAAGTTCAAGAAGGTGTTAATTAACTCCCAAAAGGGAATGAAGTGTCGCCAAGAAAATGTAGACTGACTATCAGGAAACATTTCCTAATGGTGAAATCTATTAGGCTGTGAAAGGTTTCCCCAGGAGACATATACAAAGCCCTGTTGTTTCAGTCATTTAATCATCTGTGAATAGCCCATAGAGAACGTTCTTATATTATCCATGAAATGAATAAAATAACCTTAAAATCATCTTTTTCTAGTTAAAAGAACAGGAGTACTTGTGGCACCTTAGAGACTAACATTTATTTCAGCATGTCTCTAAGGTGCCACAAGTACTCCTGTTCATTTTGCGGATACAGACTAACACAGCTGCTATTCTGAAACCTGTCACTTTTTCTAGTTGCAATTTTATAATAAAATTCACTTAGGGATATAGCCAGTATTTGTCTGAAAAGCAAAATCAATGTTCTGGTGTACTATGGAGCTGGCAGTTGACTCAGTTGGTGCCCAACCTGAGACATCCTCAGGGGGTCTTGATTTTCAGAAAGTGGCAAGGACCCATCTATCAAGTACCCATAAACTGAAGTACTCAAGAGAACTAGTCACTTCTGAAAATCTTGGCCAGGAACAGCCTGGAAGAAAGGCCTGTTATATGATAACACTATCAAGGTAGGTCAATGCTGTTGCTTACTTTGATCATGTTGCTTTAAGGGAAACTACTCTCAAGGTCTAATTAAAAAGCACGAGTTTTTCCCCCTCTCGCTGTATAGATTAATCCATTTCATTTGCAAAATCCTTTTTTCAATCCTTCAAATATTCAGAAGAGATTACATTATTGCAATCATGAATTGGCATTAATCCCAGAGCCAAAAGACAAAGAGAGCAAAGTCTTTTGTTAAGCATACACAATAGGCAGTTAACGTAAGCAGTTGATATGTTAGACAAAGTGCAAGTGCATTAATCAGTTAATTAGGAAAGGTGACACTAACATCTCGTGGCAAAAAGCACAAAAGTAATAGACTTTTATCTGTATGTTACAAAAATGTGAGAGAAAGAAAATGTGATTTGGAGGAAATAATATAAAAAACCAAATCTTTTCACACGAGGAATGTAAGATGGGGTCTCATAGAAGCACTAGGGTGGAAAGCAGAAGCTTTGAACAGCAGAAAGCAGTTTAGGACAGGAAGTGGATAAGAATGCTGTGTCTAGTTGAAAGTGTACTATTATATTGTTGTTATTTGTATTGTTGTAGCACCTCGGGGTCCTAATCATCCACCAGGACCCCACTGTGTTGTACAAACATAGACCAAAAAGGTGGTCTCTGCCCACAAGGAATTTACAATCTAAATGTCAGTTTCACAGTCAACATGATCATCTACATTTTCAGAAACAGAGTAAAAGATCTAAGCAGATAGCAGAGCTTGGAGTGACCTGGCTGTGAGACAATAATGGGGCAAAAGGAAGTATTGCAACATATTAAACTCTATTACTTGACTGCAGTAATTCAAATGTCTCTCTAGAAGAAACTAATTCTTTGGAGGAGCTAATTTAAGGGGGCCAGATTCTCATGTCAATTACTCCAGAGGAACTTCTTTAAAATAAATGGTGTCACTTTGTTTGCTCTGGTTAACTAGCAGCAGAACCTCTGTCCCTATAAAATGTTTCTTCTCAGAGTCTGCTAGTGAACAGAGCTCACGCACTGCTGGTTACGCCAGGGGAGGACAAGAGAGTTAGACTCAAGCTCAGAATTGGACTTCTGTCTGCATGGGGCCTCAGTGAGCCACCATCCTTGGAAACATGGTGCCTTGAACTTAATGCCAATCCCCTTGAAACTATCCCTGATTTTTTATGGGACAGACCCAGTCTTCACAAGTCTCTCACAGAAGCTTGCAGGACTATTATAGAGTCATAGGGCTGGTCCTCAGCTAGTGTAAATTGTTGTAGCTCCATTGAAGTCAACAGAGGATCTGCTGAGGCTCTCCCCCCAGGACTTGAGTTTGGGAACCCCGAGATTTCACTATGACAGTGTCAGACTCCGATGTCAGTGACTGCACTGAAGAGCTTTCCCAAAGGAGACCGAAATTCAAAGCACAAGAGAATGGATTTTTGGGTTTGTTTTGTTTTTTTGGTCCAAGGCATTTTTTTAAATAAAATTATATATTTAGTGAAAACCCAAATACTTTATGAGTGTTTTCAAATGCATGAATTATTCAGGCTAGAACTTAAATGTGAGTCATTCTAGTATAGGCATACAGAATAGCTTATTCCAAGTACAGGATCATGTGCACATTCTGCAGTAAACAGCTGCCTCTGACTTTTAGCCTCTCCGGCATACAGCTATTCTAAATACTAGGTGAAGGCTGGGGTATGACTATGCTCATGAGTGTATATATCTGAGCCCTAAACTGAGCCACAAATTTAGAAGTAGGGCCAGAGCCAGCTTAAATCCCATTTTATAGCTTTCCAAACCACATCTGAACCACCGTGTGTGTGTGTGCAGCATTTAAGAACAAATTATCTGAGCGCAGTATAAATGGTTGCAATAGCTAACTCGGACCGCGAGCAACCAGAGCTACCAGAGTTCCTGCCTGCATATTTGTGGCTGACTTTGTGTAGACTTTGAGGCATGTATATTTGTTAACTTGAATTCCATGTAGATTGTGGGCAACGAGGGTGTATCGTTTAAACCAAAATATGTGTGTGTGTAATGCTAGTCAAACAAATTAACAGGAATTTCCAGGACAAGTAAAGTTCTGGTTCTTGAACAGTCTTTAATAGGGTTTCCATGATTCTGACACCAAAAGTTTCTTTTGTTTTTTGTTTTTATTTCTCCAATTTTACTTTCCTTAGTTTAACTTTCAAGCCCATCCCTTTTAAAAGCTTCAATTTATTTTATACTTAATTAAATCAGTGTCATCCAAAAGGATTGTGCAGAGCTGTTCCTGACTTTCTGATGCAAACTCAAATCCTATATAACTTCCTCAACAAATCAGGCCCACGCTTATCCTTATGAAAGAGCGGTATTTGAGTTCAGCGTTCAGGTTTAAGAAAAAAAATGTTTGCCCAAAAAAGTGCCCCAGATTTGTCATTTTACTTATTACTAATTTAGTGGATAATGCCAAAAATATATTCCAGTGAATGTCATCATCCTACCTCCAGGCATGCTCTTGTTGTAGGTTTCAGACCACGCCTGTCAGCTTAATTCTAAGAAGCAGTGTGAAACTCAAAACTGGAGGAGTGCAAAGATCAGGGTCAGAATAGTTAGCAGTTAGCTTCACCTAAGCATCTGCAAACACTGATCACTTTAGAAAGTGAGTTAATTCTTCTAAGGCCCCCCTCTGTGGCGTATGACTGTTATTGGGATTTACAATAAACCAGCACAGGAAATCTAGGGCCCATTGTGCTAGATACTGTATAAAAACCATAGGAACACCATAGCCCTTGCCCTGAAGAGCTCTGAGTTCAGTAAAGTGCGCTTAAGCATTAATGGCCACCTAGTCCTTCAGGGGTGCCACTATGCTGCACACGCTGGGGCCACTCAAAATGTCATGGTGGCATAAGTGACAGAACTCAGCACAGTCCCTTTCCACGTGGGTTAAAGGGGAATTTCTGTTAGTTGTACTGGTCCCGTGACACACAGTTGAGCAGCTTTGATTACGTCTACTAGTGCCACATATGCATTAGCTAATTCATCATTCTATTGCTGTACCCACTTTACAGAGGGATAAATTAAGGAACAGAGAAGTTGAGTGATTTGCACAAGGTAACAGAGCCAGTGGCAGCAGTGTGGGGTAGAATCTAATCCTTCCACAACAATTCCTGCCATTTCATTTGCTCAGATTTCATACTTGTATTCCTAATATAGTACCCATAGTGGCAATCGTTTTACATACAGCTTTCATACTAAATAAGTTTTTACAGGAATTGGTTGGAAAAAAAATGACCATTTTGTCAAACTTTTTTTTTTCAGCCAGAAATCAAATTTTCAACAAAAAAATTAATCAAACTCCAAATTTGGAAAAATGTTACCAGCTCTGTTATAATAGATCAAATACACATGCTTGTGTATTTCACCATCATATAGCAAGGAGCAATTATGTGGCAGTAAAATTTGTGGAGCTGTGTTTTACCACCATCACCATTCCTGCATCTCATTGATTCCACATAAACCCCAAACCCCCATTATTCCAGCGGAGGTTTGGAGTGTACAAGTAATCCTGAATTAAGCCCAGCAGACGCCTTCCAACATTATGGCTACAGTGCACAGAATCTTGGAAGTCACAATGTGGTATGTGTTATCATGAAACAATGTATATGGATATATATCAGGGTAGGCAACCTTTCAGAAGTGGTGTGCCGAGTCTTCATTTATTCACTCTGATTTAAGGTTTCGCGTGCCGATAATACATTTTAACGTTTTTAGAAGGTCTCCTTCTGTAAGCCTATAATATAGAACTAAACTATTGTATGTAAAGTAAATAAGATTTTTAAAATGTTTAAGAAGCTTCATTTAAAATTAAATTAAAATGCAGAGCCCCCCGGACCGGTGGCCAGGACCCGGGCAGTGTGAGTGCCACTGAAAATCAGCTCGCCTGCTGCCTTTGGCACATGTGCCATAGATTGCCTACTCCTGATATAGATGAAACAGAGCTCTAATACCTTCTGATTAGGTGACCAGGCTGAAGAACTATAATAAAAACACTTCCAGAAAAGCACTGACACTTCTCTGAGGTCAAGCGCTGACTTATTGCCACATGACTTGTTTTACACATACTGTTTTTAAAAGATCTTTCCTGAGTTCTTTCTTGCTAGTATTTCCTGTCCTGATCACACAGGTAATTATTTCTGTTTCCTGAGTGGTGTAAATTTAGAGCCAGATTTTCAAAAAGAACCTAAGGACGTATTTTCAAGTGCTCAGCACTCACAAGTGGGGCCAGATTTTCAAAAGATCCCATTTAGGCACCTAAATAATTGTGAGAGGTAAGGTTTTTTGAAAATCTGGGCCTTTGTATATGACACCTTTCATTTAATCATCTGAAGTGATTCTTGCAGAAGGCAAATGGGCACTGTTTCTTTTTTTCCCCGATGGTCCATAATATTATTAACTTCCTGTCCTAAACTGCTATATGGTTTTGCTGTGGTCAGGGCTGCCCAGAGGGTGGGGCAAGTGGGGTAATTTGCCCCAGGCCCTGGAGCGGGTTCCTTCACTTGCTCCGGGTCTTCGGTGGCAATTTAGCGGTGGGGGGTCCTTCTGCTCCGGGATCTGCCGCCAAAGTGCCCCGAAAACTGGTGGTAGGGGGTCCTTCCACCCGGGACCCGCCACCAAGGTGCCCTGAAGACCCGCGGAGTGGGGTCCTTCCACCCCAGGACCTGCCGCCGAAGTGCCAGGTCTTTGGCAGCAATTCGGCAGTGGGAAGACCCCAGGCCTCCTGAGTCCTCTGGGCGGCCCTGGCTGTGGTCTGTTTAAAAGCCACTACATGCCACCCAGAGGTGGTTACATTTCAGTGATGGATGAAATTAAGCATATGGCTATAGATTATATTGATGTAGACACTTTGGGGTCTTTCCAGATGGAAGGTATTAGATGTAAGTGGTATTAAACAGTTATTATGTGCAGTGATTTTAAGGCACTGCCTTAAGTCGTTATATTCAGTGGAAACTTAGCTTGTGGGAAGTATATTCCAAGCTTGCTGACCTAGGTAAGTCTCCACTTTGGACAAACCAATGTGGTTCATAACCACCAAAAGTTAAGTGAGACACTTCTAGATCCTGACACTGAGGGGTGCTGGAGCTATATATGTTTCAACCCTCAGATCGCGGGGCACAAAATAACACATTAATTTATTTTCTTTTCCTTCCTATTTTTTATTTTTAAAAAATCTTTTCTAGGAATTCTCCCTTTGCGATGAGCCGTTGACCTGACCTCCATTTCTTCTAACCCTTCCTGACATCTTGCTCATCATATGTCGACAGTGTGTGTCCTCAGTGAAAAGCAAATGAACATTGGCACTAATGAGACCCAAAGAAAAGTGACTTAGAGGAAGAAAGAAAGAAAGAGAAATCCCAACCATGCTGGCTGTTCCCAGCGATCTGTTGCTCCAGCAACTGAAAGTTAAACAATGATGTATAGAAGACAGAGCCACTTTAAACTCTGAGTCCAGTTGCCACAGCGACTGGAATTTTAAAAGTCAATGAATAGAGTTTTATTTCCTGTATAGAAAAAAAACATGTTTTTTCTTCTGGATATTTCATTGGGGTGTTAGCCACTAATTTAGGCATTTTGCAGATATTATATATTCTATTGCAGAGAGGGGAAACTAGAGAATGTGTGTGATGGTGTTGTCATCTCTCAGTACAGACAAACAGCCAAACAGCTTTGCTCCTCACTTTACTGGAGGAAATGCCAGAGCAGAAAAAGCACTGCTTCTGTATGCCACATGGACACCAAATGTTTGCACACCCAACTCCTTTGCAGGATCATCTTCTCCCTTTCATCCTCATGCCTTTCCCTCCTTCAGCTGTCCCTGCCCAGTTAGCCCCTCTGTTCTGCAAACTGCAGGCTGTGATGGTCATTTCACAGGCTTTGAATAGGACTGATGCTGGAATCCGGGCTTCAGCCACCCATGAGTAAAGGCTGTTTATAGCCTCACTCCCACCCAACACCCTTGTTCCAAATCTCATTGGTAGCTCTTTTGTACTGGAGCTTCAGTTTGTGGCTGAGCTCCCATCTTCAAGGTGCCTGAAATCTGGGTCTGCATTTTGTGGCCAGGGCTATTTAACCTTAAATTAACAACTTTCCCTAAATCCTCAATTCTAATTAAATGGAACAAACTGCTGCCAATAATAGCGACTGTAAGGCAAGAGCTATGTGACTCCAAGCAGCATGAAACTCCCGCACTTGGAAATGAGAGACAAAGGAAAGTCTAGTGCTCTGATTGGTTTGACCCATGGCACTCTGATCTCATGGTGAAACATGTCGAGGGGGAGATTTAAAGGGACATGTCCTTTTTTACAAAGCATTTGCCCATTTGGGAATGGAGAGGGGTAAATCACAACATACTTGGAGCGGCCATCGTAGCTGAGATGATGCAGAATGAGCCTGGGAGGCGATGCAGTGCTTTCTCCAACCCTGCCTTCTATGCACGGAGCACCCTTCCTGAATTAATCCATAGAACTACAGACCACCTAATGAGCCACGTCTTCCATGGTGCCTTCAAGGAACTAGGTGATTAAGTCTTTTATGTATTCATTCTTATCTATTTATCTAACAAGGCCAATTGCTTACTCCATCATACCATGCACCTCCACCCCCTTTGCTTGGTAAACCCTAGTGGTGTCATATCTTGGAATTCGTTTGTAAGCCCCTGCGGGCAGGGATCTGTATTGGAATGTGCCTAGCAAACTTTTGGCCACCATTACAATGTTAACAATGCACTAAAGGAATAGAAAGCTGTGCAGAGAGAGGCACTGCTATGCCCTAGAACAGTGTTTCCCAAACTTGGGACAGCACTTGTGTAGGAAAAGCCCCTGGCGGGCCGGGCCGGTTTGTTTACCTGCCGCATCCATAGGTTCAGCCAATCGCAGCTCCCACTGGCTGCGATTCACTGCTCCAGGCCAATAGGAGCTGCTGGAAGCGGCGTGGGCTGAGGGACATACTGGCCACCGCTTCCAGCAGCCCCCATTGGCCTGGAGCAGCAAACCGCAGCCAGTGGGAGCCGTGATCAGCCGGACCTGCAGACGCAGCAGGTAAACAAACAGGCCCCACCCGCCAGGGGCTTTCCCTACACAAGCAGCATCCCAAGTTTGGGAAACACTGCCCTAGAGCCACTGTGTCTGGCTCACCATCCTGAAAAGCAATGCCAACTACATTAGCCCATACACCCTTCCACCGTAGGTAGTTTTCAGCTGTTTAATTTTGCATATCTATTTTTCCATGGGTCTAGGAAATCAAAACATGATCATTACTGGACATAGGGAGCTACACCAGACAATGCAGGAGCAAATGGTGAGAGACACCACAACACACAACAAGGAGTGAGTAGATTCTCCTGCCCTTCAACAACGTTACGAAGTATAAAGAAAAGCCACAATGCTTCCAACCACCGTAGGAGGCCAGTTCTCTCCATTCCAGAGGGAGTGAGCACACTTCAAACTTGGTTGCAGCCTGGCAGGGCAGTCCAGTGGCCAAATGTAGCAAACAGCTCCCTGAAATGCACTATCAAACTGTGCTCGCAGGACAAAGCTGAATAACCAGGAAAAACAAAAGGAGGGCATATGAGCAAACATGTGTCAGCATATGGGCATGTGAGCAAACATGTTAAAGCTTCTATACATTTATCTGTAAATTAAGTGCAGCCCTTGGTCTCTCAGCCTGTTGCCAGAGTTGCACCATCCTAGCCGAATCCAGGGGATTGCAAAGTTTGTACATGTGAGCATCACAACCAACGTCCTATAATAAGTAATAGTGAGAGGGTCTCTAATCAGCACCAATTAATAGAGCTACCCTGTGCGGGCAATGCTTCCAGGGCAGCACTGCTCACTGTTGTAGTGGCTCCCCAGACTAGCCTCTCATTCGCTGAAGAATGTTGTTTCGAATGCAATTTAATGCAAGTAAGGGTCAAGCCCTCTCTTCTGCAGTTTGATTGTAATTCTATATTTTTATGCAGTGCAAAATCAGAGGCTTGATGAAACCTCATGTGGCCAACATGAAAGGAGAAGGAAATGTAGCTAATCCCAGTGAAAATGAAGACCACTTAGTTCCCCCTGCTCCCACTAAAGAGAGAAACTACAAACCCCACTGTATTATATTTGACTGTTTCAGAATAGAAAACTCCTTGCTGTCCTCAGATAGTTAAAACATGCAGTTTTAGTGGACCGCATAAGGAATAGCAATTACACACACTTCACCTCTTGCCAGCTTGGGGTTTGTTTGTTTTTTCTCCCCTAAATCTTTCAACTGTTTTTCCAGTAGCACGTTTAGGCAAAGATGATCCTGGCAACCTTGACAGAAGGGAAGTGGGGGTGGAGGAGAGAGAGAAAGGGGAAGAAAGTTTGCAGTCTGCCCCCTATGTCATAAGAGAGAGAGAGAAGAATGCTCCTTGAGAGTCTGATCTGTATTTACTGGTGCCGTGTTAAAAGGAGCAAGTGTTGTACTGACTTAATTTGTCTGGGAGGGGACTGGTGCAGCCCCGCTGAGAAAAAGAGCTTTGTTTGCAGACACAAAGCCATCCCCTTCTCAGTGTTTCTCTTGGTGTCTTCTCATCCCTGCTCTTAACTTCTTCTAATTGCCCAGCTAACATTTCCCAGCAAGCACCTTGGTTGGCGTGAAGCAGCATCTCTCACAACAGCTGTATCAAGGACACACATACCTCCCCCTCTCCCTCTCTTTTTTCCCCCCACAGGCCAAGGCTGCTCTTGATTACTCCAGTGGCATAGCTGCATCTGCGATGAAGCTTTAATGCTCTAGTTCCAAAGCACTCAGCACCAGGGTTGGGGACAGAGAGTTGTGGGAGGGTGACGTGTTCACTGAAGTGTCTGGCTTGAGGAACTGTGTAAATGTTGCTCTAAATATTCCTCTGTTGAGGCTGCAGACCCAAGAGCCACATCAAAGATGATCCCTCCTCTGATGTTTGCTTTGAATGATGGGGGTGGTGGGCAGCAGGCATCTCTGTCTGCCATTTCATTCATTTGTGCAGTACTGACATAGCTCTTGGCTGGGACAGAATTGTACCTCGGTTAAAATCACGATCTGACAAGCAACATGCCAAGGACAAGTGACAACCAGAAACAATGTTTTTTACATATTAAACAGACGGATGGTCCTGTTGGAAGTTGCAAAAGGGGTAGTCTGGAAAATATTTTCTATTCAGAACCAGAATCAATACAGGATAGGCATCAGTAGTGTCAGCTTCCCTTTCCTACCATCCACATACAGATCCCAGCTCCTGCCACTGTACCACAAGCCATGTCCACTGGCAATCCCATAGGAAAACGTTGTGAAACAGTGTCAACGAGCACCTAAGTTAATGCCGGATTGACTTAGCCAGGTTCACAAACCCTCGTTTGCTTTGTGCCCAATTTTTTTTTTCCTCTAGAACGTTTAGTGAGGAGCTTTTATGCCTGCAAAGTTCATGCCCAAATACCTGCAGTGTGCACCCAGCTACCCTCTGTACATTGTCACTGTGGGTTTGGGAGCAGAATAAGAAAGTAAGTGATTTTAAAAGTAAAGCTGATTTGTGGGTGCAGCACTCACACACTTTTAACCTTTGCTGTTGTCAGCTGCAGGATTGCAGCAGCATTTGGGGTTCTATTTATTTGCCTTCTGCTTTTTGAGCCTTTCAGGTGCATTGGGGTCGCATTTTGAAGCTTTCTCCACAGCCACAAGGGCTCGAAACTTCATTTCTCTTTAAGAATGAAGGATGAAATCATCACATCTCCACTTGACTCCAGGAGCTAGGGCTTTAAGGAAAACAATAATGATCACGAGACTTGTGACAAAATCATGAGAGTTGGCAACCCTGCGGCAGCACTGTAGGCCTCTCCACCACTTCTCCCATTCTTTGTGGCCTTTCTTCTTCTTAATGTCTGCCTCTTCCACTCTCCAACTGATGTCAATCAATCAGGGAACAGAAACAGTGCCATGTGATATCACTCTTGAATAGCACATTCTGAAGATCTACCACTGGTAGGAATACTTGCCTCTCATTGGCTGAAATGTGTTTGTAACAATCTGGAATGATAAGCACTTTGGTACGTGGTTCGTAATGAATAATTTAATATGCTCAAATGACTCCCTCTAGCATTGCACCGACACTGAGGATTAGAGGGAAATCTGGAACAGTGATGTTGGTGCAATTCCGCCAGTGGAAGCATTAATGTAGACTGGCCACTGGCTTTTTAATCACCATGTTTTCTGACCCTGCTCAGGGTAGTTCTGTACCATTCAGCTGTGCAAAGGCCTATTGTCAGCCTATATGAGTTTGTTGGTACCATTGCTACCACCAGCAGTGTTGCACTGGTGCTATAGCAAAGGAGAATAGTTTCCTAAAAATCTTAGTGTGGACAAAGCTTGAGAGCAACAGCAGAGGTTCTGTGTCTATGCAGAATTTTATTGGGGAGGAGAGGAAATGAAGAAGACAAAAGATGAGAGAACACTGAAGAGAATTGTACCTTCAGGGTGCTCTTAAAATTCATTCTACTGTGACTTGAAAATGAATTCCACCCACCCCACATACGTACACCTACCCCACATACGTACACATACTTTTAAAACATCTTGGAAGCAGAATTAAAGAGCACAGCAGAGAAAAGGCCCCTGAGTGGACAGCAGAGAGCAGCTGGAGAGGGATTCCTAGGGGATGGACAGAGAGGCAAATTGCAAATTCTGTTAATTATGTTGTTAAACTAAATAACAGAGTAGGATGCCCTGGGGGAGTGGAAAGCAGAACAACAGAAGAGGAAGCCTCAGACGATCCATTAATTATATACCATACTGCATAGGGACACTGTGAATAAGGTGCTGAGGGCACACAAACCACTTGTGCTTATGATGTTGTCATCAGAACATCCTCCCTGCCCTACCCACCCATGGCTTGTTTGTTGCATTTCCCAACTTGGGCTGGAATCTACAAGTGAAAAAGAAATAAATGCTGTGCTTGGTATTGGATTGTGTTACTAATTACACTGCAACTCTGTTTTTCACTTGGCACAGTGTACACAGGTACCTGGATAACTGCAGAGCCCCGCTTGGCCTCCTCTCTTATTTTAGGAACTAATCAACGATCACATGGTCACAATTGTGCTTTAGTTACAAGGCTAGGTGCAGTCAGGTTATTGTTCCTAGTCAAAAGCTAATCCCCCTAAAGTGTTAGGCAAGAGCTGGGAGACCAAGGCAGGCAGCTTGGACTTGAAAGGCCTGCATTGGGAGTGGTGTGGAGCCACACAGCCTCAGTTAATGAGGCTCCCAGATTCCCAATGGGCCCATGCCAAGAGTGGCATCCCTTAGGAGAGCACAGCATATACTCCTTAGTGTGTACAGCCATCTTGGCTGGCCAGTATGGCTCCACCTTCTCTTTCCTACTCTGCAGGAACTGGCACTCTAGAGAGCAGTAAAAGGGAGCACCTCTGGGGGTGTGTAAAGGCCCTAAGCTATGTAGCAGTGTATAGTGGGCATCAAGAGAGAAGAGAGGAGTGCAGGACCTTGACCATGGGATTGTCTGACTCAGAAGCAATACTGCAACCAGATGAGCACATCCCAAGGCCCTACTGAGCGATGAGGGCTGCATTGCCTTCCCCACAGAAACCAAGCTGAATCCCTAAAGAGGACCACCAGATGTATCCCTCACCTGCCCTTCTCTGGGAACTCCATTGCTGGAGGTGACCAAAAACCTAGTCCCAGCTTCTTCTATATCACAGAAGGTTCTTGTCACCTTATAAAGCTTTGTAGTGAGTTTAGGGCTGGATTGACTTCCAAAAGCCTGTTTTACCACAGGGCTGGTACCGCAAGCTTGAATCCCAACTGAAAGGAATCATCTATAGGGTGAAATTGGTAGTTCTACTTTCCATGGCCTCTTTACTAATCCAAGGGGCCAGTTAGTGCTATTTGTGATGGCGGGTTTGTGTTATTTTTTTGTGTCTCATTCATTCGGAATTCAAGTGAAACCACTAGCTCCTTTTGCATAAGCCACCCAATAGCCATCAGACTGTGGCAGCTTTTCCTTACTAGCAGGTAAGACGAGACTTAAAACTGGAACCCCACAAGTATAAGGCTCCATATCCTATTACCAAACCTAAAACCATCCAGCCTTCCTCTCCACAGAGGATCATCAAATTCCTCCAATTCCCTCTACCCCTTAATTCCCAGCTCAAATAATATGAGTCTCTTTACATCGAATTCCTCATTGCAACGTGCAAAACCATACAGCTCACAGGCAGGATGGAGGGAACTTCTTTGATATAAACCAGCCGTGCAAACGAAACCATGATCTTTGCAATAAATAGGCAAGTGTACAGTAGCATAGAAACTGCATCTGTCATAATGATTTATTTAAAATAAACGAATCCAGCTGTGGCAAAATAACAAGTTCTTTGCAAACATACACAAATTCTGGCTATTTCATTAAGAACATATTAAATATAGTCCCTTGACTCCAGTTCATGATGATAATTAAATACACATAAATGTACTGCAGTGAATTTGCTCCCAGTAATTTGCACTGCAGAAAATAATTATTCTAATTAGCTGTGGTGCAATGTTCTGCTTTTCAAATCACCCCAACAAATTTCTTTTGATGTTTCCGCATCACCCTTTAAGAGCTCAATGAATTGAGGCACCCTTCCTATTAATAACATGATGTGTCAGATTCACTGTGTCTTGGCCTGAGATGTTTGGTGCTGCGCTTCATTTACATATTTGAAACAATTTCCTCTCGGCTGGTATGGGCTTGCATTATATAGCCCTTGATTCCTTTAAAGAGGCAGATCCTTCTCTGGAAATAGGTTTTCTATGTATTATTTATCAGCTGCATGATAGACTAGGACCAGGGGCTCCAACAAAGAACATTGCTAGGCCCTGTAGAGATACTGAATGAATGACGCTTTTCAGTATCACAAGGAGTTAATGACCTTCTTATCCCTCCTTCTTCCCCTATTGCATGTGGGAACTTGGTAGTCAGTTCTTTTGACCAAGAGGAAAAGGCTCAGGCCTGCTGTCACTTAGAAGCCTGCCTGACTCCATTCAAAGATTTACAGACTCCACATTTCATCAAGAGGTTCTTGGCTAGTCAGCAAGAGTGAAGGAAGGAAGTGGGCCAGAGAGCAACCTAAGAGAAAGCAAAGCCACAAAACAGCTTTGTAGGGCCGGTTTTCATTTAGCCAAAGGGCCAGACCTTTTCTTCTCTTTCAACGCATTTATCTTTGAATACTGGCAGGAAAAACCCGTGAGAACACCCTCTCTCTCTCTCTCTCCTGAGGCCTGGTTACTGAGCAGCACTTGGCCATTCTACCAGCCACCCCATATATTTCAGCCCTGAATGGGCAGGAAGTTAAACCATGTCAAGTTGTCTTCTGAGCCCAATAACTTCTGCATGGCTATCAGTGCTCCAGAGTCACTACTTAAGAGTTAAACTATTCACTGGGGCCAAGTGTGTTGATTAATCTATGAGAAAAACAAATAGTGGGTCACAGGATTTGGTAAAGGAAATGAGAAGGCAGAGAGCTTCTGAATATGGAGGCATGACAACCAGCAGATCCCAGGAGAGTCAAGGGAAATTTAAAGAAACAAATATGTGAGCCTGAAAGCTAGATAGCTGTGTGAGAAGAGGAAACAATCTCTCTCCAATCTTCCCCCTGCTCCCTTTACTCTCTTAGCACTTGGTTCCTCAAGTTCCTGCCAATCCTGAGGCAGGATCCTTCTCCTCTACCATTCACACTGCCATCTGGAAGAACTGCCTGTAAGGATAAAGCCTTTTCCTGTAGCCATATTGTAAGGCCTAAATCCTAAGGCCTTTGTCTGCAGCCAGATTAGGAAAGCAGCAGCCATTAGCCAAGACGCAGGAAGTCACATCCTCACATTCCATCTAAATTACATTAAAACAATGTAGTATCAGGCTGTTAAGAAGGACACTCCATCCTAATAGCATCCACTATCAACAGATAAAAAAACAGATCTTAAGATGGCTAAAGAAAACGTGGTTTGATAGCATTCTGCCTGGCAAGAAATCACTTATCAATCGTTGTGGTTGTGAAATCCTCATTTCTCTGTTGTTTTATATTTATGGTCCCCACCTCCCTATTGTTTGGCTGTATGATCTCTGGTTCTTTGATTGTTTCTGTCTGTTACATAACTCATTTTGCTAGGTGTAAATTAATTAAGGTGATGGGGTAGGATTGGTTAGAGAATTTTGTTACACTATGATAGAATTGATAAAATGTTAGTATAATGATGGGTTATGGTAGAGCTAAGCAGGACTCAAGTTTCATTATATAAACTGGGGTCCCAAAGGAAGTTCTTGAGGAGCCAACTCCAAGACACAGTCCCAAGCTCAGAGCTGTCAGACCTCAACACCCTGCCAATGACACCGGGCAGAAGCTGGAGTCCCCCAGGTGGACCTGATCCTGACTGACCATCAAGAAAAGTTAATCTGTCTTACTGGGAGTGGGGAGCGTTGCATGTGTAGTTTGTGCATTCTGTTTTTGGTAATTGTCAATAAATAGAGGATAAGGATATTACTATGTATGGCTCTTTCACTGATAAAAGGTCTTGCAAACCTGCAGAAAATTATGCCCAGAGCCCTAGGAATTGGGTATGGAGGGATACTTAAATTGACAGGGTTACGCCTGAGCCTTAGGAATTGGGTAAAGGTGGGTGCCCCTAGAGCGTGCAAATGAATTGGGGGGGGGGGGTAACAGGCCTGTATCACTCCATCTTATTGGCTCTCTGTCTCACTCCAAATCTCAACTAAAAACATCTCTTCTCCCTCTTGGCTAAGTCTTTCAGGTCCTCGCTCCCTCTGCTATTATTTGGGGCTCGTCTAAACACAAACTTGCACCCAAATTGCACCCAGAGAAAGGATGATACAGTGGTTAGGATGCAAGCCGGAGACAGGATAGCCATGATCAGTTCCCTCCTCTGCTACACACTTCCTGTGTGACTTTGGCAAGTTGTTTCATCTCTTTATGCCTCAGTTTCCCATCTGTAAAATGAGAATAACAGCACTTCCCTCCATCACAGGGCATTGCAAGAATAAATACATTAAAGGTAGTAAGGTGCTCAGATACAACGGTAAGGCGAGGAGAGGGAGATACATACCTAACATTGAAAAAAATAACTAAATTGACTGTAGAGTCATTTATTTTGGTGTAAATCTCTATCCTAGTTCAGAATAATAATTTTGATTCAGTTAGTAAAAAAAAAATGGACGCTAGCTAAATCCAAATAAGCGCGTGCAGACACAGAACTTGTACTGAAATAACTCAAGGTGTGAATTAAGCCGATTTAGTTCTTTTAGTACAAGTCTCTGCATAGACCAGCTCTGAGAATTATTAACTTTTCTAACTGTACCGTTTAAGGCCCCAGTCCAGCAAAATCCGATTAACATCAATGGGAGTACCCATGTGTCTAAAGTTAAGTGCATATTTAAATAGTTTGCAGAATCAGGGCCTTAGCAAAGTGTTTCAGGAGACAGTGTGTCTGAAAGACACGCCACAAAATAAATACGTATTGTGTGTTCAGCAACTGGTCTTTGGGCAAAAGTTGCCCCAAGAAACTGCAGGCATTGGAAGCCAAGCTGCTAGTGACCCAGTAAATAAGCTACTCTGGTTCCAGTGTCAGACACTACGATCTGACTGACTGGCCCAAGATTCAGATCTCCTCTCAATGCCATTTCTTAGGAAAAAATAAGTCACTGGTTGTACTGCTGCTCCCGTGCCAGTGAGCTGCCAACACTGTTTTCCGATCCAGTGTAAAGAAACTCGGCACCACTAGCTGTGCAACCGAGCAGGGCAATTGTTTGAGAGTAGTGGCTAAAATACAACACCAGGCCCAAAAGAGCAGAGCTCTGCGGCTTCCTGAAATATATTTTCTATCTGAGAGAGAATGCCTCGGGCCTAACCAGCAGTGCACCACAGCAAATTGCATCCCCTGACTGTACAGAACAATTTCCCCTGATTCCGGTACCCTTACTCACTCTGAGTAGGGTTACTCTGAAAGTAGTCCTGTTACAACTAATGGGAGTCACACACTGTAAGGGACTCAGGGTGAGTGAGAGTACCAGGATGTGGCCCTAAAAGTCTAATGATATGCCAGAGTTTATTTCTGAGTGCACAAGCCAAGACTTACAAGTGATTAATGATTTGGGTAGCCAACTTGAGACACTTTAAGAGGGCCTGATGTTTCTGAGAGAAGGTGCTCAGCATTTTCTGCAAATCATGCCCCTTTAAGATGTCTAGTCACTTGTGAAAATGTTGGCCATCGTGGCTACTTCAATGGCTTATACAATTCCTGTTTTGTGGGACACTTGGGGTGAAATCCTGACTCAACCGAAGTCAATGGCAAAAGTTCCATTGATTTCAATGGTCTCAGAATTTTAAGCTTGAGAGTACAAAGATTAATACACAAAACCAGATTCTTCCCTTATTAATATGTCTACATGCTATGTTCCAAGCAACTCTGTATTGCGTCTCCTCTCCAGCTACATCATAACCATCTGGAAGGTCAGGCATATCAGAAAGTGGGGTCCATGGGCACCCAATCAATGCACACTGTGGGTGTAACCCTGCTCATGGTTGCTCGGGTGTGAAAGGGAAGGGAAAGAATTTGACACAAATGATTAAAATAAAAAGGTTTCCAGTCCAGAGCATGATCATGAAGATCGTTTCTCTTTTTTTCTCAGGGCTAGCTGCCTACATTTTTTTTTCCCTTTCTTTCTTCTTTTGGCCTGGGATATGGCTGCCTGCAGCTCCTTTTGCTGGTTGCCTAGCAGGGCTAATAATCATGGCAGTCTGTGGTAACACCATGGATGCTTCTTGGAAGCTGCATGCTATTTCCTACCCAGCTGTCTTTTATTTTGGTGACGGCTATCATAGCCAGACAATAATGCTTTATTTCAATTGCCCTTGTCTTCAGCTAATCTAGCGCCAACCATGCTGCCATGTTAGTCCAAGTCCCAAATGAATCTAGCTGTATCTGGAGTAATTCAGAACAAATTAAGAGGGTTAATTCAGTTAATCTTTCCATTCTGCTGGACTGAAGAGTTATTTCACAAAATATGCATGTATAGGCCAAGCTATTCTGTGTAAGTGCCCTGTCACAGGCAGCCACAGATGAAACAATTTGCAATGCATCATCTCCTCCAAAATGCACTGGCTCCAGCCAGGGACTAAACTGGAAACCTTAACAATACAGAGCACTTACAGCTCAAGATGTACCTTGTGGAATAAGGCAGCGTGATCCAGTAGATAAGGCTGCTCAACTAGGACTTAGAAGAGACTTAAGTTCCAGCCTTGGTTCTACTGCTGAATATGTTAGGACAAGTCTTTGCATCTCAGTTCCCCATCTGTGAAATAGAAATAATATTTACTCCCTTTGTCAAGCTATGTGAGAGCTAGGAATTATTATGGCCTCTCTATTTAATACGACTAATTTTAGTGCTTGTCAATGTGAGGGGATGATGAGGGTACTAGATAGAAACAGGGCAAATGCTTTGAGAGCTTCCCCCACTAAACACAAGCACAGCCAATGCACACAACCTCAGGTGTCTCCCACTTGGAAATCTCTTCTGAGGAGAAAACATCAAATGTTCCCAAATGCCTGGTGACTGCATGGTGCACAGAGCCAGAAGTTCTGTACAGATTAGGTCGGGCCCATCTAACTCATTTTACACATTCCCTTTCTTTACCAGAATTTGATCTCAGATTCCCAGAGGCAAAAAAGCAGAACATTGCCTTACTGGTGCAACCTATCCATCTCAGACAAGGACTTTCTAACTTATGAGGGACATGTGCACTTCAACTCGATGGTGCTTCCAAATTGGTTTGACACTCTTCCCCTTTGTAATACCCATGGACAATGAATAGCTCAGTCCTGCAAAACACTACCCAAGATTCAACATGGTACCCAGCTTCTTAAAGATGTTTTTCACTCACAAGGGCACCAGTCCTACTTCCAGTGAAGTGAAAGCAAATTTTGGAAGAGGAAGGTGCAGCAGCAGGCAATATGAGCCCGTTAATCCCTTGTGGATCATTTACAGCCTCCAATACACCATTGTAAAGATGCACTTGGATTTCAAAAAGCAACTGAGATTGGAACATGTGTAAATGTCAAAAGACAAAAGAAGTACCTCAAAATATTTTAAAATAGCCATGATTTATTCATTAGAAATGTATTATATTATTATCAAATTTCTGAAGCCACAGAAAGATGGGAAGATCTTACAATCTATGATCGAAAGCCTGTAGTCAAATGCACACAGACAGGCCTCTGAATATACACAGAGCCTCACTGAAGTCAACAGTGAACAAAGAGGCCCATCCGAAGGACTAAGGCTGGACAAAACTGCTCTGAAAGCCTCAGACTAAGTTGTTGACTATGAATATTTTGGTGAAGAGGGGGCACCCTGTGGACAGACCCAGGGCTGAGAGTTTTCTTATCTTGTTCATGCTAAAATGGGCCCTTCTGGGAGCTAAATTGTTTTCTCAGACGCAGTTGCTGTTTTGCACACCATTTCACGTCAATGTGACATTTCGGGGGGATGGAAATGGACAAAAATATACGACATTGGAAAAGCCCTCAAAATTTCAGACATTTTGCAAAACTAGCTGTCATGTCAGCTGCTGGGAAAACTGGGGTCTAGAACAAAGGGGAGAGGAAAGGCCTGCAGATTGAACTGAAAACAGAAAAAGAACAAAAACCTAGCAATGACAAAATCCTTAGCCCTTCTTTGGTACCACAGAGGAAGCTTCAAATACACACAGCTTTTCTCTCCTATTTTCATCTTTTCTTCCTAAAAAGAAAAGAAATCTACCCTGGGAAACAATCTCTTTCTGCGTAAGCTGGTGCTGGAGTCTGAGAGAGTGACCAAGCATTTCTGTGCCAGCCCCATTCACACAGCCAGGTGAAAAGAAGCTCATTCCTTTACAGCCTAAGCTACCCCACACAACATCTGCTGAGAAAGCAGAATGGGAAACACCAAAGAGGGAGAAGAGAGCTGCCGGGGCCTTCAGGTTAGAAGGGCATTCTGTTCCCACCGGGGAGCCTCTCTTTCAGTTGCAGACAACTGTGGCATTTGACATTTCAATAGGAACTGAGGCACAGAGTGAGAGGGGAGAGAGATGGGAAGGGGGAGCGGGGAGGGAGAGAGGCAGCATAAAGGGACCTGAGTGAGAAAAAAGAGAGCAACAAAAATTCTCTCTCTCTTTAATTCTTCTAGGCGTTCTTTCACATTTTCCCTGTAATGTGACAATCAGGAGAACAAGAGGAGTTTCATTTAAGATGAGAGAGACTGGCTGAAGGTTGTCATTGTTAGAACGTTCATTAGGATGAATTGATTTTATGGGACTTACAGAGCAGAACTCTTGTTTTTCATGCAGTTTATGTTTATTTTGTTAAAAAAAGGGGGGGGAAGGATTTACATAAAAGAAACAAAAGAAGAATGAACAGCAGTGAAGTGTACTGTAGATCAGATTCAGGAGGGAGCCAGTGCATCCTTTTACAAGAAATCTACTAGCACTTGGCCAGTTTTTCAGAAGTGTTCAACACACAGTTCACCACAGGAGCTGCTGGGTGCAGGGCACTTTTGAAAACTGGGTTGATTCAAAATCTCAGAATGGGAGCTGAACTCTTTTGGAATTCTGGCCATAGCACTTTTCCTCAACACACTTTACAAACATGAATTAATTAAGCTTCTAAGCGCCCTTGTGCAGTAAATGTTATCCTCCCCATTTTACAGATGGGAAAACTATGTGGTTGGCAAATCCCTTGTCCTGCGCCGCTTCTGGCTCTGTCAATCTGTTTTTTCGTTTCAGCAGGTGGATATTGTAGTTATAAGAATGCTTGATAGAGATCTTGTAGGTGTTTGTCTCTGTCTGAGGGGTTGGAGCAAATGTGATTGTATCGTAAAGCTTGGCTGTAGACAATGGATTGAGTGGTGTGGTCTGGATGAAAGCTGGAGGCATGTAAGTAAGTATAGCAGTCAGTAGGTTTCCGGTATAGGGTGGGGTTTATGTGGCCATCATTTATTAGTATTGTAGTGTCCAGGAAGTGGATCTCTTGTGTGGACTGGTCCAGGCTGAGGTTGATGGTGGGGTGGAAATTGTTGAAATCATGATGGAATTCCTCAAGGGCTTCTTTTCCATGGGTCCATATGATGAAGATGTCATCAATGTAGCGCATGTAATGTAGGGGGTATGGGGACGAGAGCTGAGGAAGAGTTGTTCTAAGTAACAGAATGCCACTAGCCATCACATTCAGCCCCCAACTAAAACCTCTCCAGCGCATCATCAAGGATCTGCAACCTATCCTGAAGGACTATCCATCACTCTCACAGAGCTTGGGAGACAGGCCAGTCCTTGCTTACAGACAGCCCCCCAAACCTGAAGCAAATACCAGCAACCACACACCACACAACAAAAACACTAATCCAGAAACCTATCCTTGCAACAAAGCCCATTGCCGACTCTGTCCACATATCTATTCAGGAGATACCATATTAGGACCTAATCACATCAGTCATGCTGTCAGAGGCTCGTTCACCTGCACATCTACCAATGTGATATATGCTATCATGTGCCAGCAATGCCTCTCTGCCATGTACATTGGTCAAACCGAACAGTCTCTACATAAAAGAATAAATGGACACAAATCAGACATCAAGAATTATAACATTCAAAAACAAGTTGGAGAACACTTCAACCTCCCTGGCCACCTGATTACAGACCTAGAAGTCGCAATATTACAACAAAAAAACTTCAAAAACAGACTCCAACGAGAGACTGCTGAATTGTAATTAATTTGCAAATTGGACATCATTAAATTAGGTTTGAATGAAGACTGGGAGTGGATGGGCTATTACACAAAGTAAAACTATTTCCCCATGCTTATCTTTCTCTTCCCCCCACCCCCTAGTTCCTTATATCTCCTTGTCAAGTGTTGGAAATGGGCCATTTTCATTACCACTACGAACAGTTATTTTTCTCTCCTGCTGACAACAGCTCACCTTAACTGATCATTCTCGTTAGAGTGTGTATGGTAACACCCACTGTTTCATGTTCCCTGTGTATATATGTATATCTTCCTTCTGTATTTTCCACTACATACATCTGATGAAGTGAGCTGTAGCCCACGAAAGCTTATGCTATAATAAATGTGTTAGTCTCTAAGATGCCACAAGTACTCCTATTCTTTTTGCGGATACAGACTAACACGGCTACTACTCTGAAACCAGTCATTTTAGTGTTGCGTCTTCGTTCTGCTGAGTGCCCTTCATGGTCCACAAAGGAAGCAAACAAATGAAATGCTGAATTTGGTAATCCACTCTCTCTCTTTGCTTGGGAGCTTAACACTTCTGGCTCAATAGTCAACATGCACTCTGCAAAAGTCAGAGGTGTCACGCTATTTGCCTGGTGCTGGGGTCTGCAGGAGGTCTGAGGGAGTCTCCGAAAGGCCACAGCTCCCTGAATGTTCCATGTGGGATTAAGTGGGGATTAAGATGAGTGCAGAGGACCTCAAATGTTTGTATTGTTAGATTTAGCTATACTATTTGCAATACCACACAGCAGCTGCAGAAATATGGGTTGTTGGGGGAAGGGGTGTAGTTCAGGGACCCCACTGGGGCTTAACCATTAGGCTAGAAATGGAGAGTTTCAACGTCCCTTAGTCTTTCATTTAAGGAATATACATGTCCCTTGATACCTACTGATCAGTGTGACTGGCTATTCCTCCCTCTCCATCCTGCAGTACCCCCCTCACACTCCAAACTAGTGGATCTCTGGCTAACAGGCAGACTTCTGCCACAGGCATTTTCATTCTTTTTCACCCCACATTCACCTAGAAATGATTGGCCCTCCTTCCGCAGCCCAGAATTTGCAGGAGTCTCCAGAGGGCTGGACGGGAAACATCAAGGAATCAGCTAAATGGCTTATGGGGCTTTCCTAGAACCTGAGGAAGTCCATCTGCAAATGGCCAAGCAAATTCCCACTGCTGGTAAAAAGGCAGCTTTGGAGACAAATCTCAATTTCCTGGGAATGAGAAAAAGTGACCTGTTCATCTTGCCTCAACTTTTCCATGAAAATGAAAGGCAGCTGCTTCCATTTGCAGGGAGCCCATTCTGTTCTTTGGTGAGATCAGCACTTCCCTGCAAACTGCTCTAGATAAGAATTCACTGTATAACTCATGAAAACTCAACAGTTTGACCCTACAGGGAAGGGAAAGGGGAACATTTGGTTTTGTTGCCAAACAAAGCCACATGGGCTGATGAGGAGGGTAGAATTTGCCATTGATCACACTCACAAATACAGAAGTGTCAATGTCTAGCATGCGAATACACAAGTGAAAGTGTGATGGCTTCAAGGAAACAGGACTTGTGGGTCCTACCCTGGACTGTGGCAAAGACTTGTTGTGTGACCTACAGTTAGTGAGGCCTGATTTTCAGAAGTGATGAGCTTCTAGAATTGCAGCTAAAGTCAATGGAAGTCAGAGGTGGCCAGCACCTCTGACAATCAGACCTCTTTCTGACTCAGTTTCCCCAGCTGTAAAATGGAGATAAAAACAATTCACACGGGGGCTTGTGTTTGTAAAGCACGTTGATATCCTGAATGAAAGATTAAGCTTAAGTGCAAATTATTATTAATGGGATAAATCCCTTCTGGTGCCTCCCAACCAGCCATCAGTGAGACAACAGCAATAGAAAGGGTGGGATTTTTTTTTCTCTTTTCAACTCCCTTTTATTATTTCAGCTTTGGCACCAGTCATGTAAGCTGGAGAACTTGTCTTGGAAAGGATTTTCTTTTTCTTCCTCTCTTTAGTCCTCCAGCTAAGTGACTAATTCAGTGTCAACGAAGCAGAACAGCTGAAGCTCTCCTAGCCTCAGTTACAGCAGAGAGATGATTTGCAAGTTGACACCTCACACCTTTAAGGCACATTGAAAAATTCCACCCTCTGCTTCCCCTCCATGGAAACTTTGTGTCGACTGGAACAAACGCCACACTAGGGCCAGAGTGGTCATGACCTCCACCAAACAGGGACACTTCCATAAACTGAACAAGCTTCTTCCACGCCGAGAAATCCCACAGGATGGTGGATAGAACAAAGAGCTTTTAATTAATACTGTCCAAAAAGCGACCAGAACCACTGCAGACAAGTAGAACAACCTCTTTCACTGCGGAGATATATGCTTAACCCACCTGTGTTTACTCACTGCTGATAGATTTGATTGTCTCCTCTGCCACATTTCATGACATGTATTTGGTAACCGGATGCCTTTGGTGTGACTGTGAGTAATGCTTTGGCTGTTAGCTGTCTCCGTATTGCCCTACCGTGAAAGGATGAAAGGGCTGAGTCAGAGATCTCTTTGCTTCCCATTTGGATTAGGCTGGTAAATAACCAGGCCTCTAGAAAACAATACCAGAAAAAGATCTTCCCACCATCTTTCCCAATCACAGACCTACCAAGCATCTGCCTATCACTAGTGCTGTACTGCCATTCCCGAGCACTTGAAAACCATGAGTTGAGACCAAAAAAAAAAGATTGTTTTTTTTCATCAACTTGGAGTTTTTTCTAATTTGCCTTCTGGTTTATGAGCCGGTAGGGTGCATTTCACACTTTTCAGGCTTTTTCCTACAACCATGAGGGCTAGAAACTTACTTTAGTTTTAATGAAAGCTGTGAATCTTACCTAATCACATACCTCTCTAGAGTCTGGATCTTACTGAAACATCAATTAGAGTGAGAATCGTGATAAAACCAGGAGAGATAGCAACACTGTAAAGATACCACAGCAATGGCTCTCTATTGACAGGACTGCTAATCCCATTTTATAGCTCTGTGTTAAGGCCCATCTACACAGAGGCTCAAATCAAGTTTAGGAATTGTTCTCACACGCTGCCTAAAAACATTTTTTTCACCATGGTAGATGGGATTTTCAAAGGCAATGAAGTGACTCAGGAGTACAAGTCCCATTGGAAGTTAGGGCACGGACCCTCTCTCGCTATGTGGGTTGCACTAGGCCCAGCACCTTGGGGTCCTGATCTCCGCTGGGGCCGCTCACTGCTATCATAATGTGAATAATTAATAGCAATGGCAGCACTCCAGAAGGTATCCATGGGGGTTTCCCACTGAAAACCAATGGGACTTGTACTCCTAAGACACTTGGGCCCTTTTGAAAATTCTACCTGGTGTGTCTAACACAGTTTGGCTCCATCCATACTGGCCAACCAGTCAGTGTTAGAAACCAGTATATCAGAAACTGGGCAACATGATCTAGTGGCCAGACAACAGAGCTAGAAATCAGAGTTCTAGTTGTGACACTGCTACTGCCTTCTTTGTACCCTTAGCTAAATCACTTCATCTCTCTGTTTCACCTCATGCCCTTGGTTTACTGTGAGCTCTTCAGCATATGAACTGTCTCTCACCATGTATTTGCACAGTGCCTAGAATAATGGGGCCATAATTTTGGTAGGGGTTCATGCTGGTCAGAAAATGAGGGATAGTTGGCATGAAATTTTGACTGCTCAGTAAAACAAACAAAAAAACCCCACCTTAATATTTTGGCTAAAAACTGAAATACTTAGATTAAAAAATGCCAACATGGCGCCTCATGGAAACTATGGTTTGAGCACCTCATGCTCCCCTTCCCCTCTATAGGCCAGGCTCCCCCGTCAGACTACATCTCCCATGATGCACCATAGTCTCCCTCTTGGTGATGGGAAGCTGTGCACCATGGGAGTCCCATGGCCATACTACACACGAAGGCTCTGAGATGCTTGTTGTGCATGATGGGCTCACCTAAAGTACAAAATTACAGAGGTGGATCCAGATTCCCCCCAAATTCAGGAGTGGTTAGATGAAGAAGTGTGTTCTCCCCATTATTAGACAGATTTAAATTTGTATCCAAACTTCCACAGTGGTCTGAGATGCTGTAATAGAGAATTTTGGGTCAGCTCAGGGTAAACATCCAAGCTAGCCACAAAGTTCAGGTCCAGACTAGGATCAAAACTGTGTGAAAATGCAGGAGAGTCACTTTCAGTTGTAAGGTCTTTGGAGCAGGGACTGTCTTTTTGTTCCGTGTTTATACAACTCCTAGAGCAATGGGGTCTTGGTCCATGTTCTTAAGCGCTATGATAATACAAATAACCTTTACAACCATCATTAGCAGTGGAAAAAACTATGCTAGTGTTTCTTCCAACATTTTAGTACTAAACTAGTTTATTTTGAAGCCATTTGAAATGCAGGTTTCAAAAATGGAGTGTCTTTCTTCTGCTGCTCACCTATAAAGCAGTGAAAATCAGAAAAAAAGACCCAGGACAACTGCAATTTTAGACAAAAATACAATTAATTTGCCCCTAAGGCACACAGTAGGTAATTTGTCTTCTCAGCAATCAACAATCAGCAGGTTTTTTTAAAGCTTATTTAGTGCTGCTGACAGTACTGAAGACTGAAATCTGCAAACTTCACCCCTCCGTACAGTTCAGCAAATAAATCTTGTGGGTTTGGAAATGGATACTTTTCTACCTCCTGCCACCAGGCTCAGTGGTCCCCACCCATCCTCACACATCCACTAGTTTTAGGATCATGCACATATAATCAATGCCCAGCCACTAAACTCTACAGATGAAATTATTCCTTTCTTCTGCAGTCCTTCTAATTGCCTCTCCATGGACGCTTGCAAAGCATATGTCACTGGGTGAACATTCAGTACCTGCAAAGCCTTTCATTATAACTATTCTGTATCACAACAAGCAGTACACAATCCACCAGTTTATCTTACTACATCAATTTCTGCCAATTACTGAAAGCCATTTCCTTCTGTAACACTTAAAGGGTGACAGCAAACAAATACCCTTATGTTTTACATTGTCCTGCAAAAAGAACAGGAGTACTTATGGCACCTTAGAGACTAACAAATTTATTTCAGCATGAGCTTTCATGGGCTACAGCTCACTTCTTAGAATGCATAGAATGGAACACACAGAAAGAAGATATTTATACATACAGAGAACATGAAAAGGTGGAAGTAGCCATGACTATCATTTTTCAAAAGTGAATTGCTTTTTCAAAGGGCAATACTACTACATTTCCTTTTTGTCAATCTCTTCAGAAACTGTAAGTACTGCAGTAGTGTTGTCAACTCTTGCGACTTTATTGTGAGCCTCAGGAGGTGTGCTGTGTTTCTTGGAGACCCAGCTCCTGGAGTCCTGTGATTACATGAGAATCACAGCTTTAAAAAAAAATATGGAAATTTCTGGCCCCACAATTATAGAGAAAACCTGAAATCATGAAACCTACAGGCTCTGAAAACCTAGAAGGAGCAAATATTCCCCACACATTTATTATTTTAAGTCAATCTCATGATTTTGAGGCCACACATGATTTTTTAATTCTTTGAGGGTCAATATTATTTCCCTTAACCCAATATGAAACATTGGAGTACATAGTATTCTCTCTGACCTACTGTTCTGAGCAGATACAGTTTGTGCACTGGGCTCCTCCACAGTCCATATGCTGAATGGTGCACCTTTCTCCATGTGTACTGCCACTAAAACTAGGGAGCAAGGTCCTACCCAACATGAGGAAGGCTATCACAGCTGAAGCATGGCTCCATGCACTTAAGGAAAAAATTACTTCCTGCTCTTAGATTCCTCTGTCTATTGTGGTACATGAGAAACACAAGCGGCATGCCCCTCCCACTATGCCCTGTGAGCCATGCTGCTAAGTCGAGGAGGATGTGGAGGCTTTCTTGAAGGATTCTCCCTCCTGGGAAATCCCATGGAAGGTTCCAGCCCACATGGTATCACTAGCTGAAGGTAGAGCTGTTCAGGTGACGTACTGCAAAGTCCAGGCTTGACTGGTCCCCTCCTACAGGTGTTATTACTGAGTCCTCAATCTCTCTCTCAGCTAGGAAGTTTGTTTGGGGACGAGGCACTTGGATGTCAAAGTAATGGGTAGGTGAAAGAATCTAAATAGAACAGAATATTTTCTAAGCACTTCTATTACATCTTCCTAGTCCATTTCACCAGGACCTTGGTGGAACAAGAGTCTTGCAGGACAGCATGTGTTCATATCCAATTACACTGATCTTCCCTTGAGGCTCTCTTCAATGTCATTGGGAATAAAATCCTGCTGCAGCCTTTGTACAGAAAATTTCAAAACCCTCCTCTTTCCCATCAAAGTGTCGGCTCTCCGCTTTTCCATCTACAGCTATTTATAAACTTTCTTTTTACTTTCTTCTTTTTTCTTCTTTTTAAAGAGTCCTCTTCCTTCCCTGCTGCTACACTGATCATTTCGCTCTTTCAAAGCAATCCCATCAAAGCAATCCCATCAAACAGGAACCAGACTCCTCACCAGTGACTTTCTTGTTCTATCACCTGACATACAATCAGGGAAACATGCCTTATAAATTAATTACAGTTATTTTAATTGGACCAGAATACCCCATTGAGAGATCTATAAGCAACAAAAATGAACTGCATCAGTGGGTCCTCATTTGCAAATTATTTCCAACGCCATTTCATTCCGAGGTTCAGTCTGCAACCCAGCTCCAGCTAAGACTTTTTGAACTCTGTCCCCAGATGATCCCAGATATTGCCGGGGCAGTAGCCACACAAACTAAACACACTTCATAAAGCTCCACACCTCACAAATGTATTCATTTTTCCACAAGTGGGGTTGGTGATTGAGAGGGTCTTATTTAAACATTTTCATTAATTGTCTGAGAGGAGTAAACCATACATTTATGAAATTCATAAATGATGCTGAAGTGGGCGAAGTTGCAAACAATCAAGGAGGACAGAGAAATAATCCATAAGGGACCCACGGAGAGAGAAACCTGCACAAAACAGATATTTGATCAGGGAAATTGCAAGCCAATACCCATGGTTGGGAAACCAATTTGAAACACAGATACCCACATCTGAATGCAGCTGGCAAGGAGGTACTTGGAAGCAGTAATGCCAGAAAAGGCCTCTGTGTTAAGAGGCGGAAATTGGGTATGAGCTAGCAACACATTGTGGAATACAAACAAACAAAAATAAGCCAATGCAGTTTGGGGTTGCCTTAACATTGAAGCCAGGTATCATAGAAATGTCAGGCTGGAAGAGACTTCAAGAGGTCACCTAGTCCATCCCCCTGATGCTGAGTCAAGACCAGGTATAACCAGAAGTGTTGCTTGTTATCTCTGTTAAGTTATAGCAAGACTGTGAAAGATACTGCATTCATATCTGGGGATCTTGACAACACAAAGCTTCAGACAAATTGAATAAGAACAGCCACAAAAATTAAGGAGCTGAAGGGACTCGACTGGAAGAACTGACTTTGGCTAGGTTTCAGAGTAGCAGCCGTGTTAGTCTGTATCGGCAAAAAGAACAGGAGTACTTGTGGCACCTTAGAGACTAACAAATTTATTTGAGCATAAGCATTCGTGGGCTATGGCCCACTTCATTAGATGCATGCTGTGGAAAATACAGTAGGAAGATATATATATTTACACACAGAGAACATGAAACAATGAGTGTTACCATACACTCTAACGAGAGTGATCAATTAAGGTGAGCTATTACCAGCAGGAGAGAAAAAAAAATTTTGTAGTGGTAATCAAAATGGTCCATTTGCAGCAGTTGACAAGAAGATGTGAGGAACAGTGCGGGGGAGGGGGGACATAAACATGGGGAAATAGTTTTACTTTGTGTAATGACCCATCCACTCCCAGTCTAAATTCAAGCCTAATTTAACGGTGTCCATTTTGCAAATTAATTACAATTCAGCAGTCTCTCGTTGGAGTCTGTTTTTGAAGTTTTTTTTGTTGTAATATTGTGACTTTTAGGTCTGTAATCAAGTGACCAGGGAGACTGAAGTGTTCTCCAACCAGTTTTTGAATTTTATAATTCTTGACATCTGATTTGTGTCCATTTATTCTTTTACGCAGAGACTGTCCAGTTTGGCCAATGTACATGGCAGAGAGGCATTGCTGGCACATGATGGCATATATCACATTGGTAGATGTGCAGGTGAACAAGCCTCTGATAGTGTGGCTGATCTGATTAGATCCTATGATGGTGTCCCCTGATTAGATATATGGACAGAGTTGGCAACGGACTTTGGCTAGTTTAGATTAATGATGATTAGTCAGCAATTATATCTGCTGGATAGATCAAGGATGGAGACACAAAATATTTAAACTTGGATCCCCCAAATTAGGCTCCTGCATCTATATGGAGGCCCCTAAAAGTCTGATTTTTCCAAGTGCCGTACATTTGCAGATGTCCTTCATTTCAGTGAGAGCTGTGTTGCTCAGAAGCTCTGCAAAGCAGGCCAGAATTCCTAAATATGGATTGAAAAGCCTAACATTAAGCATTCGGGTCTGAAATTTTTGGCTGAAAGCATTTATTTAGGGTGGTTTGAGGGGGTGGAACCAGAAATAATGGAATGAAGAAAAGCAAAATTTGAGCTGAATATCAGGAAATAATGATGGAATGTGTTAAACTGTGGAAGTATCCCAAGGGAAGTTCTATTGAGACATTTAAAACTAGAATGAACAAAGCACTAGCAAATATATTCCAAGGAACAACCCTCCATTAGTAAAATCCCAGAAGTGAATGCTGTCTGCATTCTTATTCAGTGCTCCATGTGCACTCTCTGAATAGAAAAGAAAGGAATCTAGTGGGTAAATGATTGGACTGGGAGACAGAAGTTCTGACTTCTATTCCCTGCTCTGCCATGTTGGGGAGTCAGGAGCACAAATCCCACTTATGGCTCCATGTCTCAGTTTCCCCATATGTAAAATGGGAATGATACTTCCCTACTTCACAGGGATGTCCTGAGGCTCAGATCATTAATGTTTGTATAAGACATTGAGCTCTTTCAGTGCAGGATATTGAGGCAGCAGCCTACAGTGGTTAGAGCAGAGGACTGGGTATGGGAAGATCTGGGTTCTATGCCCAGCTGCCACTGACCTTACTGTCTGACCATGGGCACACCATTTAACCACTCTGTGCCTCAGTTTACATGGGCCAGATTATAGACTCATAGACTCATAGGTCAGAAGCGACCAATATGATCATCTATGATTGTGAGGCCCTTCTTCAGATTGCGTAGTACAGGGATTGGCAACCTTTGGCATGCAGCTCACCAGGGTAAGCACCCTGGCGGGCAGGGCCAGTTTGTTTACCTGCTGTGTCTGCAGGTTCGGCCAATCGCTGCTCCCCCTGGCCGCAGTTCACTGTCCCAGGTCAATGGGGGCTGCAGAAAGTGGCGCAGGCTGAGGGATGTACTGGCCACTGCTTCCAGTAGCTCCCATTGGCCTGGAGCAGCGAACCACAGCCAGTGGGAGCTGCGATCGATCGGACCTGTGGACGCGGCAGGTAAACAAACTGGCCCAGCCCACCAGTGTGCTTACCCTGGCGGGCCGTGGGCCAAAGGTTGCCAATCCCCGATGTAGTACCTTACTCCACTGACTGCAGGTGGAGGATACTAGTCAGTGTAAGGCTATTAGGATCTGTAATAGGGAGACACGAATTAATTCGCCATTCTTTGCATGTATATAGACCCCCTGCTCCAAGAATTTAACCGCCCTACTTTAGCAAAGTATGGAAGTACTAGAGAGAGCCTTCCGTGGCACCTAAAGCAGTGTTTACTAAGTAATTAAATTCACAGAGACATATCGTTTACTCCAGCTGCGAGGCTGTGACCATATACAGACCCAGAGAGCTAGTATTGAGACATAAGAGTGCAGTATTGGAAGGGGCAGTATATGGCCAGCCGCTAAGAGCTAATCCCTATGCAATGTCCCTCTTTCCTTTAGAGGCTCAACTTTGGATCCTTTCATTTCCCCTCCCAGAGTACAGTCAAAATGGCAGCACAAAGCACTAATAAACTGCCAGGTGCAAGTAACTTTCCCATTCCTGCCTCCTGTCCGCCTGCTAACAGAGGCAGGCCAGCTGTGGTAGACAGGGTGCTTTAGCATGGGCTGGCAAGGGCCTTGGAATGTGCTGGCAGCGACCAAGGGAAAGGCGCGCACAAAGCCAGTGTAATTCAGTGCACCTGATGCCTTTCAAAGGGAGAGACACGCATGGAAAGGCTGACTGGGAAAGGAAAGCCTCAGACTCACATGCAAGGCAGAGCAAAGTGACCATGAAACAGTGATTGAAGGGACGTGCTCATTATAAAATCCAGGAGCTGATCTCATGTCAAATAGCACCTTTGTCCTGAAGGCAATAGAGTAAAGTGCTTCTCACCATGAGTAAGGGTGTCAGCCTCAGTTACTAGTGATCTTTCACCCTGTATGAATTTCCAGTGATCTAATTGACCATTGACTAGGAACCCAAAGCAGAACCCTGGACCCAAAACAGCCCTGAACCAAGCACAGGTCTGAATTTAGTCACCTGCTCTATGGGGTTTTTTATCATTATCATTGTTTATTATCTGTTAACCTGCCAACAGCCTGCTCAATGCTTCACAAGGCCAAATATGAACCAGGCCCAGCCCAGTTTGCAATCTGACGACCAGATCTTGCAGCGTTCTCTGAGCAGGCAAACCCCCTGAATATACCTAGACCTCACTGCAGGATTGGAATATAAGGGGTGACTCACATGCATAAGGTGTCTGCAAGTCAGGCCTTAGCATGTATGATGCAAAGTCAATGGGAGGAACTCACAGTAGCAGTGGCTCTGGGACCCTTTTAATAGTGGGGGTGCTGAAAGCCAGCCCCCTTACCCCTGTCTGCACCGCTCCTCACCCCCCCACATGCCCCGCTGGGGCCATGAGCAGTGCTGTGTCTCTGGGAGATGGTGTAAGGAGGCAAAGGCTGGGGGTGGGCACAGGGCCTGCAGCCGGGACGCCATGTGCAGGGCCAGTAGCAGAGCCAGAGCAGGACCCCAGGAGCACAGCCCTGGGAGCAGAGGGTCAGATGTGGGGCTCAGGACACAGGGCCACTGGCCAGGGAGTAAGGCCAGCACCCCAAAAGCAGAGCTCCGGGTGCGGGACCAAGAGTGGGGCTCCAGGTGCAGAGCTCCAGGGCAGGCAGCCAAGCCCTGAATGTGTGGTCAGGAAGTGGAGGTCCTGGCACAAGGCCAGCGGCCGGGGAGCAGGACTGGTGGCGGGGACCCAAGCCCCAGGCTGGGGAGAGAGCAAAACCTGGGGGGTACTGCAGCATCCCCCATGGGCTGTGGCCCTAGTTTCCATGCCTGTGCATAGTGCTTGGCCCTAACAGCTTGATGGAGATAGGTGCCTTCAGGTGTTATTGAAAATCCTACCATAGGTGTTTGGAGAAGATGTGATTTGCTGTAAAGACCAGGGGAACGGCTGGCTTTGAACATCTCCATTTTTCACAAAGCATCTGTTTTAGGGTCATTTCTTGTAAGCATCATGCAGAAATGAGTCTTGTGCAGGTTTACGCTTCACTACTTGTGCTGTTGATTTTTAGTTTTTGTTTTTCACACTGTTAGCACAGTCCAAGCACTGTCCCATCTGACGTTGAGTCAGAAAGCATGACTCAACTACCTGCAATTGCTCTTTACATGGCTTCGCAGCGTGCCCTCAACTTATTGTCTTCCCTTTAAAAGATACTTAGGTCCACAAGCTAATTTAGAAATGGACAGGTCCCCAGGAATAAAATAAACCCATCCATTAGAAACACAGACTGGCGGTAAAATTAGTAACGAAGCCAGCTCCTGCAGGTGCTGTTTTGGATACATCCTATTCAGGCCTCCCAAACAGGAGTGGACTCTTTCCTGAAGATACATTTGTATACACACAATATAGTACTCATCTGGGCCCTCATCTTCCAAGTAGATCCTGACAGGGGGACCCTTGCATCCCAGGGAAACCCCAAAGAAGTTATCACGTGCAATGCCTTTCGTTATTATTATTGTTATTATTTATAACACCACGTTTGGCGCCCCGTTGTGGTAGGTTGTGTACAACCACATAGCAAGAGACAGTTTCCATTCCAAAGAGTTTACAATCTATATTGGCAAGACAAAATGCACGAAGGGAAAGACGTCCCCAATAGTCACGCAACAGGACCAGAACCCAGATCTGGGCCCCAACCTCATGCCCAATCCACTGGACCACACTGCTTAAGATCATAACAGTTTGAGATGCCTGCATGTTCTAAGCTATTTGTGTCATCTATGCCCCTAAGCCTGCCCATGCTCAATGTCATGTTCTGAAACCGCATCTCGTACTTTATAAGCACAATAATAGCCATCTTGCCTGCTGCTTGTGCCATCTACCTGCACGGAACTTACCCATATGAATTGAAAATGCTGCTCAGGGCTAGAAAGGGAGAGAGGAAGAGACCAGAGTTTACATCCATCAAATAGGTCAGCTAAATGCATTATGCTTTACAAGAGCTGCCAGTGCTCCAATTGCAAATCTTTCAGAGTTTGTGGTGATAAATTTTCCCTGATCCTATTAATAAAATATAATAGCAATTCTGAGAATAATGGCCTATTATCTAAAGTCTTAGAATGACAGAGCAATCAAGAGGAGGGTGAGTTATGGCGTTGCAGAGAGCCGTGATGGAGAGTTTGTGGATCTTTCCTCCATGGCACATTTCAAGCAGTTAAGGGCAGGTCGCAAAGATTTAGCTATTCATCAGAGAGAAACCACTACAAACAAGAGTAGCTTGTTTTTAAAGTCCTTTAAATAATAATAAAAAGCCAGTCACTGCATGTATGCCAGCTACTGCCTAAGATCAAAATAACCCTGCAACTGCCCCTACAGAATGGACAGCTTGCAACACAAACCTATCAGCCTCACCATCCCTCAGATCCCTGCTCTGCCATGGTGCCTACGCATGCCATCATCTGACAATGGCTAGGCAACTGATCAGCTGCTATTCTACACAGTGTGCCCATTTTAATGTTGCTAGAACTGGTTGAAATTTTCCTAGTTTTGATTTTTTTTTTCCAATGAAACTTTTCAGTGAGAAATTTGAATTCAATCCAAAACATTTTTTTAAAATCTCTGAAAGACATTGGTAAAAGTCATCATTAATATTCTTCCCTTTTTTTGTTTTCAGCCTCCAATAGAACTTTTCTACATTTATGGACATTTTTGTAGAAATGTTGAAAGTAAAAATAAAATTAAAAAGTATCAAGATTATTTTTTAAACTGGTTTTACAGCCAGCCCTATCTGTGACCTCACCCCTCCATCTGCACCTTTTCCCCTTTCAGCCGTGTTGCATCTTGTCATTATTAGAGCTGGTTTGGAATTTTTCAGCTAAACATTCTTTCATCAGAAAATGCTCTTTTGTCAAAACAACCTTTCTGTGGAAATGTACCACAGTTTCAACTAAACTTCCATCGGGAGAGCTTTTCATTTTCATTCCACCTCTGAACAAAAATAAATTTCAAAACCTCAAAATTTTTTCCCCAACATGGCATTCTTGTTTTCTAGCCAGCCCTTGTCATTATTCTAGACTGTGAGCTTTCTGGAGCATTATGGGTCTTATTTTTGTATGTAGACAGTACCCAGCACAATGAGACCCATCAAGAAACAGAGTGGGCTCAGCTGTCTGTCTTCTCCTCATAAGCAGTCCTCATCCACTACAGTTTGTCCCCACACCTTGTCTCAGGCTTCTGTGCCTTCAACACTCCACCCCTCACTCCAGCAGGCTACAGTTCCTCAGGATCCCTGTCTCCAGTCAGGCTTCCAACCAGTGGTTCTCAGCCTATTTACGATTGTGAGCCACATATACTACCTGTATAGCCCTGAGAATGTCACATGGGCTGCAGCTGTGTGCTGATTGGGCTACAAGTGGCCCACGGGCCACAGGTTGAGAACCACTGCAGCTCACCCCTGAAGTAGTGGCTCTGCTCTGTTCTGCTCCCTCCTTTTCAGCCTTCTTTCAGGCTTGCTGAGGAGACCAGACCAGACAGCACCTCCTCTGAATCTGTCTCCCCACTCCAAATAGGCACAACCTTATCTTTATGGGAAAACACCCATCTCTCCCCAGCTGGGCTTTATCTGTAATTCGGCATGGCCCACCCTCCAGGTGCAAGCAGGCAAGGTAATTGGCCTCTCACTCTTTCACAGAGTGTGAGGGAGTAAAACATCTCCATCACACCATCTCTAACACAAATGCCTCTTGTTGCTTAGCATCATGTCTTGTGTCCAATAGTGGTTCGATCTGGTTCACGTTTCCTTTCAGCTTACCTTCAGTTTTGTTTTAAACTAAATAAAAAATGTGAAACAGCCAAAATCAGTTTCAGGTCAAAGCCAACCAAGTTATCATTGGACTCCAAGCTGAAACAATAAACTGACCCAATTTTACCTGCAAATTGGTCCAGGTTTGTCAAAATGATTCTGATCCTTGATAAATGACAGCTGAGGTCTGGGTTCTTAATGAACCGCCAAATCAGATAATATGGTGTTCACAGCTCTCTACCCCAGCCATAAGGGACGATTCCCTTACTGGTCAAAATGCTTTAGGACTCGAAGTCAGGAATCTGATCTCTATTCTGAGCTCTTCTGCAGATCTTGAGCAAGTAAACTGGGTCCATTCCTGCAAGGCTTCCAAACATAAAAGCTCCCATTGACTTCAATGTTCAGAGGGCTTGAGAATCCAGCCCTTAAACTTTCTTTGTCTTATACCAGTCTATGCAATGGGGATCATAATATTTCCCTACCTCAATCAGGCTTATGTTTGTAAAAGATTTTGAGATCCTCACGTAGAAGCTAATAAAGTGAAAAGTTATTAGCAAGTCAACTGTCAAAGCTTTTCTTGAGCCAAGAAAAATTAATACAATAATGAGTCTTCCTACCTCTCTCTGCCCACATTCCCCATAATTTGTTCCATACTTGGGTGCAAATTTATTTAATCAAGAAATATCGTATCTAACTTTTCAGCTGACAGTAATTTGGAGGGGAGGAGAAGTTGTAATGAATTGACTATAGGCCAATACATGACCATGGTGGCAATTTTCTGTATTTCTGCTGGCTCCTTAAGCCAAAAGAGGACAAAACTGTCAATTCTTTGGGTGTTTCTGGGTGGACTCTAAAAATGTGGCATTCTCCAATACTCTGGTAGGACGCTGTTTGGAGGAGAGACCATGTTAGTATTTTGTGCATGTGCAGTAGAGCTAGTTGCAAACTTTTCATTAAAAAGGTAAAAAAAATCAATTTTTCTCAAAAATTATTGGGTTTTCATTTTTAAAAATAAAAATGACCATACTGGCTCTGACCAGCAGTCCAGCTGGACCAGTAGCCTGTCTCTAGCAGTGATTAGTATACCACTTGCTTCAGAGGAAGGTGCAAGAAATTCCACAGTCTGCAGTTATGGAATAACCTCTCCACAGGGAAATTTCTTCCCTACCCCTGTCTCTCGGGAGCTGACTTATGCGCTGAAGCAGGAGAGTTTATATCCATGCTTTTGAGAGAGAACTTTCAGTTTTCTAAATTTCTTTTTCACAAATACTGTGCATGCTGTTTTCAAAAAGGCTCTGGGATTAATCGGGGGCTAGTCAGATTTTCTGGGCGTAGTGCTGATTCCCATCCACATAGCCATGCAGCAGAAGGTTGTAAATATTTTAAAGGTGGAACGATATTTCACACTCTCTAGGCTATCAAAGAGGTCTGCCAAGATTTCACAAGATGGAGGAGCTCAATCAACAGCTTAGTTTTTAATGTATAAATAAAGATTTCCACTGTGTTGGCCTTGTCCATCTGAGCGATCAGCCCATAGAATGTGTGTTCATTTCTGGTTTCAAATAGAGGGAAGAGCTGGACATAAGGAAGTGTGATCCATCATACTCACAGCTTTCTCTCCTCCAGGTAAATAAATGCACAGCTGCAAAATTTGAGAAAGGCAAAACCATTTTTTTTAGAAGCATAAATATTCCTGACAAGCCACTTGACACACTCACGTCATAACCTGTTGGTAGCAAAAGCTTTTTGAGGAAACTCACTGGCAGGGCTGGGCTCCTTGGACTCAGAAAGCCTTCTTCAGTTCTGATTTACGTGTCATCCTTTTGTATTAGTGATTCGTAACTATGCCAATAACTGCACATTTTATTTGCATTTCAAAGGCTAGTCATTGTCTGTGCATGGTAAGTATGAACTAAGATCCTCGAGGATACACTCCATGTATGTGCAAAGTATTATTTGAAATAACCTTTTGCTGAGCTGGAACAGAGCGTATGCTTGGAGGCAATAGAAACTGGATGGAAGCAGGAATATTTTGATGATAATATACCCAGGATTTGCTAACACAGGAATGAATTTATGACCTATATTAGAGTGAGTTTGAGCATTTTTAGCAACAAAATGCAACTTCTAGATTTGCCTGTTCTCTTCCCCATCCCTAGCAGTGGGAGTTTTCTCTAGCTTGGTTTCAGCTGTAAGATAGCATGGGTGAGGAAAACACAGGTCACAGTGGTCGCTGCCATCCCTGGGACTGACCAGTTGCAGCAACTGCCCATAGTTCAATGAAGCTTTAAATCAAGTTAGCATCCACTGGCCCTGTGATGATTTGCACAATCGTTCCCACTATGCATCCGGGACGAGTTTTGTGCCTCCCAAGGGATACCATAAGTGTTAAGTCACGTAAGCAAATTGGTTGTATAATTATGCATATTTGTGGGATGCAGTCAGTAGCAGCTGATGTGATCTGATTATCTCTCCCTTACTTGTTTTATAGCCTATGAGGTTCTCTCTTTTCAGCTGTGACTCACTCAGGAGGACTTATTATATTCCGTGAAAGGCCAGGTCTGCTTTCAACACTTAAATTGTTGCCTTAGACTTATTCTCCTTACAGGTTTGGGGGAGGGCATCTTGCTGGGCTCTTTCTCCCTACCCCAGGAAAAGTAACTAATTGTAATTTATTTCATACCCATCATACGATCTAATTATTTATAAATCATTCATGTAGTACAGTAAGAAAGGAAATCAATATCTTATAATGTCTTGATGAATTAGTTTGTGGTATTTTCTTTGTTTCTCCATACTCAGCAACGAGCAGCTTTCATGCAGGATGCCCTTTATTTTAAATTAAGAACAACTGCCAAGTCCCCACAAGAGGACGCAGTGTGAGTGTCTTCTCCAGCAAGCTGCGCTGAGATTGGAGGACAAAATGGCTACCTGTCCATGGGAAAAGGAGAGTCCTTATAGGTGCAATACAAAGACACAACAGGTTACATTGCTAAATACACCATGGCATTCTGCTACATGGACGGCATATAATACAAATCAGACCTGAACATACAGTAAACTTCTGAACATGTCACCTCCAGCATCATATTGTAGGACATTGAAGGTCATATAGCAAGATGGAATTAAGTCAGGGTTTCTCAAACAAGGGTCGCCATTTGTGTAGGGAAAGCCCCTGGCGGGCCGGGCTGGTTTGTTCACCTGCCCCAGGTGCAGCCGATCGCAGCTCCCACTGGCCGCAGTTCACTGCTCTGGGCCAATGGAAGTTGCTGGAAGCGGCGGCCAGTACATCCCTTGGCCCACGCCACTTCCAGTATCTCCCATTTCCCCAGAGCAGTGAACCACAGCCAGTAGGAGCTATGATCGGCTGGACCTGGGGCAGGTAAACAAACCAGCCCAGTCCGCCAGAGGCTTTTCCTACACAAGTGGCAACACTTGTTTAAGAAACCCTGAATTAAGTGATATGTGGAGAAATGGGACCATGGTTTGGGATTAGCAACAGCAAATCCCAATTCGGGGCTTGAGATGGAATCGGCTGGTCAGATCTGTGTTTCATCCAAGCCATGAAAATTTGATCCTAGGTTAATGCCCTAACTACTGGACCATTCTCCCCACTCCAGCCTGAATCAGTGTGTGAGGAAGAGAAGGAGGATACTTGAGAAATTTAAGGAAGAAAATTAAGGCAGAAGGCAAGCTTGGGAGGTTGGAGTCCTCGGCCTATTTGCAAATGCCCCATGGAGGAGGAATTGGGTGGATTTTTTCCTCTTGAGAAGAATGAGCCCTGTTATCTCAGTGCTGCTCTAAACTACCTCCTGGGGGTAGAAAAGCAAGCCTCTTGGTCTAGCATTGTTCAAGAAACTGAAGGAAAGAAAAAAAGGAACGAATAAGGTAGTAACACATAGATGCAGACAAACAAGTGCCAGCCAGGTGAGTTAGCCCTTGGGGAGCTATGAACATCCAGTCAGCGGATCTCAGTCCAGTTTCTAGTGAACATGTATCCACTTCACAAACCAGCCACTACAACTGGCATTGTTAATGTACCGGCCGTGGGCAGGAGGGGCCATGGGGCCCCTTCCAGATTAGCACTGAGTCACCTGTGTAGCTTGCAGGCTGTGCTTTTGCTGGTGTGATCTGCAGGCTCTGACACCAAGCTGTCCCCAGCCTATGCATCTGGCACGTCACCAGCTCTCAGTTCATGCCAATCAATTCCTTGGCAAATGTAGAAAAAAAATGAAAATAAAATATGAAAAAATAAAGCGAATAAATCTGTTAACAGGGCAGATGCCTCTAAGAGCTTTACATCACTTCCTAGAAAGCTGAACTTGACCATATATCTCCATCACAGGAAGCAAAGCAATGACTGCAAGGATAAATGCTCTATGAATGAGACACAGGGCAGCTGAATTCACACTAGTGAATGGATAGCAGGATTTGCCCCCTGGGTCACACTACATCAGCTGCAGGAGGAAGTCTGGGCTTACTGATCCCTAGAAGTTTACAATGTGCAATTGATTTGGTGATTATTTACAGAGCAAAGAGTTCACTGAGGCACTTTGGTGTCAAATCTCGCTCCTATTTGCACAGAAGAATGTCAGGTTTAGTTGTTCCTCAGCAATGCACTTATAATACCTTTGCATTTATATAACACCCTGTCATGGTATAATTCCCCAATCTGAACCTTAAAGTCCAAAAGTTGGGGTACCAGCATGAATTCCTCTAAGCTTAATTACCTGCTTAGATTTGATACGCTGCCACCACCCAAAAGTATAGTGTTTTGGGGCACTCTGGTCCCCCCAAAAACCTCCCCTGGGGACCCCAAGACCCAAATTCCTTGAGTCTTACAACAAAGGGGAATAAACCATTTCCACCCCTTCTCCTTTCTTCCTCCCTGATCTTTCCCACCCTGGGTGCGCTAGGAGATCACCGTGATTCAAACTCCTTGAATTACAACACAGAGAAATCAGTTTTTTTTCCCCTTCTTCTCTCCCCCTCCCAGGCGTTCCCTCCCTGGGCTATCCTGGAGAGATTGACAGATTCAAGCTCCGTGAATCTAAACAAAGGGATTCCACCTTTCCCCTCTCCCTTCTCTCTCTCTGTCTCTCACCAATTTCCTGGTAAGTACAGACTCAATTCCTTTGAGCCTCAACAAGGGGAAAAAATTAAACAGGTCTTAAAAAGCAAAACTTTTAATAAAAAGAAAGAAAAAAAAGTAAAAGTTGTCTCTGTAATTTAGATGGTAAAAGTTACAGGGTCTTTCAGCTTATAGACACTAGAGAGAAGCCTCCCCCCAGCAAACTACTATTTAAAATACTCCCAGCAAACTACACATTTGCAAATACAGAAAACAATCAAAAGACTAAACTCACCTTTTCCTGGTACTTACTAAAATTAGAACAGAAAAGATTTTTTTCAGAAAGATTGGAGGAATCGGCTTACATGTCTGGTCCCTCTCAGAATCCAGAGAGAACAAAGCAAAACCCAAAAAACACAAACAAAGGCTTCCCTCCACCGAGATTTTAAAGTATCTTGTTTCCTGATTGGTCCTCTGGTCAGGTGTTTTTGGTTTACTGTTTGTTAACCCTTTACAGGTAAGAGAGACATTAAACCTTAACTATCTGTTTATGACACACCCTCCATCTGAGGAGCTCAAGGCCCTTTGCAAACATGGATGGATTAAATCTAGCCTCTTATCCCTCCTGGAAGGTAAACAAATGGGGAAACTGAGGCACAGGATGCTTTAATGACTGGCCAAAAGTTACACAGTAAATCAGCTTTCCTCTAAACTCTGCGTAAGGTAATTATCAGAGACCACAGGCTGTTTATAGACAAAGACTGGACTTGCCAGTGCTGTTGCTTTTTTTCAGTCCTGGTGAAAGGCACTGTACTGGCGATCAAGGAGAATGATGTTCGACACTGATGCACAGAACAGGTACAGTATTGGCAGTGCAGGCTTCCCCTTGTTGCCCATGGAGCCAGACATCCGAGATTGAGAAGAGATCTCAGAGTCCATGTCCATTCAGTCCGAGGACTTTCTGCGGATGCATCCAATAGGCTTTGTTTCCAGATGCCCCAATGATGGAACATCTGCTGGAATGATATGTTTACTCCTTGGATTACTGGAAGAAGCCAGGAAGAGTCTGGCTTTTTTACGAATCAGCAGGGTGGGGAAACTTAAACTACATACTAGAGAGAGGGCTCTGGAGGGATGAAACTATTGTGAAGAAATACCTGGGTTTCTTCAACAGGTGCGCGGGGTGAGCGGGAAAGGCACCCAAGCCCAGGTCAACACTCTCCAGCTGCACATAAAGGTTGGCTAGAGGCGAATATGAGTTTGCTGTTGACAGCCAAATGTCCTTTCTTGGCCTGCCACTGGTGAAACAACCATGCGTGCCAAGGCCGGAGATCTCATCTGCTAGAACTGTGCTTTCCAGAGCGTTTCCAACATCCCCGTAATGGCTTACATTGGGAAAGAGATTTTAGGTTTGCACACAATTCTTTTCATTTCAGTCCCACTCAAGAGTCTTCAGTGTTCATGAGACAGCCTTGGTCTGCTCGCTTTGTTGGCCAGTGGAGCACTGTGTCCTCACTGGATGCAGTGATCGGAGAACAAGGTCCCAGCAGACAGGACTCTGTAGAAACCGCCTCTACAAGCTTGCACTACTCATTACAAAGATTGGCTCTACCCAGAATCCTGTAACCAACAAACATCCTGTCCCAACCAAGATGGTTAAAAATCTGATACCTTGCCCCGATCAGGGTGGTTAGAAATCTGAATCAGAAATCAAGCCAGACATGAAGACAACATCAAGCATCAAAGAAATAAGGGGCAGGCAAACTGTCTGAGCAATTAAATCTGAATAAAGTCCAGATAGGGCACAGGAAAATGGAAAATACACTCCCATGTGGTACCCCAGTTATTTCTACCTGTAATTTTTGGTCACCTGCGCCATGTGTCAGGATGTCATGCCATTACATCAGTGCTTGTCACAGTGTTGTGACATTGGCTAGCAAAGGATACCCAAGAGCAGTGGGTCACACAACAAGGAGCTAAACTATCTGTCCCTACACTGCTCCACACCCTTGCTAGCCCTGGAGAGCAAGGACCTGAACCCTTATTCTGAGGTGTCAGAGGGGAAAAGGAGATGGGGAAGGTGTCACTCAGGTCCCACCCACAATCCCAAAGTAGCTGGATGTTTTTGCTAAAAACAATTGTTAAATATTTCACTGCCAATTCATTATAAAGTGTCATCCTGTTGAGATGAAAGGAGAAGTTCTGCTCTTGTTTTAGTTTGTCTGTCAGCCAACACTAGACAACAGCATGGGCATCAGTGATGCACTCAGAATGTTTTCTTTGCATTGATACTGTCTAGCAACTTTACTACTTAAATTACGTAGCATGGGATGGGGCCATCAAAGAAGTACATACCAGCCGGTCCCTCTCCCTCTCACCATGAAGGGCTGAATTCAAGATCTGAACTCAGATCCTAGAGGCAAGAGACTGAGCTCAGGTCTTGCAGTAAATTCCGCTACGTTTCTCCATACACAAAAAATTTATCCAGAGCCAGTTCCAGGCACCAGTGAAGGAAGCAGGTGCCTGGGGCGGCCAATAGAAAGGGGCAGCAGTCCATCCGTTGTTGGGGCGGCACATCCGGGTTGGCAGTGGCACTTTGGCGGCAGCTCAATTGGTCCGCTTCAGTCTTTGGCGGCAATTCGGCTGCAGGTCCTTCACTCCCTGTCTTCCACTTTGGCAGCAGCTCAATCTGGTTTTTCTTTTCGTTTTTTTACCCCCACCATTTGGGGTGGCAAAAAAGCTGGAGCCGGCCCTGAGTTTATCACATTCTTTCAATTTAAAAGGGCTTTTTGATTTAAGACTAAGGAAAATAACCAAAAAGAACCAAAGTAAAGTCTCAAAAGCAAGAGAGAGAGCACAGCATGTGCTTCTCTTTTGTAACTGATCACAGCAACCCTCAGAACAAAATGTCTGCTCTCCCTGCAGACAAATAAAAGTCATGGATGCTCTCAGATGCTGCATACAGAATGCAAAGGGACAGGTTTCATGTTACATATATACTGCAAAATCCACCAATGGCAGAACATAAAGTGCAGGTAGGGTTGTTCTCTGTCCTGATATTTCAAGCAACTCTTGCTTTTGAATGGGTGACTTTAATTTGTGAGAGCACAATGCTGCTTTTAACAAGCTGAATGTACAGGCTCCTTACAGCTCTTGAACTAAAACACACCACTACGTAGGTATAGACGTGCCACACTTACACAGATCACATTACTTTTTTGCTCCATTACCTATTTATCTTCATAACGCCTGTGAGGCAGGGATGTGCCATAATCCCCACTTTGCAGATGGGAAACGGAAGCCCAAAGAGACTCAGTAACTTCACCAAGGTCACATGGGAAGTCTGTCTGAGTCTGCAGGGCAGAGAATTGAACCCAAAGTCCTAGATAATAGGGGCCATATAAGTCCTTAAGATAGATAGCAAGATGAAAGCCAAGCCATGGGACCTGCCTTCAGAAAGCCCTGGCCTTTGGTGTCCAGATGATTTGCAGGTTTTGAGGCAGTGGCAGGGGATGCTGTCCAAACACATAATTCATGTTTTACATTGTTTTGTGTTGTGTCAGCCAGTAAGCTGGCGAGGTTTACTCAATTTCATGGTTGGCCTGGCCACACGGTAAATCTGACAGCTCAGCTGTGTTTCCTCTGCCCACTGCAGTTCAATGCATCTGTGTTTATTCCATGACCCATAACTGAGACCTGCTTTCCCTGGACAAGCTCCATCTCAGCCTCTCCCCCAGTACCCGCTATGTGGCCATTTATTTTTCTAGGTAGAGTCTCTTCGCTGATATTTTCAGCACCCTCTCCATGTGCTCAAGGCATTTCACACTTTGGGATGCATGGCAAGGACCGTGGAAACATTTCCTTTTGCTGAAGAGAGAGGTGTTACTCCCAGAAACAACAAACCATGGCCAAAGACTCACCAGGCAGGATGGCAGAGAATTTGCCCAGACTGATGACGGTGTTAATTCTCCACATTTACATCTTATCAGTTAATCACCTCCTTATTCTATCCCTGGGTCCCAGCTTTTATTCTGGAGCTGAGTCTCTTGGGAGAGGCACATACAATAAATGGCTTTGTTATCACAGAATTCATTTGAGATCCAACACAACCCCACACATGGAAAACAGAAATGGGAAAGAATTTGATCATCCCATGTAAAACCCTGCACACATCAAGCACTTGCTTATGTTACTGTAATGGGCAGAACACTTCCAGATTCCTGACCAGGCTTTGAATAGCAGAGAATCTAGCCCAGACTCGTTAATACTAGGCTTGGGTCCATATCCACACCCCAGATCTAAACAGAAAATCCAAATCAAAACTTCACAGCTGGTTTCTGACATTACAATGAGCCAAACCAAACTCTGGACCCAAACAATCCCAAATTCTGAGGAATACAAATGGCACAACTGAGGTCCATTTCAATTTGCTGTGGGGCACTGGCTCTACCCTTTCAGGGACTGCTAGCTCCCTTCTCCGCTGCTTATTCTTCTTTTATATTTCCCCTGCGAGATGAAAGGATGGGATGGGTGGTCGTGGCTCTCCAAAGATAGACACTAGGAGTCACCAATTCACTGGCCCATAAAGCGGGTGCCCTCCATTTTTAAATGGATTCTCTCGCACACTCTGCAGTGTAGCCCATTACCTGATGCATGACAGCAAGTCACGGCAAGGAAGAACAGGTCATTAGCTGAGATCAGATATGTAAGGGGGAGTGGATAGGCTGGAAACACAGAGTAGCTGTACTCGGCCAGCATAGAGAGCCATTAGTCTGGTATCCAGTCTCCATCAATGGCCAGTGCGAGATGGCTTTGCTACAAGATGAGCATAACCTTATCAGAAAAAATGCATTAGTAACAAATCCTGCCCAAAGATGGAGACATATTGGGTCACCTAACCTAATTGGTCTTTGGCACCTCTAATGTTTCTGGTCGGAAGTGGACAGGAAGGCAGTACGGGATGGCAGGAGATGCAAAGGTTCTGCTCTTGCGTCAAGAGTGGGGAGACTTTGAGGCGAGACAGAGAGGAGTCCAGTGCTAGATGAGTGAATGGAAAGGGCATGGGAAGAGAGAGAGAGAGAGAGAAGATCCATGAAACAGGCTGTTTCATAACGACCCCTTGGAGCCTTGAAGTGGAAATCTGCTCCCTTCCTGAAATCTGATTCGGCTCTTCTTCTGCACATTCTGTCCGCCGTTCAGGTTTGTTTGCTAATATGACTGGAGGGAGAAGCCAGGGGCTGGGAGACAAGCACATTCTAACTACAGGTGGATTTTTCCCTGTTGTTGCAAGAGATCCTGAAGCAAAGCATGTCAGCCCCATCCCTCCGCCTGCAAAGCAAGATGCAGCTGGGAGGTGGGGAGGGAAGGGAAGGGAAGCAGGAGGGGGCCCCAGTGGCTTTGAAGACAGTAGACACCCTCGGGTGTGAGTGTTATGCAGACATTCTTGTGAATAAAGCAGTAAGAGATTTGTTACCTAAGAGGACTCAGGCTTGACGAGTGATGTCTTCATCTAGCTGTCCAAGTGGCGCTTATTTTGCCTACAGGCAGAAGCTGTTTATCAGGGCCAAGAGTGCACACCAGACACTTGGGTTTTCATGTTCTTTAAGGCATCAGGGAGAGTGGGAGAGGGGCTGAAGCACCAATGTCTTGCTAGAGAGGGGTGTCCCTTCTGCTGCCATGTCAGTTCTTCTTCCCCCCTTCTCCACAGGTTTAGTGGAAGGGCCTGGCAGAGAGCATCTTTCTTCTCCTGTCTGTTCACATGTTCCTCAGTGCGAGACCTGCAGAAACCTGTTCTACCTTGGAATGAGCTCCTGTCACTTTTTGGGCAGCCGGCCCTTTGAAGAGGGTGAGTGTTGCATTGCTGAAAAACCACAGCCGGGAAGGATGGACAAATTGCAGCATCTGGAGTGATTACACAAAGCAAGAGCATGTGGGGTGTTTTGTGGAGGGTTAGGAGGAGAGGTAGGGAGGAATGAGGTCAGTTATGAAGCAGACTAGGAGCCAGGATCTCTGGGTTGCACACCTGACTACACCACTGGATTACTCTGTGATTGCCTGTAAATTAATAAAATGTCTCCATGCCTCTGTTTCCCCTCAACAAATGGAGTTGATAATGATACATCCTGACTTGACCAAACACTGAGTTCCATGGAGAGAAGATGCGGTTGTACAAACATCACACTGTCATTTACTGCTGCTTCGCAGGACCACCCTCATAATATTACATTGCGTGAGCTGTTTCCATTACTTTTCTCAGTGCTCCCTGGTGTCTATCGCAATAGAAAGTATGGGGAGAACCAGCCCAAGCCAGTACCTAAGCCGCAAAACACGACATTATTTTGAGGTTCAAACAACATTTGCTTCCTGTTTTTTCCCCACCGCATGAAGCTGAGCGCTCATGAAATGTGCCAGATGGATAGCCCTGAGGAATGGGCCCCCCTACCTAACTGTAGAACAGGTATAACATGAACAGTGGCTGCACAATGCTCCCCAGGCTACCCCAGTAACCGGCCTCTGTCCACACTGACTTGTGATTACATTTAATCACCATACCCAACATGGTTCTTTTGCTGAGACTGGAAGCAAGAGTGCCCATTTTTGCTATCTGAGGTGCTGATACTTGTCAAGGGGCGGTGGGGGGAGACACCAGTCTACCAGCACCTAGACTGAGGCCCGCTGACACATTTCACACAGACAACCGCACAGTCATCCGAGGCTTATGGCTTCCCTTCACTACTGATCTGGGTTGGATTTGAGTGAGTGAGCTAGACATAAAAAGAGATTAGAAATGGCACCTGAAACACCCCACCTCCCCTTTATGGTTGACTTTGTGCGGATTTAGCACGTTTCTTTGCAGGCAAGGAGTTTTGGGGCTGCCAGAGGACATAGGCTGGTGCATTCAAGGCTCAGAACAAGCTGAGATAAGAAATGCGCAGGCGCATCGCCGTAAGAATGCTCTGTTTGTCAGGCTCTGTCCAATCTGAGCTCTTCCAAACAGGAAAATGTCATGTTTGACTAATCCAAATTTAAAAATACTTTGTGGACAGCGACTCTGAAGACCCCAGAGGCTATTTACCTTTAATTATATGCCTATTGGATAAAAGGATAGGGAAACCCAGGCACCTTCACCTACACCCCACCCCAGGAGCTGCGCCAGAGTTTCTGATGCCCTAGGCAGACGGTCCGCTGCTGGAAAGGCTCCGGTGGAGCTGCCACAGTGATGCCGGCGGGCGGTTCGCTAGTCTAAAGGCTCCGGTGGACCTGCTGCAGGCATGACTGCGGTAGGTCCGCCGGAGCGTTTAGACCAGCGCACCGTCAGCCGAAATGACTGTGGCATCTCCACCGGAGCCTTTCCAGCAGCGGACTGTCTGTCGGCATGACTGCGGTAAGTCCACCAGACCCGCATGCCATCCCCCCGGCAAAATAGCGCCCCCCAAAAATTCTGGTGCCATAGGCCATTGCCTAGATCGCCTAAATGGTAGCGCCGGCCCTGCCCCACCCCCACCATGAGAAGTGTCAGCATTAAGCTGCAGCATTGCTGACTTCTGATGTTACTGGTTTGTCAGTTCAACAGCCAGGAGGACAGTAAAATGGAAAATCCCTTGTTCCTTGGGTTGGCCAAAAGTTAGGGCCAGAGGGGTTATACCCAGTCTATGCTAGGAAGGGGATTGAAGAGGATTCTAAGGGGACAGCCTCCTCTATTCCATTTTCTTCTAAATAGGTTTCTGTACTGAGCTCATCAACATAGTATCTGAGCATCTTCCAACAGTGCATTAATCAACGTGATGACACATCTGTCACTGGTTGTCCATTCTCTCCTGCTGTTCCCCCGGGGAGAAGCACACTTAGTGAAGCATCCCATTTTGGTAGGGTTTAAGGGTTTCCCCTCCCACATTTGGCCCAGATTCTGGTTATAAAACAGCACTGCCAACTCGGAGGAGCTTGTGTTTGTGTCTTCCCAGCTGTCCTACCATCTTGCCCCATGGAAGGGTGGTGTGAAGAAGGGGACTGTACTGGGGTGAAAACAAGTGGCTCAGAATGAGGAGTGCAGAAGCCTATAGCCCAAGTCAGCGTCTCTCTCCACAGGCACCGTACATGCTGCCTTTTGTTGGAGGAGGGAAGAAGTGACCTTGTGCTCCATGATGTTTGGTTTTTAATATACAAATGTTTGTCTAACAAAAAGGATTATAAGAATGGCACCAAATATTAAAGTTAAGCCTCAGAAGTGAGAGGAGTCTAGACATGACCACAAGCCAACCCCACCCCCCCCCAGGCTCCCTGCTGGGAAGCCAGGACCCCAGCAGAACCCATCTTGGCTCCTGCCCTCACTCATCAGGTCAATGTTGTGCTTCTCCCAGAACTCATTCAGCTCAGGACCCTTCATCTGCAGCTGCTGGTTCAGGGTCTCCTGCTCTTTGTTGTTCTCCAGGGCAAGGAGGACCTCCAGTACCCCACCCACCATGCAACACCTCAATAACTAGGCTGTGCTCCAGGCAGCTCCAGCTCAGCTGCCTTCAAGGTCAGGCTCTGCTGCTCCTGCCAGAGATGGTTGACCTGCCCATCACTGCTTCACCATCAGGACTTTGCCAGTGGAAGGAGCCATTGGGCTGATGTTGCTCTTACTACCATACATAATCTTACCTCTCATTCTGCACATGATCCACATGCATGCACCCCCTCATGATTTTTTTGCCAGCTGTAGGACCCTCTCCCCAAATGTTAACACTCTGCCATTTCTTGTCAAGTAAACCCACTAACTTGGTACAACTTCATCCAGGTTTCTCTCCACAAACACTCTCTCTCAGTGCCTCTGAGTATCCTTCTCCCATTTGAAGGCAGACTCCAGCTGACGTCACACTACAGCACTGTATAGTGGTTTAGAGGCTCAGCATATGGCTCTCATTGCTCCTCCTTTTATTCTTGTCACGCCTAGCAGGCAATGAGGGCTGGAAGGGGGAGAAGGAGGTTAAACCTGAGGAAGGAAGGGTAGTAGCCTGGCCTCAGTTTCCTAACACAAGGAGGCTGGTTGTCCCAGAGGGTGGGTAATGGACTATGGTGCTTTTTATCTCTAGCTCATGGGTTCAAATCCAGTCCAACTCAGTAACAAGAAAGGTATTATTATGCGACATGAATTGCTGGTCTTAAGTCCAATTCCTAGTATATGCACATCCATATCACTTTAACTGGTCCCCTCTATGGCAATTTGAGCAGAGAGGCCTAGAACTGAATGGTGATGGAGTTATTCTGTCAGCCCTCGAGCCTTGCACAGGTCAAGGTGAGAAAACCTTACTTCTACGGTGCCCCGCTTCAGTTTCCAGGGTTGTCAACCTAGCACTGAATTTGTTTTCCTAGAAAGATAACCCATAGCTCAGTCTCAAGTTCACACCACCTTTCGGGCAGAGACCCAAAAATCTATAATACATTATTTCCCCCAGTGAGTTAAAACCCACCCCTCTGCTTTAGAAATGCATGAGTGAAGCATGCCAGCCCTCAGCTGGATATACTTAGATTGTAAGATCTTTGGAGTAGGGGTTGTCTTATTGGCTGTGTTTGTACCGTGCCTAGCAGGCGAGGGTCCTGGTCCATAACTGGAGCTGCGAGGCATTGCTGCAATATAAATAATAATACATGCTTCGCTGGCCTGGCCTGTGCCAGTGCAATGAGCTTCCTAGATCTCAGCGGGATTACATCGTCGGTGTTACTTTCACAAGCTGCTTTAAAAACAAGAGTGATACAAAAGCGTCAGCAGGTCAACACTTCCATTAATGCAGAATTGACCCTTTTAGCTGCCACGACAGAGTGAGAAAGTTGCTTGACAAAAACAAACAGATGCACCGCAAGGCAGCTATGTTAGCAAGCATCGGTTCACACCCATTCAGCTTCAGACAGCACTAGTCATGCTGTTTGAATAGACTGGAGGAAAATGTGTTGTGAACCTTACCTACTCTTGCGGCTAGAAGGTGATGGCATTGGGGTAAATAAGACTCAGTTGAATGCCTGTAAAACGGATTCTTTACTGAAGCTGCCAGACATAGATCAGATTCTGTAGCTCTCCCTGACTCTTCATTTCCCAGGCTAATTAAGGCTAATCAGAATATTTCTAAAACTGTTCACAAAAAGATTTTTTCCCTATTTTCTAACCAGTTCTATTAAACACATAGGGACCTCCTAAGTCCTGGACTGGAGTGTGCAGTCATGGAAGGGATTGTTGACTACAGTACAGCAGATGGGTCATTGGGATGGATGTAGCCAGCAAATGGTGTCTTCTCCGCCTCCCCCCCAATCCATCCATAAATCATGACCCAGGACCTTCACAGGCCATAGGTAGAACTTCTAACTGGTATAATCCATATGTTTAAAATGACTGAAGCGGGTTTCCACTGGAAGATGTGGTTTGCCCCTAACATTTTCTATCACAACTACTCCCATCTCCCAGTTAGAAGCAAAGCTGCTCACTGCCTGATAGGGTCTTATTTGCTAGCACAGCCCATTGCATATTGACTCCAATTTAAAAATAAAAAATTGCTTTGGGGAGCCGTTGATTGCAGTTTCAACTAGCAATAATTCTAAGGAAATTGGTCATTACCACTGCTGATGACCATTAGTGCACTGACCTACTTTGACTTTGCTGTCAGCATTAAATATCAAATTGGTAATTAACTATTCCTAATAACAACCCTCTGTGCTGATCCCTGGGATTCTCCTGGAAAGGAGGCTCTGAACTGGATCATTATCAGAGCTGGTCATTCATCAGTAGTTAAAGTCAAGGCTGCATATTGATGGGTGTGCGTGGGATAGCACTGTCTTCGTTGGTGTTTGTACCACTACTGCACCTTTCCATTTCAATAAGGAGCTACAGACAGCTGTATGCAATTGAGAGGGAGAGGTTTTGCATAACAAACCACCAGCAGCCATTAAACACTGTGATGATCTTAAACAAAATAAAACACAGAAGGGTGGGATGGCCAGGCCGTCAGATCTTAGGCAATATATCCACACTAGCAAAAAAAAAGTCTGAACCCTTAGTTCATTTACAGGGACTTCCTTAAGAGCTCCCATGAGTTGTACAGCAATGCCAAGTACTGCAAGGAGCAGGGGAGTGTTATTTGGAAGGTGCCTTCACATCCCAGGGCACTTTGTGATCCTAGAAAGAGGATACTTTGTAATAAGATTATGAACGGCTGGAAAGCTGAAAAATGATACAGGGCCTGCCCTGTGCTTTCCTGCCAAGGGAAAAAGAATGACTCACCATAGCGAGGGCTTATAGGAGGACCCTCTCTGGGACATCGGAGGTCACAGGTCAAAGGTTAACTCAGCAAAGGGAAGGAAATTTAGTATTTTTAATCCAAAATAGAAGTGAAATGAACATGTGATTATAGGGATAAGGACCACACCAGCCCATCCATCTGCATGATCAGGGTCTCAGCTGTAATGTAGTTGATAGATGGGTACCGAGCTGGGAGTCAGGAGATCTGTGTTCTAGTCTCTACTTTGCCACTGACCTTTTGAGTGACTTTGATCCTTTGCCCCCTCTCTGCCTCACTTTCCTCCTCTATTACAAAAACCTTTGGGATGTAGGATTATAGTGAATGTTTCCCCTCTGATCTCTCCTTTTAGAGTGCCGCTCTATCCACAGCTGGTGAAAGGCACAATAGCCAAGTCTCAAGGAAGGGGTGGGGGGTGAGAATTTTACTTTTACAGCAACTATTTGCAATGACAAGAATAAAGTCACTGGGGGGAGGGGAAGTACAATACATTGAAATACATTTTGTCAACTCACACAAATTAACACTGTAAAAATAAGCAGGACTGACTTTTCTTAGTACTGGCTCAATGGAATTCCATCTTGCCATCCCCACCAACTACCCAGCTCATCTTCGGAATCATAAGCCAACGGTCCCTATTCCTCAACCTAATATTGACCTCTGTGCTGTACAGCCCCTAGCACGATGGGTGCCAGTTCTACCTGGGGCCCATATTACCATATAATCAATCAATGCTTGGTCCTTTCCATTGTGGACTCCTGGAAGCTCTCTCACTCCAACACTTTCCAGCAGAATCCAAAACCTGCCCCTATTTACAGTGGTCAGTGACCAGCCAGGATGGCAGGGCCTACCTTTGTGCAGTGTAGGCTATAAAGCAGCAGAGAAGGACTCAGTCTTGTACCACTCCCCTACACAATATACTCATTCACACCACTCTCCCCCATTTCAGCCAGCTTCAAGGAAGGCCCCAGCAAACAGGCAAAGAACTCAACCTTTGCTTTCCCCTCAGGGCCAGATTAACAGGTGGACATTAAATACCACACATACCCTTTGAGAGACACTGCTGCAGCCAAGCCACTTCTGTCTCTTTCTGCCTTAAGCAACTTCCCTCCTTCCCCACATGCTGGGGAGATTTCTCCCCACCCTTTTTGTTCCCTACATTGAAGTCTCTCTTCCTCCACTACTCACAATCCTTTTCTTTTTAAACCTTCACTACTACTGTTGCTTTGTGCTAGGGATAAAGGGTTTGCTAAATCCTGACTGCTGAATCAAACCCACACCCCCCAGTCGGTATAACCCTACCAACCTCTTCCTAAACACTCTGCTTTTTTTTTCTGGTTTTTGAACCATTCCTCCTACCTCTAATAAGGCTCAGCTGAGAACCGCCTCCTCTTCCAGCATCCAATCAGATTTTCACACCAGTGAGGTTAATTGGCACCAGGCTGAGCAAGTTTGGTAATTTTGACCACAGACACTCAGGTAAGACAAACAAGGGGCCTGCCCCACCCCACCCCTGGAAAAGGGACGATTTAAAATAACTAAAGCCTGCCCCAGTGGTGTACCGGCCCAGAGCTGCGGTCTATGTCATGCTCCTAGAAGCTGCAGAGATTTGGCCCCTAAGTGTTTTTTGCTAAGGGCTGTGATAGTAATAGGCATGTTACAGTCTCAAAGTGCTTTGTAAGCATCAATCCTCACACCATTCAAGTATCATTATCCCCATTTTACAGATGGGAAAACTAGTGCTCTCCCCACCACCCGCCCCGGTGGATGGCCAGATTTCGAAAACACTGAGCACTCCACATTCAGGGCCAGTTTCAGAAGGGCACAGCTACCAGTTAGGCACCAAATCAAGCAGCCAGATTTTCACAAGAGCTCAGGCTAGGAACTGTGCACAGTCTGTTATTTTTTTAGCCCGTCCCTGCGCTCTCATGCACCTGATATGTAGTGTCTTTTTGACAGTAAACTCTGCAGGACAGAGATGGTCATTTACTCAGTGTCGGCTGCTGTGACCATGAGTCTGGTGGGGTTTTTAAACCCTCAGAACCTACAGTCATGTTATTAGTTTAGAATCCACTTGTTTTAAAGTGAAAGCTGAATTTCTAGCTCTCGTGGTTGCCGAAAAAAACTTGAAAGCATGCCCTGAGCGTAACCTAAAAACACCAAAACCAGAAGACAAAATGAACCCAATGTATACAGGCAGATGTTTAAGCTCATAATTTTGAAGCTCGTCTCATGATTTTTTGACAGCCACAGCCAAGGACTTTTTACAGTTTTTACTATGGACACTCTCTTCCTTGGGTTGATTGGCTCCTCCTTCCAGCTTCCCTCTGCTCTCTCACCCCTCCATCTGCTCATTTCCACCTGCCTCCCTCCCACATCCTGTGGTCCTCTTCTTCCTCCACCCTTCCAGTGCCCTCTTTCTCTCCTTGTCTCTCCATTTGGCTAATTCCATCCCACCAGTCCCTTGCCCCAAACTCACATACACACCCAAAGCTGAAATACCCACCAAAAAAATAGTAACTCCAAAGTACCGTTTACTGATCATCGCACAGTTCACTCTCCCTGTATGGTCTGCCCCTTCCCCTTAGCCCTTTGTCTGTCTTGTCTATTGAGCTTGTGAACTCTTTAGGGCAGGGACTGTCTCTTAGTTGGTGTTCACTGTGCAATGGGACCTGTTTGCACAGTACAGTAGGCCTCCCTTGGCACTATTGCAATACACATAATAAATAATTCCAGGGACTACTGCAAAATGAATGTGAAATGATAATGATAAAACTGTGGCAAGTAGCTGCACTAGTCCAAAGCCCAAGCGTTACAAGGAAAACCTCAGTTTGCACAAGTTGAGCTCATTCCTGTTGGAAACCAGAGTAAAGCCAATTGTGCAAAAAGAAGGTTGCCTTGTTTACACTTGAGGTTTGCTCCAGTGCTCCTAGCTAGCCACCAATGGTGAATCAGGACTAATTCTAAATATAGGCGAGGCTTTAGAGATAGATTTAGAACTCCAGGAGGTCTTGCCTTTTATGCTCTGACTCCATAGGGTATGTCTACACAGCAGCAAGCTTTCCAGCGTCGCTGAACAGCCTCGGGCTCATACCTGCTACCATGCACCGCTAAAGATAGCTCTGTGGACAGTGCTTTGAGGTTGCAGTTTGGTCTGGAGCTCAGGTTCTGAAGCCCATCCCCTTCCTAGGCTTAGGAGCCCAAGATCCAGCCTGACTCACGATGTCCACACAGCTATTTTCAGCCTGATAGCACGAGTCCCTCAAGCCCGAGGCTGTTGACACGGGCTGGGAGGCTTGCTGCCGCAGGCTGTGTAGATGTGTCCACAGAATCCAGCTGTCAAGTTCTGCTTTCCAAAAGGGGTGTCCAAAGAACCATGAAGTTCAGAGTGAAACTTACTTGATGGTGGGTATGTTTTTACCTTGACTACAGGGGGTGATGGCAGCTTGAGAAGACATACCTGAGCTAGGGCCCCGGAGCACCCTATGGCAATGCGTGTTTCCATGTGAGCTAGCTCTGTGAGCAATGACCCAGGGTTCAATGAACAGCCCACACTGCTCAGTTTCACTCTTCCAGGACTTGAGCTAGCTCAGGTATGTTGATTTGAGCTGCAGTCACATCCCTGTGACTGCAGTTTGCATGTCAAAACTACCGAATTGGAGACAGGGCATTGGACTAATCAGCCCCTGGATCTCTCTCCCCCATAGCAGCTCCTTTGTTCCAATCTCCATCTGCAATAACATCCACATTACAAACTGAGGCACTGCCAAGACAGTACATGTGGAAAGCGGTGAGAGTTTTTGGCCTGACATCACTGTGGCTCACAAGAGATACTTGCCCTAATCAACCTCCTTGCATTGTTTTTCTCACTGACATTTTACCAACTGCAGAGCTCTGATCGCCTCTTCAATGGCAGCTGGCAATCTGCTGATGGGAAGAAAAAAAAAGTCATGAAAATCACAGAGCAAGGAGGTGGGTTAGCAAGGAAATCGCATGCTATCTACTGCAGGAAAAAAACATTTTCCCATCTCTCTTCACTAAGTCTGATTAGCATGGTCTATCGGTACCAACTGCTGCCACTCAGACATTAGAAGGAAATTATCTTACAGGACATGTTTGCTCTTATTAGTAAGTGTATTAATATGTGATGGGTCCAACCAATCTGTCCATTTTAAATCTGGCCTTCCAAAGTTCATATGTGGAGCTGGGGCTGTGGATGAAGTCAATATATAAAAGAAATCGGTAAAGAGAATTACCGTGTATTTTGTAAAACCCTCTTCAACTTTAGAAACCAGGCACTGGAGGCTAGTTGGTTTTGAGTGAATGTCTGGTGGTGGTTTGCAAAATGGATCTCAGTTCATGTTCTACAGAACAGGGGTCCATCTCTCAAAAAGCACCATCCAAATTAGCAATGCATGCGTACCTCATTGACAGTCATACCATAGGGGTCAAGAGATGCATGGCCCAGAGTGACAAACCCATCATAAGTCCCCTAGAGATGGTCTCTCCAGGTCAGCAGGGAAGTATGTTAGCAGGAGAGAGGAACAGAAGATGACACACTCCAAAGTCTGAGGAGGTCTTTGGATTTTGAGGTCTTGTCTACTCTAGCGATGTGCCATTGTTGTGGCTTGGATCAAGCTTTATTGTTATTGGTTGGGCATAGCCTCCACCTTACATTCAAGATAAATGTAAACAAGTCATTTTATTCAAGTGGTTGAAACAATAGCAGTAACACCTCAAAACCACAGAACCACACAAAAGCGGGCAGATGCTGAATCACATGGTTCCAAGGGTTGGTTTCAAATGCAAGGGTCACGGTTTTGAGTGGTGAATCCATCTTGGTCTGTCTGTGTGTGAGAGAGACACATAGAAGTCAGACAGACTGAGGTATGTCTACACTAGAAAACACCTCAGCCACACAACTGTAGTGCAGACACATACAACAGCGACAGAAGGGCTTCCTCTATCAAGGTAGTAAATCCATGTCTCTGAGAAGCGGTAGCTAGGTCAACAGAAGAGTTCTTCCATCCACTTAGCAGTGTTTTCACCGGAGCTTACGTCATCTTAATTACATTGCACAGAGCTTGATATTTTTCACTGCCCTGAGTGATGTAGTTAAGCTGACTTAACTTTGTAGTGTAGACAGTGGTGCTGGAACAATTTTTATAATGGGGGTGCTGATGGTGGAAACTATGCATTTGGTGATTGTTATTATTACTTAAAGCCAGAACACCAAGCTCCAGCACCACTGGTGAATACCAGCCCGGATACAGAGACAGACACAGCCTGGACAAGCACAGAGGAGCCTACAGAGGGAGCTTCTGGCTGGATCTAATGCTAGCTAAAGAAGTTTGGGGCTGTAAGCAAAGAAACTAACCCCTGGTTTTGGTTCTTCCTGTATTCAGGGAAACAGGGTTTTGAACATTCTCTGTAAATAAACAAGATCGCTTCAAAGAATCTACCAAATCCCATCCTCCATTTCTCTTCCTAACTGAGGCAACCCACAACACCCCAAATTTGGCTAATCACCTGGGTCGAGAGTAGTAACTCCAATAATTTCAGCTCTTGGTGCCAGTCACTGATATAGCTGCACCCGCGTAAATCCTTAGAGCAGTGTTTCCCAAACTGGGGCTGCCTCTTGTGTAGGGAAAGCCCCTGGCGGGCTGGGCTGGTTTGTTTACCTGCCGCATCTGCAGGTCCGGCCAATCGCAGCTCCCACTGGCCACGATTCACTGCTCCAGGCCAACGGGGGCTGCTGGAAGTGGCGGCCAGTATGTCCCTCAGCCCGCACGGCTTCCAGCAGCTCCTGTTGGCCTGGAGCAGCGAACCGCAGTCAATGGGAGTCGCGATCGGCTGGACCTGTGAACGTGGCAGGTAAACAAACCGGCCCGGCCTGCCAGGGGCTTTCCCTACACAAGCAGCATCCCACGTTTTGGAAACACTGCCTTAGTACAAAGGAGATAAACTGCCGTAAGCTGCAATTTGCACTGGTTCATCTTACCTGGTTATAAGCAAGGGTAAACACCACCAGTGAAAAATAACAGCTTTGCCTATCTACTCTAGAGGTTTGCAGCAATGAAGCGACACTGGCAGCTGGGATGTAATCAGGACAAATCCTTATTGTAGACAAGACTGGATTCAGCCCATTATAGTTCAGAGACATTTGGATCCAGCTCCTGGATTGTACTTCAAATACTCCCCTCAAATCAGGGGTGTGCAGAACTGGGGCCTCAGTGTCCATGTGTAATGAGCACCGACAATGCTGTGCTGTGGGGAGAGATCGTCTGTGTCCCAGGCTGTCAATCTTTCAGCAGCAAAAAAGTTCACGAAACCAGTTTTTTTATAGATGGTTATTTTTGTTTCAAATTTTCTTCCTGGCGATGGATTTCTTTGCCTTTTTGAACTCCTACAAAGACACCTCCAAGATGTGGGGACAGATTCTCCTTTCTAAAGTAACAGGAAATTTTGGTCTAATTTTAACATTTTCTGAGAATATATATATATGGATGTATATAAAACCCGGGAGAGAGAGAAAAGAGAGATGGGAATCTGGCAAATGATCTAACAGCTCAAGGCCATCCAGAAAGTACTTCTTCCCCCAAACTCTTAAAAATGGCTGGCAAGCTTTTGGGGGCTCTCAAAGTAATAAACAGCAGAGAACTTTTCCAGATACTTATTTATATATATATTTGCAACAAATATAAATATATATATTTATCTATATATTATATATATTTGCCCCGTAGACAGGTTCAGGAGCAGACTGGGATAGTGAACCAACCTTTTTAATTCTGGAAGCTGTCCTCCAGCCCAAGAAGAAGAACTATCAGAAAGATAGTCTCATCGCCTCACTGGTGCAAACCAGCTGACTAGAGAGGGACTTAAATTGACCATGCAGAATCAGGCACAGAACTAAACTTCCCTGAGGTTTAGCGGTATTCTGAGGTAGGCTTTCTGCTTGTCTGTTACAAAGATAGGGCTTAGTCCAGTGGTTCTTAGACTGAGGCAGCCGCTTGTGTAGGGAAAGCCCCTGGTGGGCCGGGCTGGTTTGTTTACCTGCCAAGTCTGCAGGTTTGGCCGATCGCGGCTCCCACTGGCCGCGGATCATCGCTGTAGGCCAATAGGGGCTGTGGGAAGCAGCGTCCAGCAAATCCCTTGTCCCGTGCTGCTTTCCGCAGCCCCCATTGGCCTGGAGCAGTGAACCTGGCAGGTAAACAAACTGGCCCGGCCCACCAGGGGCTTTCACTACACAAGCGTCAGCCCCAGTTTGAGAACCACTGGCTTATTCCAAAATTATGACTCATGGGTCATTACATATGGGTGTCCTCATTGTACTTCTATGTTATGTTTAATAGATTTTGTTCTCAGCTCATATTTAAGAGTGATGCAATGAAACAACAGGCTCACTACGTCAATCAAAGAAATAGGTAACACATGCAGCTTGATCTTTCCATTGACTTCCAACTTGCCTCATCATTTACACCTGTGTGAAGTGGGTGCAAAATGCTACCACAGTTTTCATTGATTCCCCAAGAAGGCCCACAGGGAGGGTCAATCAGAACTGTTGTCCTACTGCCTCATGGCAATTTATAGTTAACATGGTCCCAAATTATCATAAGTTTGGGTCATTTTATGTTATAGAAACTGCCTACTAGCACAATACTGGGCTGGCTGTGTTCAGCCTGGGACAGATGCTAAAATCCTTGTTCTATTCTTGTTGAAGCCAATGGGAATTTGCTTGATTAAGGACTGAGTAAAAACAGAACAGGATTTCAGGATATAAGCACTGGAATAAATTGCCTAGGGAGGCTGTAGAATCTCCAGCATTGGAGATTTTTAAGAGCAGTTTAGACAAACACCTGTCAGGGATGGTCTAGATCAGGGATCAGCAACCTTTGGCATGCAGCCCTCCAAGGAAAGCCCCTGATAGGCCAGGCCAGTTTGTTTACCTTCAGCGTCCCCAGGTTCGGCTGATCGCAGCTCCCACTGGCCACAGTTCGCCATCTGAGGACAATGGGGGCTGCGGGAAGCGGCACGGGCTGAGGGATGTGCTGGCCGCCCTTCCTGCAGCCCCATTGGTCTGGGACTGTGAACCATGGCCACTGGGAGCTGCGATCGGCCAAACCTGCGGACGCTGCAGGTAAACAAACCAACCCGGCCATCCAGCGGCTTTCACTGGCAGGCTGCTTGCCAAAGGTTGCAGATCCTTGGTCTAGATAATACTCCGTCCTGCCATGAGTGCAGGGGACTGAACTAGATGACCTCTCGAGGTCCGTTCCAGTCCTATGATTCTAAGATTCTACAACCTATTATATTTTAAAGCAGAAACAATTTTCAGTGTATTTTTTGAGTCTCTCTCACCTTTTTATGTCTCAGAAGGCTGCCTGTTTCTTCTTAAATACCCTTAGATATCTCACAGTATGGAACTGGTGCTATAGTGTTTCCATTTTCTGATGGGTCAGGGATAACAGGATGGTGGGCTATGGAGAGAACAGAATACTCTGTGTCTTTTTATAGCTTCAAACAACTGCAAATGAAAAGATCAGAATCAGACTACTCTTCTTTTTCCCACTGGGCAAACTCTGTCTCTCCCTCAGCAGCCCAAGAAACATTGCTGGTGATCTTAAGTCCAGGGGCGGCTCCAGGCACCAGCACGCCAAGCGCATGCTTGGGGCGGCAAGCCGAGGAGGCGCGCTGTGCCATTCGCCGCGAGGGCGGCAGGCAGGCTGCCTTCGGCAGCATGCCTGTGGAGGGTCCACTGGTTCTGCGGCTTCGGCGGACCTCCTCCAAGCTGCCATCGAATTCACGGGACCGGGGACCTCCCACAGGCAAGCCACCGAAGGCAGCCTACCTGCCGTGCTTGAGGTGGCAAAATGCCTAGAGCCGTCCCTTCTTAAGTCCGTGTAAGTTCAACCAAAGAGGTGGCATCTTGCTGGGCAAAGATCCGAGGATGAATCTAACTGCCATAAATGAGAAGGATCTGGGATCTAGTGGTTTTCCTGGAGTTGAAATGATTCACTTTGCTGGGTGGCTCACTGCCAGAGGCCTTCACGGCCAGTTCTTCTAGTTGCCTTCGTCCCCATTTTGTAGATGCTGGTTTTGCTCCTCCCACTCAGAAAGTCCCATGCTTCATTTAGAGACCGAGGCACATAGCTCCTGCTGAGAGTCCTGAATTGTTTAAAAGCAACATGAAGTGCCTTCTGGAAGAGAAGAGGGGAGTTCCTGCCACCAAGCCCCAGAAGTGGTTTTGATGTTTAATTACTTATATAATCCTCATGACTGTAGTATCTGAGGCCCTGATTCTCAGAGGTATATAGACACCAAACTCCCACTGATGGCAAAGGGATTTCAATGGGATTTGGGTATCTTTGAGGTTCAGGGTGCCTAAAATACTTTGGTGACAGAGAAAGAGTAAGTTCTTCAGGACAGAGACAGTATTTTCCTTTGTTTTTAGAGCCCTGATCTTGACTGGGCTCTAGGCACTATTAATATTACTATAATCAATAGTAATAATTACTAATAAATAACGGTGTGGTCTAGTGACCTAACTACTGGCTTGGGAGCCAGGAACTCCAGAGTTCTAACACCACCGTTGACACTGGTTCCCGCTAGGATCCTAGGGAAATCAGTTAGCTTTTCTGCTTCAGTTTTCCCATATGTAAAATGGGGGTAATGGTTATGCCTATCACCCAGGTGATTACGGCAATCCAGATGATCAAATCCTCAGCACCCTGAAATAATTAAGGTGATTTTGAACAATGGCCAGTCACCATTTCCCTCTACCATGGGACTGCCCATGTGGACCAAAATCCATATGATTTTTCCTTCCATCATAATTTTTTGATTCTGTCCTCACTAAAAGAACAACAGTAACTGATTTTCATTTCTATGGCATCCTTCAGCCTGAAAGATCAGGCCGTGTTCTACAAAGAGGAATCGCTTCACCCATTGCTGAAATGCAGCCATTTCTGGGTAGAACTGGTATAAACTGAAAAACAAAGCTGGGTGACTGGGTCACAAAAATCTTCCCAAGCAAGGAAAACCCCGCCTGTCACCGCTAAGCAACCATCCAACCATCAAAGGCAGAAAACTGCCCTTGTCTTGCATCAATGATGCAGACCCATTCTGTCCCGCTAGCGAGAACTTTCTGTGCTGAAGGAGGTGGTGTTGATTCTCTAGCCACTAGTCAGAATGGTTGAAGCAAAAAACCAATCAACTTTATGTCACTGCGGGCTTTTGAGATGCAGAGTAAGGAGCTCTCGAGGGCAAAACGCATTATACAACCTGGAGGGCCCGGTTCCTTTTCATCCCTCCCCGCACTTCCCCTCTTGCTTTGCTCCCTCTCGCTCCCTCTTTCTCCTTTCTTAAGTCCCCTTTGTGAGCTTTTCCCCATTCTCTCCAGTAGTGAAAAGGGCAAGTCTCCTCCTCCTCTTTTTTTTCTTCCGTTCTTTTCCAATATTGTGTTTGCAAAGGCTAGTGGGGCTTTCAAAGAGTTGGGGTCCTGCCATGCTGCTTTGTTGGCTGACACTGCATTGTGCTTCCCAAGGCAGTGCAGGTGCAAAGGGGTTTTGTCTGGGTGTTATGTGCACACTAATTAAGCAGAGGAAGGGGAATGGGGACCCTGGCTACAGCATTCATTAGGGACGGTACATTCAAGTTACACAGGAACCTAAATCAATCAGATTAGCTCAATCTGGGTTTCATTCTGCTCCCATTCAAGACAATCGAAACACTTTGACTTGAATTGTGCAGGATCAAGTCCTATTTGGGAAAAACTTGACTTCCTTGCTTCTTTTCTATGCATTTCATGGGCATTTCTGCCCTGGGAGTCATTTATATCTTGATTTTAGTACAGTTTTGATACAGCCCCACATGACATTCTCATGAGCAAACTAGGGAAATGTGGTCTTGATCAGTGGTTCTCAAACTAGGGCTGCCACTTGTGTAGGGAAAGCCCCTGGCGGGCCAAGGTGGTTTGTTTACCTGCTGTATCTGTAGGTTTGGCCTATTGCAGCTCCCACTGGCCGTGGTTCGCCTCTCCAGGCCAATGGGAGCTGCAGGAAGGGCGGCCAGCACGTCCCTGGGCCGCGCTGCTTCCTGCAGCCCCCATTGGCCTGAGAGCCACGATCAGCCGAACCTGCGGACGTGGCAGGTAAACAAACAGGCCCAGCCCACCAGGGGCTTTCCCTGAACAAGCGACGGCCCTAGTTTGAGAACCACTGGTCTAGATGAAATTACTATAAGGTGAGTGTAAAACTGATTTAAAGACCTTATTCAAAGAGTAGTTATCAATGGTTCATTGTGAAAGTAGGGGGACATATCTATTGGGGTCCCACAGGGGTTAGTCCTGGATCCGGTGCTATTCGATATTTTCATTAATGACTTGGATAATGGAGTGAAGACTGTACTTATAAAATTGGTGGATGACACCAGGTGGGGAGGGTTTACTAGCATTTTGGAGGACAGGATTTGAATTCAAAATGACTTCGCACTTGTCTTTACTGAATTTCATCTTGTTGATTTCAGCCCCATTCTTTAATTTGTCAAAGTGCAACAGATAGGAAGAAAAAATCAAAGGCACAACTACAAAACCAGGAATAACTGGCTAGGTGCTAGTACCGATGTTGAGTCATGGTTGATGTACTGAGGTTGACACAGCACTGTATTACCCATGTAAACACAAAAGTCTTCCAACAGCTGTCCCACAATGCATGACACTGACCACTGTGATCACAATTGTGAACTTCACTGCCCAGGGGTCATGGAGACTAGAAGCCCCTCTCCTCCATTTAAAATCCCACAATTTTTTGAAATGCCTTGTTCTAATTATCTAGCTTGGCGAGCACACCTAGCAGATCTCTATTTTTGTGTGAACATTCCAGCTACACACTCTAGACGTGCTCCAGCCTAGACTAGACAGGAGATATTGGATCTCCTGGGCCTGAGGGAGAAGAGTCTCCAGGAAACAGAAAGGGAGATGCACCAGGATATAGTGGGGCTTCTCTGGCAGCAAATATAGATGCTGCAGACTCTCATGGACCTACAGGTCCAGCAGTCACAGACTCCCCTCCCTTTAAAACACATGGAGAGCTCCAACATAGCACCTCCCTTTGTCCCCCCTCCAACATTCCACATGGCATCAGGGACTGATTCCCATACCACTCCCCCCCGAGGGACATTATAGAGTGCATTCCCAGGTTTTAGGATAGCACAGATACTATACTCATCCGTAATGCAAGAAACCTACACGTCTAAACCTATAAGGCATTAAGTTAAGCAGTTAGCATAAGGCAGATAGGCCCATGAGACTTAGATAAGTAAATTGACCGGCAGTGACCCTAAGTCACAAGAGGGCATCAGATGTTATTTTGAAGTATGTAGTTTTGCTGAGATCTTGCATGAAATGCTGATGGGTAACCACAAGAAATCAGCTGATACCAATTTTAGATATTTTGAGATGGGAACAACAGCAGACATACAACCACAAGATTGTCGTAGTAAACAGTATTTACTAATAAGTTGGGGATAATTAATATACTAACCTATAGAATAAGAACACACTAATATTATTAGGGTGAAGAAGTTAATTGGGGAAAATAAAGCAAAACACTCATATGAATATTCATGGCAGCCACCAGCTCCTATAATAGGCCCAACAACAATGTAGGTGGGAGACCTTGACCATTGGACTTGGAGATCTTTAAAAAAGGTGAAATAATTATGGGGTATAGATGATTTTATAGCAGTGGTTCTCAGACTGGGGTCACCCCTTGTGTAGGGAAAGCCCCTGGCGGGCTGGGCCAGTTTGCTTACCTGCCACATCTGCAGGTCCGGCCAATCATGGCTCCCACTGGCTGCGGTTTGAAGCTCCAGGCCAATGGGATCTGCTGGAAGTGGCACAGGCCGAGGGACATACTGGCCACCACTTCCGGCAGCTCCCATTGGCCTGGAGCTTCGAACCGCAGCCAGTGGGAGCTGCAATCAGCTGGACCTGCGAACGTGGCAGGTAAACAAACCGGCCCGGCCTGCCAGGGGCTTTCCTTATACAAGCGGCGTCCCAAATTTGGGAAACACTTGTGTAAAGAAATGGATGGTGGTATTATAGACATTTGGATGTTTGTTAGAATCTGATTCAAATTTGGGTCATTTTCAAGACCAGGAGCTTGTCTTGCATTTGGAACCGATATTATTTTCTGTATTATTATACAGTGCTTTTCATCGAGATCAAAGCACTTTACAACGGACATTTCTGTTTCTGATTCCAACCAGATTCTAAGGCCATGCTTGGCTGTCATTCTTGCCAGTGCAAAATGGATGTAAAATTCTTTTGTTTTGATCTCATGGTATTTTATGTAGGTTTTGGAACTGCTTTGTGCCAGTTGAAATGACTACATACGTTTTGGGGGCAGCAGAGGATCAGGGAAGTGTGGCAGTGCCAAAACCCCCCCCACAAAACCCCAAAAGGAATGGTTCCCAAACATTAGTGACACTTCTTTGATCTCCAAAAACATTAATTATGGGTTGAGTTTGAGATTGCGTAAAGTTGCCGGCTAGTTTTTTAATTGATCTGAACTGCTTGGGATTTACCTCACAAACGTAAAGATACATTTTCAGAGATTATTTCCATGGGAATTTTTCACAAAGGGTTTCAGGCAACAAAAAAGTTCCTGGCAGCATTTTCTACTGCATGTCCCAGAGACACTTAACTCTGTACTTAATTCTAGTTTAATAGGCTGCGATTATATTAAATAAATACCAGATGAACTGATTATTTAAGACATGGTCATAACTGTTTAATAACTATGCAATTGACTGTTATATCTCATTAAATGTATGTTTTCCAACAACCACCTGGTATTTTATTTAACACTCCATAATTGTCTTAATCTGGTCCCTCTTTTGCACTTCTAAAAGCCTGGCCTGGAGTCCTATGACAGTGGTTTCTCTAATACTTTTAAGGATCACATTGAGCAACTATTGCCTTATTTGGAATTTGTCCTGGCCAAATTCCAAGTTAGCAAATTACATTCTACCACCTTCAATTCCCCCTGCAGTTTCAGGTGGATGTAGAATTCTTCTTCACATCCTGTCCTAAACTGTAACGTTGCTGTGTGCTGCTGAACAGTTGTGGTGTTCTACCCCAGAGTGGGCTTCATTTCAGGATATAGGAAGTGATTCTAGTCTAAATAAGTTTCTAAAGTGCTTTGGGATCCAAAAGGCTCTAGCACTGTATGGTATTGTTGTTTAATTATTGAAATTTATAACTCCCTGCCTCATGAGGTCTGGGGCTCAGGTCCTCAGTGGGAGCTGGGTGCCTAAATAGGTTTGATGATCTGGAGAAATCCTTCCAATACTTTTCTTCTTAAATCCAAGACCAAGATTATTGCTTTTCTCTTTGCTTGCAGTGTTACTTGAGCTCTTCTGAATGCATTTATTCACTAGTAGGTATCTTTATTGCAGATGTCTTGAAATGATCAGAAGATGTAGAAATAAGAGCTCATTTCTGAAAACTGCATCTATATGCAACTTTTTGTGAATTGTATACCAAGCTGTTATTAAAAGCACATTTGTTGAGAGTGGACAATTGAATAACAGATACATAGAGTTTCTGCTATACAGTTATTTAACCTCAGTAAGCACTTCGCATTTCAAAGGACAGTGTCAAAGTAAAAATGATATATATCAATATTTAATTACTTATGAAAGCTGTTATTGAGAACAATGGTAACTAACACAGAATGGATTATAAGACAAAACATTTGAAAAGGCCTCTATCCATACAGATGATGTACACACATCCATTGACTTGCATTAACAAATGAATCTGCATGCTCAATCGGGCTTCTCAGTATGCAAAGCAGATAGCTGATTAACTAATTACCGTACTTGATTACCTGATTCAGTGATCCTGAAAATTTACTGGCCATTTGAAAACTTGATTTAAAAAAAAAAAAAAGCTTTTCACCATTTAGGCTACCTGTAAACTTTTAAACTTTTCTCAAGCAATGAAATTAATCGGATCAGTTTCTTTTTCTGATTATTTCACTTTGCTCTTCAGACCCTGAGCTGTTGGAGTCAGTGGGAGGTATGAATGCTCATCAGGCATTCAGCTCCAGCCACGATTCAGAAAATTGGAAGCACAGTGGAAGGAAGAGTCTATTTTATATCATTGTATGTAGCTCAGGATTCCATTTTTTTCAAAGTCCTGTTCTTATTTCTCAGTTGATAAACCAGTTTGCCTTTGGTGGTGCTTTGAAGTCCATTCATGTACCATAAGCGTCTTTTCTGTATTCCTCTCCCATGTTATACAAAACATTGCACACACACAAAAGACATTTCTACTTGTGACAAAGAAGGAGGGTTACTCAAGAGAACCAGACTTGGATCCAGTGGAGAATTTTCATCTTGTCCCAACTAGTAGGTTTGTTATTTGTCCCATTTTCCCCCTGTATTGTTGTAGTTCTGCAAAAGTCCGTAGTACAATATATATATATTAATTCACTATTTCCTGTAGTACACAATCTCTGTTTCCTTTCCACAATTCACACTTCTGCCACAAAGGAATAATAAAGCCTCAGGTACCAATGAAAATGGAAAACAGTATAATTTCTGATTGGCAATAGGAACTGCTGGAATAGAATACATTTCTGGAAACTCCTCTGTTACTAGGATGTTAGACAAGCATTTTGAACATATGATGAAATGAGCACTTGTGAGCCCTCTCAAAATTCTGGCAAATCAGTGTCCCTGGATTCGGAAAATAACAAAGATGGAACTGATGGGTTTACGCCCAAAAATGGGTAGAGTATTGAATCAACCTGGGGTTTTAGATTAAATATTTACAAAGAAATTCCCTCAGATAGACTTTTATAAGGTCAAGTGAAAATATGATGTGCTCCAAAACAGAATGGAATTCAGCATGTTGGGCCTGATTCCAATCTCACTTTATGCTGATACAATGTTATTGACTTTTATTATAATTTGTTCTTTTATTTATTTTACATTAGTACCCAAAATGTGCTAGGCTCTGAAGGAGCAACTGCTGATGTAAACCAATCTAAGTAAGGCCAGAATCAGGCCTTCTGAATTTTTGAATTTTAATTAAAACCTCAGAGATATTTTTTTTTAAATACCCAACACCCTTTATCTCTCACCACTGGCTCACAGCATAATTCAGCTAATACTTCATTCATCCTCCTGTGTTATTCTCTACTTCAAACGTGTGTTTCAAAAAGAAGCCAGCATGTTATGGCTTATGTTACCAATCATTTGGCTAGCTTCAGTTTCCAGTAGTGCTATTGCCCCTGGAAATCTCCTTTCAAAATGTAGGAACTCTGACAATGATGCTTTAACTTTAACTTAAACATTAAACTTTATTAGAGGAGCAACGTTGTCATTTTAGGGGCTGTCCTGGTGAGCTGACATGTAACTGATTTCTCCCACCCCAGGTTCTGGACAGAGATTACTGCAAGATGCACAGGTAATTACAGCAGCGTTTATTGGAGGCTGATGATGAGCATGAAGGGTTTGAGTTAAAGAGGATCCAGGTATCTAGACCCACTCTATTAATCAGCACCTTTTTTGCCATGTCAGAGTAGAGCTGTGTTAGCTGACTTTAAGCAGAGAAAATACTCTTGATCGTGCCATGGGGCAACACTTCCATGTGGGGAAGGAAGGCCAGACCTTAAGAATTCCCACACAGGATGGTTTCTAAGCATGTAACCAATTAAAAGTAGAATTGAGACACTCACAGGAATTGTCAGATTGGGACAGGCCAACGATCCATCTAGTGTATGAACCTGTCTCCGACAGTGGTAACTGCTGGCTGCTTCGGAGGAAAATGTAAACCCTTGACCATGTACCTAATTGCACAAATGTATAGCATGGGCTGAGAGGGGATCTCTCCAACCTGCCCCAGCTGGTTGTTCCTCTCCATGGGACAGGCCCTACTATTAGACCTAGGTCATACCCTAAGGAAAAGCAGGGCCCAATAAACTAAAAACACAGGATCCCCAAACTACTGACAGCTCTGATCCAGAACATTGGACCCAAACACTCTCCAATCCAGATTCAGATTCAGGTGGCTTAGCTCCATTTCTACCAACTCCCCTATTTCTGGGGTGAGGAACCACAAAATGTAGAGCCCCTTTAGAAAACCAGAGAGAGAAAGGGACGCTGGATCATCCTGTCTTAATCTGCCACTGGGAAAATAGCATGCTTCAGCCAAACTCTTCAATCAACATTCCTCTGCTAAAGTTTCACCCCTCTGCAATTATAGGAGCCTTTCAGTGCAATAAACAGCACTGAGCAGATTTCAGCAGCCCCCGGAGCAGTCTAATTTTGGTGCTGCGAGTCCTTTAAAGTTCAGCAAGCATATATTTAACAGGAAGCAACATTTACACAGGTGACTCTGGGTTACAGAAGGGGAGAATTTTTCTGCTCTCTCCTCTTTGAGGGGTCAGTAAGTGTTGAAACAGCTCATTCAGACATCCCAAAGGACCAGGGGGTCCTTGCAAGGAGCTACCTTCTTGGAGTAGCACAAAGCAGTCACCGAAACAAGAGACGTGATATGTTCAGTGTGCATGAACCAAAATGGCACATAAGACTGACAAATGTACCAGCAAGGCCACACAGGGCCAAAGCCTGAAGAGATCTTTCTTCTGAGCAGCAGGGGGAGAACTCCCATGGAACCTGACACCAACATAGGAAGGGAACCCATCTGCCTTCATGGCACCATCTCCCCCTCCCCAGACCAATGGATAGATCTCTGCAGTCTCTGGGGTCCATGTGTGAGGAGGGATGGGATGTCCCAGAAGCAGCAGTGGGGAATGCTGGAGTGAGGGGATGGCAAGTTTCCTTCAAAGCCCCATAGGGTATTAGCACTAAAGATAGTACAGCCCCACTCTGTTTTACCTTTTGCTGAGAGCTGACCCTGTGCTACAGAATCTCTCTTTATTGGGAGGTTACCAGGACCAGATACCTCAGAAATAGACTCCAATGAAACCATGTTATCTAGTGGGGCTGCTGGTGACACCAGAGCCCAGTGCTGGGGGAGGTAGAAGGCCTTTGCAAGTGCACAGATGGTCCTGTCTCTCCAGCAAATTATCAAGAACAGGACAGATCTTGGGGGAGCTGTAAGGTATGGCACCTGCTGCTTCTTCAATGAGATGCTTGTGGGGGTGAAAACCCTGCCCCACTCTGGAAAGAACACAGGGTTTGTCTACATCAGGGATCGGCAACCTTTGGCAAGCGGCCCCTCAGGGGAATCCATTAGTGGCCTGGGATGGTTTGTTAACCTGCAGTGTCCGCAGGTTCAGCAGGTCACAGCTCCCACTGGCCATGGTTCACCATCCCAGGAAAGGGTGGCCAGCATATCCCTCAGCCCATGCTGCTTCCCGCAGCCTCCATTGCCTGGAATGGCAAACTGACCAGTGGGAGCCGCGATCGGACAAACCTGTGGAAGCTGCAGGTAAACAAACAGTCCCAGCCAACCAGTGGATTTCTCTGATGGGAGGCGTGCCACAAGTGCCGATCCCTGGTCTACACAGTGGGTTTTAGTCCTCACTAACTCAAATTAGTCTAGTGGGACAATGCATGTGTACACACAACACAATTCCATAGAGAACACTAACTCTGCATTTATCACAGACTCTGGAGTCCTCTTTCAAATTGTACTATGTCTGATGAAAACTGAGTTAGTACAATCTATTGTCTATCTCTACCGCTCCAGGGCTCACAGATTTTCCTGTAGGTATGCTCTGGCTCTCATTCTTGCTCAATTCTTCCTTAGGCAAAATTCTCAGTGGGCCAAATTCCAGACCCAAACTTCCCAAGAGTTTGGTAGCATTTGGCTTTAGGGACTTCGGGTCCAACATGAAGCAATAAATATTAAAAGCAGCTTTAGTAATGTGATTTCCCTACTAAAACTAGAATCTGAGGAAAATATGTTGAGTGTTCTGTTACCAGACCAATTACAAGAAGTAATTACATATTCAGGAAAAGGTCACTCCCGCAAGTTGCCTTGTACATGGAAAAATGCCTCATTATGCTACAGTGCAAGAGGCGACATGGGCTGGAAGTCGGGCGCCAAGCCTGCATTCCCAGTCTTCTGCTACCAGAGAATCTATTAAGAGAACATCAGGAGAAGTTTTACCCACTCGCTTTGGCACTGCATGCCAATTGCAGCAGCAGACACGTGGGCTCCATGCAAACTCTGTCTCTTGTATCATCAACACAATAGCCAGTGATCTCAGAGCTTTTACTAGTGAAGATGATATCAGAAGCAAAAATGGGTCAAGTGATTTTAAGATATAGGGCTGAGTTCCCAGTGCCGGCAGCAAGGGACTGTAAAGCTGATAAGTGTATACTAGCAGAACAATGAATATACTGCACTGGTTTTTATGACATCGCTTCCCCTGGCTTTATCTACTCCTTAAAGATCACTGTACCTGCAGCATCAGTTACAAGTGGGATTGTGCTATGTAATGGAAAGCAGAGCCTAAACTACATCATGCACTTGATAGGATGACCAGAAACTTAAATAACTTGTCTTTGCTGTGAAGGGAATTCCTTGCTATCTCCTCTGCTTTTTGATCTGATATCTGTCCCCTGAAATCAACAGCTTCTCCAACCATGAATGCTCTGTTTACATTCTAGGACAGGCAGTTGCTTGATGTAGCGCTATTCAAAATCTGCCCAAGCAATGCATGATGCACGCAGTGCCAGAGTTTGTTGACCTTCGAGGCGTGGGGTAAGGGGTCCCCCGTTTCCTTAGGTCTTAGTCTGGTGGAATGGCAGTTCAGTTTATCCTGCATGTGGGAGTATGTCTGCCCAGAGATGGCAGTAAGTTGCATTATTTGACTTGTATAAACAGATTTTGAATTTGTCAGTGGATCCAGTGTTTTATGGGAGAAATACAATAAATCTAAAGATAAATCCATATTTGAGGGGTGGCCTGTGGGCAGGTAGAGTGGCAGACAGTTGCTTATACTACAAGTCAGCGTATGCCAAAAACCCAGGCTAGATCTTCAAGATTCCCGTGTGCTCCAAAGCAAGATGAGTCTTAGAAAAATGTTGGGACCCACCCAAGCCACATGCGAGAACCATAGGCAGCACAGGCAATGTAACTGTCCTTGCTAATTAATTTCACTCAGTCGGTATATCATCTCTCTCCCAGGTTCTTTGGTTAGCAGGTTGCTTTGCCCAAGGACAGACCTGAGATGTCTTTGTAAATGTATGTTTTATTTAACCAAAACCGGATTTAGAAAAGAAATGGGAAATTTGGTGCCACAAGGACTCCTTGGTTTTTTTACAAAAACAAAGATGAAGATGGTTCTATGACTGTTCTACAATGGAACCAATCAAGGTGCAGTCTCTGTCCTGGGTGAGGCACCAGCACTATCCGCTCCAAGTCTAACTTTCAGCTCAGCTGTCACCTCACAGTTCAATGAGAAAATGAGGGCGTCTTCTGTGGTTTCAGGTTTTGCATCCGGACACCTGTGGACTTATTTTCAGGCTTCAAGGTCCCTTGACTATATGTGCATAACAGGTCATAATAACCTCCTGGTTCTCTTTTTCAGCTCTCATAGTTGGGGGGTAATCATCTGTTCAAAGCATCCTGGGTCTGCTGTACAGGGCCTTCTCACAAGTCCACTGAGACCTGATTACTCTTGTGAGTTGGTGTTTACTCCTCTTCAGAATGAAGTTTCCCTGGAAGATCCTTGCCTATACTGCAAGGAAGTGTTATTTACTCCTTCTCATAACACAAGAACTAGAGGTCACCAAATGAAATAAATAGGCAGCAGGTTTAAAACAAACAAAAGGAATTATTTTTTCAAACAACACACAATCAACCTGTGGAACTCCTTGCCAGAGGATGTTGTGAAGGCCAAGACTACAACAGGGTTAAAAAAAGAACTAGATAAGTTCATGGAGGATAGGTTCATCAATGGCTATTAGCCAGGATGAACAGGGATGGTGTCCCTAGCCTCCGTTTGCCAGAATCTGGGAATGGGCAACAGGTGATGGATCACTTGATGATTACCTGTTTTGTGCATTCCTTCTGGGGCACCTGGCATTGGCCACTGTCAGAAAACAGAATACTGGGCTAGATGGACCTTTGATCTGCCCCAGTGTGGCTGTTCTTATGTTCTTAATTTCTGATCATTATGCAGTCTATCTGCCTTCTTTGATATTTTCAATCTCAGTCCATATAAACTATGTCACTTTGCCATTTTGTCTGAGTTATACACTAAAAACAGCAGGTTAAAATCGCTGCGTGCTTCTTTACTTCTGCATCTTTGTTTATTCTCCTCGTTTACACTGAGAAGTTAAAAAATCACTTGTGTCTCTGTGTTTAAGCTGGGGCTGGGTTTTGCTTTCACAGAAATTAAAGGGTCTTTGTGATTATTAAAGTTATTAACAAACCTTGTGATAAAACAGCGAATCCTTATGATCTTTCTTGGATGGGCCAACTCTTTAACGTGTCATTTTTCACCCTCAATATAAATTACTTTACCCATAACAAGTCATCCATTTCATTAAATGTCCTTATCTAACTGTCAACTGTCCTAGATTATGGCTGGCCTCCATTGCCATAGTATCCGAATGCCTCTTTAATGTATTTATCTGCAAAACACCCTGGGGAGGGTAAATTGATTTCATACAGAAAGTTATGAGAATGTCATACATAAAATTCTTTACCCTTATGAAAGTATTCAGCAAGAGAGTAATCAAATCCATATTTTAGCAATATTGTCCTTACATACCAGAAGCCATAGAAAATGCACATATATCCTGCTTGCTTTGGAACAAAGCCGGAGCAGTTGGGGAAGAATCCAGTTCGGCACCTGGATCTTTTAGGCCAGCGTTTCCCAAACTTGGGATGCCGCTTGTGTAGGGAAAGCCCCTGGCGGGCTGGGCCAGTTTGTTTACCGTCCATGTCTGCAGGTCTGGCCGATCGCGGCTCCCACTGGCCGCAGTTCGTTTCTCCAGGCCAATGGGAGCTGCTGGAAGTGGCACGGGCCGAGGGACGTACTGACCGCCGCTTCCAGCAGCTCTAATTGGCCTGGAGCAGCGAACCGCGGCCACTGGGAGCCGCTATCGGCCGAACCTGCAGACGCAGCAGATAGACAAACCCCCCTCAGCCTGCCAGGGGCTTTCCCTACACAAGAGGCATCCCAAGTTTGGGAAACACTGTTTTAGGCTCTTGACAGCTGATTTGGCCCACCTATTTTATTACGGCGTGGGAGAGAGGTGAAAGCCTGAGGCGTGCTCAGAGCTGAAAGCAGGGTCGAGTGAAAGGAAGAGTGTTTTGAGCCCCAGAAAATAAAAGCTGCTTGGCCATAAAATGAACTCAGAGGTATTAAGAATCACAGTCCCAATCCTGGATTATTTTTATGTGTGCACTTCGAAGCACTGCTGAAAATGCATGCACAACTTATCATGTGCAAGCACCCATTTGTGCATGCAAGCTGGTCCCGATTGCTTGGTCCGCACACTCAAAATGTATGCAGGCTGGGATTTGTGGGCACAATCTGCCAAACAAATGAAAATTTCTTTGACTACTGAGCATTGGAGAAACTGTTGTACTGTTCCCTTACTAGCTGGCCACCCCTCTAGTTTTACAGACTTCGAAAGGCCACCTTATATAACAGAATTTGTGTGTATGCCAAAGCTGTGCTTTGTGGAATTGTAAAATTAGTGCACAATTTACCAGATCTGCTCATAACTAACATATATTTTAAAAAACAGATAATGGAGGTTAGTTGGAGACTGGATGGAAATTTAGCTCTAAATGACTACACAGGCACCTAGATACTTGGGTGACAGGCACATTAGAAATGGATGGACACATGTAGATAGACAGACGAGGTCAGCATGTCCCTAGGTCCGCTCTGCTTCTCGCAACCCCCATTGGCCCAGAGCAGCGAACCACAGCCAGTGGGAGCTGCGATTGGCCGAATCTGTGGTCGTAGCAGGTAAACAAACTGGCTTGACCCACCAAGGCCATTCCCTGAACAAGCGGCAGCCCAAGTTTGAGAACCACTGGTGTAAAGGACATAGGTGGGTCCAATAGTAAACCCGTCAACCAGGCAGGTTAAAGAGCCCTTGGCTCTTCTGGAAATAGGTTGGGAAATAGAGACAATTCTGCACCCTTCTGTGTTATACATTCTGAGTGTCTCTCTTTCTTTGTACTTCATTACAATTAGTGACCAGATTTTTCAATGGACAGCTAGGCCACCATCCTGCAACAATGTCATGGGAGTGGTGGAGTTTGCAAGACAGCATCAATCTGAAAGTGCTAGTCATCTCTCTTGTTAGCCTTCCAGCCTCCCTCTTGTTATCTCTCGCTTCCGCTCTCCCTTCCAGTCCCTTCTTTCCCCACCTTCAGGACCAGTGGGATAAATCCTTTATGTCATGCTCTAAATTGCCATAAGGGCCTGCTCACTGAGCAACAACTATAACTGCCCAGGCTCAGCGGAGGAAGGGCTGCTTCCCCTGTGTTTACCTGCAGCATGGCAGGCTAGGCATTACCTCAGACAGTGCACTGCATCCCCCGGCAGATTCCCTGCCATGTCCTCCTACTGGCTATGGACAGTGCAAACTGCCTGCTATAACTTAGATTTTTTTTCACATCTTAGCTCATAGGAGCAATCCCAGTTCCTCCTCCAAAGATGAACTTTCATTAACGTGCTTGCCCCACCTCGCAAGCAATTAATTGTTAATGAGCTCATGGCTTTAGCACCTTGCCTGCCTTAAATTAACTGACAAATGCCCTGATGCTCATTGAAATTCAAATCCATCCCCTTCCAGTAATAAAGCTGAGGCCCAGCCTGCAGCTCGGACGCTGTTCCGTATGGATGAGAGGCCAGAGGGTGGAGGTTGTTTTCATTTCTCTCAGCAGCTTCTGGACAGGTATTTGCCCCATGACTGCCATCCTGAAGCATCATGGAATGAGCCACCCATGTACCCAAGAGAACCTGCTTCAATACAGAAATAAAACTCACTCTGACCTCATTCCCCTAGTTGTCATCTACCACCCCACACTGGAACCCTTACGTGGTATCATCATACAACTACAACCCATGCTCGACGGGGACGTCATCCTGAAAGAAATCTTTCCTAAACCCCCTCTTCTGACCTTCAAGCAACCCCCCAGACTCTCCAAGCTCATCATCAGAAGCATGTTCCCCAAAGACCAGAACACGCCAACTCAAAGGGGCACCAGACCCTGCCAGAACAACAGATCAAAATTTGAAGACATAGCTCCACTGCTACAATGATCAGCAACCCCACAACGCACCTTTCAAAATCCATGGCTCCTACATATGCCTATCACAACATGTGGTGTACCCCATTCAGTGCACTAAACACCCCAATAATAACTATGTGGGTGAAACTAGACAATCACTACACACATTTCACACAGGAAAATGATAAAAGACAAAAACATCACATCAGCTGTGGGTGAACACTTTTCACAAAGCCATCACTCTATGTCTCACCTCTCATCAAAGGAAACCTGCACATTTTCAAAAGCCAAGCCTGGGAGTTTAAATTCATGGCTCTGCTAAACACCAAGAATCCTGGACTGAACAGTGACTCTGGATTTATGGTTTATTACAACAATCTGTGACCCACTAACTCCCTCTTTTTGTCCTATGTCTGCAGCGGTGTTAACGGACTGCTCTACCTTGAATGGTCCCTTACAATATATGCTAACTACTTATGCTAAACAATTAGTTGCACCTGGCATTTTGCTGTGATGCTGGAAGTTCCTCTCCCAGACCCAAAGAAGAGCTCTGTGTGGCTCAAAAGCTCATCTCTCTCTCCACAGAACTTGGTCCAACAAAATATATTACCTCGCCCACCTTGTCACCCTGAAGCTAAGTCTATACCATAGGTGAAATCCTGGGAACTTTGCCATTGACTTCAATGAGGTCAGGATTTCACCTTGAATTCCCAGATTTTCCCCAACTATTTAACGGTACAAACTCCTTGGCCCCTGGCATCCTAGGCATAAGAAACAGAAAACATTTGCGGTAGGTCACATCCCAACTATTCTTTGTGGCTGATGTAGGATTTTTCCACTCCCAGCTGCTATGTTCACACTAAAGTTAAGTGACTTAAGAAATGGATAGCAAGCTCTATTTTGGGGAGCTAGGCCACAGTCTCATAGACACTGCTTTTCTGGTAGAACTGTTTGGGATAAATAGGTTGAAGATTGTAAGGTGCTCAGGTACTACAGTGATAAATATGTCAGATCAGTGGAGCTGGCAGGTGCTCTCTTTGGGTTTGTCTACACTGCAGCTGGAAGCAAGCCTCCCAGTCCAGGCAGACAGACATGCACTAGTTTTGCTCAACCTAGTGCACTAAAATAGTCATGTGGATATGGCAGCTTGGGTGACCTCATGAGCTAGCTGCCTGAGTCCAAGCCCACCTGACACTCTGGGCCCACAGTCAGATGACTAGCCTTTGCTGCAATGTCCACACTGCTGTTTTTCTGTGCTAGGTTGAGCAGAGCTGGTGTGTCTGCCTGCCTGGGCTCGGAGGCTTGGACCCAGCTGCAGAGCAGAGATGTACCCTCAGAGATTGAGGCCTGCCTTTTTCCAAGAACTGGCAACTGGGGAAGGGAGGAAGTGTCAAGGGTGCCCAGGAGTCGAGCTCAATGGTTAGAACCTGACTGAGGGGAGCCAGGAACTGGAGATGGGGCCAACGGTCAAAGTCAAAGTGGGAAAGCAGGAACCAGAGCCCCAAGTTGGAGCCAGAGTGAAGAGTTGGGAACCAGAGCCAAAGGTCGGAGCTAGAATCAGGAGCCTATAACTAGAACTAACGGTGAGAAGTAGAGTTAGGAACCATGAGGAGAACATGGGGCTGGAACAGGACAGGAACAAGAAAGAACCCGAACTGGAGCAGGACAGGAGCAAGGCAGATGTAAGAGCAGTCACAGCTACAGGCAAAAATTAAGCAGCCAGTGACAGGCTGCTGCTGAGCTTAAAAACAGGCCTGCTGGCTCCCTTCAGCCTATCAGGTGAGCCAGCCAACCAGGCAGGCCTATTGCTATCCTGCTGAGCTCATTAATCAGCTGGGAGGCTGGCCTGGCTAGTCATCAGGCTAGCTGAAGGTGCTCAGTCCTGACAGGAAGTGGCAACAAGAGTGGACTGTACCTCCTCCTGGTCCTAATTATGTCACTTCCACAAGTGTCGCAGCTCTGCTAGCCAGGGAAGGAAGAGCGCCAAGGCTGCTCCTGAATGGGGATCCTTTGAATAAATGTAAATAGCGCTGCCTTACCCCCACAGGAGCCTCTAGAAGGGAAGCAATAAAATACAGAGCACTATCAATGGCTGAGGGAGTATCTTCTCTCTTTCACAGGCTGAGGCTTTGGGTGCTTTCTGCCAGTCCTGCAAGTTAAGCTATTTTATACTAAACTGTAGAGCATCCCTGATATTATGAACTGCACAATGGTGTTACCCATCCTCAAGGCAGAGGGCAGCTTTGGGTGCCCCCAACTCAAGGAGGAGGCTTTGGGAGCTGGATATAACAAGGGCTGAGTCATGTTTTGTGCTCTCTTTGTGAGCGAATGAATTTAGTGCTCCTGAAAGCAGGACATTATCAGTAGAGCATGGTGTTGGGTGAACTTCCCATGCACAGTTCTGTCCTGATCTGCAAACCTTCTGCTACCCCAGTTATGGGACCACACACAGCTCTCCCAGCACACCTCCAGCCATGTCTGCGACATTCCCTGTTTCTCTAAATTTGGCCTTCCGTTGCCTGCTAACTGCCAGACAGAATGTTGGTTTAGTGATGGGACACGTGGATTCACAAATAGCCAACAAAGCCAGGGTTGGAACTTACAGGAGGACTCCAGATGCAGAGGATTTGCAGCTTTCCAGTTTGGTTCACGTTATAATGGGCTTCACTGGAGTTTGAATTATGAGTGTTGGATTCAGAATAAGACAAGGCTAATCGTGTTTCTATTATTTCAAATCCCTTTCTCCACAGAAAACCATTGGAAGCATCTTATCCCTTAGTGTTTCCTTTTTCGTTACCTAGAAATCCAGACTGGTTTTTATGAGCAGGAAATATGCAGGAAGGGGCTTTGATCTCTTCCTCTTGAAAAAGAAACATTTCTCCCTCACTCCCAACCTTCTATTTCATTATTTCATAGCTATTTATGGGCTTTACCTCCCTCCTTTGCAGCCTGGATTTCTAAGCCTCATAAACATCAGAACCTCTCTCATTTCCAGTATTATGATTTCACCTAGAAGTAAATCTGTACAACAGTCAACAGTATCTGCAGGGCTTTCTGTGAATCAAAACCATTTTATGTGGCTAACACCACAATATGTTGTCCTGAGCCTTCATAGAAACCTCCTTAAGAGATTGATTTTGCCTGGGGTGAAAATGGCTGGAGGGGGACCAAAATCCATTAGAATTTAATTCCAGGTCATAATTGAACTTTCCAAGCTTTTGGGCTTCTTTATGATTCTCCTCTTCTTTTGTCTAAGACTTTGCTGAGCTTTTCTCACTATGTATTAGTTGCATATTACAGAGCAAAAAGCCCAGCGGTGATCAGCCTGCCTGCATTCTTTCTGTGCACTAAGCAGGGATTTCTCATTTCATGCATCATTTACGGCTTGCCGTCGAGAGTTCACAAACCTCGTAGGTTGCCCTAACAAAGCCAAGGGGTCTCAGTGTCACTGAGGGAGGCGAGTGTATTAGCCTTTCGCCATTCGAGGCCTCGGTTCAAATCCTGGCTCTGATTACCAAGAACAATGAGTCTGATGGTCTCTAAAAATCATCCTTATAGCAAACAATTGGCAGCATCACAAAACAACAGTGCCACTTAACAAAACTGGGCCTGGCTGGCAGGCACTACTCACAGAAAGCCCAGGAATGAATTGCAGGGGGTGATGGGGTTAGGACTGAGGCCTTGGCTACACTGGCACTTTACAGCGCTGCAACTTTCTCGCTCAGGGGTGTGAAAAAAACATCCCCTTGAGCGCTGCAAGATACAGCACTGTAAAGCGCCAGTGTAAACAGTGCCGCAGCGCTGAGAGCGTGGCTCCCAGCACTGCAAGCTAAACCCCATCAGGATGTGGAGTACGTGCAGCGCTGGGAGAGCTCTCTCCCAGCACTGGCGCTGCGACCACACTAGCGCTTTGAAGTTTCAAGTGTAGCCGTTCCCTTAGGTGTATTGGCAAAGCTATGGTCAGGATTGCAATAACTAGAAGCTGTGAAGGTCAGGGTTGAGGTGAATCAGTGGAGCTGTGTGTGGGACCATAACTGCAGTGGGACCATAACTTGCTCCAGGTCAAGGCTGGATTATAGGGGGAAGGAATTAGAATCTCTCTGGGGGAGTTCAAGACTCTTGTACATTGGCAGAGGTTGGGGGAGAGATGGACTGGAACAGCAAAGGTGGTGTTTTTTACAATGTGTGCCCTGGGGCACTAGGAACTGGACTGAGCCCACCAGCTCATTTCACACAGGCCATTAAACAGTCATCAGACACTGACTTGAACTGGATTGAAGCCAGTGGGCTATATGCAGTTTTCCTTGTGTTTTCCCCCCATACTCCACCTTTGCCTCCATTGCACCTTCCATGAAAGCACATATTTCATTCACCAGCTAATTAACGTAGCTGAAGTTGAATATCTAAGATCGGATTACTCACCCGTCCACACCGCGCGGGATCAACGTTCGCGGCTCTCCCTGTCGATTCCGGAACTCCGTTCGGGTTGATGGAGTTCCGGAATCGATATAAGCGCGCTCGGGGATCGATATATCACGTCTAGATTAGACGCGATATATCGATCCCCGAGCAATCGATTTTAACCCGCCGATACGGTGGGTAGTCTGGACGCAGCCTAAGTGTGAGCATTATCGGTAGCAGCATAACACTCCACTTCCAAGGGGACACTGGCAAGTTTGGTAGTTTGTCCTATGCTAATTGGCTAAGTCCTTTGGGAGTGGGAGGTCTGAGTTGGGATCTGCACTGGGATCTGAATAGTGCTAGGATCAAAACAGTTCAGATAATGTTGTTTCCCCATCTATTATAGAGTATATTCTTCATGGTCAGTGGGTCTTTCCTTCTCCGCTCCTCACTTTCTTCTCTAGCTTACATGGGTCAGATTGAGATTTAGTTTCTCTCGCTTTCTCTCTCTCCGTCTGTTTTTTTCTGGGGCAGATGATGCAGTGCATAGTACAGAAAAATAAAGGTTTAACAGTAGCACAAAATTACAGGGATCATCATTTTTTAGGGAGGAGTTCTGCTCTGTGTGATAGCAGGAAGCTGCAGATTTATTTTGCTAATTACACTAGAGGAAAGCAAGATAACAGATACTGGAGAAAACTCAACACCTTAAAATCATCCTTAGAGGTTCTGAATGTTCCAGATGACAACACCAACTTTGGCACAAAGCTCATTTTTGTATTTCTAGAGAGAAAAGTGGTTACAGCATTGTGACGTGGTTCCCAAGGACTGTAGGACTGCTAAGCCCTCCAAATGCACCAGCATGGGCTGCCTCTCACATTGTGATGTTGATGTCAAGTTACAAGACTCTGACAAGCACTGCACTTACACAGACATCCACAGGCTGGGACGCACCCAACTGAGTTGCATGAATAATCTCCCAGCCACTCATGAACCATCAATAAGGAGGCTCCAACCAATTCCCCCCTGCTCCGCAGTCTTACTCCCCAGAACTGTACTGTCTTGCACTGGCCAGAAGCCACTGTGTCAAAAGAAAGTGGACAAGCACCAGCCTTTGTAACCTGAGCAGATTTCCCAAGCATTTTAGACAAACTCACTGGTAGGAATAAAATATTAAAATAAGTTTATTAACTGCAGAAAGATAGATTTTAAGTGATTATAAGTAGGCATAAAGTTCAGCAATAGTTACCTTAAGAAAATAAAAAGTAAACACTCATTCTAAATCTAAACTTTTAGAGTAAGTAAGATTTGATTCAAGCAACGTCTCATCCTAACGGATGACACAAACAGGTTTACAGTTCCTCAATGCACAGACTGGACTCCCTTTCCAGCCTGGGACTCTTCCCCAGTTCAAAGTCTTTTTCATTCAGACATTCCTCCAGGTGCTGAGATGCGGGGAAGAGAGGCCAAGTGATGATGTCACTGTCTCTCAGTTTTATACCTTCCTCCAGCTGCTAGAGAGATCCTCGCTGTGACCTGGGAGTCAGTCATTCCCCATTGGGAATGCAGTCTGCATTGTGTACGTGCATTTCCAAGAAGTCTCTGGGATAGTTGATTGGGTGTTGATGAGCCATGAACAACCATCTGGCTGGTGATAGCTACTGAAAAGTTGGTTGTGAGTTTTCCCAACCTCACAACATATTTCAGTAACACATAATTTATAATGATAGCACATACAATCCAACAGGATGCTAATGTTCAACAGATCAAGACTTTTAAAATGATACCTCAGAAGGCATATTTTGTACAAAACATTTCATAATTATATGACAGTGGTGAATATGGGCGTTCCAAGATGCTATTTTTGAGGTACAGAGTGTCACAAGCATTTCTCCCTCGTACTTAAATATAATGCAACATGGCAGGTATTTGGTCCATTCTGTACCAAATTTAGTAAATTATAGTAACCAGTATTAATTGTTAAAGGCCAAAAATCACCAGTGATTTGGTTTGGTTTGGTTTGAATGAATGTGCAAAAGTTGAGATGCTTCTCCAAACTATACAGTCCTTTTCAGTCTGTAAAATTGGTCTGGAAATGGCATGAGAAGTATCTGTCTTCATTCTCACTCCTGGTCAGCCTGAACATGCTGGGAGAACAGCTGCTCTCAAGGATCTTTGGCATTTTCCATTCTAACCTCAAGGGGGAAAAAAGGGTTTCATATGAATTTCATGGAAGGTTTGCATGACAACTCAGATCACCGCAGTTATGCCAAGGAGTGAATAGGCTACAGGGAATAAACTTTCCTCAGACTCCAAGAAATGGGTTCCTCTAGGTCAAAACTGAGGCACATGAGTGGCATTTGTATGGCCCCGTCCATTGCCACTGCCCATACTGTGATTGTTTTATGGCTAAATGGTAGGCTTCAATCTCCCATGCTGCCAATTTGATACTTTCACTGGCACTAATTTCACTTTTTTTCTTTGAAAAAAAGAAAACTAAATAGAAGACACCCTGGCACCTGGTGAGAAACTGCTCCATGTTTAGACTGCAGGATGAAGTCAGAAGTGGGAAAAGATGCCGTTGTACACTCTTTAATACTCACCTACTAGAAACCATAATAGAGTGAAATGACCCATTTCCATCCACAGCTGCCTACTGTAATCAGGAACTCTTCTGCTAGTGTTTCCTTTTCTACTCTTTGTAAAATCTGGCTTGACTGAACTATGTAACCTATCACAAGGTAGCTAATGTAATATTGATTTTTAAAAAGGGGTCCAGAGGCAATCCTGGCCAGTGAGTCTAACTGCAGTACCAGGCAAACTGGTAGAAACTATAGAAAAGAACAGAGTTATCAGACACATAGATAAACATGATTTGTTCAGGAAAAGTCAAAATGGCTTTTGTGAAGGAAAGGCATCCCTCACCAAACTATTAGCATTCTTTGAGAGTGCCAACGAGCATGTGGATAAGGGTGATGTAGTGTACTTGGATTTTCAGAAAGCCTTTGACACCATCCTTCATCAAAGGCTCTTAAGGAAACTAAGTAGTTATGGGATAAGAAAGAAGGTCCTCTCATGGATCATTAACTAGTTCAAAGATAGGAAACAAAGGGTAGGATCGAGGTGAATAGAAGGGTCCTCCAAGAATCTGTACTGGCACCTGTGCTGTTCAACATGCTCATTAATGATCTGGAAAAGGGAGTGAACAAAAATACAAAATTATTCAAGATAGTTAAGTCCCAAGCTGACCGTGAAGAGTTACAGAAGGATCTCACAAAACTGGGTGAGTGGGCAACAAAATGGCAGCCAAACTTCAGCATTGATAAGTGCAAAGTAATTCACACTGTAAAAAATAATTTTAACTATACCTATACAGTGATAGTGTTTCAATTAGCTCTTATCACCCAAGAAAGAGACCTTGGAGTCACCATAGACAGTAGTCAGAAAACTTCTGCCCAATGCACAGCAGTGGGTTAAAAGGCTAACAGTATGTTCGGAACTATTAGGAAAGGGTAGAAAAAGAAGATAGAAAATAACATGATCCCAGTATTTAAATCCATGGTGTGTCTACACCTGGAATACTGTGTCCAGGTCTGCTGGCCCTATTTCAAAAAGGATATAGTGGAACTAGAAAAGGTTCAGAAAAGGATGATCAAGGGTATATAGTCATTTCCATATGCGCAAAGACTAAACAGAATGGGGCTGTTCAGCTTAGAAAAGAGATGACTAAAAGGAGGATATGATAGAAGCCTATAACATCATGAATGGTGTGGATGAAGTTAATAGAGAAGTGTTATTTACCCTTTCACACAATAAAAAAAACAGGGGATCACTCACTTAAATTCATAGGCAACAGGTTTAATAAAACAAGAGGAAGTACTTTTTCACACAACGCACAACCAACCTGTGAAACTCATTGCCATGAGTTGTTGTGATGGTCAAAAACACAACTGCCTTCAAAAAAGAACTGGATAAGTTGATGGAGGGTAGGTCCATCAATGGCTATTATCCAAGTTGATCGGGGATGCAACCCCATATGTGGGTGACCCTAAATCCAAAGTGAAAGACAGGAGTGGATCACTCCATAATTACCCGGTTCTGTACAATATCTCTGACCGTCTGGTATGGGCTACTGTCAGAGACAGGTTACAGGGCAAGACAGACCATAGTCTGACCCAGTATGGCAGTTCTTATGTCCTTATGACTTTAACAGAGCAATATAAACCTACCCCCCATGCAAAAATACAGTATATCTACTTTACCTAGCAATTTGTGTATATAATCCCATGAAGCTCTGTGAGAGTTCTTAACTAATCCTGCCCAGCTATGGGTTGTCTACCATGAATATGTCATCCTGTATTCCATTTGGAAGTAGTTTCATTAAGGAAACACCGCATTCTAATGTAGCTCTCCTCTTCAGAAGACAAATGGAAATCAATGCATTTTTTTAATTTACATTCTGAAAACATCCAGTCCACTAACTCAGCTATAATTCTCTCTCTAACACAGAGTAATGTGTTACCCATGGTGTGTTTTGTTGCCATTAGGATATATTAAATACTATCAGTTGTGATGCCTTAGTTAGTATCATAGCATTTGGAGAGTGGCCGGGAACCCACTCCCATCTGAGCTGTATTATGCTATGAAACGTTCAAGGCATTCTTAGACACCTCGTGTAAAATTCATGACTGTGAAAAGTGGCCTCTCTCTACTCTTCTATGCATGGAACGCTTGCAAGAAAACAAATCCTGCTTCATGCCAGATCGCTACATCTCAATCAGACCCACTAAGCCCGGCTGATTACCAAGCACGGTGGGCCCCTTCCTTCTAATGACTATAGACTTGCATACGCCTCATGTATTATTTACCAAGGTGTGCTTATTGTTATTGCAATAATTCAAGGCAGTGTGTTATAGGCACAGCTCTCAGTGATTGCGATCAATAGAAGAAAAGCCAATCTGCATGGAACAGCAACCCCGGTTGTTAGGGGCGGACAGTCCTGCTCTGGTTAACACTTTCTAGCCTTGCAGCACAAGAAGAAGGAGTTTGTATGTAGGACAGCAGGGCAACCAGTGACTTCCCCACCATGCTCCTGCTGTCTCTGAAGGGAGGGGAAGATAGGGGGTATCAGCACCAGGCCTTAGCTCCTCCAGCTGAGCGCCTTTGTGTGACACGCCCCCACATGTGCACCTTGTAAGCAAGTGCAACTTCGGCATGGGTTGTGTGTTCCCCCATGTGCCTCATTCACAGATGATATGGCTCTGCTACAACTTCCAGCTAAGGGACCAACATAGGTGCTGAGGGAATTTTTACTGCAAAAATGTAGGCACCTACAGCAGTGTTTCCCAAAGGGACGCCGTTTGTGTAGGGAAAGCCCCTGGAGCAGTGAACTGCGGCCAGTGGAAGCTGCGATCGGCCAAACCTGCAGACTCGGCAGGTAAACAAACTGTCCCAGCCAACCAGGGGCTTTCCCTACACAAGCGGCGTCCCAAGTTTGGGAAACACTGGCCTACAGGGCTAGGGGCAGCTGAGAGGGGGAGGGTTGTGAATCTCAGTGGGGGCTAAGTCCCTTTGTGAATGTAGCTCTACATGACTTGCGCAAGGTCACATTAGCTGTCTGCGGATAACCAGGGAATCCAACCTGGGTCTCCCAAGTCCCAGGCCAGCACCAGTCACTGAATTGTCCTGCCTCTCTCGTAGCCCGTGCTATTCTCACAATTGACTTCAGTGGCACTATTCCCATGAGGAAGAGCTGCAAGGAGCCACAGTGGTAGCCAGACACAATGGGAGGCCAAAGCAGGGTGGTGAAGAAGTGGCCTGAGCCATGGGTTCTCCCTCCCTTCTACACCCAATGAAGCAAGCACAGTGTCAGGACCTGGAGTTAATGAAGGCCCCTGCATAGTCATTTGTGCTTAAGTCACCAGATCTGATCTGCCCAGGGAGGTCCTACAGGGTGAGCCTGCCTCTCGTGCTACATGTTGCCAGGTCATCATTTCATAATTGAAATCCCTCTTCAATTAAACCAAGACAGGAATTCATTAGCACAGAGCTTGCTCCTCACAGCGCTGCTGATGTCTCTGGGAAAAGGACAAATGAACCCTTTTACGTTACAGTAACGGGGGATGGCGGGAGGAGAGACGAGACCAAAGTAGTCAAATTATGAAAATTGTTTCCAGAGTAGCCATGATCCTAGCCTAATATCAGGGATTTGGTGACTGCTTTGAGTTAAACGAAATCCAATCCAGCATAATCCCCGAAGGGGTGCTATTTGTTTTTTAAAGATGACCTGAAAAGAAGGGGCGGAGGAACTGGGCTTATGCCCTTTGTTGCTGTTTTCTGACACATAAAGAAGGCCGGAAAGGTTTTTCTCCAGAAGTCCATGCTTGCTTTTTACATTAGGAATTCAGATCTCGTCGTCTATCCTGTATGGTATTGCAGAACTAGTGAAACGATGGCTATATCTACACTAGCACTTTGGGCGGTAAAATTGATGTCGCTCAGGGGTGTGAAAAAACATACCCCTGACCGACATAAGTTACACCTACAGATGCGCCGGTGTAAATAGTGCTGTCGGCAGCAGAGCTTTTCCCATTGACTTAGCTACCGTCGCTCCTCAGGGGTGGTTTAATTAGAGCTCTCTCCCATCGGTATAGATCAGCTACACAGGAGACCTTACCATGGTACAGCTGCAAGTTTTTAAACTCTTGGGTTTTATTACCAGTGACTTCATTCCAATGCCAAATGAACATTTCATTGAAAAGAGGCCTTTGTTCAAGCTTCAGTTAAAGTAATAATCATCTCTTTGTGACCTTCAGGAAGTCCTCCAGCAAAACCAGGGAAGACAAGACTTGACAATTCCAACATTTCTAAGGTTAAAAACAAGCAGGATAAAAAATAGCTAGAAACACCTCATCCAAACCTTCTTTATCCACAGTGATGAAACAAACACTCCACCCAACCACCCTACCATCACCACCACCACCACCCCCTAAAACAAACAAACAAACTCTATTACAGTTCACTTTTAAGGCATCTTGCTTCAAATGAGAGAAAATTATAGTTATGGTTCTTTTAAATATTTTCTAACTCTATTTGATCAAAAGCTCCCTTTCTTTCAGTGATTAACAACTAGGGATATTCCATGGTTAAAAACTTCCCCTTCCTCCTCATTTCCTAGGTACTATCCCAGTGTAGTATAAGACAATAAGGACTATTTTGAGCAGTACAGCATCCTGAGGTCCAAATTTTCAGAGATAGGCCCTCATTCCCGTATGAAAAATTTTGCACATGCACTTTTTGCACACTCTCAACTATACACTAACATGGTGGCATTTCCATGCACAAGAAACCCATTTGCACACACAGAAAGAGAGTGCATCAAAATTGTGTGCACAAGTGATTCAGACAGATTTTGCATTCCTGTCCATTTTGGCTAATAGCCATTGATGGCGCTATCTTCCATGAAGTTGCATTGTGTGAAGAAATACTTCCTTTTGTTCATTTTAAACCTGTTGCCTATTAATTTCATTTGGTGACTCTTAGTTCTCGTGTTATGAGAAGGAGTAAATAACACTTCCGTATTCACTTTCTCCGCACCAGTCATGATTTTATAGACCTCAATCATATCCCCCCTTAGTCATCTCTTTTCCAAGCTGAAAACTTCCAGTCTTATTCATCTCTCCTCATACAGAAGCCGTTCCATACCCCCTAATCATTTTTGTTGCCCTTTTCTGAAACTTTTCCAATTCCAAAATATCTTTCTTTGAGATGAGGCAATCATATCTGCACACAGTATTCAAGATGTGGGCATACCATGGATTTATATAGAGGCAATATGATATTTTCTGTCTTATTGTCTATCCCTTTCCCAACATTCTGTTCGTTTTTTTGACCGCTGCTGCACATTGAATGGATGTTTTCAGAGAACTATCCACAATGACTCCAAGATCTCTTTTTTGAGTGGTAACAGCTAATCATTTTATATGTATAGGTCTTATTAAAGGCTGTCTTTTTTCTCTCACTGCTTCTTTTACTTTGCTGTTTAGCCGCGGTGGCACTTCTTTCATCCTCTTACAACGTTTTTTTTAATTTGGGGTGTACATTTCATTTGAGCCTCTATTATGGCTTCTTCAAAAAGTTTTCATGCCGCTGCAGGGACTTTTGTGCAAAGTCCTGCTTTTCTGAACACGTTACTTGTAAAAAACCAAGATGACCTCAAAGAAAATACCGTCCTCCATCACCAATTTCTACTCCCACCCAGCTGGAACAACCTACAAGCTCTGAGGAGCTGCTTGTGTCAAAAAGGGGTCCAACCATCCTCCCATCATTCCTGAACGCCCCGTGAAACGGTCACATTCACTTCCCTGTTTGTTGCAGGGGTAGTTGTTTTAGGGAAGAAAGTTGTGGTTATTGAGTTCCTGGCTTAGACACTTGACCCATAACAGTTTTAGGCATCAGATAAATCAGTGTATTGGGGTTACCCTTGCACCCTGCAAGAACTGGGCCAAATTCCAGGTGCAGCTGCCAATGGGGTTAGATAGTTACAAATGAGAGAAGAATTTGTCACCATGGATTAAAATTCGTCCCTGATGACTTCCACAGAGTTACATCTGGGATGAATTGGTCCCATTATGACTTAGCTCAGAATCCCCCATTGATTTCTAATAGACAGTACATGCATCAGCCATTAATGCAAAGCACAAAGTCAAGGTTTCCAGTGCAATCAGTTTTGACCTTTGCAGGGTTCAGAGTGGGGTTCTTGGCAGCAAACTTGGTGACGAGTTTTTGGTTTCTTTGTCAGGGCAACTAATCAAATGCTGATTGACAGTTCAAAGCATGATCAGGAAATACCAGCTCCATCCTGATCCAGAAAATTTTTCTATCACATGAGCCTGGACTCAGATCTCCTTCCTCACCCTGAGCAGGAACCTCCCCTGTGTCATAAGTTACCTTTTCACCAGGCAGCAGTTGATCTGGACACAGTCCTTAGTATCTGCCTCCAGCTGCCTGGTGATCAGGCAGCAGAGACGGGTGAATGTCAGTGGAGTCTCCCAGCTTAGCCACAAGATCAGGCCTGCCCTTTTCCAGCTATATCCACTGTGCTCTTGGGAATCAGTCAGGGCAAAGCCAGAGGATCTAACAGGATGGAAATGGAAATTCTAAGCATTCTTCTTCCATAGCACACGTGCCCAGTGAAAAGCAACAATGAGCAGCTGGGCTGGAGCTTAATACAAAAATTGATAATAATGATGAGTTCAGCAAGAAGCTACTGAATGGACTTCAAATAACCCCAGCAACCCTGGGTTATAAAATTGTCCAGCATACAACACTATTGAGACAAGTGAAATACTGAGGAGAATAGGAATCAAAGGACACAACCTGCAAAGAGTGAAAGCTGGTTTAGGAAAAACCCTGCCCATTCTCTGCAGTTTCCTGAGTGTGTGGTTTTATTTTCATTTGGCCTTTATATCTCACCAACCACACACAATAAAATCCTCTTAAGATAAGGCATGTCTGGAATTGATGGACTTTTACTCCTATGTCCTTTTTAAGGTGAGAAAGATGGATGTTTTCCACCACTCTACTGCAGCTGTCTAAGCAGCATTTAGAAGGTGTTGTGGAGGAGACAGGTGCATTAATTCTCATACACATTTCAGTTGTAATGGAAAGGAAAACTAATCAACAGGAGAACTCAATAAAAATGTCATACAGTCCTGATTATTAACTGTTGGATTCAGATGGGATGGGATATTCATGTGGTTATTAATTATCCAATGACAATTTTCACAAGAGCAGAGGGGTGTTTGTCATGGTGTCTTGGCCAAATTCCATGTTGAGTGATCACTTTCTCTCCCAAACATTCACCTCTATGTATCTGTGTATTTTAGGATTTCATTCTGCTGCTCATCACTCTCGCACCTTTACTCTGTAGTTTCTGTTCCTTCTGTTATGTTGTGGGTTTTTGTGCGCAGCTGGTCCTGTCCAATCAGGCAGCTGTCCTTTGATGGTGGACAAAGAGGTTTTTTCCTCACACGGTTGGTAATGTTCGTAAAGCACACAGAGATCCACTGGAATGAGAAGTGTGGTGTCCAATGATCATTTGGTGCTTAATGTGCTTACCACACATCAGCTTTAGACCAGGTCTACACTAAAAAGTTAGGTTGCTCCAGCTACATCGGTCAGATCACAGCTTGGGTGGAAAACCCAGGTGCTGCAGGAAGCACTGACTGGGCCCACTTTCCGCTGAGTCGGTACTGAGCCAATGCCCATGTCTTATGACAGGGGGCACTGTACTACCGAAGGTGCCCAGTGCCCTCCTTCCTTTGTGGTATTTGAGCATTGCCTGGCACTTTCACAAGAGGAGGGGCATTAAACCTAGCCTCAAATGCTGCCTTGCTATAACTCTGTTGTTTCAAGTGGATACGGTATTGTGCTTCACTGCCTGCCTTAAACAACTGTGCAGTATTGATATTCACGCTACCGTGAGCACATCACACCTGTCCTCTGCTCTCTACACTAACTTCCCAGGGAATATTGAGTCAAGTTCAAGGTTTCTGTTCTGTTCTTCTGTTCTTATCTTCAAGATGCTCTGTGGCCTTTGCAGCTCCAGGCCAATGGGGGCGGCAGGAAGCAGCACAGGCCGAGGGATGTGCTGGCCGCCGCTTCTCGCCACTCCCATTGGCCTGGAACAGCGAACCGCAGCCAGTAGGAGCCGCGATCCACCAAACCTGTGGACGCGGCAGGTAAACAAACCAGCCTGGCCCACTAGGGCGCTTACCCTGGTGAGCTGCGTGCCAAAGGTTTCCGACCCCTGCTCTAGGATGCAGACTATGGTCAATAACTCTGCTTCTCGGGCACAATGGAGCTCTCTACAATAAGGGTAAAGCTCATCTGGGTGGGAGACACAGCTTTCTCAGCGGTTGGCCTGAGACTATGGAATAAACTCCCCCAGGAACTGAGGATCACAAACCTCCCCAAACCTCCAAGCACGATGTGCATTTCTTTGACCTTGCCTTCTCTAGCATACATACATAGCAATGTGTATTACAAAACAACCCCTCCACCCCATGCACAAATCCTACCAAAACAATATCCTCCCTTGCACACACTTCTCCTCCTGGGGATGAGAAAACAAACTCTCTGTGGCAGACATTAGTCCTGCCACTTAATGCATGACTGAAAGGGGTTGAGATACTATGGTGATGAGAGCACTATAATAACCTATGTAGAATAGAGAGAGAGAGAATTATTGGTGGTGAACAGCTGCCACATTCCACCCCAGCAATGGCTGCATGTCAGTGGTAGGTGAACTGATCCCTGTATATAGCTTGTAAAACATTTTGGAATGAAAGACCCTAGATAGATGTAAGGCATTATAATTACTAATTGATTATAAGAAAACAGGCAGGGGTCATGATTAAGTCTCCCACTTACTCTGCACTGGGCTATTTATACAGCCCAGGTTGGAAAGAGAACTCAGCACTGACAACTCTTGTTTCCTATTGTGGATCTGAGCTTGATCAGGTTTTTTTTTAATAATGTGTATTAAATATCATGCAATATTAATGTCAGCATTATTTTCCCTTTAGAAGAAATAGCACGAGAGCAAAAAGTGTCCAGAAAAGCAAAAAAGCAAAACCTCTCTGACAAACAGAACAATTAATTATTTAGGTCATATAACCACAATCTAGATAAAAGGCGACATTTATAGCATGATGAAGTGAGAATCCTGAAGCAGTAGTTTCAATCCAGGGCCCTTATGGCAGGTGGCAGAAGGAGCAGCGGCAGCATTACCCCAGTCCGTGTATGGGCTTGCTCTCATTTTTGTCTTTTGACCCCTCCAGGCACCCACGCTTTGTTTACTAGAGGTTAGGTAGCCCATCTCCTGTTTCCATTAACCCTCCAAGGAGGTGAGAATGAGATCATGAACGGGCTTGCTGTGCAGGGTGTTTGGTGCCATCAGGCCAGGACAGAAAGGCAGTTAGCTGAGCTTAGTCAGTGGCAGGGGGGAAGGTGCAGACAGAAGCTTGATGTACGGCTGCTGTGTTCTATGCACTGCTTTGCTACTCAAGTGACACGGAAGAGTAAACACGTTTGGCTTTTCCTTATTGCCCAGTGAAAAGCAGGGAGGTAGATGAAGGCAGTGTGTGCAACAGGCACTGTGGAGATGAAAGCTAAAGCAGCTGCCTTCCCTGAGCCAAATCCCTTGCTGATGTAACTCCATGGACTTCAGTGGAACTGCACCAACAGAGAATTTGACCCCATGTGTGCTGCATAAACTGTGTCCATCCAAGCAGAAAGCAAAGCAAATCCATTTTGATGTGACCATTCCCCTCACACCAGTTTAGAGGATCCACATTACACCCAAGCTGCTGGCTAAGCTAAGCTTCTTGGTGGAGCAGCACTGTGCTACTGCCCACCAGAGATGCACCCTCTCTCCCTCCATAAAGGGACTGAGATGGGCTTGCACAATGCGTGGTTGTCAACAACACCGCACACAAATATGTTTTGAACATGGGACAGTGCAGCCTAAATTGGGCTATTTTGGGCCCTTCTATTCCCTGTTGGCACCAGGGCATTCAGCAGCAGCAGAATTATGAGAGTGGGAGTGCAAAGGTAACGCACATTATTTTTCACAGCGCAGAAGAAGTTTGATTCCGGTTCTGTTCTGAGGGAAGGTTTGGGTGGATGGCTGAGGATTACTTTATCCACCATTTCCAGATCTAAGGAGACTTCAAGTTTTCTCTCCCTGCTGGGCTCATGGCCACCGACTCCGTGGGTGCTCTGGGGCTGGAGTACACAAGGGGAAAAATTTGTGGGTGCAGCCAAACTCACCTCCCCACTCCCCCGCCTCGCCTCACCTCACCTCACCTTCACCTCCTCCCCTGAGTATGCCGCATCTTTGCTTCTCCCCCTAGCACCCTAGCTCCGAGAGACAGGGGGAAGGAGAGGGAACATGGCACGCTCAAGGGAGGAGGCGGGGAAGAGGCAGGGCCGGGGCAGGGATTTGGGGAAGGGGTTGGAATGGGGGCGAGGCAGGGGTGGAGTTGGGGTGGGGCCAGGGGCAGAAGGTGGTCAAGCACCCACAGGCACCAGCAGAAGTTGGCGCCTGTGACTGGGCTGGCAGCTCAGATTATCTGCATCGCACTTATTCCATTTCATCTCACTCTGTCACTGCCTCCCAAACTTCACGACACCCCTGCCTATAGCCAGACAGACAAGCTGGCACTGATGGCCAGGAACAGGTGTCTGCAAATCCCTTGTCCTTTGATGCTCTTACCTATGTCCTCCTGCAAAGTCCACTGAGCTCACAGGGGAAAAGGGGCCTCTCCTATTTATTATGACTGAATGCCCACCCTCTGCCTACTGGGAGCTAATTGCTGAACGATGCCAGCCCACCCCTCTTGTAAATAGCCCCAGTGGGGTGACAGCTCTGAGATTCCTCTTATACTGTGGCTTCCACTGCAGCAGTCTGATATCTGAGAAGCCTCTTCAGAAAACCAGGTGGATGCTCCACATTCCAGCGACGTGTTTATTCAGTGTATGTAAATTACACTTCTGAAATTCCCAACTTGAGTTTTTCCTTGTAAATGAATAAAATATATTTAAAAAAAAATCCATCTCCAAAATGAGACTGTCTGGAGAGCATAAATACCTCTTGACATGAACATGACAAGAGCCTCATGGGTTACATCTAAATCCTTTCTATAAAATATAAAGTGTCCTTACTAGAGACATGCTGTATGTCACAGCAGCACTGACTACTAGTAGTCTAGGAGGGGTTCAGGCCCAGCTGCTCAGAGGGCCCTAACTATGCCTGTTTTATGCAAAAATACCACATTGCTACACTGTGGATGACTAAAATCAGAAATAGTCTAGTGCTGGAAAAATGAAGGTTTCAGCAGCAACCTTAACTCTGCTGCATTGCGTGTCCTGTATGTCACAGAGTTGAGAGTTTATGGCCAGAAGGAACAATTAGATCATCTCTTCTGACCTCCTGGACATCACGGGCCGTTACATTTCAGCCAAATACCTCTACAATGAGCCCAATAACTTTATTTAGACTTAAGTATTTCATCCTGAGGAGATTAAACTGTTGTGTGCCACAGGCAGAAAACGCGAGAGACTGAGGGGCTGTCAATGCTCAAGGCCCCTGCAATGACCGGATATTGATTCAGTGGGATGTGCCCAAATGATCCCAGCAGAAGAACCATCTCTCATCCTACAGATGAAGGCAAAAAAAAAAAATCCCCAAGGTCTCAGCCAGTCTGCCCTTCCCAACCCCAAATCTGGTAATCAGTGTGACCCTGGGCACATGAGCAAGACACACTAGCCAGGCATCTGTACCACCTCAGAGCACTGGTCCAACCCCTCCAGTGCCCAGTCTCCAGATTTACTGTAGACACTAGGATTGTCAGACTTCTTCCTAGCGTGAAACACATCTTAGCAGTTCATCCCCTGGACACCTCGGCTGCCATTTACCATGCACGAACCACTTCCCCTCCCACTGGTAAGCCCACAATATCCCTGTGGCTACCACAGTGATTGCATGGGAAAGTGACAAGAGGTATTTTATGTAGTTTTGAGCCCCAGCCATGGACTAGGATCTCATTGTGCTAGGTGCTGTACAAACACAGAACAAAAAGCTCCAAAGAGCCTATCAACTAAGTACATCCATCCCAGACCTCACATGCTTTACTCATGCATCCTCAACAGCGAGGGCCTTTATCTCCCTGGAGCTTTTTGGGTATGTGATTAAGGCAGTTTGTGCCATCTTTTAATGCAGTTTTGCATGTGGAAACGAAGAGAATCCGCACCATGTGAACTCCTTCTACCTTTGCCAAACCAGCCCCTTGTTCCTCTGCAGACCACACTTTGGGAAACTCTCGTCTACCTTTTACAAGAGAAACAGCAATATTTAACATGGCAAAAGGTGCCTTAGCATTACTTTCGACAGACGGAGAGACCAAGAAGTATCCCTCCCTGGTGCAACTCCAGCTGAAGTCAAAGAGTGCTGAAGCCTGGTTGGGCCAAGGACAGATTTGTCACCAACTGCCCCATAGTCTTGATCCATGCTGAAGTTAACAGATTTGTTGATTCACCCAATCTGATCAAAGGCTAACTTACTGAGTGACAGGTTTCAGCAGGGGTAGCCATGTTAGTCTGCACCAGCAAAAACAATGAGGAGTCCTTGTGGCATCTTAGAGACTAACAAATTTATTTGGGCATAAGCTTTGGTGGGCTATAACCCAACATGAAGTGGGTTATAGCCCACGAAAGCTTATGCCCAAATAAATTTGATAGTCGCTAAGGTGCCACAAGGACTCCTTGTTGTTTTTACTGAGTGAGTATCTCCTCTTCACATCCCCCTCCAAACACATTACATTATATCTCACTGTTTTTTACTGTGAGTTACTGAACACAGCTAAAGCGGAACTGAAAAATGAAAGTTCCCTGTAGCTGGGTTGGTTGTTAGCAGTTTTCTGCCTTGCTGTTTGCAGTTGGATTTGATTGGGTCCCTTCTCATGGTCTTTGCCTGAGATCTGGACCTCAGCAGGTGGTGAGCTAAGCATCAGGCAAGGCAACAGCCCCCACTTCTACCTTGCAAGTGCCAGAGTTACTGATGAATATCCGTTTAAATGGAATTAAGTATTCTCCAGACAAGCCTTCTGACTGGAGAAATACGCTAGTTTATTGCAATAAAGATGCTAATAATGGGGCTCTGTGAAAGGCAAGAAATTCCCATTGTCATTCAGAAGCAATTTGTAGCGGATCTGAAGCCTTTGAAAAGGTGACGGGCTGGTGGCTAGGTTTGTATAATACCCAGCCCCGGGTTGTCACAGCTAAACATTCTTCACCTCCATATGCTTCAGCCCTGCCCAGTGTATTCTAAGGGTGAGAAAGCACTGGAGTGAAGCAGTGAGAGACACCACTGCGCTGGCACAGGGGGAAGATCATCTCTCGAGGGCTGAGGGAGAGGTTCATCAGCCATTCACAACTGGTTCCTTCAGGCTGGGCCTCTGGGAGCTGGGAAGTGAAGGGTTTTAGTCCTGCCCAACTCCCCTCAATGTCCTGGTGCCGTGCTTTCTGACCAGGACTAAGGAAAGAAGAGCCGCTGCCACCCCTTTCCTAGGCCACCTGTGGCTAATGATGTAACCCATCACACTTCTCAAGGCCCTTTGACTGAGTCCTCGCCGCTGCCCTAGGGAACTAGATTATTATTAGCTATTAGCCCCACTTTGGAGATAAGTGGAAATGAGGCACAGAGGAGGAAAGTGTTTTGCTCAGGAGAGTAAAGCAAATCATCATCATCAGAGCTGGAAATAGAACCCAGGAGTCCTGGGTCCCAGTTGAAGTTAACCCCTTTGTAAGGGTCCGTCTGCAGCTCAAGTAGTGCCCCTTTGTGACAATGTTGACAGGGGTCCTCATCCCCAGTGCCCCTGTGGTGGCCGCCTCCTTGGCCCTGTAATGGCCTCCCTCTCTCTCTCTGGGTCTGCTGTAGCCTGGATCTCTGGCCAAGTCACATAAGGGTTCCATCTGCTTCCAGGGTACTCAAAGTCCCAACACAAATATCATCTTCAATACTAGTGCCAAGCTGACATAGACAAAAGGTCCTTCTCCACTTGTGGGCTCAGCTCATAGTTCTCTCTCTTCCCAGAGCACTGACTCCCCAGGCTTTGCCCTGCTGGGAGTCCAGATACCACAGAAATCCCAATGATCTTCTGCCTTCCTGGGCTTCTCTTCAGTTCCCTGTTCCTTATAGGCCTTAGCTGAGGGTTCCTCCTCAACAGGAGCCTACCCTGCTTCCTGTTCCCCAGCTAGCACAATGGCTCCAGGACTGCCTTCCTGGCTGCCCGGCACCTTCTTCCAGGAGCCCACCACAGGAGTCAACTCTATTCCTGTGGCTCAGCTCTCCAGCCAAAGCCAGCCTTCCCCTGCAGAAGAGTCCTGCATCCTCTGCAGTCTGTCTTCTCAGACTCCCTCAGGCTCCTTATAAGGCTGAGCTGATCACTGGCTCATCACCTAGCTCCGTCCCCTGTGGCTGGGAGGCAATCAGTCAATCACCCCACAGGAGGAGCATGTGTCTAATGCTGGTGGGGAGTTCCTTCTCTAGCAGGTGACAGGGTCACCCCATCACACCCTTGCTTTCCAGGGACCCCATACACCCACTCATACTGACAAGTTGGTCTTGATATTTCCAATAGTTCCTGATTCCAATCAGGCCAGAAAACCTGTTGAAATGTATTATTTAGCTGCTTCTTTTCCCAGCCAGGTCCCAGCCCTGCACAGAAGGCAGGAAGGTGAGTTTTTAACACTTAACCATCTTTTAATGGACCTTAGAAACCATCTTGGGCTAAGGTTCAGGTTGGTTGTCATCTAATCTGAACTGGTTTGACCATTGCCAGCCTCCTGTCCCCTTCTCACCAACTCATAGCAGAGAAGCTGACCTTGCAGCAAGCAGTTACGTTGTGCATAGCTTGTGAGGAGAGGAATACTCATGGTACAGCATCCGCTGCAGTGCTGAGCACTGGACCAGGGCTGCATTAAGCTGCTGTGATTCCTGGACAGCAGCCCTCAGCCTATGTAATGTTGACACCTCAGAGGGCCACATGTCTCTTTTGAATTAATGTGTATTTGTTTATTCTACCCAAAGGGAATTCTAACTGGATAGGAGACATTTTTGGAGTGGCATGTGAGTATCTTTGGATTCACATGCTTCCCACATCGGTGCCCTACATCGGTGGCTAGGCCAGCGCCCAAAGCATCCCCACGGTCTAGACCAGGCTGCTAACCACAGGATCCATTAATTCATGGAGAGCAAAGTTTTCCTCTCCTCTTCTCCCTCAATTCTCTGGTTTGTCTGGAATAACTGTCATCTCCTTTTCAACTTGTGTTGCCCCATCATCGTGTCCATGTTCAGAAGGACGGATTGTTTTTCTTTACCAAAGAGCAAAATGCCCACTTGAAAGGACAAGAGAATTCTAATAAGTGGCTACGTCATACTGTCCACAAACTACTTCCTTGTATAGCTAAGTCACCAGTCACTGATGATCACCATGACTGATGGGAGTACAGTGCAGAAGAGAAGAGATTGTTCTGCAGAGAGAAGGCTCCAACCTCCTTCAATTTCAATCCAGTATTTTGCATGAAGCACCAGGGACCAGATTTTCCAACAGAAGCTGAGGGCCTGATTTCCAAGACCTCTATACCCAAGATTAGGGTCAGATTTTGGAAAAAGCGCAGCTCCCATTCAGGTATCTCAATGAAGCCCAGATTTTCAATAGTGCTCCGCACACAGCAACTCCCATGTGTGCCAACTCCTCTGATGATGCCTAAGGTTAGCAGCTAGGCAGGGGGTCAGTCAGGACCATAGTTTTGTATTTATATGTACCTTTACAATGGTTTTTAATTATCTGACTGGAATCCACCCTGCTGTGCACACAGCTGGCCTATGGAAATGTATGTTCTCATTTTCACTGTGCACCTCTTTTCCTTGTTATGCTCACTTGTTGTGTCTTGTTATAAATTAGCCTGTAATGTCTTCAGGGCAGGCTCTGTTTTTCCCTGTCTGTACAGTATTTAGTGCAATGAGGGTCCCTGATGGCAGGGCATCGGGATACTATGAGTTATTATTAGAGAGATGCTACTGGTTTTATGCTAGGCATCAAACTGTCCCTAGCTCGTTCACACCAGACCCAAGTTTAAACTAGTCCGTGTTCAGTAGAGTATACCTGGGAGATTCATGCTTAAAAAAAGACCTCTTTGCTCTACTGAAGTTTTGCAGCAGGGAATGTTTATATTTGTTATTCTTAAATCATGCCCCGTTTCTAATTTGCACCTCATACACCCCCACTCATATTGTGAAACTTGGATGCATTTTTTTTTTGCAGACTTAATCAAGCAGTTGATAGCTGCCATTCGCATTTGTTGCCTTCCACGCTGAAATACACTTTGCCAAGAGCTGCTACTATCTGCACACTTGCAAAGGCAACTGCATATTTAGCATGTTCACAGCTCTGGGACTGCAGTAATTAATTGTCCGTCTGGCACACAGGCTTTCAGAGCTTTGCGTTCATTCACTGTCTGTTAAAAAAAGTAAAGGCAGTAATAATAATATATAGGGAAATAGCTCAGCGTAGGCTTATTCCATGCCTGGGCCTCTCTTTAGTTCTGAATCCAGTTGGTCAGGCTCTCAACCTTGGTTACTACATGTCCCAAGGTAAAATGAGGGATCCAAGTCAGTTCCAGATCTGGTTCCTAAATATCTGGGTTTGTATGTGATTTCTTCATCACACTGCTCCCATTGAAATCAATGGCAAAACTCTTACTGACTCCATAGGCGACAGCTTTGGTCACCTAATGAGTTGTGTGATGTGTACGATATGTGCAGTTTGATTTAACACATGTGTATCCCATACCTGAGTGGTGGGACTGACAGCAGCAGCTCAGAGAATATTAAATCTCTATTTTACTAACAGCTTTGAATGGATTCTCTCCTGTCTTATTTATTTTCCCCGTCTATGGGAGATAAAAGATCTACCTCACTATGTAATTTGTATGACTCTACCACCTGGAACAATGCACTGGTTTCTCTTCTCTCTCCCGGCTGCACTCCTTCATCTGTACTGTTCGCTTCTCTTTTCCCAGCTAGGAAAATGTGAAAATAGAAAATCAACTTGCCCAAGCATGCTGGGGTTTATTTGCTTTACCCAATACATTATCTGCAATGCATGCATACATTAGCAGAACTATCCTCTGGACAACCCTTTCTGTATTCCCTCCCACTCTGTGTGTTAAGAAAACACCACAGAGAGAGATGACAACTGTGTGTTGTGCATGTGTGTGTGCACGTACTCACCGCACACAACATACACACATACAGTAGGTATATCTGTGATTATAAGTCCCCCTGGGAAATAACCATTTCCAACTCTCTTTTTCCTGGGACCATGTCACATTTTTGCTCCTCCTCTGAGCTGCAGGTGGACAATCCTAACTATTTCAGGGCAGAAATGGAAAGCTGCCAGATCTAACCCTACAGGAATGGATCTGGGTGGGCAGGGTCCTGTGTTTCTCCCATTTGTTTGCCTGCACCCTAATTTCCTGTCCACCTTTAATTACTCTTTTTCTTCTGCTGCCCACCACCCCCCATCCCCATCCCTGTGATTGTGAATTACTGGGGCGCACACCCACAAACCAGCTCTCTCCCCCTCCTCGCCTTGCACTGAGCTGCCTCTGTTTTCCATCCCCCCTTTTGCATGCTAACTAACCTTCTCACGCCAGCACACGGAGCCTTTGCAGAAGGGGTGGGGGGGAGGTGGGTGCCTGCCTATCTGCTTCGTTTTATCTCCCAGGCTGAGTGATCTGCTTGGGAAATCACTTTCCTTTCACACCCTGCACTGGCTCAGCCAGTCTCTCGCAGACATGCAGCTGGAGAGGAAGATGCTGCTCTCCCTGCCCTGCTGCTGAAGAGAGGGGCGAGCTCTTAACCCTACAGGGGGGCTCTTTGGGAGGGGAGGGGGGGTTGCTCTTTTGCGGACAATCCCACGATCTCCCCCCTCCCGGTCCTGCCAGCGTCCATCTGCCCCTCCCTACCACTAACACCCTCCCCCCCAGCGGGCTGGAGGGGCTGATGCAGCCGATAAGGTAAGCACCAGAGCCGGTGAGGGTGAGGGGAAGGATTGGGGGAGAAGGCACCAACCCCTGAGGTCTGTTCCCTGCAACAGAGGGGCACCCCCGCCCAAGGAATCCCTGTGCACCTTTGCTTGCTTTCTTCTTAACCTGCTTTGGGGTTGCTACCTGGACTGATTCCTGCATGATGTCCCCCCCCCCTTCCCCTCCCTAATTGCTTTTTGATTTGCTTCTTAACCAGGTGCTTCTTTCTGCCTTGGGACCTGTTGAGAATCTGGCGTTCCGTTCTGACCCTCTGTGGAGTTTCTCACTCACATTGTCAATGCTCATTCTGGGCTTTGATTCTTTCTCTTCATTGCATGCTCTGTGTATGGAGAGAGAGACAGCGAGAGAGAGAGAGACGAGTCCTTGTTTTTTTTTGTTTTTGTTTTTCTTTTCTGGTTGCCAGACACCAGACACGCGTCCTTGTGCCAAATTAGTCCGATCTAAATGAAAAAGTGAACTTAATAGCAAAACAAACTGATCAAAACTGAAACATTTTTTTGTAATGGGTGTTTTGCTCCCGGTGCTTAGCTCGCATCCTTATTGCAAAACACAGAAGGATCGATATGTAGATAAGTTTCCTATCTACTATGATTTAAAAATACAGGATGTTTTCCAGATCAAGCTAGTGCGTTTGACAGCTATGCGGGCACTCAGATACCATGGGAATGAGAGCCAAAGAAGTACCGAGAGAGAGAGAGAGAGAGATGGATAGCTATATAGGTAGGCTAAAGCAAACATTACATTCATCTCAGAGGGCTAGATTTTGCTACCTTTACTGGTGATGAGTAATACCTTACTCAACAAAAAGTCCCACTGATTTCAGTGGGTGATAAGGTATTAATCAATGTCAGGATGGCAAAATATAGCCTTGAGTTAGGACATTTTAAAACCACCAACGAGGTTGCAAAACATCCTCTTTAAGTGTTGTTTTCATTCAGGGACTTGCCTGTTGTTATATGTATTCAAAGGAAGCATGTTGTGTTTGCAAGACAGGCGGGTTTTTGTTGTGGTGGTGGTTCTTGAGCAGGAGATGAAAGTTTGGTGTTGTTTTGATGTGATTCTTGATTGCTGCCTGTTGGAGTAATTGTATTGCAATTGCTCAGAGGTAGAATCAATTTCCCCTTTGAGATTTTAATGGGAGTTTGCAAGCTGATGTTATGTCATGTGGTTTAAGGCAGCGTTGGGTTGCATTTATTTTATAAATTGGATATTTTTGCAAACTGTTTCAGGAAACAGCGCCACCTAGCGGGAAGAAACGAGCCTTGAGCTCTATTCCCTGCTCCAAAACGTCTGTTAGTCTATAAGGTGCCACAGGACTCTTTGCTGCTTTTACAGATCCAGACTAACACAGCTACCCCTCTGATACTCATTCACTGGAGAGCGCACATGTGCCTATTCGCTGCTCAAAAAATACAGCCTTCATCCAATTGCATCCTCTGTAGGGAGTATGACGGGTTTGGAGAATCCAGAGGGATAGGGTCCTTGGGATTTTTAGTAGCATCATTTTTGTAGCGATTTATTTTCCTGGGAGATATTCAGGTAGTTTTTAAAAGTTTTTAAAAATGCATAGTGACATCTACTAGACTGTCCTTGGTGTTTCATAACTGAAAGCAGAAATGGCATGGTGTGATGGATCACATTTCTAGGCATCATCTTCAGGAATGCACACTAGACAACCCAAGTGGGATGGTACAGTGTTTCCACATAAAGTCAGAAGTCACCTTAAGGAGCATCTCCTGTAGGCTCCTCCTTGCTCTGTGCCCCTCCTAAGCTCCTACTTTCTCCAGCCACAGCATACTGGTGATCTAGCCTTCAGAAAATCGGTATCTCTTTCCCAGCTGTTCCACAGAAAGGCCTGTTACCTTTTAATGATGAGATCTAGGAGAGGTCCTTAGACATCCTGTTTGGATGGGGAGAGGCGGATTAGACAAATATATTTGTAGGAACTCTTGCAATTTCTAGAGACAAAAGTAGATTTTAGAAGAATCAGGGAAAGAAGAGGCAGAATTATTGTCCAATTATACTAAACTGATTTCTCTCTGTTCTGACAGAAAATCAAAATGGGGTTGAAGATCCCTTCTGTTTATTTTTTGGCAGTTAGAAGTTACCCAGCTTTTCAACTGAGCCACACACATTTCACCAAGAGCCATGAAACTTGCTCACAGACATGACCACCTATTAGTCCAATTGTTGATTAGAGATTCACTCAGATGTGAAATAGATCCAATAGGAATGTTGTTTGGGATTTACTCTGGTAGGAGATGGGGATGAAGGCGGAGCTCCCTGCAGAGAACTAAATATACAGAAGAAGAATTCCAGCCGCTCTTCTAAACATTTCAGAACAAGAAGAGGCTGTATTATGTGATGTGTGAGATTCAAGCCTAGCCCCACAATATGTTGCAAACAAATTAGAGAGAGGAAGGAGTTGAATGTAACCTGTCACATGCAGGGTGGTGGTGGTGAGGTAACATCTTTGATTGGACCAACTTTTGTTGGTGAAAGAGACAAGCTATTGAGCTTACACGAGCTTACTCAGGACCTGAAGAAGAGCTCTGTACAACTTCGAAAGCTCGTCTCTTTCACCAACAGAAGTTGGTCCAATAAAAGATATGACCTCGCCCACTTTGTCTCTCTAATACCCTGGGACCCACACCGCTACCACTACACTGCAAACAAATAGACGTGACAAGCTTTAGTCTATTGAAAATATCCAGCTCATTTTGCTTTCTTTTGCAGGTAGGAATGAAGGATTTCTCATACATTCCTCCTCCCTGCCTAGCTTGATCATTACTGCATTACGAATTGACAAGCCATTATATTTGCACTAGTTGTTTTGGGTGATTACTTCATGTAGCAGTCCCAAAATATCTTTACCCTCCTCATGAGGTTTTGAAAAGTTTAAATGATTTGTAGAGGGCTGTGAGATTCTTGGATGGAAGGTGCTATATAAGAGCAAAGTATCATTTATTGGTGGTGGCATTACAAAATCTTAATAATCCAAAACTAACACCTAACAGTGTCCCTTTAAAGAATCAGGCTACTGAATCCAGGATTCATATAAGCAGATGTATATTTAGATTGCCCAACCACCAAAAACTCAGCTGTTGCAACGAAGAATCCTCTTTGCTCTTTGCCAAGCAACAGTCAGCCTGCATGCTTCTCTTCAAAGCCTCTTTCAGATACCATCTCCTCTGACCTACCCCATTAAGATACTGTAACTACCATGCCCAATGCACTAATGAAGCCTGCAACAGAATACCTTCCCTATTAGTTGCTATACACAGATTTTTCAGTGCAGGAAAACACGTTAGCAGAGCAGCATTTTAAGACACTTATCCAGCAGCTACAAGAGCAACACATAGTAATATAAAGCTGCTACCTAACATCTCAGGGTCTAAATGTTAATGAAGTGGGAGTTACTGCACACATCCACACTTTGAGAGAGACTGCTGTGTAGCGGTAATTAAATGTAGGGTACCGACAGTTCTTGTTTAAAAAATACTGCAGTGTTTTCCATCTAATCACCATCTTGCAAACTCTAAAGGTTTGGATCCTTACGGCAAGAAAGATACAGAGTTGCTGGCTTTTTAAAAAAAGAAGGGAATCCTCCAAAGCACAAGCATTGGCTTGATTTGCATGTTCATTTTAAAATCACTTGTCAATCTTTCTCAGAGCTTCATTGATCCTTTTTCTCTCCAAAGAGTCAATGCCCCCTTCCCTCCCCTTTTCCATCGGCTTTTGGAATTGATCAGGATTGTGTTCTTTAAACCAAATCCCAATACATGTTGTTAGGGCGACAGGACCTCCCAATATTAGAGGCTTTGTCTTATATACACAATTAAACTCCCTTTATTTTCCACACTTGCTGTCTGGGGCACCCTACATGATGTAGAAGCACCTTTCATAGTCAAATTCCTGCAGTGCGAAAGGTCAGAAAAAGCTGCTTGTTCTCTGCAGAGCAGGAGTGAAACACACCGGCCGACCTGAACACATGTAATCCCGGGAACCCTCATGCCTCAATGGCTGTTTTTAGAATTATGTGTATGGCAGTAGCATCAAGAGGCCCCCTCAGAACAGTGCCCCTTGGGTTAGGCGCTATATGAGCATATAGTAAAAAGCAGCCCCTGCCCCAAAGAGCTTAAATTTAAAACGAGACGCAACAAGTCAGCCAAACAAATAGGCAGGGAAGGTGGGGTAACAAGCAAGGCCAATCAGCAAGGGGTGGGCAGTGAGCTAATCTCTATGGTGCCAAAGGGGAGATCCTTCAAAATGGGTATGGGACAAATATGTCCGTTTCAGAGCAGTGTGCTGTCCCCTCTAGTTTTTTGCATTGCGGATAGTCACTGACCTTTGGGGCTGGTCAGAACATGGGATCTTCTCATATGGGAATCTTCTAGATTTTAGGTTGGCCTTAGTCCTAATCAGTTTTGAAATTGATGAATAACTTGGTTATTTTTTACTATTGCCCATCATACATGGTGTGCATGTTTGGCACCAAAACCGTTCACTAGTCCAAATACTCCAGCACTCAGTGTGTTTAGAGACATGTCCATACACACATTATCTCTCTCATCTTAATTCACCTTCATTTGATACCTACACATTTGGGGTTCATTCTAATCACATGGAAACACTGGGAAATTGATAAGTAAGGTCTGAAAATCTCTCATCAGTAGCTGTATAAATGTCCATGTACGTGTAATGTAGATAATACATGAGTATCTGATACCAGACTTGTAAACTACAGGCTTTTACAGCCCTAGATATTAAATGATGGTTTATGAACTGAAATGACACCATGCACTGTTACAAAAGATTATATCATTCTTCTCTTTTGGGGCCCAATTCTTTACTCATTGAAGTTAATCAGAGTTTTGCCATTGGTTTAAATGGGAGCAGAATTGTGCTCTGAAAACTTTGATCCCAGGCTCGCAAAGCACTTGGCAAACATCAGTTGATTAAGTTTCCCAGCCCCTGTGAGGAGGTAACTGAGGCATAGAGCAGTGAAATTACTGTCTTAAGGTGACTAGATACTAAACTGAATGATAAATAAAGTTATAGTGGTTAGATAGATTGGTGGATAGAGGCCACAGTCAGTCAGTTTTTGTGAGATCCAGGAAAAGTTCCCCTACTCTAACCACTAGCTACAGGCAGCAGAAAGTCTTCAAAGGCCCAGTTCTATTTCCATTGGATTCAGTGGCAGCAGAATCAGGTCCATGGGCTTCAAGGGTAGATTTGGCCCCTGTCCTTCGTATTGTAGGAGCCTCGGATTAGCTGATCCCTTTTTAATAACCGAAGAATTAGCACTGAATTCATCCAGGTTGTGAGCCTATGGAAATCAATGGAGTTACATCAGGGATACATTTGGCCCTTAAAGGGTCAGGCAACACTAAATCCAGATCTCACTCCACTGTGTCTACACAGGGTTGGAGTCTCCCCAGGGTGAGTGCTTTGCCATGGGTCCTCCTGTCTTCCATAAGATACATACATGAGAAATCCTGCCTGCTAGCACTGATTTAAATCCCATGGATGCTTTTATTCAGGAGCCAGGGTGTGTTAGCCCTAGCATCCTGTTCTAATTCCAGTTTGCATCACAATATTCTACAACCCTACAATCTCCCAGCAGCCCGCTGGATCGAGGATGCCTCTTTGCTCCCTGTACGGAGCTGTTGTACAGCATTATTGTGTTCTACCTCACAGTGGCTTCGTTTCTGTGGTGGATGAAGTGTTCCCTGTGTGTTGTTCGTAAAAAGCTTAGGAATCCTTTAGAGTGAAAGGTGCAATCTAAAATGTGTGATCCTTGTTGGCAACAGCGTTTAGGCTTTAGGAAGAACAGAAATAAGGCAGAATGCAGTCAGTATCCCCTCCCAATTCATTTCAAAGGTAGACACCCAGATTGTCTCTTTTAGGCAAAGTTCAGATCCCAAATTTTCAAAGCATTTGGGGATGCTAGAGATCCAGGTCTTTGGTTCAACTCATTACAAAGGTAGAGGTCATTTGCAAAATGTGGAACTGGATCCAGAGTGGAATTTCAGAAACATCCATATTTTGGGCCTGTTTAGATCAATGTGTAGTTTTCACCAATGAAAGCGGCTGCCTTCGGTTGTGCACAAACAGCAGTCAAATGTGCAATACCTGATGCAGTTGAGCCTAAATGTGTCCAGGGAGGCGGGGAGGGAAACAGGAAGGTTGCAAATTGGAGTCAGTAGAACCAGATATTTGTTTTGTGGTAGCACAGTTTTCACTGATCTGAAGGCTGAAGCTTCATGCAGGTCCGTTTTTAATCTCTTTCCCTGCTCAGGCTGATCCTGCAGCCCTTCTGCACACAAACCTCCCATTGACTTTAGTGCGCATCCAAGTGTGCAGGCTCCAGGATCAGAACGGCGGGAAATGGTGCTAGTTCAAACTAGCCAACTGCAGCCCTTTTGTGAAGCAGACAAGGCCCCTCGCTCACAACTGTGCTCTTTTGATTCCACACAGAATCACCTTCACCTTTATTCCTAGTACAGCCTGGATAAAAATCCACTGTTTCAGCCATAGGTGTAGTTTGACTTCTATATTTTGGGGGGCAGCTCCAGTTAGACCAATGGCTGCACACGGGGAGGCAAATTCCATGCCTGCCCCAGGCTTGCAGTTTGGAGGGGCAGTACCACTCCCCGCCCCCAACTACACATATGGTTTCAGCCTATGTAGCTGTTTGGAGTATTGGAAACTCAAAACTCCACAACCTCACACAATAGCCAAATGGAGATATCTGATGAATTGGCTTCTCAAAATATGTGATCTTATTGCAACCTCTGCACTTCACCCCAGGCAGGATTTTTTGTTAAAACTGAGGCCTGGTCTACGCTTGTCAAACTAGCTACATCACTCTGGGCAGTGAAAAATGTTGCCATCTCTGAGCTGTACTTAGGTCGAGGTAACCCAACTGTAAACGCAGCTAGGTCGAGGGAAGAATTCTTCCGTCCACATAGCCACTGTTCTTCAGAGAGGCGGATTACCTGCATCCATGGAAAAACCCTTCCCACTGGCACTACAGTGGCATGGAAAGTTAAGATGAATTAACTAAAATTGTGAAGTTAAAGTGCATCAAACCCCTGTGCAGATGCTCTGATTTAGAATTACAGTGGCGTTAGTTCATTGTAGTTTGAACCTGCTTCAAGTAAAGTGTTTTTGCTATAAGCAAAGGAGTGAATTTAAATGAATCTAGTTATATGGTATGATTCTCCTACAGCAGTGTTTCTCAAACTGGGGTCACCGTTTGTGTAGAGAAAGCCCCTGGTGGGCTGGGCCAGTTTGTTTACCTGCCGCATCCTCAGGTTTGGCCAATCGCAGCTCCCACTGGCTGCAGTTCGCTGCTCCTTGCCAATGGGAGCTGCTGGAAGCGACGCGGGCCAAGAGACGTACTGGCTGCCACTTCCAGCAGTTTGAGAAACACTGTCCTACAGAGATATTCTTAAGAGTGGCATTCTTTGGTTTAAGTATCAGAGGGGTAGCCTTGTTAGTTTGGATCTGTAAAAGCAGCAAAGAATCCTGTGGCACCTTATAAACTAACAGATGTATTGGAGCATGAGCTTTCGTGGATGCATCCGACCAAGTGGGTATTCACCCACGAAAGCTCACGTTCCAATACATCTGTTAGTCTATAAGGTGCCACAGGACTCTTTGCTATTCTTTGGTTTAGCCGCCCCTTCCCAAGAGACAAAAACTAAACTGAAGAAAATCATTCTTACTGGAATAAGAGTGTCCACATGGGGGGTTACGCTGGTACAACTAGACCTGTATGACTAAGGCTTGGTCTACATTGGGGAAGGGGAGTGTATCGTGTAAGTTACGTACTCTATATTAATATAATGGGTAAAACTCTCCCAGATAGATAGGGACAAACTGAATGTCAGCAACAACTTCTTGACAGTGAGATCTGTTAGGCTGCAGTATAGTTATCCTACGGAAGTTCTGGAAGAGTATTTGGTTGGCTATTTAACATTGGTCTTGAGAAAACACCAGTAAATGTATGATAGGGATCTGTCTTTCATCGGTTGGGAGCTCGACTAAGTGACTTAATAGAGCGTTTCCATTGCTAACATCTATCAGACTAATGACATGAAGCTATGAAATGTGCTCCATGTGTGTTTCTGAGTCATATGGGCTTACTTCACTCCTGTTAATGCAGCTGTGGAAGAGCGAGCTGGATTCTGTTGTGAAACACGTACGCCCACAGCAAACTGTCAGCTGGTTTCTGATGGCAGAATGCTCATTGCCAGTGACAAGGGGTGACAGTATCCTTTAGTGAACTGAGCACAGGGCTGGGAGCCAGAAACTCCCATGTCCTCTTTCTCTGCCATAGACTCAGTGGGTGACCTTGGCTAAGTTATGTAAGCTCTCAGGCCTAGGTCCCCAATGGGATTTAGGAGCCTAAATCCCTTTGAGGAGCTGGAGTTCCATGCCTCAGTTTCCCCCTTACTACAAGGGAGGTAATGATCCTTCCCTTTCCCTCTGGGGGCTACACTAGTTACCCTTTGTGCAGCCTTTTGAAAACCTAAGTGCTGTGTCAGTGATCAGCATGGTTGCCTCACTAAGTAATCGGCAGATGAAACCCTGCTGGATTTTCAGATCCCAGAGCACTTGCTGGCGGCTAGTAAAAAGACAGTATTTTTTTGGTGACTCGCAAACCAAACTGTGAAATGGCTGGGAGTGAAATCCGGGACCCAGCACTGTCCCTTTTAGTCAGTCCCACTGAAAGTGCAGAAGGAAGCCTGATCCCCAGCCAGGCAGAGCCTGTCCAGCCTAGCCAGTATGTGGGTGTGTTTCTCTTTCCAGAGGGCTGTTCTGGGGGTTAGGGGTTTCTGTGGTTAGTTCTTTAGTGTAACCGGCCTCTCTCTCGCTCGCTCGCTCGTTACTCTAGACTAGTGCATGGAATGAATTAATTCCTCCGCCTCTTTCTTTCTCCCACCCCCCCGCTTCAGGGCGCTGCTTGGCTGTAACAGGAGCCTGCCTGGCCCGGGAGGCGGAGACGCTGGCTCCTGACTGGAGGAAAGGAAGAGCTCAGTAGACATTGGAAGGCAGCGGGGATGATTGATGGTTTGGGCTGTTTTGTAAGGGGGAAAGGAAAGAAGAAGAAGAAAAAAAAAAATCTGTAATTTCAGTGCAGAGGCGACTGGAGGCTGCCAGCAAGGGCTCCCTGCCCTGCGCAGCTCGCTGGGGGTCTGAGGGATTCTTTTCAGTTTCTCTCCTTCCTTTCGATTGATTTATTTTTCTTCTTCCCTCCCTCTCTCTCTCTCTGTCTCTCTCTTTTTTTTTTAAACTCTTCTTCCAGGGAGAGGATAGTGGTTAAAGCTCGAGCTGGATGGATGGGTATGGGGAGAGGGGCAGGATCCACAGCCCTGGGATTCTTCCAAATCCTCCCTGTCTTTCTCTGCATCTTCCCTGCAGGTAAGGAACAGCCCCTTGGGTTGAAGACTTTTCGTGCAAAGCCTTTGCTGTCTGGGGGCCGCTCTGGCTCGCTCCCCCTCTCTGCAACATTCGCCACATGTTTAAAAGCTAGTGGGGCTGGGCTTTCAGCACAAACCCCCTCGTGGTTTTTCTTCTTTCTTGACCTCTGATTCTGCCACTCGCTGGTGCCTACAGAGACCTTGACCCTCCAGGAGGGAGGTGATCCGAGTGGATAAATAAGGAGACGCTAATGCAATCAGAGCATTGTTATTAAGAGGCAGAACTATCTCCCCTGCTGCCGTCTCAGGTTGGCTAGGCTAGGTTTGCCGTGTGCAGTGGAAGAAGGGAAAAAGTGACCAGGGCAATATATACTAAATGCCAGATGGTGCCCATTGACTGGTTGCATGCGCTCAGCTGGTGGGGAACTGCAGAAGTTGGCTTCAAGTCTGAAATGTTCCTTCTGCTTTTAAAAAGCAAGGCAGTGATAAGGGACTGACTTGAGCTGTGATTTGGGAGAGGGAGGTCAGGCTTAGCACTCATACAACCTCTGGCCATCTGAAGGGATGTTTAAATACACAAAGGCATATAGATTGATGGTTACAGTCACTGCAGCTGGACACCAGCGTGATCTCATTTGTTTCAAGGGAGTTGCACTGGGTTAAAACTGGAGTAACACACCAGTGAATCCGACCCAACAGCTTTGGGATGGAAGGGGTCATCACACATTCACTCCTTTCCCGAAACAGCCTGGCCTTGGTTGGGTTTTTAGCACTGCCTTGCCTCCTCTGCTGGGCCATTGCTCAGTTAGAAAACTTCACTTAGCTGGGTTTGAAGATGTTGCTCCTGTCACAGGGGAAAAGCAAGTCAGATGGCCCCGCAAGGGTCTGATTCCCTTTGCCAAAGCCTGGCACCCCCCATGACTGCTTCTCCTGTGCGCACACCTACGTACACTTGCAGCTATTGCTAATCTTTCTGTTTGATAACATTTGAGGGCCACCCTCCGCCTTACCCCGGTCTGTTTGTATTGTGTCAGAAAAGGAGAGAATTTCAGAATTACAGCTGAAAACGCCATCTGTTTCCAATGAATCCCCCATAGTTTTTCACAATGTTTTTGGCAGATCTGTGCAGGCAAATTCCTTCGAGCCGTGCGTGAGTGCTTGTTTTTGTTGGGGGAGGGGAAACCAACTCCACAGAGGCAGATTTGTTCCTTCCAAAACTCTCCAGTTTCTTTACCTCTCTTTTTTTTTCATTTGAGGGGAGGAATAGGGGTGGGAGGAGAAAAAGAAAAGCCCTAAAGTTAAATCTACTGTTTTATTTTGTATAACATTTCTCCCTTTTCTATTGCCCATGCATTTCTTTGGCACTATCTAAATCTCTTAAGCTAAGATGTCTCTAACACATGCAATAAATAAATAAATTAATCACCTCCCTGATACAGTCAAATAAATCCCTTCGTTGAAATATTAGGATCAACATGTCCACCTAGATCTCCCTGGTCACTGGGATGTTTTAGCCCCAAGAGAACTGAACGCAGAGATCCACATTGTGGGGAGTTTTGGATCAGATCTGATACATGTTGCTTAAGTTCTTTACGCAGCCTTGGAGTCAAAGTGCCGGGGCTGAGTTTGCCATGCAAGAAAGAACTTGATATTAGATCTGTGTGTTTGTGTTTGTGTTTTGTTTTTGATTCTCCCCTCAACAGCCAAATATATTTCAAGGAACTGGCAAAACTGGGTAATCAAGACCCACTGTGAATTGCTAAGAGGAGATCGGGCACAAATCTAGAGCATGCTCCGCATTTATTATGCATGTTGTCCCTCGCTCTGCATTTTAATAGGGGTCCAGGAGGCAGGAGGAAGAAAAAGGGGTGTCTGCCCCTGGGTATCCTCCCCCCTTCTCTCCATTCTGCCTCCTGCTAATTCGCATCTCAGCAGCACGTAGGAAAGAGGTGCCATAACCCTGATGGAGTCTTAAAACTGCTTCTAAAAGTTAGAGCCCGTTTTAGAGGGGCCGTGCTGAGCGCTGCTCCCAGCCTGTCTCGACAGAGAGCTCAGTGCCCCACCAAGCCCTGCACTTTTTCTTGATTGTTTGCTTTTAATGAAACCTCAGGCCAGATTCAGATCTCCCGGTGCATTGACCCTAGTGGCTTGCCCTGAGTTCCTCCTCATTTGCACCGTGGGACCGGATTTTCCTCTCACCCCAGCATGGCTCAGGAGTAACCTCATTGTGGAGTTGCACTGGTACAAAACAGCAAGTGGGAGAATCAGACCAAATCCTGACATTTTGTATTCCCTCTTCCCTAAGCAAATCTCCTATGGAGGAGTCTAGGGGCCAGATTTCCCAAGGATCTAGGCTCAATTTGCAAGTGCTCAGCCCTCATTATTAGGGTTTTTGTTTCTAAACGTGCTCGGTATCCGGTAGCTCCTGTTTGCGGCCCTTAGGGTAACGTGTGTGGCACTCAGCACCCTCTGTGCTGAGCTCTTGTTAAAATCCAGCCCTGTATTTCAGGGCCTAAATCTGGCCCTATGAGTTTTGCCTAAGAAGGACTCCTGAGTTTGTCCCCTGTACCACACTCTGTAGGAAGCTGCTGTTGCTTTTGGGTCTAGCTGAGAAGCTCCCCTTGATGAGGTGACCCTGATATTTGCTGTCCCCAAACTGTAATAAACCCTTTTCTCCAAGGAGTGGGAATTAATGCCTCCAATCCATCCAGGCAGTGTGGTTTATTCCAGATAAGGATCCAGCCTATTGGAGGTTTATCAGATAGGTTGATAAATGGCTTTTGTCTTTTAGCGGCAGTGAGGGATGTGATCTCAGCACTAAGCTGAAACTGAGAAGGGAGGCTTAGAGGTTGTTAAAACAACACCTTATAAACCCTTAAAGTGACAGCACTTGGAGTATTCCCAGTCCTGGGGAGATATGGCAGAGTGGCCACAGGGATGGCTCTTATGTGAGGTGTTATAATGGAGAAGAGAGACGGGACTCAAATGTAGGCCTGGAAGTATTTTGGCTGCACGGGTTTCTTGCTGTGCTGAAGCGGGTCTCTTATTTGGAATGGGGAGTTTTGCATGATTGCAGCTGAGAATCATACTGGGGCTAAAAGGAGGTGCCTTGTTTTTAAATGCACATGGTGTGGGCTTTTTTCATGGGAATTGCCTCTCTTTCATTCCAAGCCCCTGGTTAATAGGAACTGGGAGATGTTATGGGGAACTTTAGGTTTATAATAGCAGCAGCTGAGGTTTTCTTCTTCTGTGGCATTAACAGCTGCACCACGTCAGACGTGCACATAAAAGTGATCATGGAGCTATGCAGCCATAAAAACTTATTTACCCGGGGGCTTAGTGGGTTTCTGCACCAACCTGCTGCCTCTGGAGACCTGGGCCGAAATGCTGGGTCAGGCTACAGTGACAAAAAGTTTTAGGGTTTCTCATCCAAATCCCTAAAGGACACATCACTTAAATCACCACACTCTTTAGCACGATTGCGCACAATTGTCAGTCTCGTCTCAGCACAGGCCCAGGACTTGAATAATGGGGGCATTGCTGCGGGTTCGCCTGTAGGTGCATTGGCAGAGCCGAGGGGTTGTCAAGGACTAGAAGAGCAGGGGGATGCTGCAGATTTTCCTCTTTTTTGCTTTGTTGTTTGACAAAGCCGTGGGCAAGTGACCCAGAACTGGACTAGCAGAAGGGGCTGCAAGTCAGGACTGAGGTGCATCAGCAGAGCTGCATGGAGAACCCAAGACTGACATATCAGCCATCGGTTTGCAGGGTGTGTGTGTGTGTCAGGATTGAGGGGTTTTGGCAGCGCAGTGGTGGGAGTGAGAACTGATGGGCACTGACAGAGGGTTTGGGGTTGGAATACATGGGGTGGTGCAGGTCAGGATTGAGTTGCATTGCATCCACACTGGGCCTGTTAGTCCCTTTCTTTCACGAGGACTAAATTCACTCATAAATGCTTTTAAAAGGCTTTGTAACCTACAATTGACAAATATTGTAATTAAGAGCAGGAGTCCCATAACTGGGCCGTTATTATTTTTGTGTGTGTGTGTGTGTGAACTGTAATAACAATAACGGGGATTTCAGTTGTAACCTCAAGATTTCTTTGCACTCAAGCGCAATCTTGCTCACAAAATCACCGCTCCACCCGCAGAAGATTCTGTAGCGAGGAGGGAGAATTGAATTATGTCCAATTGCAAAACCAGATGCCATCCCTTCGATGAAGTCATAGGGTTTTTACTGCAAAAGAACAAGCTGGCTCCCTGTGCACAAGTAGCCACCGAAGTGCAGACTGAGCAGCTCTGTCTAATGTCCTGCACATGGCTACAGGGAGCTGCACTTGGGGAGGGAGAATGCAAGTCTCTACAGAGGCGAGGCCCAGTCTTGATCCCATGGTAGTTTTGCCATTTATTTTCGTAGGTGCCAGATTGGGCCCTGAATGTGTGGTCTTATCTGGGGAGTAGGACAGATAATGCGTTTCACTTGAGTCATGACTGTTCTACGGAATAACCCACCAGGAAGGGGGCTCTGTGGCGTAAGCCTCCTGTTAGATATTGGCTTCCTGGCCTCTTTTGAGTGCAATTGGCTTCAGTTGCCAAAGCCCTACAGTTATCTGGCCTAGGTTCTGAGAAACCCATCTTTCCTCCTCCTCTCCCCGCCCCCCGACCATGGCTGTGAGGTCATGTGACATCCCCTACATGCCCGTGGGGTTCAGTGGCTGGTGCATGTGGCAGGGTGTTCCTGCTGGAGGGCCCCAGACTCTGGAATTTGCTCCCCACAGCGCTCTTACACAGCTGAGTTTGCTGACCTTTATGGCACAACACAAAACCCGTCTCTCTTCACAGGCGTTTGCCAGGGGCAGGGATGGATGAATGAGCAGGGAGTGGAGAGTCGGGGGGATACATTTGGGTTTGATTTTTTTCATTTCTTTTCTGACATTTAGAACTTGCGCCCAGCGGCTCCAGCATTGGGCACCTTTTAGAAAAAAAAATAGTGAATATCAGGGACTGGGATCTAGGTGGGCCATTAGTGTATGGAGGGTTTATGGATTTCGTGCATCACTTCCATTGCAGTTTGAGTTGGATAGAACAAGTTGAGTATCAGCTCGGTTGGTGGTGTGAGCATGGGGATGTATAGGGCAGCGTGGGGAAGTGAGAAACAGTGTACCTGTGAACAGATCTACATAAAAGATTTGTTCCTCACCCTCATCAGACTGTAGCGAGAGGCTACAGTGCGAGACACAGGGCCGTATGTGTGTTTGTGTGAATTTCCCCTAGGTTGTGTGAGGTTCTAGCTGACATCTGTGAAAGTCAGGCAGCTGACTCTCCACGCCCTGCACTCAAATCAACGCCTCTAATTGAAATGCTGCAATTCTTGGCAGGCCGTTTAATTGTGTAAATTTGCCTTGTTCAGATTTATGTGCTTGGGGCTTTTCTCTGTCTCCTCATTTTTGTATCTCATTTAGCCCAGTGTTGAAGGGTTGAAATTTCAGAAGAAAGTGGTGGGGGCAGATTATTTCTAGAGAAAACACACACCTCTCATGCAAAGCGCTTTCTCACAGCAACCTTCATGGCACTGTCTGCACAGAGGATCTGCTAACCAGGCCTGGCTACAGTCATACAGCTGTGGTGAGGGGTTGTGCCTGTAACACAGTCTGAACAGAACAAGGCCTGGGAAAAACATTGTTGGTGTGGAAACAACCACGGCTTAGCTGTGAGCCTGAGCCTCATGGAGAAAGGTCTGACGCCTGGCTCATCCCAATGACATATCAAACTCAGAGATGGGAAGATGGATATTGTAAGTGACTCTGGAATCCCACCTTAAAAGTGAAGAGCAAAGGACCCGCAATGGCCAAATGATCTAAGAGCCCAAGCAGCTGGTAGAGCCTAAATGGATTTGTCTGCTTCTTTCTGATGGAGCTGGATACAAAGTCCCATCGAGGAGGGCGCTGAGTCTCCTGGTTAGAGGAGGGGACTAGGAGTTGGAAAACTTTGCTGTGAATTCCCCACTCTGTCACTGAGTGACCGTGGGCGGTCATTTCACTGCTCTAGGCCTCAGTTTTCTCACCTACAAACAGTGCTTTGCCCATCTTTATTAAGCAGTCGAGATCTTGGGTGACCTGTTAATGTTGTGAAAGCAGCCCGTCCTTCCCTTCCTTGCCAAGCAAGCCTGGCTTTCAAGATCTCCTGCTTGCTGTGATGACACACCAGTATTCTTGGCCACTGTTTCTCACCCATAGATCTAAGTTTCACTAACACTATTTTACAGGTGAGGAAACTGAGGCACGGGGCCTTATCTATAGTGAGTCAGCGGTGGACCAAGGAATAGAAGGCAGCCTCTTGGACACCAGGCTGCCTTCATTTAGTTGTTAGCAGTATCTGTTGCAAGAGAAACACTGAACCCTGATCCCGAGTCTCAAGAAGTTTAACAGTGAAGGAGGGTGGATCTGTGGCTCTTTGTGGCTTCATATGTAAACACCCCAGTTAGAGATCTCATTTCTTTGGAACACCTATTTCCAAGCTGTGACATTCACCTTTTCGAGCTTTGCCCGTAATTCTTGGAGCAGCATCTCACACATCTGGGAGCATCTACCCTGCATCTGAGAGTGAGCCTCCTTACCTGGGTAGACAAGATTCACACCAACGGGGCTTAAGCTCACCCGACACCATGGGCTTGAGAGCTGCAAGACCTACACTGCTATTTTTAGCATGCTAGCTCCAGACCTGTTAACACCAGTCTGCCTACCCAGGTTGGGAAACTCGCTTCCAGCTGCTGTGGGGACTAGTGAAGATCTCCCTGGCTTTGATTAATGGCTGTCCCCTTTCCATGCAGGGGTCAGAGGCGAAAGCTTCTCCTGGCTGCAGGAGAAAACCTTGCTATGCTTTAGTAGGACATTTGTAGGGGAGGAGAAATGTTTGCTTCCTTGCAAGGCATTCTGGATCCATGGCCGACTGATTCTCTGAACACAAAAAGCAAAGCGACAAAAACAATCCAAGGCTCTTCTTGTAGCATCTGTTGCCAGAGAAGTCCCTGACTGCATTTTTCCACCTCTGTTGCCCCATGATTTTGTGATGTCAAGGGAGGAGGAACTCTCCAGTGGGAAATAAAAGGGAGAGGACGAGGGACAGGGGCTCCGATATCCACTCACTTGAATGACAGATGTTGGAAATGAAATAATAGCCCAGTCAGGTTTTTTGGTCCTGTCAGCCTTGAGAAATCTCTTTTCCATGCTCTCCAGCACAGATACAGGTAGGGACGATGACTGGGTTAAAAAGGAGATTGCATGGATGAACATTGCTCTCCGTTACACCAGCAGACGTTTGGAGCAATTCCATCAAAGTGCATTTACCTTGAAATCTTGCATTTCCTCCAGATTTAAGCTGGTGTAAAGGAGGGCAGAATCCGGCCCATAATGCAGAGTGTCCTCTTTCAAAATGACCCCCCACCCTCCATTCCCTCAAAAATGAGCACTGCCACTTTAAGAGAGTCAGGTTTATTTTCCCCCTTCAGTATCTCCCCACCTCCCACTCCAATGCAGCTGAAACCTGATCTAATCCCTTTGCACATGGGTAATTTATTGGTCTATTGGGTTTTTTCTTGCTGGCAAATTGCATTGTCTTTCTTCCTGGGTTGAGACTTGGGAGCAGTTTGCTGCATTCCTGCAGGGACTTTCTCAGGACAGATCTTTCACACCCCCTCTGAGCTCAGTCAAATCAGTTTTATTGGGCCTCTTTGTTATGCAAACAAGGCAATAATAATCAGGCTATTATTCTGCAAGATTGTGCTTGATTAACAGTTCAAAGGAGGTCGCTGGAAGAAACTAATGCTGCCATGATGCACAAATCCTTTCACACAGCCTGGGTCAGATGGCCACTGGGCTCTTCTTCACTGCATGGTTCCTCCCCCTCCTGCTGCTGAAACATAGCTGGACTCTATTCAAGGGACGCCATCAATCAGTCAAGCTGGTGGGATGGAGGTTTTTGTTTTCTCTGTCAACTTTCTCCATACATCACAGAACAGGCAGTTATGGGCTTATTTCTATCAGCAGCATGACGGACCGCAGGTATACATGCACAGAGAGTAATTACACATAATATACCCAGTACATGTTGTACACACACCGCCTTCACCGTACACACACACACAACACAAAGTAGACGCACAAACAGGCATTCACACTAAGTGCAGATTCTGACTGGTTGGGTATGCAAACACAACATGAGATTATTACAGTAGTTATTAATACACCACTACCTTGATATAACGCCACCCGATATAACACAAATTTGGATATAACGCGGTAAAGCAGTGCTCCACGGGGTGGGGCTGTGCACTCCGGTGGATCAAAACAAGTTCAGTATAACACGGTTTCACCTATAAGGTGGTAAGATTTTTTGGCTCCCAAGGACAGCGTTATATCAAGGTAGAGGTGTATGTATTCTGGCTAAGAGAGGTGAAAACATTATTTACGTATTTTACCATATCCTCTAGTCCCAACCTTTTCCTCCTACTCATGTACATATATATACACACACGCACACACATAGGCTATTCCTTGCCCCCTCGATGCATCTCTCCGCCCCCACCAAAAGACAACAACCGCTGCATTTCTCATTCAGTTTCTTCTTCCAGAAGGAGAACCAGGGAAAAGTCACTGTAGGTGTTTGGTATGGAATGATCTGCTGGGATGAGGGTTTCTTGCTGGGACTTGTAACTAAGGTTATGTATAGGCACTACAATGGCAGCACTGGACTATGCCACGGTAATGAGATACTTCCAACCTCAGTCTAGCCACAGCTACTGCCAGGGTTAGGTCAGCTTAACTGTGGTGCTCATGGGTGGCTAACTTTTAATTGTAGACCGGGCTCATTAGTTTGTCTTTGGATTCCCTGAAGTCTTGGTGGAACTGATCTTGCTCTGTGACTTTTCAAATAGCAGCTTATATGTTGTTCCTCTCCCCTCTCTCTCTACCCCCGTCCCCATGTGTCTCTCTGTGTGTAGGAAGAATGAACTGGGAATATGAAAACATACAAGTCACATTTTTCAAACCTGAAGTTAGTTTCCTTAATTCCTAGGTAGGCACCTGTACGTTAGTGACCTGATTTTCACATGGGCTGAGCACCCAAAATCCCAGGCATACAGCATCTTTGAAATCTAGGCCCTCAGATCTGAGAAGTATGGCCATAGGTAATAGAGTGTTTTGATACGTACTCCAATAAAAGTTCATACTGAATGTGAGTCTTACACACAGACACATTTACACACTAGCATATATACAATTAATTTATGGATAAATGCTTCAAAAGCACCTAAATGACTTAGGAGCCTATGTCCCATTTTCAAAAGTAGCCTAAGTCAAAAAGAATTGGAAGTTCTCAGTGATGAGAAGAAATGTGATATAATTGGTATTACTGAAATCTAGGTGGGAAGATTCACATGACTGGAATGCTAAAATCACCTGTCTCTAATGTGTGGAAAGCAAAGTTGTGTTGTTATGAGAAGACATGGGAGTCATGCTGGAGGCCTCATGCAGCCTGTAGTAAATTATCATTTGAGTTTCTAAAAATTATAGATGATGTTTTTTTGATACCAAAGGTATTGCACCCAACTCTATTTTGGACCTTATTATGATGGATAAAGATGCATTTTAAAGAAATCCATGCAATAATATATAGGGCAGTGTTTCCCAAACTTGGGATGCTGCCAGGGGCTTTCCCTATACAAGCGGCATCCCAGGTTTGGGAAACACTGGTATAGGGCTAGGCCCATTACGAGATGGAGATGGTAAAATTGGTATTAATGATACAGAAAAGTGTTCAGTAACTATTTCTGTTCTGTATTTGGAAAGAAACAGGAGGATGTACTCATCAGATGAAGATGATGAAGTACTTTTTAGTCCGTCCAGGAGGATGTTAAACAACTTCTACTAGTGATAAACATTTTTAAATTTGCAGGCCTGGATAATTTGCACCCAAGAGTCTTAAAAGAATTGCCTGAGGAGATGTCTGGCCCATGGATGTTAATTTTTAATAGATCTTAGAATACCAGGGAAATTCCAAAAAACCATAAGTGTGTTAATGTTGTGCCAATATTCAAAAAGGGCAAGCAAGATGGCCCAGATAACTATAAGTCGGTTAGCCTCACCTCAATCCCAGGCAAAATAATGGGAAAGCTTATATGGAATTTAAGTGATAAAGAATTAAAGAATAGGAATAGAATTAACACCAGTCAACATGGTTTTATTAAAAAAAGTTAGGTCTTGTCAGACAACCTGATTTTATTGTTTGATGAGATTACAAATTTGACTGATAAAGAAAATTACATAGCTGTAGTAGACTTAGATTTTTGTAAGGCATTTGACTTAGTACCGCATGATATTATTAAAAGATTAGCATTATACAATATCAATAAAGCACATACTAAATGGACTGAAAACAGGCTAACAGACAGCTCATACAAATTAGTTGTCAATGGGGATTTGTCATCAATTGGGAGTATTTCTGGTGGGTTTCTGTAGGGATTGTTATTAGACCAGACATTATTTAACGTTTTCTCACTGATCTGGAAATAAATATAAAATCACTTCTGATAAAATTTGTGAATGACATAAAGTGGTAAATAATAACCATAGGACAGTCATACAGAGGATTTGGGATCATATGACAAGCAACTGAACATGAGGTCCCAGGGCTAGTGTGATCCTTGGATCTATACACAAGGGTGCAGTGAGTAAATATAAAGGGATAACAGATTTTTTGGTTTGCTGGCAATTCTGAAAAAAAAATAAATCATTTTGGATAGAACCAAAACCAACATTTTTGAAATTTTTGGCAAGTTATAAAAGTCAGGAAAAAATTATTTTGGGTCAAACAAAATGTTTCATCTAAACCAGAACAAAACATTTTGTTCTGATTTTAAGCACTTTGAATTCTTTTCAAATTAAAAGAAATTTCAAATAAAAAAAAAATTGAAAGTTTCATTTAAAAAATGTCAAAATGAAATGGTTCCAGATTTTTCTTTTTCTATCAAAAACAATGCAGCAAAATCACCACAAATTCACAAAATGTTTTGGTGACACCAGATCTGCCTTTTTTCCCCCAAAAAAGTTTTGGTCAAAAAATTGCCCCAGTAATGAGTAAAAGTAGGGAAGACCTTTTACCTCTGCATACGGCACTGGCGAGACCGAGAGTGGAATGCTGCATCCGCTGCTGGTATCTATATTTTAAAAAGGACATCAAAAAATTGGAGAGGGGCAGAAAAGACAAAAATGATCTGAGGGCTGGAGAAAACACCTTATTGTGAGAGACTTAAAGAGCTCAGTCTATCTAGCTTATCAGAAAGGAGATTAAGAGTTGACTTAATTACGGTATAAATATAAGTACCTTCCTGGGGAGAAAATACCAGGTACTAAAATGACTCAGTAATCTAGCAGAGAAAGGCCTAACAAGAACCAAGGGCCAGAAGCTGAAGCCTAACAAATTTCAACTGGAAATAAGGTGCAGATTTTTAACAGTGCAGGTGATTAACCATTGGAACAAATGGCCAAGGGAAGTGGTGCAATCCTTCTGGAATATATACTTGAACCAGACATAAGTTACTGGATTCAATACAGGGGTAACTGGGTTAAATTCTATGGCCTGTGATGTACAGGAGGCCACATTTGATGATCTAATGATCCCTGCCAGCCTTAAGATCGGTAGATTTGGATTGGTTACTTGAACTCTTGCACATCCATTAGCCTTCATTTTAAACTCCCACATTCCAGGGCCTGTTTTTTCAGCACCCTACAGAGTCCCAGTTGAGGAGGGCTAGTCAGGATTCCTTGGGGAATCCATGAATGTCACCCCGGATACAGACAGATGGGTCACTGTTGAGCAGTGAGACTATCAGTTTTCCAAAGGCCATGGGCTCCCAGATCTTTACATAGCATGGACCATATCTTGAGACAGATAAAGTCTCAAGGACCCTCCTCCCCTGTCATTCTTGATCACAGTGCCAAGGAGCAGGCCCCCGGGCATGGGATGTGGGGGCACATAGGTGGGCAGGCTGTGAAGTGTCACCCAGGTCCAAGCCCCCGGGGCAAGGCCTGTGCCCAGAATTCCTGCACTCAGGCAACTTGCTACGTGCGTCTCTGAGGGTACGTCTTCACTACCTGCCATATCGGCGGGTAGCAGTCGATTGCTCGGGGATCGATATATCGCGTCTCATCTAGACGCGATATATCGATCCCCGAACGCGCTTATATCGATTCCGTAACTCCACCAACCCGAACGGAGTTGTGGAAACGACAGGGGGAGCCGCGGACATCGATCCCGCGCCGTGAGGACGGTGAGTAATTCTATCTTAGATACTTTGACTTCAGCTACGTTATTCACGTAGCTGAAGTTGCGTATCTAAGATCGATTTTCCCCCGTAGTGTAGACCAGCCCTGAATGATAGCAGCAGAGGGGCTTGTTTCCGTGCTCAGTCATCTGCGGTTGAAAAACAGATCCATTGTGAGGAGATGGAAAATAGATTATATGAAATTGAATAAACATAGTTTCTTGGCTTCTGTTCAAATGAGTTTTTGCTTTTATACCAAAGCCTCTGCCATAGGAGACGTGAGGAGAAGCATATGGGGGGAGCGGGAAGGGTTTCTGTCTTTTTCCTGCATAGTTCTGCTTGCTGGGTTCCTCGGTCCTGACACGTGTCTTGCTGGGGAGGGAGGGGAGAGGTGAGTCACGCAGGTGTTTGTGTGAGCTCCAGGTGTCAGACAATCACACCATTGAACAGATCGGATAGGGAGGTGCAGACTGGGGGGTGGGAAGGCTTTGCCAAGGCCACAAACAACCTACTTGAGACTCCCGGTTATTCAGTGCCCTGTGAAATCGAATTGACCATGCCGTCTTTATCTGCTGGCAGGGGAGAGATTAGGTAGGAAGGGCCACCTCCCTGGCTTGCTTCAGGTGCAAACCCAGAGTGAGATGGGCTGCCTTTTCCATAATGGAGGTGCCGTCCCAGGCGGTGTATCGCCTGTAAATGGGAGAACTGCATGTGAAAATATTTCTTCTGCGTTTGTCCTTACACACAGACACAGAGAGAGACACACAGTGCAGTCCTGCTCCTTAGCCACCTGGCTTTGGAAATCTGGCCTTATATGGGGCCCTGCATTAAACAGCAAATCAGAACATTTTGCCAAAACCCAAATGATAAGATCTTTAAGAAAAAAGCTCCCCCTAAAGGCCAAGGGAAGGAATGGAACAGGCTTTTCCTTTTCTGTTTCTTTTCTTTTTTTTCCCAAGTACCTTATAAAGTAATGAGTTAGATGCCAGCCATGTGTAGCCCTCCTGTGCTCAATGATTACGTGCATATGGCCATAGCTATTACAGCCCTGGGGTAGGGCCGCCCAGAGGATTCAGGGGGGCTGGACCGCCGCTGAATTGCCGCCAAAGACCCAGAGCGGAAGAAGCTCCGGGGGCCCAGGCCCCGCGAGAGTTTTCTGGGGCCCCCGGAACAAGTGAAGGACACCGCTCCAGGGGCCCTGAAAAACTCTTGTGAGGGTCCCTGGGGGGCCTGGGGTAAATTGCCCCACTTGCCCCCCCCCGGGCAGCCCTGCCCTGCAGTGCTGAGAGAGCAGCCCTGAGGCGATTGCTCTGAGTGCCCCATGATCCTTAGCTGCCACCCAGCAAGTTCTGAGAGAGGGGCAGAGAGGAGCTCAGTTTAATGTCTCAAAAGGAGGACGGCACCTGTGATGCAGCCGTAAAACCGTTGTTACTGCATTGCCAGCTTTGGGTCATTGCCCAAATGCCAGTACAGAACTTGGCTTGTACCTCCTGTTCCAAGCTAAAGATGCACCTTAGAGACCAGCACCAAGCACCCTATTCCTGATAATAGCTGGGCTCCTACAAATGTGCCTCTAAGCACTACTGTTACTGACAGCTGAGGGGGAGTCTTAGTGAGTCATCTGTTGCAAGTCCTATTGCCTGATGCCGCGGATTTATGGTTTAGCTGGTGACCATGGGGTCTCTGGACATGATTCTGTTTTTATCACCCCAGCGCTCCCTTCATCTACTTAGTTCTTCTGTCATGAGGTTCTTAGTGGCATCACAAGCTCTGAGCTTGGGTGGCTTGTCACCAAAGAAAGGGAGTTGGAATTTCCCTTCATGACAGCCTTGCACACTGAACTTGTCGTTCCAACCCACACCTTGGATGTCTCACCTTGAAATGCTGCCTGTTTGCATTCCAGGTGCCAGCAAAGTCTGGTTGAATCATTACGACAGACTGATACTCCGGCGGGGGTGTCCTGTCGCGTGCTAAGCTGATCGTTCGTCGCAGTGTCCCCAACCCCACAGTGCACTTCACTTCTGACTCGCGCTCTGTCTCTAAGCACTGGGGTAGGCCTGCACCATGCCCTCACATGAGTCCTATTGGACAGTGTTATATCAGCCATGTTTAATCACCAACAATTTTAACATGTGGCTTTTAGCCTTGATAGAATATTTAGGGCCTAGAGTTAGAGGTCATAAATCCAGGCCCTGGGGTATGTACCACTGAGGTAATGTGATCAAACAGCAAAATCTCGTCTGGTTGAAACACACAGCAACAGGCTTTCTCTGCAACTCACATAGCGGCCTGTGGTAAAAAACCCACACTTATGTTCCAGCAAAATGCCATCCACTGAAAAGGGATGCTGATTAAATAATTTGTTCAGGTTTAAGTGGACACTGTTGAAATAAAAATAATCCTATTCAGCACAACACCCATTTTACTAACGAACGGGATTATGGAGTTCATGGAATGGAAAATTCATAAAATTTAACACTTCCAAATCGCCATAGGTCCAGTTCATACATTGCTGTCTAGTGCACTGCATTGTTTTCTTCTTGTCCTTCCAACCCCTTCAAATGATTTCTAATGCATTGAAAGATCGCAGTGTGAAGGGATGTCGATTTGCTCTTCATTGATGTCATTTTCGTTCTGATTGCCCCCTCCTCTGCCCGGTCAGAAAAAATGGTTCATAAGCTTGATGCTGGTAAAATTGAGTGAGGTTCTGTTGTGTTCCCTGTGTTACTACTAGCACCTGAGCTTGTTAAACCTGGATTTTTTAAACTCAGAAACTTTCCGCCATTTCCTTTTGCATTTCATTCCTCTTGGAATGCGACGCGAGACTGACGGCTTTCATGCAGGGTCCCTTTTCATTTATAGTCCTCTTGCCTTTCTCATTCTCTGGCATCGGTGGTGTTTCCAACACTGCAAGGGAAGAGTTAAAACTTGAACATACTGTTTCCAGTATGAAGTGGTGCTGGGTTTTGTCGCTTTATTTGTGCATGTGTAACTGCCTTGTGAACTCCCCTCTAAACAAAGCCCAGGACAGGAATAAACATGTAGGGCTTTGATACACCCCCAGAATGCATCTGGAAATGCTTTTGGCCTGATCCTGCACAGTTTCCATGACCTCCAAGCTCCAAGGGAACTGATTAGGAGGAGGGAAAGGAAAACACCAGGAATATTCAAGTGGTGTGAGCAATGAGAGATTCCAAATTGCCATTGGCAGCGCACTGTCCATGCCTAGTGCCTTTGCAGAGTCACTTTCATGTCCTGCTGCAGGGGAGCCGCCCCCCCCCCTTTGCAGAAAATATGTCCCCCCTGAAAGAACTGAATCTAAACTCCCATTGTACTTTGCCTTTCCCTGTCTTGCACCTCGGCTTTTGGGCACCTTAACGCGGCTCTGAGTGCTCAGTTGCAGAAGTCAGGGTTGGCAGTGGGCCATCAGTGTGCACAGTTCCTATGGCTGCATTGACCTGGGAGCAGAGCCTTGCTGATTCGATAGAAGGCTGCTTTAGTATGTTGCCGAAGCTGATCTGTTCTCTACACAACCGAGGCCAGCACCAGCGGCTGATTAGGGTTTTGCCTGTTTCCTTTCACACATTTCCCTTTGATGCCCATATCTCTGCAGCTTTAGAAAAGCACTGAGGTGGGGGCAGGTGGGCCAGAGGTCGGCACGCACTGTTCCCAGCATTAATGAAGCCGCTGGAACGTGCATTGTGTCAAGGTGCTAGGTACAGGAGATCAGGTGATTGATAGCTGCTTGAGAAAGCTCCTTTGTACTTTGTTTGTTCCTCCTTTGCACTGTATTTCCTCCTCAGCTCTCTGCCTTTCGGACTCCCCAGGCAGCTGCCAGGTTGGCTGGTTTGAGTGAGTTGCTGACCCCGGAGGAGCCAGGCATTTGCCCTTCCAGAGGTTTTAGTGCCGTGAAGGAGACTCACAACAGGGATCCAGCGATTGGGAACGGTGCTAGGGCAGCACAATATAGTGGTGGGGAGGTATTGGGTATCCTAGGGAGTGTGAACAAACGGCCCCAGAAGGTAAACTCGATGCCAGGAATCTTGGCCCCGTGCCTTTACCTACTGGGCTAGGGGTCTGACTTTATTCAGGGCTTGTCTACACTTGAGGGGGCTGCACTGCTGTAGCTGCCCTACTGCAGACAGCCCAACTGGACACAAGGGGGTGCTGTACTGGTGTGACTCACTGTTCATGCTAGTGTGGTGTGTCTGCACTCAGGTCTTGCACTAGTGCAGCTACAAGTGTGAAAAATCCCCAGTCTTCAGAACCATACCTGTCAGTCAGAAAATAGACACGCTAGGATCTACTGAGCTGACTGAGTTCCCTTCCTGAGAGCATAGTGGAGTGTAAAACCAGGGCCTCCCCACTTACGGCTGCTAAGAGCCTGGTTTTACCTCACTGTCCACAGCCAATGCCCCTGTACACAGATCAGCTGTATTGGGAGACCAGCTCTTCATCTAGCTAACCCACTGCACACAAACACCTGATTCAGGCATGCAGTTGTGCTAAATGCGAACGCAAATCAATGGCACCATTCTAACACCGGTTTGGATGCACAATTGCTCATGCATATTTTTGAATGTCAAGCCCGAAAAGCCTCCTGACGTTAAAGGCCCAATGGTATTTCCCCTCCAAATCAATGATGTCAAGCTGTTCTCAGCATCCCAGCCAATGTGGAGAGTCTTCAGATATGTTAAGGGCTGTTATAAAGAGACTGTGCTCAGTTGTTTTTCACTGCCACTGAAGGTAGGACCACGAGTAATCAGCTTAATCTTCAGCAAGGGAGATTTAGGTTAGATATTGGAAAACCTTTCTAATTCTAAGAGTGTCCGAACTCTGGAATAGGCCTCCTAGGGAGGTTGTAGAATCCTCGCTTGGGAGAGTTTTTAAGAACAAACTGGACAAACACCTGCCAGGAATGGTCTAGGTTTACCTGGTCTTGCCTCACAACATGGGGCTGGACTTGATGACCTTTGAACATCCCTTCCAGGCCTACATTTCTATTAGTCCACCTTCCTAATTTCCCCCTGAGGATTCATCTGGGGACTGGATTCTTCTTCGCTTCCTGCCTTGACCTATTGGTAGTGCTGTGTGTGCTGCTACCCAGCTGCCGCGGCCCTTGCCAGCAGTGGTGGCATTTTGGTGGTGTGCTGTATTTGATCCATGTATTGGGCATCTTGACAGCACCTGTATTTTTTTTTCCCCAGCGACCTCTCAGTGCAAGATCCTGAAGTGTAACTCTGAGTTCTGGGCGGCCACATCTGGCTCTCACCACCTGGGCACGGAGGAGGCACCGGAGTTCTGCACGGCGCTCCGCACCTACGCCCACTGCACCCGCCGCACGGCTCGCACTTGTAGGGGGGACCTGGCCTACCACTCCGCCGTTCATGGCATAGATGACCTCATGGTCCAACACAACTGCTCCAAAGATGGCCCCACCTCGCAGCCTCGCCTCCGAACACTACCCCCCGGGGACAGCCAGGAGCGCTCCGACAGCCCAGAGATCTGCCACTACGAGAAGAGCTTTCACAAGCACTCAGCCCCCCCAAACTACACCCACTGCGGGCTCTTTGGGGACCCCCACCTCAGGACTTTCACAGACAGCTTCCAGACCTGCAAAGTGCAGGGGGCTTGGCCACTCATAGACAATAACTACCTGAATGTCCAGGTCACCAACACGCCGGTGCTACCCGGGTCCTCAGCGACTGCGACGACCAAGGTAAAGGCATGGGGCGGGTGGGCAGCCCCTTGGGGGATGGCGATGTTCTGACACTGCCCCCTTGGGGTTACCTTTTGAATCACCTTTTTTCCCCACTGCCTTCCACAAAAGGGCCCCAGAAAGCTGTTGAGTCTCATCCACAAGTGCCAGGTTATCCAGTGGATTGAGACCAACTCCGAGCCACCACAAGTACAGGGTCCTGGCCAGAAAATCAAGCCCCTCTCCCTGGACTCTCTGCTCTCAAACTCCTGGTTCCCCACTCCTCTGCCCCCCTAGATGGACTCTGGTTTCTCACCACTGCATCTGGCCCCCCTCAGATTGCTGAGCATTGTCAGAGGAGACGTATCATTCCTGGCGTAGGCCTAGGTTGTGAAGAAAGGGTCAGATCATGAACAGGACCAGCTCTACTGTTTTCGCCGCCCCAAGAAGCACACCGAATTGCCGCCGTGGATGGTGGGGGCAGTCCATGTGCCGTTAGGGCGGCACGTGCGTTTCTGCTGCAGCGGCAATTCAGCGGGAGCTTCCGTCTTCAGCCAGAAGACAGAAGCTGCGCCGCCGCGGACAGCTGAACATAGAAGCTGTTGCCAAATTGCCGCTGCCGCAGAAATGCGTGTTCTGCCCTAACAGCACACAGACTGGCCCCGCCATCCGCAGCAGCAATTCAGCACACTGCTTGGGGCCAAAAACGCGCGGACTGCCGCCCCAAGCACCTGCTTGGAATGCTGGTGCCTGGAGCCAGCCCTGATCATGAAGGGGGCAGGCCCAAGGATCTAAGGCTGGCAGCACCCCCAGAAGGGCAAATCAGAAACACACGTCTTTCCCTTTTGCCCTTCCCCCCATGGCATTGCAGATGTGATTGTTCCAGCCCTCCTGGCCAGATTCCTTTGCAGGGCACTGCGACACTCCCATTCAGGGATGGGAACAGCAGGCAGATGACAAGGTGCCAGAGGTGGCTGGCAACAAGTAAAACTCGCTGAACCCGCCCTCCTGTTTATTTTGTGGCCTGTGCAAAGTGGCAGAGATGGCAGCTGAAGGAGCCTGCAGCAAGGTGAAAACTCACCTTCTTGCCAAGGCTCCCACTGCAAGAAAGAGAGAGCGAGAGGTCCCGTGCTCTTTGTGCAAATCTCCTGTCCTGTCTAGTTGTCCCAGGCCCTACACTCCGGAGTGGGGCGGATAACAAGCAGTTTGTCAGTTGCAGAAGAACGATGGTGCTATTTGTGTCTCTCTGCAGAGACCCCCAGCGGGTGGGGGGAATTCGGCCCCGTATGTTAGTGGCTTCCTTGGCTGTGTCCTTTTAATTTTGAGGCGAATGTTGTGCCAGCACCGAGGCTAGAAGCCCTCTCTTCATTTCCAGAGCAGGCTGAGTGTGGGAAATCTCTCTGTGTTGCCTCAAAGCCTGATGGGCAGGCGCCATCTGGAGAGAAGAGCGAGTCACTCACTATCCAAGGCTAGGTTTGACCCACACGGCTGTAGGGTGGTCACCTTTGTTGCTCTCTGCTGACCAGCATTTGATTTGAACCAGTCACCTTAAGGTGAAAGATTTCAGAGTAGCAGACGTGTTAGTCTGTGTCAGCAGAAAGGACAGGAGTACTTGTGGCACCTTAGAAACTAACACATTTCTCTGAGCATAAGCACGAAAGCTTATGCTCAAATAAATTTGTTAGTCTCTAAGGTGCCACAAGTACTCCTGTTCTTTTTTCTTAAGGTGAAAGGCTCCCTGCCCAGTCTGCCTGAACCATCCAGCCCCAGCAAGACTCTCAACCTTCTCATCCATCCACCCCCTCACAACCAACCACAGTTTTAATGCCAGAGGAGAAGAAAACCTGGTGGAGGTGGGGGAGCCTCAGGGATCATGTTCCCTTGTCACCATCTCCATACTGCTCTGGCTTTGTGTGTGTGGCGATGCCTCCTGGTGGCTGGTCCCCCGGGGAGGATAAGTCACCTGGCATGCTGTAGGACCTATGATGGGTAAGAGAGAGTGTTAGCTCACATGGGAAAGCCTGTGGTTTGGAGCTGAAGAGCTGGGTTTCTAGTGCTGGCTTCCCAGCTGCTTTAGCTAGTAATTGTGTCTGTGGTCAGGATGAGGCATTTTGTGGGGCGCAGTCTGTTCTCGCTGCGCTGTGGCAGCCAAGATAAATGTTCTCCAGGGACCGGGTGCAGCACTGAGTAAATCCAGTGGCAAATGCCTAGTTGTAGCACAATGGAACTCAAAGTGACATGGCTTAAGTGTTAAATCCCGCTTCTGCTTGAGGACGGCTTTGGAGCTGAGGGATGCTGTGGCTGAATTCCTCTTTGCTGCATGAGCGCTAAAGCTGGAAGGGAACTCATTTCAGCTACCCTGACACAGAGGAAAGGTAGGGTGGATGGTAAGAAGGGATCTGCGTGCTTTGCAGGCCTTTAGGGAGCATGGATCCTTGTCTGGCCCTTTTCACAGTACTCCGGGGGGGACTGAGGAGAGGTTTGCCACCATCCCTCTTTAGAGTGGGAAGCATCACAGTTTCAATGAAGGCTGGCCAGCAGCTTGCAGGGCCTTTAGGTCCTGGAACTTATTTGGGGCGCTGCACCATTTTGCGTCAGGACTGTGGTGCTGAGAAGTGATGAGTCATCGCTCAGGGTGGCGACTCAGCAAGTTTACCCAGCAGGAAGAGTTGTTGGAACAGGCAGCCCTCGCTCCGCAGGTTGGCTCCAAGGCAGATGGTGTCTGTGTGCATCTAGGCTTTCGCGCTGGTGCTGTTCACTGGAGCAGGGTGTTCTCAGCGAGAGGATACAACCTCTAGTAACCTGGTGCATACCTGCCAACACCTGAAAGCTTTAATAGAGATATCTGGCGAGGAAAACAGGGACACACCTTTTAACTCCAGTTAAACCCTTCCGACTAGGAGAGTCTTCTGCAGGGACAAAGAAATGGGAACTGTGCTGCTGCCAAAATAGGGCCTAGGGTGGCTGGTGTTTTGTGGATAGCCTTGGCTGTGCGAGGAAGTATTACCTAGAATTCCCCACTGTTCCCACCACCAGTTCAGCTCCGTCAGTGGGAACCCGGGTACATAAACAGGGCTCCAGGAGGCTGCAGGGATTTTAAGCCCTGTGTTTTGTAAAGCTACGCTGGGCAGGGTTGAAGGCTGATCTGCGTTACAGCTCCCCCATTGCTATGCTAAGTGGGACTGAACTGGTGGGAGCAGCAATGGGAAATCTGGGGCAGAATGGCTGGTGCAGATCCCTCGCAGGGGGAGAGCCAAGGGGAATGCCCATTGGGAGCCATTTGAAACTGGTGTTTGTCCCAGAAGCAATGTAAATAAATAGCAGGATGTATCCAAATGTCCCAGGGGTCAGATCCAGGAGCCTGGTTGTCAGGTGTGTATTTTAGATCCAGATTGGAACTTCACTAAGGTTTTGAGAGCACTTTGGTTCAGACACATCCCTAATAAATAGACTCCGTATAAGCTCTAATCTCCCTGTAAGCTCTCCTATGAGGTATTAAAACCTGTTGTAGCCTGACAGGGAAATCCCAGCTAGAGAGAGGGGGTCAGCCTGAGCACAGAACTGGGAGCCAGAAACACCTGGGAGTCTAACCGCCATCTTGCTGCGTGGTCTTGAGCAAGTCCCTTTTCCTCTCTGTGGTCGTACCACAGATACCCCTCTGGCTCACAGGCTTATCCAAGGGACCTGCAGCGAATTGAAGAAGGGAAGCATGAGCCAAGTCTCAAGAACAATTAATAGGCCAGTGGCTTGGGGACATGACACATATTAACCGGGGATAATCAGTGGACTTTCCTCTCCCTCCCCCTCTGCTCCCAGGGTCACAGCTCAGCTCCAACAAGTAACTTCTTTAGGATTTGGCAGAGTGACCTTTGGGTTCTAATCCTGTCTCTGGTTCCTTCCTGTGTGTAGCTGATATGCCCCTTGATGCATCCGCCTGTAGGCTGAAGCCTGGTGGCCTTGTGCATAAAATGGGGAAATCTCGTAGTGGGAACTTTGTGCTTGTGGAATTTAAAATGCCCCAAAAGACTGATTCTCCATGTTCCAAACCGCTTCCGGAGGCACATGGTGGTGGTTGATGAATGAACCAGTCAGGCCTAAACCCCCTTGTATTCATTAATGAGATGTACTGGTGGCTGAGCTCAACGGGGTTATCAGCGTTGGTTAATGCCCCCTTCTCTCTCCTCCCTTTCCCCTTATAGCTCACCATCATCTTCAAGAGCTTCCAAGAGTGCGTGGACCAGAAAGTGTACCAGGCGGAGATGGACGAGCTCCCAGCAGCCTTCGCCGACGGCTCCAAGAACGGCGGCGATAAGCATGGCGCCAACAGCTTGAAGATCACCGAGAAGGTGTCTGGCCAGCACATTGAGATCCAAGCCAAGTACATCGGCACCACCATTGTGGTGAGGCAGGTGGGCCGTTACCTCACCTTCGCTGTGCGCATGCCCGAGGAGGTAGTGAACGCCGTGGAGGACAGGGACAACCAAGGCCTTTACCTCTGCCTCCGGGGCTGCCCCCTTAACCAACAGATTGACTTCCAGACCTTCCGCTCTGCTCAGGGCACGGAAGGCCGGGCTCGCAGGAAAGGGCTCAGCCTCCCCTCCTCCCCCGAGATCTTCACCTACGAAACGGCCATGGCCAAGTGCCGGGAGAAGCTCCCCGTGGAGGACCTGTACTTCCAGTCCTGCGTCTTCGACCTTCTGACCACGGGGGACGTCAACTTCACCCTGGCGGCTTATTATGCTTTTGAGGACGTGAAGATGCTTCATTCCAACAAGGACAAGCTGCACCTCTATGAAAGGACACGGGAGCTGAGCCCAGGCAACACTGCCCCCCCGGGGCATCCCCAGGCCCTCCCTGCCCTCTGGGTGGTGCTGGTGTGTCTGAGTCGGTGCTGGTCAGTGTTCCTATAGATGTGACCGGGGTGGGAAGTGGGGGAGAGCTCAGCAGGAGGGGACGATGGTCTGTGCTGGATGAGGAGAGATTGAACAGCAGGTCCGGCTGGGAGCTAAAGAATCAGCCCCTGTCCTCAGAGTTAGACCCCCTGGCATGTCATGGGCTTGCCCCAGAGAGCAGCCAGACCTCGTGTAGCCCTTCTCCTCTTCATGTGGGTGAGGAGGGTGGGATGCCCCCGCCTCCTCCAAGTGCTCCCTCGTGGTACTGCAAACAGTTGTGGTGGCTGTGATGTTGGCATTTGTGAAAGTGACTTCATGTTAGGAGAGTTGGCGGCTGCTGCTGCCTGAGAGGAAGGGACAGTACCCCCGCTGGTCAGGATGGCATGCTGGCGAGATGGGCCCATGCCTAGAGACCGTCACGGGACGCAGAGACAGGCTGTTTTCACACCTGCTTTGCTCACCGGCCCCGGCCCCACCATGTCTGAGTCGGTGCTGGTCAGTGTTCCTATAGATGTGACCGGGGTGGGAAGTGGGGGAGAGCTCAGCAGGAGGGGACGATGTGTGTGTGCAAACAGCTGGTGGTACTCACCTAAGCGGGGCCCGCCCCCTCCTGGGGCTCAGCTGGCTGCCTGTACAAATGCAGGTGCTAAACACCAGAGGAGCTGCAATGGTGCCCTCTGGGCGCTGGGCACACGTGGCGAGAGGGTGCAGGGGCAAGCAGTTGGCTGGAATGGATTCTATCGCTCGTTAAAGACCCTGTTCTTCCCAGCACCCGGCTCCCTGCAGATGTCCGAGGCGCACAGTTCATCCTTCGCTGAACGGCACCATTCCTGGGGGATGGGGAGAGTCAATCACGGATTGCTTTTGCTGTGCTACGCAGGGCGTCTGGGAGCTAATGGGATCCGGGAAATCCCATCCTGGCACATTAACACTCTGATTCACTTCATAGCCACAAGGTTGAATCCTTTGGGCCCTCCTCGCCTCCGAGATGCAAACGGAGAAACCTGGCCAGTATTCAAGTGGTTTCTGACATTTGCCTTTGGCCTGCCCCCAGCATTTGAAGTGCTCTTTGTGCCGTGGAAGGCCTTTGATTCCATTAACTCCCAGGGCACTCAGGCAAAGCGAGTGGGGAGGTGCCAGTGATCTCCCAGATTTGTACTTCAGAACGACTAGTCAGAGCTCCTCAAACCCCTCACTGACAGGCTGGAGTGTCGCCACCTCTAGCCCTGTCCTTCTTCATCCCACCGGAGAGCAGCTGTGGGGCTGGGGCAGTGCCCAGGGAATGGGGGGGAATTTTGCTTGTTTGCTGCTAAGCCCCTGCTCCACTCCTAGTGATGTCATTTCAGACCGGTTACACCTTAGTTCTTCCTGGCTTGATTCTGAGGAGGGCACTGTTTGAAAATCCAGCCGGGGCAGACCCTGAGGAATCCCAGCTGTCCAAAGGCTCTGTTCCCTGGCAGTAAGCGATCAATAGTCTCCCCTACCAGGGATGCAGTGCCCCTTCCCCTTCTCCGTGTGCTTCTGGGATTTGCCTCATGGTTTGCTCAGCGAATGACGAGACCATCTGTTCCTCAGCCTGGAGCTGGGACACCTCTAGGGGAATGCTCCATCATTCCCCCAGCAGGAATTTCCCAGAGATCTCCCCAGAAGTGCAGGTAGATCACTGGGACAGCCAGCAATCATGGATGGTCTCTTGACGGCACCCAGAGAGCCAGTCCAGAGAGGAATGAGTGTATGACACACCCTGCAGCACATATAAACTAGTGTCACGTGCCTGTCTCCTGTAAATACTCAAGCAACTATCCATTGTGTCCTGCCAGCTCTCGACCTCCATTTGTAAAGCAGCAGAGAAATGCAACGTGTGTCATTGGGTGTAATATATAGTGTCTCTAATCTGTGGAGTCCTGGCGTGGGTCTCATGTGACTGTACAGATGAAGAGATGTAATAGGTTTTTAGGTGTTTAACAAAAAACAGAAAAGAAATAACGAAAAGATGTGTTTACTACTTCGCTCCTTGCTTTGTCCGCTGGTGGCCCGTGTTTCTGTTTAGGGCGATTTTAAAATAGGGATCTCACAATGTAGGGAGCTGGGGAGACCAACCACTGGAGGGTAAATCTACCAACTTGCTGGCCACAGAGCTCTTAGGGGGGCAGCTTGAAAAAGAAATAATTGAGACATTCTAAATTATCTGTATTTATAGTAGAGTAGCCTAGGTGCCCCAGCTAAGATCAGGACCCCATTCTGCTAGGTGCCATATAGGCACCTAGTAAGGGACAGTTGCTGCCTCAACTCAGATAAGGAAGGGAGGGGAAACTGAGGCACAGTTGATTAAATTACTTGCCCAGGGTAACGCAGCTGGGCAGTGTGAGAGCTAGGAACAAACCCAGGTCTCCTTTGTCCCAGTCCAGTCCACTAGACCATATTCCTCCTTAAGGCTCCGATAGTGGCTATGAACTGCTTGTTTCCAAGTTGGGTTTGATCCTGGCCATATGGTATGACCAATGGTCTATTTCTGCCAAGTTTAACAGCTTCCAACCTTGTTGGGTGAGCACAAGTCCTAGAAACTTTCCATTGCTGACAATGTGCATATGTGTCAGTGAGGGAACAACACTCTCCTAGTGTGTTTGGTAGCTAGCAGCAGGCAGGTCCTCTGGCTTCAGTGTGACTAGTTCCTTCACTACATAAAAATCAAATCTTTATTTCTCTTAGAAATTGGAGAGGTCAATATTTAAAGTCACATTATCTGCTTTATGGTGAGGCAGTGACACACCTGCTCCACACCTGGGTACCCCACAAATAATCCCAACTATATGGAGGGGTGGGACATGGAGCTGTCAGCACTACAGGATGAGTACTGCCCTGGGTAGGCAGCACCTCTGAGAGTGACATAGCTGTTAGTCAATCTGCTGTCAACGGTGCCACTTCCCAACATGGCAGCATAAGAGAGCGAGCTATGCCATGGTCAGAGCTACCCTCTGGAGGAGGAAAGTCCTCCATGATCTTGATTGTCTCTCCATAGCCCAGGCCCTCCCTAGTAGGTCAGTGCCCCAGTGGTGGTGGAATATATTACGGTGGTTGGGCTATCCCTCTTTTAGAAGCAAACAGTTAAGCACTTTATTTTGGTTGTGTTTGACCCAGTGTGGCCAAGGAAGACCTGATGTGGTTGGAATAAAAGCAAAAGATTTTGGTTTTGGGTGGGGTGGGGTGGGGGAAGAATCTCCTAACTGCTCCTTGTGTTTTTTGGACCCATGTGGGGTGTCACTGCATGTACATACTGTAAATTATTTATTGATGAAAATGCAAGTAAAGGTTCTCTCTCTTTTTTTTTCCCCTAGTGGGTGTTTTCCATCTGCCTTGCGTTGTGTTTGATTTTAATCGGGAAGGAAAAAGAAAAAAAGACATGAGAAAGTGTGATAACACTCTAAGGTACAGCCTGATAAGCTTCCACCTTCTTGTGGAATATTCTCACTCTGTGGCAAACCAGAGCCCCATTTTCCTTGCCATGAACCATCCTCAGCCACCTCCCCCATCTGGCTGGGATTGTCCTCCCATTTGGCAACATGGGAACGTTAGGATGACTGCAGCCTTCCAGGTTGAAAATCCACATGCTAGGACAGAGTGAGTCTTGGTCTCCCTCTAGTGGCTGGTCTACCTCAGAGGTTTAAAAGGTGCATGCTTTTAATGCTGAAGGGCCTAGGTTCAAACCCTGCTGTTGGCCCAACAGGGTGGGGGAGGGGGTGGTAGTCAGGTTTTGCCCTCTACTGGATGGAATCAGAACTGCACATTTTCATCATAGATTATCAGGTTTGGAAGTACCCCCTGCTCAAAGCTGGGCCCATCCCCAGACAGATTTTTACCCCAGTTCCCTCAATGGCCCCCTCAAGGATTAAACTCACAACCCTGGATTTAGCAGGCCAAGGCTCAAACCACTGAGCTGTCCCTCCCTCCATAATTAGCTTGTGGAACTCCCTTCCACTAGATACCTTTGGGGCCAAGGCTACAGTAAGATTGAAGGAAAGAATTAGCCATTGATATGGATTACAAAAACATTCAGTTATACAGAGGATGAAGAACATTTGATGTGAGATATACAGCCTTATGCTTCAGGGCATGAGCTATTCACTGCCTGCTGGGATTGAGGAAGAAACTTCCCTTATGGGCATCTTATTCTGTTGCCAGGTTCCTTGAATCTACCATCAAAGCACACGAACCAAACTTTGTCAGACTTCAGTTGAGATCCACCTAACTCGAACTGAGAGCAACCATTTCAAACTCAGGCAGGCAAGATCTGCACAGGGACCACAACACTAGGAAGTGCCACAATGTGCTTCCCCAGTAATACCCATCCGCCTCCCAGGTTGTGATAAACCACTGAGTCTTTTGCTCTTTATTTCATTTCCTCTGAGGCTAGATTAGTGCTCCTAAACCAGAATGCTGCTCCTGTTGTGACTCAGTAATGGCCTATGTTCCGGCCTTTAAATGAAAGCAAATTAGCAGTCCCTAGGCTTTCACCCACTAAAAGAGCAGCCAGTAGTAGATGAGCCCAGAGCCTTAAACTCTTATTTTTATCTGCTGTCTTCCCTGAACCCACAGACAAATCCTGAAGGTGGCTGCCTGTGGCTCTGGGGGAGAGGAGCTCAAGGAAAGCCTGGTTTGCCCTTTGCTGGAAGGCCTTCATACAAACAGTGTCACCCATGTCTGACACAGCACAGCTGGTCAAACCACTGACCCTCCCTCTCCTCTGCCTGATTGTTTTTCCCCTACTGACCATTTCTAAAAGGTCAGGTCTGTCCCAACTCCATGCCACCCCAAGAAGCGCACCAGACTAGCTAACTAGGACTATTGGAGGACAAGTGGATCCTAATTACAGGAACTGAAGCCTGTTACTAATACCACCTGCTCCCCCTATGAACTCAGTACACCCTCAGGACAGATCAGTGATTTGCCAAGATTCCCCTTTGTCTGCCTGCCCTCATTGCCAATGCCTGAGCCTAGCTCCTAAAACTACCAGGAAGACCTGAGGTGAAGGCCACTTCAGAGCCCTGCACCACCCTTTTCTACTCCCCTCTTCCTAGGTCCTTTGCCTGCAGTGCTCATTTATCTGCACCTGTGTGTTAATGAGTTAACACCTCATTAAGGCACAAACCTGCACTGGATTCATTTCAGTCTGCTGCAGTGCAGCCCTTACCCCTCTGCATTATCCGGGGGGGGGAGGAGGAGGTGATTCTGGGAGGTTCACTTAGGCCTTAGCTTGACTCAGGGCTAGTCTACACTAGAATGGCTCCAGCCAGACTGCAGTGGAGCCTACCCCAACCCGCTAACTGCAGTGAAGAGCCAGCAGCAGGTAAAACTCCAGAGTGGCTCCGGGCAGAGGCTGATAGAAAGAGGGCTCCCAGAGCTAGATCATAAGTCTCTACAGTTTGAGCTAAAGGCTAAAACTCTCTTGCTGGGGCTGTAGCAGCCTGTGACTTGGGCATGGAGGGGGACAAGTACCACACACTAAGCTGTGGGTGACGCTCGCAGCACTGGATCTTTGCATTTCCATTGACCTTCCAGCCACTGCTCTCAGCCAAGTCTCACCACATCTCTGGGAGCAGGTAAACCTGCTATGCCTCATTTTATACCACACGAGGAAGATGAAGTACCAGGGACGGGTTTACAGGTGCTGTGAGGTCCCTAAACCTGCAGCAACAACTGCAGGCAGCTGTTTGCCACTAATTGCATTCACAGACTGATGTTTCTAGGGGGCCTGTCAGCATCAGCACCCACCCCAAGCCTCTGCTCAACCAGTGACCACATGGGCCTCATTAAGCCTTTGCTTCCCAAGTTATGGTGGTGCCCCTGCAGCTGGCTGGGGCAATGCAGCACACAGGACTATACAGTGCTGCCTTGCATAGGTGTGAGCCTGGAATTCTGCACGGTTTTATTGTGATCTCTCAATGTTCCAGCCAGGAATGGGTCACTCAGTTGTTCTGGTGACCCTCTCCCCTCCCCAGAACAGTCTCCTTGGTGGGAGCTTTCACTTGAAGGCCCAAATTAGATGCTACGGGAGAGCCTAGTGATGCAATATGGGTTAAACTCCACTCTGGGCTGTACACACATAGCACCCATTGGCTTCAATGGGAGCTGCACCTGTCTGGCAGGGGGCCAATGCAGAGCCTGGCTGGAATGCAGACATGCCCCGTGCAGGTGCCTCTTGGATTAGGATGTCCCGATTTTATAGGGACAGTCCTGATTTTGGGATCTTTTTCTTATACAGGTTCCTATTACCCCCTACCCCGTCCCAATTTTTCACATTTGCTGTCTGCTTGGATGCACAGCCTCCTGTCTGCTTTGGAACTGGAGCAGATGGGTCATCTTCAAATGGCTTTTCTTTGAGAAGCTGCTGCCCTCTAGAGGGCTGTCTCTAGAGCAGCATGTGGACTTGGTGTACGTCCTGCTGCTGCTACAGGGAGCAAAAATTCAGGGTAACTGGCTCTTTGCACTTATCGTGTTATGGAACGTGCTCCACAGAGGCGCCATGGCAGCTAATTAGTGGGGCTCTTGTGTTCTTGATCAGTAAATGCCTTTGTGACTCGGGCCATGCGGGGATTGCTCAGCCAGGGAGCGCGTAGCAGGCAGCGCTGGGGCTGGGCCCTGCCACTGATGTGCTAGAGCCTGCCAGGCTCAGGTGACGATCCCTTAATTTTTAGAAACCAACTCTATAGGGAGCAGCACAGCCCCATAACAGAGGCAGTTTTGGGGCTGGGAGACTGGGATGAGCAGTGAATGCCCTTAAGCAAGTCACTTAAAAAAAAAGTATCTGTGCCTCAGTTTCCCCATGTGTAAAATGGAGGTAATTACACCTTGGGACTGATAAATGGAAAGCACCAAGGATTATTCTTATGGAAGAGAGGTAAGGCATTGCATGCTCTCTTCTGGTACTTAAAGGTTTGGGTGCCCACTCTGATTTCATGGTAGCACCTGCTTCAACACTGAAGGGAGGCTAGAGGCATGCTGAGCTGCACTGTCTCTCATCTCCTTGCTTTAGAGATACAGTCGAGTTCCTGGGTTTACCTTCGGTGTCTGACTGCACACCAGGAAGGGCCAGACCTGCTGAACTATTAGGAGCTGAAAGTTGTAGTCACAGGAAAGAAACTTTCCTCCTTAGATTTGCTGTAAAGTCACAGATTTTATCTTCATAACCTCCCTAACAGCAACACAGAGGCAGCAGCTCTTCCCGTACGGCAGCTGGGCGAGGTTCCTGTGACGGGGCGGGACAGATCTGGGGAGCAGAACACACCCACTCATTGCACAGCAGTTGTACTATGCATTCACTCTATGCTGGCGGGTTTATTAACCCAGTCCTTGGTATTCAAACCTCTGTGTTTATTTGGCATCACCTGCTGCCCACCTGGATACCAGATGGTTCCTGTGCATCAGAGCTATAGAAAGGAACAGAGCACCATAGTCCTGGGTGGAACCAAGCACCTAAGCGAGCCAGGTGAACACCTTGTCTGTGTCCCTTTGAGATCCAGCGGTTAGAATTCCAGGCTGGGATCAGCCAAATGTGCAGTTTCCATGTAAATGCAAAGAAACGGCCCTTCTGTTGCCCATAATTGATGGGCCTGTGTTTGGTGCCAGGCATGACGGGACCTTGGCCTGGCAAACCAAGCAGTTCCCTTTCCAGTAAAAGGCAGGGGTGCTGCTGCAGCCAACTTGGAGAGCTTATTACTATTGTAAATCAGCAGTCAATGATTACAGCACTCATTCTTCAAATAAAATCCCCCAGGCTGGGCAGACACACAAGTGCTTGTAGCTGCCCACAGTTGATATTTTCTTCTTATTAGCAGCTCCTTGTGCTGCTCCAGCACCTTCCACCCAAAGCACTAGGTAAGCAGCCCACAGAGTAGGGGAAGATTATCCCCATTTTACCGATGGGGACACTGAGGCACAGGGGAAGTGATTGGGCCCAGGCCAAACTGTGGGTCAGTACCCAAGGGTCCTGACTCCCGGTCCTATGCTCCAACTACTAGCCCTCGCATTCTCCCCAGGAGCAAGGGAAGGGCAGAGTAAGCGCTGACTCCATGCACAGCACGGGGGGCGCCCTTCACGTTGCTCAAGTATATTCAGTACAGTATTTTCATTTTCAGTTAAAAATGAATGGCCCGGGGAGAGCCCTTGTGCCTTTCACAGCAGAGGAAGGGCACAGGCTCCTTCCCAGGGAGCCTCTAGCCGCTTTCAAATACAAACGGAGGGGATGGGACAATGGATCAAAGGCAAGAACCCGCTTCTGTAGGGCAGGGCTTCACCGAGCGAGGCAAGAGCACTTGTCAGGACCAGCGCTTGTGAGGCCAAAGAGGAGTTTGAAGAACGGCTAGCCAAAAACTCCAAAGGTGGTAATAAAATGTTTTTAAGTACATCAGAAGCAGGAAACAACCAGTGGGGCCCCTTGATGATCGAAATACAAAAGGAGCACTTAAAGACGATAAAGTCAATGCGGAGAAACTAAATGGATTCTTTGCTTCAGTCTTCACGGCTGAGGATGTTAGGGAGATTCCCAAACCTGAGCCAGCTTTTGTAGGTGACAAATCTGAGGAACTGTCACAGATTGAAGTGTCACTAGAGGAGTTTTGGAATTAATTGATAAACTCAACATTAACAAGTCACCGGGACCCCATAACATTCACCCAAGAGTTCTGAAAGAACTCAAATATGAAGTTGCGGAACTATTAATTAAGATTTATAACCTGTGCTTTAAATCGGCTTCAGTACCCAATGACTGGAAGTTAGCTAATGTAAAGCTAATATTTAAAATGGGCTCTAGAGGTGATCCCAGCAATTACAGACCAGTAAGTCTAACGTCGATACCGGGCAAATTAGTCAAAACAATAGTTAAGAATAAAATTGTCAGACCCAGAGAAAAACATAAACTGTTGAGCAATAGTCAACATGGTTTCTGTAAAGGGAAATCGGTTCTTTCTAATCTATTAGAGTTCTTTGAAGGGGTCAACAAACATGTGGACAAGGGGGATCCAGTGGACATAGTGTACTTAGATTTCCAGAAAGCCTTTGACAAGGTCCCTCACCAAAGGCTCTTACGTAAATTAAGCTGTCATGGGATAAAAGGGAAGGTCCTTTCATGGATTGAGAACTGGTTAAAAGACAGGGAACAAAGGGTAGGAATTAGTGGTAAATTCTCAGAATGGATAGGGGTAACTAGTGGTGTTCCCTCAGGATCAGTCTTAGGACCGACCAATCCTATTCAATTTATTCATAAATGATCTGGAGAAAGGGGTAAACAGTGAGGTGGCGAAGTTTGCAGATGATACTAAACTACTCAAGATAGTTAAGACTAAAGTAGATTGTGAAGAACTTCAAAAAGATCTCACAAAACTAAGTGATTGGGCAACAAAATGGCAAATGAAATTTAATGTGGATAAACGTAAAGTAATGCATGTTGGAAAAAATAACCCCAGCTATACATACAATATAATGGGGGCTAATTTAGCTACAATGAGTCAGGAAAAAGATCTTGGAGTCATTGTGGATAGTTCTCTGAAGACGTCCACGCAGTCCGCAGAGGCGGTCAAAAAAGCAAACAGGATGTTAGGAATCATTAAAAAGGGGATAGAGAATAAGACTGAGAATATATTATTGCCCTTATATAAATCCATGGTACGCCCACATCTCGAATACTGTGTACAGATGAGGTCTCCTCACCTCAAAAAAGATATTTAAGCACTAGAAAAGGTTCAGAAAAGGGCAACTAAAATGATTAGGGGTTTGGAGAGGGTCCCATATGAGGAAAGATTAAAGAGGCTAGGACTCTTCAACTTGGAAAAGAGAAGACTAAGGGGGGATATGATAGAGGTATATAAAATCATGAGTGATGTTGAGAAAGTGGATAAGGAAAAGTTATTTACTTATTCCCATAATACAAGAACTAAGGGTCACCAAATGAAATTAATGGGCAGCAGGTTTAAAACAAATAAAAGGAAGTTCTTCACGCGATGCACAGTCAACTTGTGGAACTCCTTACCTGAGGAGGTTGTGAAGGCTAGGACTATGGCAGTGTTTAAAAAAGAACTGGATGAATTCATGGTGGTGAAGTCCATAAATGGCTATTAGCCAGGATGGGTAAAGAATGGTGTCCCTAGCCTCTGTTCGTCAGAGGATGGAGATGGATGGCAGGAGAGAGATCACTTGATCATTGCCTGTTAGGTTCACTCCCTCTGGGGCACCTGGCATTGGCCACTGTCAGTAGACAGATACTGGGCTAGACCCGGTACGGCCGTTTTTATGTTCTTCCAGGCACAGAGGGCAGGCAGAACCAATGTACAGAGGGGAGATGGAAGCTGCTCAGATACTGGGGTGGTGGGGCCCATATAAGGAGAGACTGTCTGTCTTCACTGCACAGTTAGCCCAGGCTCTTACTCAGGCCGGGTGTTGCCCCAACCCCCTCCCATGTCCCATCCACACACAAAACTTCTCACCCAAGTGATGTGATGCCTTCAGCCTGGGCTAGCTGCCCCAGCTCAGGGGGTGGGTTTGCTCTTGGGTGCGGCTTTGACTCCAGCAGGGAACTTGCCCATTTTGCAGGGAAGAAACCCACTTAACTGCAGTGCTGAGAAGCCTCCAGAGCCTTCCCACAATTCCTGCTGTGTGCCCCGAAAGAGACATTTTCCCACAATTCCCTGGGGAAGAATCACAGCAGCAACACAAAGCTCCAAGAGCTACACCCCCTGAACACCCAGGGTAGTACGGTGCAGTGGGGCTGCTCACAGCGGGACTAGGCTGACCCAGGAGCCTGCTGGTCATCCAGGTTTGCAGGGAAGATGTACCCAGGGAGATGGCGGGAGGGTGTACGAGAACCCAAGGAAATGAAAGTAGCACTCATGAAAGTAAGGAATTCAGAGCCCTCAACCAGTTTTGTGGAAATTCTCTATTCCCTCCTCCACGCACACAGCTCTGCCAAGACACCTCAGGCCTGAGCGCAGCCTGCTCCCCTGCTCCTCCAGCCCTGGGCCTCTCTGGAACTGAGACTGCCCCCCCGCCCCCTGCCAAATTGCTACAGTTAACAGCTGTGTCAGTGTTTCCATTATAAAATCCATTTTTCAGGGGCACAAAACTCAGCTGTGAAATTTCACTCCTGGCTGAAACTTGGCTCAGCTCAGAGGCACGGCGAGTGGAAAAGCCTGAATCCAGCGGCTACAGGTGTGAAAAGTAAAAGCCCTTTATGAGCTCTTACCACTCAGAAATAGCTTTGTCTCCTGCACTAGATTTTCGCTGGGCCCAGAGTTATGACATGGACTGCAAGTGCCTCAAATTACAGAGGAAGGGAAAGCTTCTGAAAACAAACCAAGTTGGAGCAACTCATAGGCTGCTCTACTGGGCCTATAGCACATGATCAATTCCTGTTCCTGGTCTCTTGCAGCAAGGTGCAAATTCCTGTGGGATTGGACACAAATGTGTGTGTGGGGGGTGCATTACAGTGGGGATGATGAGTTTCTCAAGGTGCATGTTAATTATCTTGAGCCCCTTCTAATTGGATGGGGGAGGAAGGGGCCCAAGCCCCACTGAAGAAAGGAGACCATGAGCTTAGAGATGGTGTGGAGAACTCACTGCAGGTGCTGGGAAAAGACGGTTACTCACCTTTGTAACTGTTGTTCTTCGAGATGTGTTGCTCACATCCATTCCAGTTAGGTGTGCGCACCGCGCGTGCACGTTCGTCGGAAACTTTTTACCCTAGCAACTCCAGTGGGCCGGCAGGTCGCCCCCTGGAGTGGCGCCGCCATGGCGCTCGATATATATCCTTGCCGGCCCACCCGCTCCTCAGTTCCTTCTTGCCGGCTACTCCGACAGTGGGGAAGGAGGGCGGGTGTGGAATGGATGTGAGCAACACATCTCGAAGAACAACAGTTACAAAGGTGAGTAACCGTCTTTTCTTCTTCGAGTGATTGCTCACATCCATTCCAGTTAGGTGAATCCCAAGCCATACCTAGGTGGTGGGGTCGGAGTGAGAAGTCGCGGCATGGAGCACTGCAGATCCGAAGGCCGCATCCTCTCTTGACTGCTGGACCAGGGCGTAGTGGGAAGCAAAGGTGTGGACCGATGACCAGGTCGCTGCCCGACAGATTTCCTGGATGGGCACACGGGTGAGGAAAGCCAGCGACGACGCCTGCGCCCTGGTAGAATGCGCAGTCACACGGCCCGTAGGAACGTGGGCCAGCTCATAGCAGGTCCTGATACAGGACGTTACCCATGAGGATAACCTCTGCGAGGAGATAGGAAGCCCCTTCATGCGGTCCGCTACTGCCACGAAAAGTTGGGGGGATTTGCAGAACGGTTTGGTCCTCTCCACATAGAACGCGAGAGCCCTACGGACATCAAGCGAGTGGAGCTGTTGCTCCCTGCCTGAAGAGTGAGGTTTCGGGAAAAAAACCAGGAGGAATATCTCTTGGTTGATGTGGAAGGTCGAGACCACCTTGGGGAGAAAGGCAGGGTGTGGCCTCAGCTGCACCTTATCTTTGTGGAAGACTGTATACGGGGGGTCTACCACAAGAGCCCGGAGTTCCGACACCCGCCTAGCTGAGGTGATAGCTACTAGAAAGGCAGTCTTCCAAGAGAGATAGAGTAGGGAGCAAGTAGCTAACGGCTCAAAGGGGGGCCCCATGAGCCGAGACAACACCAGGTTAAGATCCCAGGTTGGAGCAGGGAGTCGGACGTTAGGGTATAAACGTTCCAGCCCCTTCAGGAATCTAGACACCGTCGGGTGAGAAAAAACGGAGCGGCCATCCCCACCGGGGTGAAAGGTGGAGATAGCTGCCAGGTGGACCCGAAACGACGATATCGCCAGACCCTGTTGTTTGAGGGACCAAACATAGTCTAAGATATTGGCCACCGAAACTTCCATAGGGCGGAGACCTTTCTCCACGCACCAACAGGAGAAACGCTTCCACTTGGCCGAGTATGTCGCTCTAGTGGAAGGCTTCCTGCTGCCCAAAAGAACCTCCCGTACCGGGGTGGAGCAGCGCAGTTCAGAACCGGTCAGCCACGCAGGAACCACGCCGCTAGGTGCAGCGACTGCAGGTCCGGGTGACAGAGAGTCCCGTGTTCCTGGGTGATCAGGTCCGGGTGAAGGGGCAGGGGAACTGGGTCGGCTATGGCCAGGTCCAGCAACAAGGGGTACCAATGTTGCCTGGGCCACGCCGGGGCTACCATGATCACGCGAGCCCTGTCCCTGCGCACCTTCAGAAGAACCCTGTGGACCAGTGGGAACGGGGGAAACGCGTAGTACAAGTGGGTCGTCCACGGAATAAGGAAGGCATCCGCTATAGACCCGGGCTCCCTGCCCTGAAAGGAGCAGAACACCTGGCACTTCTTGTTCCCCCCGGACGCGAAGAGGTCCACACGGGGATAACCCCACCTCTGGAAGATTGAGAGGGCGACGTCCGGGCGAAGGGACCACTCGTGTGATAGGAAGGATCTGCTCAGGCAATCTGCCAGCGTGTTCCGTACTCCGGGGAGGAAGGAAGCCGTGAGGTGAATGGAGTGGGCTACACAAAAGTCCCAGAGTCGCATCGCCTCGTGACATAGGGGAGAGGATCTGGTGCCGCCCTGCTTGTTGATATAGTACCTGGTCATCGTGTTGTCGGTAAACACCGCGACACAACGACCTCGAAGCTGGTGACAGAACGTTTGACAAGCAAGGCGGACCGCTCTCAACTCCCGCATGTTGATGTGCATCTTCACCTCCTGCGGGGACCACAGGCCCTGTGTTCTCAGGGTTCCCAGGTGGGCCCCCCAGCCGAGATCTGAGGCATCCGTTGTTAGGGACACCGAGGACTGGGGTGGGTGGAATGGGAGCCCCGCACACACTACGGACTGGTCTAGCCACCAGCCGAGAGAATCTAACACCCCCTGGGGGATTGTGATCAGCATGTCTAGCGGTTGCCTTGCCGGCCGGTAATGTGCGATGAGCCACAACTGGAGGGGCCTCATGCGGAGCCGAGAGTAACCGGTCACAAATGTGCATGCTGCCATGTGGCCTAACAGGGTTAGACATGTCCGTACTGATGTCAAGGGGGCTGCCCGCAATCGCTGAACGATCGCCGACAATGCCTGGAACCTCGGTAACGGCAGAAGAGCCCTGGCCACGGTGGAGTCCAGGACGGCCCCGATGAACTCCACCCTCTGCGTGGGGAGCAGGGTGGACTTGTCCATGTTGATCATGAGGCCCAAGGTCGCAAACAGGCCGGTGATCACACGGACGTGGCTGCAAACCTGTAGTTCCGACGCGCCCCGAATTAACCAATCGTCTAGGTAAGGGAACACGTGGATACGACTGCGCCGAAGATGTGCCACAACGACTGCCATGCATTTTGTAAATACTCTCGGGGCCGTAGAAAGGCCAAATGGGAGGACTGCAAATTGGTAGTGAAGGGGGCCCACCACCACGAATCGAAGGAAACGTCTGTGGTGTGGCCAAATGGCGATGTGAAAATAAGCGTCCTGCATGTCGAGGGCGGCGTACCAGTCTCCCGGATCCAGGGATGGGATAATGGTCCCCAGGGATACCATGCGGAACTTCAACTTCACTAGGTATTTGTTGAGCTCTCGCAGGTCGAGGATAGGCCTGAGGCCTCCCTTGGCCTTGGGGATCAGAAAGTAGCGGGAATAAAACCCCTTGCCTTTCTCGTTTTCCGGAACCGCCTCTATAGCTCCTTTGTTGAGGAGCGTCTGTACCTCCTGTCGAAGGAATTGCTCGTGAGAGGGGTCCCTGAAGAGGGACGAGGAAGGGGGGCGGGAAGGAGGAAACGATATAAATTGCAGGCGGTATCCCGTCTGCACCGTGCGCAAGACCCAGCGTTCCGATGTTATTTGGGTCCACGCCGGAAGGAAAAACGAAAGGCGGTTGGAAAACGGGGGGGAAGGATCCGTGGGGGAAACTGTTACTGCGCCCTCGGGCGCACCTTCAAAACGAAGACTTGCGTCCAGGCGGGGGCTTAGAGGAGCTTTGATTCTGCCCCCCTTGGTTCCCCGAATGCCTACGCCTTCCATTCCTGCCACGGCGCCTATTGAGGTCCTGCCGTTGGCGGAACTGGGGGTATGGCCTGCGCTGCTGCTGCTGCTGTGGCCGGAAGGGTCTGCGCTGCGTTCCCGGCGTGTGCATCCCGAGGGAGCGCATAATGACCCGATTGTCTTTGAGACTCTTAAGTCTGGGGTCTGTCTTTTCCAAAAACAGGCCCTGGCCTTCGAACGGGAGGTCCTGGATGGTATATTGGAGCTCCGGTGGAAGGCCAGAAACCTGCAGCCAGGAGATACGGCGCATCGTTACCCCCGAGGCGAGGGTGTGGGCAGCCGAGTCTGCAGCGTCTAAAGAAGCTTGCAACGAGGTTTGTGCAACCTTCTTGCCCTCATCCAGAATGGCCGCAAATTCTTGGCGGGCCTCTTGTGGCAGCAGCTCTTTGAATTTGTCCGCTGCCACCCACGAGTTAAACGCGTATCTGCTGAGCAGGGCTTGTTGGTTTGAAACCCTGAGCTGAAGGGCCCCAGCTGAGTAGACCTTGCGTCCAAGGAGGTCCATACGTCTGGCCTCCTTGGATTTGGGGGCTGGAGCTTCCTGCCCATGACGCTCCCTCTCGTTCACCGACTGCACCATCAGGGAACACGGTGTCGGGTCGATGTGGAGGTACTCGTAGTCCTTGGAGGGGGCCATGTACTTCCTCTTGACGCCCCTCACCGTAGGGGGGATGGAGGCCGGTGACTGCCAGATTGTATTGGCGTTGGCCTGGATCGTCCTAATGAAGGGTAGGGCGACCCTGGTGGGAGCATCAGACGAGAGGATGGTGACGATGGGGTCCTCGATCTCAGAGACCTCCTCGGCTTGCAGGCTCAGATTCTGAGCTACTCGCCTAAGGAGGTCCTGGTGCGCCCTGAGATCCAGCGGAGGAGGGCTACTGGAGGAGGTGCCAGCCACCGCTTCATCAGGGGAGGAGGATGAGGAGACCCCCGGCAAGAAAGTGTCCAATGGGGGGTCTCCCTCGGCCCTCGCCTCTGTCTCAGGAGCCAGAGCAGAGTCTTGCTGCTTGGATCCTTCCTCTCCATCCGGGGAGGGAGGGGGGCGAGACAACGAAGCTTCCGGCACCCTGTGCTCCGCCGTCGCAGGCCTAGCAGGAAGCTGTTGGGGGCCCTGGGCTTGATGGTATGCCCAGGGGGTCCAAAACCCCCACTGCTGCGGACCTTGGTCCTGTTGCGGAGGGTCTTGAAATAACGCCGCCTGCCTGTCGGTGCCCAGCGCATACACGCTGTCTGTCTGTGAAGACACCGACGGCTGCCTAGAAGGCCATGGCGGGGCCGACCCCGGCTGGTAAGGGTCTGCACGGGTCGGCACCGAAGATCTTCTTGGTGCCAGGGATCGGTACCGGGAGTCATAGCGGTGCCGGGATCGGGACCGGGTTCTGTCTTGGTGCCGGGATCTGGACCGGTACCGGCCGCTGCTTCGGTGCCGGGATCGGGACCGGGACCTGCCACCGACGCGGTGCCGGGAGGTCAACCGGGACCGGGACCTGCCACCAGCTAGGTGCCGGGAGGTCGACCGGCGCGGTGATTGACGGCGGGACTGGCTCCTGGAGTCACGGTGCCGGTATCGGCGGCTGGAGTCAGACCGCGACCGTCTGGAGGTCGATCGGTGCCGCGAGTGCAACCGGTACCGCCGAGGGGAGCGGTGCCGGGACTGCGAGCGGCGGTGGGATCTTGATCGCCCGTGGCGTCGGGACCTGGATCGCGAGCGCGAGTCCCGAGATGGTGCCGACATCATGGGCTTGCCTCTAGATGCGACCTGCACCGGAGGTACCGGGGGTGGCAGCTGAGTAGACTCAGTTAGGGCGATAAGGTCCCGTGCCGAGGCGAAGGTCTCCGGCGTGGATGGGACCAATAGCTCAACCCCAGATCTTATGGGGGAGCTTGGCGGCACCGGACTCGACGGACCCACCGGGCCCAGAGTCGACGGTGCCGGTGGCGCCGCGGCCGATGTCGATGCCGGGCGCTCCAATCGGGTCTGCCTGGCTGGAGTAGCAGACGCTGACGGTCTCGCCTCTGCACCCGGTGCCGGAGAAGGTTGGTGCCGGAGAGTCTTCCCGGTGCCGGTGCGATCCGGTGCCGGCGCCGAGATCACGGCCTGTGAAGCTGCCGGGTCAAGTGCCGCCTCCATGAGGAGAGTCCTGAGTCTTTGGTCTCTCTCCTTCTTTGTCCTGGGCTTAAAAGCCTTGCAGATGCGGCACTTGTCCGACCTGTGCGATTCCCCCAGGCACTTCAGACACGCGTCGTGGGGGTCGCTGGTAGGCATAGGCTTCTTACAGGCCGCACACTGCTTAAAGCCCGGCGAACCAGGCATGAGCCCGGTGCCGGGTGCCGGGAAGGGCTACAGCCCCCGGCGAACAACTATCTACAATACTATTTACACCTAATTACTTAACTAACTACACTTAACGATCTACTAACAACTGTAACAATAACAATAGTTAACAAGGAGAGCTAGGGACGTGGAGGACAGCTATGCCGCGCTCCACAGTTCCAACGACCGACACGGCGGTAAGAAGGAACTGAGGAGCGGGTGGGCCGGCAAGGGTATATATCGAGCGCCATGGCGGCGCCACTCCAGGGGGCGACCTGCCGGCCCACTGGAGTTGCTAGGGTAAAAAGTTTCCGACGAACGTGCACGCGCGGCGCGCACACCTAACTGGAATGGATGTGAGCAATCACTCGAAGAAGAACACTGCAAGTTCTCTCCAGCTCAATGGGACCCTCATTGTCACTTCCAGACAATAAGATCATGGTCTGCTTTTCCTCCCATCAGCTGTATAATGACCACCAGGTTGTCAGATGACCCTATAAACAGCTGCACAGTGTAGTGTTGTTCAGCCTCTGCTGCTGGCCAGCTGCCCCCCCGTGATCAGGTGTGGCCCTTCTTTGATCTTTCCCCAGCCTGTCTCCACTTTTTGGCTTCTGCACAAATGACTGAATTGTACTTAGCCCTTCATAGTTAAGCGTGTACAAACAGATGTAACCCAGTTCGCCAGGGCACTGCTCCTCAAGCTGTTCCTCAGATCTCTCTCTGGCCTTGCTTGATGCTGGCCCTTGTGGCTAGGTGCCCAGGCTGTTCACTGTAGACAGCATGGATGTCTGGAAAAGCAAGGAGCTTCTACTATATATGGTAGAGAGGAAACAGGAATAGCTGTCCGGGAGAAGCGCCATCAGCAGGAACACAGTAGCCAGCCACTAGCAGAAGAGAAATGAGGCAGCTGAGTGGTATGTGCAGGGAAGAAGAGGGGGAAGACCACAGTGTCTGGGCCGCTTGTCCCAGGAAGCACAGCAGCAACAGGTTGGAGGAACGAGGACCAGCTTACAAAGGAGCATTGCAAGGGGGAACCAGATGGCAGAGACAAGAGCAAGGAGAGGAAGAGAGAGGAACAAGACACCGAAATGAAGAGCAACCTTGAAGGACTACCCTTTAGGGCAGTGTCTCCGAAACTTGGGACGTCACTTGTGTAGGTAAAGCCCCTGGCGGGCTGAGCCGGTTTACCTGCCGCATCCGTAAGTCCGGCCGATCGCAGCTCCCACTGGCCACAGTTCGCCGCTCCAGGCCAATGAGGGCTGCTGGAAGCAGTGTGGGCCGTGGGACATACTGGCCACTGCTTCCAGCAGCCGCAGGGCTTTCCCTACACAAGCAGTGTCCCAAGTTTGGGAAACACTGCTCTGGACCACTTTTTCCATCCCCCCTCCAGTCCCCTCCTTCCCTTTTTTGCCACTTGTGTATGTCTTTTTATTATTACCCCAACCCTAACATGTCTGTCTGTGTAATAATGTCTGATTTTGTATTGCCTGCTCTTGCAGCTTTGACAAGTGGTAAAGTTGTGTAATTGCTCAATTTGGCTAGCCTGTGAATTGTGCAGTATTTGATGACATTCAAGCTGTAAATCATTTCTCTTTTTGTTTCTTTATGAAAAGTAGTAAGAATAATCAAAATCATAAGATGGGCCTCAAATCAGAGGTTGGCTTGAAAGTCTTGATTTAAAAAAAGTATACATTGTGGGTTTGTCTGTCTTTTGGTTTTTGAGCCATGAAGTTGAATTTGGGTCAAATTTTAAGTTCTTCTCCACAACCGCTAGGGCAAGAGACTTTTTTTTTAATCCAAGCCAAGATTCTCACAATCACATGAATCCAGGAGCTGGGGCTTGAAAAAAAAAACCCAACCAAATACAGTGAGACACACAATAAGATAGCAACACTGCAATATATTTTTGGTCACCTTAGATGTTGCTTTGGGCTTATGCAACATCCTTGCTTAAAGTTGTTGGAGCAGGGCCCACCTTTTCGTTCTGTGTTCTTACAGTGCTTAGCATAATCAGGTCCTGGTCCATGATGAGGGCTCCCAGGATCTACCACAATGCAATTAATAAATAATAATTACTCTTGCTGTAAGCCGGTGACAATCTGCTCACTTAACCCAAGATGGAATGTTGAAACCTCGGGCAGATCATTTTAAATCACCCTTCTTTACACCCTCATTTAAAATAAACGTGCAGTTGTTAACATACCACTTCCTTGACATTGTTTTCTTTTAAAGTTACTACCTCTCCCACTGCAATACAAGAAATCTCAGTCTGTCTCTACACACGCACACACCCCTGCCCATTTTGTCCCCCCTCCTCCCACTGGAACTCTATAGTTACTTTTTGTTTAAACAGAGCTTTGGTTTGATGCTTATGTATCACAGCACCAGCCATGATCACGAGATCATGAATGCTGTTGATGAATGGCACAGCAGGGGGAGCTCTCGAGCCATTTCCTATCAATAGTTGGTCATCTTGATGGGGAGCCGGGGGGAAACACCCTAAAGAAGAGCACCTAACTTTTTAATTTTTACTCACCCAGTGGCAGCCCGGGTCTTCGGTGGCAATTCGGCGGCAGGTCCTTCAGTGACACAGAAGACTCAGAGCAAGTGAAGGACAATCTGCCGAAGTGCCACCGCAGACCCGGACTGCCGCCGGGTATTCGAATCAGGCCCCGCACTTGCTAAAGCCGGCCCTGCTCCCAGGCACAGCTGGAAATTATTTTCAGACAGTCTCTCTAGTACGGGCAGGGTGAAATTCACTCTGTCCAGGCCAGTATGCACTTCTCAGCCCCAGAACCCCGAAGGCATTTAGGCTCCTAAATACCTTTGAGGATCTGGGCCTAAGATATCGTGGTGATAAGGGCAGTGTAAGATACCAGAGAGGCTACAATAGGTTTTTTAAATGTTAAAAAAATGCACATTTTTCTTAGCCTGGACATAGCCTAGAGGAAGATGCTCAAACCCCACTGAATTTAACTGGGATTTGAGCACGTAACATCCATGAAGCTCACTTGACAATCCCAGCCCTAAGCACTGGCCACTTGCATGGGTGTAAATTTCACCGAGAACGGGAGACAGGCACGCTACGGATGGAGCTAACACAGTTGTTTAGAGACATGCCGTATTCTAGCAAGCGACTGAACTGCACACACCACATACAAGCCGGCGAAGTTCTGAAAATCTCAGTAACACTTTTTAATATACAAGAATCAAAAGTACAGCAGTTTTACAGTGTAGGAAAATTTCATACATACTATATAAACAACATATTTACATCAGAAATCACTAGGACAGTGGCATTTTTTTCACAAATATAAATTAATATTAATTACTGTTTTAATCAACAGGTTTAAAAGTCCACAATTTTACAGTAAGAGTCCTTCTCCCCCTTTGCTCAGGGGAAGGTGGGGGGAATGGATGAAAGTAGACTAGTACTTTTTTTGTGGATCACTTAAATAGTTCATGTAAAGAGCTGTAAAGTACCCACTCAGCTGGGCACTGCACCACCACCACCTGTGGACAGCAGGTTTTGATCTGTGGGACTTGTTTTCTGGTGAGAATTCATAAGTGACTCAATTTTTACACAGTTTCCAGTAGGGTTTGTGATGTCACTCTGAGAACAGCTTAAATAAACCGAAACCAAACCAAGAAGTTGCAACTTTTCCCTTCAGTGAGACTAGAGCAATTCACTGGCTGGCTTATTAGGAGCAGCTGAACCGCATGTTGACATGACCACCACACTGAAATTTATGGCTGTGGGGCTGTCCTCCCCCACTCGCATTGTCATTCAACTGCCTATTTCCAATGGTTGATTTTGTGGTCCCTTATTCTGGGACAGAGGGTGCGCGCCTGTGGGAAGGGATTATTTCCCTCAGATTTGATATTTCCAGCTTCTGTAAAACCAAAACCAGTTAAGATCCACCCACCATGACAAGACTCAAAACAATACTTCCTTTAGCATCAGGCCTACATGACTTCCAAGTGCTACTCTCAAAAGGATGTGGACAAAGCTTTCGCATGTGCATTTTTTGTTTCCTTCTGTTTCAAGAAGGAAACCAAAATACTTTTCATCATACTGATCGGAACCCCTGAGGGCCAAGCCCCTCGATTCAGATGCAGCAAACCCCTCTCATTGGGCTTTTGGTTGTTTTGCACCAACCTTAACACTGGTCTGGCCAGTACTGCCTTTTGCTACAACTTTATGGCACGTAACATTTTGTTAGGATTTCATGAATGTGAACGAAAAACAACGTAAATCTCTCTTCGCTCCTCCTGGCGAGGAGGTGAATTTAGTATTCACATTATAAGCCAACACCTCTATCTGAAAAGAAAGGACCCACATGACAACATCCATCTGCCATCACAGCTCAGTGAAAACATGCCGGGACAGACATGATCTGTGCCCTCCACTGCGAAGGGGGGAAAAGACATGAGAGCTAGTCTCCCTCCCTTCCTTCTATTGCAAAGAAATTCTTGGCGTGCCCTGGAAGAGGCATCAGTGCAGCGAGGAGGCTGCCAGTATTGGTTCCCTTGTAGCAAGCAAAGCCATTTTGCTTCTGTTTAGTTTTGTGGAAAGCTCAAAGAATGGGAAGCACAGCATTTCCCCTGCCACCAACCAGCCACATTTCAGCAGTCTCCTAAGTCCTCCTTAGGCTTAGTTCTGAGATACCTCTGGGTGCCACTGACAGGACATACAACCCCACTGGGCTATACAGCCAGACCTTTTACAAAGGTCATGCTCTGCAAGTCCCTCGGCACTGAAGGGGTTAAATTTATATAAGCTTTTGTACACAGGTTGTGCATCTGTCACCATGACCCGAATCACACTGTTGTTCCCATTTGCAGCAAACCATGGTTGCTTTTGAATGATCTCGTGGGACAGAGATACCCTCATTAAACCAATGGGCTCAGAATGGATCAAGCACACAATGATCGTAACAGATTTCAGGGACTTCATTCCGTCAGCACCAAGCAGACAGGAAGCTTGGGTGTTATTAGTGTTGATTTGCGTGTACCTTCCAACCTGCCAATGGCAGAGTTAACACCTTTGCCTCAACCGAGACCTGCCTTTACGGCCTTGTCTCCAAGCAGGCAGGGCCTTTGTCATAAGCACCTGCCCCAGGGTCTCAAACAATAATTGTGACCTACATTCATCCAGAGAGACGCAGCAGGAAGTCAGCTCCCTCGCTTTGGGAAAGCGCCTCGGCTGGTTTGGATGTATACAGCTGTTCACCTCTACGAGCCCCGTGGGGAAATTCTTCCCTCAGGCCATTCTGGTCAAGATAACCTGCCAGTAAAAGACAGGCAGGGAATTAAAAACCCACCTCACCTCAGGCCTTTAAAGAGAAGAGTGTTCTGATTTTGCCCAGATGAGGGTAACCTTGCCACCTTTTCAGGAACCCAAGGTCTGCACCCTTCGCATTAAATTGAGTAGTTTGCCACTAGCCTTGTCTTCAGAACACAGCTGCAGTTCCCACAGACTACAGGTCCCAGCCCCAAATGTGCCAATTTAATCTGAATGGCCTGGCTGCTCGCCTCAAGGCAGAGCCTGGCATTAGTGACCTGCAGTCTGTCTCCTGGGGCCTTGACTCCATATTAAAGATGGAGCTGAAGGCAGGAACTCCTCCTGCTCTATATGTGGCCAGCCGGCTGTACTTTGGCTACTCCTGACTTACTACAAGTGTTCTGGCAAATCCCTCCCAGCTGGACATTAGCCTTCCACACTGCACCGTGATCCTAACACTTTGGTGAATGTTTGCAGTGAAGCCTATTCATTTGGCTGCAAACCATTCTACTCCCCTTACCCTTCTTGGGCTTGTTATACATCTTCTGAATGGGGAGGGGGCCCTGCTATGAGGATTTTAAACACTGAGAATTTAGGATTTGCTCAGCAGAAATCTAAGTTTGGAGCACTTATGCAAGTTCCCAATTTAAAGATACAGAAGTTCATTCAATATGGCTACTTTCCACTGCTCAGAGAGTTAGCGCAGATCACTGGAACGTTGGCAGGAAGGTGGCCAGCTCACTGCTTTGTGCAAAGATAGAGCTCTGCATGGAAAACTCCAGCCAACTGTATTCACATTTAACTCGGCATGGTGCCCTCGCCAAGCCCAGCATACAGCTTCTGACCCTTAGATTTCAAAAAGTGCTACAAGGAGGAGTAAACACTGGGATCACCATTCTCCAGTTGGGCAAACTGAAGTGCAGAGAAGTGATTTGCCCCAGGGTCAGAGCAGGTGAGCAGCACAGGGGTACAGAAGCCAGGATCTCTGACCCCCCGAGCCATTCCTCCACCACAAACCATTCAGCTTCCAGCCAATATGTTCTACATAGGGAACATCCTTACTAGCAGCAGCGAGAAATGGGTCAAGAGGGTTTGTGTTGCGGATTCCTGAGCCCCTTCCACTGGGAAATACTGTAACTGCCATTTCCCGTCTCACTGGTTTGAAGGGGGAATTAAGGCTCTGCTCAGGGACTCTGTCCCTTCCCCGTATATTGAGGGCCTCCACCATGAAGTGCACAAAGCAGAGCCAGTCTCTTGAAATGGATAAAGACATGAGAAATGGCCATGTGGGCAGGGAAGTGATGGATTCCCACTCCTACCTTACTGAGTCACTCTGGAGAGGCCCCAAGTTCCCCCTTCCTCTCGGAGGACCATGATAAGAACAAGGTCAGTTATTTACTCTTAGAGCGCCCTCCTGTCCATTCCAAATGCATCCCACCCCCCCACTGGTTACACACACACCCCAGCCTGACTGGGTTATGCCCACCCCACAGCAGCATGTGTCACGTAACGTCACATCAGATTGGGCATACAAAGCCTTCTACAAAGTCTTAAGCAGCATCGGTCCACGTTCTTGGTTCTGGGGAAAGCTCTGCAGCTGTGAAATATTCACAAGAGTCTGTCGGATGCAGCCTTCAATGAAAAACAAAACTAAAGCACAGACTGACACCTGTTCCCCCCTGTGGGCAATGGATCCAGTTCCAATGCCAGACCGGAGAAGGGGGATATGAAAAAGGAATCCAGACCAGAACTAACAGATGGGGAGAGACCCTGCCCACTCCCCCAAATCCTTCTTCACCCAGCAAGACGATAGCAGCATGTTCAATCTCCGATTACTGGGTTGGAAAAGCAGCCACTGTTGCATCAGACCAAGTATTTCAGATGAGCTCTCTACCTCCAATCCCAGTCGCTTTATGTTTTTCGAACATTCCAGTTATAATCTGGATTGTTTTTCTGTTCTAACGACCTGTCCAGGGGTGACCTGTGATCCAGGGGTGACTTGGACTCATGAGGGGATTTTTGAGATGGGGGTGAGCGAGGGTCCGAGAGCTGGGAATGAGGAGGGGGAAGCGGCTGTTTGTAATCCCCTGATTTGTCTGTATGGAAGGACCTGTAATGGTCTGAAGGTCCCGGGCCGTGGTATCCCATGGGTGGCCTGTGATCAGACATTCTTCTGAATTCCTGCTGGTGGTAGTTCTGGGGCCTGAACTCATCAGATCTTCGCCGCTTGGAATCATGGTGGTGTCTAGATGTAAAAAACAAACACACAAAACAATATCAGCTCAAGAGCAGACACTTATGCAGCCTCCCACTCCCCATCCTGAAATATCCAAGGAAAGGTCCAAATTCCACTCCTGAATAATGCTGCTGGTGATTATTTACTCAGTCCTGTAAGTGTGGACAGCACTCTGCAAACAAACAAGACTAGGTGTCCTTTGCCTAGGAAGGCCAGGAATCTAAGTAGTAGAGAGACTTGAAGCCTTTAAGAGCATTCCTGGGAGAACGCTAACTGTGTGTGTCTGCCCGTAGGGGACAGAAGAACTAGCAGCAGGGTCGGGGAAAAGGGATTTACAGGGTAATGCCAGAAGAGAATTGGATAGAACAGGAATGATCAAAGACAAGGGGAGAGAGGGAAGAAAAGCAAAGTCACCTAAATACCTTCCCAGTGAGCTTGTAACACACATGGGTTGGCAGCTCCTGATCGGAAACATACAAGCGGAGACCCAAGACTGGAATGTCATGCTTGGAGTCTACAGCTTACTGGTGGAAAAAAGCAGGCTAGAGCTCATGTCTAAGGTAATCGGAGGGCAAGGCAGAAACGAGAACCCCGCAATGATGCCAACTTCAGAGAGGAAGAAAAGAAAACAAGACCCCAATTAGGTGACTAAAGGTATGTCTAGACTACCCGCCGTATCGGCGGGTAGCTATCGATTTCTCGGGGATCGATATAGCGCGTCTCAACTAGACGCGATATATCGCTCCCCGAAAGCGCTCCTGTCGATTCCAGAACTCCACCAGCGCAAACGGTGGTAGCGGAGTCGACAGGGGGAACCGCGAACGTCGATCCTGCGCTGTGAGGACGGGAGCTAAATTGATCTAAGATACTTCGACTTCAGCTACGCTATTGACGTAGCTGAAGTTGCATATCTTAGATCGATGCCTCTCGCCCCCCGCAGACCAGCCCTAAGTCTGTGTTCGATCTGAATCCAGAATGCAAATGCCAACAGCACCACCTGCCTCCATTCCACTGAGCTCCGGGGCTCCCCCTTGTGGCAAGCAGGAAGTGTCTGTACAGTGGCTGGGTGAATGGTTGCCGACTCCATGCAGTCAGTTTGTGATAGTCCGCTTTCACAGTTACCTGTCATAATAATCTCTGTGTCCCCTGTGGTCTCGGTCACTGTTGTACTGTTCATACGGCCTCTTGCGGGAGAGGTTATTTGGTCGGTAGTTCCCGGAGCTTCGGTGGGGGTCGCCGCGAGACCGACGGTCCCCGTAGTGGTGATCCTTGTACCAGTGCTGCTCGTACTGGTGATGCCGTTCTCCACCCCAGACCTGGTTGCTGTTGCCACCATAGTTAAATTTCCGATCTCTCTGCCAGTCTCCTCGATCTGCAGGGAGGAAAACACAGGCCTGAGCGTGGGTCTCACCATCACCTACCCTACCCTGGACAGACCATGACACAGGTCGCTTGCACACGATAATAGGTGGTAATTCCAGGCAATGGTTTTTGTCTGTCTTATTCAAGCCTCCAGACAGCAGCTTTGTGGGTTCTATAAAGTCCCTTCTGAGGTTAGAGACAGGATGTTTATAATATAACAAGTCATTGATGGCAATGAATACCGATTTAAAGAGGAATCTTAAAGGGTTTGTGGTAAAAGGAAGAAATTAACAAAAGCAAATTGTATGCTGAATATCAGGGGGAAATACCCTAATTCTGTTCTACATCCTGTCCTCATCACTATAGCCTCTGAGCACCTTTCAGTCATGCTTCCCAAACTTGTTCTGCCACTTGTGCGCGGAAAGCCCCTGGCGGCCCAGGCCGGTTTGTTTACCTGCCGCATCCGCAGGTCCGGCCAATCGCGGCTCCCACTGGCCGCGGTTCACTGCTCCAGGCCAATGGGAGCTGCTGGAAGCGGCAGCCAGTACATGCCTCGGCCCACGCTGCTTTCAGTAGCTCCCACCGGCCTGGAGCAGCAAACCGCGGCCACTGGGAGCAGTGACTGGCCGGACCTGCGGACCCAGCAGGTAAACAAACCGACCTGGCCCAACAGGGGCTTTCCCTGCTCAAGCAGCGGAACAAGTTTGGGAACCGCTGCTTTAACTCCATCTGTTGCGTGTGGTCTGTTCTCTCTTTCTCTCTCCTCGTCTCCCTCGGGAACCCCAGAACTTTAAACTTGACTGAACAAAAGCCCCGGAGGATGTACTGCAGGGAACAATCAGGCCTTGGCTTGGGATGGACAGGGGACCTGCTAGCCTCATCCTCCGACTCTCTCGCGAAGGACCCACCTGCGTTACTGAAGTGCCTCTTGTTAGGGTGGCTGTAGTTGTCCCGCTGGTGCCCGTGCATCTGCTGAGGGTGTGAGGGGGGCAGGTGGAGTTTCTGAGAATGAGGGTTGGGAGGCAGGTGAGACTGAGACATGAGGGAATCCCGGCTGGAGCCAGAAGGCTCTGGGCGGAACAGCCTTTTGCTGCCAGCCATGTCCTCCTTCTTCTTCTGCTCCTGCTGAGGACAAGGGAGACACTTCCAGTACAATGGAATGAAAAAGAGAAGATGCTTCCCCCCTTCAATTCTCCAGAGTGCCTCGGGCAGGTTGTGAAACCCTGTCTGTTGCACTCTAGATTCATTTAGAGCAGGGGGATTCCCTGCTGACTGGAGACCTGCATCTTCACTGGGGATTGTGCTCTGAATTACTTTTGTGCTCAAGAGAGTAAGAAATCAATAGCACTTGAGCCAGACCTGTGTAAGGGAGATGTGCAAGTTTCCACCACACACACCGCTGCCAACACGTTTTAAACCTGACGGACAGCATCATCCCCGATTCCTACTCTTGAGCTGGAGACAACCCAATGTGCCACACCAACAGGAACAGTCCAGAGGGAGGCAACAATAATGACTGGATGAAAGGAGAGAGGAGCTTCCACGTGTTAAAAGGGTATCAAATGACTAGCACTGTGCAGTTTATAAAACAGACAAATAAGGAGCGATGGTGGAGATAAACAAAGCAAAGAGTTGTAGAGAAAGCCAATCAGGGGCATAAGAACTCTGCACAATCCTACCAGAGCTAGAAAGCACTGACATTTAAAAAAGCAACCAATCTAAAAGAATATAAATACACCCGCTGCCGAGCCCATGACGCAGCTTCACAAACACAATTCTCAGGAGACAACAGCCCTTGAATTTTGACCCAAAGATTTATAGTGCATCAGTCACCATAAGCCATGGTACCAGTAGGACTGTGTGGTTATGTGGCTGCAACTGCCAGGGCCGGCTCCAGGCCCCAGGGCGCCAAGCGCGTGCCTGGGGTGGCATGCCGCGGGGGGCGCTCTGCCGGTTGCCGGGAGGGCGGCAGGCGGCTCCGGTAGAGCATCCGCAGGCACGCCTGCAGGAGGTCCACTGGAGCCGCGGGACCAGCGAGCGGTAGAGTGCCCCCTATGGCGTGCCACCGTGCTTGGGGCAGCGAAATGGCTCGAGCCGGCCCTGGCAACTACAACAGCATCACAAATACTAGCTAAGGCCAGGGAAGAGATGCGAGAACTCCCTGTTCTATACAGACTCTTCCTCACCAAGGGAGCACGTTTCAGATCTTACCTCCTCTTCCTGGGATCTTTTTTTGTGAGCCATTTTGTAGAGTTTGTGCAATTTTCTAGCATCAAATTCTGTGAACTTGGACACAAATATCCACAGGTTCCTGAAGGGACATTAAGTTTTTCTATTAATTACTAAACAGCAGTTTAACTTGTCTTCCTCATTTGTACAATTTGCAAAAAACCACTGAGCTAAGGATTAGCAATTATTCCCTTCATCTGGCAGATGGCATGCGAGTACAGAGAGATGAAATGATTTGCCGAGGATTACACAGGGAGTCTATGGCAAATCTGAGAAATGAACCCAGGACACCAGAGTCCCAGTCCAGTGCCTTAGCTACAAAACCATCTCTTTGTAAAACACTCCTCCGGCCTTTATAATCTTGGGCCTATCCTCTGCTCAGAGCACGAGCCTGTATAACAAGCAATGGGAATTATAAAAACACTCTCATGGAAAGTGGAGAGAGAATCCCTTCCATCTTGCAAGGGAAACTGTTAAGATGATAAAAACAAAAATATTTTCAAAGAGAAAGCGCCTTGCTGCTGGACTCTAACTCAATCTCTGACAGTTACCAGGCAAAGACCTAAAATCCAATATCCATTTCATCACAAATGCTGTTTCTTTACTTTGTCTATTTCACTCATCTGGGACAGGAAAAGCAGGCTTCACTCAGCTTCACCATCTCCTTTTTGGCTCTCTTGCATCAGCACAACTCTACTGTACTTCAGATCCCATCCTAAGGCTAATCAGTGGCCTAGATAACAGGAGTTAGCAGCCACCCTCTAGTTCCTAATAAAGGGGCATCCTAGGCATCAACTTGCATCAGTCTGTGTGCGGACATTCACATTTCAGTTTCAAAAGAGCTTGTTTCAGTTTCGCAGAAGTGTAAGGGAAGTAACTTAAGCTACATTGATATCAGCACCTCTCCAACTGATAGGCACAGGTGTCTGCACAGAGTGTGCACCAGCTTGGCGCAACTTATTTTTAAATTGATTTATTTTAAGCTGGTGACACTTCTTAATGTAGACGAAGCCCTAGTCTCCAAGAGGTCCAGGACAGAATGGGCCATGGTTCCTGACACACATACCATGCCCCGGTCAGCTTTCAAGAGGGTCTTGGAAACACTGGGAGGGGAACATTGGAATCTGACTTCTGGGCTGTAAAATCCAGCACCTTCCATAAGCACTAAATTCACTTAAATATTCACAAACTAGCCAAAGAAAAACAAAATGGTCTGTTACCTTCTCCACAGCTTGATGTGCTCCTGGTCAGAGTAGGCTTTAAGGCACTCTGAGATGCGATCTCCAATTTTCAGGAGGCAGTTGCGAGTATGCTCCAGTTGTTCTTGCACTGTCAGTCCCTTATCTGGCTTGTCCAGTTGCTTCAGTGCCTTTTTCACTGGCCTCATCCTCTCTTTGCACTTGGGTGAGCAACACAGAGCAAAAATTCATTAATTTCATGCCTGGGTTCTACCCTCTCTGTTGACCTTCTCTCAACCAATCACTGGCAGGGAAAATTCACTAATACCAGCTGTTTGTCATCCTTTATTTAGTTTTAAAATAAGATGTCCCTCATGCAAACAGCAGATTTCGAAAGACATGCAGCATAAAGCAATGAGAGCCTGTCCTCATCATCCACCCACCCCTCCTCCTTCTGGAAACGCACAATCTGCTCTGCAAGTATTGAGCATGCACTCAGTCTGATATCCTGAGGTCTAGATGTGTAATCAAGGGACGTTACTATTTATGCACTGGAGATAGAATACATAGGTTCACTATCAAAAATCACACTGACAGAAAAAGCTTTTTTTAACTACTGCTGTTAACAAAAGTGAAAGAAATTAGAGGAAACCATCATTTGTGTACGTAACAGCACTTTGCCTATAGCCAGTTTCACCCTCTCATTTTTCACTCCCAGGGGAAATCTGCACCACTGCTCAAGTGCAGAATGTATGTTCTCTGCATGTTTCTTTGTTTCCCTGCAGGAAAATGACTTTCTGACAGGGAAGCAAAGGGAAGCCACAAGAGCCATCATACAACCCAACCTAGCAGTATGTTTCAGGTGCCCCGGGCAGCTGGCAGAGAGGTACATCACTGTGGGGCAGAGGACAACCCCAATGAACCATCTGCACCCGGATCCCACCCCACCAAGCCCCAACCAGCTGCTCCTGGACCCCCACCCCACTGAGCCCCACTCCCCCAGCATCTGGACTCCCCACTGAGCCCTCCAACTGAGCTCTATCCCCTCACATCCAGACCCACCCCACACCCTGCTGAGCCCAAACCACCTTCACCTGGACCCCCCTGCAGAGTCCCATTACCTTTGCACCCAGAACCCCTCAACAAGCCCCTGTGCATCCCGTGCCCAGATTGTCCCACACAGAACCCTCTCAACCCACACCTGGATCCCTCCACACTTGGATCCTGCCATGCTGATCCTACCTGCCCACACCTGGTGCACCTGGCACGGAGGGGCAGGGCCCTGGGTTTTTCTGGGGCAGGCTCAGTCCTTGCACTATGTCAGGGTTGGGTGCAATCTCACCGCTGAGTCCAAGTGCTGGGGGGGGGGGGGGGAAGAAAGATGCACAGTGATCTCCTCTGTGCAGCCAGCGGCCTGTGCTCCCCAATGCTATGCTGGAGCCTCCACATTTATTTGACAAATAAAATTTACAGAATTTTGAAATATTGTACACAGAATTGTTAATTCTTTGGGGCAGGATTTGTAATTACTGGGTGCAGAATGCCCTCAGGAGTACTTTTCAGTCAGTACATTTCAGTCACTTTCCCATTGTTTGTGTGAGTCTTTCGGAGAAACAACCAAGAAATGTTCTGTTTTTATTTTTTAAATAAAAAGGGACTGGAAAAAAAAAATTAGCAAGGGGCCTCAAGAGTAAATACAGTATCTGAAACTACTTCCCCCTTTTCATGTTCTGTATGAACACATATCTCCTTACTGTACATTCCATTCTATGCATCCGAAGAAGTCGGCTGTAGCCCACGAAAGTTTATGCTTAAATAAATTTGTTAGTCTCTAACGTGCCACAAGGACTCCTGTTCTTTTTACTTGTTTTAAAAAACTGATTGGCTTTCCAGTTGATAGCACCCCCTTCAAATATACAAGCCAGGCAGAGGAGAGTCCAGCATAAGAGACTATATTAAGGGTATGGCTACACTTGCAGCTGTACAGCGCTGGGAGTTGAACCTGTCTTCATACAGCTATGTAGGGAAAGCGCTGCATTTCCAGCGGTGCTGGGAGTGGTGCACTGCGGGCAGCTATCCCAGCGTTCAAGTGGCTGCAACGTGCTTTTCCAAAAGAGGAGGGTGGGGTGGAGTGACAGGGAGCGTGGGGGGGGGGGGGGAAGAGAGAGAGTGGATTTTTGGAGCCGACACTGTGTCAGCTCTCTGCCTTGCAAGTTCCGACCCCCTTCCTCCACCCCTCTCTGACACTAAATGCAAATAGCCCTCTTTGTTTTTTTCCCTCACAGACCAGATAAGCAGCTGCTCCGAAATGGACCCCCTCCGCCCGCTGTGCTGCTTCTCTCCTCAAGCAAACACTAGCTGTGGACATTCCAAAGGGATCCCCCTGCCTGTCTCTGCTAATTCACAGCAAACAGGAGCTGTGTTTGTTTTTTAGATAACCAGCTCCGGGAGCACCCGAGTTCACAACAAAACAAACAGAGGCATCACAACAAAACAAAGAGAGTTATCTTTACTTAAAAGCATTACGGGAAGCTTCCGGAGGTCAGTTACAATGTAGTAAGATTAATCACTGTTTACACTAGCACCCCGCACTGTTCTCTTTATTCCTCTCTCGAGGTGGAGTACATGCAGCACTGTAGCCAGGGAGATACAGTGCTGTATGTGCCTTGCCAGTGTGGACGGGGAGTGAGTTACAGCACTGTAAAGCCACCACCAGCGCTGTAACTCTCAAGTGTAGCCAAGACCTAAGTGTTGTGTTTGCAGCCATGCTCACCAGTCTGCACCGGCAGCACATTGCTGAGTTTTCATTTACACAGCTTGGAAGCACTTACAGTGGAACTTACTACAACTCAGTGAGCAAATGTGGATCTACAGGACATACAAAAAAGTTACTCTAAGGTGGCCTCAATATTCTTCCAGCCCAGGAATAACCTGTTAAGCCCTTGGTTGCTGAGGGAAAGAGTCTGCCACACACTGCTACAGGGTCACAACGTTTGGCTATGACAGTCAAGGCAGCTGTGGGAACGGAAAGCTTTAGTTTGAAACAAGAAGGTGCTACAGTGAATTAGGGTGTTGTACTTCCTCTGCTATGCCCACTTCTGTCGTGTTCCCAACAGAGAGATGAAATGAGAGCATGCATTACCAGTGCAACTAAGTGGCACAGAATCCAGAGAGGAGATATTCCAAACCTGCTTTTAATACTGTGCTCTCTAAGGAGGCCTTGATGTTTCTCCCATTTGAGGTCCCACTTCAGAGCCACCATCCTTTCAGACAAGGAGAAGTCCTGACTGGGACTCCTTTTGCCACTTATCCATAGTGCTCTCAAATTAGCTGCAGGGGATCACTCTTAAGCAATGTGAACCTTTCCTTCCAGGACTGGAGTGTACTGAGTCTATAGAATCCCCAAGGGCTGCTTGCTTAGCAGGGGGGGTCCAAGTTAGGGCACTTAGGCAAACGAAGCCGCAGATATTCATAACTTACAATGGTGTTAGTGTGCCAGGAAACCCCAGAGCTCCCACTGTTGTGCCCTTGTCTCCAGAAGAAGATACTCACTATGCTGAACGTTTCCTGGTCCAGGTCATCATCCTCATCTTCTCCAATGGGGATGGGCTCACTCCCTGCTGTAATGTGGACAGGACCTTGAGATCGCTTCCCTTTGCTTCCAGACTTGGTCTCGCTACCTTTGGCCTTGAAAAGAACAAACAGCCCTTTGACAGTGAGCTGAACCTGGGGATTCTGCATGGCCCACTGTGAAATCCTCTGTGACGACCACCACTGGCAATTAATAAATGGCATGCCCCTCTGCAGCATTTTCCTCCCAAAAATCTTCAAGTGCTTTAGAGTCAGGAATGAATGAAAGTCACATCATACCCGTGAGATGAAACTGGAGCACAGACACACCTGGGCCAACGTTTTCAGAAGTGGCACCAGTGATTTGGGGTCTGTACACAGGGAGAGGCTAAACCCGCCTGTGAGGGACTGCACTGGAGAATTAGGGTCACACAGTGGGTGCGTATCCTCTGGGAAGGGCAGACCCCCCACCCATGGCCTGATATTTAGAAGGGCCTGAAATTCCACTACAAGTCAATGGGAACTGCACATGCTCAGAGCCTCTGGAAATCAAGCCCAACAGCTCTTCAGCTGGGCACCCCAAATCACTGACTGCTAGTGAACATGTTGAGCTGTCCAAGCTTGCCCAGGAAATTGGTGCAAGAGCTGTCAACAGAACCGAAGTCTCAAAGCAACTGATCCTGAGCTTCAGCCTCAGAAACGATCATTTCTCCCTTATTCCTATTAACAGCTGAAGGCCATGCTGCATTTCACTTGGAAGGGGACTTCCCCTAGATTTGAAATAAAGTCTCAGCTTTGACTTAGGACTGCAGTGTCATAATATACTAGCATTTGGTATAGACCTCAGGTACCCCAAGTCATTACTATGAAGCCTTTCACCTATGCCTAGTCTGAATCCAGCCCATAGCAGCAGTGGCCCAATGTCCAAGGGGCAACTAAGTTACGTTTCCCGCATAGCCTGACCCCTGTGCTGACAGAATCAATCCTTCCCAACATGGGAACAGCCAAGATGATATTTCATGGCCCCTGTGTAGGTCGGATTAATACGGACGGATTTGAAGTCCAGAGCAATTCAGACACAGCCTGCCAACACCAAGACTAATTAAAGCCTTACACCCTTTGAACAATAAGCTCCAAAATCTTTTCTCTCCTTTTCTTGATGCCAGCCATTCTGGGATACTCTTCTGTTTGGGGATAGCTGTCTTTTCAAGTCAGTGTGAAAATAGCTCACTCCTTTTCACACTTTATACTTAGTTCCCAACCCACAGAATAGGTGACCTTTTCCATTCTTCACTGCACTTTTCCCTCTTATTCAGGGTAAACCCTCACTCCAAGAAGTTCTGGAGGCTAAGAGCCCTCCCCAATACTCACTAGTAAATGATGCCCTAGCATTCTTTCCCATGGGGTCTTTAGGAATGTCAAATCTCATACTGTGTCCATCTTTGTGAATATTCCCTGGAGGGACTTCACTGCCCTCTCAAACTGTTTCTCCTTGACAGGTATTGGTATGTGCAGGATTCAAATCTGAAATCTTGAATGTGATCTCCAGCCTGTAACATGTTTCTAAAGGTTACATGTAAGATATTCCTGGTACCTTCTCTTTCTTATCCTTTGTTTTCTTTTTCTCTTTATCGCCTTCCTTTTCTTTCTTTGTGGATGACTGTTTTTCCTTGTTCTCTTTGTTCTCTTTCTTCTTCTGTTTCTTTTTCACTGGGCTCTTTTCCAAGCCATCCTCCTAGGAAATTAATCACAGGCTCAAACATGGTTCACAAAGTCAGAGCCCCTCACCTCAGACACATTTTACTCTATAAACCTACATCCTGCAAGAGCACCTGAATCTTGCTGCTCATTCAAACTTTTCCTAGCTCCGATTAACCTAAGCAAGTCCAAAGCAGTAATCTGCTCAACCCCCACAAACCCTGCCTCTAAGGTTATTCCGTCAAACCAGCATCATTCTGCAGCCTACTAGTAAACTGCAGCTACATATAACACTCCCTAATTTAATTTAGCTAGTCAGGAGGCTCAGCTCTTCAAGGTAGATACTGATCAGAAGCATTAAGAAACCTTTAAATTATGTGCAGAGCAACCCAAAGAGAGGGTTTTTCCAAGATCAGAATTATCTTGGTAAACTCTGGTTTTGCCAGTAGCAGGTTTTCTGAGGACGGTCTCCAAGCCAACAAAGGCTGAAAGTGGCCCTTTTGGGGCCCATCCACAATGCTCTGAGCATTGGCTTAATGAGATGGGTGGAGAAGGCCTCACCACCTTCTATGTTCCCAAGCAACTCAACATGTTTCCAGTGCAGAGCTGCCAGGCCCCTATTTCAGTTTAATACTCTGCAGTTCCCCTAGTGGTTGTTTGGTGAAGTTGCAACAGGTGCTTTTCAAGTGTAGTTTCTAAAGCACCATCACAGTTCAAGCAGCTTTGTAAAAACCCCATCCACCTGGGTCAACACACCTTGACTTCACCCTCTTCTGACTGATTGTCTGAGTGCCGAGGAGAGGACATGTCATTTCCATGCTCATCTTTGACTTTGGGAGCTTTGTTCTCTTTCTTCACGCGTGGTTTCCTCTTCTTCAGTTTGGTCTGGGGAAGAAGAGAAACCAGTTAGGGCTCGAAAACCACTTCCTGAAACAGAAACACCATCTCTCTTCCTCTAGGCAGTAGGAGTCCATTTGGAGCACTAGAAGATCCAATGGGCCATGGGAAATGACAATGAGCCACTAACTAGAATTACAACCTCCATCAGAGGGTCCTATTTTGGCTAGCAAGAGGAAATCCATCTGAGGTTTGAAGGCTCAAAGGACTATTCTGAACACACAGAAAATTAGTACGAGTGAATTGCTGGCACCAAGCAGCCTGGTGACGGGGCAAATGAAGGAGAGCTGGTGCCTGCTGCCAGAGGGTATTTAATGTGACACCCACATTGCAGTATCCAGGAGGAAGAAGGCTGGGATAAAAAGAGCTTTATTCTCGGTACATTCTCTATCTATCTCCACAGCTCCAACGCTCCTTGCTAGTTGGGGCATTCAGCATCCAACCCTATCGTAAGCCATAATTTTTCATAAAATCTGGGCACATCTCTATTTAGAGTTCACTTCTGCTTCTGACAAGTGACTTGGTAAAATGAGAATCATGGAATCCTATGTATGATGCGCAGTGTCTCACACATCAAGCACACACAGCTTACAGGTAAAAAGATGCCCTTTTCTAAGTGACAGATCTGCCAAGTTAGCCTGGCCCTAGGATCTGAGAGCCAAGCCCCACCAGCTCTAGGTTCAATGGGATGAAGGGATCAGAGTACAACACAATCACAGTCCGTTCAAACAGAGTATTTCACGATCTAGAAATGCAGGAGGTAGTTTCCTTCTAAGCAGTGTCCAATGTCCCCCCTAGGGGCACTAAGCCATCCCCTCACTCACCTCTTCCCCATCTTTCACAGTTTCCTTCTTCTCCAGTTCTTTCTTCAGCAATTTCAGCAGATAATCGACGCGGGTCTGGAGCTGCTTTCCCTGAGGCTTCTTATCTATCTCAACAGGTAGGATCTTTGATAAAAACAAAACACCCACATGCAAATATCAAGCCTTGAAGTGAGCAGACAAGCACTAGTAACAATCTCCTCCCCTAGCATCCAGCAAGGGAGTGAGCAAACCTCAGCGTCTCAGGGGAACTGCCTTACCCTGCTCTCCCAGGCACAAAGTCCCAGATCCTCAAAGATATTTAGGAGGCTAACTCTCATTAATTTCAATGGGAGTCAGGTGCCTAAATCCACACGAGGATCTAGGCCAAAGAACTCCCTTAAAAGTCTCCTCCTTTCATAAGGCAGCATGCGGAACTCTACCAATTTGAGTGTGGGGGGAGGGTGCGCCCCCATGCCAGAGGCGGCTCCAGGCACCAGCATGCCAAGCGCGTGCTTGGTGCGGCAAGCCACTGGGGGCGCTCTGCCAGTCACCGCAAGGGCAGCAGGCAGGTTACCTTCAGCAGCTTGCCTGCGGAGGGTCCACTGCTCCCGCAGCTTCGGCGGACCTCCCGCAGGCGTGCCGCCAAATCCGTGGGACTGGGGACCTCTCACAGGCAAGCCGCCGAAGGCAGTCTGCCTGCCGTGCTTGGGGCGGCAAAATGCCTAGAGCCACTCCTGCCCCATTCTGATAGTGAAGTGACAGGACACGTGTGAGCACAGTCTGGTAAGAATCATTCGTTACTTGAGAAAAAAGCTATTTCTGTAAAGTTGATTTCACTGGTTTGTGTCTTTATAAACAGATAAAAATGGAGCTCCACAATCACTGTTTTCTTTAAACAACTAACTGGTCTGACTGTAATTTATATACAGCAATGACTCAGCCAGGGCATTTGTGCTGCGAAGCGAGGTGAAGCTGCTGTCTTCAGGGTAAGAATCATCAGCGCAGTGCGTTAGCAGAGGGAGAATTAGTGGGGCTCCCCTGTACCACCACTGTAAGGAAGAGATTCCCACGACGGTTTCAGTTTTAAAATGCTGTTCTGAGCATCACACCTGAGGGTGCTCATTCATGCCAGGACACGACCTAATTTTTGCTAACAACATCTGGGTTGTCAGCAGTGACACTGTCTGAGCTCAGTATTAACCATGGGGGAAACCTAACACAATCAGCATCAATACATTGGGAATGCAGCATTCCACAGAGGCCATGGTTATTGCTTTCCTTCTTGTTGTTATTGTTTTAAGTGTGTACCAATATAAACACCAGTTTTTGAGGAAGCAAACATGTTCTCCCAGAGCCCTGGAACTGAAGTGAGCAATACATGAAGACCTACCTTATCAGTTAACTTCAGTTCTGGGTCCGTTTTAATTAGCTCCCAGTTTCCATAGCCGTGTTCATAAATTCCCAGCAATAAACGAGAATCGTCCTCCACTCCCCAGTCTACATCAAAATGAGCAGCTTTGACGCGGCAGGTCAGGCAGTACCTAAAGGCATTTCAAACACAAGAGGGGTGGTGAGGGGCTCCTTTCCAACACTGTGGTGTCAAAGCAAATCTGCAAACCCAGGCTTTCCTTTTGCCAGCCCTAAACCCCAAGCTCCTTGCACTTTCCTCCCAGTCATGCCAACTCACTTCCTCTTCTCCTCCGGGTCTGTGGGAATGGATTTGTGCAGCATTTCAAACTCTTCTTCATGCTGGATGATGGATTTCACGTTGACTTGGACACCAGAGATCTTGAGGGTAGGACCCCTCCTTTTCCCAGGACCTTTCCCTGTTCAACAGCAACAAACATTTCAGCTGAAAGCACTTTGACAGAATGAAAGAGATGCTGGAAAAGGCTCAGATACATTCGAGAGCTTTATATTCCTCCCATCATCCTCTGTTTACATCTAGAGCTGGCTGCTAATGCTCGGGTAGATCCTGAAAAGCAGGCTCTGCTTTCAGAGAGTAGTAAGGAGTGATTCGTTACACTCCAAGCCCCTTCCCAAGTCATTTTCTTAATTACAAACAAATCAACAACACGACTTCAGCCACTTTAGCAGCTCAGTTCAGCCAAGGTCACACACAGACTTAATGGCAGAGTTGGCAATAACACCCGCATCTCCAGATTCCCTGTCTCCTGCGCCAGCCACCAGACCACCCAGCTTCCTAGAAAGCTAGAGCATGCATAAGAACATCCAGCCTTGTGTGTTGCCTTAAGTCTTGGAAGGATGTGCAGGGTATTTAAGTGCTGTGGGGGCACTGGCTGGCTCAGAGGACCGATAACTGCAGGTACAGGTATAGTGTAGGGTACATGTCATTGGTTTGATTCCACCCCAGGAAGCAAACCAGTCTGCTGGCTGCTCCACAACCTAACATGAAACGAGTTGGTGGTCATAGCCCATGCCTTAGAAATCCCATGTCCACCAGACGCTAACGGTTCCCACTGACACCCTTCAGTCAGAGCAGAAGACTCACGGCTTGGAGGCTGGAATAGCATTCTCACTCTTAGGTCTGGTCCACACTACACAGTTAAATCGATTTAAACAGCGTTAAATCGATTTAACGCTGTACCCGTCCACACTACAAGGCACTTTAAATCAATTTTAAGGGCTCTTAAAATCACTTTCTGTACTCCTCCCCAACGAGAGGAGTAACCCTAAAAATCGATATTACTATATCAATTTAGGGTTAGTGTGGACGGAAATCGAAGTTATTGGTCTCATTCTTTTACTGTAGCTACCCAGAGTGCACCGCTCTGGAAATGGATGGTAGCCTAGGACCATGGACGCACACCACCGAATTAATGTGCCCTAGTGTGGACGCATAAAATCGATTTTATAATATCGGTTTTATAAAACCGGTTTTAGTAATTTCGATTTTATGCTGTAGTGTAGACGTAGCCTTAGAGATAGCTCCCTCCAGGTCACTAGCAGAGGCAGCATGGCTGAAGTTTGTACTGTTCTTTGGCTAACAGACTACAACCTCCAATCTGGTGTCTCATCTCACCCAGAATGGGGATGGTTCCCCATCAGGATGTTGGCTCAACACCACCAAGAGATTAATGAAATCAGCACCCACCCCTTTCACTTACCCTCACCAGGGTTTTCTTTCAGCTGCTCCTCGTATTCCTGCATTGCTGACACACAGCTGTTGTGAATAAGTTCCCCTAGACGTTTCAGATCAGCTACGGACTTGTCCACCAGCTCTGCATCGCGAGCAATGCACTCCAGCCTGAGAGGGAAGAGAAGAATCATGAAAGAATCAGACTCAACACCTGGCTGATAGTGCTGCTCAGAGACACAGGGCCTAGCCTGTCTGCTTCTTTCAGGTGTCTAAAACTTCCTAGATCAAGCATATCACTTCCAATAGCATTTGCACTGCTGGGCATGGAAATACTTTTTTCAGGAACTGGGATTTTTGTCTGTGTGTTAACTTCAGCTCCCCGCTACCTAGGAGAACCAACACATCTATGCCTCTGAGCTGATCTCTTTTATTGGGACTCCTCAGGTTGCTGATCTTTTTCTTGCCAGGTAAATAATGATTTCAAGGCCACCTGGAGCAAGACCCATGTTAAACTTTGGTACCTGAGAGTTGCAGGATACTGCAAGAAGCAGGTGATCACATAGCAGGGGATTTGACTGGGACAGGGCTGCTTTGCAGATGATGACACCATGTGTGCCCTGCTTCTGCAGTGTTGCGTAATGCACTAGGCACGCGCAGGGGAAGAGGGGGCCTTCATCTGAAACATCCGCCAGTGGCTATCATCTGAGACCACTTGGCAATTCCTGTATCTCCAATGGCAGCACTTGCACACCATTCATCCTGAATATGACAGACCAGTCAGGCTTTGCCCCAACGAAGCAGCCTATGTCAGACTTGATGCCTGTCAGTTAATTGTGCCTGGGGTAGTGCAATGCACAGAGATCTTCATGTGGCTATTTGTGTCTCCTGTTTACTAGTGCAGCATTCGGAACTACAACTAGCCTATATGCAATTGTTCTCGGGATCAGAGCCAGTTTGCACATACCGTTCGAGTGGAAGCCCAAACTTCTTATAAGCCTTGATAAACCTAAGCAAAAAAGAAAAGCAAAACAATCTCAGTAAAAAGGGGCCTAAATTACAAGTGTATTTAAAAACTCGGTGATACATTTAATTGGCTCATCCCCTTTGTCAATCCAGTATTTCACGTCTAGGGTCTAAGTCGCTCCCAGGGCTATTGTGAGTTTTAATTCATTAGTGTTCGCAAAGAGCTTTGAGCTCCTTGGCTAGAAGGAACTGGAGAAGGACAGAGGATGACTTAACCCTGAGCGCCTGTCATTGCAAATAAATAAATAAATAAATAAATAAAAGGTGGGAGGGAAATGGGGGGAGTCATAATTTTAGTAAATTACTGATGGGGGCTCAGTTTAAAAACCAGCAACTCAAAGATGAAGGGAAGTTGGTTAAAGCTCAAGAAATCCTCTTTCCCATCTCTGGCCTAAACTCTGGACACAGCCTTAGGATGCAGGCGCTCTGCAAAGACTGAAGAGATTAGAGGAAGTTCTATCTTGGAGATGGCAAGGACAAAAACTGGCTTGGAATTGCACACGTCAGCTGATCTGAGAAACGTGATGCTAGGGGAAGGGGAAACTTCACTACCCTGACTTAGGGCACCAACTCTTTCAGGGCTACTAATTCTTCCCAAATATATCAACATTTGCTTTTTGTTTACATTTAAACTGCCAGGAAACTCTTCTTCTTTCAGGTGAATTTGGTGCTCCTGAACGAAGCAGGTGGGACAGCACAAAGACAGGAGTCCTTGGTTTCTCCATGGACTGACTACCAGCTGTTCAGGCCTCCCGCACACCCCCTTAGCCATGTACCTTAATGCTGAATTTGATGGACCCACTCAGTCCACCTGAGATTACTGATGGAGGCTGACAATTTCAGGAGCAATTTTTGTGAAACACAGGCACATGTCTCACTAGAACCAGACTAAAGATCATCAGCTCGTTTCACACAGGCCTAGAAAGGCCATCGGCAGGTGGCAAAGCTGACAATATAAAAGTTCAGAGAATGTCTGGAGCCAGTAAAGCCTGATTTCTCCCCTAATTCTTCTGTTACAACACCAATACTAAGTTAATAAAGCACCAGGAGTCCTGCCACTGTCATTCAGAACTGATTAAATGTCCATGGCACAACAGTGAGCATGGAAGATCCCCAAGAAATGGAGGTTTTGGGGAGCCAATAGCATCAGTCCAGCGGAGCATTTCTTCACTTGCTTAACTTTAATCATGTAAACCAGGGGTGGGCAAACTTTTTGGCGCGAGGGCCACATCAGGGTGCAAAACTGTATGGCGGGCCAGGTAGGGAAGGCTGTGCCTCCCCAAACAGCCTGCCCCCTATCCGCCCCCTCCCATTTCCCACCGACTATCCCTCTCAGAACCCCCCAATCCATCCAACCCTCCCCCCTTGCTCCTTGTCCCCTGACCACCTCCTCCTGGGACCCCTCGCCCCTTATCCAAACCCCCAGGTCTCCACCCCCTATCCAAACCCCCCTGCTCCCTGACTGCCCCAAACCCTATCCACACCCCCGCCCCGACAGGCCCCTCGGGTCTCCTACACTTATCCAACCCCATTCCCCTCCCCCAAAACCTCCGCCCCATCCAACCGCCCCCTGCTCCGTCCCGACTGCCCCCCTTGGGAACCCCTGCCCCTTAATCCAACCCCCCCGCTCCCTTTCCCCTTCCCATGCAGCTCAGAGCTGCATGTCTGGCAACCGGGCCGCCTGGCCAGAGCCAGACACGCTGCTGCGCTGCCCTGCAGGAGCTCGCAGCCCCACCGCCCAGAGCGCTGCCAGCGTGGCGGTGTAGCTGCAGGGAAAAGGGGCCGGGGGGGAGCGGCCAGGGTTAGCTTCCCCAGCCAGGAGCTCAAGGGCCAGGCAGAACGGTCCCGCGGGCCGTAGTTTGCCCACCTCCGATGTAAACCGTCGATATGACCTGACTTCACTGGGACCAGCCACGGGCTTACGGTTATGCAGGTGCCCACATGCTTTGCTGGAGCAGGGCCCTACTCTAGCTGTGTCGGTGTCTGCGCAGAATTTCCGAACGTGCTCATCTAACAGTCTCCTGGGCTCAGCACTGACCTCCTGATTTCAGCATCAGTAAATCCTTCCACCGTGTCTTTCCTAACGCTCCGCGGGCGCCCCCGGCGCTTCGGCCTTTTATCGTCGTCAGTATCGTCCGTCTCACTCTCTGATCCAGATGACCTGTGTATCCTTCTCTTTGATTCAGCATCAGAATCACTGTCATTTGCCTGAGCCTGAATGAGCCAGAAGGACAGCACTAGGGTAACAAGGGCTAATTTGCAACCTCCTTCAACTCCTCCCTAGTAGCATGGGCTGGCAATGCAAATGCAGCATCTCTTGGTGCTTATTCTGAAGTAAGGCCCATCAGATCAACATCGGTGTCATCCTGTCTTAGAGGAACCTCCTTTTTTCCCCCCCTTGAAGTGCCTGGATGCCCAAGGCCCCAGTGTATTTGCTCATCCCCTTTTGACAGATTTCCAGACAACGCTAAGCTCCACATTTAGAGCATGCGAATGAAGCATGGGTTCCATGTCCTAGTGGAGTTTTCATGCACAGCCCTATTGCTAGAGGATTTGAATGCATCATAGCACCTAGACCAGGGTGGCCAAGCTTACTGACCCTCTGAGCTGCGTACCACAATCTTCAGAAGTTCAACTGCTGGGGCTCGAGGCTTCTGCCTCGCGGTAAGCATCTACCAGGGCTTTGCCCCAAGCCTTGGCAGGTGCGCCCCATGGGGCCGAAGTCCTGAGAAGCCCTTCTTCACTGGTCAGAAGCCCCTATCCCACTGCCCTGCTGCAAGGCAGAGGTCTCGAGTTCTTCTCTTCCCCCAGTCTGGTAGGTTGAGAAGGGGGGACATGGGGGGCTCCACAAGCCACACTCACTGTAAAAGAGCCACATGTGGCTCACGAGCCACTGTTTGGCCACCCCGACCTAGACAGTTAACCTGGAAAGGGTACTGCCTCTTCTGGGTGTCAAGGGACAGGTTAGGTTTAAGCATTAACAGCATGATGAAGTGTGAAGCTTAGTGAGGAGATGGGAAAAAAAGATCCAGGAAATGACCTACGAGGCAACCAAACACCAACTCCAGTCTAGTCCCCACCACTCAGTTGGCTATTTTCCCCTGTGCTTCAATCTGTTACTGCCCCCAGGTTTCAGTATTTATTGTTTTTAAATAAAGCGCAAGTAGAATTAGAAACACCATTAACAAATTCATCCTGAACACGTACTCTGCACTATAGACTCGGGGCCTAATTCGTACTCCGCATGGCAGACCTAGTGCCTATTCTGTACTTTATTCCAAACTAGCAACGGGGGGGGGAGGGGGGGGGGTGAATCAAAATCCCACAAAATTGTTACTGGGCACCCACCACTAGCCTCCTGTGGCCTGTTGTTTCGCAGCTTCCCAGGGCAGTGCTGTACCTTTTTAGTGGAGCTGCGGATTCTGGGCAGCATATAGATTTCTTCCAATTCCTTCTGTCGTTCCTCCTCCTCCACTTTCTTCCTTTGCTCTTCAGGAATAATATCATCCCAGTCCCTCTGGGACCTCTCATCCAGCTCAGTCTCTTCTTCCTCCATGGTTGCAAAATTGGCTACCTTATAAGCAAAAGCACACCCATGGAATTAGAAGCTCCCCGTGGTAACGTCACCAGAGATACGTTGGTCCAGTCTCAACTTTTTTCTCTTAACCCAAGAAATCTGTCCGTTAATTGTTCTGTTTCTGTTGTATGTCATCTCTTCCAGCTATCAAGTAGTGCATGCAATTTATAAACTTTGGCTGGAGCCTTTGCTAGATTGGCATTTCAGTTCCCAAAGTTTAAGATTTTCTTCCCCACCACCAAGATCATTTAAAAACCTATACACACACAATTCTTTAATGCAACCCACCCACCAAACCTATCAGCCCCTCTCCTGCTGGTTGAGGACCATCTGCTTCCGTGCACCCTGCAAAGGGTTTGGCTTGTTTGACTAAAGCCTGACCCCGTGAAGCCAGCATGCGGGGGCACTGTTGGCCAGTTCTGTCCCTTCTCCTGTCACCGACCTTACAAACAAGGCTGACCTTGGCAAAGATCATTCATAGCCACTCACGACCCTACTCTGCTGGGATTCAGTTTTACTCACTGGTTCCTAGGAAATCTATTTGCTTTGTACCTTGAACTGAGACAGCAGCTCATCCGTGGCGCTTGAGGATACTTCGTTCTCTCGTGTTTCAGCCAGGCGTAAAATCTCATCAATATCCATTTCCTGCCAGTCAGAAAGAAATTATGATAAAATCAGAGGACGCACAGCAACAGAAAGTGTGTGTGGGGAGGGGGTGTTAAGGATTGACTTGTGAGGTGTGACTGCTGAACACACATCGCCTGGATAAGTGAACAAGGGGAGGCGGGGGAGACAAGTTAACGGGCTGCATATACTGATGACGTATCATCACTGAGGAGGAGGACAGACTATTTAACTGGTACAAGAGAGTATGAAGAGGAATGATGGGTGAGGCTGAGAAAACAACAGCCTGAACATCAGGAAAAAATTCCCAACTGCTATCTTTTCATTTGTGGAATTGTTCCCTGCAGGGACATGGCTGAGGGCCACTGCATGGCCCATTAACAGGACTGTTCAAAGCATTCGGTAACATCATGTCAGAAACAATCCTGCACTGGATGGGGAAGAGGTGACACACTCTGACTCCTGTGGAAACCATAAGGGGGCTAAGAGGAGCTGGGATAAAGAGGACTCACTAGGCCCTGTTACAATACACTGACTCGTTATTCACACAGCTACAGATGTATGTGCAGAGGGCTGACGGGGGACAAGGTTCTACCACTGAAATCCCAACCATTTCTTTCAGGAACTTGATCAGAATCTCCACAGTTAGTCTGTCCCATCACTGCCTCCCAAGTCCATTGTTCTCTCCCTTCAGCTTTTCTGGAAATCTGAACTTGGTGTCCCATGGCAGGGGTCAGTTTGACAAACTCTATTAACTGAACTGCTCTCTCAGATCCACAGAGCAAGTACAACAGAGTCAGGACAAATGCCAGTTTCCCCATGCAGTATTGCCAATGAAGACTATCAGAGCACAGCTAGGTTATTTTAACTACCTGCGGTTCCGATTCTTCCCCTTCAATCTCCTTGAACAGATCCTCAGCTCCAAACTTCAGAATAGCTGTCAGCTCCTCTTTGTTGAAAGGATTTGAGCTGGGAAAAGGAACAAAAACACAGTTGACTCTCAGGAGCCACCAAGCCAGCCCAGCTGCGATAGAAAGACACTCCTAAGCCTCCCTCATTAGGCCAACATTGTGATGTAAGTGCTCAACCCTGCACTAAGAAACGCCTTGAGCCCTGTTCCTGATCTCTCCCCCTGTTCTGTCGGGGTTAGAAGCGCTGTCAAGGCAGCATGCTCCATTCCTAGGGAAAGGAGGGCAGCACACCAAGTGACTCAGTACTGAGCCACATGGCCAGTTAAGCAGCCGTGTTGATGGGCTCCAAGAAAGGGACACCCATGTCCTAGAAGGATGGCTAGCTTGATGTGTGGCCTCAGGAGTATATCAAGGGGCATGAAGTGGGGAAGAACTCTTGAGAGCTTTAATCACACACAAGGGAAGCCTCTGGAAAGGCGAGGTGGGAAGCTGGGGGAGTGACACAGGGAAAAATACACTTGCTGTGTAAAATTCACTACCAAGTTTTAATACTGACACACAAACCCCAGAATCTTCCCAGCCTTGCATATGCATCTGAATTAGTTCTGGGTTCCCATACCTTTACCGCACTGGTATCACAAAGCACTTACTACTGCACTGCAGAAGTAAAGTGGGGAGACCCACCAGTCTGCAAAACCCAGCAGACTCCCTCTATTCTTCCTGAAACCTCCACGTGAAATGACCCTTCCTTCTACACATTTCCAGCTACATGGTCTTTCACCTGAGGCACCAGGAACTGCAGAAGTTGACTAGAGCCAAATGGTCCCCACAGCCATTTTCTCCCTACAGCACCAGCTGCAGAGCGGAAGGGACCGCAGATCACAATATTAAACAGATGTTTAGGTGAGGAGCCGGGAAAAGACTCCAACTGATCCTAGTTGGTTACAGCTGCAGAGCCAGCATGAAAGAGAGACCAATTGTGTGGGACACTTATAACCTACTGTCAACTTCTTCAGATATCAGTGACCTTGGGGGCCTTGTAAGAAAAAAGTGACAGCCTCTCAAAGGAGGAAAAATAGGCCAAAGACCACGCCAGGCAAGAAGAGGGGCAATAAACAGAAGCAGAGGGAATAAACAGAGAGGGAAAGAAAAGAAAAAAAAAGAGAAAGATGGAATGAAAAACAGAGGAGACATCAATACCAGTTCTTTGTATTTTCTTGCTAACCTTGGCATCCCATATAGTTTCCATACCAATGACCACATGAGCCAAAGTTAATGGTGAGCTATCATTAGTAGGGTTTTTTTTTTGCTGGCCAACTACACTATCAACTAATTACCCAAATCACCACAACAGCGACACTGATTACTTTACATATTCCATCTGATGCTCTCCTCCCCATTTAGGCACTTACTTGGATCTCCCAGAGTTGTTATCCAGTACAGTACGGCCTGTGGTGTCCATACGCTGGATCACCAGATGATCCAACACCATCTTTTTCTTGGCCCTTTCGATGATCTCCTCTTCCACTGTCCCCTTGGTGACTAAGCGGTAAATGTTCACCTGCAGGGCAAAGAAAAAGTGGAGCTATTTTGTGGATCTGCAACATATGGTTCTGCCTAAATCACAGTGCACCCCGTGCTGTTTAACAGAAGGCAGCAATAACCTTCTTGCAAAGATATATCCTGAATGGTATATCTGAACCCCTAATCTAACATACACTACCCCATGGGAATAGCTATTCTCAAGAGACTTCCAGCCCCACCAAACTCACAAGAAGGGCTGCTCTTGCCAGATCTCCAGCCTTCTTTCTAGATCAGAGGTTCAGTGACAACTCAGAAAAATATTGTTTATAGATTTTAAGGCCAGAAATGACCTGTATGATCATCTAAGTCTCACCGCCTACATAACACAAGCCAGAAAACCTCAGCCAGTGATTCCTGCAACAAGCCCATAACCAGTGTTTGAGATAGAGCAGTGTGTGTGTGTGTATGTTTGTGTGTGTATCTATATAAACAAAGAAACACAACAGACTCACAATAAAAGTACAGATGGAACACATGCCTGCTCTCTCTAAGCCTCATACTGGCACTATCAATAAGCTTCTAGGCCTCCCAGCCTCGATGATGTCCCCTGCTTGACGCCAATGCCTGATGCCAGAGTTGTGTGCAATTTTATTATGAAACTAAGAACCATGTGGAATTTGCTTTGTTTTGTGATTAACTCAATACCCAACCCAGATATTCAGAGAATTCAGGCCCTGTTTCCAGCAAACTTGGGCTGATCTGGTTTTCCAGCTCAGTTTTCCAGCTTACCTTGAGTTTCTGGGGAACCTGAAGGATCATATAGCTCAAACAGAAGGAATACATTTGCAGAGCCCGCATAAGCCGGACATAACCAGCTCTGCAGAGTCCTGACACAGATGCTAATGCTACAACATATGACTGGACTGAATCATAGAAAAATGGATCTAAGACTGCTCTCCTGACCTGTTTCTTCTGTCCAATTCTGTGAGCCCGAGCCTGAGCCTGCAAGTCATTCTGGGGGTTCCAGTCCGAGTCAAAGATAACCACAGTGTCTGCAGAAGCCAGGTTAATCCCCAGTCCGCCAGCTCGTGTTGACAGCAGGAAACAGAAGTCCTGCATACAATGACAAGATATCCATGTACAACATTGCTCACACAAAATAATCTCAGCTGCTTAAAAACACACACGTGCAAAAGCCAGTGAACTAATGCAGGTTACAATATATCCTACAGGGCCTATCTGTATGTGTGGCCAGGTCAAGAGAGAGGAAGATGCAACTGAATGCAAAGTTTAGGGAGAATGGAGAGGGTCTGGGAGTGAGGGTTTATTAGAGACAGAGAGGAAGTTCGGAGTCATCACAGGACAGAGAAAAGAGACAGAGTTTGAAGACAGTTTGGGATAATGAGGTGCTCAGAGCAAGGGCAGCATGTGGGAAGGATCTTCCTCTTTTGTAGAGCGATGGAAAAGAAAAGTGGAAGACAGAGAACTCTGGTATTTGAGCGGCATAGGGAGAGAAGTGGAAAGATATGCAGCAGAAAGAAGGAATCCCCACTCCATCCCATTTAAGTAGTCCTCGTATTAGTAATCTTGGGGGATACTGATGGCTATCAGAGTGCGATGGGCGGGGGCATGTAGCAGCTATCAGTATCTCCCAGGCAGAGGAAGGAGTAGCTGGCAGATGGCAGCACATGTAACATGAGTTGCAGCTAGTGACAGAGACGTAAGGAGGCTGAAGGGGCAGGCGCTGCTCCAAGATCAGCCCAGCAGGTGCCGCTGTGGGCAGCAGTACTCAGAAATGGCTTTGGAAGGAAGGGCACCTTCGGCTTGTAGCTTCTGAAGGTCATACTATGGTGTGTACTGGACCGTCACGACAGCAGCAGGCAAACACATGTGCATGTCACTGGCACGTCTACAGGGTGATCGGCCCCACACAAAACGAAGCCTACCATGGACTCTGCAACTCACTGCCTGGGCCAGGCCCTCCTCGCTCAGGCAGTCCTCTCTAGAGTCCATCTCCCTGAGAATCCCTTTCCTCCCTCACAGTGCCCGCTTTCTTGTTCACCTTTCTGCTTTTTTCAGTCCTATTTTTCCCTAAGCTTCCTGCTAACACCAGGCACCTGGCCTTGTCTCCTTTTGTTCTTTACTATCTGCTCAGTTAGCTCCGGCTTTCCAAGCAGAGTCCCGTTTTTTCAGGCAGCTGGATTGCCTGAAGCAAAAGCAATCAAGTGGCTCACGCCAGTGAGTAGGCCCAGATGGGAGGGATTACAAGGCCGTAAACCCTTCGGTTCCTAAGCCTTCACTGCAGCCACCAGACACTACTGCCTGCCTACAGTTCTAGCAGCCCTTTTCTCTGACATTTCAAGTGCAGAGACAACCTCACGCTCCAGCCTGTGCAAGTCACCATGTGATTGCTTCACTCCCAGGTCCACGGAGGGGAACGTCTAAGGGGGTTCAATTCTTGGCAGATTCTTTCTGGGTCTGATTTTCAGACCCCACCCTTTGAAAGGCATTGGGGCATTTCACACGCGACACAGATGGCCACAAGACACAAAACTGTCTCTAGACATAGCCAGAGCTCCATGGGGACGAATGGCAGCTGCAGCCACGCTGCGAACTGGCACAAGCTCGAGCGTCCCATCCCATTCCCTTCTGAAGCAATTTTCCCTCAGGAACCCCCACGTCCCCACAGCTGTCATACCTCAGAGCCTTCCGCGTTGAAGTGATCCAGCGCTTGCTTTCGGATCTCCCCTTTGATCGAGCCGTCCAAGCGCTGGAAAGATCAACAATAATGATAGAAAGAAAGAAAGTAAAGGAACCCTGAGGAAATGCTGCCCCAAAGCTCTGGGAGCTCCAATCTCCTGTCCTACATACCTTCAGCTTGGAGCATTTAATCATTAAAAATAACTGCTGATTAAAAATAACTGCACTGCTTTAACCTGCTGCGCCGAGGGGGAGGGAGGTGGGGAGCATGCTTAGGCAGCAGTCACACGGTGGGTGACACTTCAGCTCTCATTACAGGCTCCCAGCCAGGATCTCTGCATTTACAGTCTTCTCTGGAGCTTATCAAAGGATCAAGGCTGATGCAGATGCCTGGAGGAGGAAGGGATGTTTTGCAAAAGACAGGGCTTTATCTATTGTGCTTTTGCACATTTAAAGTGTGCCCCTTGTAGCAACCGCCAGGCACACGTACAATTCTATAAAAACAAGGCGTGGGTGGGCTGGTGAGCCAGCCCCAGCCAGAAGGAAACGGAGCCGATATCAAAGCTACGCTGATATGGCAGCCAATTCACAGCCCACCTCAGGCAGAACACACAGGCTTTACGGCCTAGCCTGAAGGGCTTTGTCACACCAGCAAGGGAAGCCGGCAGCTCTCTGCTGAAATCACCCTGCTATCAGACTCAGAGATGTTCACACCTCGGGACTTCTAGCAAAAGTGCATCTGCTCAAAAGACAGCGCCTGGAGCAAGAGCCATCTCTCTGGTAGCCAGAACCCAAACCACACAGCACTTTAAGCATCAATGCCCCCACACTGAATTCTCCCCTTCCGTAGATGTTCACATCACAAATGCACCTCTCTCTCATTCTCTTGGCTTGATCAGCACTTAGAAGAGCAGGACTACAGTGAAGCTTCCCAGTTATCATCAGTGCACTTTGCTTTAGAGCCTTATGTAGTTGGAGCTACCAGCTGAGCACTTAAATCGCTTATGTCCCCTCAGTGCTCCCCGATTTGAACTTTCGAGTTAACCCTGAGTGTGTGTTTACCACTAACCCTCCTCACCTGGAAAGGGTAGTGCTTGATAGCCAAGTATTCTGCCAAGATGTCCAGCATTCTCACCATCTGGGAGAAGATCAGGACTCTGTTACCCCTCTCACGCAGCCTGGTCAGCAATTTGTCCAAGAGAATTAGCTTTCCACTGCTCCTGATTAGAGACTGAAGAAGTAACAGTCATTCCAACAGATGCTTCCAGACATGCCCTGTGTGCTCTGTACAGACTGACATGCAGCACAGCAGGCTGCCCTTGTTCTTCAAGTCCGGTTTGTCCCAGCATTAATCCAGCCCCATCACAGAGCTTTACAGAGCGGAAGCCCTTGACGGAGACTAAACCATCAAAGCATGATCTTACGCTGTATGTTCATCCTATTCTAGACATCCAGTCTAGCCAGACACGAGGCCACCCCTAACCGGGGAGGAAGGCTGGAGAAGCAGCAGCTTGGCTGTGGGGAGGAATTAGGGAGCATGTCCAGTGGACAGAGGCAACAGGAACTCTGCTTGCAAGATACTGTTTTGGCACGGAGGCAGGAATGGGGGGAAATAAAGGGGAAAGCAATTACCCACCAAACAACTACCCACCATCAGCATCTCCATGCCAGTCTCCCTTTCGTTTTCTTCCGGAGGTTTAATGAGATAGCAGTGATTGCAGCATTTTTTCAGCTCCATCACAATGTTAAGGAAGCCAGACGTGCTTCCTCTTGTCCCCTTCGAGAGAGCCTTGTAATTTCTTGTCAAAATCCACCTGCAGGCAGCAGTAGGCGAAACAAAATCCTCAGGTCAGGCCCTGACATTTCACTGGGGGACAGTGCAGACTGAACTCTCTGGAGAAACTTTCAGAAACAGTTATGCCTGGGCAGCAGTTCCCCCATCTCTCTCCCCAACTCTTTTTCCATCGTATGAAACTCTGCTTACTCCTTACATGAAATCCCAACCCACCTCCTTCTGGGAGATGATTATTTAATATGACAAGGCACCATGGTTGTGCACAGACCTTTACAGAAATAAGACAGGCATGGTCCCCACCCTGGATGCTGACAAGATAAATTACATCATCACTCCACTTTAAAAGCAAACCACCCAGTGAGGTGAATTGCAGCATCTCCTTAGGGCAGTGGTTCTCAACCCGCGGCCCAATTAGCACACAGCTGTGGTCCAGTTCAGCCGTGCGCTAAAGGCAGGCCCGCACGGCGAAGTCCTGGCTTGGTCTGGTCGGGGCTGCTGGCCTGCCCCACGTGGCAGGGGTCAGAGGCTGCCACTGCCCTGCCACCCAGCCCCTGCGGCCCAAGTAACACTGTGGATCGCATGTGCGGCCCACAAAGATAAATAAGTTGAGAACCACTGCCCTAAGGACAGGCAACACACAGGCAAGATACTGTACCATCTTACTCTGCTTCTCCCCAGAAAGACCCCCCCACTGAAGGAGACTGCCACTTATGCTGTGTCCCACAATGGTTTGGGGATACAGAACCATGGCCACCAAACACACTAATGAAGTAACCCACCAAATTCGTTTCCACTGGGCACCTTCAGTCACTCAGTAAATGCCTTACTTATAATACTGCTTCTGCGGCGCAGACATTTCCACCCGGAGAATCTGCTCCACTTTGGCCGGCAGGGATTTCTCCACATCCTTCTTCACCCTGCGCAGAAGGAAAGGCTCCAGGACTTTGTGCAGGCTCTGGTAGCCATTCTCTCTTCCTTTCCCATGATCATCTTCAAAATCCTCCCAGAACTCAAACCTGGTGGTACAATTTAGGAGACGTGGGTTAGAAGGCCTCTTAACAACCATTTGCTCTGTTTACACTGACACAATGCCAATCTGCTGAGGACCTCAAAATGCCCCACAAGCTATTTATTCTCATCCCTTGAGCTACGTAAGTGATCACCATTTTACAGGAGGGGTAAAATGAAAGAGAGAGATTAAGGGGCATGCCCAAGTCTACAAACAATTGGTGGCACAGCTGGGAACAACACACTGGTGTCCTACAGGTCCTTGCTCCAACCACTGTCTAAGCTGCTGCCTTCATATATAGCCTAGATCTCAGGAACAAAGGGCCAGGCCTTTTTTATCTGTAACAAATATCCTACACAGGGAAACAAAAATGGGATTACAGGATCAACACTGTTAATGGTCTCTGATTCTTTGAGAAAGGAGCTAGAACAGCAGTCTTTGAGTCAAAGGGAAATTCACTTCAGTGGAAAAATCATCAAGAAATGTATATGGAACTGCAGGAGAGCCACTGTGTTAACAAAACTGTCCCTCTGCAGAAGGCAGGGCTAGACCAACCACATCTGGCTGCCATAGCCATCATTTGGAAATATTTTTATGGTAGCTATGGGTGATCATAACACACAAAACATAAATCCACTTACGTTTAGAAATAAGGAGTACAGTGAATAAACATGGCAAAGAAGCTTTTCGAGAAAGATGATAATGGAAGATGGTAAGCTAAATCCATCGTTCCTACCAAGAGCTACATTTTACTTTGGAAAAACCAACTACCACCGAATCTGTTTTTATCAAGGACTCTGCTAATAATTTCCCGGTTACATGTGGGAATTGCCCTGAAGTAAAATTGTGGAGGATACGTAACATTAAAAAAAAAATTTAAGGGGGGGGGGGGGCAATTGTCAGTTGAGGCTTAGTTTGGTTGTACTACAAAAAGAAGCAGCTTCAAGCTGGAGAACAGCTTGATATGGGGAAATCTTTCCTAAAAAGAATTGCAACTAGACAATAAAACAGTCACCAAGAGGATATGGAGACATCAACAATAATCTCAAGAGAGATTAGAGAACACGCTTTGGAGTAACAGCAAGGGGAATGCCCAGCACTACGTGCAGAAGTCGGGGGTTGATAACCTTCACAATCATTCTGCACAAACTTCTAGAATCCCACGATGTTCCTTGTCCATTAGACACAGTAAATAGCAACAGATCTCGTTAACAGGGACAGCAGAAGTATTTCTTCTGTGCCTCTGAGTGACGGAGGTAAATATGAACTTCTGCACAATATGAAAGTGTGTTATTTAAAATAGCAGCAGACAATGAACATTCATAAAAGAGAGTTACTCACCTTTGTAACTGTTGTTCTTCGAGATGTGTTGCTCATATCCATTCCAGGTAGGTGTACGCGCCGCGCGTGCACGTTTGCCGGAAACTTTTTACCCTAGCAACTCCGGTGGGCCGGCAGGTCGCCCCCTAGAGTGGCGCCACTATGGCACTAGATATATACCCCTGCCGGCCCGCCCGCTCCTCAGTTCCTTCTTGCCGGCTACTCCGACAGTGGGGAAGGAGGGCGGGTGTGGAATGGATGTGAGCAACACATCTCGAAGAACAACAGTTACAAAGGTGAGTAACCGTCTTTTCTTCTTCGAGTGATTGCTCATATCCATTCCAGGTAGGTGAATCCCAAGCCTTACGTAGGCGGTGGGGTCGGAGTGAGAGGTCGTGGCCTGGAGTACTGCAGAGCCAAAGGCCGCATCATCTCTGGACTGCTGAACCAGGGCGTAATGGGAAGCGAATGTGTGGACCGATGACCAGGTCGCCGCCCTACAAATCTCTTGGATTGGCACGCGGGCAAGGAAAGCCAGCGATGATACCTGTGTTCTGGTGGAGTGAGCAGTCACACGGCCCGTCGGAACGTGGGCCAGGTCATAGCAGGTCCTGATGCAGGAGGTAACCCAGGAAGATATCCTCTGCGAGGAAATCGGTAGCCCCCTGACCCGGTCCGCTACCGTCACGAATAACTAGGGGGACTTGCGGAACCGTTTGGTCCTGTCCACATAAAATGCTAGCGCCCGACGGACATCTAGCGAGTGGAGCTGTTGCTCCCTGCGGGACGAATGGGGCTTTGGGAAAAAGACGGGGAGGAAGATCTCCTGGTTAATGTGGAAAGCCGAGACCACCTTGGGAAGAAAGGCAGGGTGTGGTCTCAGCTGCACCTTGTCTTTATGGAAGACCGTATACGGGGGATCTACTGTGAGGGCCCGTAGCTCTGACACCCGTCTAGCTGAGGTGATGGCCACTAGGAAGGCGGTCTTCCACGAGAGATAGAGCAGGGAGCAAGTAGCTAATGGCTCGAATGGAGGACCCATGAGCCGAGTTAGGACCAGGTTGAGATCCCATGAAGGGGCAAGAGGGACGATCTATGGATAGAGACGCTCCAGTCCCTTCAGGAATCTCGCCACCATAGGTTGGGAGAAGACGGAACATCCGTCCACTCCAGGATGAAACGCGGAGATGGCCACTAGGTGGACCCGGAGGGACGACAACGCCAGACCCTGGGCCTTGAGGGACCAGATGTAGTCTAGAATAGTGGTGATGGGAGTCTCCATAGGGAGAAGACCTTTCTCCGAACACCCACAGGAGAAACGCTTCCACTTAGCCGAGTAAGTAGCCCTGGTGGAAGGCTTTCTACTGCCCAGGAGAACCTCCCAAACCGGGGTAGAGCAGCGTAGCTCGGAACCTGTCAACCACGCAGGAGCCATGCCGTAAGGTGCAGAGATGGAAGGTCCAGGTGACAGAGCCTGCCGTGGTCCTGGGTGATCAGGTCCCAATGTAGGGGCAGGGCAACTGGGTTGGCTACTGAGAGGTCCAGCAACATGGGGTACCAATGTTGTCTGGCCCATGCTGGAGCTATGAGAATCACCCGAGCTCTGTCTCTGCGCACCTTGAGGAGAACCCTGTGTATCAGCGGAACGGGAGGGAACGCGTAACACAGGTGGGTTGCCCATGGGATCAGGAAGGCATCTGCTATAGACCCTGGCTCCCGACCCTGGAAGGAGCAGAATGCTTGACACTTCCTGTTCTCCCTGGACGCGAAGAGGTCCATCCGGGGACGACTCCACCTCTGGAAGAGTGAGAGGGCGACGTCTGGACGGAGGGACCACTCGTGCGAGCAGAAGGATCTGCTCAGTCGATCCGCTAGAGTGTTCCACACTCCCGGGAGATAGGAGGTGGAAAGGTGAATGGCATGGGCTATGCAAAACTCCCAGAGACGCATCGCCTCGAGACATAGGGGAGAGGACCTGGTGCCGCCCTGCTTGTTGATGTAAAACATGGTCGTCGTGTTGTCGGTGAACACCACGACACAACGACCTTGAAGGAGATGGAGAAATGCTTGACAAGCAAGACGGACCGCTCTCAACTCTCGTATGTTGATGTGGAGGTCCATCTCCTGAGGGGTCCACAAGCCCTGAGTTCTTTGGGCGCCGCAGTGCGCCCCCCAGCCCAGATCTGAGGTATCCGTAGTCAGGGATGCCGAGGGCTGGGGCGGATGAAACGGGAGCCCCGCACAGACTACGGACTGGTCCAGCCACCACCGAAGGGAGTCCAATACCCTCTGAGGAACGGTGACGACTGTGTCCAACGAATGTCTGGCCGGCCGGTACTGCGCGATGAGCCAAGATTGAAGAGGTCTCATGCGGAGTCAGGCATACGCCGTCACGAACGTACAGGCTGCCATATGGCCCAGGAGGGCCAGACATGTTCGTAGAGAGGTCAGCGGGGCCACCTGCAAGCGCAGAATGATGGCCGACAGCGACTGGAACCTGGGAAAGGGTAGCAAGGCCCTGGCCAGGGTAGAGTCCAGAATGGCCCCGATGAACTCTATCCGCTGCGTGGGGAGCAGAGTAGACTTTTCCACGTTGATCACGAGGCCCAGGGCAGCAAAGAGGCTGCTGATCCTGCGGACGTGGTCGCGGACCTGCAGCTCCGATGTGCCCCGGACCAGCCAGTCGTCGAGATAGGGAAACATGTGAATGCGGCAATGCCGAAGGTGTGCGACGACGACTGCCATGCATTTCGTGAACACCCTCGGAGCCGTAGAGAGGCCAAACGGGAGGACCGCAAATTGATAATGTCGGCGGTCGACCACAAAGCGGAGGAAATGCCTGTGCTGGGGGTATATGGAGATATGGAAATAAGCGTCCTGCATGTCGAGGGCGGCGTACCAGTCTCCGGGATCCAGGGATGGGATGATGGTTCCAAGGGATACCATACGGAACTTCAACTTCACCATATACTTGTTGAGCTCCCGCAGGTCGAGGATGGGCCTGAGGCCGCCCTTGGACTTGGGGATTAGAAAGTAGCGGGAATAAAACCCCTTGCCCTTCTCGCTCTCTGGAACCTCCTCTATGGCTCCCTTGACAAGGAGCGTGTGCACCTCCTGATGGAGGAATTGCTCGTGAGAGGGGTCCCTGAAGAGGGACGAGGATGGTGGGTGGGGGGGGGGAGAGAAAACTGCAGGCGATAACCGGCCTGCACTGTACGCAAGACCCAACGGTCCGATGTTATTTGGGTCCACGCCGGGAGGAAAAAAGAAAGACGGTTGGAAAACTGCGGGGAAGGATCCAGAGGGGAAACTGGTACTGCGCCCTCGGGCGCACCTTCAAAATGAAGGCTTAGGTCCAGGAGGGGCCTTGGCGGAGCCTTGGTTCTGCCCCGTTTGGCCACCTGACTGTCTGCGTCGGTTGTTCCTGCCGCGGACGGAACTGAGGATACGGCCGACGCTGCTGCTGTTGGTTCTGCTGCCGGAATGGCCTGCGCTGTGTCGCAGGCGTATGCATCCCCAGCGACCGTATTATGACCCTATTGTCCTTAAGGTCCTTTAGTCTGGGGTCTGTTTTGGTGGAAAACAGGCCCTGGCCTTCGAAGGGGAGGTCATGGATAGTATGTTGGAGCTCCGGTGGAAGGCCAGAGACCTGCAGCCAGGAAATTCGGCGCATCGTGAGCCCCGAGGCAAGGGTCCGAGCGGCCGAGTCTGCAGCATCTAAAGAGGCTTGTAGCGATGTCCTCGCTACTTTCTTGCCCTCATCCAGGATGGTGGTAAACTCCTGGCGGGCGTCCTGTGGTAACAGCTCCGCGAATTTCCCCGCCGCTACTCATGAGTTGAGGGAGTAGTGGCTAAGGAGGGCCTGCTGATTCGAGACTCTGAGCTGTAGCGCCCCAGCCGAATAGACCATGCGGCCCAGGAGGTCCATCCGTCTCGCCTCCTTCGACTTGGGCGCTGGGGCCTCTTGACCGTGGCGCTCCCTGTCGTTCACCGACTGGACCACAAGTGAGCAGGGTGTCGGGTGAACGTACAGGTATTCATGGCCCTTCGAGGGGGCCATGGACTTCCTTTCCACCCCTCGAGCGGTCGGAGGGATGGAGGCCGGTGACTGCCAGATAGTAGCTGCGTTGGCCTGGATAGTTTTGATAAAGGGCAGGGCCACTCTGTTGGGCGCATCGGCGGAGAGGATGCTCACCACCGGGTCCTCGATTTCAGAGACCTCCTCTGCTTGCAAGTTCAGGTTCTGTGCCACACGTCGGAGGAGGTCCTGGTGTGCCCTAAGATCTAGCAGGGGAGGGCTGGAGGACGAGGTACTCGCTACTGCCTCATCTGGTGAAGACGACGAGGAAACCCCCGGCAACAGAGTGTCCACGGGGGGTTCTATCTGAGGCTGCACCTCCGTCCCTGGAGGGAGCTCTGGGTCCTGGTGGCTAGACCTGCCGTCTGCTTCCGGGGAGGGAGGGGGTCTAGATACCGTCGCCTCCGGTGGCCTGCGTTCCGCCGCAGGGCGGAGGGTAATGTGTTGTGGACCCTGGGCTTGGCGATACGCCCATGGGGTCCAAAACCCCCACTGTTGAGGCCCTTGTTCCTGTGGTGGAGGGTCCTGAAATAAGGCCGAGTGTCTGTCCTGGCCGAAGGCATAGGCGCTGTCCGCCTGAGAGGACACAGATGGTTCCCTGGAAGGCCACGGAGGCGCTGAGCCTGTTTGATAGGCGTCTCTGTATGCCGACTCCGACGCTCTCCTCGGTGCCGAGGATCGGTGCCGCGACCTGCATCGGTGCCGGGATCGGGACCGGGAACGGCGTGGTAGCCGGAGCCGGGATCCAGAGCGGGATCTGCATCGAGGTCGGTGCTGGGAGCGGGACCGCGACCTTCGATCAGCGCGGTGCCGGGATGGCCGTGGGGACCAGGACCTGCCACCGACGCGATGCCGGGAGGTCGACCGGGATCGGGACCTACCACTGGCTCGGTGCCGGGAGGTCGACCGCGGAGCCGAACGTTGAGGTGAACGGCTCCTAGAGTCTCGGTGCCGGCGGTAAGAGAAGCCAGACCGGGACCGTGCAGATACTGATCGGTGCCGCGAGTGCGACCGGTACTGCCTGGGAGAACGGTGCCGGGACTGCGAGCGGCACCCCGAGTGCGAGCGTTCACGTCTCCGGGGCGATCGGTGCCGGGACTCTGGGGACAGCGCTCTTAGCACTGGTTTGCCTCTGGAGGTTACCCGTCCCGGGGGTGCTGTCTGAGGCTGCAATGGCTCCGTTAGCGCTATCAAGTCCCGTGCCGAGGCAAAGGTCTCCGGCGTAGATGGGACTAACAGCTCGACCCCTGATCTCAAGGGGGAGCTAGGAGGGGCTGGACTCGACGGACCTTCTGGACCCAGAGTCGACAGCAGCCCTGCAGGCGGTGCCGCGGCCAAGGTAGGTGCCGGGCGTTCCACTCGGGCCTGCCTCGATGGTGTTGCAGACGCCGAGGGTCGTGGATCTGCTCCCGGTGCCGGGGAGTCTTGCCGGTGCCGGCGCGGTCCGGTGCTGGAGTAGAAGTGACCGGCTGCGCCGCCGGTGCCGGAGTCAGTGCCGCTTCCATTAGGAGAGCGCGGAGTCTTTGATCCCTCTCCTTCTTCGTGCGAGGCTTAAAGGCCTTGCATATACGGCACTTCTCACTTATGTGCGATTCCCCCAGGCACTTGAGGCACGCGTCATGGGGATCGCTAGTCGGCATCGGCTTCTTGCATGCCGAGCACTGCCTGAAGCCCAGCGAGCCAGGCATGAGCCTGGTGCCGGGCGCCGGGAAGGGCAACGGCCCACCCGCGAACAAGTTAAACAACTATATATAATACACAACTAACTAATATACTATCAAACTATCTATGAACTATTTACAACTATGACTACGAACAGAGTACAGGAGAGCTAGGTACGTGGAGGACAGCAAGCCGCACTCCACATTCCAGCAACCGACACGGCGGTAAGGAGGAACTGAGGAGCGGGCGGGCCGGCAGGGGTATATATCTAGTGCCATAGTGGCGCCACTCTAGGTGGCGACCTGCCGGCTACCCTGGAGTTGCTAGGGTAAAAAGTTTCCGGCAAACGTGCACACGCGGCGCGTACACCTACCTGGAATGGATATGAGCAATCACTTGAAGAAGAACATCTAGATACCTTAGCATTTGAAGATACTGATCTCCTTTTCACATCTTTGATTTTAGCTCTAGAACCTAACAATTATCTACACAGTGAATTGTGCAAGCCATGTCTCTGCTTGCCTAACCTCTCTCAATCATTCTCTCTTTTGTATTTCTCCCTCACTCCATTCTCTTTAACCAAGAATGTAATCATTTCACAGCATGTTGCTACGCCCAGACCACTGACATATATTATACTGAATGAAGTCAGGTCTTTGCAATACTGCCCTGTAATCCCCTCCTTCCAGCCCAAACTACTCCCCTGACTTTAAGTTTCTCTCTGACTCCACCTACTATAAAGAACTCAAAAACCTCCACCCACCACAATTCACCCAGGAATTTAAGGATACCATCAAATCTTTCCCCAAACAACTCCAAGAAAAACTCTACAACAGGGGCAGGCAACCTCTGGCACGCATGCCAAAGGCAGCACATGAGCTGATTTTCAGTGTCACTCACACTGCCTGGGTCCTGGCCACCGGTCCAGGAGGCTCTGCATTTTAATTTAATTTTAAATTAAGCTTCTTAAATATTTTAAAAACCTTATTTACTTTACATACAATAATAGTTTAGTTATATATTATAGACTTATAGAAAGAGACCTTCTGAAAACATTAAAATGTACTACTGACATGTGAATCCTTAAATTAGAGTGAATAAATTAAGACTCGGCATACCACTTCTGAAAGGTTGCCGACCCTGCTCTACAACTTCATCTCCCACAAACGAGCCTCAGAGATCTTCTACATGCTTCCTAAGATACACAAACAAGGCAATCCAGTCAGACCCTTATATCTAGCTGTGGTATTGTTACTGAAGGAATATTAAGACTTATAGAAACCATCCTCAAACCACTCACCACACAAAGGACCAGCTTCCTCCAGGACATAACCAACTTCCTCCAGAAACTCTGCAACATTAACAACCTCCCTCAGATCATCATCCTTGCCACCATGGACGTCACCTCCCTATACACCAATATCGATGTCACGATGGCTTTGCTGCCTGCCTCAAATATCTACAAAACAATGGAAAACACTCAGATATGCACTCCAAATGTCACTAAACTCATCCATTGCATCCTCTCCCATAACCATTTTACATACAACAGCAAACACTTTGTCCAAACCACAGGAACAGACATGAGTACTAGGATGGCTCCCCAATATGTCAACCTCTTCTTGGGACACCTTGAGGAAGAATTTCTGGACAAAGGTACTACAAAACCAATGACACATGAGATACGTTGAAGACATTTTCATTCTCTGGACAGATTATCTAAATTTCCTCATAGATTTCCATCAAAACTTCAACCACTTTTACTCATCCATCAAGCTCTCGCTGGATCACTCCCACACCACCAGCATCAACTTCATGGACACCACAGTCAGCTTCAACAACAGACCCCTACAGATAACAACATAAAAAAACCCCACGGATCATCACACTCACCTTCACAGATCCAGTAACCCCCCTAAACATACAAAGAAATCTGTTATCTATAGCCAAGGCCTCAGACACCACAGAATATGCTCCGAGGAGACATTCCGGGACACACACCTTAAACTCAGAACTGCCTTTACCAAACAAGGACACTCCACCAGAGAAGTAGATTGCATCCAGGAAGGGGTCACCCAAATACCCCATGAGAACCTGCTTTAATATAGGGAAAAAACCCTCTGACTGCACAGCCCTAGTTGTCATCTACCACCCCATGCTGGAACCAATATGGGGTATCATTAAACAGTTACAACCCCTATTCAATAGGGACCACATCCTGAAATAAATCTTTCCTGAACCCCCTCTTCTGGCCTTCAAACAACCCCCCAACCTCATCAGAAGCAAATTCCTCACAGATCAGGACTCACCAACTTGAAGTGGCACTAGACCCTGCCAGAACAACAGATGCAAAAACTGGACACACCTCCACTGCTATAACTATCAATACCACCCCCAACACATCTTTCAAGATCCATGAATCCTACACATCCCTATCACGTGGTGTCCCTCTTCCAGTGTACTAAACATTAAACAACAACTGGGTGGGGAAAACCAGCCACTGCACTCTTGAATGAACTCACACAGAAAAATGATAAAAGACAAGCATGATTCACCCGGAGGTGAACACTTTTCACAAAACAATCACTCCATATCTCAGCTCTCAGTCTGCATCCTCAAAGGAAACCTGCACAACACCTTCAAAAGACGAACCTGGGAGCTTAAATTCATAACTTCACTAGACACTAAAAAACATGGTCTTAATAAAAGCACTGGATTTACGGCTTATTACAACAATCTTCAACCCACTAGCCCCCTTATTTATTCTATGTCTGCAGGGATGTTAAAAGGCCATTTTACTTTCAATGGTATCTTACAGTGTGCGCTAATTACTTATGCTAAACAATCTGTTGTGCCTGACATTTTGCTCTGATGCTGGAAGTTCCTTTCCCAGACCTGAAGAAGAGTTCTGCGTGGCTCGAAAGCTTGTGTCTCTCACCAACAGAAGTTGGGCCAATAAAAGATATGACCTCACCCACTTTGTGTTTCTAAGCCATCTGCTATCAAAACCTCATATGTCCTTAATACGTTACCCCACAGATTCCAAACTCTACACAGGGTAAGACTGGTGAGATGTAATGTGTCATCAGTTTAAGGGCCTGATCCAAAACCAGCTGAATTAAATGGTAATCTAAACAGTGCACAGAAACGCTATGCAACAGTTTGAGACAGGAAGTGAAGAATAGCACTTCCGTTTAGCCATCAAAATAATTCAGCAAATCGGAACCTGGTCCTTACTCCAGCAGGTTACAATCTCTGTAGCAGGTACATTACAGCTAAGGTTAAGATTCTGTCACAATTATTTTTAGTAAAAGTCATGGACAGGTCACGGGGAATAAACAAAAATTCATGGGTGCCCATGACCTTTCCATGCTTTTACTAAAAATAAGAGAGCAGGGCTAGTTGGGGGGCCGGGGGGAAGGAATGACAGCTGGAGTCCAGTGGGGGATGGGGCATGGACAGCCCAAGTCCCCACAGCTCTGGCTCTAGCAGCTGCAGTCACAACAGGGGTGTGGGACCACGGGGGGGGACGCAGCTGTGGGGCTGGGGCACACAGTCCCAACTCTAACCCCAACCACAGGCACACAGCCGCTGCCACAAGCCACGGAGCAGGGGCACATGACCCCGGCTGCAGCCCCTGCTGCAAGCCGCAAGCTGAAGAAGTCACGGAGGTCCAGTAAAGTCATAGAATCCATGACGGCCATGACCTCTGTGACTAAATCGTAGCCTTTTAATTATAGCCAAAAGATCTCCAGCTCTTTTTCTTCACTTCTTCAGAAGGCCTGCATCACATTATTAGCCACAGGGTAAAAGTCTGCAAAAAATGCCTGAGTGACTTAGGAACCCACATCTCATTTTCAAAAATGACTCAGACGCTTAGGATCCCAAATCTCATTCAGAGCCAATGAGATTTAGGTTTCTAAGAGCCCATGTCGCTTTTGAAAATGGGACTATGGCATTTTAAGATATTTTTACATCTTGATCTTTGTGGCTCCATATGGATCCTTCTCAATTAAGATCACAGTCTACCCAAAGGCCCCTTATTCTGTCCCTGAGCAATGCTCACGTGGCAGCAGTTTTTGTATATTCTGTAGATCCTCCGTGGAAAGAATCTTCCAACTAGATTGTGTTTCACAGTTTTGAAATTTGCTTTTTGCCCCTCTGTTATTTTACTGTCTCATTCACCAGCCTCCTTTTTTTAGCGGAAGCCTTGGAAATGGTTTGAATGGTTGCTTAAAACAGGCGTTTAGCTCTTTGCATGGGGCCCTCCCAAACGACGGTGACGGAGGAGTTGTCTTACGTTACCCAGCCTGCCTGTTGCCAACACAATTTAGCTCCTTGCACCATTCATTTACCTCTCAGCCCTTGCCACTTTCCCTTTCTGTTGTGTTTTTCCCCCTGTGACTCTCACTCATTCAAGTTTTACTCACTTCTTTCTGTGTCTTCCAAAACTAAGTCATTTCATACTCCATGTCTAGTTAAGAGATGGTATTTGACAATGAACACACGCTGTTAATCTTTTGAAGTACACAGTAAGGAGGCTTACTTCTCCGGCATGATAAAGTGCAGCAGTGACCAGAGCTCTTTGAGGGAATTCTGAAGCGGGGTCCCAGTGATCAGGAGCCTGTGGTTGGACTTGAAATCAATCAGAGTTTTATACAGCAAAGAGTCATCGTTCTTCAACCGATGGGCTTCGTCCACACCCAGAAAGGCCCAATTAATGCTGCCCAGAACAGTCTGGAGCAAAAAAACAAAAACAAGGACACACCAGATCAGACTGGTCCCACAAACGTTTTATGTTAATTTCTCTGTGGGCCGGACGTCAGCTGTGTAGTGTTGCAATAACTGCATTCCATTCTGTTCTATTCAAATTCTTATACTGTACCCATCGCTGTGGTGTCTGAGCACCTTGTTTTCAGTGTGCTTAACCATGAACCATTTCTTTTGGCAACATGCCTTTGTGACAAGCACACCACACAAATTCTGCCTCCACTCAGAGGTGAACAGAAACATTCACAAGCTAAATGCCTCAAACGTATTTCAGCTAACAGATGCATTTTAAATCGATCATTTCTTCTTTTTAAATTCCTAAAGCACAACCCTTCCCTATCCTACATTTTTCTTGCTTTAATCCACCCACCTCTCCCACTCCCATGATTGCAGAGTCCCTGCTGTGCTCACAAGCCCCAGCATGCACTGTGTTGGGGTAGCATCAACACCAGAGCAGCTCATCTGCCTGTGGGGATAAAACAGTGTATTCACCACTCAGTATTTTTTTTTCCAAGTTCTCTGTTCTCACACAGGATTCAGTGACTCATTGGTAGGGCCTCCTGGCACACTCCAGGCAGCATTCTCTTTTTGTAAGTGTAAAAGCCATGTGATATCATCCCTCCCATATCCTACCATCCCCAATTCCAACACCTTCCCTCTCCAGCCCATGTCAAACAGCTGTGGGCAGCAAGGGATGAAATGTTTTATTCTTCTCAATGAGTATGTTAATAGCAAATTAAGACAGATACAGCTAGCCCAGATACCACAGTGAGAGGTACTTTATAAGTACGTGTAATCATGAACAATACTATTACCGTGCTGTATTTATACCAGACTCTGTAGTTTTGTAAGCACACCAAGTAATGGTAGGCTGCATCTATGTGTTCTCAATTACCAGAGGGGTACGGTGGGAGGGAAGCAGCAGCTTTGGATCATCATCATACGTTCTACTCACAGTGCAAGAACTGGTTTGGAGGGAGGTAGCCCCATTTGTGCAGCACGAGGAAGTTTACATGAAATACCCCTTGCCCACTACATACCTTATCTTTAAGGAGTATCTCATATGTTGTGATAAGTGCATTGAACTTCAGCCTTTTAGTCTGAGAATGGATCCACTCATATTCACGGATCTAGGAGAAAGACAACAGTTCAGACACAAACTTCAACCGGAGCTGTTAAAGGGACATGCTCCATTATTATTATCTGTAGCACCCATGGGTCCCAGCCAAGAACGTGGCCCACTGTGCTAGGTGCTGTACAGACACATGGTAAGAGACAGACTCCCCCGAAGAGTCCATAATCTACAGAGGGGAGACAAAGGGTGGGCAAGAGGAAGGATTATCATCCTTCCTTTTACAGATGGTGAACTGAAGCACAGAGATCATGTGATTTACCCAAACTCAGAGAGGCAGTCTGCAGCAGAGCCAGTAATTTAAGCCAGATCTCCTGGGCAGTTTAATCCTCCCATTATCTGTATTCATTTGATATTAACTGTCTCATTATTAGCCATAATCTGAGGTTTCTTATATTGCCCCATAAAGTCCTACTTGTCTGCACCTCCATTGCTCAATAAAACAATCACTGTACACACATTATTTAAGTGATGGGAAGGCCGAGACAGAGGCCTCTACTCTAGTGAACCTGGCCAAACTGCACAGTTATAGCTATAATGTCAACCCAGAGTTTGCCTCTCTACAGAACCATATGCTACTTATAATCTATGCACAGAGATTTTCTTTCTGCATGAGGCTTTCTCCCCTCTCCCACCCGCCCTGCCTCTTATTTACACACCGTGTTTCTGCTCATCATGTCTCCTATGTAAACAACCACATTAATCTCTGGTGCCCAGATTTCAAACTCTCTCTGCCATGAGGTCAGAGTAGACAAGGGCACCACTATCAGGAAGGGGCCGTACAGCTGATGCTGATAGAAGAGATAGGAGAGGAATGATATTGTCTGGATAGTCTTCCCCAAGCCCATTTCATCAGCCAAGATCACACTGTTGTTCCTGAAAGGTGGAGAAACAAAAATAAAGGTGTAATAAATATAATGATGAATCAATTTACTACGTGCCAACAAGTAATGACAGAGAATGAAATGTATGCCTTGCAAAAGGTCACTGAAATACTGCCAAGCAGATCCCAGAGCAATTCAGACTGAACTGCTCCACAAAGAATCATTTATGAGTGACAGGGTCAGAGTTTGGACTGCATTTGCCACCAAACTGGCAAGCAAATACAAAGACAAAACGTCAATGGCCAGAGTTAGAAGAGTGTTTCCCAAACGGAGGGTCTCTCCTACAGGAGATGGATGAAGAAAGCTAAGCGAGAGAGATTTATCTTTTGACTGGTTATCAGGAAAACAGGGTTTGCCACACTGGATCAGGCCAGTGGACCAAACATATTATTCCATCTCCCCAACACTGAGCCAGAGAAACACACCTGCCCGTGCACACCATAGACCATGCCCCACAGGGCAATGAGGGGAGAAGATCTTCTCTCAGTATCTCTTAAGCTCACATTTTACGATGGTCCCCATTTGCCAATCTGCAGTGCCAAAGAAACAGCACCGCAGTCAAGTTAAGATGGTGCTTCGTGTGCACGTGTTCATACTGAATCCTAGCAATGCAACTGGGTTCCCCCTCCATTTCCAAAAGAGAATTTTTCCTCCCCTTTTAGCAGGAGGCCTGGATATTTCTGCGGGATGTGTGTGACAATGTTTGAGATCCTGAGCTTTAAAGGTGCTGAAGCAGGGCAGGTAAAAATATAAAACATCACAACAACAGGGCCGGATCCAGCTGTGGTGTAACAGGGAAACATTATGACTAAATATGGCTCAATAGCTCTAAAAACAAGTTAATGCTGCAACCCTAAACAGAACTAAAGCATTAACCAAAACAAGAGCATTACATACTTGCACCACGAGTGAGCGAGCCAGTTGAGGCCCTCCAGCTGGTAATCTCGGAGCTCCAGGTTCTCGCCACCAATGTAAGAAGGCTGTTTCTTCAAAGCAACAAACCTGGGTCTCTGCTTCAACACCTAAAAAGGCAGACTCCTTAAACTCACTGAAGAAAAGAATGAGGCAGGCTTTCAAACTCACTGAATAAAAACTGCGATGATACATGGGTATGAGATAGATACAGAAAGAGTACTTGTAACTGCAATTTAGCCACACAGTCAGCAGCAATGAGATCCATCAGTGACAACAGTTTGCTATCACCACCTGCTTGTTCACCCAATCTCGGCGTATCAGAGCTGCAGGACATCCCCCTCTGTCTCTTTTCTTTGCTTCCTTCTTTTATTATCTCCCTGCCCCCTTCATTTTAATTGATATGGTGCAACATCCTCTATTCCTCCCTGATGTGTTGCCTTTTCTTTCAGTAATAATAAAACTCTGCATTTCTAATTCCCCCTTTTATAATGTGGCATATGAAGCATTTTACAAGTATTAAGCCTCATATTCCATCTATGGGTACATAATTATTACTGTGCCCAATTTACAGATGGGATAAGATGCAAAGGGGTTCATCGATCTATCTGTGAGATTAGACAAAGTAATTGTACAAAAACAATGAGCATTCTTTCCAAAACACTAGAAGAAATTGACTCAGAACTAAGCAGAAGTCCGCTTCCCACCGTAAGGAATGGAGTATTTATATGCCTTATTTCCTCTTGTACCAACAGGAACTGGAGAGGATATATTTACCCAGGAAGTCTGATGTATTTTAGATGGGTAGGGACTCGGACTGTCAAGCAATTAAAAAAATTAATCACGACTGATCACACGATTAATCGCGCTGTTAAACAATAATAGAATACCATTTATTTAAATATTTTTGGATGTTTTTTACATTTTAAAATATATTGATTTCAATACAGAATACAAAGTGTAGAGTGCTCACTTTATATTTATTTTTGATTATATAAATGTTTAGCATATCTAGCACATAAATACCTTGCAATGCAGGCTACAAAAGTGCCATGTGAACACCTGTTCTCACTTTCAGCATTGTAAAGAAGAAGCAGGCAGCAATGTCTACTATAAATGTAAACAAACTTGTTTGTCTTAACAATTGGCTGAAGAAGAACTAGGACTGAGTGGACTTGCAGGTTCTAAAGTTTTACACTGTTTCGTTTTTGAGTGCAGGTTCTGTAACAAAAATAAATTCTACATTTGTAAGTTATACTTTCACCATAAAGAGACTGCACTACAGTACTTGTATGAGGTAAACTGAAAAATACTATTTATTTTATCATTTTTACAGTGCAAATATTTGTAATCAAAAATAATATAAAGTGAGCACCGTACACTTGGTATTCTGGTGTAAAAGAAATCAATATATTTGAAAACATAGAAAAACATCCAAAAATATTTAACACATTTCACTTGGTATTATATTGTTTAATAGTGAGATTAATCACAATTAATTTTTTGAGTTAATCACCTGAGTTAACTGCGATTAATCAACAGCCCTAGTAGGAACCTATTACAGACACCTCCCATTGACAAAGTTCCATTGTTATTTCCCTTGAATTCCCGGGTTAACGCATGCCAGTTCTTGATTCTGCGTTCTATGCCAGCCTGGCCTTAGCATGCTGAAGAGACAGCATGGATAGCTGCTAAGCAAGAGGGAGTAAGTGATTTGTATAGCTTAGCACTAACCCCTCCAGATGACTAAGAAGCCAAATTAAAGAGCTCTCCAAAGGGAGTCCCAGACATTGTTTTTCAAGGAACAGATGGTCTGTGTGTTTTAGGGCCTTGAGAATTGGGAGAAGGAACTGAAAAGGACGCAGAGAACCCCTGGAAAAAAAACTGCCATGTGGGAGGGAGAAAGGCAAAGGCGATCTCCTCAAGTGATAGCCACCCCTGTAGAAAATCTTGCATCACATATCATCTAAATGCAGCGAGAACTTGGCATTCAGAAACCCAGAGCAAGCCCAACTACAAGAGAGAAAGGAAGCGTGCAAACCTTGCAGTCCCGAGTGGGAATGGTTTTGGAGTTGTTGCGATGGTTGAAGCTGTCAATGCAGTGTTGAAACTTCTTGCTAATCAAGGCCTCATCTTCCCAGCTGCACTCTGCATATGGCAACCCCATCCACTTGCACAGATATTCGGGCTCATTAGAGGACAATTTCCGACTGTGAGCTGCAACACATTACAGAAACGCAACCACGAGCAAATGAACTCCAAGGCAGTGATGACAGTGACCGATGCCGCCATAAGACTTGGCGCGGCTAATAGCATTGTTTAGAGGAGCCAGAAAGGGAGTTAAAGGCCACTTTACCTGGGAACTCAGAATGTCCCATTGCAGACTTGATGGTCTTCACCGCTACGTTTTACAGAAGCAAACAAAGAAGGGTTTTAGTGTCTTAACCACCAGTATGAGATGCATAAAAGATATTCGACAGTTCCCACCAGTTAGGAGGGTTTTTTAAAAGTTCTCTGCAAATACATAGGAAGATTGTTAGAGAACACCACTCAACTCTTCAGGCCTAGTTTCCAAAGGCACTGGATATCCACAGCTCCTGCTAAGTTGCTCTGAAAGCTGAACCACCACATTTTGTCACTACTCATAAAAACCTAAACCCTGAGCTGATATGCAAGCTTCACTGACAATGTTATCCTGAGAGGTTCTCACAACACACTACTTTTGCTCTTCTACAGAATCTTCCATCTAAAGATTTCAAAGCACTTTACCAACAGTAATAAATTAATCATGGCACCCCGATGAAATAGGGAATATTAATCCCACTTTACAGCTGGGACAACTGAGGCAAAGAGAGGGCAAGTGACTTGCTCAAGTTGTTTGCAGGTGCATCACTAGAACCCAGATCTTTTAACCTTTAGATTTCCACACATTACAGGATATGTAGCACCAGTTTATTCCCAAGAGAGGTGTGAAAACATCACACATTCATGCTTGTGACCCAAATAAAACTTGAATTCCTGGGTCTTACTATTCCTTTCTTAGAAAGATGCACTATTTCACTTACCGATCACTCTCTCCACTATCTGATACTGTTTGTTCAACTCTGCAGCAAGCTCCTGTTGGCAGCTGAAGTATTCCACGTCTTCAGGAGTTACCTTGGCTAGCCTGGAGAGAAAAAAAATGGAGGTAGAGGGAGAAGCATATGTAAGAACAATCCTACTTCTGCTCACTTTGTGGATAGCCATGCTCAAGACCTGCTGTTAAAACTCTACCTGCCTATATAATTCCGTAAGTTAAGGTAACTCACTCCAAAGTTCACAACTGCTTATCAAATGCTCCTCTTAATGCTTCTAAAGCAGTGGTTCCCAAACTTGTTCTGCCACTCATGCAGGGAAAGCCCCTGGCGGGCTGGGCTGGTTTGTTTACCTGCTGTGTCCGTAGATTCAGCCAATCATGACTCCCGGTTCATTGCTCCAGGCCAATGGGAGCCGCTGGAAGCGGCACGGGCCGAGGGATGTACTGGCCGCCGCTTCCCGCAGCCCCCATTGGCCTGGAGCGGCAAACCGCAGCCACTGGGAGCCGTGATCGGCTGAACCTGCGGGACGCAGCAGGTAAACAAACCAGCCTGGCCCACCAGGGGCTTTCCCTGCACAAGCGGCGGGACAAGTCTGGGAACCACTGTTCTAAAGGAACAAGTTATTCACAATGAAACAATACAGAGAAATATAAAAGGCTTTTCTCTGAAATTTTTGTGAGCTTCTCCTCCACAAGGCCAAAATACATAAGCTTTTACATAAGGAGGGAACTCTTAGCAGTCTGGTATCCCAGAACATATTGTGATGATATGACAGCTGAAGTAATGTGTCCACTTCTGGACACTACACGTCAAGAAAGATGAGGACAAACTGGAAAGGTCCAGAGAAGCACAACGAAGTAATAGAAGGTTTAGAAAACTTGACCTATGAGGAAAGGTTAAAAAAAACTAGGCACGTTTAATCCTGAAAAAAAGAACTGGGACTGGGGGAGGAAGGCTGATAATCTTCAAATATGTTAAGGGCTGTTACAAAAAAAGATGATTAACTTCTCTCCATGTCCACTGAAGGACAAGTAGTATTGAATGGCCTTAATCTAAAACAAAGGAGACATAGGTTAGATATCGTGAAAACCTTTCTAACAATAAAGGTATTTAAACTCTGGAATAGGCTGCCAAAGGAGGTTGTGGAATCCCCGTCATTGTCCAGCCTGTTCTTAAACTCACCCCCCAGGCCCAAACACCTGCCAGGGATGGTATAGATTTACTTGGTCCTGCCACAGCACAGGGGGCTGGACTTGATGTCTTGAGGTCCCTTCCAGCCCTACATTTCTATGAAGTTGTCAACAGGCTCGAAACTCCCACACAAAGAAACCTCACAGGCATTTCTTCTACCTGAAGATCTGTTCTCGGCCAGGGACACAGGGTAACAATTTCAAAAGGACTTACGTGACCAAGGAGCTTAAGTCCCATTTTTAATAGCGACTTGGGCACGTAGGACACTTAGGCTACACCTGCACCGCAATCAGAAGCGTGAGCTAGCTCAGATGGACAACAGCAAGGGCTGTACAAGCCCTGGGTATGTCCTTGAGCAGCTAGCCTGTGCTGCCAGAGCCTTATTGCTGTTGCTGTCCTAGCTGCCTCCATCAAACCTAGCTCAAGTATGTCCACACGTGCTGCTGTCACACACCTCACTGCAATGCAGACACACACCTAAGCCTCCTTGAAAGTTCACTGGCATTTAGATGCCCAAGTGCCTCAATCACTTTTGAAAATAGGACTTGAGTTCAATGTTCCCTGTAAACAGTACGCACATATGACCACGCAACAACCTTGGATATACTGCACGGGTCAGAAACTGGCTCTGGTCTCCTCTTAGAGCTCCAGCAGGGATGTGGGGTGGTCATTTAAGACCCTGCTCTGCCTGCAGCCCTCCGCCCATTCACAGGGTACATGCGGTCCCACTCCTTGCTGCAGGGGTCAGGGAGCGAAAGCACTTCTGGTCTCGGGGACACACTGTGCTTGGTTTAATACTTCTTGAGCTAAGCATGCCTCCCCTTAACACACATGCGTGACTTCTACCAGCATCAGCTGGACATACAGCGATCCAGAGATCAACAGACCCCATTACTGCAGTAAGGCAGGGATCCAAAAATAACCTATCCCTTAAACAAAATCAGCTTTCTGCAAACTAAACATCACATCACAAAACATTTACAGAGGTTGCCCTGTAAACCTTGCCAATTGCCTTAGACAACAACACCATCTGCATACCCATAGTAGCCCAGGGATTCTCTGTAGAAAGGAGAGAGAATTCTGCAAATTTGGAAATAAACCATATCTAAGACAAAACTGGCAAGTTTTTAAAGTGTGACCATTGTACACTGCATGGGCTGATGTATTTTCAGTACTATGCCTAATTGCTTATCTGTGCTGTACTGTGTGACTGTTACATTTGTCTCTCCCATAGCTCAGGGTTTATCCACACTTCAGCTGGAAGTGAGCCTCACAGCCCCAGTAGGCAGACTCAAGCTAGCTTCCCTGGAGTTCGCGCGTTAAAAATAGTCACCCAGGCCCAGACCAGGGGCTGAGCGGGATTGAGAAGCTGCTGCCCAAGCCGTAACAGCCACATGGCTATCTTTAGTGAGTAGCTCCACTTGAGTCTACCTGCCCGAGCTGGGAGGCTCGGTCCCAGCTGCAGGGTAAACATAGCCTGCATCCTAACAACCAGGGGTCGGCATTGGGAAGCACTGCCATAAGCGACTCTATAAACATACTCAGCGAGCGCAGCCTTGCACAGTTTTTGTGTCGACTAAACTCCACCAGTTCAGACCCTTACCTAATTATGCTAACCGAATGTAAGTGATTTTATACAGATATACCTGCAGCCACACTAGGGCATGCTTGGTTTCTAAACTGACAGAGTTAAACTGGTATAAAAACTGAGTGTAGTCAAGCCCTAAATTTCTGCTCAACCAGGGCAGCCAATAAGCAACTTGTGAGCCAAGACTGAACAACCGGGCCTGCGGCTGCCCCTATTTTCAATACAAAGATGTTGACTGTTGTCCCAGCATGTACCGTTTCGTCTTCATCAGAATGCAGCTACACAGACAAGCATACACTCCCACTTGCTGGGACCTGCAGCCTCCGCACCCTGCATCCATATGCGACTAGTCCTCTGGCACTTGGCCCAGTACTCAGATTTGGATGATTTCTAAGCCCCTGAGTACTGTCTCAAATCTGACTCGCATCATGGCCACAAGCATGATACCCATGAAACCGATGTTGAACAGAAGAGAGATCTGTCTTGTCCAGTCAGACGCCGAAGAAAACAGCTCTCGAGCTCTACCTTCAGCAGATCGGCTCTGCAGAAGGAAACTTAGCTGAAGCAAGGGAGGGGCAACCAAGAGGAAATTCTCAGGCTTTTCAATTTCCCATCACAACGAGAAGCAATATCCCTCCTTATTGAAGATGAAATCAGTGATCCAGCATGGCCCATGAGTTTCTGGCAAGGTGTCTGAACTGCCATCACTTGGGCAAAGCTCAGGTGTCCCCTGCTATTGAAGAACCTCCTAAGCAAGGCTCCACTCCGATTTTTGTCTTAGGCAAAACGTACCATTGTTTGATTTCATCTTCTTTTTTCTTGAAGTTCTCTAGTTTTTTCATGCCCTTCACCTTCTGCTGCTGCAGGGACTCTTCACTCTCCCATGTGCTGTGAATGTACGACCAGCCCTTCCATTTGATCAGGTACTGAACCTCTCCCGCATCCTTTTCAGGGTCAAAGTCAGCGCTGGGGTTGCCATTGGCTTCAGTCTCATACACGGTGGTAGAAGCACCAGTGGCTGGGAAAAAAAAAGGTTGCAAATTAAATGGGTCTGCAATTGGTGCTTTTGTTAGCCAGGCAGTGAAACAAAGTGAGCAGAGTTGAAGCAGGGAGTTGTTTTTCTAGCTAGTGCGTCTTTTATGGCAGCATAAAGAACATCCCACAGAGCCCCTGATCCTACTACAACCATACAGAAGTATCTCTCGACACAAAAAGCCTCTTAGATATATTTTTTTTAAAAGTACATCAGAAGCAGGAAGCCTGCCAAACAATCAGTGGGGCCACTGGACAATTGAGGTGCTAAAGAAGCACTCAAGGAAGACAAGGCCATTGTGGAGAAGTTAAATTAATTCTTCCCATCAGTCTCCACTGCAGAGGATGTGAAGGAGTTTCCCACGCGGGCCATTCTTTTTAGGTGACAAATCTGAGGAACTGTCCCAGACTGAGGTGTCAATAGAGGAGGTTTTTGAATAAATTGATTATATTAAACAGTAATACATCGCCAGAACCAGATGATATTCACCCAAGAGTTCTGAAGGAACTCAAATATGAAACTGCAGAACAACTAACTGTGGTATTTAACCAACTGCTTAAAATCAGTCTCTGTACCAGATGATGGAGGATAGCTAAAGTAATGCCAATTTTTTAAAAAGGCTCCAGGGGCAATCCTGGCAATTACAGGCTGGTAAGCCTAACTTCAGTACCACGCAAACTGATTGAAACCATAGCAAAGAACAGAATTATCAGACACCCAGATGAACACAATGTGTTTGGGAAAAGTCAACACAGCTTTTGTAGAGAAATAAATCATGCCCCACCAATCTATTAGAATTTTTTGAGGCGGGGAGGTCAACAAACACATGGATGAGATTTAAAAATCCTTCTCCACTGGTGGAAATCCAAACACTTCAGCAGCATTACACCAGTGCAGGAGAAGCAAAGTGTGGCTGTGACTAGACCAGGGGTAGGCAACCTGCGGCACGCAAGTTGATTTTCAGTGGCACTCACGCTGCCTGGGTCCTGGCAACCCGTCCGGGGGGCTCTGCATTTTCATTTAATTTTAAACGAAGCTTCTTAAACATTTTTTAAAACCTTATTTACTTTACATATGACAATGGTTTAGTTATATATTATAGACTTATAGAAAGAGACCTTCTAAAAACATTAAAAGGTATGTCTGGCACGTGAAACCTTAAATTAGAGTGAATAAATGAAGACTCGGCACACCACTTCTGAAAGGTTGCTGACCCCTGAATTAGACCCAGAATCCTAATCTGAGTCTCAAAGCTACACACCTCCTTTCTTTCCAATCCTGACGTCCATGACTTTCTCAATGGTCTCGCTGTTGTCCTGCTGTTCGTCGGCCCCTTCCCCGGTCATCTCAATCAGGTCATCGGAATCAGTCTCAAAATCATCATCTTCTTTGTAACTGCACAAGACCAAATACCAAGACGGTAAAAATCTCTTGTCTTTCCTTAAATCTAAAGCCATACGCAAGCAGCATGGCATGGCACAGGCAAGCCCCTCCGGCATCTATGTTGGGTTTCACCATGTAATACATTGCTCCAGTTTCTCTGATCAGCCATTCAGCTTGGCTGAAAGTTTACTCTCTGCCTCCTAAAAAACAGGGAAAGTTATACAAGATCGGACAAGCGGTTCATCTAGTTCAGTCTCCTGCCTCTGACAGTAGCAGTTGCTTCAGGAGGTAAAAGAACCCCAGCAGTAAGCAATTATGGAATAACCTGCTTATGGAGAATGTTTCTTCCTATCCCTCACTGGTGAGGAGCTGGTCTATTCCCCTGCAGCACGAGAATAACAGCATGTCAACTGCTTCAATAGGTGTCCACCAAATGCTGGGAACTCGTATCTCATCTTTTACAAGCTTTTAGCTACTGAAAAGCATCTGCACTTGGCAATTCTGCATCCATTTCTGTCTAATACTTTGCACTTCTATAGAATCTTTAAACTGATCTCAAAGCATTTTAGAAACATTAACTAAACCACCCAACACCCATCTGAGGCAGTAGGCAAGTACTGTATGCTTTGTAGTAAATGGATACAATGAGCTATGGAGAGGTTAAATGGCCAAGAACCAGATCCTGTAAAGAGAATCCTGCACAAGAGACAGTGGAGCTCCACGCGGCATACAGGTTTGCTCGCATGGTTCTCTGTGCCTTGTCCAGATTACACAGCAAATCTGACATTAACCAGATATCCTGATGTCTAAGCCCCAGCTCTGGTTACTATGCAACTCAAAACCCCTGCAGTACCTGACATTTTTTGCCGCTCTGCGCCGGGTTTGCCTTTTGGGAGTCTCATCGTCTTCATCATCATCTTCATCTTCAGACGAGTCTTGTTTCTTTCTCCTCTTACCACGTTGGGGCTTGTGGGGCTTTTTAACACTGGCTTTGACCACTGCTCTAAAATGAGTATTAACAAAAAGATATAATACAATGCGTTGTACACAAGGAGTTGCATTTCAGCAGGACTTCCCAGTCCACAAGGAAGTGTATATCCCAAACATTAGATGCACAGAGCCTGACTCTCCTCTCGTGTTCCTGTAAATCAAGAACATCTCCACTAACATCAACACAGTTACACCAATGTATACCAGTTTCACATGAGAGGAGAATCAGGCCACAGAATAAAAGAGAATAACATCAATAAGGGAAAAGATCTGTATGGGCATGTAGACAATTCCCTTTCCACTCAGTGCAGGACTGGTCCCTCCTGCATATTAGCCAGTCATTTAATAAATTACTCTGAGGGTGAGATTTCAACTGCTTCCCCCAGGAGACTTTTGCAACTTTGGCTGACTGTTAATTTGTCCCTTGGCTGCTCCCAGAACACACACACCTGCTCCAACAGCAATTTCCTATGGAATGTCACTTACCGGGTACCTTTGAAAGCACTGGAGGTTAAAGAGACATACAATATAAAAGGGAAAGTAAATTCAATCCCTCCTCACCTTCTCGGGACTGGTCTCCTGGCTTTAACTTTCTTCTGTTCTGGTTCACTATCTGCACTGGAGCCTTGCTCCCCACCATTTTCATCCTCCTCTTCCCCAGAAGCCTCCCTTTTCCATTTACCTCTAGGGACAAAAACAGAAGTCAGGAGGGACAGTGGAAATTCAACGCCATTGGCTGGCTAAAGAACAATTCAAGTCATCAGGTTTAATGCCAACACATGAGCTACAGGACACAGAAAGTTCAACACTGGCACAGCAATATAATCACTTGTTCAGCACTGGTAATGAGGGAAAACATCTGAGTTTCACGTTGAGATTCCCTATTTCTAGCCCTATACCTCAATCACCTAGACTTTACCAAATCTAGTTATGCATTTTCTAAAGTCAAAGCAATACTGAAATCATAGTAATATTGTACATTGAATAGAGCTGCCATGTCTTACAGCTTGAAATGTAAGCACTCCATTTTATTTTTAATATTTATTTATGCCTTCTGAGCATAACAAGGGAACCCCTAAGAGTGATTTCTAGGACTACTGCCTATGTATTTCTAAAAAGCATTGGCTTTGGAATAGTGAGTGTGGTCTATGTCAGTGGTTCTCAACCAGGGGTCCGGAGCCCCCAGGCAGGCCATGAGCAGGTTTCAGGGGGTCTGCCAAGTAGGCATTAGACTTGCTGGGACCCAGGGCAGAAAGCCGAAGCCGCATCTTATGGGGCCCCAAGCCCCAGGGCTGCAGCCTGAGCAACTTAGCTTCATGGGGCCCCCTGTGGCATGGGGTCCTGGGCAGCTGTCCTCCTTGCTACCCCTTAACGCTGGTCCTGGTTTTCATAATGCAGAAAAGCAGTTGTGGCACAAGTGGGCCGTGGAGTTTTTATAGCATGCTAGGGGTGGGGGAGAACTCAGAAAGAAAAAGGTTGAGAATCTGTGGTCTATATGCACATTGATATATATATATTCTAGGTTTTCTCATAACCTTATTCTGTTGCTCCGTACTGTATCAAGTCACATACAAATTATTTTAAAAAACTCTAGACACAAAGATTTTTGAGAGCATAAGAAAAGAAAAGGATGAAATTCTCTTTTTATTGATAAGACGAGCCTCTAGTAACATGTTGGATGGAAAAGGTGACATTACATGAATGTAAAGGAATACAGTCAAGCATATTGGGGGGGTTATTTTACAACATGAGAGCTCTCCAGAAGTTTATTTCATTTTTATAAGAGAAGAATATAAAACCTAATATGACAACCAAAAAAATATACAAATATCTCTAATCAAAACTATTTTTTTAAGGGCTCAGGACTTAAGCTTTCTTTCCACTGCTGGAAACCTGAAAAACATTAGCATTAAGCTAGTGCATGAAAGAGCCAAAAGAGGTGAAACCAATTAGCAGCAGAAAGCGAAGCTGAGCAGTTCCCTGCTGAAGCTGAGTAAAGTGCCAAAAAGTAAACAAACAGATTTATAAACGGCAGGACGCTCCAACACACACCTTTTTACAAGTTGTTTCAGTTTTAATAATGTGAAGTATTATTAATGAAAACGGATTACATTATTTTTATGTATGTTTACCTTTGCAGTGTCCCTCAAACATAGCTGAATGCCAATTGTCTGTTAGAATGAAAGCAAAACAATTCAAAACCCTCTCTATAGAGACTTACGGTTTTCTCATTTGCTTCTGGCCTCTTCTTTTTGGGCTCTCATTTTCAGATTCACTACTTGCCTTTAATTAAAAGAAAAGATCAGGTTGTAGATTTCACTCCACATTCTTTCCTTTAGGAAGCCACTGAAACACACACATGGTCTAAGCTTCAAGGACTGTCCCTTGCTGCAACATTAGAATTAAAGCATGACACTGTTGTGCAACCATACCACTTAATAAAGCTGACCAGCTACCCAACACTATTAACTTTGGATTCTGCACAGTGGTCACAAGGTTACTGCAATTGCTTTCAGAGGATGAGGGATTACAAATGCAACTCAGAAAAAAAGGTGAAAAGCCCTAGTGTAACATGCATCTTGCAGTCCTGGAGCATCCGGAAGTGACTGGCTATAAACCACCTATGACTGATGATCAACTTCTAGTGACAACCAATGCCTGCGTACTTAGTGGTGGCAACTGCAAGGTTCACATTACATCCACTCTCCAAAGCATACACTTGCTTCTAACTTACGTCAGGGTGCACTTCAAATGGGAAGTTTGAGCTATGAAGTCATGCACTGCTAGGGTCCTAGAGATAGTGGCCACCATGGAAGAAAGATGATAGGCTGTGATGCTTCTGCTAAGAGTTCCTAGATTTGAAGGCTGAAAATTATTCCTCATGTGTGTGTGCGGGTTGGAAGGGTGTGACCCTGTATTCTTTGGTTAGCCAGAGCCAGATCTTGCTCTCTTTCAGGGCCCAGCGTAAGGTATATCTATTTTCTCAGGCTTTTGATTGAAGACATGTTAGTGGAGAACATGTTTACAGTGTTGTCATGGTTTTATCATGCGTCTCGTTACAGCTGTTTTTCTTGAAGGCCTAGCTCTTGGAGCCATGCAATTACATGAGAATCTTAACCTACGTGAAAATATTCCTTTTTTTTTTTTTAATGAAAAAAGTTTGTAGCCCTGGTGTTTGCAGAGAAAAACCTTGAAAATGTGACCCCAGCTTGTCTTAAAGCTGCAAAAACCAGACAGCAATGAGAAAGAACCCTTTGTAAGAAAAAAAAAAATATATCATGTGATTTGTAAGTCAATCTCATGAGTTTTTGAACACTTAGGGTTAGCAAAATTATGTTTAGTTCCATTCACAGCGCAGGCCATTGATCATTACAACTTGAGTGTTTTGTTATTTAAAATTATGAGTGTGAACTAAGTGTCTGATGGACACATTTTAGGAATGTAAAAACAGTACAGTTAAGTTAAAATGATCAAGTTCTTGGTCTTCCAGTTCCCAGACAGAACCACAAAATCTTGTATGGGAGAAAATAAAGCGAAAAAACTTTCTTTAAAAAGGTTATTCTCTCTGCTAGAATTGTGTTTGTACTTTATTGTTCTCTACTCCCTCAACAAGACAGTGACTGAATGATTGAGAAAGAGCAGCATTCATGCTTATTAATCCGCACACTCCAATAACCTAAAATCAAGTCACTCCTCCTGATTAGCTCTTAGCTCAAGATGTGTTCTCTGACTACTGCTGTAATACTTCTTTACCAAGGTGTCATTAACTCAGAGGTAATGTAAAAAAAGACAATTTATTCACACATCAAACCCTATTTTTATTTAATATGGTCCAGTCATATAAGCAGGCTATCAGATACAGGACACTCCCACACGAACAAACTGCCCCTTCTAGTGCACTTGACACATGCATATAAAACACAACGCATCTATAGAAGTGGGGGGGAGGGGCGGAGACAGAATCCAATGAGAAATTCCTCAATCAGATTAGAATTACAAAAAGAGATGCACAGATTATTTGCTCTATGCATCTTGCCGATCTGTAATCTTCCTCTGGAAACTGCTATTTGCAGCAACATACAGACATATCAAAACTGATCATTGCTTTGGTCTGTCATTCAGAAAGGGCACGTCTGCTCTTCAAGCTGGGGCTGCAATACCCAGTTCCAGGAGACAGACCCATAATTAGCTTTGATCAAGTTAGCATGCTATAGATACAATATAGCCTCAGCAGCACAGGGAGTGAGAGGAACTAAACACAAGAACATGCCCAGCATCTCAGACAGAGTGGCTAGCCTCACCCACCACCACAGCAACACTATTAACACAGTTAAGCATGCAAATTCGAGCAGAGCTAGTGCAGGTATGTCTCCTCAAGTTGGGAATTACACCTCCAGCTCGAAGTGCGGATACACCCAAAGATGGTGTCCATTGTTCATATGCTGGCACTCTGATTTGCACCACCCAACCATACCATACCTTATCAGACCCACGAGCTCTCGAGGATTAAGCCTTCCACTGCAATAATTTTTTAAAACCTCCTGGGAGAGAACACCCAGCATACAGAGATATTTTCTCTACTTTCCCCTCTGAAACACTGATTTGGCCTCCATTATTTGTTGTGGGGAAGGCATAAGGGGATATTAATATTTCAGGCATACCCAATTTGGTGTACTATTTCTCATACCACAACCTGAGAGCCTATCAGGCAATGCTAATACTGTGCAGGCTGGAAGCCGCAAGGTGTTGAATCCTCCAGGGAGGTGCGAGCACCTGCAGCCTAGTGGAAACTGAGGGTACGTCTACATTACCCTCGGATTGGAGGGCAGCAATCAATCTATCAGGGATCGATTTATCGCATGTAGTGTAGATGCAATAAATTGATCGCTCTCCCGTCCACAGCTGAACTCCAGCAGTGCGAGAGGTGGAAGCAAAGTCGACAGGGGAGCCGCGGCCGTTGATCCAGCGCCGCCAAGACGCAAAGTAAATAATTTTAATTTAATCTAAAATACGTCGACTTCAGCTATGCTATTCTCATAGCTGAAGTTGCGTAGCTTAGATAGATTCCCCCCCACATCCGCAGTGCAGACCAGGCCTGAGTGTGCTCAACAGCTCTTGGGAGGTGCCTAATCCAGCCCAATGTCACAATGCAGGTGTCATAAGCAGATAGTTAAGGGTTAATAGAACAAAGTACTTCATGTTTCTTTTGCCTGTAAAGGCTTAACAAGTTCAGTGAGCCTGGCTGTCACCTGACCAGAGGACCAATCAGGGGACAGGATACTTTCAAATCTTGAGGGAGGGAAGTTTGTGTGTGTGCTGTTAGTTTTTGGTTGCTGTTCACTCTGGGGGCTCAGAGGGACCAGATGTGCAACCAGGTTTCTCTCCAATCTCCCTGATACAGGTTCTTATAGATTCAAAATAGTAAGTACTACGTGATAAGGCGAGTTAGGCTTATGTTTGTTTTCTTTATCTGCAAATGTGTATTTGGCTGGAAGGAGTTCAAATTTGTATTTTGCTGAAAGGATTTTAATTTGTACTTGTATACTTAGGCTGGGAGGGTATTCCCAGTGTCTATAACTGAAAGACCCTGTACCTATTCCATTTTAAATTTACAAAGATAATTTTTACTGTTTTTCTTTCTTTAATTAAAAGTTTCTTGTTTAAGAACCTGATTGTTTTTTTATTCTGGTGAGATCCCAGGGGACTGGGTCTGGATTCACCAGGGAATTGGTGGGGAGAAAGGAGGGAAGGGGGAGAGAAAGGTTATTTTCTCTCTGTGTTAGGATTACTTTCTCTCTTAGGGAGAGTCTGGGAGGGGGAGAAAGGAGGAAGGGGGAAGGTGAATTTTCCTCTCTGTTTTTAGATTCATGGAGTTTGAATCACAGTAATCTTCCAGGGTAACCCAGGGAGGAGAAGCCTGGGAGAGGCAACAGTGAGGGAAAGGGTTTACTTTCCTTGTGTTAAGATCCAGAGGGACTGGGTCTTGGGGTTCCCCGGGCAAGGTTTTGGGGGAAACAGAGTGTACCAGGCTCTGGAATTCCTGGTTGGTGGCAGCGCTACAAGTACTAAGCTGGTAATTGAGCTTAGAGGAATTCATGCTGGTACCCCATCTTTTGGACACTAAGGTTCAGAGTGGGGAATTATACCATGACAGCAGGGAACAACCAAACACAGCTTACAGCTCCCAAATACAAGAACTTAGTGAAACAGCATAAGCTGGAATGTTCGTTCAGGAGACAGCTCACGAATGCTGGGGAATGCTCCAATTTCTTCCTATTCGTTTACTTCAATCTTTTTTCCATTTTCCCTCTCATCGGTTTTTTTTCTTATTTGTACTGCATCCAACTGTTTGAAAAACCCGCCCTATGATCTGAGACAGTTTTATCTGTGACAATATTTTGTAGTGAACTTGCATTTATGAGCCCGTACATTGTGCCATCTGACTACAAACAACATAATATTAAAAACAAAACGAAAACGATCTGGTAAACCAGGCTGATAAACACAATATCACCATATCATGGCAACAGAGTTTAAGCAGAATCCACCATGGATTTCAGTCCTGTCATTGCAGAAAGATGGATGAACTACTACTGGATCTCTCTTCTCTATTATTTTGCCAAGATTAAAGCGTGGTTAAAACATTTATAGGATAGAGTCCTGCCCTTCACTAGCTGTTTTTCCTTCTCACTCAACTATTTAAAGTATGCTGCATTCGTACTCCCCCACCCCCCCCCCCACCCCCGGTTTGGGATCCTTTTCAAGCAACAGTTTTATCCCTTTCCTCACCACGTCTATATTTTTTGGCTTTGTCTTTTGATAAAACACGAATAAAATGGGCTGAGTTTATTCTGTCAAACTCTAGCCACAGGAATTTGGGTTAGAAAAGGATCCAGTTTGGAAGAGAACAATACCATTTTTTGCACACACTCTTTCTAAGGGTGTCTTCACAACCAAAGTTAAAGTGGCCCCCGGGCAGCGCTTTAACGTGGCTGTGTAGTCGCAATACCAGCGCTGAGAAAGAGCTCTCCCAGTGCAGCAAAAAAAACCCACCCCCCTGAGGAGAGTAGCTCCCAGTGCTGGGCTGGTGCACGGTTTATGCTGCCACTTTACAGCGCTGAAACTTGCAGCTCTCGGGGGTGTTTTTTCATACTCTGAGTGAGAAAGTTTCAGCGCGTAAAGTGGCAGTCTAGACAAGGCCTAATAGTGGCTCCTCCTCTCTGCAAAGATCGCTCCTCTTCAGAATTCTATAAGCCTCCATTCTCTGCCCTCTCCTCTACCTAGTCCCTTTCTCTGTAATCTTTTTGTTACCTATAAAGCTTAGTTACCATTCTTGCACAGATGATAGTCAGCCCTGCTCATCTGTCATTTCTTCCTGTCTTGAACAAATGAACTTCTAGCTTCACCTCAGATACCTCGTCATGCTTTTCAAATATGCAATTGTTTTCTTGTCTACGGCCTAATGACCCCAACTTTACAGACTCAAGTACATGCAGATAGTTGCTATCTCCCTTTTCAAACATACAAAAAATATATATATATAAGCATAAGCACATCCCTCACCTTCTAATTCCACTAACTCCCCATTTGCTTCAGGGGACAGTTCAAAAACTCTCCAACCAGACTCTCAGACCGTGGGTGAGATTTTTCACCACCAATCTGGCCTCTTTAGGTCAGGTCACAGGACAAGAGCTGCATAAGAGGACTCTAAAAACACCAGTTCTGGCTAACGAAGAATTTCCCCAGTGCAGAAACCTTCTTTTATCATCCCTCATCTGTCGTATAAACCTGTTCTCGTTTTATAGTTGGTCTGCAAGATCTTTGGGGCAGGAACCGCACTTGTGATGTGTTTGTACACAGGCTGTCCTCCGAGGACCACCAGAGTAGTGAGCATGTCAGAGTCAGAGCTGCACATGCAGAATTGCAGAGAGTCTGGGCATCACAGCTGCCACAACAGACAGCGCCCCCAAGGGCTGCTTCAGCCACTGGAACAGCCCAGAATTCAATCATAAGCTCTCTGGGACTGACTTTTTGTTCTCTGTCTGTACAGCACCTAGCACATGAGGAGGGCTCCTAGGCACTACAATAATACAAATAATTAATAACAACGATGGCTTAAAACAACTCAGATCCCCTCCCTCTGGGCCGCAAGTTCCACACCGCGCCCCTTAGCTCATCTAGCCCTGGACTCGTTTCCTTAATTTATTATTTATTGTTTTTCAGTAAATGACTTCTCCTCTGCTGCGCCTACCAGATGGAACAGCCTCCCTCCTTCTGCCTCACTGACTCTCCCATCTCACGCACTTGTAAATTTCTCTCCCTCTGCTAGCATTTAACATTTACATCTCTAACTGTATTATAAAACTTCAATCTATTTTGAGATCTAGTGTTTGTATAAACAACACTAGGCAAAATATAGCCAAATTCTATTTTTACTGTCCTCCTGCTGAGGATTACAGATCAGTAGCTCTGAAGAGATGGTCTTGTTGACCATCTGTGGTCGATGGAGCCCTTCCTGACAGCCCACAGAATAAAATACTTAGAACCAAGCAGCCTGGCATGGCCCATGAGAGTATCTTTGGCTCACCTCAGAGTATCAAAAAGTTTTAAGAATCACTACCGTAGATCAGGTAACTACTGCAGATCATGCTTTAGATTGTAATTTCTTCTAGACAAGGGTTTGTTCATTTTGGGTCTTGTACAGGCCCAAGCACACTGTAAGAATTTAATAAATAATGAACAGCAACAATGCTCTCTACAGCTGATCATCATTCAAGCTTCCTACAGCCCCAGGTTCTGAAACCATCTAGCTTTGCTGTGGCTATCCAGTTATGCTGCTCTCAAAACACTGAGGAATCCAGATGGATGAAAAGGTTAATTTTTTCCTACTTGATTGAATATCCCACTAGATATTAATGGGAGTATCTGAATCTCAAAAACTAAAATAAGTCAGAATTAATAAAATAATCAATTTTTTGAATTTTTTAAAAAATAAATCAATGTATGTTGTGTGGTGGAACACGATTTCTCTACTGCATGATACGGGTGCTAAGAGTGCCCAACTTTGCAAGCTCCTACCCATTCCAATCATGAGACAACCTTCTTACCGCAAAAGAGTTATGTCTGTTCGTCCATAATGATTTACTGAATGCCTTAGAATATTTTCAAAGGGCAACCGCTGCGAAATTCTCACTTCCCACTAGCATGACTTACTGTTGTTTCTGTTAAATACCAAGACAATACACGGGTGAGCACCGTTCTTGCTGCACACTGTCACACAGTTTCAAAAGTTTCTAGTTCCTGGATGTTTTACTAAAAGTCTCTGCAAGGATGTTTAACGAACATACAAATCTTGTCTTTCACTTCCTGATCTTCTAGCCCAGATCAGTGTTACCATCTGCGATGGCTGCTTAGTGACTTATGTGACACACGTTTGATGGTCTCAGTCCAGTTCCCAGAGGATAGATATCAGCACAAAAACAACCCTGCCCAAACTGGCAGTCTCAGCACAGTATGACTGAACGGTCCCTAGATACTGAACTTCCCTCTCAAGCAGATACGTCTTCCCGTAGGAAAACAGATAGGGAAGTTTGCAATGCTGCTGCCTGGGCTGTTCTTGTTCTGCGGTGAAAGGATGTGAGCCTGTAATGCTGCCTGATCAATGCTTTTCACTAGAGCCACACCAACGTTTTAGGAAAGAAGGCAGACAAAAAGCTCCTTTACATTGTGTTGGAAGCCCCAAACAGCAAGTAGGCAGAGCACATCATTGATGATGGGCTTGACCCCCACAAGGTAACAACCACTCACTATGTGCAGAGCACCCTGAGCTCCCAGTGACTTCAGTGGGAGACTAGGATGCTCAGCACCATGCAGGATCAAGCCGCAAATAAACTATCATCCCCATCCCCCCTTAACCTTTTTGTCTCCAAAATCAAGACTTTCCATCTCCTCCTCATTGTGAGGCCCCGACGCTGCACTAGTGACCACGTCACACCCATCAGACTCTGCTGCAGATGGGAGTCGCCCTATAGGAACCAGTTGGCCCTGCTATGAGGGGAAGGTAATGGATTTGGATTTGATTGGGATTCTTTTGGGGGGGGGGGCTGTGGGAGGGGAGGCACTGAAGGTTTTGGGTTTTTTTGTTTTTTACAATATTGTGTGGTATAGCAAAGTTTTTACATCTTGGATATTTTTTTTTAAACTGTACCTTATATAGTAAGGACTTAAAGATATTGGAAAAGAAAACAACATTTGCAAAACCACGTAATATTGTAAAACAAAAAAAGGACGGGACTTACCTGAGCCCCCTACAGGGCACTCGGGTCTGCAGCGGAGATCTGTGATGGGTGTGACATCACCAGCATAGTGCATGCTGGGGGCATCGCACAGAGAGGCAGCCAGCGAGTCTGGACTTTGCGGAACTTGAAAAGGAAAACAAAAGCTAAGTCAATTATGTGCTAAATGCCCTCCTTACCTGCTGCTGCTGCTATTTGGGGCATTCAGCACACCAGTCTGGAATTTTCTGAGTTTAGTTGCATGGTGAAGATCATATGATCCAGTGGATAAAGCACCGAACTAGGGGTCAGGAGATCTGGGTTCTATTCCCGACTCACTGTGGGATAGTGAAAAAACCTCGGTACCCAATTGTTAGATGTCTAAGCCCATATATAAGCACCTATCCCTTCAGTGGCCTGAATTTCAGAAGATTCTAAAGGGAGCTACAGGTGCCTTGCCCCTCTGAAAAGAAATCAGGCTCCTCACTTTAGGCCCCCTTACTTTGAACATTTCAGCCTGACCCTCTCTATGTTTCAGTTTCCCCATCTGTAAAACAGGGAGATGGATGCTTAGCCTCCTTGGAGATCTGCAGATGTGCAGACATAAACAAGCACAGCAGCTAATGTCTCCATTTCTGTAGTATGTTTTGATGGCTGGAATCATTTAAAGTTCTGGCTGCCAGATGCTAACAAACTCATGTTTTGTTGTCCCTCGCATTACATTCAAATGTAAGATTTTCCCCAATACTTAACCAAAAAAAAAAAAAGTGATGGTTCATAAAGCTGAACTCACACACACAAACACACTAATCACTGCGATCCACTCCAGGACATAGAGCAAAGACTGTTTTATTGTTGTAAGGTGTTTCTGGGAAGTTTCCTTTATGGTTTTTACATGGATTCCCTCTCTCTGATCCATGTTTCTACAACAGAGCATCACTTGCATTAGGCCCCACTGCAGCAATCAGATCCATGCATGGAGCCCTTAATGACATTGCAGAGTCCAGTGACTCCACAAGCATCTGTCCAAGTGGATCCGACTGCAGGATTGGGACCTTAATTTGCGAAATCCAGCTTCCACAAATCTGCCTTGAACTCAGTGTTTAAAAGGTGACACAGATCAGAACTGCCTCTGTTCTTTTGTGGTTTTTTTTTTATTTTAAATATTCCCTCATCTCATCCTTTTTTTTTTTTTTCTTACCTCTTCTTTTATATTAAATCGCGATGGTTCTTGTCTGCTTCGGTTTGATCTCCTAACCCCATAAACATCAGGATATTCTTCCCACATCTGCAAAATAAACAGACCATCAGCAGGCCTGCTTCACCCCAATTATTGCTATCATTTTAGAGAAGTTTAAGAGTGAACTTCTGATGAATCAGTATGGCATCGGTATGGGGCTTTTGGGGGGTGGGGATGGTTAGGTAAGTTATGGAAACTTATGAAACATGACTGAAAGGATCATGGATCATTTTTGACTATATGCCTAGCAATGTTTTATATCAGCAGTCTCCCACTATATTTATTATATGGAGTTGTCCATCCCCCTAGCTACAAAAATCTTAGAGGTTTATTTATGCTGTAGAAGGACAGGTATTTGAATACCCAGTCTCTCCAAGTGTCCCTGTTGAATACGAAAAAGGAAACGAAGGAACAACTCTCCATTTTCATATGAATGAACTGAGCTATTTATTTCAGCTAGAGAGACTAAAAGCTTTTTTAAATTCCCCACTCCATTTACATTAGACTTGTGGCAATGCTCAGTACTTCTCCTCATGCAAGAAACTCTACAGCAGAGGTCCCCAAACTGTGGGGGCAGGGAGGGGCACGCAGCAGGGCCCGGACCAGCCACCACGAGAGGTGGGGAGGGAGCACCACCCAGCCCCGCTTCAGCTCTGGCCCCAGGCGTGACCTTGACTCCCAGCCCCTGACTGCAGCTCTATTCTTGCCCCCAACCCCAGCTGCAGCCTTAGTCTCGGCCTCCTGGAGGGAGGGGGCACCAACAGGAGTAAAGGGGGATGTGACCCTAAAATATTTGGGGACCACTGCTCTACAGGCTCAAGAGGACAAATCTCTCTAACCAGAAGCACCTGCCCCCAGTTCTCCCTTAGGGAAAACCCCACTGGGCTAACTGAACAGCTCAACGACATGTGGGTCACCTCAGCTATCCTAGTAGATCTGTGTAGGGTTGTATTCCAATCTAGAGGCTAACTGGATCTTGCAGGGCCCAGGGAAAAGAACTCTTGTAGTGCTAGGAATTCCACCCACTCTTGCAGGTCTGTGCTAATGGAATTCAGCTGGACTTCTGATTGCCTGCAAGCAGGTGACCTTCATTATCCTGACAGCTCATCACAGCATTTATAGAGTACTGACTGCCTCTGAAGCCTCCTCTATAGCATTTAACTGAATTTGTAAACAGCTAGGAACATCATTGGCTCTGGACATGGCTGGTATCACACATAATGTGGTTAACTATACCAGTTCATGGTGAATTGCTCTTGCCAGAGGCCCTAAGCTGCCAAACTGTCTTTCTGTAACCAGTTTGAAACACTGGGTTATTGCAATGTAAATAGATTCCCCCTACCATGCCTGCATAATTATTTGGCCAATCCCTCCTCTCAGCATTCTGTGACATAGGATGTCCCATAACGCATATACTGCTGATGCTAGTCTGTGCACATATCCTCCAAAGTACTCTATCCATTATAAAGTCAGATGGCATATCTGCCCACATCATCCTGGAATGCACTGTGGCTCACAGGCACCAACTCCATGGGTGCTGTGGGGGCTGGAGCACCCATGGGGAAAAATTAGTGGGTGCTCTGCACACACCGGCAGCCAAGCTCCCCCTCCTTGCCTCCTTCTCCCCTCCCCACCCCCCCAGCATGCTGCGTCCCTGCTCCTCTCCCTCCCAGCGCTTCCCATCTCCCGCACTCCTCCCCACCACCTAACAGCTGTTTGGCGGAGCTTAGGACTTTCTAGGAGGGAGAAGAAGGAGCGGGGACATGCTGTGCTCAGGGGAGGAAGCAAAGAATAGGCAGGGCAGTGGTGGGGTGGGAAAAGGCAGGGTGGGGCAGGGACTTTGGGGAAGGGGTGGAATGGGGGTGGGGCGAGAGCAGTGCAGGGGCGGGGCGAGGGGAGTCAAGCTCCCACCAGGTAGAGGAGAAGTCGACACCTATGCAGTGGTTACACACAGTTACTGGTACAGGTAGTGCTCCAGAAACCATGTTGCTGTGACCACATCAAATAAGAGTTTTGCAAACCGCTTACAAAAGTATGGTCTGTTATACTTGTGTGGCCAGGCCCTTAGGAGGAGAAAGGAGATAAGAACTACAACCTGAGGAGAGGTGTATGTACAGATATGTGGATCATAGGGGACACTAATACTGGTGAGTACTTTCCCTCTAAACTGCGCGGCCACGCAGCAGCCTATTAAGCAACGCACAGGCACTCAGGGACATGGCGAGGAGAGAGCCTCTCCCCCAGCCCCAAACCTGCCTCCATATTGGTGCACATAAAATTCAGTCCGCACGTGCGTGGGAAAAATTAGCGGCAACACTGTTGGTGAGACACCTGAAGCCAGAATGGACAGAGACAAATCTCAAGAATTAGTAATTTTGTAAATAATCTCATCACCTGTGTTTACATACTCCTGCTGAGTCTAATTTGTCAACCCTTTATTGCCTGATTAGACTTTATCCCCATTTTATGGTCTTCTAAAGATATTCACCTCCATCCCACAAGTCTCCTTAAAAGCACTGGCAAGAGAAGGACACCTGAACACACTAACAAATACAAAAGTGACACCTGGAATGAAGGTACGATGAATGCAGGACAGTCACCAGCACTGGGGTTCTGCTACATTTACAAGTGATTATGAAGAAACACTACAAAGGAGAGGTTTCTTGTAGAAAATATACCTATTGGACACACATGTACCCAGAAATCAATCAGAAGCCTGTTCAATCCTTTCCAAAAAAACGAAGGAAAAAAGTCCCATTCAAATTTCCTTCTCTCTTAAATAGTAAGGTTTTTAGAGCAGGGACCGACTCCTCCATCTGTTTGCACAGCGCAAACACAATGCAGCCCAATTCTGACTCAGGTCTTGCTGGTCATAGCTGTAATGTGAATTCAGTATGATAAAAATTCATTGCACTGGTTAGTCCAGCGGACGTTATTCCAATAGCCCCAAACAGCTACACCCAGCAGAGGCAGGAAGCAAAATGTCCACTATTACAGGAATTAAGGAAGATGGGCAGCTTCCTCATCTGAAAGTGCCCCAGTCTGTTCCATGTCTTGTTTATGTTATTTGGAATCCTGTATATGGATCTGGCTTTTTTCTCAGATATGTTTTAATGTTCATCTTCTAAAGATGTGCTGCTAAGAGTCCATAAAGGAGGAGAGATAACTTCCTTTGGCCCCCACTAAACAACAATAAAACAGAAAGTTAAGTTTTGTGTTACTGTTACTGCTTTAAAAAATACATCCATCCTTGACACCTTTAACATGCGAGGCTGAACTAAAACCTGAGCAGACAGCATAATGGTTCTCAGGCAGCTGAGGTGGAACATCCATTGTGAACAATTAAAATGCACTGTTTCTCTCCCTACAGGCACTTGAAGCGTTTAGGCTTCAGGCACTGTGCTTCCCGAAGACCTAGCAAACAAGTAGCTTTCTCCAAGAACTGACTGACTTGAATGTGTTATATTTGGACTTCGCAATCTGGGCCTTCAAACCACAAATGGCAGTAATAATACAGTCATACAGCACAAAATGTAGACTGGTTAGGCTGACCTGACTTCTTTTCTGTAAGTCCGCTACATTTGCTGGGTTTCCACACCCTAAACTTAGTGGGGCACGGGGCCCCCTGGGGGGCCACAAGCAAGTTTCCAGGGTTCCGCCAAGCAGTGCCAGCATTAGACTTGCTGGGGCCCATGGCAGAAAGCCGAAGCCCCAAGGAATGGGGCTGGGAAGCCCGAGGCTCTGAGCCCTGCCACCCTGGGCTGAAGCTGAAGCCTGCGCAACTTACCTTCACAGGGTCCCCTGTGGTATGGGGCCCCAGGCAGTTGCCCTGCTTGCTACCTCCTAACGCTGGTCCTGGCTTTTATATGCAGAAAAACGGTTGTCATGGGACAAGCGGAACATGGAGTTTTTATAGCATGTTGAGGGAGCCTCAGAAATAAAAAGGTTGAGAACCCCTGCCCTAATGGACACCCTCCCTTTTTTTCCCCAGGTCACTCTCCACTGCTTTTAACTACTGAGACTGCAAATCAGATTATTTCTTAAAAAATGATAACCCAGATAAATCTGCTGTTTTACAGTCCTGGCTGAATCCACGTCAGGATAAAAAACTTAGTCCAATCATGAGTTCTCAACCAGGGGGGCACAACACCAGGGTTTGTACACCAACAGGTGGTCAGGGAGTTGCCATCCCGTGCCCTTCCTGTATGGCTAAATGGGAGAAGGACGTGGGCTACACCTGAGAAGAATCAGCTGGAAGGAGGAATACCCAATACGGAAAAGGCTGAGTACTACGGATCCAGAGGAATTAGGCAACAGGAAATCCACTTCCTTTTAGGCCCACAATGATGGAATTAAAATAGTGAGCTGAGGGGGAACGTGGCACCCATGAATACCGGACACAGGTTCCCATCTTTGGGCACATGCCACTAGGAAGCTTTACTACTTTACCTACATGAGGGGAAGCCAGATGAAATAATGAAACCTTTTTGCTGACAGTTCATGTCTGCCTCCTTCATTTTGTCAGTCAGCCCTGTCACTGCCTATCCCAGCCCCAAAGCATAAATCTCAAGCTGTCACACAGTGACATAGTCACACAAGCTGGCCGAGATATACATGGAGTGACTGACAAGATAACCAAGGAAGCCAGCATCAGGGAGGCAGTTTTTTCTGGGAGGGTTTAGAGAAGGCTGGCAAAGTGGCCTGGAGGCCAACAACACTTTTGCTAGTGTACTGCTCTCTAGTCCTTCAGTCTGGGCAAGGGTTTGACAGTGCCTGGTTATATATACATGGCTAGTTAAGAAGTGACAGGGACAATACCTTTTTTACATCTGCTATCCTTTCCTTCTTGCTGGCTGGTTTTTCTTTGGTTTCAGGTGGGGTCTGCTGGGATTTCGAACCTGTTGACTCGCTTTCAGATTCAGACTGGCTTTCGGAGGACTCTGAGCTGCTGTTTGTCTCACTGCCATGCTCACTGCCCTGTTCGCTCCCCTGTTCGCTTTCAGATTGGCTTGCAGAGTCGGAGCCAGAGGCCTCTTCAGATGCTGAGTGACTAATGGTAGAGAAAGAAGGAATTAATTTTAACTGCACTACAATGGCTAAGAAATAACCTCTGAGAAAACTTTAGCTGTATCCAAGGTACAATACTAGGCACATTTTAAAATGCCTAACTAGGAGTGTAAATTCCCATGTCTAACAAGAATATTCTGCACTGCCACATCAGAATCACATCCAGATGCACTTGCTCTCCCAGTGGAGGACATACGTTTGGTACATGAGGGAGGCAGATGGACTTCATGTCACTATCCAGTACCCACCTCTGGTCAACTAAAGCACCACGGATAGGCTGCAGAAAGAACAGCATCAAGGCTGCCTCTGGGAAGCCCACTCTCATTGTAAGGACTTGCTCTGCTCAGAGCAAGATGGAGCATGGCATGCTGGGATATGTAGTCTCCATGGCTCACACCACCAGATTAAAAATGAGTGTGAGCAAGAGCTTTGGTATAGAACTCCATCCCTTTCCAATTTAGCAGCCAAATTAGGACCATACCAGATCGGACCAGTACTCCACCTGGTCTAGTATTCCACCTCAGAGAGGGACCTGTACCAGATGCTTCAGTGGTAATAATAAGATACGCCCCAGAAAAAGCAAGTTCAACAGTGGAGTGTTGGAAAGGCATTTTTATATGTGGTTGGCTGGCTGAGTTGCTGAAATGGTTACATTACTGCTGCTGGGATTTCACTTATTGTGTTATTAAAAACGTTAGGGAGTGTAGAACAGATGTCTTTTTATTGTTTTTAATCAAATCAAACAGCAAGAGACAATCCGTGTCTGCTCTAAGTGGGAGCATCTGATTTTCTTAGGTTCAAAACGGCTTTTCATCAGGTATGTGAGTTTAACTACAGATACCAAGTGTTTTCACACATTTCATTCATATATGATTTGTAGTGCCAGGGGTATCCAAAGGGAGAGAACAGAGGTCATGCTGTATTAAAAATCCAATAATTCACATATTGCCACCAGAGGCCTCACATGGCAGTGCCCATCTCTCCTAGAGCTAGTAGCAGGCATTATATTTTTGTTTCATTTTCCATTTCCCCAGCCTCTCAAACCTCAACCCACTTGCAATCCAACCAACGAGGAAGAAAAATTCATTACAGCGCAGCAGATTATGCACATGACAGAGAGGGAAGAAGAGCAGCTAAAGTCAAATCCTGGCATCACATCCGGCCCTACAACAAACTAAAAAGAAAGTTGTGAAAATAAGACTACAAACTCTATGGGACAGACACGATCTTTTTGTTCGTTGTTTGTAAACAGCCTAGAATACTGGAAGAAAAGAGTCGGCACAGTTCCAAGAGGGAAATGTAGTTTTTAATTTGTCCCCTTTTATAAAATGATAAAAGAACAAAATGCATCTAGTTTTTGTCCAGATTGATTAATTTCTGCAGTATCAGTACATTTAAAAAAGGCAGAAGCAAGAATATCATTATATAATACAATGATAAAATTACATAAAACCAATGTACTTTTGCACTGTAGCTCTCAATAGACACAATACAATAAAATTCATAAATCTTGCCACATATAAATAGAAAAGATTCAAATATGGAAATAAAAAGGGTCCTATTTTTAAAAGGAATTATTTTATGAGGCCTTGTAAAAACTAAATCTCCTTCCTGTAAAATATAGGTCTTCTACCCACAAAGACTATATCCGCAGCCAGCCGTGAATAAATACATCCCAGTCAATTGCCTAAGTGCAGCAAATCACGACTGGAGAACAGAACTGCATTTTCTCAAAGAGCTGGCAGAGGGCAGCAGTGAAACACTGCATGAAAAACTGCTCCAGAAATTCCTCCAGTGCTGCTGGGCACTCAGCCAGACTTCCAGTCACCATTTTAGAACACTGCTCTTCCACCATCTTATGGTTTGTCCCTGCTCTTGTGATTTCTGGTTTGTTTTGTGTCTCAAAATGGAAGAATTTGAAATCAAAAGAAAAAAAATTAGCTACAAGGGAAGATTTCAAAACCTGGAGAAGACAAATGAACAACTTCTAAGTAATGTTTAAAGATGAGCTCATTAAAATCTGTTTTACCTACTTCAGTTTGGCTTTAAAAGTGGGAGGAATATGAAATTCAGAAGCTGTTAACCCCTTTTCCCCGCTCTGTCCTAGGAGAACTGGAAAAACAAGACTTCGTCATTTTTCTCTCCAACACCCCCGCTGCTTGTGCCGCCACTTCTAGTCCACACAAAACACAGGTCTTGCTAAGATCATTTTATGTGCCTGTACTCAAAATATGTCACATCACCTTAAATCCTTACATTTTGTCATCACCTCAAGTTCAAGTTTCTTGTCCTCACCACCTTCCAGGCTCTCCCCATCTTTGCCCTTGCTTATTTATTGGCTCAGCTCTTTGCACATCGCCCCCCTGCCGTAACCCTTCTGCCCCGCTCCCTGCCCCATCTGTCCACTTCTCTTGGCATGTCCTCACTGAATTCATTCCTAATGCCACCCCCTCTCCTCTTTCACTTGAAGCTAGCCCACTCTAGACCCATTTACTAGCAATTAGGGCTGGTTGAATATTTTCTGCTGGAACTGTTTTTTGTGGAGAAATTGAGTTTTCAGTAAGACAACATTTTTCAAGAAAAGAACCTGCTTTCTGTGGAAATTTTCAATTTTTAGCCAAAAATTCAAACACTCAAAAACTGAAATATTTCCATTTGGACATACTGACAAGGTGCCTCCTCGTGGAGCTGTAATTCAGTTGCTTCATGTCCTCATTCTCTATTAGCCAGGCTCCTCAGCTGGCCTGCATCTCCCATAAATGCACCCTGGCAACGGACTCCCATGGTGACCCGCTTCCCCTCTCTAAGAGGGGACTATGGGGTGAATTATGGGAAAAGGAGTCCAACCTGGGAGTGCAGTCTAGAGAGGAGAATGGTAGCTTGCAGGCCCGAACTACAACCCCCAGAAGGTGAAGTGGCAGCATTTCCAAATTGAAATATTTCAATGTTTGGCCAAAGTACTTTTGTATTCCACTGAAAATTAAAATTGGGAGGAGGGAGGGTGTCACATTTTCAAACAGCTCTACTAGCACTGGCTACAAGAAGTTAAACAACAATAATGGCTGGGTTGAGGTCCAGGTGGCATAATTGATATTTATTTAAGAATACCTGTTATTCCTCCCTGCAGCCCTTTGTTTGTCAGTTCTGACCTCTTCCGGGGCGGAGACCACATCTACCACAGTGTGGGTAATACCCATAATGCAAATAAGGATTAAGAATAGTGAAATCTCAAAACTGTCACTTCTTTAGAGAGAGGAATCAGCCATACATGTTTGCAGATGTGTATGTACATGAATATACACTTGCTAAAAATACTGCAGCTAAGTATGTCATATTTCTTCATTTTCTAAGATTGTGGCAAGCAATTACCTTTTTAAAACCCTCTGAAACCTGTTAGTGAAACAAAGGGCACATGCTTGTCAAGAACCACCTTTACTTTCATATTTTAATTAAATAAATAAATTTAAAGTATTAGAAAGAAAAGTTCATTCTAACCATCTCCGACAATATCCGGAAGCAAATATACTTCAGCCAATAGGCAAAGAGTAAGTATGTGTTTGGAATCAGAGGGGAAGCCGTGTTAGTCTGTATCAGCAAAAACAACGAGTCGTCCTTGTGGCACCTTACAGACTAACAAATTTATTTGGACATAAGCTTTCGTGGGCTATAACCCACTTCATCAGATGCAAGTATGTGCTTGTTAATCTTTAGAGCTGTACAGAATTAAGAGATTGAAGTCCGAGAGAGAATCCTTTTTGGACACTAAAAATGGGCATCAGAGTAAGGCAACTTTCAATTACACTATGGGGAAGAATATATCTGAAAATCACTTTGGGCCCAACCCAACATCCACTGAAGTCAAAGGACAAACTCTAAGTGTGAGCTGGGCTGGCCCCTTTATGGGGAGTGTATCTACAAATCTAGATCCACCAAGACTCAGAAAAGATGATTCCACGTTTCCACAATGTACTCCAGACTGTAACTCTTTACTCATGAGGCAAATATTTCTGATCTGGGAAAAACTGACCCACTGCTGAAGAATAAAGGAAATAATCCTATGCTTAAGAAAGAACTAGTTTAACAGCAACAATAGGACCTTACTGAGTCACCTTTTCGCAACAATGCATCTTCACAAATCTGCAAGAAAATTGTAGAAGGGCTAGGGTGTCATGACGACTGCTCTACCATTTTACAGCTGGGCAATACAACACAATTTTGTAGTGTTTTTTTTTTTAATATATAGATATAGATAAACTGCACCCCAAATTTCTTTGCATGATGAAACTAGAGAGTGAAACTGAGTAATATGTTTTCAGAGGGCCACAGAGAGGTTTTTGGGGAGTCTGGGGCAAAATCTGAAACTGAGGCCTCTTCCTCCCCCCAAAAAACCCCACAAGAATGCAAAAATGCACAGACACTTGAAGTAGAGACAGGGACAGCACTTGAAGAAGGCAGCTTACTTTCCAGCATATACACAAAGAAGTCAAATTAAAGCTCCCTCTGCAACCTTAGTTCTAGCATCTCCTAACTTTTGAGTGGTTGACTTTAGCTCTTTGCCTTGGTTTTTGTTTGTTTGTTTCTTTGAAACAGTTTGTGTGTCATTTCCTAGGTTTTATAAAAGGCAAAGTGATAAGATTGATCATATAAAATCATATTGTTCACCCACATCAGTAGTGTTTAAACCCCAAACCACACTTCACACCTCTTCATTTGAGCTAATGGTGTAACATGCAGCAGCAACAAGCTATTATCCTGACCATGCACCATTCACCAGATGTAGCAGCACACATTTTTCCAGTGGCTTACACAACTATTTGGTAGACAGTAGCAAAACGTTGAATATCAGGATTCCTGGATTCTATTCCTGATTCTGGAGAGGAATGTGGTCTAGTGGTTACAGACAGCACAACTAAGCATATTCCTGGGATACATGGAGCATGAAAGGCAGCTTGAGAAAGTGGATGAGACTTGGAACTACCCCAATTAGAGAAGGTTTTATTCCCAGCCTGACCTGACCTTATGCAAACTCTGAGGTACGTGATCTGTAAAATAAGGTAAATGATACTTGCCTGCCTCCTAAGGCAAGGGTGTGAGGCCTTGCTCAATAACATGGGTTGTGAAGTACACACCAAAAGAAAGGAATGCTTCAGCTCTTCCTCTTCACTATGTGAGGGCCTGCATTTCATCTTTTGCTCTAGCTTTGCACCTATGAGCATGTTTGGTACAGATGAAGCTGGGGGAAAGAGAGGGACAGGGGGAAAGAGAAGAGGAGGAGGGAGCTCAAGCATGCTTGGTGTAAATGGAGTCTTCAGAGATTTTTAGGAGCAAGCCTCTACAGAGCACGTACAAAATGTGATTTCCAGAGGCTAACTTGAGAAAATGTGGATGATGTTCATGAGCACAACAAAAGGCACCCCAGTTTGCCCTCTCCAAATATCCAGCTCCTGCTCCACAAGATGGAGGGTCCAACACCCTTTCAAGAAAAATGTATTTAAAAAAACCCCGAAAACCTATTTTGCCCAACTTCATTTTCAGTAAAAGCTAAACCATTTTTGCTGAAACTTTCAGAAGAAATACAGCGTGAAAGAGAGGAAGTATTGAAAATTTCTAACAGAATTGTTAAAGTTTGGCAAATTTATAAGCATCTAAAAATAGCAGGTTATAGCAGAACATGTTAAGCAAACAACAATAGACTTTTAGTACCAGCTCTAATGTCCAGTACTGATGAGACTGTAAATTACTGCCTATGTTTTTTATTTTGTTTGTATATCACCCAGCAATAGGGTCTTTGTGGTGCTACTAGAATATAACTAATTATTAAAGAACTATATGCTCACAACTGGCATCCTAGCTGTCACCATCCTTGTTCCAGTTTCAAGGCTAGCTGGAGATCGATGTTCACAGAAAAGCTGAGCTTTCAAGAGATTTTTTGTGAAGCATTAAGTGAAAGCACCATCTTTTGGCCAACACTGTCTCCCTCTCTCCAAGATAGGTTTAACACCTAAGGCTCCAGAACAAGCACTTACTGAGCTAAATAAATGGTTCATATTTGCATACCTCTCTCTAAAGTTCTCTGCTTTGTAAAGTATGTTGGGATATCCTGGACTGACCGATTTTATAAATCTATTATATACACTACACCTACATTTACATAGTATAGCAAAACTAGCATTCTGTTCAGGACTGGAATAGCAGGGGGTGTTGCAGGTTACAAAGTGAGGTGCACTTGTAGAGTTGTGTAGAGGCCAAAAGATAGGGAAAACAGGAGATGCTGCTTATCTAGTAAAGATGCACTAATAAAAATGAGCAGCGTGCCCATGAAAAAGAGCTTTATTACAAAGGAAGTCTCTCACCCACAACAGAAACAGATTCTGAACTGCTGTCCTTAAAGGCACAGCAAAAGTAGGGTTTGTATGAGTAGTTCTGAAGAGCATTTTGATACAATGTAGAATTTTCATTCAAACTCGCTGCCTCTGACCAGGTCTTATTCATATTAGACAAAGTTAAAGCAGGACTCTACTCTGAAAAATGACCTCATAAATGGCACCTTCTTGCACAAATCTGCTCCTTTTGTGCCCTTCTGAATCATATGGTCTATTTTTACTGCTTCTTACTCATGTCACACGGCAGAACAATTTCCCAGAAGGGAGTGAGCTGCATATTTCTTCTGAAGTATGAAGAGAATTGCTTATGAAATTTCAAACAGTCACCCATGTGTCACTGAATACCTAATCTGACTTGCAGTAACTTTATTACTTATGATGACATATTAGAAGGAAAACCATCTTAACTTTGCAGGGCTTACATTTCAAAAGTGTATTCATTATCTTGGAAAATGGAACATATTTGCTATAGGGATTATTGAGACACCAACATGAAAATCCACATAATTTTTAGTCCCTTTTCAGAGCAGAGTCCTATTTTAAGAGCTGCTAATTGACTTTAGGTTTGCGATGTTTATTTTTCATCTTCCTTTATAAAGATGTATTGTCTTTTTCACCATTATAGGCATAGATTTAGAGTAGGGGCCGGCAAACTTTTTGGCCTGAGGGCCACATTGGGGTTCCAAAATTGTATGAAGAGCCAGTTAGGGGAAGCTGTGCCTCCCCAAACAGTCAGGCATGCTCTGGCCCCCACCCCCTATCTGACCCCCCCGCTTCTCGCTCCCTGACAGCCCCCCCCCCAGGACTCCTGCCCCAACCTCCCCCTGCTCCCTGTCCCCTGACTACACCCAGTCCCCCCGCTCAACTGCCCCCCCGCCATGTCATCCAACCTCTCCTTCCTGACTGCCCCCCCAGACCCCTACCCCATCCAACCACCCCTGACCCCGACTTCCCCCCCCCCCACCGCTCCATCCAACCCCCATCTCCTTCGTGACTGCTCCCTCGAGATCACCGCCCCCTATCCATACCCCTGGCTCCTGACCACCACTCCGAACTCCACTGCCCTCTATCCAAACCCTCCCCCCTCACTTCCTGCCCCCCCCTTTACTATGCTGCCTGGAGCACCGGTGGCGGCGCTACAGCTGCACCACCCAGAGCATCAGGACAGACAGCAACTCGGCAGCTGCACTGCCCAGCCGCACAGAGCACTGCACCAGCAGCACAGTAAGCTGAGGCTGTGGGGGAGGAGGAACAGCAGGGGGAGGGGCTAGGAGCTCAGGGGCCAAGCACTAGGGTCCCACAGGCTGTAGTTCACCCACCTCTGATTTACAGACTGAAGGGAAAATGATCACACTAAAAAGCAGCATTTGAGGTACCGTCACACTGTTTCTGCCCAATCTCTTCATTATTTGACACTAACTGTCTGATAAACAGCTTTGCCTTCATCAAAACTGGAACCATAAGTTGCATACCATACTGTAAGTTGCAGCAGATCTCTCTGGGAGAGCGCTCTCCTGTCAGCATAATAGCTTCTGCTTCTCACAGAGGCGAAGTAATGTCAGCGAGAGCGTGTCTCCCACCGACACAGCACCAGTGTGGCCTGCTTTTAGGACGCTGTAACTTGCGTCACTCGGGGAGGGGGTGGGGGGCTTTCACACACCCCTGAGTAATGTAAGGTACATCAACTTAAGTGGTAGCACAGACTAGCCCTGAGAAACTCCAAAGACAGACTCTTCCCAGTTCACTCTGAGTGAAATGGTAGACTTCAGGGGTCTGAGAGACGGATCTCCCCTTCCCCAAGGATGTGGTGGGGTCTGAAAGTACTAATGTGTTTAATGTTCACCAAGAACAGCATATAACTCAGTTGTGACTGCCTCTCTGTTCCCACTCATGCAGCACCTACTGTTTAGAACCTTATAATACAGGTGTGGGCAGACTTTTTGACCACACCTGACCCCTATCCACAACCCTGCCCCCTGACCACCACCCCGAACTCCCCTGCCCTCTATCCAACACCCCCATTCCCCGCTCCCTTGCCACGCTGCTTAGAGCAATGGTGGCTAGCAGCGCTGCAGCTGCGCCACCCAGCTGGAGCCAGCCACGCACTGCACAGCACAGAGCACCGGGTCAGGCCAGGCTCTGAAGCATTGCTGCACCAGAAGCTCGCCGCCCCGAGCTTTGTGCCAGCAGCAAGCACAGTGAGCTGAGGCTGCAGGGGAGGGGGAACAGCGGGGGTAGGGCCAGGGGAAAGCCTCTGTTATAATACCAGTGCATAATGGGAGATGAGACAATATCTAGTAGCCTGTCTTTTTGCCTATCTGGACCCTTGGGATTAGATAAAAACAAGGAGTCTGGTGGCATCTGAAGAAGTGGGTTTTTACCCACAAAAGCTTATGCCCAAATAAATCTTAGTCTTTAAGGTGCCACCAGACTCTTCGTTGTTTTTGTGGATACACACTAACACAGCTAGCCCTCTGATACTTGGATTAGATAACACAGTTCCCTTTAGGAAAGAGACTGCAGGACAGAAGCTATTTCATACATCACTCAGTCATTTTAACTGCCACTTTAGCAGGTTTGTTTATCCATGTCAGCACAGTCAGCATGAAGCACAATGGCCAGTTCAAAAGGGACTGTATGTAGTCAGCCACACAGAGCTGTAGTGAATGTGCAAATGCTTTAGGGGAAATATGCCCAGCAATGGGCGTTTCGCTCAAAATGGCTAATTGATTTTAGTATGTGCTAGAAAGAGACTTTTTTTTTATATTGTGCACGAAACCCTGACAAGTCTTATATTAAAGAAACAGGCCCTAAAAGAATTAGCAAAATTTGGATTTAGGCTTTCCCCCTTCATTGTTTAAAACTTCAGCCAGTTACATTTGTGTGTCCAGTGCAAAACCCAGAAGACATGGGTTTACCACAGACACTGGGGGTCTGCTGTACAATTCTATCACAAGTGATCTTTAAAGGCAGTTTTGGCTGGAGGAGTTCGGACAATAATCTATTCACGTGCATCCCCTGCAGACATCGTGTGACAGCCATACCTCTCCAAATACAGTAATGATGAAAGGAGATCTGAAAAGGTGGCAGATTCACAGTTAAGAGGTGGGACTCCCTCACAGAACAAAAAGCATCCAACTGTTCCTACAAACTCCAGTATTAGTTTTTACAACATATTAAAATAGAAGGAATTATGTTGATATTTCTATGCCTAAAAATGAAAAAAAAAAAAGGAACACATGGAAGCCTAAACACTTACAGCTTCACAAATATTTTAGAGCAGTAAACAGCTGGCAGAATCTTTCCACTGTCACATACAGAATTGGTTCTGGGTGAGGCAGGGTTGGGGAATAGCAAGCAATGAATTGTTCAAAATCACTGCTGTAAAGTACCCAATACTTAGCAAAACACTTCACACTTAACTATCTCAGAGGCAGATGGCTAAATAAATAGGTATCCTGTCATTTCTTCAAACGGCCGCTATATAATAGAGGTGAGAGGCACTGAAGGAAGTGGGGGGGAGGGGGTAGAATGACATTGCTCAGGGGATTGATGATTCAGTTTCTAAGGGCTGGTCTACACTGGGCACTTCCATTGGCTACCTCTCTCAGGGGTGTGAAAAATCCACTTTTGAGAGATACAGACAGTGCTAAATTAATGGAAGAATTCTTCCATCAGCCCAGGCACCACCTCTCAGGGAGGTAGACAACCTACACCAATGGTAGAATCCCTTCTGCATCTACACTGAAGCACTACAGTGGTGCAGCTGTAGTGCTAGAGCAGTTTAAGTGTAGACATACCCTTGTTAATTGACACTTTGCCAATATTACCCCCCCCAAAAAAAAAAATCAACTCAATATCATGCCAGAGCATTTAAAATGTAGTGGGTGCAAAAGAGTGTATGTCTTCAGTGCAGTTAGTCTGGCTCTGGGCATTGGGTCAGCCTAGCTCACAAGCGCTGAAATAAGTTAGTGTTCTCACCTGGTGCTGCACTTCCCCTGTGTGCTTCTAAGACTCCTGGGGGCACACCCAAGATTTGTCTCTCTCTGACTTTATCTGTCCTGAGCAGAAGGGGGAACTGCAGAAAGGCAGGGCCTTTGGCACGGGAGAACTATCAGCATTTGACTGATTTAGACCTCACTGCACAATGGGCAGGATGACAAGTAAAAGCAGAACCCAGGCTCTAAAGATATATCGCCAGCTGTGAAAGCTAGCCTGTGTTGAAAGCATCACTAAACTCAGGCAAGAGGTTTTATGTATGGATGAGAGAAAGTATGGGGCAACATGCTTAGGGCTTTGTCTACACTTGAAACTCTACAGCAGAACACCTTGCAAGTATGCAAATGTAGCATTTCAATGTAGATAAATTAAAAAAATTATTAAAGCTAATGTTAAAATTATAATATTACCTATGCCAATGGGAGGAGTTATCCTGCTGGCACAGGTATTCCCACCTCCCGGAAAGATAGATTCTTCCACCAACCTAGCACTTTGATCTTAGCTCCAGGGAGCAGAGAAGCAATATCTACAAAAGGGACTTAAATCATCTTAAAATATTGCTCAGGGATGTGAGTTTTTTATACCCCTGAGCAAGGCAGCTGGGTCAACTTAATTTTCTAGTATAAATGAGCCCTTAGTAGGCTGTGATAAATGAAGACAGTTTCTGTAGGATTATGAAATCACACAGTTGATCTATTTATTCTTGTCTTCCATTTATGATACATAACACACTCAGGCTAATACAGTTAGAGAATACAGTGTGATTATTTCAAAGAAGTCTGAATTAAGTTTTTGAGCGTTAAAGAAACAGTTCATAAATATTTAAAACTATTTCTAACTTCTTGCAGTTAGTTTACAAGAATTCTGTATATTCTTTGCACAGTTCTAGCGAAGCTCAAAAAAGAAAATACAGTAGTTTAAAATCTGAATCATGTATTTGTAATGAGAAGTTACTTCCTTAAAATAAAAATGAACCCTCCCTCCTTTGCATTTCATGTAGATTACATCATAATACAACTAAAGCAAATTTCTTGCACATTATTTTCTCTGCCTCTGCACTGATTAGCATGGATTGCTTGGTTTTGTTTTTTTAAAAACCCTTCAGATTAAAAGTGAGTGGAAGATTGAAAAGTTTAAAAAAAAAACAGAAAAACTCTGCACAGCCATGAAGAACCAAATTCTGTAAGTAAAAAGCACTCCCAGTAACAACCAATTAGATTGTAAACTGGAGAACCAAAAAGAAGGAATTTGTAGCCAGAACATGCTTAACAAAATACATTTTGAACATGTCCAGCATTGCTTGTCCTATGTTTTTGTTAAAAGGAGTAAAATGTGACCTTGCTCAAAGCATTTACACATTTACGGGGCAAGTGGGGAAATGGGGCTTCATCCATTTAAGATTTGTAAATTTATAAAAAATGTCCAGCTGTTCAAGGAACACTAAATGGTTAAAGGGTATCTCAAGTTTAAAAAAAAAAAAAAAGAATCAAGGGAAAAAAATCTACTAGAAACGTCCATAAAGAGGATGTGAGAAAATTCATTGTAGATCTACTGCATGCATGCACTCTCTCTCACACTGGAATGAATGCTGTGCATGCAAACGCTGTTTTCCCTGCTGGCTGAGCAGGCAATCGCTCTCTTGCCAAGAGTGGGGGAGGTTCTGAAAAGCAAGCTTATGCTGACATCACTAGAAGGCAGAGCTCTGCTTCCACAGAGGCGCCCGAGTGTTGACTGTCCTGTTACCAAGAGAGCTAACAGCCAATCAGATTCCACAGCAAAAACAAGATGGCCTTTGAACTCCCCACCAGCAACTTCCTGCTGTTTTCAGAGTACACACAGTGCAATGCAGTATGTCTGTCAGCTATGCGGCACAAAGGAACAGCCATTTTGTGACTGAACTGGACCTGCACCAAAATGCCAGGCGTTTAATCATTTTTCCTTTCTTCCAAGAGTGACTAGTTTCCTTTTGAGCATTAACAAGACAAGAAATACTAATTGCTGATGAAACCAGACAGAGGTGTTAAATTTCTGTTTCACTTCTTTATTTTCCCCAGATAAAATCCTCTTTTATATGAAACTACTTCATAAAATGGCTGCCACAAACTAAATGTGTTCTGTTCTACAAAGTCTGCTGCATTCTGCAGTTCAGTTCTACAAAGAAGCCCTTTGCCAAGAGGATAACAGATTACAGATCTAAAACTTCAAAGTTCTCAATGGAAAGCAGATCTACATCCATTCACACAGAACTAATATTTCCAGATTGTACTTTATAACACGAAATGCAAGCTGGAAGAAAATACAACTGTTTGTACAGCTTCTGCATCTCTTACCTAATAAAAATACAAGCCATGTCCATTTCATTATGGTTAGGGCTATAAGGTAACTGCAATGAAGAAATTCCAAGGGATTTATGCAGAAGTTGGATCTATATGGTGTGTGTCTTTATTTTTTGTTATTTATACTACTTTTGTACAGGACTGGGAATTCCTAGATTTATTTTACCTTAATTTGTATTTCAGATACCAGTATTTGTGAAGTTAATGTTGCAGTCAAAATTTATTGTGCAACTGCTCCTCTTCACATCTGCCTTTTTTAAAAAAATGCATTAGAAAAGGCAGAAGATGCAAGCATTTTTTTTTAAAGAAACGTTATTGCCAACATTTTGTTCCATTGTTCAAAATTTTGAGTTATTGACAACATCCCAGCTTTCATCCTGGGTGAAGCAAGTTAAATTGAGTGAGTAACAGTTAACTTGGAAAGCTTGACAATTGGGTTACTGTATGTATACTGAAATACAGGAAGAAGAGATGTTTCATAGAATCATAGAACAACAGGGTTGGAAGGGACCTCAGGAGGTCATCTAGTCCAACTCCCTGCTCAAAGCAGGACCAATCTCCAGATTTTTGCCCCAGATACCTACATGTCCCCCTCAAGGGCTGAACTCACAACACTGGGTTTAGAAGGCCAATGCTCAAAACACTGAGCTATCCCCTTCCCCCTACTGATTCAAAAGGTCCCAAGAAAGGCCTACATATATACAGACTCTAAACTTTTTCTAAGAGTTAAACTAACACGATTACCCCTCGGGAATAATTTCTGTTTCAAGTCAACTCTCAGAGGAGTTTGTTTGTTCAGATAAGGGTGGTTTTTTTTTTCTTCTTTCCTAGGGCTGGAAATTCAGGAATCAATTCCAGTCATATTCCCTAGTCATTATACTAATGGACTCTCTACCAAACACATACATTGTTTCCCATCTGTATTTTGCAGATCAGTGGCACCAGTCACTCATATCCACCTCACCCATCCATTTTCATTACTGTAGCCTCCAATCAAGGCATGGTTATGTAATATGACTTCACACATTATCTAATGCTTCTAAGCTAGTCCAACAAAATTGTGAGAGGGGAGTCAAGTCAGAGAAGCATGATCTGTGCAGACATCAATGTGTTTCAGGGTTGCAGTAAAACAAGCTGAAGGCTTTACTTCCTAGAAATCATTTCCCCTGTATCTTAAAGTCAACCTTAGAAAGCAAAGTATTTTAGACATTCAGCTGACTCAGCTCAGAAAATAAGGCTCATTTATAAATATGCTCTGTTCAATTGCTCCCACACTCCAGGTGAGTAGATATTACCAGCAGTAAGTTTATTCTGATGAAGTATGGGAAAAAGGGGAGGAAAAAATGTTAAGTGTTTTACTTTTTATTTAATACAACAGGTGTAACACATGGCTCAATCAATGATGCTAGACACATGATCTTTGCTACCAAAGAGCAAAATTACACGTGATGTTATGCAAATATTATAGCCTTGGGACAAAAACAAAAAAAAAAAAATCAAGAGTTGTGTCTGTGTGATCCCAATTATTCACCCATTATATCCAGTTATTGGACTTCATTTTATTTGGCATATGTTCCTACACTCCTAAAATGTATTTATTATGATTTCTGTTGCTCTTACTACTGATCGTCCACATTTTTCAGTGACATTTAGATTAAAAAGCAAACCAACTTTTCTTGACAAAGTCAGGATTTTTGCAGCTGCACTTAAACATAATTACCACCTTATAATTAAGGTTGAAAATATGTCAAACATTTTAAAAAATACAAGTCCTTGTATATACTGTGTGTATGATCCAGTGTTTTTTTTAAGCCAATTTAACAATACCCATTTTAAATCAAATAAACTTACCTATTTCCATTTTAACACCTTTTATTACATTGCAATTTAAAAACATTCCTGATTAGCATGCAAAATTAAGTTTTAAAAGGTTCTAACAAAATAACGTGGTCATGAATGTGCTTCTACGATGATATTTCAAGTTCATATAACGTTCAAGAATAGGTCAAATATTACTGGAACAAGAATCTTATTCATACATTTGATAAACTTACATAGTGCACATATTGATACCAAAGAGTTTTAGAATTCATTTTATTGACAATTACTTAAAAGATACTCAAGGAAAAATGAACAGGCCATGATTTAACAAAAGTTAACATAAATAGGCAAAATGTAATGTATTGACAATCCACTGAAGAGCAATGCATAGTTTTTAGACTTCAATGTTAGATTAAGCCAGCATATTGTTTAAGATACAATGTTAGAAGCTAAATGAAGAACAAAACAAAGGACTTAATGTTGTAAGTCTATCAAATGTTAGCAGTATTTTCAGCATTCTGTACTCTTCCTCAAATCAAAGTTAAATTTATAAAGTATCTGAAAAGAATATCATTACTTGACATAAAAGTAAACACACATTCTGAGCAAAAATATACAAAACAAGCAATGAAAGGACACCAAGGTTCCCATTAACAATCCTAGTTTAGATTTTATAAACATGAAATACTATCACCACCAGGGGAAAGTTTGGTTAAATTGTATCAAAATATCCTAAAATACCTAAACAGTATCAAAGTTCTGTAAGCCCAAATAAAATATAAAGTAAGGAGCATCAATCAAACAGGCACTTTTTAGTTTATATTTTAAAATGAACTTTTTTTCATTCAGGTAAGTTTCTCTAGTGTCTATTTACTATAATTTACTACTACTAGGCTTCTGTATGGCCCTCAGTTAAAGTTTAGACTTCTGAGATTCTTCAAAGAAAAATTTGCCTTGTATGTAAAATGGTGCAATGCAGCAATGGCTAAACCGACAAGGTCGTTTTTCACAGAACAAAAAACCTAAAAACTGAAATTCAGAAACTGAAAAAGCCTAACAGAGAAAGAGGCTACCTTGAATAAAGGTACATTACCTTTTGACTCTGACATGGGCCCTTAAGTCACAACACAACTTTCAGAAATTGCTACCAAAAAAAATTAGGGTGTGGCATATTAACAATCTCAAGGTCATTCCTTAAAAAAGGAATCAAAATCAGTTAAATGTTTTGTCTTAAGTATGGATAGTAAACCAAAGCTGTTAAGGTAAACACTGTATTCAGAGATTTTCAAAAAATAAAATAAAGTTGATAGATCATACCTCGATGCATTGCTGTGTACTGAACCCTCCTCTCCTTGGCTTTTGTCCTCATTTCTCATCATCTTTAAATTCTTAAATATTAAAGGGGGGTATCTGTGTTTGCTTTGATGTCCTGTGCCCAGGTATTTACTGTCAAAAGTTGAAAGAAAGGTAAGGTCCCAGTTTGTTTCAGTAGCTTTCATTATCAAGAACAAAGTCCTGACGCTGCAATGATAGTTATAACAATACATAACACTGATCAGCACAGGAAAACGGACATTTAAAACAATATTCATTTTAAAAAGAAAAAATTGGAAGAGAAACAGCCCAGAGCAGCATCCTGCAAACTTTCCCAAAGTAACAGAGGAAGCAAAAATCTCTGTATTTTATTGCGTCATTCCCAATACAGCTCAAATCGGTCGAAAAGTCAAAGTACTAAAAAACGGCAGAAATCTGAAAAATAATAATATTAATTGCCCACCTACCTGATCCATGCACCACCGCCAGGACCAAGCCGATATTAGTTTCGGGTAGTGGAAAAACATCAGATCCAAAATATTTGGAGGTAAAACGATAACTATATATTTTAGATAATAAAAAAATAAATAGATTATAACCCCCAAAAATATACTGCTGTGAAAGCAAAAGCAGCGATAATTAGTACAAAAAATGTCCGGGGGAAAAGCTCATTAGGAGAGCGCACAAAAATGGAGGTACGCCATGGCTTCTAAGCTGGAAAAACAACGACCTGGGCTCTCTCCACGGCTTCTTCTTTCCAGCAAGGCACGAAAAGAGAGCCTCCAAAAGCTGCTTTTCTGCCCGAAAAAGGCTCAATTAGCCCCCGATTCGTGCCTAGAACAGATAAGGGGCTCTGGGGGCCCCCTGAGGCTGCTCAAAAGTTAGGGAAAGTTGCGTAAAGTGTTGGGAAGGCACGGAGCTCAGCGCGCTCTCTCTAAGGCACAGCCGCCATCTAGAGCTCCTTCCCAGCTCTGAGCTCTGCCTTTGATTGACACTCTACATTTACCCCACAACTCAGGTGATGTACCATAGACCCACCCCTTCATTTCTACCAAAAAAAAGGAAGAGCCTCCACCTAAAGGGTGCCTGCCACCCCCCCACATCCTTGGCTTCTTCAAACCACCCCATCTGAGGGGGCACCTTAACCCCATCTGGCTCAGACACCCTTTTCAAGCCAGAAAGAAATGTAATTTGTTTCTTTTGTTTTAAAGATTTGCTAAATATTTCAGTCCATGGGCTAAAATTACTTCCTCCCTGGACAGGAAGTGGTGCTGTAACAAGCCATTTTGAAAGAATGGAAGAGGGACTAATAGCCAGATTTGAGCAACAACCCTCCTTGGAAGTCAACCCCACCCAAGGGGTAGCAATTTTTTTTTAAAAATTCAATCAAAAAAAAATCTATCTTCAATCAATAATCCCTTCCCTTGTCACTCAATACCTATAATTTAAGATTGAAAAGTGGAAAGTCACTACACCCTAAAGAAAGCAGTTTGACAGTAACCCTTTCAACTCAACAGCGCCTCCCTAGTGGTTCTTGAGAAGAGCAAAAATAACATAGCTATGTTATTTTAATTCATTAACTGAAGACACTATTGCAAAAAAATATAGCACCCAGGTTGAGTATTGTCCATTTCTTAACCCATTAGTGTTTATAATAGATCTTAACATTCTAAAGTGGACTTTTTACAGTAATGTAGAATTCAATGTCCAGAATTATTTATTACAAGCCATGTAAAATTTCAGATATGTCCTGGCAGAGAAAACACCACTCACTGAGGAATTGGAAGGGATCTAAGCACAAGAGATACCCTTATGCACACCACTCCTCCCCCAACAAGTAAAAGTGATAACCAACTAGAAGCCTCACCTAAGCTTTTCACACATTTATTATCCGTTTTACAAGATACTGGAATCAGGCATCAGTGTTCTGATTTTTTGGTAAAGTTTTGATTTGGGCTTTATACTAAGTGCATCAGAAATGGTACATTATCCCAACCAATGGCCAATAGCAAGTTCTACCAGTAAAACCCAAGTTATTTTCTTTTAGCTCCCCCATATCCTTCCCATCCTTGCCCTCAGTCAATCCACCCTGTCTCTTCAATGCAGTAAAATGAGGGCTGTGTAAATTTGATGCGCTATATCAAAATAGTGCAATATTGACTGGGGAGTGATTATATAAATATAGAAGAAAGCTAGTGACCCTCTGTGCACGCAGCACAAATTTTAAAAAAATAAATTACAATCCAAAAAGAGCACTAATTCCAAACTGAACTTTAACAGTACAAAGAAAATCTATTAGTTTTAATATTCAGTCATTTTTAGACAGTAATACTCAACCGCACCATATTATAAATGGCAGAAACAAGACTGGCTAGTTAAGTGTGTACATTCAACACTACAAGATTAAACAGTTATGAACAGCCATTATCATATGTTTAAGAATGAAGATTTCCAAAAATTTATCTCAATGAATGACAGCTGAACATATCTCATGCTAAATCTACAATATTCGTCATTTGGAGATCCAATTTGTCCAGATTATCTCAATTAACACCAGGTCTGTCCTGGTATTCAAATGTGAGGAGAAAAAAGTTGGGCTACCTGCTCAAGATGAAATTTAAGTATAAAATTGTTTCTCTGTAGCCAACGGTTGACCAACAACATACATTTCTTGTAAGTGGCAAAGTGATTTTTGAACAATAACTGACTTTTAAAAATACTTCACATAGGTCAACTTTGGTGTTTTTAATCTAGTAACAAGAAAGATCAAATAACTCCACTTAACACTTATTTGTAAGGAATTATTAAGTCAACAAGAAATTCACAGTATACAGGATGGCCATGAACTGTACTGGACACTTGTACAGACTAATTCTAATCCATTTTAAATAGATTGGTTTAAATACTCATTAAGCCAAGGTACTCAACTCCACTGAAGTAAAAATTTTTAGAATGGCGAACTTTTTTTTTTTTTAATCAATCCGAAATGTAACAGAAGTTTCCAATACAAAGCACACGAAATTTAGCAAATAAGTCGTTCAGGCATCTCATTTGAAGTTCACTATAAAGATTTTGTATACACACCTCTCCACACAAACAAAAACAAAGATAGTTCAGGATGACCCTTCATTGCAAGCCAATGACCATGCATTTGTTGCCTAGTTTGTCAATATATTTGAAATTTGTACCATCCTATGATAGCTTCAGAAAGTTTAACAAAACAGCTTTGACAACTGACCAAGTACTGAACAAAATAAAAAAATTGAACATTTTAACTCCACGGATAACTAAAAATAAAATATTGAACATTGAGACAAACTGAGGAGTCTTTGAAACCAAATATAGCCATATTTCAAATGAAGTATTTCATAAAGCTTACAAGCCCTCAGTATTTACCAGCTTTAAAAATATTTCTCATTTTCAGAGTCCACTGATCAAAGAAATTTAATGCACCTAAACATCAATACATTCTAAGTGTTTTTCAGCCAGGAAAAAGACAAACCAAGAATAAATTGTAAAAAAACATTTATTAAATAAGTCACTTAAAAACAGCATAACAATACATTTTGCCCAAATAGGCAGTAATATACCTGATATCAACTTAATTCCCCTGTTAAATATACATTTCTTGGAGTATAAAATTTTGCCACCCATCCCTCAAAAACGGATCAATTTTCTGTACACTTGTACAACACCCTTTAGAAATTCAAGTCCATTTTGGTAGGATGATCACAAACCCAAATCTTCTCTGGTTTAGTAACACTGAAGTCCACGTTAAAGTGTCCCTGTCTTGGATGGATATATCACAGTACTCATTCATTAGTCCATTTCCTCAACCTCTCAATCAACAGCGGAACTGCCATCTTGGTTTCCCATTCGTAGACTCCATTTGACACTCTTCATCTGACTTGACTCTTTATAAAAAAATTAAAAGAAAAATGCTGTTGGAATATAGATAATTTATCCTTAAACTAAACAGACAACATTCAGCTATGTACCTTGAAGGCATTTTAAACATGAATTTTAGAACTAAGCCTTCATGAATTTGATTCAATATAAATTATACATGTCAGAACACCTGCTTTTTCACCAACTAACATGAGCACATCCAGCAGCATGACATGTAAGTTTTCAAAAATACAAATAAATACTACAGGGGAAAGTAAGAGTTCAAGAAACCTTTAGAGCATAATGAACTCAGTACAAAAATTTTGCATAGGGAACTATTAAATTAAATACAGAGGGATACTTTCAAATACAGAGGGATTTTTTCCCTGGTGACAAACTTTACTGGACTGACCTATCTACTAAAGTTAATGTAAAACACGAGTACTTCTAGCCAAAGTCTCAAATCAAGTTGAAACTAAGCTTAATTTTTTGCTATTATATGAAATTTTCAGCTATGTCCCTCTCTCTGCTTAACACACACAAGTAATCAAACACAATAATGCCAAAGGTATGAAAGCGAGGTTACTATATGAAGGCGTTGACTGAAGTCAACAGAAATTGCAAAAGTTGTGCCATCTTGGCTCTAGTCTTCTAGTCTAGAAAGAGAAACACTTATGGTGATGGTCATTTTAAAGTGACTAAATATCAGAAAACAGACAGAGTGATCATTTCAGTAGCTACTGGATGAGCCAATGTGTCAAAAATCAGATGAAATTATGCAAATTACACTGCTTTGTTTCATTGCTTTCAACACAACCAGCTTAATGTCATCTCCAACCATGCTTCCTCCAGCCATGTATTCAAAGTTTGCTCTTCATACAGCAGCAACAGGGCTTAAGGCACCAGATCAGTGACAAAGTTAGAAGTGTCCAGATGAAGCATTATTATGACTGCCATTAGAAGTGGGACATTTGGCCCAACAGATCAAGTTATCTTGCCTCTTGACTTTAAGTTACATCACTGATACCAAAACACAAACAAAATGTGGTCCAAAGACAAAAACTAACGTACTTCTTTAAACTGCTATTTGCACCCATATAAACATAAACCTTAAGAACAGGAAACAACTAAATGGCAGAACAAAAAAAACTCAATGCCTACAAGCCATCAACGAAGTGCTCACTGTAGGCAAAACCCTCTGAACTGTACAAGAAATGGTTTTAATAATTGTTTCCTCAATAGTGAATTTGCATTCTAACTTTACATTTGTGACCTTTTATTTCCTTCTTTCGATTTATTCTTTTGAATGTGGCTTTTTAACTTAAACACGCAGTTTAATTTTACAGCCAATTCTACCACTATCAGGTCCCTTAAAAAAACCCCTCCAGGCATAACCTTTCCAGGTAAGAAGGGCTGCAAAAATTAATTACAAAAAAAAAAGACAGTAGAATTGAGTGTTTTGCCTCATCATTCAAGTGCCACTATTCTCACTTCAAAATATCCTGTCAAACTATGTAAAATCTAACTATGAAGTCCTTATAGAAGTCTGTTCCGGGTTAACGATTTGCCATTTACTATGTTTCATATCCCAGTATTCCTATATGGATGAACTTATTTTTCCTCCCATTTCAGATACATTATGTACCTCTATTCCATGTAAGTGGAATACAGGAGCAGATATTTAGATTCAACTTGTCGTTGTTGCATCATATATGTAACAAGTTGAGGGTAGGCAGAATATTCAAATCACAGGGTCTTCCCATCTTCAACCTCACATACCTATTGATTTGTTTTGTTTTTTAAATTCAAGTGGTATTTCTACTTTAGTGGGGGGGTAGCTATTAACTAATATTCTCTAAACTGAAAAACTCACTACAAATGTATTATGTATCATATATTGAACAAACTAATTTAGATTTAAACCGATTTAGGCACTTGGAGATTAGTCCATGTTTCAAAATATTTTTAGGAACCAAAAATCTGATTAAGGAACCAAAATATGACATAACCACACTGTTAAATCTGGTCAGTGAGACAATATCCTTTATTGGACCATCTTCTGGTCCAATAAAACCCACGTTCTCTCTCTAATACCCTGAGAATAACACTGATACAATTCTTGCCAGTGTTAAATATTTGGGAATGTTGGGGTGAGTGAAGTGGATACCCAATATATAATGAAATTCACCAAGTTTCTTGTTATGGTTACTGCTTCTGTTGTAAGAAATAAGGGAAGCCAAGTGTTGATCTGATAACCATAGTACTTTTTGTTGTTGTTTTTGCAGTTCAACCCATGAAAATCTACTTTTGTTGGGTCATTCCACTGAGTGCAAAGCAAATATAAGTGACTGGATAAAAGAAGGCCAATGGTATTTTGGGCTATATAAGCAGGAGCATTACCAGCAGATCAAGGGACGTGATCATTTCCCTCTATTTGGCATTGGTGAGGCCTCATCTGGAGTAGTGTGTCCAATTTTGGGCCCCACACTACAAGGATGTAGAAAAATTGGAAAAAGTCTAGCAGAGGGCAACAAAAATGATCAGGGGGCTGCAGCACATGACTTATGAGGAGAGGCTGAGGGAATTGGGATTATTTAGTCTGCAGAAGAGAAGAATGGGGGGGATCTGATAGCTTTCGACTACCTGAAAGGGGGTTCCAAAGAGGATGGATCTAGACTGTTCTCAGTGGTAGCAGATGACAGAACAAGGAGTAATGGTCTCTAGTTGCAGTGGGAGAGGTTTAGGTTGGGTATTAGGAGAAACTTTTTCCACTAGGAGGGTGGTGAAGCACTGGAATGAGTTACTTACGGAGGTGGTGGAATCTCCTTCCTTAGAAGTTTAAGGTCAGGTTTGACAAAGCCCTGGCTGGGATGATTTAGTTGGGGATTGGTACTGCTTTGAGCAGGGGGCTGGACTAGATGACCTCCTAAGGTCCCTTCCAACCCTGATATCCTATGAAAAGACCTCAGGCCTAAGGTATCTCTGCTTGGTTCAGCCATATTTGGTTGTACCAATGAGTTTGCCAACAAAGGACATAGTGGTAATCTGAATCTCTCATCTTGAAAGTACCACCACCACTTTCAGATTCATACACTAATCTAAAGTTACTATTTCTGTAATAAGATCCTGCAATGAAAGGAGTTACAATAAGAGGAAAGTATCAATAGCATTCAGTAAATAATTTAAAATAATTTGGATCCAATTCTTCAAACTACACAGCTACAACTGTGTGTTATGTTTTTAGGGTACATCTAGTAAACATTTTAACACTTTTTCCCAAGTTAGATTCCTCCTCCAGTAAGACTTCTACAGTGGTTTTATGTTTGTTTATAAACAGTCACACTGATCATCTATGACTAAGACTCTTTTTTTTTAGTACACGAAGCTTATGTTCTCTTTACATCCTTCTGTAGAGTCATAGCATTAGCCATCACTTTATTGCTCAAGAAGTTCTCTTACCTACTGGCTATTGTATTTTTATTTCTAATTAAACAAGATTTAGGCTACTCAAAACCATTTATACAATGCTTGGTAGGTTTTCTTCACTTTGCCAAAATATAGAAATGCCAATCTTTATTAACAGTCCACTGCAATACCTGGGTAAATACTCAAGCACCAAACAGATTTGAAATTTTAGAATTTCTAAATTTATCTTCTCTTCACACTCTCATAATACATATTAACTTTTTGCTCTAATTTAGAAAGATGATTTTTTGGAGGAGTCCATTGCAACAAACAAAATTTCAATCTTTTGTAGTCAAAAATAAGTGTTCAGTTTTACCTTTTATGTTTGTCAAAAACCCACAACAGTTCCCTAAAGTACAGTAGGGAAGTCCAAACATGCAATCATAAAATATACTTATATCAATAGCATGTATAGAAAAAAGACCAACAAAGTTATAAGATTTCAAACAAAGAAGGGAAACTAGAAAGACTGTCAAGCTTTTCATGCTTGAGACTTTTCCATATATTAGAATTTTTTTAAAGTTATAACTTCACGACAAAGGAAAGCTATTTAAGAGGGAAATCCCAGTCGAGGTAAATGGGCAGGAACAAGTTCCTAAGTTTAGAACCTGAGGCTTTTACTTTGTCACAGGTTTACCAAAGCAAGTCTTCCTCTCAGAGACAGAGCTGTAATGGACTTGTATATTAGTGCCACTCTTTCCTCCTAGGATGTGGAAATAGGTGAAATTCTCACCCATACAAGAAGATAGATCTTCATGGAGAACAAAATATAAGAAGGTCCTTCACTGATCTCAGAAGGCTCACTGTAGTTTTATCCAGTTAAAAAAACATGGAGGGGTAAGCACTACAGGTGGTTTCCAAGGGAAAGAACTAGTTTACTTCCATTGACATCAATATGAGTTTTGCCTAGGTAAGGATAGGAAATTTTTTTGTTTTGTTTTTTTTAAAGGCTGTCTCAGGGATGAAAAGAATGATCCAATCGTAACTTTACACATTTGGAACTGTTGGGTTCTGGTATATGACACTGATGTTTATGATGTCCTTTAAATAGGACAAGGCATTCTTAGCTCAGGGAAGTTTTCTTCCAACTCTCAAGGATTCATATTGTACCTGAAGTTAAGGGTCCAAGAACCTTTGATCACATCTTAGAGATCTAGACTGTTTTGAGGTTAAGTAACTTCTGAAAGGTACCTTTGAAATCAAGCTGAGAACAAAAATTTGCAAACAAACAGCACAGCACCTTAAAGAGTTGTTGGGCTGGATTAAAGGTAACAGCCCACATAAAATTTCAAAACACCATGTAGAGTACACCAACTCCAAAAATAAGGTTTATGATGAACTCAAATGCTTTTATTTCTTATTCAAGAAAAACTTTCAAATCCAGATCACTAGTCCTAAATTTAAATTTAATTTACAAACACATTTTAGAGGAGAACATTCTAAAGATAATTCTTCCTCAAATTAAATTCAGGACTTCTGTCTATCTCGCCTAGAGATTACAAAGCACCATAAGGAAATGAATTAACTTTCCAATGTACAGGATAACTGGGATGTCTTCAGCTGCTGCTGGAGAAACATAACCCGACTACAATGAGTTTATAATCCAAATCAGAGAAAGAAAAAGACGACAAAGAAGGGTATAGGAAAAGTTGGGGTGAAATTTAATTGTTAACCTTAACTTTCACCCCTCTTTTCCATGACATACCAAGAAATTATACAGGTTCCCATACTTTTAACAGAAGTTGAGACAGGGCAAGAGGGCTGAGGAGGAAGATAACACAATGGTTTCTGGTGGATAGCATGGCAAAAGTGGGTTTAGAAGAGTGAAGATTACTTGGAACACAGTAGGAAGCGTTAAAAAAAGCAGCACAAAAAAGAGAAGACAGGTAGAGCAGGCAGGGTATAAGAGAACCAAAAAGGGGAATGATATGTAGTCAGTGAATTAAAAAAGCAAGACACCATACACAATACTAGTTGCACCTAAATTTGGCAGCAAGGTCCTGGTATTCTGCAGTACTCTAGTGTGGCAGTTTGGAGATGCTAAATATCTTAATTTAAAATTAAGAACTAAGGCTTTTAATGAATGAGAAGGAGCCGGAAGAGTATGATTCTACCCCCAATTATTTTAATTATAAAAATAATTGAAGGTAGAAACAAAGTCTTATACCTCCTCCACCAATGTTCTGTTTACAATAGGCTCCAGGGGTTTGTCTAGACAAGGCAGGACTTTTGAATTAGTTATCAGTAGGAAGCTAGATGCTTTGGCAGCCAGGGAGGGGACAGTTGGGTTTTTGGCACCTGCGGAAGCATGGAAGGCAGTTTGAACAGAGAACAACATTAGCTGGATGTCTCTACTAATGTGAGGCACAATGAAACCGTCATTATACTCAGGTTGCAGAGTTATCATCCTAATATGATGATGTAAGAATGTCACACCTTGGAGCTACTGGTTCAGGTGTCTGCAGACTAAGGAAAACATCACTGAATGAGTTAACTTTTCACATCTGGAAGATTATCTTCACAAATGAAAAAGTATTAAATGCAAGCTTAAATTCTGCATAAACACAAAATGCATTGAAAATTAGGGCAAAGATAATGTTATGCAGAGATATTGAGTAAACAAGAGGACTTAAATTTGGGCAGATAAAAGAAACTTGACTCTCGGTACCTGTTTTAAAGATCATACAAAGTAGTCCCAGGGTACATTCTTTTTAGCAAAATAGATTCAACAAGTTGTATTCCCATTTTCATCCCAAATGGTGGCACTAGATATAATCAAATCTTCTCTCCTACTCAAACCTGGCAACTTTGCATTTTGACTGAATGGAGGACTATTCCTAAATGAGACCCTATAAACTACTTGCTCAAAGCAGCAGGTCATACTCTAAACTCATAGCATCCTTTGTAAATTTACAGATCTTTGGAATAAGAAGAGGGGAAAAGAGCGCTGAGTCTTAGAAAACTCGCTGAAGATAGTTACTAACTAGTCTGCTTAAGTACCCTTGTTGCTGTTGATAGGCGCGCACAAGGACAAAGCTTGGCTAATGGTATTAATAATAGGATGCTTAAGACATTAATTCGGTTATGTGATTTTCTATTTTATACCACAAATAGAGACATAATATTGATGGAGTACTGTACTATTTGTACAAAGTAACATATTTGATGTATTGTAGTCTGTACAAATACAAATTTGATTTAATGTTTTAACCTTTGCTCTCATCAAGAAGTCAAGTCACAAAAATGGAAGAGTGCCACAGCATTATACGAAAGATTTAAAATTGACTGAAATTAGTATTTAAAAAGGTGCATTTCAAAACGTCACCAAAATCAGAAGAGTTTAGGACTCTGGTACTTTTAAATAAAAATAGGTTTATTTAAAATATGCTTCAAGTCAATCAAGTTTAAGGACATTTTCAATCAAAAATTTTTCAGCAAATTAAACATTATAGCTATAAATCATTTATTTTAAATCACATGCAAGTATATTAAGAAAAATAACTTACCAGTGCTTCAATCAACATCAACTATTTTGTGCATCCTGAGATCACCACATTCCTCACCACATCTGTAGGGGAAAACATACATTAAAAAACATATCGGAAATCAATACATCAAAACTTAAATTCACTGATTTTTATATAAACACCAGAAAGTGCCATCTTCAGCCTAGCGCAAAGCTGCCACCACAATTCCATGTGGTTGGGGGGAGTACGTACCCAATTAAAGACAACCAAAAAGCATACAGCACTTGTCAAAGGACATGCCCTAATCACAATCTGCACCTCAACATACTGCTAAGCAACCTGGGATGGCAAAGATCTTATGGAAACTTTCACAATTTAGAACTACCCTCCACACCCTAGATATATTAACCTCCAGTGACACATCACAGGTGCGATTTGAAAAGACGTTATGTCTAGCACTTTTGGAAACAAATAAATGTGAAGTCTAACCAGGCACCAGTGGAATCTGAAATAGATTCTTGTGTGAAATGCCCTTATGCTTTCAGCCTACTTCTTCCACTTCATTCACTTTCTAAACAGTTTGCTAATTACCAAAGAACTGATACTGCAGTTAAATATAGTACATGTATTAACCAAATTTTGCCATGCAGCCAATTTTCCTTGTAAGGCAGTTACAACAGCATAGCAAAACTCTATACCTATTGTCCAGTTTTCGACATGTGGTCAGCTTCAGAACTGATTATGTCAGTAAGAGCCTACTGACAGTCCATATCAATAAGTTTTTAAAATATCAGTACATTTCTAATAGAGACAAGGAAGTAAATGGCTCCACCCACAACAACTATAAAGCCTCCAGAAAGCAAACTAATACCAAAAGCTCTCTTTGTGATTACAATTATAGAAAATTTTAAATGAGTTACACTTCTCAGCTGAGCCAATAATTGATAGATGTTGTGTGAATCCTAGATCTCCCCAATGACAAAGAACTAATTTAATTTAAAAATTAAGAATAAATTTTTCAAAAATATTTGAGAGACTAAGGAGCATACGACTCATTGAAAGCTAACAGGATTTAGGCTCCTAAATCACCTAACTTGCTAATGCTGGCCTTAATCTAAATTATATCAAATGAGTCAAAAATTCTCTTGCTAACAGCAGTTGGCCAACGAAGTTTCTCCTTTAATATGAATGTATTGATAATAAGTTCTCACAATAGTTTTAATATTTAATGTATAGATTTCTAGATTCTGATATTTTACTTCATCCTTTTTCCTTTAAGTTACTCCCTTTATTTAATATTTCCCCTTCCCACATCAGATTTCCATTTTAAACACGTTGCAAATGAACTACTTCCAACAATGTAATTATAATTTTGTTCATAAAGCCTGGTTTCTTTCCACACATCTGGGTATCCATCAAACTTGAGTGGTAACCAGTATGCAACTGACAGTTTACCTAGGTATGATATATAAGGAGTTTATAGGACTAAAATGTGTATTAAAATGTGATTTAACAGCTGCTATCAGATCCAACAGTATATAGCATTCAACAGTATTTGTTTTATTCAGTGGTTTTAATTTCTCGTTCAATCAGCCGATAGAGGTTCCTCTGCAAAGAAACCTTAAATTTTATAAGTGTTATATAACATGAAGATGCGTTTGTTTGTCCAACTGAGTGTTTACATCTATCACTTCCCTCTTCAAAGAAAACATCTAGCACTAGAGACTTCATAAAAGGTAACCAAACCAAGCTATGGTGAAAAGCTGAACCTGAAAGTCCAATCTTAGACACTTCTAATAGCGTACCACATTATCTAGGTTCAGAGATCATTTCTATTCTAGTTTAAACATCTTGTTATTTTCATGATGACTCAATTGAGCGATAAGTTATTTGGCTCTACTCAGGTTATAATGGCCCAGTCAAACACAGACATACCACAGTTCAATTACAAAGAAAGCAGATTTGAGAACATGAATGTTTTTTTAATGTCAGTACAATTTTGGAAGAGGAAGCTAACATTTCGTAAGCAGATAGTTGTCAGAAGTGTCTATTGGATGAACTGAAAAAGAATGTTCCCAGCAAAAAAAAAGAATAGCAGTGGGATGGCAATAAATCATATCTCTTGCATGTTCACTAGTGGTTGTTTTCATAACTGTCAAACTACATGCCCATTATACTTTCAATTTCCAACTTTAAATGTTATCATTTGACACTCATATTATTCAAAACAGCTATTTACCTTATAATCATAGAAAAACACTAATTAACTAAAATGCATCACTAAAATGCTTACGTTTTATGCTATGTATCCCAGTTGGGAAACTGTTCACTAGTAAATATTAATTTAACTCAAATAGCATTTGCATCTCCCATTTATAGTTTAACTTACTTGATATCTGAATAAAAATAAGATTTTTAGTTAACCTAATGGCTGTAACTTTGCAGAATGAGTGTAGTAAAAAATAAATAAATAAATAAATAAAAATTAAAAAAAACCCACCACGAACACTTTACCTCTTTCCCAAATCACAGCACCTGAAATTTCCAGACAGCCTTTCGGATGTCCTTTGCACTAACATCTTATTCTACAAGTTACACAACTGGCAGCCCTAGAGAGACAGAATGCTCGGCTCCATAGACAATGGCTCCTCTCCCTAAGGGATGGCAAGGTACCAAGCTCTAAAAGAGTCTTGTATGTCTAACATGGTCTCTTTACTCTGCTCAAGGTGAGGCTCACTTGTTTTTAGATGTCATGTTTTCTGGTTACATGCAACGGGGACTAAAATGATTCCAGAGCATAAACTGTTTTATGGATTCTATGACACATTAATATGCTTTCAGGTGCTTGGAACTGAGATCTTTCCTTGATTTCCTAGAGGTGTGAACTGAGTTGACTGAGGCCTATACAACGTATTTAAAGAATAGCTGCCAATATATAGATCAAAATATGTAAGATTTGAATTAAAGGGACAAGAAGTGAGGATCTAAACAACAGTCAAAATGATTAGAGAACCTTGAGACCATAGTTTTCACAATATATTCAGTACAAAGAATACCATGGTGGTACAGGATGAGTTCAAGGTCACAAAGATCAAAGGATTCTTTTCCAAATGCCCTTATAAAAGTGTCTGTTAACCAAACTGGGTCAACCTATGATGTCTAACTTATATTTGTATTTATGAATAGGTTAACCGTGACCGAAGATGTTTTTTATCTTAAATGGGCTTGACCAAAGGAATAAAAATCACGAATTTCACAGATTAAGTGTAAGAATTATCAGGATTTGAGTGTACTGCTCTACTATAATTACAAGCCTGTTTTGGCTCTCTCATCAGTAGATTATTTGAGAGGCCTGGACTTCGTAGCATTCTGTTCCAGTACACTGAAGATTCACATCAGTTGTCACATGCATCTTTTCAAAGCTGCAAGATAATTTAAGTACTCCTAATTCTCAAGTTTCATATTATACAATTACATGACTGCCATGTTAAATTTTACACAGCATCCTCATTCAAAATTTTGTTTTCCTGCAGTCTGCCTACATTGTAAGCTATATGACGGCTTCTCTACATAAATTAGTTTGATTTGTGTGTCATACTGACAAGAACTCTTGTGTGGGTAAAATGAACTGCTACAAGCTGAGACACTTGAAAAGTTATATATCTGAAGCTGAATAGTTAAAGCAATTAGCTGGAACAGGCTAAAATTTACCTCCAAGCTAGAACAGGTATCTGTACTCTATCAAGTAGGAGATCTTATAAGAATGGTGTTGATTTTTGCTAATTTTTAGTTTTATGTAAGACGGTTTTGGGGGTACACTGTAACATACATAATTCATTAAGATTCATTTTAGGATTCTCAGTTAATTTGAATCTCTTCATCAAGATGATCTTAAGATTTAATGACCTGAATTTGTATATTAGTTTGGTAATCTGTAAGAAGAAACCTGTTATTAATACAAGCACCAAGTAAGATCGACAATGCCGAGTTACATTTGAACCATGTTACCTTTTATCAATCTAAAAATGTAAGATAAAGAGATGTCTCAAATTCAAAGGTAGTTGAAAATTAGTCTACCTAAGTTCTAGAAATAATAAGGTTTCTAACACTACTAGTACTTTGGCTTCTCATTTTTATAGCAGTAGGATTTCAGATAGCAAATCATCCAAAAGGATTTTTTTAAATGAAGTGCATGAAAGCCCAAACAGAAAAAACTTGAAATATGACCATGAAGTAATGAATTCAGGAACAATGTATTCCTGAAGTTTAACTCAAATTTTATTTATACACTTATGTGCTGCTGCATATGGAGAAACAGAAATATCTGCCTTGCGTTTCTAAATTCTTTACTTTTAATTTATGTTACCATGCAATATATTTTAGATGGTACAAACAGATCCATCTCCTTTTACTGAATGGACTGTCCCATAATCTTGAGAAAAGATGGTATTTAGAGGTCACATCAAGATTATGAAACTATATTTAGTATGAACTAAAATTTGAATGCAAATCCTGAGCAACACACCATTTATTTACTGTGCTAAGTACCCTTTAATGCCTTAAACAAACGTAGGTTTAATGCTTATCTGCTGAAAAAGTGAATTTTAAGAGATTAACAGAATCACTAATATTACGTACCTGATATGAACACTAAAGAATTTTGAACGTTTCCTTTTATTCCAGGTTTAATAGATCAGCCACTGCAGCAAAGAAACAGTACCCAGGTACAATCCTTTAAAAAAGGAACAAAGAAGTTTGTTTAAAAGATCAAAAGCAATCCAAGAGATTTCGCCTACACTTCCGCCATAGGACTATCTAAATGTATTAGTATATTTCTTTAAACACAACTTTCTAGTGATTGCATATTACAGTTCTCATCCAAAGTACAAAACAAGCACACGAAGAGTATCATGGTACAAAATTAGAAATAATAAATGTAAATAAATTCTTTAAAGAACCTTAAATGTTCAGGCTCTTCAAAAAACAGCTAGGCCCTCGAGACACTTCTTGTAATTAGCATGTATGTTGGTTATTCAGTTTTTGATGCCATGTTTAAAATCTACAATATGCCTAGGTGAACTTGTTTTTATTTAACTTTATAATGCAGAATACAAAATGATTTACAAAACTCAGTACATTTTTTCACTTAGGAAAAAAGGGTAAATGAAATAGGAAGTTTTCGAAGTAAAGTGAAGAGCGTTTTCACCAAAATTCAGTCTAGATTGTTATAGATTAATTCATCTTTTAAGCTATTAGAACAAAATTAATTTGACAGAATACCTATCAAACACACTTTACATGAAATTTTAAAAAGGGGCATTTTTGCATCTTATACATACATTAAAACATACCCTTTAAAATCCAAATAATTTTGTAGTGTACCCCATTCCATTTAAGACTAAGACTTGCAAAACACAGGTCACTTTTACCTTTCCTAGTAAAGCACAGCAGTAGACAATTAAACAAACCCCCAAGGACAAGAAAGTAACTGAAAGTGGTAAAGATGCTGTGTAAAACTTAGAACAACCCATTCTTACCTAAAAAAATTAGGTCTCTACAATCCGCCTGGACGCCAGTCAGCCATCAAGTAGGTAAACATTTATGGAGTTCTATCTTTAAAGAAAAGACAAATGCAAATGTTACTGTTTTGCTTTTTAAAAGGTTGTAAAAGATTATTTGTAAAAATATAAAAAGAACACCAATGTTTAAGAGTACTGAGTTAAGACTAAATCAAGACAGCATTGGATGGATATATATATATATATATATATATATATATATATATATATATATATATATATATATATATATATATATATATATATATATATAAAAACTATAATCTCTGGCAACAAAAATATTGGTGTTTTTACATCTGAAGAGAGACACTGGTGATGGGACGGGATTATGAAATATCTCATGCACAGTTCATATTTTTTGCATTAAAAGAGGTAAACTGCCTGCCCCCTCCCCCTTACTTTTTACTATTACCAGACCATTAACCATAAAGATGAAATCAAAACTGTAACAGCATATATTTCATAAAGCAAAACCAAGCAGTGTTTTTTGTAGTTTCCCTCAATCCTTTCCTTTACTCCATAAAATGCAAAAGCCCTTAAAATATTTAGCAATGCAAAGTTAAACAAAATCCCCACTAACAGCAAACTATGATGTTAAAATGGCTGTCATCTTCTGTGAATTTTTAGCTACAAATTATCTGATCTCTCTAAGTGAGATATCAGCTTTTACCCCTTAGAGTACAGTTTTTAAAACCTGCAGCATCTTTGACCTTTAATCAGTCCCCAAACATTGCTCTTTAACACTGTAAGCACTGCCAAATTTGCCTTTCCTCAAAAGGCTTAACTTAACTGATTGGCAGTTATTCATCCCCAATATTCCCCAGCCTAGTAAAATCTTCACAGATAATTCTATTAAAAGTCAGTATTTTAAATTCATACATAATATTACACACTGAGGACTCCTATGTGTAAATTAAATTCTCAGTACCTGCTAATATAAATGGAATGCAAATCCTTTAAAGTAAAAAAAAAAAAACAATTTAGGAAATAAGGGCTATTTTGTTTTCAAAACCAAAGTAACTATTGAAGTTGAAACAGCATCTGAAGGAAACAACGCACACAAGCTTTTTTTTTTTTTTAAATCATTTATCAATGTGCTAAAAACACAGCAGACATTCACCTAGAACTTTCTTTTCTGCAAACTGTGTCATAGCTTAATGCTGCAGAGATGTAACTGTAGTTATAAAATCATTACAATTTAAATCTAAAATGAAGATACACAAACTTGTGTGCAAGATTAACACAATGTTTTTAAACATTAAAATTTCTAAAAAGTCAGCTTTCATTCTCATAATACCCAATTCACACAAGGGATATCATGAAACTGTTGATTTACCTTTCGACTGTTGTATTTGAAAAAGAGCATAAAGACTTTAAAATCTTCTATGACTTAACACTAGATAAATTGCAACAAATATGGCTACATACCATCTCCAATTAATACAAGAGCAGCTATTTTATTTACCTTGTAATAGTCTACAGTAACTTTTTACAGATCTGGTATTTGAACATTATCCTAAAACATATGAGTAACCATTAAATGTGAGCCAATGTGAAGCAAACACTAAATGTTCCATTTAAACTTTTCCTTTTAAAGGAGTGTTCAATAATAGGTTATCACAAGTTCTAAATTATAAAAACAGTTGAACAACGATCAAAATGCTATGCAAATAACTGCAGCCTGGGTAGCAGAAAAATGCACACATTAAATACCAGAGAATGACACCTTAGCAACAGCTTTTTTTTAGTAACTACATATTTCTCAGTGTCATTTACAATTAGTTACTATCACATATTGTTCATTTTTAAGTAACTAATTTTCCTCCTGCAGAACAGTCTAATTCACAACTGTAATTTCTTTTAAACTTTCAACTGTAGAACTGCTATAAACAAGGCTGTTTTACAAAATTTCTAAGTTTATTTGCCATTTTAACCACAAGACCTATATTGCACTTAAATGTCAGACTTTTGTTTAAAGCTCTATATCCAAACTATTTTTTTAGATACATTAAATAATTTATCGTTTCAGCAAAGTACTGAAGCAGTCTTCTGCAGCCTGCTTTCGCTCACTGGTGCGGAAGGAGTTAAAAGCCAACACCCCACAAAAAAAACAAGTTTTATTTTTAAGAAACAGACATGGCGCCTTTGTTCTTACAAACTAGGGAGACCGATCCCCTTTTCAGCAGCAAGGGGCAACAAATGCTCTTTACAGAACTATCTGAGGAGCTTAGGACTTGGGGCTAAACACACAGTAAAGTCTACAGCCCCCACTACTCTTTAGTGTTGCACTGGAGTTAGTAACTGGTCTGCAGATGCCTCTTTGCCATGGTGCACAGGAGACGGACTGGGGTGCGCCCCCTCTCCAGTAGTGTTGCACTGGGGCCCAAGGACTGGTCTACAGTCCCACCACCACCACTCCATGTGGGGACTAGAAGCCAGGGCCCCTTTAGTCCAGCACGGGAGGGGAGCTCTGCATACCGAGCACCTCTCGGTGTCTTTGGGGAGCTCGCAGAGGTGGGCTCCCTCCGGCTCTGCAGCACCCCGCGGCCCCCCAGAGCGAGACTCCCTCTCCAGTGAAAGGGACTGCAGCACTGGAGGGTGTTCGCTCCCGGCTCGCCGAGCCCAGGGCGGCGGGGGGGAGGGGAGACTCTCCCCTCCCCCTCCCGGCTCCAAGGACATTTTGTTTTTCTTCCCAAGGACAAAGAACAATGAGGCGAAGAGACGGAACCACTCACCAGTAATGCGGAGACCGGCGGCGGGCCGGGGTAGGGAGAGCCGTTCCCCTCCTCACCCTGCCTGCGGCGGCGGCCGGCTCGCCACCCGCCCACGGAGCTCGAGGCGCCGACAGAGTTTCGGAGCCCGGCGCCATCGCCCTCCGCCTGTCCGCAGCCCCGTACGGAGCTCGGCTCGCCGCTCTCCGTCTGCCCGGAACCCCTGAGTGCCGGGCCCGAAGTGGCCCGCGAGGCCGGTGCCCAGGTGCCTCCCCGACTCCGGCGAACCGAGCGGCGGCCGAACCACCTGAGAGCCCCGTTGCGGCTGCCTCCCCGGCCATCTTGTGCGGTGTGTGTGAGGGAGAGTCTGTCTCTCCCGTCTTCTCTCAACTCCTTCCTCCCCTCCCCCCGCACAACATGGCCGCCAGAGTCAGTACTCACTGCGGCGGGGAAGGGGCTGGGCCTGCGCTTCTACCCCCTGCCTATCGCTCATCCCCCCCACTTCCTGCCTTCTGCGCGTGCGCCAACCACTGCTCTCTACTGGCCGCGCAGCTCCCTCCCCTCCGGGCCCAGCGCGCGCCGATTCAATTGGCCGCGCTTCTCCCTCCTTCCTCCCCCATCCTGGGCCCGCGCGCAACTCAGCTGCCGCTTCCTATTGGGCGCGCGTCTTACTGGTCTTTCCACCCCCCGACCAGTTCCACCGCAACCCCAACGGTCGCAGCACAGTTTGGTGAGCGCGAGCCGCGTCTGCTGATCCCTATTGGCTCCGCTCCTTCTCTCGCTGCCCCTCCCGTCACCCACGGCCTCGCGCGAGTCCTGCGCCCCTCGCTTAATCCATAGACTCTGCTAGGGGGAAGGGAGGGGGCGGAGCATGTGAAGAGTTGTGACTGGTCGGGCTGCGGGGCGCTCTGAACGCAGGGGTAATGGTACCGGCTAAAAGCACGTCCGGGGCCGCCGTTACCTCTGTCATCGGCCTCGACCCCGGTCAGCGCCGCTAAACCACCTCCTGGCCGAGCCCAGTCATTGCCCCCTACTCCAGCCAGTGCCAGAAAACCACCTCATGCCCCAACCTGGGCATCTCTCTCTGCCCTGGCCAGTGCTAGGAAACCACCTCACCCCCTGACCCAGCCATTGCCCTCTACCCTGGTCAGTGTCACCAAAATCACCTCACGCCCCAGGCGTTGCCCGCTACCTTGGCCAATGCCATTAGAACCACCTTGGGCATCACCCCCTACCCCAGCCAGTGTCACCAAACTGCCTCATGCCCCACCCCAAGCATCACTCTACCCTGGCCAGTGCCATCAGAACGACCTCGTGCCCCAGCCTGGGCATCGCCTCCTACTCCAGCCAGTGCCACTGAAACCATCTCATGGCCCAGCCCGGCCCAAGCATTACTCACAACCACAGCCACTACTACTGAAACCACCTCCTGCCCCAGCCTGGGTATCACTCCCTACCCTGGCCAGTGCCACCAAAACCACGTTGTGCCCCAGGTATCGCCCTCTCCCCGCCCAGTGCCACTGGAACCACCTCACATGCCTGGCATCGTCCCCTACCCTGGCCAGTGTCACCAAAACTACCTCAAGTGCCAGCCCAGCTGTTGCCGCCTACCCTAGCCAGTGCCACTGAAACCACCTCACGCCCCAGCCCAGACATTGCCCTGTGCCCCAGCCAGTGCCATTGAAAAACCACCTTGCGCCAGACATCAGCCCCTACCCCAACCAGTGCCACTGAATCCATATCTAAGCCTGACCCAGGCTTCATCTACCCTGACCAGTGTCACCAAAACCACCTCACACCGCAACCCAGCCTGGCCATTACTCTTTACTCCCCATCTCTCAGAATTTGGTCCATGGATATTCTCACTATTTTGCATCTGAGTAGCTTTGTCCCTTATCTTGTGTGGGTGCCCTCTGTGTTGTGAACTTTACTCTTTCATTTCTCGTTTATTCCTAAATCACCTCCAAAGACGTTACAAATGAAAGAAAATTAACAGTAAAAAAAATTAGACGAGCTTCTTTGCTCCTCACCTCAAAAAACATCTACACGAATTAACCGGTGTTCTCAGTGGTACCAGAAGACAGAACAACGAGTAATGGTCTCAAGTTGCAGTGAGGGAGATTTAGGGTGGATATTAGGCAAAAACTTTTTCACTAGGACTTGAGGGCGGAGAAGCACTGGAGTAGGTTACCTAGAAAGGTGGTGGAATCTCCTTCCTTAGAGGTTTTTGAGGTCAGGCTTGACAAAGCCCTGGCTGGGATGAGTTAGTTGGGGATTCATCATTTTTGGAGGAAGGCGTTGGATTAGATGACCTCCTGAGGTCCCTTTCAACCCTGATATTCTATGATTCTGTATTTCCATTCTTACTGCAAACTATTGCCATTTCCCTAATGTAAGTACAGTATTGACAGTTGCAAGTGTTCAACAATTGTAAATCCAGCCCCTCAGTATCATGAAATTGTTTTTAAAATAATGAAATTAAAAAGCACCCAGGATTTTTTTTTATTTGCCCTCTTATTTTTGACCCTTTCAGGGTACACATGCGTTATATTTTCAAGTTACTGAGAGAGCTGGAAATGTACTTTTTTAATGGAAACTGAGATTCTCATGTATGCATGAGACTCCAGGAGCTGAGGTTTTAAGAAAACCATAAAATGTCACAAGAATTTGGTTTAAATCATGAGTTGACAACATGGAAAATGGGAAGGGCCAGATCCTCAACCTGTGTAACTGGTTAGTGAAATGTCCCATTTCACATATACTCAGCGCCTTCATTTTGAAGTGCAATTGGCCAAGATGGCGGTCTGTCATTTACTCCCAATTCTGATATCAGCTCCTTATGTCTAAAAAGTGGTAGCTGGGGCTCCCCCTTTCATTTGGCTGCAGATGGGCAGACCTTACACTGAAGCAGCTGGTTAGGAAATCAGTACTCCCTGCACCATTTCCCCCCAACATGCCTGGCTCATTCTATGGCCAAGCGTTATGCAAATTAGACTAGAAGATCACAATGATCCCTTCTGGCCTCACAATGTTGCTGCGTCCAGATTACTTTCCTTTTAAATTCCTCTTCTGTGGCCTTGTGTTTTTTTTTAAATCTCCCATCCGTCACCATGTTCCTATGCTTCTGTCTTCCTGGAAGACAAACAGCAATAATCAAGTGGCTAATCCCCCAGAGAGTCCTAACAATGGAAGCCCAAATCCTGGCCTTCCCTCTACCCCTCACAAACGTGTCTGTTTAACTAGCCATTCCTCTATCTGCCCGATTCGACACATACGTGTATTCAGCTATTCCTCTCCGCACCCACTACACCTGGATTTAGCTACCTCTTCTTCAACATATGCATTCCCACATCACACAGTACTCAGTTACATATATGTTCAACTACCCTGTCCACTGATATCTCCCCTGAAGTAGGTTGCTATACTGCTATCTCCCCCACTGCATCACGATGTTCCCCTTTACCATGCATGAAATATCAGAAAATATATAAGCATGCTGTAATGAGCATGTACGTAGTTCAGCTGCCCAGTTTGTTTGACATACACGGCTTTTTCTTTCTTTTCTTTGTGCTTTTTCAGCCATTTAAAATAGTTTCTAGTTCTGTCACATTCACAAAGTGAGATGGCTTATCCTCCATTTTGTGTAAGGAGGATGTAACAAGAACATCACCAATGCTAAAGAAGATTATGGAAGGTTACGGGGAGGGAGGAGGCAGAGGGTTGTAGGGCCTTGTGATTTTGTTGTTTTTAATGATACCCCATCGGTTCTATGACAGTTGGAATCTTGGGCAGTTGGAGGCCAACTGTGACTTCTTAAATATTGGGCTCCTTAAACCTAGGAGCAGGAGGAATCTGGTTGCTTGGAAGGGTGTCAGATCACTCTTCATTAACAGATCTTTGAGGATGGAAACATTCTGATTTGAGAGTATTTCTTCTGAGTAGATTGGGTGGGCAGTTCCTCAGGGGTGACAGAGGGAAGCAAGATGAGGTTCTTTCTTGAAAGAGGGAAAGGGCTGTTCTTTAAAGATAGAAGAGTAGAAAGCCATCTGTCTGGTGAACATGGAGGGCAGAAAGTCTGCTCTGTGGTTTTGCAAACCAGGGCCCAAATTCTGCAAACCTTAGTACCACTGGAGTCAATGAAACTTCTTGTGCATATAGTTATTCATTCTGAAAGTGTTTGCAGGGTTGGAACCTAGATGTTTACTTCCTCATGAACATCAGTAGGAAAGGAAAAGAAGATAAAAGACAACAGGCTAGAAAATATCCAGGCTAAAACAAGAATAAAACAAAAATAGGACACAGACAAGAGTTGTTATTTACATATTTATTTTTAGCCAGGTGTGAGGGATGCAACATCCCAGTAAGGCTAATGGCAGAAATTCTAGGGTTCATCTTCTAGTCTCTCTCATTTCCATTATTTATTTTGGGGCATTTTGGTACTTCCTAGAAAATTGTTTAGTATACATTTATTTAAGTTGTGATGGCATACAGTAATTTGAGGAACTGACGGGCAAATATTTTAAAAATTCACAAAAGCTCACATTTCCATCTTTGCAACCATAAAAAAAGCCACTTACCACATTGCTGCTTCATGTGACCAAAAACTGAACTACAGAGAGCATGAACAGGAAGTGACACAGGCTATAACTTGTAACTTACAGCGGATGGCAAGAATGAGATCTAAATTCCACTGAAACTTCCTTAAAGTATGACACTTTTCTTTCAGAGTTAATTTTTAAAATCAATTATTGAAAAATTACAGCTGATATTTTATAAGTTGTTTTAGATTTACACTGAAAAGCAAAAACCCTAAAATTAAGTGAGGAAAGAACAGTTCTTTCTTTACTTATGTATTTATGTCATTAATTATTAGTTCCTTGATTCTTTGTGCCAGCCCCAGTGCAGGTTACAGCATCTTGGAGGCTGCTCTAACTTGCACCAGCTGTATACAATCTCTGTTTCATGTATTGCATGCTGGGTAATAACATAGAGAACTCCATGTTTCTCCAACTACACTGGCTCTTTATTAAGAGAACTATTTAAAGACCAGCTGCAAGTGTAGTAAGCATTCCAGTCATACAAACAGACTGGCTTCCTGGTGTCCTCTCCAAATTCTTCCCTCCTGCAACTGGGCTCTTTCCTCCAAGTTCCATGCAGATTGTTACCTCTTTCCTTTTAATTGTTTGTTATTGTGTCTTTTGTGCCAGTGTTTGGTGACTTGCTGGGGACAGAAATTACTAACACATAGCCCACCCTAGGGACATGGCCTTTACTGCCAGGCCATCGTGCAGCAGAATTTCAGTGGCATTTCAGAGACAGTCCACTATGTCAAGGTGGGCAACCACAAACCATGACACATATTGTTGAGGACTGCAAAATGACTCAACTTACTGGAGGTCTTTGTGCCTTGAACACTGTTGGTAAGAACACTGTGGCTTGGCTTGACCAGACTGCATACGCCAATTAAATAAGGGCTCATAGTCCTGCAAGTATGCTGATCTTTGAATCAGTCTCCAATTTCTTGTTCGTGTTATCGCTGGGTGAGAGGATGGGCAGGAGAGTTGCTTCCATAGCAAGCCATCTGCTTAGCTTGGCATTTTCTTAATAGCATTTGTATAATGTCCATCAGCCCTCCACTGGGTTGCAACAGTCTATCCCAGAGGTCAGCAGCCTTTGGCATGCGGCCCATCAGGGTAAGCCACCTGTGGGAAGTGGTGTGGGCCAAGAGATGTTCTGGCCACTACTTCACGCAGCCCCCATTGGCCTGGAGTGGTGATCCACGGCCAGTGGGAGCTGTGATCAGCCGAACCTGCAGATGCGGCAGGTAAACAAACCGACCCGACCTGCCGGGGGTTACCCTGACTGGCCACGTGCCAAAGGTTGCCCATCCCTGGTCTATCCCATAATGGAAAGCAGAGTTTTGGTTCTCCAGCCCATCACTCCCAATGCTGGACTACTATCTAGTACCTGGGAGGATATATTGTGGTGGTCCAACATCACAGTAGGGATCTCTTCCTGTCTATTTTGCCTTTGTCATAAGTCTCTTGGCTGTCTTTACTGTTGACTCTACTTTCCTGTTGGACCCCTTCACATCCTTTGGTCTGGACATTTCCTTAGCAGTGCTGAGATTTTCAGATTCCAGTCAGAATCTCTCAGAAGTCACCAGATATCCAGTGTAGGGGATCTGTAAAAGAGTGGCCTCATCCTGGACCCCCTCCCGTGTGGCCTTGGGACAGCCCTGCAAGTGGCCCCTCACCTCAGTTTCCCCTTTGGGTCCCCAGTAATTCCATATGAGTTTATCTTCCAGTCCATCATAGTTTATTAACAATATAGTGCAAATATAGTGCAAAAGTCCATAACCAAAAATCCCAAAACATAGTCCATATCACCCCCAGTGTGTGTGGACTTTAAAACCCATTCTTGTATGTGGCATTCAGTACTTCATTGCCAGTGTTTCACCCTAATACAGATCTTTTTAACACATTGGCTGCTGTTCATCCAGTAGGTTGACTCAAAAGAAGACATCTTCAAAGAGAAACTGAATTTGCCTCCCTTGCTGGTATATCAATGGGACCAAACTGAAGTGCCCGCATGCAGAGGGCTATCAGTATGTATGCAGCTGTAATGTGTTTGAGGGGATCCCTCCTATATGTGTGCACAGGAGAAGTACAACTGCAGAATAGGTCAAAAGGACCAGCTGCTGCTATCTCATCTCATCCAGTGCAGTTATCAAGGTGGAAAATTCTGTGAAAAGAGCAACCTATAACATGAATGGACAATATTGTGCAGCAACTAATTAAACAAGTTATAACTGTTGGGGAAACTGGGCATACAGTCACCACTCCAAACTTCATTTTAAACTTGTATTAAAACACTATGATTTGGCAGACAGTTGTCACTCCAGTTTCCATTTTCGGAACATTGCCGTAATGAACAGTCATTCAGACTGTGGCTGTGTATCCGATAAGTTATATACAGATGGAGTATGGAGGATCCAATAAAGTTTTCTATTTTTCAGGTTCATCAAGCCCCTGAAAGGGTATAAACTAAATCAGGAGCTACTCTTTGATCTGTGCCACTAAATTTCCCTTTCATCTTTGTTTCTAATGGCCTCCACAATGTAACATTGTAAGTATGCAAAATGGAAGGTTGTAAATATGAACAATGCAGAAAACCATTTTATTCTACTTATTTTATCCTTATACTTATGTATCCGCCAGTTGTCTGTATTAACTAAAGCTCATGTGTGTGTGCTCCACCTATTTTATTTTCTTAATTAACTCTAAATAGCTGCCTGAAAAAGAACCTATCTGTGACAAGTGCATATTGTACCCCAATAAATCATCAATTATATTAATTGATCAGGCTATACCAGCTTCATTTTCACACCTGGACTCTATCAGTCCTCCTCTGTCCCCCAGCCTCTGAGGCCAGGCTGATGGCATAGGCATTCACACCTAGCAGTACTTGCCGAAAGGTGTGACAAGGATTGTCCGCTGGCTGAATGGCTCATATTCTCAGCTCTGTAGTGTAAATATATATTCCTCTTCTGCTTCTTGGTTTTGGGTAAAAAAACAGTATCTCGCTACAGTTTAATTCTGTCAGGCATCACTGTACTCAAACAGCTTTATCAGCTGTTCTGGTGTTTCAGGCATTACTCCAGGCAACAGCATGTTACTCACTTCTCATTTGTCTCTCCCCACCCTCATCAGAAAAGCTTTACCGTCATTTTTTATCTTTATTCCCCATGCAGAAAATGTTTAAAAGTAACTCAGTTCTTAGCAAGAGAAAAGCTATGATACATGTTTTACGCTGTATATTTATTTAGTTTTAGTTTTATTTTGTATTGCTTTTAACTTTTTTTCAGGTAGTGTATAAATATGCTACACCCTAACCAAATTAAAGTGATGAAGCTTGAACAAATGCACAAAAATGTGAGTTGATGGGCCTGATTTACTACTCTATCACACCAATGTTACTCCACTGACTTCAGTGGAATTACTTCCAATTTACACCCATGTAAATGAGGGAATAATCAGGCTCATGGTGTAAACTTCTCCATTCATTTTGAAACTTCTGTAAATAAAATTCTACTTTGGCAGGAAGTTTGATTTTGTGGCCCAGATATTGTTCACCGTACTCAAATGAGCAGTCCCACTGGAAACAGTAAGAAGCAGCAAAGAATCCTGTGGCACCTTATAGACCAAAAGACGTTTTGGAGCATGAGCTTTTGTGGATGCATCCGACGAAGTGGGCATTCACCCACGAAAGCTCATGCTCCAAAACGTCTGTTAGTCTATAAGGTGCCACAGGATTCTTTGATGCTTTTACAGATCCAGACTAACACGGCTACCTCTCTGATACTGGAAACAGTAACATGTGTAAGAGAATCAGGATTTGTCATAATAGCTTTAATTTCTCTTATATGATCTGTAATTCTTGTCAGTGGACCAAAACTCAAGACCTGCATGTTCTTTAAGTTGAGAGTTCAAGATTCACATCTGTTCTGAACTTCCATAGAGTTTGGGAAGATGGGATTCAGAATTTGTTTTAGCAAGTTTGAAAGCTCTTCTGGGCAGAGACCATGTCCTCTATGTGTGACAGTCTAGTTCAGGGATCGTCAACCTTTGGCCCGCAGTCCGCCAGGGTAAGCACCCTGGCGGGCCGGGCCAGTTTATTTATCTGCCACATCCTCAGGCTCATCCGATCACGGCTCCCACTGGCTGCGGTTTGACATTCCAGGCCAATGGGGGCTGTGGGAAGCTTTGTGGGCCTAGGGATGTGCTGGCCACCGCGTCCCGCAGCCCCCAGTGGCCTGGAGCGGCAAACTGCGGCCAGTGGGAGCCGTGATCAGCCGAACCTGCAGACGTGGCAGGTAAACCAGGGCTGGCTCTATGTCTTTTGCTGCCCCAAGCACGGCAGTCAGGCAGCCTTCAGAGGCACACCTGCGGGAGGTCTGCTGGTGCCACGCCATCGGCGTCCCCGCCACCAAATTACCGCCAAAGCCACGGGACTGGTGGACCTCCCACAGGCATGCCGCCAAAGGCAGCCTGACTGCCGCCCTCACGGCGACCGGCAGACTGCCGCGCACCGCTTGCCGCCCCAGGCATGCCCTTGCTGCACTGGTGCCTGGAGCCGCCCCTGAGGTACACAAACCGGCCCAGCCTGCCAGGGTACTTACCCTGGCAGGCCGCATGCCAAAGGTTGACGATCCCTGGTCTAGTTCAACAGAGCTCTGAAGCCTCTAAGCACTGCCATAATATACATAAAGTAAGGCAAATATAAAAACACACAAACTCACTAAGAATGTATATTTTTGTATAATATTTGTAAAATAAGGGAAATTACTTTTTTATTTTTATGTTTTAACACTGAAACCCAAGACCATGCTAATATGGTGAATTTACTAATATTTTTATTGTGCTCCTATTTGGAATTATAAACCTTTATAGTGACAACAAAGGCTTGGTTATCAAGAATAACCAGAAATACATTTTCATCAGGCAAATGGTGTTGGTGAACATGTGGTGGTGGGGGGACCTTTTCCAGTCTGCTAACCAAACTCCAGTGGTTTTGCAGTTTATTCAAAATGAAACCATTTAGCATATGCAGCTCTGACTTTTCATATTCCCATTTTCAAGAAAAAAAGCAGTAGCAAACTAAAGTAATAAGGTGTGCCTGAAGTGAAAAAGGGGCCAAGACGTTTAATTGGACTTAATTCTCTTTACCAAGTCTGGTGAAGAGAATCTGAGTGCTTAACTTGACAGTCACTGAATATCAAAAGGGGATACTGTGTTGGCACCTGTGATCTAGTGCAGTGTTTCTCAAACTTGGGACACCGCTTGTGTAGGGAAAGCCCCTGGGTGGGCCGGGCCAGTTTGTTTACCTGCCGCGTCCACAGGTCCAGCTGATCGCAGCTCCTATTGGCCTGGAGCGCAGTTCGCTGTACGCAGTTCACTGCTCCAGGTCAATGGGAACTGCGGGAAGCGGCGGCCAGTATGTCTCTCGGCCCGTGCTGTTTCCCGCAGCTCCCATTGGCCTGGAGCGGCAAACCACAGCCAGTGGGAGCCACGATCGGCCAAACTTCTGGACGCAGCAGCTAAACAAAGCAGCCTGGCCCACCAGGGGCTTTCCCTACACAAATGGTGTCCCAAGTTTGGGAAACACTGATCTAATGGATTGAGCTCAGGCCTGACAGCCAAGATCTCCTGAGTTGTAACTTTGGCCCACTAACTTCTTTGCTTCAGTTTCACATCTGTAAAATAAGGGTAATAATACTTGTTTGCCTGCTGTTGTGAGGATTAGTTATAGGGCTGCTCCTTATGTGGAAGTCCCACTGATTTCCATAGGGATTATGTGATTTTAAAAAGCCCAGTGCTTTTAAAACCCTTGAAAATGTGAAGTTCTGTATTATTGCTGAAGGCTACCACATTCATATTAGCTAGCTCTTTGCCATCTTAAAACACCATAAACAACAATAATACTGTCCTATATTCTGATCCTGCATTTTTTCAACACCTAAAGCTGCTCCAGATTTCAGAGTGCAAGAAATTCAGGATAGGAATCCTAGCCCTTACTGGATTCAGTCTTATGATTTTGCAGCAATCTTAAATTTAAAACAAAGTTTGTTTTCTGTATTGAAATTATCTTTTATAACAAACCCCTGGTGTTTTGAACAACAAATCCGTTTCAGTATCCAAAAACCTTTTGCCTCTATTTACCTGTAGGCAATATTCTGCTGTCATTAGCAGATTGTGCATAAGGGCATATTAAACTTAAAATGCTTTGTTTATAATGTAAACAAAATGTATGTGTTTTCTCCAAAACTAAACAGATATAAAAGGACGGGAGATGCTGGGACAAATTTTGGTTCACCTTTCTTGACAATATCTAGTGATCTAGACGTGATACAAAGAGTGATATCTAGCTTCTACATGTCTCTCTACATGTGAAGAAATTGCTGCAAGTTTTGTTGCATAACTCTGAGATCAATTTTTAAATGATATACAACAAGTTGGTGGGCAGTTTCCCAGAAACCCTATTAATATCTCTGAGCTACAGCTTGCAAAAGGCAAGGACTGTAACTTGCATTAAATGCTTTAGTTTTTATAAAGTGTTGAAATTTGTTGCCTTTAGGAGCTTGCAGGATTGAAAAAGTAGGGAAGCTGAACACATTGCTAAGGCTTTACCCACATTCGGAAAGGAAGTATCTGCAAACAGGATCTTTTACCAACCCCCACCTCTATCGGTAAATACCTCTTGTAGAGTCACAGGAGTGTTCTGCTAAACTGGGAGAGGCTCATCATTTTATCAGGAGTCCAAAGAGTACTTGGCAACGATAAGGGATCCATGCCCAAGGTAGAGTTTCACATAAATATATTGTTCTGCCTGTCTGCCAAAATATCACACTCTTGGGGCTGTGGGGATGAAGGATAGGAAAGGAGAGAACTCATCATTCTTTACAGAAACCTGAAGAAAGTTATGTTTGTGAATATTTTGGAATTAATACCTTTATAGATGAGATGATAATTGACAACAACTCATTTTTCTAGTGGACTGAGCATCTTTTTCTAAATTCTTAGGTCTATATTTTCCTAATTAACCTTAATGGAATTCCTGCAGATTTACACTAGGATATGGGAAATGAGACTAGAACTTGGCTTGTTGGACCAAATTCATCCCTGGTATAACTCACTGAAGCCAAGCTGAGATGAAGTCAGAAGATTTACACTAGAGATTAATTTGGCCTTGAGGGCCAAAATCTGCCCTCACTTGCTCAGGCTGAAATACACAATCACTCTAGGTTCAGGTTAGGAAAATTGGGGCTCTAGACACATCCCAAAGAGAACCCTTTGACTCTCTTTGGGGTGGCAGGATCAGATATGACCCATACTACCATCTTCTGGCCTAGTGGGGGCCCAGCAGTACCTCTTCCTTTTGGGCAGGCTGGGCATCCTTTGTACCTGGATTACTGCTCCATGTATTCACACAGCTGGGGTCTTTCCTAGAGAAGGGAGATCTCAGCCACCACCCAGATGAGCAGAGGACTCTATATGTTGAAATCCTTGACAGCACCCTTGTAGAATCATGATAGGGTGGTGGCAGTAAGCATCCCCCACACAGAGAATCTTCTGCTGTGGTACTGTTGCGAGGGGTCCCGTAGAACAGTGTGTTTCAGAGTCAACGATCCATTAAATCAAATGAGGAAGATCACACCTTTCAGAGTTAGTGTTTTAAACTGTAAACAGACACAGGTCAGGGATCACTGCATACATTATATTTGGATGATGTTTTCAAGGTTTTCTTTGCAACCACAATTGCTAGAAACATAAAAAAAAAAAACAACGGAAAAACTGAGATTCTGTGCCACCACATGATTCCAGGAGCCAAAGTGTGAGATATGTGCCTATCCTTTTAATCCAGCCCTGAGTAATTCCATTTAAATCAGTATAATCACTCCAGATTTGCCCTCATGTAGCTGAAAAAAAGTGGAATGTTGTCCTAAGAATTTGGAAGTGAATGAAATGAATTAAAAAATAAGTTTGTGTACCAATAGTTTGAAAATTCTCTTGTATAGTTATGAACTAACTTTGCCAGTGGAAAGGAGAGAGAATGCAAAAGCAGAGATTAGCCTGATTATATATAAGACGGTAAGTAAGAAAGTGTGCATTTTTTGTGTATGCATGTGTGATTATATTCCTTGGATGCTCCCTGAAGTTGCAATTTTCTTTACATAGATTTATTAATAAGAGGCACAGGCTTTTCAGCATGTCTTGAAATTAAATTATGCTATAGAGTTTCTTCATGTCCTACTCCTGATATTTGGCATTAAAACCTTTTGAAGAAGTTGGATGTTGGCTACCAAGAGGTAAAAATGTTTGACTGTGAAACACCTGTTAGTATGAAAGAAGGTTCCTGAATAGATGCATTTTATTTTGCTCTACCTGCAGCTTGCTTGCAACAAAAGTTCCTCAGTGTTATAGCCTATATTTGAGCACTCTGCCCCTAGAATACAAAGTAAAAAGGGTTGTTGAGCAGCTAAAAAAAAAGTGTGTGTACATGTGCCTTTGTAGGGAATAAAGTCAAACATAAGTGATTTGAAATCAACGCAAACAAAAATGTTCTACTGGGATTTTCAAAGTTACTTCCCCCACACCCTTTAAATCATGTAATTAACACTAAAGTACCACATTGCTGAATGACATATCAGATACTGATATTATATATCCAGGAATAGGGTTTGTCCATCATGGATGAAAAGTGCTTTATTCAGGAAAGTTATTAAAAGGTTCAGCTACCATAATGAAAAGTTAGAGTCAGAAGAGAGGTTGAAGATGACTGCTTTAAAAATGAAAAGCCAGCTCAAATGATATTAATAGAATGTAATTTGATAGGTAAGAAAGCAATTAAGTCAGTTAAGAGGACACACTGGTAAATACAGGTAAAGTGGTTTAAATATGAAAAGCACAATAAAAATTTGAAATATTGTTATAATGTCAGTATTACAAGAATAAACAACCAAAGATGTAAAGGAGAAGTAGGAAGTGCATGGTTGAGTTTATGGACCATATGTAGTCTGGGTGGAAGCAGATTAAACCTGTTTATATTAGGGTTAAATTTGATGCAGAGGCCCACTGGACCAGCAGAGTGTAAAGGGGGCAATCCAGAACATAACACCATTGTGGCAAAATTATACCTTTATATTTGTCTTCCTGCAGAGGCTGATGAGGAAATAACTACCTCAGAGTTACTCTTAAGAAGTAGCAGTAGTGAAAAGGAAGCACTGTTAACTTGAGGGCTGGCAGAGAAACTGAGAAATGAATCTGCAATGTTCATGCAGGCCAGATGACAGTGAAGGGAAGGAAGAGCAAAATAGATGAGCTAAGAAAGGAACACTATATATATTTCATTTACTGGGAGGAGGTATCTGATTTATTAATAAAATAATAACTTTTTCAAAGCTTCCTATTCTGGGCTGTTGACAACTTTGTCATAAGTTAAGCATATAGTTACATGAAAAATAAAACCAGCAGCTTCTCCTCACTCCAAAACCAGAAAATAACCAAATGGAAATGAAATCAACTGCAACAATATTCCCTATGTCCACAAAACATCAGTGTTTACCATGGCTCTTTCACCATCAAAACCTTGTTAAATACGTGAGCCTTTCACGGTAACCTTAAAACCAACAAATTCAGTTATTCTGGACCAATAGGTGGGGTGATCAAGTTCCAACACTGAAAACCACTCAGGGAAAAGACAGGGCTCGTTGCTCCCACACTTTTATACCAAGAGGGTTCCAGCTTCTGAAACATTCACTGAGCTCAGCTGTATGCTATCACTCAGGCAGAGAGGTGGTCTTGGATATTGTAGGCAGCTTCCAAACCATTAGGGCTTTATGGATCAAAAAAAGATACCTTATATTCCACCTAGAAACCAATAGTCAGCCAGTGCCTACCACGGAGAACTGGTCTGCTGTGAGCCCTGGTAGATAAACCACATTTTCTACCAGGTACAGCTCATCTTATGCTAGGGTTGGGTCTCCTACCTTGACTAGCCGAGGGCATATCATGGATCGCCATTGACAAAGGTCAAATAATTTGGACATGATTAGTAGAGTTACCGCCATCTGAAATTCCCTCTCACATTGACCTGTCAACAGCATCTCAGTATCTGGTCTCCCCTAAACAAGATGTAGCTATTAAATACATTGCTTAGAAAAAGACCTGGTCATTAATTAGAATATAATTAAATTGTGTCTGAACATTTCAGCTATGAGCTTCTCCGCCTACTGCATCTTTAAAATTCTAGGAGTCTGCTGGAGGCAGCTGCCAGCACTGTGTGCAGTGCAGCAGTTAATGCAGCATTTTACAAAGACCGTGCTCATGAAGACATTACTTTGTTCTTCCTTGTTTTGTTGTTTTCCTTTAATTTAAAATAAAAGCCATTTGGACTGAAAGCACAGGGTTACTCTTTGGATAGGAAGGAATGTAATATGAATTCCATCAGTGACGACGGGATCAAAACCAAAAGAGAACTCAGAGAATGTGACAAAGCAATTAAGAGATTTCATGGTTAAATATAAGAATAAACGTCCAAAACTGAAATTTCCATGAACAGATGTGTCTCTTATCAACACTATCTACAAAATGGTTTCTGCCTCTGCACTCTCCTAGAAATGTAAGGTGTCCAGCCCTCAGTCCCCCAACTTTAACTTTTTTTTCCTTTGCTTTGGTTTCATTCCATTTCATTTTTCCTCTTTACATTGAGCTGCAACAGGGACTCGTGACCGGAAGCCCTTTGCAAGGCTGCATCCTGCTAAATGCAGACATGGCAAGAAGCATACAAAGTTCTTCTTTTTGCAAGCTGGTTTGTCTTCAGATCAGGCTAACAGGTTTGAGTAGTTTGAAAATACCCCCGAATGGTTTCACACCCTGTCATTTTCAAATAATCAGGAACATGGTGAACAGGTGTGTGGAGTGCTGTTCTAATCCACAATGGTATGCAAAACCCACACTGAAATGACAAGTATAATGATCTCTTATGAAAGAAAGCTGCTGATTCAGTCAATATCATTGAGATCTTCCCCTCTAGAATTTTCTACCTCCAGCTCCCAGATATAAAAGGACTTTTGTGTAATGTACTGGGCTGTTAGTACTAAGGGATTCTGTATACTGTACTCTGTAGTATTTGGTTTCTCACTAGAGCACTTGTTTTTATAATGTGGGGGAGGGGAAGGGAAGCTGCTTTTAAACAGGTTGCCAATAATCTGTTGCAAAAGACTGGCGCTCTCTGAGCTAATTAGTTCTGAAGATAACCGTTTCACTGCAGGAGAACCTGAGTGCAAGGGACAGAATCAAGGAGATTAGGGACAGAAATGACCACACAGTGCAACTAGTCTGTCCATCTGCCAATGGAGGATTATTCACTGTAGTATATTTTTCTACTCTACTGCATTGCTTAATCTACTTTTAATATTAGAACTGGTAATTGAAACCTGCGGCTAATAAGTAAGTGGTGTAAAAAAACAAACCTTCATACAAAGGTGTTTGAAAAAAAGCTACATCTAGAGTTGATAAACTAGGTCTCTTTTAGATTCGTTTCAGGTTCCATACCAGCTTCTGCTGCAGACCCGGTAGAGTTATGACCCCTGGAAACCCCCTGCAGCAGGAAGCCTGCCAGTAGGGAGGCTGGGTTAGTGGAAGGCAACTGCAAGTTCTCCTCCACTGGGAGCAGTGAGTTACTGCAGCCCAAAATGTGGGTGGCAATAGGCAGGGAGGTGACAAGGCAGAGGCAACCAGGGCATGTGCTGATTCAGTGCATGCCCTCAGCAGCCTCCCCTGGCAGGGCTGCTATGGAGACGTCGCTATAACTTTCAGCTGGTCCCCTGCAGAGCTAGTAAACTGAGGGAGGGGAGGCTCAGTGGCTTCCCTCTGAGGCTGTGTGTACACTAGGAGCGCTTTATAGGAATACCAGTATACTATACTGGCAAAGTGTTCCTAGAGTGAATGCAGCTATCCGAGTACAGTAAACCCCCGCCTCCAAGTACTGGTAAAGAATCTGCCCGTATAACTGCATCTCCACTACGGGCTTCTGCTGGCACTCCTATATCGGCCTGCAATAACACCTCTTCACACCCTTGACTGACATAGCTATGCTGGCAGAGATCTGTAGTGTGGACACAGGCTGAGTACATACCTCCTCATAGCCCTTGGGGCCAAGCCAGAGCACGAAGGCATAGTACAGACATCCCTGCACAGGTTTTGGTGCTCCACACTACTGAGATATAAAACTAGATGAATATGGTCACAAGTTTTTAACTGTACTCCATGGCACCGTTTGTTTACAATAATCTTTTAGGGCCACATGAGGTCTAGATCATGCGTGTCCCTGCATGGGTGCACAAGCTGAGGGAAGAGGGTACAAGGAACCTCCCCAACCTCCTATCCTTCTGCAGAGGCAGTCACAATATGGCTGAAAAACACAGAGACTTTGGAGCCCAATTCACCATTGCCTTGTATCTTGTGTGCCATTTACACTGATGCAAAGTAATGTTTCCATTCTGCTCTAGTAGAGTTTTAGATGCATTTTTATACTCACTTTGCATTGGAGTAAATGAATACACAAGAATTGGAGCAATGGTGAATCAGGTCCTTGATGAGACTAACACCACTAGCAGTACTAGCCTCTCCAAAGAGGGCAGAGAGGGGTACAGTGAAGACAAGGTCACGATGCCCTATTGCACATTACTGACTAGCTACAGTGCGTATGCGGGGCACATACTACATCCTGTTAAGGGATGGCAGAGCTGGCACTGCAGCGTGCATTCCCCAGGAGTAATTGTGGCTGCATTAAACTGTATGTTTCAGTTCAACCCCAGAACTGTGGAAGGGAAAAATATAGTGCTAAGAAAACAGATTATTTAGGTTTGTGAGCTGAGCAGAGGTCTAGCAGTACAAGAGCTCTCTTGTTTCCACAGCCTCCCACAGCTGCACTCCTAAATATATCCTCTACAGAGAACTGCATTTCTCCACCTCTCTCTCAGACCAATCAGATTTTCACAAACATCCCTTGGGATATGCAAGCAGACAGCCACAAATGCCCGAGTTACAGGACCTTGTGAAGGATGGAAGAGACTAACACGTCTCCATCAGAATGAAATTGTTACGGACACAGACTATTTAAAGAGGGACTGTGTGCAGATGACTGATAAAAACACATAGTAGCTTTCAGAGTGGTAGCCGTGTTAGTCTGTGGTCTGGTCTACACTACGCGTTTATACCGATTTTAGCAGCTTTAAACCGATTTAACGCTGCACCAGTCCACACAATGAGGCCCTTTATATAGATATAAAGGACTTTTTAAACCGGTTTCTGTACTCCTCCCTGACGAGAGGAGTAGCGCTGAAATCGGTATTACCATATCGGATTAGGGTTAGTGTGGCCGCAAATCGACAGTATTGGCCTCCGGGTGGTATCCCACAGTGCACCACTGTGACTGCTCTGGAAAGCAATCTGAACTCGGATGCACTGGCCAGGTAGACAGGAAAAGCCCTGCAAACTTTTGAATTGCATTTCCTGTTTGCCCAGCGTGGAGCTCTGATCAGCACGGGTGGCGATGCAGTCCCAAATCCAAAAAAAGCTCCAGCATGGACCGTATGGGAGATACTGGATCTGATTGCTATATGGGGAGACAAATCTGTTCTATCAGAGCTCCGTTACAGAAAACGAAATGCCAAAGCATTTGAAAAAAATCTCCAGGCTATGATACAGAGTGCTGCGTGACAAGCGTAACGGAAAGCCAAAGAATCAAATGGATGCTCATGGAGGAAGGGAGGGGGGACTGAGAACTCCAGCTATCCCACAGTCCCCGCAGTCTCCGAAAAGCATTTGCATTCTTGGCTGAGATCCCAATGCCTATAGGGTCAAACACATTGTCCGGGATGGTTCAGGGTATATCTCGTCAATTTACTCCCCTTCCCCCTGCATGAAAGAAAAGAGAAAAAAATCGTTTCTTGACTTTTTTCAATGTCACCATATGTCTACTGCATGCTGCTGGTAGACACGGTGCTGGGGCACTGAACAGCAGCATCCTCTCCCCTCCCCTCCCCTCCCCGGTGGCAGATGATACAGTGCAGTAGGACTGGGAGCCATCCTTGTCATCAGCCCGTGAGTGCTCCTGGCTGGCCTCAGGTGAGGTTGGCCGGGGGCGCCTGGGTGAAAATAGGAATGACTCCCAGTTATTCCTGGCAGATGGTACAGAACGGCTGGTAACCGTCCTCATCATAGCAACTGGGGGCTGAACTCCATCAGTCCCCCACCCCCTTTCACGTCTAAAGAAAAGATTCTGTACTGCCTGGACTATCATAGCAGCGGGATGCTGGGCTCCTCTCCCCCCCCACCATTTAATGTTCTGCCAGGACTGTCATAGCAGCTGGAGGCTGCCTCCCCCTCATTTTATCTCACTAAAAAGTCAGTGTTTCTTATTCCTGCATTCTTTATTACTTCATCACACAAATGGGGGGACCTTGCAACGGTAGCCCAGAAGGGTTGGGGGAGAAGGGAAGCAACGGGTGGGGTTGTTGCAGGGGCACCCCCTAGAATGGCATGCAGCTCATCATTTCTGTGGGATCTGACACGGAGCAGCTGTGCTCTCTGGTTCTCTGATACACTAGTTCTCTAGTACACTTGCCCCAGGGCCGTAGCAACAAAGAACGTGGCCCCCTCCGAACATATGTCCGGGGCCCCTTACAATGCAGAAACTGGAATGCGGTATTTATTTTATACAATATACAAGGTTCATATTATGTATACATAGGCCTACAGTGTACATGTATTCCGTATTTACGCAAAGTGCTTCTTTCAAGCCTTGTTCTCCGCAAATTGGTTAATCAATGGGTCATAGTCCAGAGATCTGGCAATCTTGTTTTCGACTGAGATAACTGCAAGTGCAGAAAGCCTGTCATCTATCATGGTTGAGCGCAGGATATTCTTGATCAGTTTCATTCTGCTGAAGCTCCTTTCAGCACCAGCGACAGTAACTGGTGTGGTCAGAAGAATTCTGATGCAAATGCAAAGATTCAGATATATCTTCTGAAGGCTGTTCTTGTATATGTATGTTAAAAAATTGTTTGCCGTGACAAGTCCTCTCTCTTTCTCGATGACATAAATAAAACGATTCAATTCCATTATGAGTTCGTTGGCATCAATGTCTCCCATTTTTCTTTCAAAATTTTTGCTGTGATTCTCCAGTTCATTTTCTCTGTGACACTGCTTCAGGCTGTTAGTGTTGTACAGAAATCCAAACAACTTATGTCACTCCATGAGTTGGTCAAATCGCAACGAAACAGAAGATATGGCCTGATCAGTGAGAACAAGAAAGAACTGCGATTTGAATTTTTCTTCGGCAGAAAGACAACTCGAATCATCAGCACATTCATAATCAAACATTCTCTTCTTACGTCGCACCCTGGTTTCTGGAAACACCTGCTCAATACCCATATGCTCTGCTATTTGACGTGCATTTGTGACCACAGAGTTATATCCTGTATTTCGATAGTCTTCCAAAAACTTCATTGTAGCACCGACTTCTGCCTGCAGTACGTCAATTGACACATCTGGTGACTGAATTAATTTGCTGGTTTTATTGACGTGAAATAGTATATCGTACCACATGTACACAGTCAGAACCAAAGGCCACATAGTAACATGGTCTAAAAGCGCACCGGCTTCTGTTGCTGTATTGCCATTTTTCTTTTTGAGCGCATATTCTCACAAAGAATGTGAGAATAGTGGGGCCGCTATACACTGAGGATGGAATGGAGGTTAAGGATAACCTAGGCATGGCCCAACATCTAAACAAGTACTTTGCCTCGGTTTTTAATAAGACTAGTGAGGAACCTTGCGATGATGGAGGGATGATAAACGGGAATGTGGATATGGAAGTGGATATTACTGCAACTGAGGTAGAGGCCGTACTTGAACAGCTTGATGGGTCGAAGTCGGAGGGCCCGGACAATCTCCACCCGAGGATATTAAAGGAACTGGCGCGTGAAATTGCGAGCCCGTTAGCGAGAATTTTTAAGCAATCGATAATCTCGGGGGTTGTGCCGTATGACTGGAGGATTGCTAATGTAGTTCCTATTTTTAAGAAAGGGAAAAAGAGTGATCCGGGTAATTATAGGCCTGTTAGCTTGACGTCTGTAGTATGTAAGGTCTTGGAAAAAATTTTAAGGGAGAAAGTAGTTAAGGACATAGAGGTCAATGGTAATTGGGACGAACTGCAACACGGATTTACTAAAGGTAGATCGTGCCAAACCAATCTGATCTCCTTCTTTGAGAAGGTGACGGATTACTTAGATAAAGGAAATGCGGTAGATATAATTTACCTAGATTTCAGTAAGGCGTTCGACACGGTTCCGCACGGGGAGCTGTTAGTTAAATTGGAAAAGCTGGGAGTGAATATGAAAGTTGTAAGGTGGATAAGGAACTGGTTAAAGGGGAGACTCCAGAGGGTCGTATTGAAAGGTGAACTGTCGGACTGGAAGGAGGTCACCAGTGGAGTCCCTCAAGGATCGGTCTTGGGACCGATCTTATTTAACCTTTTTATTACTGACCTTGGCACAAAGAGCGGGAATGTGCTAATAAAGTTCGCGGATGACACAAAGCTGGGGGGTATTGCTAACACGGAGAAGGACAGGGATGCTATTCAAGAAGATCTGAACCACCTTGTAAACTGGAGTAATAGAAATAGGATGAAATACAATAGTGAAAAGTGCAAGGTCATGCATTTAGGAATTAATAATAAGAACTTTGGATATACGTTGGGGGCGCATCAGTTGGAAGCGACGGAGGAAGAGAAGGACCTTGGGGTACTGGTTGATAGCAGGATGACTATGAGTCGCCAATGTGATACGGCTGTTAAAAAAGCAAATGCGATTTTGGGATGCATCAGGCGGGGTATTTCCTGCAAGGATAAGGAGGTGTTAGTACCGTTGTATACGGCGTTGGTGAGACCCCATCTGGAATACTGTGTGCAGTTCTGGTGTCCCATGTTCAAGAAGGATGAATTCAAACTGGAACAGGTTCAGAGACGGGCTACGAGGATGATCCGAGGAATGGAAAAACTGCCTTATGAAAGGAGACTCAAAGAGCTTGGCTTGTTTAGCCTGGCCAAAAGAAGGCTGAGGGGGGATATGCTCGCCCTATATAAATATATCAAGGGGGTTAACGTTAGGGAGGGAGAGGAATTATTTAAGTTTAGTACTAATGTAGCCACGAGGACGAATGGGTATAAACTGGATATTAGGAAGTTTAGACTTGAAATTAGACGAAGGTTTCTGACCATTAGGGGAGTGAAGTTCTGGAATAGCCTTCCGAGGGAAGTAGTAGGGGCAAAAGACTTTCCTGGCTTTAAGACAAAGCTTGATAAGTATATGGAGGGGATGTTATGATAGGATCGTCAATTTGGGCAATTGATCTTGAATTACCACCAGACAGGTCTGCTCAATGGTCTGCGGGGAGATGTTGCATGCGATGGGTACTGAGTTGCTGCGGAGAACTCCTTCTTGGGTGCTGGCTGGTGACTCTTGCCCACATGCTCAGGGTTTAGCTGATCGCCATATTTGGGGTCGGGAAGGAATTTTCCTCCAGGGCGGATTGGCAGGTGCCCTGGAGGTTTTTCGCCTTCCCCTGCAGCGTGGGACACGGGTCGCTTGCTGGTGGTGTCTCTACAGCTTGAGGTCTTCAAACCATTTTTGAGGATTTCAATAACTCGGTCCTGGGATAGGGGTTGTATAAAATTGGATGGGTGGGGTTCTGTGGCCTGCCTTGTGCAGGAGGTCAGACTAGATGATCAGATTGGTCCCTTCTGACCTATGAGTCTATGAGTCTATGAGTCTATAAGATGACAAAGCATTGCACAATTCTTCAAGGTGATAACGCAATGGCTTCACAGCATCAATTCTCGACTCCCAACGAGTGTCCGATAACCCTTTAACAGATATTGGCATATGTTCTTGAATTATATCCCAACATGAAGGTGAGGAAGAAAAGATAATGTATTTTCTGTTAATCAGACCAAAAAAGTCAACGGCATATTTTGATGACTTTGCCACTTCTGAGATCACAAGATTCCAAGTGTGAGCTCCACACGGTACATAAAAGGCACGGTCATTTATTTCTAGCATGCGGGCTTGAACTCCTTTATTCTTTCCTCTCATATTTGCACCGTTATCATAAGCTTGGCCTCTCATGTCAGCAATGTCTATTCCTAAGTTGTTTGCCTTTTCAAGAAATGCTTCCAATAAGCCCTCGCCAGTTGTATCATGAACATTAAGAAAACCAACAAACGCTTCACGAATATTGACACCATCTTCACCGTTGCATTCAATAAAGTGTAACACCACAGACATCTGTTCTTGATGTGACACGTCGGGAGTACAGTCCAAAATAACTGAATCATATTTTGCTTTTTTAAGCTGCACTCTTGAATGTTACTGGCAACAAGTTGAATCAGCTCATTTTGGATCTGTGGACTGAGGTACTGAATGTGTGGCTCTGCCTTCTTAATCCTCTGTAAAAGTTCGCTGAGGACAGTATCATACTTTGCAAGCAATTCAAACAGTCCCAAAAAGTTGCCATTCGAAGGATCGCCGAGCTTTTCATTACTTCCTCGAAATGCCAAGTTTCTTTCGGACAAGAAAATAACGACATCAACCATGCGTTTGACAACATTTCTCCAGAAATCTCTTTCTTTCAGAAAAGCCTGCAATTCGAGTTGGTCAATAGACGTATGGTTTACTATGCCTGACGGAAGGTCAAACCATTTCACCATACAGTCTTCATGACCTTTGCCTGTTTCATGCTGCTGAAGTCTTTTTGACAGTGCTTTCCAAGCAGATGTTCCACGACGTAGCGGTGTGTCGCCAGTGCCAAATAACTTACAACAGAAACAAAAAATGGCATCTTTCTGAACTGAGTACATTAACCATGAACATCTTATTTTCTCGCCATTTGCCATGGTTCGATAGAAATGAGTACTTGTGAACCTCCGTCTTTCCTCGTTAAATGGAAATTGGTAACTTTCATTCTGCTGCAGTGGGCCACGTGCAACAATGTCACACACTTGCCTGTCCGATATTATAGACAGCCAATCTCCTGAATCATCACTCAGTTTGTTTGGTAGAACAACTGGCTTCACCTTCGACCTCACTTGAAGCACTTCTGGATACTTCTGGATACGATTCGTCACTGCTAGCGCTGTCCGTTTCATGTGCCTGTACCTGTATGTTGGATTGCAGCGCAAAATAAGTTGACAACTTTGGCATTTTCTCAAGTTCCTTCTCGGCATCTTTTGCTGCCTTTCGTTTACTAGCTCCGCTCTTATACATTCTCTTAGACATCACAAAGCACGCTTCTGCGTTGGAAATGATAAAAAACTAAACAACTAAATTAATAACATTTATCTGCCGACCGCCATTATGAACGCAAATACACATTCTTTGAATGGGTCCAATTAAAATTCGAAACTGACCGACAGACAACTGATGTAGCCAATAGCATTATGATGTATCATAATGACTTCACGGTTTTGTCAGTAAAACCGACATGGATTGTGCAATAGCGTTAATAAATGTCACTTACCTAGTTATACCTTACATTTTTTTAGCCACTTTTAGGGGCCCCCTTCCTTGCGGGACTGCCCCTTCTAGGCAGGACTGACTCTAATTTTAGATACAACATAAAGGAGGGAATGACCCGGGGGGTCATTCCCATTTTTGTCTTTGTGCCTCCGGCCGACCTCAGCAAAGGTCAGCCAGGAGCACCCATGAAAGCAGCAGATAGTACAGAACGACTGATAACCGTCATCTCATGGCCAATTTACAATGGCACAGCAGACGGTACAGAACGACTGGTAACCATCTCTGCTACTTTGCAAAGGCAAATGAATGCTGCTGTGTAGCCCTGCAGTACCACCTCTGTCCGTGGCATCCAGTACATATACGGTGACAGTGACAAAAGGCAAAACGGGCTCCATGGTTGCCATGCTATGGCGTCTGCCAGTGCAATCCAGGGGAAAAGGGCGCGAAATGATTGTCTACCGTTGCTTTCATGGAGGAAGGAATGAGTAATGACATTTACCCAGAATCACCCGCGACACTGTTTTTGCACCATCATGCATTGGGATCTCAACCCAGAATTCCAATGGGCGGGGGCGACTGTGGGAACTATGGGATAGCTACGGGATAGCTACCCATAGTCCAACGCTCCAGAAATCGATGCTAGCCTCGGTACATGGACGCACACCACCGAATTATTGTGCTTTGTGTGGCCGCGTGCACTCGACTTTATACAATCTGTTTTACAAAACCGGTTTATGTAAAATCGGAATAATCCTGTAGTGCAGACGTACCCTGTGTCAGAAAAAAAACCAAGGAGTACTTGTGGCACTTTTGAGATTAACGAAAGTTTATGCTCAAATAAATTTGTTAGTCTCTAAGGTGCCACAAGTACTCCTCGTTCTTTTCACATAGGAGCTTGTTATTGATACATGATATTGATAATGATGGGGTCCAGTTACTTCCTCATTATCCATTTGCATGCAGCCTGGCTCAGACGCTGAAAGTCATTCTCATTTGATGATTGTTCACTGGCCTATGTGAAAAGAATTCATGCATCTCAGGCCAGTTGCCAGCAGACAAGTGTCAGCTCAACCACCAAAAAGGGCACTAACTGTCCACCACAGATGGCAATCTTAGCTGAGATGCACCTTAAGGATGGAATGAGACAGAATTCCTATTTCAACCTTGGAAGTAGTCTGTGGCACATTGAGACAATCCTGTGATCTGGAGAAAACTTGCCCAATGGCTGCCCATGCTGTACTACTGTGTACTACCTGTTCTGGGCATAAAAAGAGAGAAGTCAATTTAGTGCCTTTCAGAAGCACTAAATTCATATAAAATGTACAGATGCTTTCTAAGGTTATGGGCCTGCTGCTACTCTCTGCTCCATGGAGTGGAGAGAAACTCATGCAAACAGCAGGCAAATGTGCACAGGCGCATGGAAAGAGGGGAAAGATGTGTATGTGGGGTGCTGCCCCTTTACCACAGCCACTTATCCATGAGATAATCATCTGTTCATCTGAGCCTTCACACTGGAGGAGATAATTCACTGGGCTAGAGGTGTGAGGGGACCAGGGAGAAACATCTAGGTCAGTGTTTCCCAAACTTGGGATGCCACTTGTGTAGGGAAAGCCCCTGGCGGTCGGGCTGGTTTGGCCTGGAGCAGCAAACCGCTGCCAGTGGGAGCTGCAATCGGCCAGACCTGCGGACGGAGCAGGTAAACAAACCAGCCCAACCCGCCAGGGGCTTTCCCTACACAAGCGGCGTCCCAAGTTTGGGAAACACTGTTCTAGGTAGTAGGCAAACCAGTGTCATTGCGGATGTTAATGTTGTTCATTGTGGTATTTACTTTATTGTTTCTGTATACCGTCTCCTCCCCCATGTAAAGCCACAGCCCAAGGATCAAGGGCAGCACAGCCACTAAGCCAGCTGTGCTGCTAGGGGAGGAGGGGGAGCCCAGGGGTGCATGGCCCTTTGGATGAATGCACCAAGGCTGAATTTACATGGGATTAAAGTGCTTCGCTCCTGCCACTTCTGTGCTGCCCTCCAAATCTGTAACAGAGTCTTGTTGCATCCTTTTATCAATTAGATCATAACTTCTTTGGGGAAGCTAGCACCAGGTGGAGTCCTGAGAGCCTCTGAGCACTACTGCAATACACATAATAAATAAAAGGGAAAAGGGCCCTTTGTGACGCAGTTAATTCTGTGACTCAAATTAATGCAGGATGAAGGACCCCTGGTGAATTTCCTCCGGCTCCAACTGCCTGCCTGCTTGGATTAGACTCCTCCCATTCTTTGTCTCTTTCCCACAGAAATCCCTGTTTCTTCACCACCTTGTGCTCATTTTAGCAGCAAAGTGAAATTGAAAGAATCTGGTCAATTCCTAAAGTGTCCCCTCTGCCCCCTTGAAAAGGGAGCCAAGCTCGGTATATCTTGCAAACAGGACTAGCTGGAAACAGATTTAGCCACCTCATGCATGATCTTAATCCCTGGGATCTTTAGGTGCTTTTTCTTCCTGCAGTCTCAATGCTCAGATATTTATCAAGCATTCAGATCAGAACTTTAACCACAGAACATTTTGCAACAACAAAACACCAAGTTCATAGGGGAATGACTGTGCAGCCCACATGACTTCTGTGAAATAAATATAAATAATAATTATATGAGAAGGCCTAGTGGACATTTTAAAAAAAGTAAATTTTTTACTCTTTTAGGTAACTGCAGATCGCAAATCACCAGAGTATCTAGTTGCCAAATGGCAGTAGAATGAAACTGGTTGAAGACTATGAAGTAAGTTCTATTTTCATTCTTATTGGCCAACGTTTTCAAATTTAGGAATCTAAAGGTAGGTGTCTAAATCCATATTTAGGCCTGTACATGAAATTGGCCTGGTTTTCATATGTGCTGAATAATCACAATTTATGCTGAAATAAACATGAACTTTGGAGTGCTTGGCACCTTGAAAACCAGGTCACTGATTTAGGTGCCTATATGTGGATTTAGGTGCCTAACTTTAGTCAACCAAGTCTGAAAATTTTGCCTGTAGGTTTTGATTGTACTCCAATGGCTTTTTTTTTAAGTTATTGCTTCCTCCCTCACTCTTCTGTCCTTTTCTCTCCTCTGGCCCCTTTCTTCTTTCTACCTACTTTTCCTCTTCTTTGTTCCTTTCAGCTTTGTTAGGACTCTGTTCCAATCTCGTTTAAGTCAATGGAAGAAGTATGAGGCCCTTACTGTGAGTAGGTTTTTGCAGAAGACTCTTTTAATTCTTTGCTATTATGGCTTTACACAGCAATCAGGGAGGGATGCATTCAGGAACAGACTGAATGAGGAGGCCTGTCAGCTGTACAGGATATTTCCAGGTGGAACTGAGCACACTCCTGGACCTCACTGCCTGCTGGCCAGTAGTACTGGATCAGAACATTCATTTTGCCCATCCCTAAGGCCAGGGAGAATATTGGCGCAGATGTATTTCCTCTTTTGGAGGAATCTGTTGGCTGGACTGCCTCTGGAGCAAGCTATCTAGGCAAAGCTGTCGCGGTATACTGTGGCTTCTAGGAAGACTTACATCTTGCCCTCCCACCTAGAGGTAAACACAGAGGTCCCTCCCTATTGGAGGGATAGGGCCACTGGTGGAAAATAGGCTAAACTGGAGGTCTTCATGCTCCTCCATCTCCCCCCAAAAGTGCTTCTGAGTTCTTACATGTAACTCTGACATGAGCTGTGGGCACTCGGGTCTGCAGGCACCTTCTGAAAAAGACCACCAATTCCTAGACCAGTGTTTCCCAAACTTGGGACGCCGGTTGTGTAGGGAAAGCCCCTGGTGGGCCAGGCTGGTTTGTTTACCTGCTGTGTCTGCAGGTCTGGCCGATCGTGGCTCCCACTGGCCGTGGTTCGCTGCTCCAGGCCAGTGGGAGCTGCTGGAAGTGACACAGGCCGAGGGACATAAATGGCTGGTAAACAAACTGGCCCAGCCCACCAGGGGCTTTCCCTACATAACCGGTGTCCCAAGTTTGGGAAACACTGTCCTAGAGGAATAGCATATTTAAGGAACTATCTTCTCCCCAACTTTCTGACTGGAGAGGGCCCTGCTTGCAGCAAAACTTTTACAGGTAGATAGGATCTGGGATGCCCACAGGATAAAGTAAAGTAGTCTACAGTAAGGGCCATGAAGCTTCTCCATAACCCAGCTCTCTCTGCAGCCCTACAGGATTTGGAAAAGTGGGTCAGGGTAAGCCAGGTATATAGCAGATTAATCTACTGCTGTACAGAGACACTAGTTATTGAGTGGAGGGCACAGTAGCAACACTAGGGGTGATGCAGTCTGGAGGTTACAGCAGAGGAGGGTGAAAGAGCAAAGGAAATTTAAACAGTAGGTGTTTTGAAAAAGAACCAGAATCCTTCCACTGTGAACTCAGCTCCCAGATGTTTGGTATCAAAGGACCATTAGGAGATTGAAGACAGATTATTTTTGGTTCCTCTCCCTTAACCTTCTAAGACTATTCTGTTTTTATATTTGCAGGTTGTTAAGATTTTAAACAGGAACATCACTGTGGGGAGAGAGCAGCCCACATTAATTCATCCTGTGCTCTACAGGGCAGGAACCCTGATTCCTGAGAATATACAGAGGCTGGTCTACAGCATAGAGACTGCTTCACTGGATGATGAGTGGAAGCTCTGTATATCAGGAAAGTAGCCAGCAGACCAAAGGGGCTTTCCCTATGTGAACATCCTAAGGTCTACTGGACAGCATGGACTTCCCCGGACTTCCATGGATCCTCTTCAGTGTACTTTACATCTGTTTTTTAAAAATAAGGAAATTACCACCCACCAAAAAAAAACCCCTTCATTTAGGCAAGGAAGCTCAGATTGCAGACACATAGCAGCAGTTGGAATGCTTGTTACTGTTACAAACATTGGAATTATAAAAACAAACTTAAGAAGCCCAGGAAATTCAGAGCTAAGGTTGTACTAATTCAGAGCTAAGGCAAGGCACTAACTGAATCTACCATTCTTAGCTGCCCAGACAACAGAAGCAAAATCTTTCCCGGGCAGACCTGAATATCTGCATTCCATTACACAGAACAAGGCCTCAGGAGGTGCTTTCAAGCTGAGTGGTTGTTACGCTCTTGTAGAAATGGAACTGTGATAAACTTACTTCATAATGCGACTAACCTTCATGACCATCTGACCTTGGCTTTGTTTATTGGTAATGAATTGTTTAGAGAGCTCATCTGTTTAATTATGAACATATACTAAGAAGAGGAATGGCACCTTTAACCATTATTTGGGGGCCAGATTCTGCCACCTTTGGTTGCTCACTGGCATTTTTTAAAGCTTGATGCAAACACACAATAGCGAACACATTTTAAAATCCTACTGTAGACAGGGCATATTGTACTTTTAACATGTGTTATATCTAATTGAGTTGAACCAGACACAATATGAGATTAATAAGGTGCAAATTTCTAACATTCAGGGTAATGAACAATTTACCAGGGGAGATGATGAATTCTCCAAAACTTAAAATCTTTAATTCAAGGCAGGATTATCTTTCTAAAAAATACACTACAACACATCAGAAGTTATGAGCCCATGAATTATTGGGTGAGATTCTCTGAGCTGTGTTATGCAGGAGGTCAGATTAGATTATCATAATATTCCCTTCTGGCCTTAAAATATACCAATGTATGAATTGTAGAGTGGATCCTAGGGTTTACATTGACCATCAGATACATGATGAAACTACAACCTGTCCTGGTTATACTGGGATCGTATGCTAGTTAATACATTTTTAAAATACACCTGTTTTTTCCCTAGTGTGAACAAAAACTAAGGGCATGCCGCTGTAGTACTGTAATGTAGGTTCTTCCTACATCAATGGAAGGGGTTTTTCCATGGATATAGATAATCAATGTAGATGGTGGTAGCTAGGTTGACAGAAGAATTCTTCCATTGACCTAGCTGCATCTACACAGGGAGTGAGGTCTGCTTAATTAGGGTGCAATGGGATGTGAATTTTTCATGCCTCATAGTGACCAGCTAGGTTGTTCTAAATTTTAAATGTAGACCAGGGCAAAGAGGGCTGGCATTGTTGTACAGAAGCAGCAAGGTCGCCCAATGGGGTGGTTCCCTGTTGCTCCACAGTTATCACCAGGGGTCCAATTAAGGATGGTAGTGGTTGGCTGCATAGGGAGATACCCTCACTGCAAGGCAGATGCAACCTCGGGTGTTAATTGAGGAGTATAACACACGGGTAATGATGGAAGTGTCAGGCTTCTGAGGAGGGAAAAAAAAGCACATTCCGGAGATGGAATGCAGGGCTGCGAGAGTCAGGAAATGGCTGTTTCCAGAGCGCTGTGTGCTATATCATGAGCCTAGCAACAGGGAACAGAGAAAGCATGTGGGTCTGATTCTCCATTACCCTTCCAGTGTCAATTTTACACCATTTTACTTTGCAAATGTTTACACAAGGTGCACAGAAACAGATAACCAGGCTCCTTGGTTCCAAATATTATTGCAAGTAACCTGTTTATGAAGTTACAGAACTCCAGATATAATCCCTGTTTATTAAATGGGTCCAGTAGGACTGGACGAAATCAGGAGATTTTGTTTGACATGATTTGTTGATGGTTCAAGCACCCAGCCTGCAGGAGGAAGCATTATATCATTACAATGGCAAGCGGACGATAGAACATCGATATTCTCAACTATTTCTTTGTTTTAAGATGTGAAAAATTGTCCCAGCTGATAGGCTTTTATTAATATTATGGAGTAATTCTTGATGCTTGTTACACTTTGGCTGCTTGGGAAACTTCAGTGGGACATCATTTGTCCTCTGCCTTCAGCATGAAAACAGAATTCAAATCCCTTCTTGGAAACAAAGGTGCTTCCCAGAAGCCTGGCTTGCTGCCTGCATACCAAGATCCGTAGCCAGGCAACATCAAAAAGAACAGGGCTTGAGCCTCACCCATGATGCATCTGCCTTACAAACGATTCCTGCCACGTAGGCAAGACTGCAGGATAATGGAAAATCACTGCAAGGTTTTTCTTAAAGGGCAAGTGTTCCTTTTCGAGGCTACTTCTCTACAGCCTGCTTTCTAGCACTATGAATGCAAAGGTTGTTTTCCTTTGCAGTGCATCATTAGTACAATATACGTCAAATAGAGGGAGGCGTTATTCATAGGATTTTTCCAATAACTTTGTTAGTAAAAATGTTAGGCATCAAGCTAAACTGTGGTGAGGTAGCTGAACTTCCAAAAGCAAGAAGTGAACAAATGAGAGGATGCCTTTATAAATCTGCTTTCAACACTGACTCCAACATGGCTCTGCTTCAAGTGACGCAGTTAAAATTAATCGGAAACTGAAGCCAAAAAGAAAAATCTCTCTAGCTCTTGGCAGGCTCAGTATTCAAATGGCTGCTGGATAAATCTCTGAGCATTCAGTCTGTAGCAAGAAAGGATACCTAAAAGAAACAACAGAGCAGCTTTACCAGGCATGTACTGGACAACAGCAGTTTTTAAAAATTTTGCCCCAGTTTGATTAGCTCCATTTTCTAGCATGGGGGAATTATTTCTCAAGATCGTCTTGTGTCTGTCTGTCTTCAACTGTATGTCTAATCACACACACATAGTTCTGATGGGAAGTTGCTACAAAATCAAATTTTATTACAGAATTAAACCACCATCCAGACTGGTCTCTTGCTTTTTGTAATTCAAAAATCCCAGGTTTTATAGTCTGGCAGACCTTCTCATTTGGAAGGCACCTCTTTACCATGCAGGGTTTAATAGAAGCTACCCTCACAGAGTAACCAGAAGGTGGATAAAAAGACTGCATCGGTTTTACACAAACAGTGCTCTTTGTGCACCTCAGAATCAGTTCCTGCACCAATTGCACATTGCAAAAATAATTTCTGTGTGATTTCTATTCTTTCACTTCTTTGAGGCTGAGCTCCTTGGATTTAGTCTGAGTATGTTCTGATCTACTATCATTGGCTGTCTCATCTTGAAGCCCTATTGAAACAAACCTTTTCCACCCATCCCTTGTGTGCTTGGAAATAACATCAGAGATTAACACTGATGCCTTTACCAGGATGCGTTCTCTTGTTCTGTGCAGGTGTTGCTCATGCTGTGCCGCAATCTGGGTGGCTAGCTAACATTCTTTAGTAGGAAGTCATGCTTTGTGGCCTTGACTGTCAAGTCACTTGCAGTTCTGGGAGTCCTTGGCCAGACCATGCAAAGTCGGCAGCTCCTCAGAAAAATGATCTTTGATCTTACGCCATTCCCTGACATGCTTTTCGTCCAACATCACTTTTCAATGCGTCTGCCTCTGCTTGTTCCTTTTGTTTGTCTTACCATCGATAAAAATTCTAAACCAAAAGCTATGCACTTTGTTATGCCTAGAAAGGAAAATAAAGCCCTCCCTGTGAGTTGGGGGTTTGTATTATAGAAGTCACCCTTTCTCTCTAAATGGCTCTTTCCTCTCTTTCTTTTTTAAATAGAAGCCACTTTTGTTTTGAAGCTGCCCTCAATGTAAAATGCACAGGGGAAAGTAATTGCATTTAATAGAAACTGGCCTCTTTTTGTAGTTGCCTTCAATATTAAAGTCCTCAGGAGAAACATAATTAGAAGCTGCAACTTCTAAACAAAGACATACTGTAACAGCAGTTACTGCTTGTTTGATATCTAATGATCTTTTGGAACTGCTTGGAAAGTTAAACTTGATAGATAAGCCACCTCAAGTGAAATGTAAAGGGCTCTGGTTTCTAACAACTCTTCTGAAGGCTCTAAAAAGGAATTATACTATCTTACAGTACAGAAGTCCCACTACAAAGATTCCTTGAAAAGAACCTACTAGTGTGCCCACTAGTGTGCCCACCGATCAATTGATTCTGATCTTCACAGTTTAACAGTTTTACATTTATGCAGTAATGTTTAATGGTAGAACAAGTTGGTGTCTGAGTGGGAAGTTCCCAGGCTTGCCCCAGTCACAGGCCTTGGCTACACTAGTGCTTTACAGCGCTGCAACTTTCTCGCTCAGGGATGTGAAAAAACACATCCCTGAGCGCAGCAAATTACAGCGCTGCAAAGCGCCAGTGGAAACAGTGCCCCAGCACCGGGAGCGCGGCTCCCAGCACTGCAAGCTAATCCCCACGGGGAGGTGGAGTACCTGCAGCGCTGGGAGAGAGCTGCGACCACACTTGCACTTCAAAGCGCTGCCCCAGCAGCTCTCCCGCGGCAGCACTTTGGACTTTCGAGTGTAGCCAAGCCCACTGTGTTCCAAGAGTAATCATCCCTTCCTCAATCAGAAGAGTGGGATCATACTTGCCCTGTATGTAGCTGTAGGTGGAATTTTCTGTTGGCGTTTCAAGGCCATGAGAAGGGAGGCAGAAGGCAAAAGGCCCAGAGTTTAATAAATACACAGACACAGTAGAATTGAACAGAAAGGCGTCTCAGCTTTATTAGGGTTCCTTGTTTACTAACACAGTCCAGTTTTCCAAACATCAGGTATTATTTTCACAGGAATGTGGATAACTTTGAGAGCCCCAGCCTTAGCTACTGACTGTCCTCTCTCTGAGCCCTGTCATAGAAGCTGCCTTAGCTAGATCTAACATGTCCTTTCTCTCTCTGGTCATTATTACCCAGGAAACAGAAGGAGCTAACGGTAAATTCCTTCTATGAAGCCAGGCTCACAGGGTGGAGAAAAGTAGTTCTGTTTTCTGAAGGATTTTGACATTTGAAATTTGGTTTCACTCTGAGTTGGAATGAGAACAAAACATTTTCTCTGCAAAAGGGAATGGAATGCCTGGCTAGCAGATTTTGAAAGCTGCCTGGAAGGCAAAGTCATATCAGACCCCTGCCTCGCTTGCTGGGCATTTGTGCAAGCCAATTGGGATCTCAGGGTTTGAATAAATCCCAAAGCTCTAAATGAAACATAAAAAACTGCTGAATTCTGACCATTTTTACCCCAAGCCTTAAAGGAGCCCAGGTCCTCTCAAAAGCTGGCTTAGGTTTCTGTATCTTTAAGATGAGGATGACAATATTGTTGGGATCAGAAGTGTGTGTAGCTTAATAAGTGTTTGAAGTAGTATTAGGTCTACAGATTAGAGGGTTTATGTGTAGTTAAATGCCAAAATATTGTGACTAGAGCAGAAGCATTCCATGCAATAAGAGATTTTTCTGGGATCTGTGCACCTTGTGTCTGACTCTAGATTTTGACCCAAATTCACTGTGTGGAACTGCAGTAGATTTGCCCCTTGGACTGTAAATCATGTGGCTCATGTCATGACGTGTTGCAGCGTGGAACAAATGCACAAAAGGGAAATATAACTACTGTACCTTAAGAAGTGCGGCTGTAAATTCTTTTAAAAAAGAACAGGAGTACTTGTGACGCCTTAGAGACTAAATTCTTTGAAGACCAAAGCATTATTGACAAAAACATCCAGCCTTTGTTTCCTGGCCCTGTGAACAGCATTTCCTTCCACACAGACTGAAATGGGCATTTTCATGAGGCGCATAAACAGATATCTCTCTTAGTGTGTCCCCACAGGTCAAATGCACCCCAGACAATTGTCACATGTTAAATTCAGGGTTGGCACACGGCTGCCAAGAGCTCTATCTGTTGAACAAGCACATGGGATAGGATAGGAGGACAGTGCATAAATGAGAACTGTCTTTAGACAAAGAGAATTGCTATATAAGCTGGGCCAGTTTCAACTTACTCCTCTTCTGTGTATCTCATGTACCAGGTGTTCAGTATTAATAAATCATGCCCAACCCTTTTAACCACATCCTGTGTAATGAATCCCCGTTGCTTCCACAGTATTGCCCTGGCTAAGCAATACCTTGGGCCCTAGCCTGCAATCTCACTGAAGTCTGTAAGAGTTCAAAAAGAGCAGGCTTGGACTCTGTGTGTTTATTTTTAGGTTAAGATGTTATTTTTGAAGAGTCTGTGCATCAAGCCTGCCCAGAGATCAATTACACATAATCTGCCAACTCCCCTAGGGCCATGTCTGCCTTTAGCAGAGTTGCCACGCAGGTGAAGTTGTGTCAGCACTTCTATTAAAGCACCTTTCTCACCCCCCCTCACCTGCCTGCACTTCCAGTGTTAGTATAAATGGGCTATAAAAACCCACTCCCGGCTGAAACGCTCATTGGTTTAAATAATCCTTGGTAAAATACATCTGGCAGGGGGGGATTTTTTATTATTAATTTTAAAAAGCTGGGGAGGAGATGATAGCCCAAATCCTGCAGTTAAAGATCAGCTACTGTACACTCAACTAAAATGACTTAAGGGTTGGGGTTTTTTAAGTATCAGTGGCGGTAGTATTGACCCGCACAGAACCAAAGCTGCACAAGAATCACACACTAAAAAAAGTGCCCATGTGTGAGCCCAGCAACCTAACTGCCATGTGGGAGGTTGTAGTTCTAGACTGTGCCTTATTCCGTGCCTCCAGGACAGCAGGGGCTGGGAGCACTGTATCTTTCTTCCTGAGGCTGCTTAGTTTCAGCTCTTACATTGATGACGCATTGTTGTTCTTACTCACCTCTCATCTCAACAGCCAACCTGTCCTCTGCTCTGTGGTGTCCGACTGCGGGCAGAGGCTGTAGCCTAGGGAGCGTTTCCATGCCAACACTCATGCTGCAGTAGGGGAGGATTCCAACTTTGCACTTGAAAGTGCAACAGCTACTATTCTGGCCAATATCCTCCATCCCCAAAGGTAGCTAGAGGATGTGGATAGGGCTCCAGCGGGGTAGCCCACATGAAGCCATCCCAGCCTGATTCATCCTTCCCTCTGCTGGCATTACAGCTCTTGTCAATAATGCATGGCAGGCACCACTCTATTTCCCCTCTCCCCAGCTTAGCTCATACCACCAGGGGCAGGAATTTGTCCTATTTCAGGAATAGCATGCGTCAGCTGCCCTGGATCATTTGGTTGATCAGGTAACTGAACTGCCATTAGTAGAATCTGGATTAAAATAAGTATTTTCTATCTTTGGCTGCTGTGATCGATGCTATTACAGTTCATTGGGTAAACAATCAGCCTTTGGAGGAAGAACAGATGTAAATATCAGAGATAGGCAAGAGCCAGATTCACAGCTCTGAACACACTGGCTCCCTTGGAAAGTTTGGTTCCAGCCCTGAACACTGCAGGTCAGCACAGCACTCGAATGCATTTACATTAAATGCACCCATAGTTACAGTACTGAACTGTTTGGATTGTCCCATCAGTTTTGATAATCCACCTTCCGTTAAAGCTACTGTTAAATAGAAAACAAAGAGATGTTCAGCGTGGGGAGTTATCAGGTAGATACTTGGAGCCTGTCATGTGATTTGTACACATGAGAGTTGTGTAACTGCTTAGTCTGTGTGTGCAGATACAGGTTTTACACATGTACCATTCAGAGTCCCTCCGAAAATGGAGCACTAGGGACTTTATTGCCCCCTCATTCAGTGTGGGAATTTGTAAGAATCTGGTTTATGTGTTATCGTACTGGGGCCACTTCCCTCTTCTGGATGGAACCAGAATTGCTCAAATCCATGTCATAAACCTTAATCTGCTACCAGCTAATGGAGAGTCTCCCTTTACTCAGTGATCGCATCCTGAATGGAAGGATCTGAGCTCTATCCTTATTGTCACTATGAAGCACTCTGTGCCTCCATGCAGCACAATGGCAACTGAAAGGAGACACAGATCTGTTCCAAACATCCATGGCTGTGCATGAAAATGTTGGCCCAAGACAGAATATGGCACTGACTCTTCAAGGCCAGGTAATGCAATGGAACGTGTAGCCTTCATTTTCTTTTATTTTCATGAGACGGCAGCATTAACCTTAAACTCCTGGGTTTTAAGAGTCTGTATCACATCTTTCCTGTTGTGTAAACACAGAGATATTCTGTTTGGGGGTGAAACCATTTCAGCGGGGTGCTGCGATCTGCTTCCAATGTCATTGCTGTCTATTATGAGTTAAACAATTCCCTTCTCGTCACATAAATTCTCTGGTTCCGTAACACATCCTGATCGAAATGTGAAGAAATCATGAAAAGTGCTCAGCATTCCTTCTTAATCTGATTAATATCGTCAGACCAATATCCCTTCTACCCTGAGACGAAGTTATTGAAACATCTATCTGCCTATGCTGTCTATTGCACCAATCACTGTAGTACCCAAGCACGTAATATATATAGGTAAAATATATAATGTAACAAAAACTGACATGCAGAGCAGTCAGGAAACACATACATGGAGCACAACCAGTGGAGTTACAAACCCACTTCACTGCATGGAGACTTAATCCCTGCTACTGAGTTAATGATATACCCCTTTGTCCCAAGGAAAAGTAATAAAAACAATTAAGAAATCACAGGAAGGGGTTGTTAGTCTGTCACACTTGCTCAGAGTGTTAAGGACCATGAGAAAATTAAACTACTGTACTACTGATTCCCGAGGGGACAGAATGAAATGAGGCAGAAAATGTGAAAGAAAATAAATGTGAACTCCCATGGATTCTAGTTTATAGATCATAGAGAAGAGGGGTGGAAAAGCCCTATTGTATCAGCCAGCAATAGCAGGCTGTAGTCCTTCCACCCAGGATGTAAATCAGACATTAAACTGTCCTAATGCACTGCAGCTGTTAATAATATTGCATGTGATGCTGTAAAATTGACAACGATCTGTCCTAAATCATTCCTCTGCCATTTATCGCCCTCTTAGGTCTCCTCCTGTGGACCTTGCTCCTTTCTCAAAGAGTGTGAGCTGTGCTGGGAGAGGGCATTAACACATTTACACTTAAGAGGGGCAGGGAGGAAGCAGTGTCTCACTGTGCATCACTGGGATGGAGTCTACAGGCCAACACTTTAATGACCACGACAATTTACATATCTGCCTGCTCCTTAACAAAGGCACCAGTTCTCCCTCCTCCCCTCACCCCCCTTTTGGAGACCATCTTTCTCTCTTCCTTTCCTGCCTTTTAGGTGACGCACATCAGGGCCTGTTACCGTGGAAACATCTACAGCACCCACTGCACTGCGGGAGGAAAAATCCTGAAGGAAATGGGCTGCTGCCATCTAGTGTTATTCAGGCACCCACTTGGTTGTCTGTCCCTTGTGCCTTCCCACAAGCCCCTTCCACCACCAAACACACACACATCCCCTCAAATCTCCCCCACACAGGGTGACCAGACAGCAAATGTGAAAAATCGGGACAGGAGTGGGGGGTAATAGGAGTCTATATAAGATAAAGACCCAAAAATTGGGACTGTCCCTATAAAATCAGGACATCTGGTCACCCTACCCCCACAGCCTATAAAAGTGAAGGTTTCCCTGCTGCATTCCCTTCACTAGGCTGAAGGATTAATATACATTCAGGTGAGTGGCATACATATTGCCCTGTCTTACTGACACTCTCTGGCCTTGCACTGAAACTTATTGTACTAGATAGTACACTACACAGCTGCAGTAGAATTGTTTCTTCTGCTTGTTACACTCAGATGAGACTCTAGTATCTCTTTGCAAATTCTTAATTGTCAGTGGTCCAAATTCTGAAGCACTTAGGCTTTATTTGTGTAAAACTCCCAGATAAGTCAATGGTAATTGTGCTTGAGTAATGACTGTAAGATTTGGCCCAACATATTTTGTTTAAACTGATCATCCTTTTTTAGGTGATTTCAGGCTCTGATGGCTGTGGGGAGCCATTAAACATCCTGCAAACTTCTTAAAGTGTATGGAGAATGGGCTCTCTCCTACAGATTTCCTATGGTGGATGAAATAGAACAGCGTAGGGAAAGCCCCTGGCAGGCGGGGACGGTTTGTTTATCTGTTGCATCCGCAGGTCCAGCTGATATAAGTGCCACTGATAGATAGCTAGATCTGTGTCTAATTACCCAGATACCCCCAGGACACTGAGGCTGATATCCCTTGAAAAAAAGTGCCAGCGGATCTCAGACTGCAAGTGGTCAGGATCTTAGCTTTACAGTTCACCTAAAAGGCAGCACTCCCAATAGGCCTACTACAGCATCTGCCTCATGATCCCATGATCTCCGTGGGCTGATCACATGCTGGGGTGAACCCATGCTGTTGCATTATTATAGTCATTTTACAGATGGGTAAATTGGGGCAGAGGTGACTTGTCCCTAGTATCATTCAGCAAGTCAGGAGCAGAGCCAGAAATGGAACTCAGGAGTCCTGGTTCCTCATCCTGTGATATGACCACTGGCTCTCTCCTGATGCTCATGCCCACTTTGCCATCTCTTCTCCTAGCACTCCAGCTCTGATTTGTTTCCTTTAGTCCAGTGGTTCTCAAACTTTTGTACTGGTGACCCCTTTCACATAGCAAGCCTGTGAGTGTGACCCCCCCTTATAAATTAAAAACACTTTAAAATATATTTAACAGCATTATAAATGCAGGAGGAAAAGCGGGGTTTGAAGTGGAGGCTGACAGCTTGTGACGCGCCATGTAATAACCTTCCCCCAGTTTGAGAACCCCTGCTTTAGTCCCTCATGAAGTTGTGTGTTGGCTCTGGGTTTGATATTTACAGTCCTCTCAGGACATGTCACTTTTCAGGTGGCCAAAACAGATTCCTTCCAGGAAACTGTGATGGCAACAGCTCTGAAAGTGTGAAAAGGCTGCTTGTTCAGACCCTTCTTAAAAATTGGTATTAGTCATTTTTTTAGAAGTGTTTTTAAAAGAAAAGGACAGTCATATCAGCCCTCACCTGTGTGCAAATTATAAAATGCCACTCCCTGGTTTGTTATGTGTCTGCTGATGAGGTGCCAAACCTTCTCAATATAGTCACTTCCCACAGCTGCCAGAGCCCTTGCTAGCTGTTCTCACCCTGCAATGCTTTTCTTCCACTTGAACTGTCACAATCATCTGTTCTCTTTTATTTTCTTTCCTTTTTTGCCACAGTCCACTTTCCTTGATGGTTTCTCCGTGTTGATCAGACATGACAAGCAATTGTCTCTCCCACGCTCAGAAAGTCATTAGCGTGTCTGTGACATTTAAGTATTAGAGACTCCTCTGAGTCTGGTTCTGATGGTGATGGGCACGAAAAGAAAGGAGACAAATAAGAACTAAACCTGTAAACAGAGTGCGTGCCACATGGGAGTTAGACAGATACACACAGACGTGGGCAAGATCAATATGCTGCAGAGGTCAAAGGCCTGGTTTGAGGTTGAGTATGTTACCTGCACTATTATTGTGGGTTGCGATGACACCCAAATCTTCTGTTTTTGGGGATGATCCAGATGATTACCCCTGGAAAGCAAAATCCTCATTGCATCCTCAAAACACAGGCAGCAGCAGTTAAAGCTTCCCCTGGTGACGGTTCCCTGGCTTGGAGGGACCAGCACTAGAAGGAGAGGGGAGTCCAGTCTGGTGGTTGTGGTTACTTTCTCTAAAGCCCCATGCACAGTTTTGCCATAAATGTTTAGCTAAGACTTCACTGTGTAATCTTGGGCACATCTCTGCCCTGCTTTGTGCCTCAGTTTCCCCATCTGTAAAAAGGGGGTGCGGATGCTTCCCTGCCTCTCAGGGTCTCTTTATTGCTATTTGTAAAGAGCTTTGCAATCCTCAGACAGAAAATAAAATGCTTTTATTACTAAGCCTTTTGAATCTCAGGGGCTTGGTTCTGAGGCTGAAGACACGCTTAGCCTTACCTGGGTTGGGAGAGGTGCACCAAGAACAAAAACCTCCTGGGCCCAGATCCTCAACAGTATTTAGGTGCCTAATTCCCATTGAAATCAGTGGGAGTTAGACAACTAAATACCACTGGAGGACCTGGGTGCTGAGCTCCACTACACATTTAAAACCCAAAGAGATGCTGAGAACATCCTTCTCTATTTCAGTGCAGCCCCTGTCGTGCTCTGACTGTCTGTGCCCCACGCCCCATCTCACTGTCTAAGGGACCTTTGGAGCGTGGGGTTTGCAGAGGCAGAAGAAAAGGGGACTGTTTGTGTCTGTGTGTCTTCAGCTCCAACGTCACTTGTGGGCATCCCTCCTTCTGCTCTTCTAAATCAGCTTGCAAACTCATTTCTTTCACACAAAGCCTGGAGGAAGGTCCATTGCTTTCCCCTGGTTTTCTTGGGCCAGATTCTCCATTGCCTTGCACCTCTCGCAGTCCATTTATGTTCTTGCAAAGTGGACATGAAATGCTGCCATTCTGACTGGGCAGCTTGCACCTAATTTGCATGGGTGTAGATGGTGACATGTAATACAGGGCACAGTGTCATCACTTACACCAGTGCAAAGCATTAATTAGATGCATTTAATTATGTAAGGATCCTAGAAGACCACAGCTGGAGAAGCACCAGAAGGTACAGTGTTAAGCCCTCTAGTGGTGTGATTTGATCAGTGCAGCAGTAACAAAGATTCATTTACTGGGCTGCATCTATTTTATTTAGCCCCATCATTCATCTGAATACCCTGTACATTAAATTGGGGTTTAGGTGGACCTTAAAAAAAATCCACATATACATATCAAAACACGAGAGAGGAAAAAATCTGCACTTAAACACCCAGCTAGGCAATGGCTGTACGTGCGTTGAAAATGTAAAATGCTGGACTATTTGTAAATGCTATGCATTAATTAATTAGTTATTGCTACCTACACTCCCAGGGCACCCTGAACTGCTGAGATCCTCCCACAGCAAATCAGGCTATCACTCTCCTTCCCATAACTGAAATGAACTTGAGCCTGACAAAGATTCATCAGCAGCTGGTGTGAAAGCTGTGGCTGGTTTCCAAGTATTTCTTGCGCTCCCCTGGGATGTGTATTGAAAAGAAGCTGATTGCCTTGCTACAGAAACCTTGCCATGGAGTGTCTCTTGCTAGACAGCTGCCTTTTTTTGGTTTAGAGGCTTTATTGCTTTCTTCGCAAGAACACTTTGCCCGCATGTAGCACTTGTCATGCAAGAATCTGAATGCTTTCCCCAGAGTACTTAATGAAGCCTCACAACACCCCAAAGAAGTAAGATAAGGGATAAATATAGCGATCAGACGCACAAATATAATGAAAGGCATACGGAGTTACAGGCACACCAATTATACAGTACAACTTTAGGCTGGCTCCTGCAAATGGATCCACAAAGAGGAAGCCAACAGGGTTCCCTATGGATGCTGGATGGATCTGTGTGGCTGGTGCCCTGAATGGCTTCATTAAGTTTCCCTGGAGGAAATTATTGCAGGATTGGGCCATGGATAGTGAATTTCATTCCAGAGCTATCTCCAAATGCTCTAGAGCTAGTTACATACATGCGAGTGCACCATAAACATGCAGGCAAGAGACACTTAGATTGCAAGCTCCTTGGGGGAGGAGCTTTTTGTTCTGTGTTTGTAGAGCACCTAGAACAATGGGGTTCTGGTCTATGACCAGGGGTTCTAGGCACTACAGTGATACAACTAAATAATAATAAACATCACATTAGATAAGGCTCTGTAGGTCAAGGTGGCAGAGGAAGATGGAGGAAAGATGTTCCAGGGGGTCAAATAGTGCAGATTTAACTCTTCCCACCCAGACTCTCACTGCAGTGGGGAAGAGACCCTAGGGAAGAAGAAGTGGCGGGATTTTGGAATGGGGGGAAAGCTGGCAAGTGAGATGGTCCCACAAGTGGATCTCAGAGGAGACAGTGGTGTATTTGAATTCGGTCTATGAGGTGTGACTGCAACTGCCTTCTTGATCTGATCTGGCTAATGCTAAGCCCTGTACTAATTCCCATGTGCTGTGGGGAACTAGATCTATCAATGGTTCCTTCAAGTCCTAATAACTCTCTAGTATAGTACATTTCTCACGACTTATTACTGGTGTTTATTGTATTGGGAGGTTCAGGGCCGCAGTGGTCTGTTTTGGCCACTCCAAGCTCCTAAGGACAGCTGTCTCCCTTTCCCCGCTCAGCGCTGGTGTTTGTTGCTTGTTGTCTTCCCATTATTTCCAGAGCTTCTCTGGCCACGTTGCCCGGATTGCTCTGTTGGTTCAGGCTGGAAATAATTATACTTTGGACTTATGTAGCACCTGCCCTCAGAGACTCTCAGAGAGCTGTACAAATGCCAATGAAGTTATCCTCCCAAACCCCCTGCAAGATGGGGAAGTGAGGCACAGATTGGGTGACCAGACAGCAAATGTGAAAAATTGGGACAGAGGGTGGGGGGTTATAAGAGCCTATATAAGAAAAAGATCTAAAAATCAGGACTGTCCCCATAAAATCGGGACATCTGGTCACCCTGGTCCACAGGGTGGGCGAGGAGGAGATTTGTCAAAGAAGCCTTTGATTTTCAGGGTGAAACTTTATACACCAGGGGCCTGGCTTCCGGAGGTGCTGAGCTCCTGCAATTCCACTTGAAGCCTATGGAAGCTTGTGGGTGCTCAGCATCCGAGGTGAGCAGAAAGGAGCAGTCAAAGATTAAAGGCATGCAAAATGAGAGGCCACTTCGGGTTTGAGTGGCTTGGCCGAGGTCACCCAGTGAACTGCTGGTAGAGAGAGGAGTAGAACCTAGGAACCCAACCTTCTCAGTATCTGCTTTTACCATCCACGCTCCCTCTGGTTTATCTAGCTGTGTTCACAGTTATCCTCTGTTGTGTTTTATTTATTTTATGGCTCAGATTCTCAGCCTGGATAATATTGCTCTCAATCTTATTTAAAATGTTCCCTTGCCCTAAGCCAGTGTTTCCCAAACTTGGGACACCGCTTGTGTAGCGAAAGCCCCTGGCAGGCTGGGCCGGTTTGTTTACTTGCCCTGTCCGCAGGTCCGGCCGATCGTGGCTCTCACTGGCCGCGGTTCGCTGCTCCAGGCCAATGGGGGCGGCGGGAAGTAGCGGCCAGTATGTCCCTCGGCCTGTGCCGCTTCCAGCAGCCCCCATTGGTTTGGAGCAGCAAACTGCGGATGGTGCTGGACCTGTGGATGCAGCAGGTAAACAAACCAGCCCAGCCCGCCAGGGGCTTTCCCTACACAAGCGGTGTCCCAAGTTTGGGAAACACTGAACTAAACTAACCAAGACAAACACACACATTTTTTCTTTTTTCAAAAACATTGTCATCGAAGGCTGTTAAAGGGAGGGAACAGAAGATGGTGCTGCTGAGCCAACATATTTTAACAGGAAAACTTCTTTCTGGAGCAGCTGTTTTCTAACAGCTCTAGCTCCAAACAACCTTTGTTTAAGCTAAAGCGCTGTCCAGAAGATACGTTTGAGAAGCACAAGAATGACAGAAAAACACCCCACACCAATCTCCATTAGAGTGCGGGCACAGGATGAAATATTGATGGACCAGACTCCCTGAAGTCTGCCGTTTTCCTGAGCTGTGTGTGGCATGGTTGGGATGAGGAGCTGGATCTCTTGCAGAGCCTTATGAGCAGCTGGTTTGGGATGTGTCTGCCTAACGAACAGGCGAGGGCCAGAGGGTTCCATGGGGGTTAATGGAATGTTCAGCACTTTCACAATATTTCACTACTGCCTAGAGACACCTGGAACTTGGAAGCACACCAGAGCAGGCAAGCAAATTAACCTCTAAATGATTCAAGCTTTGGCTAAAGGTTTGGGAAGTGCAGGGGGCCTTCCTGTTTTATTGGATCTAGTTTGCCCAACCCTACAGTCCTGGAGCTGTCCTTTTTACAGAAACTCAGCATTAGTCACCGTAATTCATCCTGCATCACAAGACATCGCGGGCAGTGAAAAACTGTATAGCTCCAGGACTGTGCTGTTAACCTCTCCAGCAGAGGGCACTATATGGACAGTCCATTACAGTACAGTTAATTACAGTGACCAACAGTCCACTCCGGACTCCAGAGTTCGAATCCTGGCTCAGCCACTAATTTGCTTGATGAAGTCACTGGATCTCTCTGCCTGTACTTCCCCATCTTTAAAACAAGAGTAATAACATTTACTCACTTCACAGGGGGTGTTGGGAGGATTGTGCTGCGGACAGGACTTTGCTCAGCCTGGCACCTTCCCCAGCACTGAAGAGTCACTGTGCAGAGGAAGGACAGCGTGGGAAGTGAATCAATGGGAGCAGTCTGCTCTCCTCTTGGCAGCAACCCCATGAGACGGGGGAAGTTTGGGGACTGCATGGTTATAGTTTGGCTAATGCAGCAAAGCCCATCTTCCCCAACAGTATTCTCTTTTGGACCTATTGCACCTACGGAAGTCCTGAGACAGCAATGGACACATTTATCAGCTGGAGCAGACAAAGACACTGGCTTTTTTATTAGCAAGTGCTGAAAAACATAATGTTCAAAGCATCACGCAGGCATGTCTGCACTGTAATCGAGAGGCGTCATTGCGGCACGTACTGGATCAAAGCCACACATGCTGTAATCACACCTCCCGACGGCTGTGTAGACACAACTAAAGATACAGTCAAGGTTTTGGGGGCCTGAAAGCAGCTGAAAGAAACTACTGAAAGGACTCAGATTTCCCGGCTCTGACCCCTCCCAGCAACGCAAGTCATGGCCAATTTTCTCCTAAACTGAAGCACTGGGAGGAAATTGATGGCCTGCTGATGAAGGGAAATCTCAACAAAGCCCCAGGGTCAATGTGCACATGCAGCCAAAGCTGCCTGTGAAGTCAGGAAGGGGGAAAGGCCTGTTGAGCCACAAACAGCTTCCCAGCAGCCTTCTGCGTTTGTGTATGTGGCAAATTCTCTTGGCTCTTTATTTAATTGGCAGAGGAAGAAGCTCTGGACTTTAAAAAAAACCCCATCTAGTTCCTGGGCTTTCTCGCCCCTCCCCCCCACAACTTTCCTATTCAGATTGCATTGGGGAAACTCATTTGTGTCCAGCCAAACACTGTGGACTAGTGATTAGCACAGGGGACTGGGAGTCATAACACCTAGTTCTGCTTTTGACTCTGTTTCCAAAATCAGAACCCATCTCTGTCTCAGTTTGCCCATCCAAAAAATAGGGGTAATATTGACTTACATTACAGGGACTCAATACGTGCGTGTTAAGCATACTGGGGTTTTCGGATTTATACAGTACCATAGCAGAATGGGATTTTTATGATCCCATTTTATATTAATAACATACATTTATATAGTGCCTTTCATCCTGAAGGATGCTCCAAAGTACTTTGTCAACGTAACACACTGATATACAAGCTCCTGATATATAGAGTTCACTTTACCTGTCACTTCAATGTATCCCCCTCTGAAGTGAAATGTGACAGCTGAGGCACAGGGTTGGAGTGTGGTGGTGTGAGGCCTCCAGATGGGTGTGCAAACTCTGGTGTGGGGCTGGGGATGAAGGATTTGGGGTGTAGGAGGGTGCTTTAGGCTGGGACTGAGGGTTTCAGAGGGTGGGAGGGGAATCGGGGGAATCAGAGCTGGGGCAGGGGACTGGGGCATGGGAGGGGGGCAGGGGGGCAGGCTTTGGGTGGCGCTTACCTCAAGCAGCTCCCAGAAGCAGCAGCATGTTCCTCTTTGGGATCCTATGTGGAAGCGCGGCCAGGCGGCTCTGCACACTGCACCCATCCGCAGGCACAGCCCCCGCAGCTCCCAGAAGCAGCAGCATGTTCCTCTTTGGGATCCTATGTGGAAGCGCCGCCAGGCGGCTCTGCACACTGCACCCATCCGCAGGCACAGCCCCCGCAGCTCCCATTGGCCATGGTTCCCAGACAATGAGAGCTGCAGAGCCAGCGCTTGGGGAGGGGGCAGCATGCGGAGCTCCCAGGCTGCCCCTACGCATAGGAGACAAAGGGGGCACATGCCACTGCTTCCGAGAGCCATGCGGAGCAACGGCAGGCAGGGAGCCTGCCTTAGCATCACTGTGCCGCTGACCAGACTTTTAACGGTTTGGTCAGCAGTGCTGATCGGAGCTGCCAGGGTTCCTTTTCAACCGGACATTCTGGTCGAAAACCAGACACCTGGCAACCCTGAGCACCTTGCCAAGTCCTTGTGCAGAATTCTCTAATGTTCCTACCCACAGCTGTTGCCCATAAAGGGTCCATTTTACTGCAAAGAGCAGCCTCCAGCATGGACAACCTGCACCAGGAAACAAGGAAAATCCCTCAGCTTTACCTGCCAGGAGTTTCATTATTTAGCCCCAGTGGTGTAGAGGGACTCCAGAGTCACAAAGTCACTGTAGTTTGGCGCCATCAACCCCTGCTCTAGCTGGGGGATGGGGGCACACATCTGCCCAGGATGATCCATCAGACCAGTATGGAGCTCCCCTGGTTTCAGCCTGTGGTTTTGTTATCATAGCTAGTCCAGACAGTGATAGCAAAGCACTCTGAAACTCAGCCTCCCAAGAAGGGAACTATGCTGGAGCTGCCTGAAACTCCTGGCTGTCCAGCAAGGGATCACCACAGGGTGGCCATCTTGTCCTACCACCTGACATCATCATCCTCACCCAGGCAGACAGGTTAGTTCTCTGGAACCGTTCATCCTTCCACAGGAGCTAGCCCCTCTGCAGAGTGCTGGAGACCAACCCCACCACCCCCACCATGGGGAGGAGGCAGCTACCCTGAACGAAGCCTGCGGCCCTTTGGAGAGTGGACGTTGGGCCTTGTGCGCCACAGAGAGGGGACAGGAGGCGTATGGTAGAGAATTATCTGAGCTATGTAGAGCATAAGGAATTTTCTAGCAACTCTCTCCCAGCCATTATAGCACATTTGCTATACAAATCACTCCCCAGCCATGATGGAAGCTACTTGGCTAGCGGCAGCTTAGGCAGTGACTTCCCCCTAAGGCCCCCACCACGGCACTGAACAGCAGCTGCCCGGTGCCAGGCTCACGACAGCGCTCCTGCTTGACTCATCCGCTACGTTCCGCACTCCGCTCCCTGTGCTGCTAGTAGCTGCTTTCCTTTCATCTCGGTCTCTGTATGTTCAGATAACCAGCTCCATTTCCCATGAGGAGAGCCTGTGTTTCCAGTCTCTGCCGTGTGGACCAGACACCTGTCTCAGCCTAACTTTCTGCCTGCCAAACCCTGGCCGGGTCCCGTACACCCCATCCTACAGGCCTTTATACTGTGAGACACAACCCATCAGACAGGCTGACACAGTTACCAGCAAACAACACACTGTGGCAGGAATGTTCAAGCAAGGATGTCTGACATGAAACACCGGAATATGGCTTCAGATGCTTAACTTCAGACACCTAAGTCTGCAAGTGTGGGCCCTTGTGAAGGCTGGAACCCAAGGCAAAATGATTTCCCCCAGCTCTGACACTGAGCTTTCATCGAAGTGCTTTCAGCTTCTCTGCTTTTATAATCATTCGTTTAACCTACGCCAGACACGTCTCCACCAAGCGAGACAAACACAGGCACAGAAAGCGGCTGGTTCAAGGCCCCGAGGGAGGAGTACCATTGATGTATTGGATGCATTATGAAACAATCTGGGCAGTGGTTGAGGAGATCCTGTGGCTCTGATTCCTGGGCAACCTTGATGCCAGGAGACCAGATGTGTCCTCTGCTTTACACAGTATCACAGGCCGGGGACGTGCAAGGATGTTTCGCGCCCTAGGCAAAACTTCCATCTTGTGCCCCCCCACCCTCACTGAGCCCTGTGGCAGCTCTCTGCCCCCCTTCCACCCTGAGACACCCCCCCCCGCAGCAGCTCCCCCCGCTCCACCCTGAGCGCCCCTCCCCCCGCAGCAGCTCCCTCCAGCCCGGGGAGCCATGCGGCAGCTCCCCACCCCAGCTCACCTCTGCTCCACCTCCTCCCCGAGCATGCTGTCGCCGTTCCACTTCTTCCGCCTCCCAGGCTTGCCGTGCCAATCAGCTGTTTGGCGCTGCAAGCCTGGGAGGGAGAGAAGCAGAGTGGGGCAGCATGCTCAGGGGAGGAGGGGGAGAAGCAGAGGTGAGCTGGGGCGGGGAGTTGCCCTGCGTGCCCCCCCCTTACTTGCTGCAGGCGACCCTCCCGGTGCCCCCCCTGCCCCAGTTCCCTCCACCTAAATGCCGATGATGACCGGGGCGGCCGAAGATCCAGCTGCCGCAGAAAGAACCGAAATGCCGCCCCCCAAATGCTAGCGTCCTAGCCGACTGCCCAATGAGTTGCAGTGGCCCTGATCACAGAGAGCTGCTAGACATATTCATCTAGTTCCATAACCTGGGATGAGAATTGGTGTTAGATCTACTGATTGTCCTTCTTGTGTTGTGGGCATTTAGGAACCCATCTTTGGGTTCTCTTTGTTCTACAGGATCCAGGCTCAATGAGCTCCAAATGGAAGTTATTCCAAGTCCAAGCGGGCCATATAATGAAGCCTGGTCTCACAGAACTTGCTTGGTACTTGGGTTTCCTTCTCAGGGTGTGTGTGAGATTTACAAGCTTAATATAGTTTACAAGAGCATAGCTCTTGCTGATAATTGGAAGTTAAGTGCTATACCAGCCTAGAATGTCCTGGTCATGACTGGAGATGTAAGGCAATCTATGGGTGAGGAAATACAGTGTAGCTCGATGAAGCACTGTTGAGTCACAGGATCTGGCCTTTATTGCCAAATCCAGAGATGTTTTCTACTCACGAAAATTCCTGTTAGTGTTATTGGGAATGTTTTGAGCAGGGACCTGAGTGTTTGGCTCATCCTCTGCAACTGGACATTAGATGTAGTAAACTAAGAGCTGCTAGCCAATCAGCATCTTCAGTTTCAATGCTGCTCTAGCAGGTCATTTGTCATTTATTCTGGGCCTCACGTAGTGGAGAACAGAATTAGGTAATGCAGCTTTTTTGGCTTAGTTGGGTTTCTTGTCAGCTGGGAGATGAGATCTGACTGGAGTAGGGAATGACTGGAGGCACATGACAAACAACTGATTATAGATATTGCTTGTGATGCTATTTTTGCCTGACCTGCTCAAGAGATATTAAAAAAGAGATTGGGCCCAATTCCCCAGTTGCTTATACCCATTTTCCATCTGTGTATCTCCATTGATTGCAGCGGGGTTACTCTGGATTTACACTCCAAAGTGTAGTGAGTAAAGAATGACGCCTATTGGTGTGAAAACAATACTGAGCCTTTAATTGATCAATAATGGATCAAACATGAAGAGATCAAAAATCACCAAGTGTCTGGGAATCTGTGAACTGTAGGCACATCTGTGGTTTGGAGGGAATGAATCTCACCAGACAAACTTGACTGCCGGTTTTGGGTAGAATGATAACACTAGGGCCTAATGCTACAAGCTGCTCCAGGTCCATACACTGAAGTGTGCACATGGCTGCAGCAGGGGTGCATCTATATAGCACAGCTTGCAGGGCTAAGGCAGTGTGGGGTAGGGTAAAGCAGTAGGTGGAACATATTCAAGTGTATAAGGACCTTTACAGGGAGAAAATACCGGATACTAAAGGACTCTTTAATCTAGCAAACAAAGGCACATAAAAAACCAATAGGTGGAAGTTAAAACCAGACAGATTCAAACTAGAAATAAGGCACAATTTTTTTAACAGTGAGGGTGCTGAAGGGCTGCAAACAAAAAACCATGCTAAACAGTTAAGTATTGAGTTTCAGGGAAGTGTCTAGTAGGGGGAATTGCCGGGATCTGCATTAGATCTGGTCTTGATTAACATTTTTATTAATGACTCTAAAGAAGGGTTGACAACATTTACAACAGTGACACTAAATTGAAAGGAATTGCAAACCCCAGGGAGAGCAGAAGATAATACAAAGGAACCTAAGGAGACTGGAAGCATAGGCCAAAAATAACTCAATGAGATTCATCTCAGAGAAAGGCAGATGGAAAGTCCCATATCTCCCGCTGCCTATAGGCTTTGAATGTGATGCTGGTTATGAACCCGAGGGTGGGGGATAATCCTCAGAAAGCAGGGTGCATAGGTAGGGGCTCATTCTGAACTAGAACAGATATGCACTATCCATCCAGAAAGAATATAATAGTAGCACTTGGGCTGGGCCATCCAGCTAATAAATAAATAAATAAACCAACCCCACATCTAACTGAGAATCTGGCATTATAAAACACTGTATATCATTTACATTCACCAAGCTATTGTCACTCAGGGCAGCCCAGGGGCCGGGGGGGAGAGGAGGGAAGTGGAGCAATTTGCCCCGGGACCCACAGGGGCTCCCCCACAAAAATATAGTATTCTATAGTATTGCAACCTTTTTTATGGAAGTGCCCCCCAAAATTGCTTTGCCCCAGGCCCCCTCAATCCTCTGGGCAGCCCTGTTGTTATTTCTGCAAACTACATAGTGCTTCGACTTGTCACTGAGTTAATCTCCATCTGATGGCCCCTGCAGAGCTGTCATTAGCCTCCTCTGTTAATATGAGCAAGTTATTGAAGGAAGGAAATACTGTATATAGCTCAATAACCATCACTTCTCTGAATTCTGCACAGGGCTCCCTCTGGTGATGGAAGAAATTAACAAGTGAATGCTGGCGCCTTTTTGAAACACTTGGGCCTGGATTTCAACCTACAGATCCACTTGACCGTGTAATTTCACCCTTTGCTTCCAGAGCTCTGTAGGTCAGTGGCTTCTGAAAAACCACTGTTGTATCTAGAAAGCTTCCTGAGTCTTCCTCAAAGGATTCAAGTACAAAACCCACCCCATCCCCAACTTGCACCCCTCTGCCCAAATCCTACTGAGAGCAGCACTCTGCTGCTAGAGAGAGGGTGAGGTAGGGCAGAAGGGGAAGGTCTTGGTGCAGGGCCAGCTGGACATTCATCATCCCCCTACAAGCCCCATGGGGAATACTTGGAAAAGTTGATACAGCCTGAGTATCTGCTTCATTCCATGCTGTCCTTCCCTCCGTGCTGTGAAACTCCCTTCCTGGGTGGATCAAGGGGCAGCCACCAGTGACGGATGCCTTGGGAGAATGGTACAATGGAGCAGGTGGATGAAGGTGGGGGCAGGAGGCCCGTGAGCTGATGCAGAGGAGTTGTTTGTGATGGCTTCTCAGGGAATCTTCAGGGATTCATGCAGAGCAGGAGCAGAGGGTGGTGCCTTCCATGATAGCATAACTTAGCACATGTGGATAGCTTTGGGGAAAAGGTGCAATTTCTTCTTCCCAGGGCACCTGCAAGGAGCACAGTCTGGGCCTACAGGATAGTCACACTGCAGCCCCCCTGTCCAGTGAATAGAGTCCACCTAGTTCTTTCGCCTGTGGGCTGTTTATTTCCTGCTTAATTTCCTTTCAGATTTACCTCTCAGTCTGCTAATCCAATATGGAACACACAGATCTCTAAGCAAAACTCCTCCACCCTTTACACCTGACTCAGCCGGGGCCACTTTACTCCCTATCAGGGGATTTTCCCTTCCGTCAAATGGGACGGATTATGATTTTAATCAGAGAGCGATTGTTTTTAAGAAGCACTGTGATGTTGCAGTGTAGTGCTCAGTATTATTATTAATCATCTTCGGGGGCTATGCCATGGCTTACTCCACTGAGGCCAGTAAAGATCTTTGAGTTCCCCAGGTGCCATATATAAAGTGGAAAATAGCATGAGCTGAATTCAGAGGAGATGGAATGTTGGATAGATTCCCTCTGGAGCCGGCGTTTGCCACTCCATAGACAGCTACAGGGGAGTGGGTTAATACTGAGTGACTTGAATAGCAAGGGATGCCAAAGGAACTGGGGCGCACTGGACAAAGCCACATGCTGAACTCGGGACAGGATATTAGTAGATCAGGTTTGAGGAATATTGCTTAATCGTCTGAGGGGCTCAGGATAGGAACAGCAAGGGATACTGAAGGTCAGGACTGAGAAGTATGGGCAGATCTGGGCAGGATGCTGAAGGTTGGGACTGAGGCGCAGTAGCAAAGCTGTGGGAAGGACGCTTGCTTTATGCTTGGCTCTAAGAAGAACCATTAGTTCTTTGCTTTCATGAGCATTAAAATCACCCTCAAACATATTTTGGAGGGAGGAAGGGAAATAGGGTGATCAGACAGTAAGTGTGAAAAATCAGGACAGGGCATGGGGGGTAATAGGAGCCAATATAAGAAAAAGACCCAAAAATTGGGACTGTCCCTATAAAATCAGGACATCTGGTCACCCTAAAGGAAAAAGACTAGTAAAATGTTATGGACTAGACATTTTCATCTCCTATGCTCTGGCTGCAATAAATCTGTTATCAGTGCAGCACCTGTGGGATGCGAGCTGCGGTGACAGCAGATGTTTAGCGCCAGGCAGGCAAGCTCTTTAGAACAAAGCTTATTTGAAGTGATCCCTTCTGGAAATTGTCGGCCGTATTGGGTTTGGTGCTGAAAATATTTTAAGTGGCATTTCAGACGACAAAAATAAGGGGTAGGCAGAAACTGCAGCTACCAGAGGATGGCGTAAGTGGCAATTTGTGTAGTGAAAAGCTACGTTTATGTAGCTGATTTAAAGGTGACCTGCCCCTCATTTTTATAGTGGTTAAAGGAAGCCTGAAAGTTTAGTAAGAAAAGAAAGGCTGTCTGTTATATTAGGACTATCAAGACTTGTTTCCCTTATTTTTGCTGCAAAGCTTTAAAATTGAAGTGGAAGCTTCCTTAGAGCATAAGTGAGGGTTGGTGATAGACTTGAATCTTCCATAAAGAAAGTTTTTCTCCCAAGCACTTGCCAGTTGTTTAAGTTAAATAGAAGCTAACAATGAGTTTTAAGGAGTCTAACTAAAAATCCTTTCCCAGTGGCTCCCTTTTTATTCCCTTGATTCTGGTGATAGCATAATACCACTAGATCTCCATTCATCCATAGAGATGTCCAGCAATAAGCAGATTGAGCAAGACTTGGTATTTCTAATATCAAAGTGAAAAATCCCTCTCCCCACTTTAAAACAAAAAATCAACAGCAAACTACAGAGCAGGCCTCTCTTTGCAGCAGTGAGGTAATATTAGGCCTTGTCCACGCTGGGGATTTCAGCTCTTGCTGGCTGGCCACAGGTGCAAATTGTGGCTCATAGCACTTTCCCCTACCTGTCCTAGGGGTGGGCACTTGTGCAGCTATGCTGATGTCTATCCAACAATGGCTGACATTGGGACAAATCTGTACACAAGCCCTCAGAGCCCATTAGCTTAATGGTTTAACTTCCTAAGTGTCACCAAGTCCTGAATGGGATGGGGGGAAATGCACCTGGAGTGCTTTGCCAGGTGGTTTAGAGGCCCTGCCACTCCAGTGAAATGTCAGCACATCATAGTGATGTCATTGCTTGGGTGGCAGCTGTACACATTGTTCAATTAATAAAGTGTCACTGCTGTTAAAGGGGAGAACCCTGATGGCCTAGTGCCTGTCACATGTCTCCCTGTCTCACCCTGTGCCCAGTTAGTCTGGTACTGGGGGTCCTGCTAGCTGTGTGGGACGAAGTGCTGGCAGGTTCCTGCTTATCATAATAATACCTACCTCGTATATAGCACTTAAGAACATAAGAACGGCCATAGCCCAGTATTTGTCTTCCAACAGTGGGCTGGTGCCACATGCTTCAGAGAATGAACAGAACAAGGCAATTTATCTAGTGAGCCATCCCCTGTCATCCAGTCCCAAGTTCTAGCAGTCAGAGGTGTGGGGACACTCAGATCATGGGGTTGTGTCCCTGACCATCTTAGTTTATAGCCATTGATGGACCTAACCTCTATGAACGTATCTAATGATTTGTGAACCCAGTTATAATTTTGGCCTTCACAACATCCCCTGACAATGAATTCCACAGGTCAACTGTGCATTGTGTGAAGAGGTGCTTCCTGAGGTTTATTTAAAACCTGCTGCCTATTAATTTAATTGGGTGACCCCACGGTTCATGTGAAGGGTTAGACAACATTTCATTAGCCACTTTCTCCACACCATTCATGATTTTATAGACCTCTATCATATGTCTTTTTAGTTGTCTCTTTTCCAAGCTGAACAATCCCAGTCTTTTAAATCTCTCCTCATATGAAAGCTGTTCCATACTCCTAATTATTTTTGTTGCCCTTCTCTGTATTTTTTCCAATTTTATCTCTTTTGAGATGGGGCAACCAGAATTGCATGCAGTATTCAAAGTGTGGGCATACCATACATTTATATAGTGGCATTAGCTTTGGACTAAACTATCTTGAGTAATTTTGTATTGTCTGAAAATTTTTCCACCTCACTGTTTACCCCTTTTTCTAAATCATTTATGAATATGTAGAACAGCACTAGTCTAAGTGGAAATCCTTGGGGGAATCCCGCTATTTACTTCTCTCAACCATGAAAATGGACCGTTTATTTCTACCCTGTTTCCTATCTTTTAGCCCAGTGTTTCCCAAACTAGGCCCACTGCTTGTTCAGGGACAGCCCCTGGAGGGCCGGGTTGGTTTGTTTACCTGCCGCGTCCGCAGGTTCGGCTGATTGCGGCTCCCACTGGTTGCGGTTCGCTGCTCCAGGCCAATGGGAGCTGCTGGAAGCAGCAACCAGTACGTCCCTCCGCCCACGCCGCTTCCAGCAGCTCCCATTGGCCTGGAGCAGTGAACCACGGCCAGTGGGAACTGTGATCGGACAGGTAAACAAACCGGCCCGGCCCGCCAGGGGCTTTCCCTGAACAAGCGGCGGCCCTAGTTTGGGAAACACTGTTTTAGCCAATTGTAGATCCATGAGAGGACCTTATCCCATGACAGCTTATTTTGCTTAAGAGCCTTTGGTACGGGACCTTGTCAAAGGCTTTCTGAAAGTCCAAGTACACTGTATCCAGTGGATCACCCTTGTTGACATGTTTGTTGATTCCCTCAAATAATTCTAGTAGATTCGTGAAGCATGGTTTTTGCTTACAAAAGCCGTGTTGACTCTTCCTTAGCATATCATTTTATCTGGGAGTCTGATAATTCTCAAAAAAACAGCACCCCCTAACTAACATATCCTGGGGCAGGTACAGTCTCAGAGGGAAGAGCACCACCTATTGTGCCAGAAGCACCACTGCCTGCAGTGCATAGCTGTTCCATTATGTTCCTGTTCAAAACACTGCTTTGCCCTGACCTTGTTTAGCTCATGGGACGACAAAACAAGATGACATGGCAGCAGATCAAGTATAACCAGTTAGTTCAGCTAATCCAAGAGTCAGTACAAAAAAAGGGTTAAAATGCAATTCTGTTCATCATATCCAGGTCACTCGTAATTCTGGATAGAGTCCTGCTACTTGGCAGTCACTATAACATCATCAATAAGTCCTCAACCCATCTGAGAATGCAAGATTTGCAGCTACGGTGCCGGTTAGTTTAGTCTATGCAGCTGAGATGAAGAAAAACAGTCTAAGGACACGATCTGCAAATTATCTAAAACATGACATGAATTATTTGTCAGTTTCAGTCAGGTGGCACTTAACCAGGCCAGACTGTACTTACTGCATGAATAGCCAGAAAAGCAGTGGAAGGGAAGTCATAATCGGCTTTTGTGTTCTCAGATTATTGTTATCCAGACTAAACAAAGATTTGTGCTTTTATTGGTGTCCTCCCTTTGCCTGCATTTTATCCTTGACTATTACACTGTGACGTTGTCTCCACAGAGCAATATTGTAGGAACCTGTCAAAGGGAGAATCTCTTTGCAACTACATTTTAATGCTCCTCCTGATCTTTATTTAAGAAACCTGCCATTCTATTATATTATATACATAGATTGCAAGACTTCTGGGGGCTGCAACACTGACTGTACAGAGCCACACATGCTTACGGGGTCATATAAAAACCATAATAACCAAATACTATGTTAACTTGGAATGTATGAAGGATCAAACTCTTCCAAATCTAGCTGCATTGCATATTTCACTATTTCATTGCCAAGGACATTGGCCCAGATCCTCAAAGGTATCTAGGCTCCTAGCTTACATTCCAGTTAGGAAGTTAGGAGTCTAAATACCTTTGAGGATCTGGGCCATTCACTCCAGGTTAGCAACAAGATCTTACAATGGATCTCAGGTCACATCTAAGCTATCAGTCACTTTGGCTGGTTGGACTCCTACTTGACTCTTAGTTGATGATTGTGCTGTATGTAATTGGAAAGAGGATTAATCTCTATTTTTGCAATATAGTCTCTGATCTGGCCTGTGAACTCAGTCTCCTGACAATCTGACCATCTTTGATATGCTCATTCCTTGGATTTATACCTCTGCTAGCAACATGGAGTTTGATCAGGTCCTCATTTAACAAAGCTGGTTTTCTCATGTCTCTATTGCATTTTACTGCATGGTGTACTGGAAGACCGGCCTTTGAACAGATGTCTTCTTTTGTAAGGGCTTCACTGCACTTCTGCATTGATTTCTGTTTGCTGCACAGAAATAAGTACTTGTTGAACAACAGTGGACTTGTTTTCCCCACTTTGAGAAGGGGGATGATAATGGTGCCCTTGTTCACAATGGGCTTCCGAGGATTGATTCGTTAAGGTCTGCAAAGCCTTTTGAACATGAAAAGTGCTTTCACTCTGCGAGAACCAAATCCTCCAACCAGCTCCCATCTCAACTAGCTGTTCAGGGCACTGGGCTGGTGCGCAGAAGGGGGGCTGAGGGGGCAAAGTCTACCCACAGAACATGGCGATCCATGGCTGAAGTAGCACTGTGGGGATCCACCCTGCCATGACTCTGGGATTCAGCCAGCTGTGGATCCTCTGTCCTTTCTCTACAGAGCCCCCTCCAAATCCTGCCCATGCCCAACCCTGGGCAGCAGCATTGTCGCAGTGGTGTTGCCAGGGAGCCATCGAAGGGCCTGGAACATTGGGCAGGATTAGCTCTGTGTATCTCAAACAGCGTTGCTTTTTCTGTACAGGATGTGCCAGCTTTCCATCAATATGGAAATCTCCTGTTCTCAGAAGTGATCCCATATGTAATTATGTTATCATTATTTAATGTCTTTCGATAGCCTCAGAGTGTGTGTGGTGCTTTACAGAAGGCCTGAAAGCTTGGTTTTTAAATGATGCTGAACAGGTGTAAGCTGGTAGAATAGCTCAGCAGGGATGGAAAAAAAACCCTGTAATCAGCAAGGCCTTTTCCTCACAGGTTAGTGTTTATAACAAGAAAGTAAAGTCAGCTACTCTCAGAAAGGAAACCAGGAACTTTCCATATGGTCTGCTGAGTATAGAGACCTCCCTTCTAATAGCATTTGTCCCTTCTGTCTCTAAAGCAGCCAGTTTATAACCCTTCCCCTCAGCACCTGTAAGGGGGAAATTAAACTGGGATTAACCCCTTGTTCACTGAAGACAAGGTAGGGGCCCTGTGCCCTGTTAGAACAGGGAAGGCCATGTATTAGTTAAAATTCAAAAAAAGAAACAATTTGCCCGTTCTCCTCTTTGATGAGCTGAGCCCAGATAGCACTACTGAGCTGGAGACAGATTCTTCAGACAAGATGTTTATTTCAGAAGGGCTCAGACTCCCACTGGCTCTTATTTGTTTCTGTTCCCTTCAGAACAGACCATGTGACATCATTGATGGCAATTGCGAAATCACAAATTCCAGAACAGGAACCAGGAACACTTCCCAAATTAGGCGAATGGTATTTGAAATAGCAGCAAATCAGCCATGAGAAAAAGCCTTGGAAACCGCATAAAATAATTGAGGGAGCTTTCCAAAGCTGTCCTGTATTAATGATTCTTCATTTCAAATGCACTTACCCCCAAATTGCCAAGCATCTTGCAAATAAAGAGCTAGGATTGCAGACCCAATTCCAAATTCCGGGACCGTATTTTCAGTTTGTTTGTATGGCACCAATCTATAAAAATTTGCTAGGCAGCTTATAATACAATACAGTTTTAAAAGACTTATTACATTCAGAACATGAAATAATCAATAAAAGGCCTTTTGAAATAAAAGCATATTTCCCCTCATTTGCTGATCTGTAGGAGGGGAAAGGGAAAGAGTATAAAAAGCCCATTTTGGTACAACCAAGTGCTTTCCCAGCAAAGGACCATCAGCTCATTTCACAACCAAGTCAGAGTTGGAAGGATGGTCAGGGTACCAGACCAGAAGGCCCAGATTTAATTCCCTACTTCACCACAGACCGCCTGTGTGACCTGGGAAAATTATTTAATCTCTTAGTCCCCCAACTGTAAAATGAGGATAGCACTTCTCTACAGGGTTATTGGTTTGGCTTTTTAGCCATCCAGTGAGCAAGATGTTGCATTAAATACCTTGTGTCAGCTCAAAACAAAATTGGAGCAGGGTTTAGATATTATTTCTCCTAAAATTCAGTAAGGGGGAAATTAAACTGGGATTAACCCCTTGTTCACTGAAGACAAGGTAGGGGCCCTGTGCCCTGTTAGAACAGGGAAAGCCATGTATTAGTTGAGATTTCTGTGGAACAGATGAGGAAACAACCCAACCTGTCCTAACAAAGCAATAACTCAAATTCAATTGAGAATTGGAATAGTTCCTTTGCATTATCCAATATTCTGGCCCAGAATAATGTCCTACTGCTTTGCAGACTGGAGACCCTGGAGAATAAACATGGGGTGTCCAGGCACCAAATAATTTAAAGGCTTAAAGGCGGCCACAGTGAGAGACGATCATCTTCTTTCTCCTTTGTCAAAACAACTAGTTGAATTACCAAGTGAGAAATTCAAATCCATATTATCCATCCAAAGGGTGTGCATCATGGAGTGCTGGGTCGGAGCCCTGCCCCGTCTGCATGCTGCTAGCGTCTGGCAGCAGGAGAAAGGAAGTGCATAATGATTTCCTTATGGCAACATGAAGGGGCTGACCCACTGACGTCTGTGGAAAGATTCCTGTTGACTTCAGTCAGTGGCCTTTGGATCAGGTGCTAAACCCTATTCCTGCACATTCTCTAAAAGCACTCTAAAGCTTTCTGCACTGGCCCAGCTCTGCATGTCTGCCCACCTCTCAGTGCTCATTCCAAAAGCTAGAGCCTGGCCTGTGTAGTCCTTGGGGTTTATGAGGCTGAGCTGATTGGACAAATGAATTAGAATATCAGGATTAGAAGGGACCTTAGAATGTTGTTTAGTCTAACCCGCTGCTCAAAGCAGGACCAATTCCCAGACAGATTTTCGCCCCAGATCCTAAATAGCCCCCTCAGGGACTGAGCTCACAACCCTGAGTTTAGCAATCCAATGCTCAAACCACTGAGCTATCCCTCCTCCGAACTACATCCTTTACCAGGACCCATTTCCAGACTCAATTACCTCTGTGGTGATGCGGATTTCCAAGCAGGACTGGACCAGAGATTCACTGAGTGCAAGGAAAGAATATACAACAAATCACAAGGAACCAGCCAACGGCGAAATGAGCATTGGAAACGGAGGCCGGTGAGTCCCAGCTAGATATGGAAGCTGATTATTAGGAGGACATGAAAGAGATCATTGGAAGGACAGAGGTAAAATGAAGTTAACTACATTCCGCAAACGGATAAAAACTTCATTGCCTTCATTCTACAACACAGTCCCACATCAATCATGTCAGCACATCCCAACAACAAAAAATTACTTTATAAAACTACAAAAAGCAAACAAGGAGAATCTCAAGCTACATCATTTCCATGCCGCCTGCAATACATTTAACACTGAACACATTGGCATGACTGTGCCTTGTTTAACAGAGGAACTCGGTGGTGACACTGTGTTAATCTGCCTTACTGGCTTTGAACCTCGGGTTTTAGGAGATGGAAACATCTGGCAGAGGCAGAAATGAAAATTAAACAATAGCAACAAAAACAAACGGGAACAGGTGACAGAGGCACTGTCAATATCATGGGACAGATCCTGGATCTCCAGCTGGCTGCTTTATCATTCTCAGATAGCAGAAAGCAGGAGGTGACAGCACAAGAATGCATGATACAAATCCTGTAGCAAATCTGCAGAAGAATATTTCAGGAATAAACCTGCTTCAATTGCAATGGGTTTGTAAGCAATTTTGTAACTTTTTATATTCTTTAATCTTAGGTTTTCTATTAAATTTGTTTTTTACAAAACCTAAACTGCCACTGACAGTGCCCCTTTAAAGTCCTGCACCAGGATAGCATATCAGTAGAAGACTGAAATGGAGTGTAAGGATTTATGTACAATGATACCTTGTCCCTGTGGTCTAGAGATGTTTCCCCGGCCCACCATGCCTTACTCCACCTAAAAGCAAGAATGACTGTGGTTCAGTATGGTTAACCTTTCCCTTCAAAGCTATTCACATAAGCCAAAAACAATGCGGATAAGTTCAGTGTGATGCATCCGCTGGTCCCATCATTTCTCCCACTCCTTTGTCTGAGTGTTGTGTGCTTAGGTCCCAATCCTGCTCTTGACTCTGCCTGGGCACATGGATCCACATCTATGGAATCATTACAGGATCAAGGCCTGAATTTATGAGCACTTACGAGCAGGAACCCCTCTAATTAGGTTTGTAAAACACCTAGCACAATTTTGGGCGGTGAATAAACAAGGTCTATTAGCGTGGATTCTTCAGGACAGGGCCTGTCTCTTACTGTGTGTATGTCCAGTGCCCAGCACTACTGGCCTCTGATCTCAGCAATATCATGAATAATATAAAAATAGTCAACAGCGATTTTTTAAAAGGAATTTACTACCTAACCCCTGGTTAATGCTTTTATTAGCTTGTTTTACTGAACGATGCTGTTGTTTGTGATGGTGACAATCCCCCTCTTACCTCCTTGTCCTTCCCCAAAAGCCTCGTATGGCAGTGACCCCCCTCTGCTGAGACCCATTGGATACAGCTTCTTGAAGAGTCCACCAGGAAGAGTCAGCTGAAGGAGAACAACGTGACATACTCCTGTCCCTCTAGATGAGCATGGTACTTTCAGAACCCAGGAGTAGAGCTGCTGCTGTTGCATAAAGAACAGGGCGTGTGACTGGACAGTTTAAGTGAACAGCACTGAAACTTTAATGTAACAATGTTATGGAGCAGTTTGCTCTGGCAGAACCCAGCTAAGGTAGTAGGGGATAGGGGCACTTCTTTTTGATAAGATACAGTTTGGTGCTCTGCATCCTGTGACATGAGCTAGAGGCTGTCACACTGGAAACCCCCACATCCCTTACTCCTGCCTATGGAGGAGCACTGCATTTAATGAAAAACAACAGTGTCACACAAAGGGAAATCTGAGGTGGGGCAGCAGCTGGCACGCTTTCATAGAGCAGCTGGGGCCAGCCCTGAGGTCACTGTTTACAAACAATAAATCATGCAAAGGCTGCTCACACAAACATTTCGGAAAAGTCTGCATCACCACTTTGACCTCCTGTCCAGCTGTTTTTTTCTTCCTACATAGAGACAAACTGGGGCCCCACATCAGAAACTGAGAAATTGTTACAAAGGCAAGTAGGGAGAAGCAGATGGAACAAAGACCATTTCAGACAATTCAGGGGTCTTTTGCCCATTACATATGTCAGTACTTCCTCACTCTGCAGAAATTCCCATAAAAACACAATGTGGCTTTATTATAGAGTGGGTGGCATTTGATGCAGCATCCTGATTGGCTGGAAAGCTCTATAAAAACAGGCATTATTTCACTGCTGTGTCTCAGCTTCTCCCCTGTGGGATGTTGCAGAGGGCTAAAGATCAGTATCTCTGTTTGGCACAGTGCTGTGACACTCACTTTTAAATACTACCCTGACACACTAACCTTAGAAAGTTGTCATGGCATCATAAAGCCTAATAGGAAAAGTCTCTCTTTTCTTCATTTCAATGACAGCTCCCTCCCTCCTTCCCAGATATAGGCACTACCCTCCAGTGTTAAAAACCCAAACAACCCCACATTAGTGCAGGACAATTAGAGGAAGGTGAAAGCCCCCTGTAAAGCCCTTGCCAAGTGTGCAATATTGTATCTATAATATGAGGAATTCTCCTCTTCACCCCAACACTAGCTTATTGCCAGTTTGTGCTTAAATAAGAAGAGGGAGAGTTGATGGATCTTTTGTTTTGGCTAATATAATTGTTAGTCTGTTGGGTACAGGAATTAATTCAGGGAAGTACCATGTCATGTGTTATGCAGGGGCTCAGCCTAGATCAGTGGTTCCCAAACTTGTTCCATTGCTTGTGCAGGGAAAGCCCCTGGAGGGCCGGGCCGGTTTGTTTACCTGCCATGTCCGCAGGTTCAGCCGATCGCGGCTCACAGTGGCCATGGTTCGCTGCTTGAGGCCAATGAGAGCTGCTGGAAGCAGTGGTCAGTACATCCCTCGGCCGTGATCGGTCGAACCTGCGGACACGGCAGGTAAACAAACCGTCCCAGCCCAGCCCACCAAGGGTTTCCCTGCACAAGCGGTAGAACAAGTTTGGGAACCACTGGCTTAGATGATCACAATTGTCCCTTTTGATTTGATAATCTAGGAACCTGAAAGTGAAATTGACTAGTCCTGGCTCAGGCATTCCCTACTATGAGCTGGTCAGTTCATCCTGTTTATTCTGTCTGGTTTAGCCAATGGGACTACTCACATGCTTGAAATTAAGCACATGTGCAATTATTTGTAGAACGGGGGCCTCAGACTGTAAGCTCCTCAGAGCAGGGACTCTCTGGATCTATAGATGTCAGCGCTTAACAAATAGTAATGCTAGACACTAACTATAAACCAAAGTGAAACCAACTGCCCATTGTCATTGTTCAGGGCCTAAGTAAACAACAGTGTGGTTAATGAAAAGCAAATGTATGGGTCTAAAATTCTTCCAGTTTTAATGAGCTAAAATGTTGATATTAATAACACAAGATTTTTAAGTATATATTAAAGTTTACACTATGATAATACCAATTTAAATTGGGCACCTCGTCTTATATTTGGACAGCTGTTGCACGCTGTAATTAAAAACAATTGTTTGTCAGAAAGTAGTAGAGAAATAAGGGGCAGATGAGTTTTTAAGTAACACAATGGGCCACACTGACCCTGTTTTACTTCTTGAATAAATGGGCATAACAGGGATAAAGTTAGCCCAATCTGTTTTCGGGACAGTGACTCTAAGGGAAAACAAAGCAAAACAAGATAATTGACCGCCCCGCCCCCCAAACATATGACATGTACAGAAAATGAAGAACAGTTTCTAAACAGGATGTTTTTCAATGTAGCCCAAGCTTTTAGGAAATCTGCCCAGTTGCTGTGAATGGTGAATTGCAAAACATTTGCAATAATAATGATAACAGAAACAATTTCAAGAGCTAGCTCCAGCACCCACAGAGAGCCCCATGAAGTACATGGGTGCTGTGGTCTGCCTGCACAGAACCATTTGCAGAATCGAGCCCCATGATTCTGAATGAGAATGGGAAGATGTGACTTTAAAAAACCCTACACATGCGTGTACCCGTAGATGTTTGAAAATCATCTTCTCCCTCATTTATTTGCAATGGCATGAACTGCAGCTGTTGCTGAGGAAGTACAGGCATTCTGAACTCCACAGTTAGCAAGTAATGGTTCCCAGGTATGTATTTGTACTAGTCATTACTCACTATCACAGCCTTTAACCCCCTAAACCTTGCCAGGCAGGAAGTGCTTTTGGCACTCTCTAAACAATTAAGCACGTGAGTAACTTTACTCTCATAAGCAGGTCCAGATGGTTCAATAGTCTGGCTCAGGTGAGGGAAGTCAGTCAAAGGGCTGTTGAGGTGGGTTCCAACACATCTGCTGGGCTCCTAGCAGGCACCTCTCACTTTTCTTGGCAGGCGATTAGAATTATTATCCTTTTCATTTTCACCTCCTTCCTGCACGTAGCTGTTCTTCCCCCATGGCTGTTAGTGGGGTAAGCAAGTAGACAGTGCAGACCCCTACAGCATCTTCCCCCAACTATACGCAGGGATGCTGGAACAATTTTTATAGTGGGGGTGCTGAGAGCCACTGAACCAAACTGTAAATCCTGTATATAATGGAAATCACTTGAAGTCAGGGGGTGCTGCAGCACTCATAATTCCAGCACCTATGACTATACTTCATTAGTCTTTTCTCCCTTTGAGAGAGACAGAGCGGGAATTGGAAGAGCAACTGGAAAGGAGAAAATGGGAGGGAGTCTTGGCCAGTCCAGTGGCTTCTGCAACAATATCCCGTGAACCTTGGAGTTGAGGCTATGAAAAGGAGAACCTAGGGGGTCCAGCAAGAGGACAAAGGTATTTGGGGGCAAAGGAGGTACACAGGAGAGCTCAAAGGGGTATGGGGTGTACAGGACAGGAAAGATCTGTGTGGCAGGGTGTATTATTTCTTTAAAACTGTACCAGGAGGCCAAGCAGGTGGGCTGGGGAGACTCTAAGCAGCTCTGCAGAGAATGAGTAGTTTAAGGACAATTCTATTCTTAACTCTAAATTTCTTGTTCAGTGTTAGAAAAAAGTGGCTGTCTCTGGGACGTGTTACTATTGGCATGTGGCAGGATGCGCAGCGCTGACCCAGCATCAGTAAGAGGAAAACTCTTCCCCTGAGAGAGAAGGCAAAGTCTGCCTTTTGTGTGAGTGGTGTCACTCACTAGGGGCCTGATTTATAATCATAGAATATCAGGGTTGGAAGGAACCTCAGGAGCTATCTAGTCCAACCACCTGCTCAAAGCAGGACCAATCCCCAAATAAATCATCCCAACCAGGGCTTTGCCAAGCCTGACCTTAAAAGCCTCTAAGGAAGGCAATTCCACCACCTCCCTAGGAACCCATGCCAGTGCTTCTCCGCCCTTCTAGTGAAAAAGTTTTTCCAAACTTGCAAAAACTTTTCTTGCAACTTGAGACCATTACCCCTTGTTCTGTCAGGAGCCCCTGTATCTGTTGTTTTAGCTTTGGAAGGTGCTGGGACAACCTGAGCACATTATATAGGGTTGCCTTGCCAACCTTCTAGGATTGTGCTGGAGCCTCCAGGAATGAAGATTAACCTTTAATTGAAGATTAGGTCATGTCATGACACCTCCAGGAATGCATCCAACCAAAACTGGCACCCCTAACTTTATACCAAATGCCCCTGTAGCCTGGTGGTGGGACAGGCCTAAGTGTGGTGCTCCCTGCACCTCTGGGGGTTGAGGGCACCCTACAGCTCACATGGTGGGTTTGAGGGGTCAGTCTGCAGTCTGGCTGGGAGCAGTGGAACTGGGCGGCGGTCAGGGGTCCCTCCGAGGGCTGTGTCTCTGTTGGGGGGGGGGTAAGGCCCGCACGGGGTCCCCTAGAAGGCTGGTTCTCCCCCACCACATGGGCTGTACAGCGCCCCCCGTTCCCCAAGCCCCGCAAAGGCTGTGAGCGTAGGAGGCCCCGCCCCACCGCAGGTCCGGCCGGAGGAGGCAGGGCTGGGGCTGGCCGTGCAGGCAGGGGGCCGGCTCCTTGCGCCTAGGGCCTGGCGCGGTGTGGCAGGCGGAGCAGAGCCCGGAGCCCGGGCAGGATGCGCCCCGCCGCCCCGCTGCTCCTGCTGCCGGCCCTGCTGCTGCTGGCCGCGCTCCCCGTCCGGGGCCGCCGGGAGTCCCCCGCGCCGGGGCCGCCCCTGGCCGCGCAGCGCCCCACCAACGCCAGCCGGCCGCCGCCGGAGCCTCTGGGCGCCCCCGGGAACCACAGCGGCGCCCAGGTCAGCCTCCTGCCCGCGCTGCTCCGGGACCTGTCCGCGCTCAAGGCCGCGGTGATCGCGGCGTGTGTGCTCAGCGCCGGCCTGATCGGCTGCCTGCTGCTGCGGGTCTGCAGGTACCGCCCGGGGGCTGCGTGGGGGCGGGCGCGGGAGGGGGATCCTCGCCGGGGGGCGCTGCCCGCTGTACCCCGAGGGGCTCTCCCCCCATGGAGACCGGGGGGGCACTGCTCTCTGTACCCCCCAGGCGGGGGGCTCTCCCCCCGTGGAGACCGGGGGGGGCACTGCTCTCTGTACCCCCCAGGCGGGGGACTCTCCCCCCATGGAGACCGGGGGGGGCACTGCTCTGTACCCCCCAGGCGGGGGGCTCTCCCCCCGTGGAGACCGGGGGGGGCACTGCTCTCTGTACCCCCCAGGCGGGGGACTCTCCCCCCATGGAGACCGGGGGGGGCACTGCTCTGTACCCCCCAGGCGGGGGACTCTCCTCCCATGGAGACCGGGGGGGGCACTGCTCTCTGTACCCCCCAGGCGGGGGACTCTCCCCCCGTGGAGACCGGGGGGGGCACTGCTCTGTACCCCCCAGGCGGGGGACTCTCCCCCCATGGAGACCGGGGGGGGCACTGCTCTGTACCCCCCAGGCGGGGGGCTCTCCCCCCGTGGAGACCGGGGGGGGCACTGCTCTCTGTACCCCCCAGGCGGGGGACTCTCCCCCCATGGAGACCGGGGGGGGCACTGCTCTGTACCCCCCAGGCGGGGGACTCTCCTCCCATGGAGACCGGGGGGGGGCACTGCTCTCTGTACCCCCCAGGCGGGGGACTCTCCCCCCGTGGAGACCGGGGGGGGCACTGCTCTGTACCCCCCAGGCGGGGGACTCTCCCCCCGTGGAGACCGGGGGGGCACTGCTCTCTGTACCCCCCAGGCGAGGGGCTCTCCCCCCATGGAGACAGGGGGGCATTGCTCTCTGTAACCCCCAGGCGGGGGGCTCTCCCCCCATGGAGACCGGGGGGGCACTGCTCTCTGTACCCCCCAGGCGGGGGACTCTCCCCCCGTGGAGACAGGGGGGGCATTGCTCTCTGTAACCCCCAGGCGGGGGACTCTCCCCCCGTGGAGACCGGGGGGGGGGCACTGCTCTCTGTACCCCCCAGGCGGGGGACTCTCCCCCCGTGGAGACCGGGGGGGGGCACTGCTCTCTGTACCCCCCAGGCGGGGGACTCTCCCCCCATGGAGACCGGGGGGTCACTGCTCTCTGTACCCCCCAGGCGGGGGACTCTCCCCCCATGGAGACCGGGGGGGCATTGCTCTCTGTAACCCCCAGGTGGGGGACTCTCCCCCCATGGAGACCGGGGGGGCATTGCTCTCTGTAACCCCCAGGTGGGGGACTCTCCCCCCATGGAGACTGGGGGGGCATTGCTCTCTGTACTCTCCAGGTGGGGGGCTCTTCCCCCATGGAGACCGGGGGCCACTGCTCTCTGTAACCCCCAGGTGGGGGGCTCTCCCCCCATTGAGACAGGGGGGGATACTGCTCTCTGTACTCCCCAGGAGGGGGGCTCTCCCCCCATGGAGACTGGGGGGCACTGCTCTCTGTACCCCCCAGGTGGGGGACTCTCCCCCCATGGAGACAGGGGGGGATACTGCTCTCTGTACTCCCCAGGCAGGGGGCTCTCCCCCCATGGAGACCAGGGGGCACTGCTCTCTGTACTCCCCAGGCGAGAGGCTCTCCTCCGATGGAGATCAAGGGGGACACTGCTCTCTGTACCTCCCAAGCAGGGGGGCTCTCCCCCCATGGAGACTAGGGGGCACTGTTTTCTGTACCCCCCCTGGTGGGGAAGCTTTCCTCCCATGGAGACCTGGGGGGCACTGCTCTCTGTATCCTCAGGTAGGGAGGGCTCTCTCCCTATGGAGACTGGGGGAGTACTGCTCTCTGTACCCCCCCAGTAGTGGGGCTCCTCTCTGTCCCCGGCAGCGATAACAGTGTCTCTTGGATGATAGTTTCCAGAGGTTTCCTGGGCCTTGTGTGCACGTGACTAGTAAGGTGAGTCAGTGCTGGGCTGACATATGCCCTGAAAGCCCTTGATCACAGCAGCACTGTCACCTTTCTAGGTTGTGGGTAAGGATCTCTGGGATGTGACCTGAAAAAGTGAGTCCCTGACTAGTCCATGTAGAAGTTAAAGCTCCCATGGCCTTTTCTCTTAGGCCATGACTACCCATACAGTGATGCAGCTGTACTGATATAGCTACATCTGGTGAAGACATGCTATGTTAGGAGAGCGCTACACCCCCTGTGAATGGCAAAAGCTATGTTGGTGGGAGAAGCTCTCCTGCTGCCATAGCGCTGTGCCCACGAGCACTTATACCAGCGTAACTTATTTTGCTCAGGGGGTGGAATAGTCACACCCCTGAGCAACATAAGTTTTGCCAGCGTAGGTGGTAATGTAGACATAGCCTAAAGCCAGAAAAGCTGAAGTGCATCTTCCTCTGGAATAAAGGCACCCAGCACAGAGGGGATGGAAGTGGGTGAGAAGGCAAGTTTTAGCCAGCCCCTGGCCTACTCTATGTAGTTTGCAAAATGTCCTAGATCGGCTGGCCAGAACGGGGTTGTTAAAATGGAAAATGGAATGCTTATACCTTTGAATTGTTTGTTCCCGTCTCTTTGATGAGCACTATATATTTGTTCTCAAGGAAGAAGTATTGTTCCGTTTCGTTAGCTAAAACATGAATAAGCTCTCTTGAAATAATTGCCATAATATGAGTGTTCATGTGCTGTAAAGCATAGTGCCTAGGTGGGTGGAGCAAAGACTCAAGTTCTGACTTGAAAATAGATTTCGCAATAGTCCTCAATAACCTCTAAGTATCAGCTGCTGCCTTATGGGCCAGGTACAGTATGTCAGGCAGAACTCCCTGCCTTCCACTGCCTGGTATATACCTGGCACCCTGATTTTCCTTCGTGATTTTGGTAGACCAGGGGTAGGCAACCTATGGCACGTGTGCCGAAAGGGGCACATGAGCTGATTTTCAGTGGCACTCACACTGCCCAGGTCCTGGCAACCGGTCCGGGCGGCTCTGCATTTTAATTGAATTTTAAATGAAGCTTTTAAAACATTTTTAAACAATAGTTTAGTTATATATTATAGACTTTTATAGAAAGAGACCTTCTAAAAACGTTAAATTGTATGATTGGCACGCGAAACCTTAAATTAGAGTGAATAAACGAAGACTCGGCACAGCACTTCTGAAAGGTTGCTGACCCCTGTGGCAGACTATTTGAACATCACAGGGTTATGTCACTGTAAGTGCTAGAGTGAAGGAAATGCAGGGAAGCATATTAGGTTATGGAATTGTTTAACTGGAGGCAATTTGTTTTATCCAGTGTTCTTCAGGAATAAAACCCTTTCATTTATAGCATGTCTGCCTATTTGTGTGTGTGTGGTTCAGTTTTAATGATCAGAGAAGTGACAGGAGACTCTTGTCTATAGGTTTTGAAACTCCAGCCCTTATCGGTTTTGATCTCTCACATATGACTCTGTTGACATCTCTTCTTGAAAACCGTACTTTGGATAAAACATTTTTTTTATCCATTTGTGTTGTTAGGAAACGGCTATAACTTTGAAAGAGATACTGGAGGTGTCATTAAAAAAACCCCAAACTTCCCTGAGTGTTTTTTCCACCCTCATTTTAAAACAAACTCAAAGCAGAAAAATGAGGTGAAAACATTGCAGAGTGGTAATTTAGGTTTCCTCTGATGCAGAAGGGAGTAGGCTCGCTCTGTCAAGTTTTCAAAGGATGTCTCTTTTGCATGTGTGTGCAGATAGCGCATTGTGGGCAGTTAGCCAACTGGAGTGTACAAACGAGATAAATCTTTGCTTAATGCTGAAGCCAGAGTTCAGCCCTAGGATAAAGCCCAAGTAAATGGTCTGGGTTTGGGCTGTCCCCCCAAGAATTAGGATGAGATGGCATTCTGGGCTGTGGAACCACTCTGTGGCCACTTGTGCAGCTGGAGTGCTACATTAGCCTTCACTGCTGCAGGGTGTGGTTGGAGGGAATGGGGGATTGGTTAGTGGATCCAGCCCCTTCCTTCCCCCTAAATCCACGGCATGTTGGGTTGATGGAAGCCTTGGCAGAACGCAGCTCTGCAATATTCAAGAAGTCTGCATCTGCCTGGTGGGATCCTGGCATATTGTTTCTCTCTGCAGCATAACTCCAGCAAATATATTGCATTCACCTCCTCCTCTCCCGTAGAGAGTGAGTTGCAACCAGGATGTGCTGAGCAACATTGTAATACTTGAAATCTTTGTATGATTAGAAAGCTGATCTCTCTATTGGCTTGTTGCTGAGGCAGGAGAAAATAAACTTACAGTGTCAAACTGAGCCTTTCATAGTAGTGTTCATAAATTATTGTTTCTGTGGTGGTAGCAGCTACAGTTCCAGTTATGCTAGATGCTCTGTGTACATACAGTAAACGAAAAGTTCTAGTCTCATCAAAGAGTGTTTAGCTCTGGTTTGTTCACTCCTGATTTCATGGTGGAACACTACAAAACCTTCACTAGTTAACAGGAATTCTTTCTTACAGATATGTGCAAAAGAAAACAACCTGTAGGGCTGAGTCATGTGAATTGCTCTCTGCTGGTTGGTTGTTGCATTAGAAGGAAGAAGTTAGGCAACGGAGGTAGTTGAACAGGTGTGTTTTGTGAGTTCTTCCTCTACCTCCTCGCAAACAGCTCTTCTGCAGTTCCATGGCTGTTCCAGCTGTTATAGTTCTTTTCTGTTTCTGAGATGTTAATCATCTTAATTTATTAATGCCGATGAGCAGAGTCTATCTGAGTACTGTTCTTAAAGGGTTCCCTTCTATAAGAGAACCCTTAGAAACTGAGACATCTCATAAGTCTGTCCCAGTGAACAAACTGCAAAAGATTTGCCTAGTGACTAGCACAGCACAGCATAGCAAGATTCAGTTTACCATGGCAAGTAATTTGGTTTAGGGGCAAGCAAATAAAACATTGCTTTTTTAAATCATTCTCCTCATCACTATCATCTGCTCATCCAGGCTTGCAAAGTTGTTGCGGGATTATACATCAGAACAGATATTAGGCACTTGGGTGGGTCAGACTAAAGGCAGCATAGTTTACTAGTAAAATCAGTATAAGGTGATCTAAATTCTAGATCTAGCTCTTTCACTGACTGGGCTCGGGCAAGTTCAGCCTCCCTGCTTCAGTTTCTCCATATGTAAAAAGAGAAAGAAGGGTTGACATTCTTGATATTTTCCAAGGTAAAAAACCAAGCAGCAGAACACCCAGCCTATTGAGTCTTCTCTCCACATCCGAGGTTGACAAACTTTTTGGATCGAGGGCCACATCCGGGTATGGAAATTGAATGGCAGGCCATGAATGCTCATGGGGTGCAGGAAGGGATGAGGGCTCCAGCTGGAGGTGCAGGCTCTGGGTTGAAGCTGGGGATGAGGGGCTGGGGGTGTAGGAGCGTGCTCTGGGCTGGGATTGAGGGGTTCAGAGGGCAGGAGGGGGATCAGAACTGGGGAAGGGGGTTGGGGTACAGGCTCCAGGCAGCACATACCTCAAGCAGCCCCCAGAAGCAGCGGCATGTCCCTGTTCCAGCCCCTATGCAGAGGTGCATCCAGGTGTTCTGCACTTCCCTGTCTGCAGGTGCCGCCCCTGAAGCTCCCATTTGCCATGGATCCCAGACAGTGGGAGCTGTGGGAGTGGCACTTGGGGCAGGGGCAGCGTGTGGAGCCCCTTGGCTGCCCCTACGCGTAGGAGTCGGAGTAGGGACATGCCACTTCTTCTGGGAGTTGTGCAGAGCGGGGGCAAGCCCCCGACCCCGTTCCTTGATGGGAGCTTGAGGGCCGTATTAAAACGTCTGGAGGGCTGCAGTTTGCCCACCACTGCTCTACATCCTACAGAAGCCAAAGGGGACACAAGCCCAGTTATTTTAGAAAATTCTTTGCAGTCACCTTTACTGGCAAGCACTGCTGTGCTCTTCCATGCCAGACTCATTTCATCTGTACGCTGCTGCTTATAGTGAAAGCACATTTCATGTATGTGAGAGATTCCTGCTGTTCTTTTAATAAACACAGTGGGTCCCGTGGAAAATGGAGCTTTCGACATCGACATGCAGTTGTTTATCTGACACAGCCTCTAGTGTGTAAGCAAAGATTGATCTGAGTTACAAAATAAGACAAGCGAATCAACAAGCATGTTTGTAGCATTTCCAGCTTACAGCTGGCAAAATAGTTTGGAGAGGAGTTCTCATTTCTGTTGCAGAAGAGAGATCACATTTACTCAAATGAAAAGCCTTTCTTGATCAAAATAAGAGCTTTGTTTACGTCTATTTTTTAAAAAACAAACCAACACAAAGAACCTTGCAGAAACCTGTATTGTAGATTGCTGTTAAGCAGAATTTGTTGAAATCCAATATGTTATTAAACTGTCCCTATGAAATTACACTGGTTTGCTGCAAGTAAATTATCCCTTTAGATACGGATTGTTGAGATGATGTGAGTTAGCGGGCAGATATTTTATCACAAGCTCTGGCTTGTGATACTTACATCCTTGCTTTCTTTCCAACATACTGTTTTCTTTTATGGGTGCTTTCAAAGATGACCTGTTCTGGGTGCTTTCAAAGATGACCTCCTTAGAAGTGTTCTGATCGGAGTGGACTTGGGGGGGCCCAGTGGAGTAGAGCTTGGCACCGCCATAAGGGATCTGAATTCCAGCTCCCTCTCTCCTAGACTGCACAGGCTGTGAAAGTAGTGTGATACACAGTAGCAGGAGGCAACACCTAGTTTGCAGTAGTAACCTTTTCTGGCTGACTCAGAGATGCGCCTGGAAACCACTTCCAATGGCAAGGGAATGGAGTATTTTCACCGCATCACGTGTGTGCTGAGTACCTCCTTCTCTCCCACCCTTAAGCCAAAATATCCTCCGTGACTTGCCAAATACTTGCTACTTCAGCGAGTGCTTCTGTCCATGTTTTGATTTCTGCTTTTTTGAATCCATATTTTCCGTCTCCCTCCTCTCCACTGATGTCAGTGCAGTTACTGCAGAGGTGAATTAGGCCCCTCGCTTACTAAGTAAACTGTCAGGGTTAACCACAGTCAAAAAGGAAATGAGGGGTCAGAAACTTGGTTGTCTGTGTTGGTTGATGCGGAAGCCACTGGGACATTGGATAAATCTATCAAGTTTTTTTTTTTTTTTTAAATTAGCAAACTGCAACTGCGGTGTCACCGTAATTGGCAATAGGCGTTATCAGCCACGGTCAGTAGTGTTTGCAGTGAACTGCTGTAAAATGTGGAGATGAGTAAGACTCAAGCTGGATGTGAGCACTATTTACAAGGTACAGGCCTGCCTGTTGAGAGACACGGTACACACTTAGATAACAATAATATTTTGACCAAAATTACCTCTGGTCACATCACTGCTGTCTGAGCCTCAGATTTCTCTACCAAATCCCATTATTTTTAGATAGCTTTCCCTCGGGCCTACCTCTTTTATAGCTGCAAAACTGGCTACATTGCTATGCTTTAGGAGAGAGATTTAAGTACATTGACTCATCATCTAGTCATAGGTTACAGGACCTGGTTATCCTACCTTGTTGGGTGGTGCTCTGTACACCTAAGGCTCACCTACACTAGAAGGCTGAGTTGACTAAGTGTAAATTGTTTTATAACTGGTTACTGTACAATACAAAAAACCCTTTCTTCAATCCGTGGGCAGCTAGGTGCCAGCTACTGGAGAGAAATAGATCTTTTTGAAAACAGGCTGGATAAAAATCAAAGATTTTAAAAAAAGATCACTTTTTTAATTTATATACAAGTTTATTCTTTCAAAAAAAGAAAAACCAACCCCCAATTTGAAATTGACAACCTATGTTAAGACCTAAACTTCTTATAATCTATAAGAATAATTTTACTTATTGAATTGAAATTAATACACATTTGCTGCTGAGCTTTGAAGAAAGTCAGACCACTGAAATGGTGAAAGTCACTGGTTAAATACCTGGAACCAGAGTTTAAAGTGCTAGACCAGCTTTTGACAGCAATCACCTCTTCTGCAGAGAAAATATGTTCTTCATTTGAGTTTATTCAACTTCAGTTCAGTTTAATGACTAATTCAAAGTTAAGAAACCAATTGGGAATTGATAAAGCAGGAAAGCTTGTTTTCCTCAGCCAATCTGAATATAAACCTCGGTGTGAAAGGGTGAAATCTACTAGTTCTAAAATAGTAAAGGGCATAGTGACCAGAAACAATCAGTTCAATTCACTATCTATGGATAATATTGCCTTTGTTAAATAAATAAGTTAGTTCTAAATACAAAACTTGTTTTGATGAACTTCTTGATCCTTTTTTCTTACATAGCTCATTTAAGGCTTCTTAAAATTTGATTAGAAAATGCCATTTTTTGCATTTTTAACTGAATTTGAATTTCCATCCAAATAGAGCTTAGCATATCACAAGTTTTTAAAAAATTCAAATAAGAATTGTACCATTTTCTAACGTAATAAAAATGTAAACATTAAAAATCTAAATAAATGTAAGTTTAATGTGTACAGATATGGTGTATCCTTCTGGTTAGCAAGAAGCAGTCCCAAACTTAGAGTAAAGGCTATATTTAGTTGCAGATCAACGTGTTTTACTGGTTAGGTTCATTCTTTTTGATTGCTATCTTTAAGAAAACAGCTAAGATGTACAAATGCAAAAAACAATTCAAATCAGTAATTTAAATCAAGGCTTCCTGCTTGCTGGTTTAAATCATGATGAATATTGGTGACTTAAATAGCTTTGATTTAAAATCAGTCCACCCTGTTTGATAGACTATTATACGAAAAAGAAAAAAAAAACAATAAAAAGCCAAGTATGACCCTCTACCAGAAACCCCTCTTCAGATGTGTGTGTGGTCAAAGCAGGAGTCTGGCTTCCCTGCTCTCTTGCTTTATGAATTTAGGTAAGTCACTTAAATTCTCTAAGCCTCAGTGTCTGTAAAATGGGGATAATAGAAATATTAGTCTCATAAGACCAACTATATTTGGAAGTGCATGTTGGTCCCAATACTATATATACAGTATGCAAATCAAGTCTTATTTTAGGTACAGCCTTTTAATTGAATCATGGCAGGATCTATTCAGATGTTCCTGAAGTTTTTCACAACCTTCTTCCCAGCCTCCAGACCTCTTATTAATAGTTAGTGCAGTTGAACAAGATTTAAGTTGAACAAGAGCTTCTGTTCTCTATGGTTGAGTATGTTCCATCTCAAGAAGCTGGTTGTTAGAAAAATGTGTCATGTCAGTTCATTACAGCAAAATGAATGCCTGCCTGAAAGCATGCATGAGGGTTCATCTTAATAGCTTCTGGTTTAATTTCAGGGTTTAAAATGATCATGTGAGCAAAGAAGCCTGGTTTGATAGAAAATGGTAAAATGTCAGCGGTATTAATGAAGCTCTCATTCAGTGACTTGTTATGAGTCTGGAGTTCTCTTAGGTTTATTACCTGGAATCGTGTAAACGTTGCGGGAGCCAGTTATTGCTAAATATGTTGGGCCCAATTCATTCCTGGTAGAACTTAATTGGAGCTTCAACAGGAATGGATTCAGTCTATTGTTTTTGGTGGAATTATGAATGAGAAACACGCTTATAGGAAAGGATAATTTAATCCCCCTCCTACCTTCTCATGTCTGTCTTCAGGAAGTGTTAATGCTGGATTGAAAGCTCTGAGACTGTTCTCTGTGGGGTCAAAAGAAGTGTTTATTTCTGAGCATCAGGCTTGTTGACTAAAATAAATTGGAGGCTTAAAGTATATAATAAACTAGTGAGTTGACTAATGCATTTCTCCCACCACATGATGCTTCAGTAAGGAGCATGAAGTGCTACACATGACTAGTGTTTGACCAAAACAGCCCCTGGTCAAAAGACTGACATGAGTCATGAACTTTCTCGTTCTCTCCCAGACAACTTTTCATTTGCTATGTTTCAATATTGAACACCCCTTCCCTGAGCTGTACTGAAACGTGCAGGCAGTGCATCCTTGTTCTTATGGAGTCGAGAGCATTGTCATGGAGGGTGATGTCTTGTGCATTTAACTCATAAAGAAATATGATAGCATGGGGATAGGATTAATATGGTCAATAACTCATGAGCTTTAGGAGCTGGATCCTCCTGAGTGGGTCCAGTTGGTCTCGCCTTTATTCTCCTTGTTTTAAATACATTTCATGCCCCCTAATCTTGCTCTTGTTAAAGCTAATGAGTTTCTTGGCTTTAACAGGATCAGTAGTGGGCCCAAAATGAGAGGGTACTGGCACTGGCTACTGCTGTTTGAAGCCTGTGAAGATGCTAGGCAAGCTTCATAGATTGGTAAATGTTAAGACCAGAAGGGACCATTATGGTCATCTAGTCTGACCTCCTTCCTAACATGGAACAATGAATTTTGCCCATCCCTCCACAGCTCTGCCAGTGCATTTTAGTCTAGATCTGCAGTGGCACCTTCCGCTGTTGTAGTCCTTGGACATCCCCCCAGCTCTGCTGGTGTACCCCTGTTATAACCGGAACACCTGCTATCTCTTGGTATGCTCCCCAGCACCTGCTCAGCTCTGTAGTGAGTGCATCTCCATCCCTACCACAGCATCTTCTGATCAGGCCTGCTAACTTTAGCGGAAGCAGTTTGAGGTGTAGGGACTAAGCATGAAAGCATTAGTCACTTTTAACTTTTCACTGGAAGTCAGATATCCTGTGCTGAAAGCCTTGTGCATGGATACCCTTTACCATGGGGTCTTTCATGCAAAGGGTCTTTGATTTTATCAGTATGCAAGGAGTATGCTCTAATTCAGTGGTTCTTAACCTTTACTGCAGCCTGCACCCCTTTGGTTCTCAAAGGGGAGGGATAGCTCAGTGGTTTGAGCATTGGCCTGCTAAACCCAGGGTTGTGAGTTGAATCCTTGAGGGGGCTACTTAGGAATTTGGGGCAAAAATCTGTCAGGGACAGTACTTGGTCCTGCTGTGAAGGCAGGGGACTGGACTCAATGACCTTTCAAGGTCCCTTCAAATTCTATGAGATAGTTATATCTCCATATTTAAAAAAAAAAAAATCTCACACCCCTTATCAAAAATCGTTGACTAGGTCTGTTCTTTAAACCTAGATATATTTTTTGTTTGGTTATTACAGTAATTGTTAAAAAATGTATAGCGTTGTTAAATACATACGTTTGATGAAACAAAGTAGTTGTACTTATGTGTCTGTGCTTAATTTGTGTTTTCGATGATTTACCTTCTAAAAAAATCTAGCATGTCTCGCACCCTCAGAAAGGGCATCTCGCGCCCCCAGGGGTTGCGTGCACCCCAGGTTAAGAACCGCTGCTGTAATTGCTTCCCCTAACATCCTTTCTTGTTAGTCACCCAAACACATTTGTAAAAGCAGCAAAGAATCCTGTGGCACCTTATAGACTAACAGACGTTTTGGAGCATGAGCTTTCGTGGGTGAATACCCACTTCTTCAGATGCATGTGGTGGAAATTTCCAGGGGCAGTATATATATGCTAGCAAGCAAGCTAGAGATAACGAGGTCAGTTCAATCAGGGAGGATGAGGCCCTGTTCTAGCAGTTGAGGTGTGAAAACCAAGAGAGGAGAAACTGGTTCTGTAGTTGGCAAGCCATTCACAGTCTTTGTTCAATCCTGAGCTGATGGTGTCAAATTTGCAGATGAACTGAAGCTCAGCAGTTTCTCTTTGAAGTCTGGTCCTGAAGTTTTTTTGCTGCAGGATGGCCACCTTAAGGTCTGCAATAGTGTGGCCAGGGAGGTTGAAGTGCTCCCCTACAGGTTTTTGTATATTGCCATTCCTAATGTCTGATTTGTGTCCATTTATCCTTTTCCGTAGAGACTGTCCAGTTTGGCCAACTGCTGAGCTTCAGTTCATCTGCAAATTTGACACTATCAGCTCAGGATTGAACAAAGACTGTGAATGGCTTGCCAACTACAGAACCAGTTTCTCCTCTCTTGGTTTTCACACCTCAACTGCTAGAACAGGGCCTCATCCTCCCTGATTGAACTGACCTCGTTATCTCTAGCTTGCTTGCTAGCATATATATACTGCCCCTGGAAATTTCCACCACGTGCATCTGAAGAAGTGGGTATTCACCCACGAAAGCTCATGCTCCAAAACGTCTGTTAGTCTATAAGGTGCCACAGGATTCTTTGCTGCTTTTACAGATCCAGACTAACACGGCTACCCCTCTGATACCAAACACATTTGTTTTATTAAACTAAGCCATGGCCTGTTCTCACCCATGAGTCCTTATCATGTTCTGACCCTTTGGAACAGGTCTCCAGAGGCTGTGAAATATTTACATTCCCTAGTTCCTGTCTTGTGTTACTGTGCTCATATTTACAGTTGATATGTGGTATCTTGTCCCACCCAGTGTGTAGTATTTGTGTTTTTTCTTTCATCTCGTTATTGCTGATTAACGAGATACTATCAGGGATAAGTATGTCCAGTGCTATAGGAAACAGATTGGGCAAAAATCCATCTGAAGAAATCATTTAGTATGTGGATGGGAAACTTAAAAGGTTTCCATTTAAAGATAGTTCATCTCAACTTTTTTTGTTGTTCAGACAAAAAAATCCCCTAGGTTTCATAAACAAGTGTGTGTGTACTGGCTGTCGGGACTGCAGGTTAACAATAATGATGTTAACCAAATGCATCGGCATTAACTGAAAGAAGAGAGAATGAAACAGCCTTTGCCTGCTCCATGACAAGATATCTGCACCTGCATCTCAGCTAAATCAGAACACTGCTACAAAACTTGTTTTCCATTTTCCATCCAGCTGTACCGTGAAGTGACTATTGTCACATTAGTGACAATGACTTTGAAAGTTCTCTTTACATGTTAAGCTAATAGAGAAATAGAAAACTAGGACAACTCAGCCGCTGGCAATTAACTGTCTTTAAATAATACAATGTTCTTTTAGTAGTTGCCCAAAATAAGCTGTATCTGCCTCTGTAGGAGATGAGAACTGATGTCTTACAACAAAAGTAGGTCTGATTGCAGACAGAAAAATGACCTGTTCTTTTAACATGCAATCCAGTGTAGCCTTGCTAATTCATGTGCACACATGGGAGATTGTTTTGTCATGGGCGCTCACTTACTAATTCAATTGTAGAATGTGCCTCATTCACCTTGAGGAATGTGCAGTTTAGTTTTAATGGTGATGACACTTCATATTGTCTGTGTAAATGTTCTCTTGTACAAGCAAAGCTTTCCTTGTAAGATGAGATCTCAACACATCACTTGTCTCACTGCATCACTTTGCTGTTAGGTCTTGGCTGAAAAGTGGAGTGAGACTGCCAGGTGTTTTTGTGAGGATTCTCAGGTGTTTGGTTAGGAAGGACCTACTGGGTAGGGTCTGAAATGACTTGTTTTAACAGATGGAATAATAGAACAAAACACTCTGTGCTTGGCTTGATGTGATACAGCACAGATTGTTACAGTGTAGCTTGGACCAGGAGAGTTTCTTAACATTTTTGATGCAAATTTGTCCTTAAAATGCTCAGGAAATGAAAATTGCGTTACCCAAGGTCTGGGGCTTCCTTTACCTAGTCCTGGACCAATGCCCCAAAATGATGCTCTCCCCAGAGGCCAATGACAGCTTTTATATCAGATATTTCTTGATCATACATAGAGTGCAAGGCCGGAAGAGACCCTATGATGATCTTATCTGACCTGCATAACACAGGGCAAAGGACATTCCCCAATAATTCCTACATCAAACCTATATCTCTTGTTTGAGCTATAGCATATCTTTGGGAAAGATATCCAGCCTTGGATTAAAGATTTCAAGTGATGGCAACCCCAACTCATCTTGTGTGATTTGTCAGGGTGAGACTTCTCAACAGCAGGAATGTTTTCATGACCTGTTAATGCTCCTGGACTGATAGTTGGAAATTCTCCAGACATTTGGCTGTCCTCTGTTATCTTGCAGATTTTTAATCTGATTTTTTTTAAACAAAGGATTATAGGAGAAATAGTCTGCATTGTGTTGGATAAACCATTTCCAGAGTGCAAGCAGTTATGCTAAGCTCTTTGTTTCTTCCCCATATCCCCCAAAAGATGGTCATATTGCAGCTTTTTTATTTAAATGCAATATAAGTGAAGCACAAACCAGCGTAACCAACACAAACTCAGGCTTATGTCTGAGCAGTGTGAGACCTTGGGTTAATGGATATTAAACTGTGGAATAAAGAGAGCGTGTATAATACAGGTGCTTTGATTTAAAGAGACGGTGTCAAGTTAAGTACCATATTCTGTATCATTTTGGTTTTTTATGTCAAAATTATTTTAATGTAAGTAGATTCTGGAAAATGAGTCTAACAAGAGTAAAGGATGCACAGGTGTATAAGCATCTTTGCTACAAAAGAAATTGAGCATTCTGCTAAGCGGAAGGACATTGGCTACACCTAAATCTTAAAACAGGGCCAGTGATTTTTCATGATGCTTGCACAGTAGTGAGTATAAAATTGCTCAAGTGAAACTATTGGCTGTATTAGGGAGTGTCTGGAAACTTCACTCTGGTGTCCAGAAAAGGTAGAGGAGCTTGTCCACTCAAATATTACCTCAGATGCCCAGTCCTCTTGTAACTCTTCTCTGAACCCCTGTCAGCTTGGTAGACATTGAGTCAGCCGGATTGCTGTGATTTTTCTCATCTAAAGATGTTAGTTAACCTGTCGCTGCCTCCTCTGATTAAGCTTCTGTCTGACTTATTGAGCATGGCAGCTGGGGGCTCTGAGCTGCTGTGCCAGTGATTAGCCCTGCACACCAAAGGATCAGTGGCTGTGCCTCAGAAACTAAATGACTGACACTGATCTGGATTACAGCTGACAGGAAATTGAGCTCTTCAGCGATGGGTACAAGTGGTGGAGAGGAGGAGGGGCTGGCTCCACAGACTTGGCGTCAGGGCAGGTCTCGGCAGTCTTGTCTGTATATAGAACGGGTGGGTAACAGCCCACCCCAGCCCTTCCTCTAGGGAACACTTTCAGAATGAACCCCCCCATTTCTTTGTTTCAGGTCTGGCAAGAGGATTAAGAAGACAAGAAAGTACGACATAATCACGACCCCGGCTGAGCGAGTAGAAATGGCCCCTCTGAACGAAGATGAGGATGATGATGAAGACTCAACAGTGTTTGATGTGAAATACAGGTACTGACATGGGTGGGTCTTGGTTAAAGGCTTCCTTCTGGGTTCTGTTAACTGGGTGGACGGCTCTTCCTTCCTGCATGCTCACAATGCCTTGTCAAGGCTAAACTCCTTCTCTGTTCTTCCCTTCAATCCACAAAAGCTCCACCACTCTCCTATCCGTGGTCCCTGCACCTGAAACCCAGTCTGCTGTGCATCCAACCGCTCCTCCTTAAAGCATGCAATTTCCAACAAGCCTAAAAGCCCTAATCCTCCCTGCAGTGAAGTGCCAACAGAAGAGATGTGCCCAACAAACTATATAGAACTGACAAAGGGTAATGTGCTGAACTTCCCTGCTCAGTCCTTTGCTGCTTGTTGCATCTCATCCCTCATCCTTCCTCTGTATGTTGTAGCTGATTGGGGAAGTTGCATTCTTCCTCGTATTTGTGTGTACAAGCATTTAGCTCACGTCTGGTGCTCTTCATAAACAATCTGTGTAGGGTCAGGCCTTACCAATCTAGAGCTGCTTCTCTTCCCCCACGTGGTCACAACAGTGGCTGTGGAAAGTTGACAAGTTTCACTAATGGTCTCTTGATTTGGGCATCTCTGGGTCTGAGGCATGCTGGCAGGACTTGGTGTTGGGGAAGCTTGCTTTGCAAATGCCTTTGCAGTATCTGTTCTGTGATAAACAGAGGGCTTCAGTCGCCAGCACTGTCAATCAGGCCCCACTCAGGAGCATAAAATCATTACCATTTTTTTTAAAGTGTTTGACAGCCCAAAGTTTTCAGTGCCTGCCCTGCTGGAGAATTTATAGCAGCCTCTCAGTGCAGGCGGGCTCTTGGACTCTCTGATTTATGGCGTCAATATATTTGAATTCCTTATTTTTATTTGCCTCGGAGTGGTGACAGCACAAGAGTCATGTTTCTCATCCAAACAAAGACAGCCCAAGATCTGTGGCGCTTCGGCTAGGAAAAGCTCTGCTCATAAGGCTGCATCTGAATCCAGGCAACTCGTAATTAGGAGCTTGTCAGAGACTTGCTCATGTCCTCCCCATGCACAAATGCCCACCCACACACTCCTAGTTCTGGAGATGGAGGAAGCAGTGCGTTCATTCCAAGGGGCACTTAGTGGGCACTTAAGCATATGATGCTGTGTTTTGCTTCGGTAATTTTCAAAATAACGAAATACATCTCTCCCTAAAAGAGTTAGGTGGGGATAGGGAGCTGGCGAAGAATGGTGGTGAGTCAGTCGTTTTGAGATTTGTAAATAAATAGCCCCCAAACCAGAATACATGCATCTGAGGAAGTGGGTATTCACCCACGAAAGCTCATGCTCCAAAACGTCTGTTAGTCTATAAGGTGCCACAGGATTCTTTGCTGCTTTTACAGATCCAGACTAACACGGCTACCCTCTGATACTTCAAACCAGAATAGTTCTTCCTCCTCTGACTCTTTTCTTGGCCAGCTGTCAGAGCTCCATATAGACCGTCTGTACTGGTGCTCATCCTCAATTAATCATTGGCTGGTCTCTTGGTGAGAGCTGCTGTTACCACTCCTACCGGGCTTTCACCAAGGCAGTTGTGAGTGGTGTAGCACAAACAGACACTAGATCAGGACAACGAGTACCTGCTTGCTGTCAACACAACCTTTGAGGGGCACTCAGGGTAGGTGAAGTAGGATACTTAAAATGAGAAATACAGCATTGTTTGGAGGGAAAACCAGTGCCTTAGATTTAGAGCTCTGTAACAGTGTTTGTATTGCAGTTGTGCCTGAAGATCCCAGTTGGAGATCAAGTCCTGTTGTACCAGGTACTGGGCGTATGCACAGCCCTCGAAGATGGTCCCTCCCACAGAATTCTTATAGTCTAAGAATCTGAGGAAAGAAAGACAATAGGTGGATACGACAGACAGACAGGGAATCACAAGGTAACAGCAAGGTCATGATGATTAAAGTAGAAAAGCAGTATTCAGGACTTTTTTAATATAAGTGTACAAGTTCGAGTTACTCAGGGCTGGAAGATGTGCCTTTTTTCCCTCTTGTACCATTCAGGCCTTAGATTGGCACCTGGATAATGTTAGTATATAAGAGAATTAGGTGAAGTTTTGGATGGGGAAAATTTTGACTTCTGTTTCTGGCTCTGCTGGTAACTTGCTGTGTGATCCTGGGACTCTCTCTGCCTCAGTTTACCTTCATGTAAAATGGGGGTAATTGCCTATCCTTCAAGGACATGTAGTGCTAACTGCTTGGAAAAGTGGCTTCAAATGATCAGGCAAAGGGTGCCTGAGAAGGGCATTGTTCCAGTAAGCGGGTAGGCTTTACACTTGGATGTAGTTCTGCCAAACCACCTCCTTGTTACCCTTCAAATCTCCCCTGAGATGCGCGGTTTTTGCAGCTTTCCAGTGAATTCTGCAGCACTGAGCATGCTGTTGGTGCTTAATAAATAATATAGACGGGATGTTACTCTGCCTCTTGGGCAGCCTTGAGTGTTGGATTATGCATTGGAATCGCTTGAGCCTGAACTGAAAGTGGAACAGTCTGAACTTGACCTACTTCTGCTCTGACCGCTTCTATTGCTTCTCCATCCTCCTTGGTGAGTTCCGGAGAACTTCCTTTGCAGGCATTTTGGGGCAAGGTTGGAGAGATTTTTCCTAGCCCAGTGAAGAGGAAAATCTCAGGAAACGGTGGTGCTGTGGGAAAATGCATCCAGTAATAAAACATTAGGGAAGCCCATTGGAAACAATCTGACTTGAGAGTCGTAGCCATGTTGTTTTCTACTATTATTTTTCCACTCCAGAGCGTGTTGTACTGCTGCTTTCGCAGAAATGAACTCAGCCTTCTTGGGATCCCTTACAAGTGCAAATGGGCCTTCACTAGTCATAGGTACATATACACATACACATACTCCTTCACGTTGTGTGGTACTTACAGTAATACCTCCAAGGGATACAGCGACCATAGATTTTGTTCACCATCCTGTACCTCAGTTTTCTTTTCTTTGGATTTGTGGAAATCCTAGTACAACAGATAGCAAATTCTGCATTTTCAAAATGCTTTGCTTCTTCAGGTATGTGGGTCCTGTTCTCTAGCAGTACAGCTCTAGCTTATGGGGAGTTAACATCAATCCCCTAGCAGAACTGAGATGGGGAGAGGTTCTCTGAGGATTTGCACTCTTCTTGTTAACAATCTTAATAGCATTCGTGCTGTGTGTTAATATGAAATTACTCTTCTGATTTGCCTGCTGTTCTGAAGCCCTAAATAACTAGCCTCATATTTTGGGTTCATAGACTAAATCTGTATTTAACATGTAGGCAAGATCTGTTTTTACATCTCTTCTTCACTTGCTTCTATATTTTGGAGCATAATTGAGATTGTTCTACCCTCCCCCCGTGCAAACAGCATTCTAACTGCAAGCTAATTGCTGCTTAGCTGTGAAGAATCAGCAGCAGGAGAGAAGTGGCACACAAGTCTGATTGTTTTTATGCAGTTCGTTTTCTTTGTTTGATGCTTTGTCCTCATGTGCCGTGGTTTCTAGCCCTGCGCATGCCATTGAGAAGTGGCAGATGGTGTAAATTGGGCTGCTGTCTGAAAGTTACTTTAGGATTCCCTTGCATCTTTAACATCTTGCCACGGCGGATGTGTTGGTAAAATCCACCCCTCAGGCTGTGCAACAGTGAACAATAACCACCTTTCAGCTGCATAGCTGGCTAATTAGACCACTAAAAACCTTAACCAAACAAAATCCAGTCTATGGCTATCTTGTCTGTGGCTGCTAAAGCCTGTGAGAAAGACAGAAGTGTACATTTATTGGATTAGATTCTCCTGCAGTCTCAGGAGCGGGAAGTGAAGTGGTTCTATAAACATCTTCTCTAATCCAGAGAGCGCTGCTTCTGTGTGACAATAGTCTGAAAAGTGTGACACAGAGGCTGCCATAAAGCAGAGATGCAAAACCACTTGGGAAATAACACATGCTTGAAAGCCTCATGGAAACAATTACTAATCTGGAGTTGTGTGTTTGTGTTTTTTTTTTTAATTAAAAAAAATTACGCTAAAAATTCAAGAATTGACTGGCAGGTCTGAGAGGATGGATAATGAACTTTTGTTTCATGAGCACTGATTCAAATCCAGCCCGTGCTGCTAATGACAAAAAGTTATCACCATTTAATAGCTCCATGGCCTGTGTGAAATTAATTTGTTGGTTTGCTTCCTGGTGGTGGGCAGGTGTCTGTCTCTTATTTTGTGTGTGTGTGTGTGTGTGTGTGTGTGTGTGTGTGTGTGTGTGTGTGTGTGTGTGTGTGTGTGTGTGTGTGTGTGTGTGTGTGTGTGTGTGTGTGTGTGTGTGTGTGTGTGTGGTGAAAGCCACCATGATAAAACTAATGGAGAAACCCATTAAGTGCCCAGGACAGTGAAACTTGGGCTGTGGCATTGTTGGGGTTGTATTAACGTGCACCTTTGTAATGGTGGGAGTGGAAGACTGGGTTCCCACCATCTCTGGACCCATCTGTTTTCCGCCTTTTAAAAAAAATTACTCTCATTTAAATCTCCCATTTGTTTGCAAATTTAGCACTTCCCACCAACACAGGGAGTGGAAACTTTCATAGTTTTCCACTAGGATTTTCCCCCCATTTGTGGAACCCTTTGTTTAGTAACTTCTGTGCACTCCTCGTAGCCAAGAGTAGAGCAGGGAAATAGAGACGATGGGCAACGTGCAAATGCTTCCAGACTCCAGCGCAGAGCTCCCTTACCTTGTCTAGCAGTGTAACTAGAGAAAAAGTCAATTAAAACGCTAACAACATGAACTGTTTCTGCAAAGGGAATTAAAAATGTTGGGTTATTAAGATCATTAATTGTCCTCTAATCCAGTGGGGGATTTTCATGTCAACTTCACCGGAACACTTAAAAAAAAAAAAAAGAAGTTACTGAACAAATACTGCACCTCATGTCCTGAAGGATCCCAGAGTACCTCAGAGCTGGGATGTTTGGTGAATCCTTCGGTCCATGTTGAAATGCAGCTGCTTGTAGGGTAGAGCATTGTAGCCATACATTACTTCCATTGATAAAACTTGTCCAGCTGGAACTATCATCACTGCAAGGTGCTTGGATCCCACTGCGATGGGCCACATATAAGAACCCAGGATAGAATAATGGGAGGGATGGAGGGGGACTTGAAGAAGCAGAATGCAAAAGCCAGAGATGGAATTTTGAAGCCAGGTGTCTGAGATCCCCTAAATAAATACTTAAAACTATAAACATTTCCTGGGTCTGATCAAACCCTCCACCCCTCTTCTAAAATTAGCTGATATTCTTCTGTTTTTCAGTATAGATGCTCATTTTTCCTTTTAACAGCAGCAGTGAAAACGAGGTATTTTAGAAATGTTGTGTCTTCCAAAGTGTTGCCTGGTGATAATGTTGCAGTTACATATCGGGGGTGCTACAGTGAGTGATGGGGCTTTTGTTCAACTGTCAGTATAACTAGCTTCAACCAGAGTGCAATAGTGTAAGTAAAGCATAGGTGAAGGTGTCTAGTACAACCTGTACCTGGGTGTCAGGGAGCATGTAGGACTTGGAGCTAAAAAGGTTAGTGCCACATTAGGAAGCCTGGACTTACCACCCTCTGCAAAATGTTCCTTTCATGAGGCAATTTAAAACATTTGCATCAGAATTCTAGGGCCCAAAGTCCTTGCTGTGGCTAAGTGGTATGGGGCCTTCTTATCTGTAAAGAATGCAGAATATATTATATTAATCGCTCTCCAGAGAATATATCCCTGCCAGAGCTTAACTTGCATGTTCAGCCTAGACTGGAGTGCTGTACTGTATGCTTGTTACAGCAAGGTGTTTGGTCTCCGGAGAGTGGCTATAACAGATTTCTTGCAAGTGAAGGCCGGAGGCCTTTTTTGAATGATGCTAGGTGAATGCTAGGCTCTCTAATTGTGTGGTTTTTTCCCCCAGCAGGCAAAGTAGGTAAAGGTTCTGTATAAATGGAGGGTATCATTTATTCTCATGTGAAGGGATGAAAATCACAGTAACTCATTCAGTCGCTTGCTATAAATACAACAAATTGCTTGGAGCATTGGTGCTGCTCTTAACGGTTTCCTTGGCCAGGTGCTGCTGTGGATTACCAGTGCCAAGGGGCCAAAAGGCATTTTTGAAGCCTGTGTTCTTTCTCTGTTGGGCTTGATGTGCTATAAAAATCAGTGCTGAGCACAGAGGCTCCTTGGCTCAATATGCATAAGTGCTGCAGTTGTACCTAAAAGTTCTCCTGATTCTTGTCTGCTGTAGCAACCCTTGCTGAGGCAGCTGCATCTCTTCCCTTTTTTTACCTCGTGAGTGGGTGCTGGAGGGAGGAGAAGTGAGGGCTCCAAGAAGAAAATGGTCTGGGTAGCATGCAGAAGGACCCCAGGTGAACCAGTTGCTCGGGGAAAACTTCCTTTCTCGGGGGCTGTTCTAAGCTGTCCCATTCCAGGAGAGCAGCCCTCTCTGTTTTGTACTGTGGCTGTGATTGACTTCATTTTATCCCTGAGCTTTGCCTGTTGCTCAGACTGCTCTGGCTAATTTCCACATGCAGAAAATCAAGTCTGTGACCAAAATCACCACAGAAATCAACCCCTGCTTGAGGAACCCAGTGGTGGATAGTATAGTTGTTTTTTGTTTTCTCCCTTGTACGTAAATTCCCATAGTTGCATATGTTCTATGTAATAACAAAGTTTCTCTGACAGTACTAATTCTTTTCCCTGGCTCTCTTTCTTGCCAGGTAAAGCTTTTCCATGGATCGCTGGTTCCCTGTGAGAAGTCAGTCAGCTGTCGAGAGCCCTGCTGAAGCCTTAACTGTGAAGGAGAAACTTTCATCTCTGCAATATTGAAACCAAAACAAACATTGGCTCCTCCGTGATGTTATTTATACAGCACGCGGCAGCGGGGTGTTTGATTGTCTGCCCAAAATATCACTATTAAACTCCTAGTTTCCAAACTTCCACAGTAGAATGACCTGAGATCCTCCTCGTAGACTCTGCTCTGTTGCTTGAAGAGGCTGTGGGGTTGCTAAAGCATATGGGCTGGCTACAGCACTGTGTATAGACTTTCAGCACTCACTGGTCCAAATACATTTTGTAAAAGGAGGAAAAACACCCCCAAATCAGTCCCCAAAAGACTTTCTTCTCTAAAAGCTGAATCCGATACTTTTGGTCTCTGTTAAACAGATCTTGTGTTTTAAAGACTTGGAATTGTATGATCCTGGGCCTAGAGAAATACTTGCCCATCTGATGAAGGCTGGTGGCTGAAACTGCTGTGTGTGGTGTTGGGTTCTTTATTATTTTTTTTAATTTTGTGACTGTTGTAAAAAATTGTAATGACTTGCTACTGATTTTAACAATTGCACTAAACCGTCCTATAATGATGTGCTCATTTCCCAGTAGAGCACTGGTCAGACTTACTTGCATAACATGAGACCATAGGGAAGCAGAAAAACTAGGCAAATACTGTACTACAGGAATCTTGGATTAGAGGAAATAGATCTCTGTTTTTGTAATTCCCCGCCCTTCATAGGAAGTAAGACACTACATTTTTTGCTATCTTGTGTCCTCTCCTGCTGTAACTCTTCTGCTAATCAAATTTTTAATCAAACTTTTTACAAGAGATCTGATATGCAGTTGTTAAATTGCAGGAGGAGAACACTGGTTCTCCCTACCGCTGCTTAGAATCATTCATACAAAGAATCCTATCTGCCCCAAACTGGAAATTCCCCCCGCCACCTCACAGCTGGCTGCCAAATCCTATATTACACTCAGATATGTTTTTCCCCTTGCTTCCTGCAGTGCTTTACATTGTGGAGGGTAGAACTGTGGGATGGTTATTTTTAAAAAAACTAGAATATCTAATCTAGGCTGATTAAGATCATAGCCTATGAGTTCTGTGCATAAATTCGGTGCCATTCTTTGAAAGCTCTGTTGAGTTCAAAGTTATTAGCATAGTTGCTCTGTTTTATGGTGTTTCTGAAAAGCAGCTGCAGTTCTGATGATCTTTGCTTGAGATATTGACTCTCACTGTGCGTTCTACCAATATTTATGTCAAATACCCTTTTACTTTGGGATTTTAACCCATCTGGAGCCTCTCTTGCCTTTATGATCTTAAAATTACCTCCTGTTTTGGGAATGTACTGACTTTTGCTTGGTGGCTTGTGACTGCTAAGAATCTGTTGCAAAGCTGCCTCTGTAATGACTGCTCAGAGGCTGCCCATGATAATGCATTCTGGAATTCTTGATTTGTTATCATGACAGTAGGTTATACTACTCTCACTTGTTCGGAGCACTCCCAACGCTTGCATCCTGAAACAGCCTAGCATAAATGCTGCACTCTTCACCCCACTTTGGCTCTTTGCAAGAAGGCCTCCGTGCTCTGCAGTAGCCATTTGCATTGACACGAGCAAAATTGTTGCTGTCTTCTGTGGAGCGTACAGTGCACTTTGGTGGTGTCCCTCTGAGTCCTTGACTGATGTAGCCCCAGCATTCTAAATTCCTCTCCCCTCACCATCTGCTAAATCAGAGTCTCTTTTGACACTCCATGTTTCCTCTTTAAAGTGTAGCAATAGTCAGAAAAGTGACAGAGTAAGATGTTCACCTTCATACTCAACAGATCTACTTCTCGTGTCTGATTTCATATGTGCTTGCTTCATTGGCCTGTGCATTTTTATTCATATTGGCTATGCAGAGCTTACACAGCTCTGGAAGAGGGAACTGGATTCCATTCTGCTTTATGAATCCTTGGCTAAACTTTTGAGTTCCAAGAGTGGAATTGTTATTGCTAGTGACAACATGATAGGCAGAACCAGCTGCGTGTTCGGATCCCAGGTGGAGTTTCCAGCACCGGCAGTTAGCAAAACTGGCCTCTGTTGACTTGGAGCACATTTGCTCTGGGGGAGACAAAGAATGCAAAAGAACTTCCTAATGGGATTTCTGCTGTCACTTCTCAAACTATTAATGCACTTTGGGAGAGAATCCCATTCTGTACAGAGCAATGTGGCTAATAGTATCGCGCATTAAAAGAGGGAGCCAAGGCAATTGGAAGTCAATAAAAGGTGGTGGTGGAAAATTCTTTGGCACAAGTATGCTTTCATCTGAACTTTACCAAGAGAATATTCAGCAAAGGCTTTACAGCTGGCCCATGTTGGAAAATTCCCACAGCAGAACTAATATTAGACATCCAGCCAATATCAATGTACTATTTTTTATCCTTTTATCATGGAGTAAATTCAAGTCACTCCATGGTGCTGTTATTGAGCAATATTTTAATGTGTCAGCTAAGCGGTAAAAGGTGGAGAAATTGATTAGGGTAGGTCCCAGCACACTGAGCTCTGGATTGCATGAACCGCGAGAGGCCCATAGGCTAGGATGACACACTATGCGATTGGGAACACTTTCAAGACAGCATATGACAGAAGTGGACTAGATGGCTCTCAATAGGCAATGTGATGTCCCTTTGGAGTTGGTAAACACTACGAAGAAGAGCTGAGTTGTGAGAAGTTCTTGGACAGGTTGAGCCCTGAAGTGAAAAATGGCAACGCTGGGTAGAAGGATGGGTTAAAGCTTCGATTATCTTGTTGCTGAAAGGGGAAAGAGGGTGGCATGGCTACTCTCCCAGTGAAAGAGCCATCATGGCATAGTGGTTGTACATCCCTTTCAGAGGAGAATTTATGGATAGATCTGGAGCTCCAGAGGACATGTCCTTGGTCTGACATGGCCTGTTTGGAGTATCCTGAACCTTTTCTGGGACCAAGGGCATTTTTTTTACTGCTGAAGACCAGATCAAGGTTCTGCAGATGCAGAGAGAGGAGGAAATAAGGCCAGTTTCAGTTTACCTGGCCTTTTGGATGGCCTGAGCTAACTCTTGCTGAAGTCAGTGGGAGTCTGTGTCTGGGATTTGTCAGGCCTTATGAGCACTGCTGAGTTTAAGTAGGTCAGAGGCAGTCTGCCTGACTTGCCTATTGCTAACAACCAAGATTGTTTCTGTAGTCCTCCAGTGAGCCTTTTGATCGGGATTTTTCTCTCTCTCTCCACCCCCCCGCCCCCCCCAAGGATGTAGATGCCCAACTCTCTTTGTAATTAGGGCACCTAGCTCCCTTGGGCTCCTTTGATAAAACCCACCTGTGTGTATATATATTAATGGTGTTGGAGGCCGGGGGGAGAAATGGCTGCCTGATGAAGGAAATCAGGGCATCTTTACTAGTGTCATTCAAGGTCATGTCAATGAACCTGAATGCTCGCCTGATGTTAAATTGCTATTGTAAACATGAGACGATATTTACCTCTAATCTAAAGATCACTATATGTGATTTCAGATGTTTGTCTAGCTAAATGTTTCTATAGGTTTATTTCAGTTAAGACTTTAAGAGCACTTGATGTAACTCATCTCTATAGTATATATGTGAATATTTTTTTATAGGTGGTAATTAGTTACAACATAGCTTAAATGATTTTGGACTCTCTAATTTTAGGTTTCTGTTGAAGAATGGCTAGTCATTAACCACTATATTGAAGTAATACATGGTCTGTGTGTCTTGCACTGTAGAGTTCCGGTCTGGTTGCGATTGTAACTGGTTTCAATGTTTGCTGCTCGTTGTGGTGCATTGTGTTAAACTTGCTTTGGCAGAGAATGTTTTTAAAGGCCCATTTTTATTTTATAGAAAATGGAGAAACACTATAGTATAACATTCATGTTACATTTAACTTACTATTCAGCAAAATACTTTAAGTACCAGTTTAATCAAACCAATAGAGATCAAGTAAACTAAAGTCATTTTTACTGGAACATGCCACAACACAGAGACATACCCTTCTTGTGACAGATTACAGTCTCTTTACTCTGCTGACCATAATTCTTTTGGGGGAGGTTCCATTTGAGAACCCACAATGCTTAGCTGACCAGAGGCTCTTTTTTCCCTCTGGGTCTGCTGTGTCTGCTCTTCTAAGAGAGAGGAATCACTTGTGTAGAACTACATGCCTATATGGCCCTCTCAGCAAACTGAACAAGGGACAAGGTCCGTCTCACCAGAAGGAGTAAGCTGGAACTGGATATGACTTTTTCAGCAAGAGGCTGAAATGATTGCAAACTCTTTTTATAATCCTTGCTACTTTATAATGAAGTTGCATACATCAGACTTTATTCCAAGCACAAACTGACTTAATGTTAGTAAATGAGCACACAAGCTGGAGTGAATTTGGATAGCCAGTTTTATAAGTATACCCTCTGAATTACTGTTGATGATGTAATTTCATCAGGGTGGAGATTGTGGACTTAATTAAGATTTCTCTTTTCAGTTTCTGCTTCTGCTGTTTTCGTATATGGTTTTGTAAGAACCACGCGTTCCCGTTTGTGCAATCACCAGGCCATTGATGAAAAGGTTGATTTAGATTTTGCCCTTGTGACCAAAAGCTTCCATTAAAAAAAAGTGGTAATGCAAGTTTGGATGGACATCTCACATTACAATAGAAACTGTCGCCATTAAACATGTTCTTGTAAATCCACCCCTGAGAGTTCTGTTTGGGAAGGGGAAAGGGGTGATAGGCCTTTCTCGATAAACTAAACAGTAATAAGTCACCAGGACCAGATGGTATTCAGCCAAGAGTTTTGAAGGAATTCAAATGTGAAATTGCAGGACTACTAACTGTAGTCTGTAATCTGTCATTTAAATCGGCTGTACCAAATGACTGGAGGGTAGCTAATGTGATGACAATTTTTAAAAAGGGCTCCAGAAGTGATACCAGCAATTACAGGCAAGCCTGACTTCAGCACCAGGCAAACTGGTTGAAATGATAGTAAAGAACAAAATTGTCAGACGCATAGATGAACATAATTTGTTGGGGAATAGTCAACATGGTTTTTGTAAAGAGAAATCATGTGTCTCACGTCTACTAGAATTCTTTGCGGGGGATCAATGAGCATGTGAATAAGAGGCATCTAATGGATATAGTGTACCTAGATTTTTAGAAAGTCTTGGACAAGGTCCCTCACCAAAGGCTCTTAAACAAAGTAATATGTCATGGGATAATAGGGAAGGTCCTCTCATGGATTGGTAACGTTTTAAAAGATAGGAAACAAAGAGTAGGAATAAATGGTTAGTTTTCAGAATGGAGAGGGGTAAATAGTGGTGACCCCCAGGAGTCTGTACTGGGCCCAGTCCTATTTAACATTCATAAATTATCTGGAAAAAGGGATAAACAATGAGATGGCAATATTTTCAGATGATACAAAACTACGCAAGATAGATCAGTCCCAGGCAGACCGAAGAGCTAGAAAAGGCTCTCTCAGAACTGGGTGACTGGGCAACAAAATGGCAGATGAAATTCAGTGTTAATAAATGCAAAGTAATGCACACTGGAAAACATAATCCCAGCTATACATATAAAAAGATAGGGTCTAAATTAGCTGTTACCACTCAAGAAAGAGATCTTGGAGTCATTGTGGATATTTCTCTGAAAACATCCACTCAATGTGCAGCGGCCGTCATAAAAGCGAACAGAATGTTGGGAATCATTAAAAAAGGGATAGATAATAAGACAGAAAGTATATTGCCTCTATATAAATCCAGGATTCACCCACATCTTAAATACTGCATGCAAATGTGGTTGCGCCATCTCAAAAAAAGATTTATCGGAATAGGAGAAGGTTCAGAAAAGAGCAACAAAAATGATTAGGGGTATGGAACAGCTGCCATATGAGGAGAGAATAAGAAGACTGGAACTTTTCAGCTTGGAAAAGAGGTGACTAAGGGGGGATATGATAGAGGTCTATAAAATCATGATTGGTTTGGAGAATGTAAATAAGGAAGTTTTATTTACTCCTCATAACACAAGAACTAGGGGGCACCAAACGAAATCAATAGGCAGCAAGTTTAAAATAAAAGGAAGAATTTTTTCACACAATGCACAGTCAACCTGTGGAACTCCGTGCCAGAAGATATGAAGGCCCAGGCTATAACAGGGTTAAAAAAAGAACTAGATATGTTCATGGAGGATAGGTTCATCAATGGCTATTAGCCAGGATGGGCAGGGATGGTGTCTCTAGCCTCCATTTGCCAGAATTTGGGAATGGGTGACGGGATGAATCACTTGGTGATTACCTATCCTGTTCATTCCCTCTGGGGCCTTTGGCATTGGCCATTGTCAGAAGACAGGATACTGGGCTAGATGGACCTTTGGTCTGACCCAGTACGGCCACTATTATGTTCTTGAGAGAGAAGGTGTCACTGGTGAAGTTCAGTCAATATAAAGGGGAATCTTGATTCATCCCCCAATAATGATGACTGCCAGAATCTAATGTGCAAGCCCCTTTGTCCAGGGGTTCCAAAATAGACTGAGATACAGGGAGGGCAACGCAGGCAGCATGGCGCAGTGACCGGCTGTCTCAGGGAGGAAAATGAATCAACAATTCAGCTCAATCCTCACCACAGCTCAGCTCAACAGCCTGGGATCATGCAGACAAAAGTCATTGAGTTTTCTTCAGCTCCTAGTCAATACAATGAACATTTTCCAGCTCCCGGAACCCACATTCGCTACCATGGAGCCTGCATACATGGCTGCCCTCAGCTTTTGTGCCTTTGAAAACCTTTGAGCTGGGCCTTTCCCGCCCCACCCACTGGGAACAAGCAGCCTGTGGTTTCCCTGAGAGGGATGCCGACCAACCTAATTGCCAGCAGCTTTCAGAGTAGTCTCTTACCTCTATGTCACAGGTTTCCCATATGTAAAGCCAGGATCTGGCCTACCTAACACGACTGGGTTGGGTGTTTAGGTGCAAGTCACTCTGGCAGTTAGGGTGACCAGCTGTCCCGATATTTGGGGTGTTGTCATATATAAAGGTGCCTATTACCCCTCACCCCTGTCCCAATTTTTCATACTTACTATCTGGTCACCCTACTGGCAGTGCAAAGTGTCCTTGTTATGCTGGGTAACAAAGCTGTAGTTCAAGATTGCTTAAGGGTTTTGCGTCAGATAAATGTTTTCTATCGATGCTACTATCATGGAGCTGATAGTCTGACTAGGCTCTTCTCATACAACCCCTATTTCAGGTACAGTCTTTTACCTTTCTAGACCCTGGAACAGGGTGAAGAGAGCCTGCCAACCAAAGAATTATTGTATGCATCATCCCTTGCATGAGCCAGTTCGCTGCATCTCCCTGTTGCACCAGATCGTGTTCGTCTTGACATCTTCATTTCTCACTTGATAACGATTGCAGTAATAGTCTAAAGGTAATTCTGTGCTGCTGACAAAGGGCAGTTGCTGTCCAGTTGGTATCTCTTAAATCATGTCCTGCTGCCTGCAAAGTGAATTTAAACATCCTGATTCATAATAAACCTATTAAAATGCTGTCAGGCTTCAGCCACCAACCACAACAGATCAGCTGTTGTGCAGCTCTCTGTGGGGACTTAAAGCCCCAGCAAAGTGAAGACTGTCTTGTTTCACTTTTCCTAAGGTATTTAACTCACTTCTGGTGGAGCAGGGCATGAAGCCTAGAGGTTTGCGACAGAAGCAACAAGACACAGAGTTGTTGTCTGAATATTTTCATGCAGTTTGTAGCTTTCCCGAGAGCACAGTGCAGAGCTGGGAGGATCTCTCCCCCAGTTTTGGGCTGCAGACATGAGAGGACCATGTAATGAGAGCAGGCAGCCAATACTGTTTCTGGGTAGACTTTTGAATTCATTTCCAGGCAGCTTCTCATTAGAAAGATGGGGACAAATGGGAAGGAGCTTAGAGAAGAGAAGCTGAAATGATCATGGACCTGGAGAAAGTGGTGTGTGAGGAAAGAATAAGAGCTTAAAACGTAAGTTGGCAAAGAGACTCTCAAGGCTGCGGCTGTAGGTGGGAAGGGAAGGCAGGCATACCACAAATATTTGAACTCTACAAATCCCATGGAGTCAGCTCGACTTATTTAGGGTGTCTAATTAGGAGTAATGGGATAAATGTGAATGAGTATTACCAATTTGTTTGTTTAATTATTAAAACAAGTTTTCTGACGGAGCTTGTCCTGCCTTTTTGTTCAGATGTTTTAAAAATAACTTTTCTCCTCTGACATTTAGAAGGTTTTTGCGTGGTGCTGAGGGTAAAGTCAAACACATTTGGGCCCCTCTCCCTTTCTCAATGTGCATGCCTCTGCCTGCTGCCTTTTCAGTTTCAGCTCTGCTGCTGGAGCTGGTAACCACACTCGTGCAGTGCCTGGGACAGGGCTTGCATTGTCGAAGCCGAATTAGATGCAAAGTGACCAAACTCGTACAGTGCTGGTGATCGTAGGGATTCCTTGTAACAGCAATAAGTACAAAACTTGGATGGCAATGGTTTGTGATGCTTTTCTTAAAAAGAGTTGACTACTGAAGATCTGACTCATTCCTGACAGTGAGATCTATTAGAGTATGAAACTGTTTCCAAGGAAAATAGTGGAAACCCTAATTTGCTTGGAACACTGGTAGCTCAGCCAGATTAGTAAAGTTGAAAGTATAACAGTGACTTGGCAGAGGGATGGACTGAATGACCTGATACAAGAGGTATCTTCTATCTCTAATTTCTAGCATGAATATTCTCCCTCTGCAGTTGTTCAACTGTATTTCATAAGGGCTCAGTTTCCCAGTGACTGCTCATTCATGGCTAACTAAATGAGCTGAACGTGCTGAAGAACGTTGCTTGTTTCTGACAGACATGCTTTTGCTGCTTGTCTTTGCCACTTAGTTTTCCTGAAGCAGTTGTTTTTAAAGCTGAAAGGCAAAGTAAAAAATAGATAAGGTCCTTTATTGCTTACGATGCGTAAGTTTGGTCTCTCGGCTTTTTCTGTCCTGCTTGTGTGCGTGTGTAGTTTTCTAGTTGTTTGCGTGAGCTCTAACTCCTCTTTCCTGTTTGCTGGATGACTTTGGAGGACTTAAATGTCGCATGAGGCCCTGTTGAGTGCTGTGGCTCATGATCCCCTCACCCAATCCAGGGATCCACTTCATCACTGGCAGAACCCCTCCCAGCTTGGTATCATCTGCAAACTTTGGCCAGGACAAGCACCTGTCAGGGATGGTGACTCTAGATAACACTTAGTCCTGCCTCAGTGCAAGGGACTGGACTGGGTGACCTGTTGGGATCCCTTCAGTCCTACGTTTCTATGATTTTCCTGGTTTAGTGGAAGGCTAACCCTGAAGGAGTTAAACTGCGTCACTGTAACCGGAGAACACAAGCAAACTCTTAATGTTCCAGTTCTGTCCTGGTTACTGCCTTTTTAGAGGAAACACCACACAGCATCCGAGAATCTAAGCTGCAGATTCTTACACATGGCAGGAATTTTGTGGTAGGGTGAGGAGTTTCTCAGAACTTCAACCACAGGATGGGAAATAAACTAGATGACCTACTGCTAGAGCTCCATTTCCACCTACAACAGTCCATGTTTCAAACTCTGTTAGTCTTGCTTCTACATATTCTATGTCTATGGACCCCACCACTGTCCTATCTGAGCACCTTTCTGACTCTTCTTGGTCTGTATTATGTAACTTCAATATATACAATTACACAGTCCTAAAGTTATTATTCATCAACTACCTTCCACTCAGAACCAAGTTGTTGTTCATAGATTTTTAAAGCTAGAAGGGCCATTGTGACCATCTAGATTCCTGCACCAAGCCCAGTAATTTGTAGCTGAAATAATAATGATGGGAGTATTACCATTTTATAGACGGCATAGAGATGACAGTGACTGGCTAAAGGTCATAAGAAGTCCGTGACCAAGGCAGGAATGGAATCTTTTTCACTCAGCTCCTAGTCCTAAGCCTGGACCACGTTAAATCTTTGAGCTGAAACTGCATGTAAAGAGCAGGCATCTCTTCGGGCTGTGGGAGGAAACAAGGGGCATACATTTGTTTGTGTATCTTATATCAACCGTGAATCTTGTATCAACCTAAAATAATCGCTGTGCTAATGACAAGTGGAAAGTGCTTCATCCATCCTAGCTTTTTCAGTCAGTGGCCCTGCAGCCTTTGCCACTGAGTTCATGGGTTACCTCTGCTTCCTAGAATAAATAATTTTTTACTGTATATGCCTTTTCTCCAGCAGGCTACTGCCCTGACAGATACATTTAGTTGAAGAAAAGCTTTTAAAAAAAAAAACCACAACACCACATTTCTCATCATTTGCCCTGGATTTGTAAAGGTTTAGATCATGTTGACAACATTTGACATCTTCGTACTTCATTTCTGCTGGCATGTGCCTGCAAGAGTCTTTCACAGCGGTGCGCTTTGGGCAGTGTCAGAAATGATTGGTCTTTCTCTCGACTTTTTTTTGTACCGCTGAAGAGATGGATCGCCCCCCATAGTATCCAAGGGCTTCCCAGGTGAATTAGAATGGCATAGAGCAGGGGTTCTCAAACTGGGGGTCGGGACCCCTCGGGGGGGTCACAAAGTTATTACATGGGGGGTCATGAGTTGTCACCCTCCACCACAAACCCTGCTTTGCCTCCAGCATTTATAATGGTATTAAATATATTAAAGTGTTTTTAATGTATAAGGGGGGGTCGCACTCAGAGGCTTGTTGTGTGAAAGGGGGCGCCAGTACAAAAGTCTGAGAACCCCACTGTTGTCTCTTCCGTGGTTACATAACCCAAGCATAGCCTTCTATATGAAGGACTCAATCCTGTTGGTTATGATGGAAAAGCTTTACCAATGAGGAGGGCCATTCAGCATGTCCTGAAGCATGTCACTCTTCCTTGCCCCCCACCCCCTCCCTGTCCTGCTCCCAGACACAGTGTAAGAGACTCTCTAATGCAGTCGGTCAACTTGTGATGAAACTTTTGTCACCAGCACTCAAGCAACCTTCCCTACAGTTGTTATGGGGTCACCCATGAACTAGCCTTGGGGACAAGGCTTGTACAAAGGAGGTCTAGGGGCCATTTCTTTGATGGTTGAGAACCAAAAGATTGTTACAAGATCTCACTAAACCACTGACAGATTGGTCTTGCCAGAAAAGCATTATTCGCTACCAGAGCTTTCGGGGAATGCCCAGGCTTCGTTAACCTCCAGCGTCTGCCCATCAAACCAAATCCCACATCCCAACAGGAGCAGAACGCCTAGCGTGGAATCGATGAAAGTGATTGTCAGCCCACGGTACAGGTGAAATTTCCAATTGCCCAAGCTCAAACTATCCCAAATATTAGATCAAAAGTGTATTCCAGATATCCTGCAACTGAATATGGAGGTCTGGCATGCTGAGACTACATATCCCAGCATGCACTGCCCTCTCTTGAGCCAAGCTGTAAGATGGCACATTCTGAGACCTGTATTGAGGCATTTTTGCACAAGTCTGTACCACACCCATTTGCCCAGGTCATGCCTGTTTGCTCTGTGCCTTGTGGCTCCTTGCTGGACGGGAAAAAATATTGCAGGATTTTTTTTGGTGGCTGAGAAAAATCCTAAATTTCCCCCCCCCCCACCCCCCAAACTTCCACTTCTGGTCAAGATTGATTTTTGGTGTTTTCCTCGTTGCAGTAAAAAAATTTTTTTTCGCTCAAATGTAACATTCCAATCCTATTTTGAAAATGTCAAAACATTGGCATTTTCTGATTTTGTTTTCCTTTTTATTTTTTCAGCCAAAACTATTTGCTGAATTTGCAGATCGTTTTGGTGCCTTACAAAAAATCATTTTATTGTAAACTTACTGTTTCCTGAAAAACAGAGTTTAATTCTGGATTCCAGCCTGCTCTCCTACAGTTGAAAGCCAAATATATTGTAGTAGGATTAGCACTTCCAAATCCTGCTGGCCTTAAATAAAATGGTAATTAGTAACACTAAAGCTATTGAAGGAGTTGGCGCGGTTGGCACTAAACAGCTGCTGTTTGCTGACCTGTTCAAGTCGACAAATAATGTTGTCCCTGCATGGAAGTGTGATATATTTAAATCACATATTTACTGCCCATTGTTTGTTCATGTTTAAAGAAACAAATGGTTTGCTCTTAACCTACCCACTATCAGAAGTAAATTGTTCAGCATTCGTTATTTGTGAGCTATAAAGATCATCTGAATTTATTTTCATTTCTTCTTATATGTCTAAAAGCTGCAGGGTGTACTTTTATGCTCCCGCAGCCAAGGATTTGTGGAATTGACTAATAGTTTATGTTGCATATTTACAAACACTATTGTTATTTAATAATGGAGCATTTCAGGGGTAAAACCCTCCCACGTGACACCAGCCTTTCAAAAAGAGACATTCATGTCTGAGTATGAAATTAGAGCTGGCGTAACACAGGAATCAATGAGAGTCACTCATTAGTGTGAAAGCAAAAGGGGGTGGGGCAAACGGGGGTGGGGCAAACAGCTTCTTGCAAGGATGTATATGATTTTAAAAGTACATGAGAAGTTAACTGTAGTACTCAATGTCCCAGGAGATTGATCCTGGGACTTTGGTGGGGGTGCAACTCTGTTTCACACGGTGTGGCCCTTTGCCCCCCTCTAGTGGCCAGGCTGTGTATTTGCACTGAAGCATTTAAACCTGGGGCACCAAACCTTTGCCCGGCAGAGGAATACATTGGCCACTCATCCAGGTGTAGAGAGCTCTATTAAGTTTGAACAGAAGGAAGCAAGTAGAAGTGGCCCTTGTCTTTAACACAGAGGGGGAAACTGCTGAGATAACAGTTCCTAGCATGCAATGCTGTGTTTTGATACAAGCAATCATCACGGGGATCAAGATGAAACATTGCATATGGGGAATAATCTGAATTTAAGGGTTTATCTTGCTGCCCAGTGCTGTAGTAGGAGTTCCTTCCACATAAGATCAGTTCAGCTCTGACCGCCATATGTATAAACCATTACAGTACATTAAACTAGCTGCACCAAGAGAACACTGGTTCTTAAGCTTATTGTATTGCACCCCCCTCTTCTTTGTGTCTGGAGTAGTTTATGCCTCTCCCTGCGGCACAAGTGTGTGTGCCAATTTAATAAAAACCAACTTGCAACTCACTAAATATTAAGTTATCTTGTGCAAGCCTTTCTGAGCATAAAAATCAGTGGTTGCTCCACATTTTCAGTCATCAAGTAGTGAAGCTGTACTGTATGTCGTCTTCTTGCTATTTCCTCTGTTTGATTTTATGCTGAATCACTGCCTTAACTGTACCACACGTTACTGTTTGTGTAGCTTGCTTCTCAATATCTCCCACCAGTAGTGGTGTGTCACTGGACTCAGGGTATGTCCAGACTACTCGCCATATCGGCGGGTAGTGATCGATTTATCAGGGATTGATATATCGTGTCTCATGTAGACATCGATCCCCAAACGCGCTCCCTGTCGACTCCGGAACTCCACCGGAGCGAGCGATGGTAGTAGAGTCGGCGGGGGAGCTGTGGACATTGATCTCGCGCGGTGAGGACGAGAGGTAAGTCGGAATAAGATACTTCAACTGCAGCTACAGTATTCCTGTAGCTGAAGTTGCGTATCTTACATCGACACCCCGCCCCCCCGGTCCCCGCCCCAGTGTAGACCAGGCCTCAGTTTCAGCTTCTTTATTTTTCACTTGAGGTTTTTTTTCTGTTACATGAACGAGTCAATGATCCATTATAATAAGAGCAAAAACAAAACGGTGGTTGTGGTTGATGCTTACAAACAAATGTGCACACTGCATTGTAGCAAACAGATGAAGGTACAGGGCTTATCTCCACTTATCATGGATCGATGTTGCAGCAATTGATCCACCGGGGGTTGATTTAGTGGGTCTAGTGAAGACCCGCTAAATCGACTGCCAATCGCTCTTCCGTTGACTCTGGTACTCCACCGGAACGAGACGTATAAGGTAAGTTGATGAGAGAGTTTCTCCCATCGACTCAGTGCAGTGCAGATACCGCGATAAGTCGACCTAAGGTACGTTGACTCCAGCTATGTGAATAACATTATTCACATAACTGGCGTTGCATAATTTTGGTCAACTTAACCCCATAGTGTGGACCTGCCCACTGATGCCAACGACTTTGTATAATGCTATGCAAGTTTAACAGGAATCTGTCGATATGCACAGCGCCATCTAGAGTAAAATGCACAGCACCATCAGAAGACCTGAAATGTCTGGAGGAATCAGCTTTGCTGGTTATTCATTGCTGTGGGTAAAATGTACACAGTAAGTTTTTTCCGCTAAAGCTTCTCACCCCCCCTGCACCCCCCCACACACAGTTAGAGAACCTCTGCTATGGAAGATACCTGCACCTGTTGGTTAAACTCCCTGCTGACCAGTTGTCATGGTCTAATTCCCCAATCTGAACCTTAAGAGTCCAAAAAATGGGGTACCAGCATGAATTCCTCTAAGCTTAATTACCATCTTAGATCTGATAAGCTGCCACCACCCAAAAATGTATAGTGTTTTGGGGCACTCTAGTCCTCCCAAAAACCTTCCCTGGGGACCCCAAGACCCAAATTCCTTAAGTCTTACACAGAGGGGAATAAACAATTTCCCCCCCCCTTCTCCTTTCTTCCTCCCAGATCTTTCCCACCCTGGGTACACTAGGAGATCACCGTGATTCAAACTCCTTGAATCACAACACAGAGAAATCAGGTTCCCCCCCTCCCCCTCCCAGGCGTTCCCTCCCTGGGCTATCCTGGAGAGAGAGACAGATTCAAGCTCCGTGAATCTAAACAAAGGGATTCCACCTTTCCCCCCTCCCTTCTTTCTCCCTGTCTCTCACCAATTTCCTGGTAAGTACAGACTCAATTCCCTTGAGCCTCAACAAGGGGAAAAAATCAAACAGGCCTTAAAAATCAAAACTTTTAATAAAAAGAAAGAAAAAAAGTAAAAGTTGTTACAGTGTCTTTCAGCTTATAGACACTAGAGAGAAGCCTCCCCCCAGCAAAATACAATTTAAAATACTCCCAGCAAACTACACATTTGCAAATACAGAAAACAATCAAAAGACTAAACTCGCCTTTTCCTGGTACTTACTAAAATTAGAACAGAAGAGATTTTTTCAGAAAGATTGGAGGAATTTGCTCACATGTCTGGTCCCTCTCAGAATCCAGAGAGAACAAAGCAAAACCCAAAAAAACACAAACAAAGGCTTCCCTCCACCGAGATTTTAAAGTATCTTGTTTCCTGATTGGTCTTCTGGTCAGGTGTTTTTGGTTTACTGTTCGTTAACCCTTTACAGGTAAAAGGGACATTAACCCTTAACTATCTGTTTATGACACCAGTTATCAAATATGGGTGACCAGAAGACATGTTATTTCAACGGACACTTCATTTGAGTAAACGTAAGTGTTTGCACAGCAGTTAGATATAGTGAGGTCTGGATCTGTGTAAAAGACAGTGGCTGCTAGCTCTGCCTGGGTGAAATAAGTCTGCTTCTTGGTGGAACGTGTGCCAGAAACAGTCAGTCTAGCTGAGGTGCCGCTGAGCAAGCAGATGGGATGTGTGGGGATGTCAGATTTAACATTCTATTAATTTCTGGCCACTGAATCCTTAAAATGCACAAGGTGTTCTTCATCCTTACTGTGCTAATTGCTTTTCCCGGTTTGCCTTAGTGGGAATAAAAATCAATGTGCCAGATCCTGCTTTGCTATGCTGGTGTAAATGTGGAGTTATTCCGCTGATTTCTGTGACATTAAGACCCTGGTCTGTATTTTCTATGCCTGGATAAAACAAGATCTAGTCTTTTTATACAGCTATACACAAATTATAAACAGACTCCAAGCTGGTAACTGTAGGAAGGATGGTCCAGCAATCAAGCACTCAGGCTCAGGGCTCAGTTCCTAGCTGTGTCACAGATTTCCTGGGGGATCTTGGGCGAGTCAGTTAGCCTCTCAGTTTCCCATGCGTAAACCAGGGATAGCACTTGCCTGCTGACTAGGGATGTTGTGAAGGTAATTGCAGTGAAGGTGCTCAGTATGGTAATGGGGGCCATATAAGAACCTTAGAGACCAAGAGCTTATACAACATGCTCCAGCTGACTTTAAAAACAAAACAAAACAAAAGTAACTGGCGTCAGGCCTCCAAAAATGAAACTGCATAATGAGGTCTTCCCTGAACAGATCAGACAGGAGGCTCATGGGCATAATTTGTGGGCTACATAGACCGTGATGGATCAACTTCCTTCCCCACTAGGAAGAGGGGTTTGTGTAAGGTCCTGTGACCTTCTGCAGAGTTCTGCAGCATGGACTTTTCAGTCCAAAGTCAGTGTTTACTGTTGCTTTGGGGAACAGTAGACTCACTGAGAAGAACTAGATCTAGCAACAGCAGCCTAGAGCTGTAGGAGGTGAGGAAACCCTCTTTTACATCAGATAAGAGGCTCAAGTGATATTTCCTGATCTGTTAGGACATGGTTCCTGCAGTGACCTACATAAACAGACAATATAGGTCCAAAAATGGGTCTGTATCATGGAAGAAGCTGTGCAGAATTTCAAGCTAGCTGCCATACTTCTGTCTGTCCAAGTCTGACCTCTAAAGAGTGACCTGGACTCTTAGGCCGGACTGGTTCACTAAGAGCATTCTTCACCAAGGCAAACTGAACTGGACTGAACCATTTTCCTTCAGCTGACAGAAAGATGGAGCTAATTACAACTTGTAGAAAGAACTCTGTGTTGGGAGGAGACCTCCCCAACAAGCATGCATGGCTTTATCCATGATGTGATTTCTCTCTTTTGAATCGTCACTCCTGAAGCACTGGTCAGGACAGAGCTCGTGTCATTTTGATTTCGCCCAACTGTGCAAGCAGGAATAATACTGACGTCAGCAGCCCGTCCCTCAGGCTTTGCTATCTCCTGCTACACAGCCAAATGCTCAGAGGAGAATTTTAGAAACCCTGGTTTTCATCACAGCATGGCTCTAGAAGAGTAACTTAACAAGATGGATGACCTGATCTGTCTGCTCTGATCTGCTGTGTGCCCATCACCATGGTATTTGAGCACTCGGAATATTTGCATAAGATTCAATCCAAAAGGATGTGGCTTCTCCATTTCTTCTCTGATCGTGCTGTTTGAAGGTACAGAATATTTTTTCCTCTTTGTCTTCAACTCCTTTCTGCGTAACTCCTGCATAGTGATGTTTATGATCAATGTACTAGGGTCATTTCAGATACCCTGCTAATTCTGAGAGAGGCTGGAGACTTGGGCTGTCTTCTCGAGGGTGTCTATTTGTACCATTCTGAAAAACAAAAAGCTATTCCAGGAGTTGGGGTGGCCTGGAGGAAGGTGTGAAGACCAGAGGTGGAGGGCAGACTGAAGAGAGTAGTGTGGCTGGCATCGTGGGTGGCAGGAGGATAAAGTGGCATGACATAGCAAGCACTGTCTGCATTTTACATTCTTCAAGGAAACCAGCCTGTTCACCCCCTGCCCCAGTGCCTCACTCCACTGAAGTCCAATGCAAAACTCTCACTGACTTCGATGGAACCAGCATGTTACCCCTGGAGCCTTCTATACTAGCACCTCAGCGTGCTCACGCTTCTTCTAGATTGATGCACCGGTAGCCAGATTGCTATCCCTTCCACGACTGCCAGTTGGTCCAAAGCATGGAGATGGGTCTTTCCCCATGCCAGGGAGCTGTGTTTGTGTGTCTGATTCCTGAGCTCACCAAATATTCCATTGCTGCCAAGAAGGCACTCCAGGAAACCCGAGCTATTGGCATTACTGAGCTGCTGTGATGGTGTCACCCATCTGCCCTGCCCTTGTCCATGCCCTCAGACTGGGCTACTTTTAGAAAGGGCCAGCATTAGTTATAAAAATCCTTCGACTGTAGCATTTCAATTCTCTCCCTATTTTATTATGAAAAAATATGCACGTGCAAATAAAACTCCCTGTGCGTATCTCATATCTCTAGATCAAGCTTGTGTTTGTGTCTATCAAAGTAATGTGTAAGCACACAGCACTTTATAGAAATGTCTGGACTGTACAGTGTCTCGTTAAGGAGATGGTCACATCCATCTATTTGAATAGAAAGGCAAGCTGGAACTTTCAAGCGTGTGCTTTAGATTATTTTTGGACCTAGAAAACCTTGATATGGGAAAGTGTTTCTATTTGGGGCTGTGAAACTAGGCCACCTCTAAGATCAGTGACCTACATTTCCCAGGTTTGGGACTACAGGCTAATGTAGCAATTGTCATGCTCTAAGACTCTTCTGCTAATGTCCCTAAGCAGGGATGGGAATGGAGGAAATCAGTCTTAAAGGTGTGGCTTAGTGGGCATATTGGAATGTGTTTGACTGGCTAATGAAAAATGATGATTTTTTCATGCTGCAGTTCTGTAGCTCCTCTGCCTTCCCCCCAAGTTGTGTGTGAATGCACAGAGGTAGTGGAGGATGTCCTGTGTGGGTGATGAGCAGGGGTGGCTCCAGGCACCAGTACGCCAAGCGCAGGCAAGCCGCCAAATCCGCGGGACTGGGGACCTCCTGCAGGCAAGCCGCCGAAGGCAGCCTGCCTGCCGTGCTTGGGGCAGCAAAATACCTAGAGCTGCCCCTGGTGATGAGTTGAAAAGGAGACAGTACTATGCCTAGGTCTTGCCAGTATCGCACTGCAATTCCTTTGCACAGCACACCTCTGCAGCAACCCTCCTCCTCAGTATTGCCAGCCCCAAGTATTCAAAGATCAAGAGAGAGCCTTAAAAATCAACAGGTTTTAAAAATAAATGCATTGGGGAGAGGGAAGGGTTCAAACTTTTCTCTACACCATGAGGGCTAGACACCTACTTCAAAGAAACCTGAGATTCTCTCGTAATCACTTGACTCCAGTAGGAGCTGTAGGAAAAAAAGCATCAAAGAGCAGGAGATCAGTTTACTGGCCATTAAAATGCAGTCATCTCTGGGGTGGAACTCAGGTGTTATTTTTCAGCCTGGACTCTACACACCAGTGTCTGTAGGCAAAGAAGGGAAGACTAACGCATGCAGTTGAAACTATAGAAGGGCAATCACTGTAGGCAAAATAATTACTAGACTAAGAATCGGCCAGGGCCCCTCGTTTTAATGACTCCTATACTACAGGTTTGTATTAATATTTGTGAAATCTAGTCCAGCTGTTAAAACACCAGACCCAAACAAACAAACACAACCTGCAAGTGATTTGTCCTCTGCCTGGGTTATTTATTTACTTTGCAAATGCCTCCTCTCTTGCCGTTCAGCAGTGAAGTCCTAACTCCTGGCGTTTAAGTGGAGCTTCCATGGTCATAATTAAAATCAGCTTTAAAATGATGAATTAATCACATTAGTATTAATCTGCTGTATCACCGTGTCTGTGGTACAGTCTTGCTAATCACTGATTTAATCAGATATCAATTAGTGTGCATCTTTAATGCCACAAGAGGAACTGCAGGATTCTGGGACAATTATCTATAAAAGAATAAGAGCTAGCTCTCATTTAGTGCTGTCCAGCCATTGATTTCAAGTGCTTTAAAAAGATAGACAAGCATCACACTATCCCCATTTAACAGATAGTGGAACAGCAGTGCCAAGATGTTATCTGCCCAAGATTACATGATGTGTATTTAAGGCAGGGGAGGCTCTAGGTATTTTGCCTCCTCAAGCACGGCAGGCAGGCTGCCTTCCGTGGCTTGCCTGCGGGAGGTCCCCGGTCCCGCGGATTCGGTGGCACACCTGCAGGAGGTCTGCTGAAGCCATGGGACCAGTGAACCCTCCGCAGGCATGCCGCCGAAGGCAACCTGCCTGTGACCCTCGCGGCGACTGGCAGAGCGCCCCCCGTGGCTTGTCGCCCCAGGCACGTGCTTGGCGTGCTCGTGCCTGAAGCCGCCCCTGATTTAAGGACCAGCTAATAGAGGTGGTCAGGAATTTTCCATCAAATTTTTTTTCTATGGAAAAATGCAGTTTTTGCAAAATTGACATTGCAAGAAAACTTCTGTTTTTTCCAAAAATTTCCAACGTTCCAGCAAGAAAATAAAAATATTTTGTTTCAAGTCAGGTTGACTCAAGTTGAAATGTTTTGTGTCAGGTGCGTTCAGCTGAGATGCCATGTGCCCATGCAGGAGCATGGCTTTTTTTGGGTGTTGAACTGCAGTAGTGCATCATGGGAGTCACATGACCACAGTGTATACTGGGAGATGTAGTCCAGTGGTGGAACTTGGCCAATAGGGGAGAATGGGAACATGAGGCAGCTGAACTACAAATCCCATGAGGCATCACACAACTCAAAGAGACATAAATTAGTGTCAAACCTAGCCAAAGAAAAGCATTCTGACAGTTCTGTAACATATTTTGGAACTTTCTGTTGTATGAAAAATTGATATTTTTGTCCTGATTCAGGATGAAAAGAGACGTTAAAATAGCAGAATTTCCTGTAGGATGAAAAAGTCAATTTTGTCATGAAAACGCGTGTTGAAATATCAGATTTTCCTGCAGGATGGCAATTCTGATTTTTGAGGCGCTCTACTGGCTAGAGTAGGTGTTGCAGAGCCCTCTACTGGGCAGAATTGGAACCGCACACATGCTGTGTACTGCTAATAACGCCTGTCTCGAGCGGCTCTTTGAGCCATAAGGTCTCCACTGTTGCCCTGAAGTTCTGAGTGGCCAAACTATGCAGCCTAATGACTACTCATTGAGTTCATGGGAGGATACAGATTTTCTTACAGTGCATATGTGGTAAATGCTTGCTAATGCAGACTGTCATTCTTTTGTGTGAATCTCAAACTGTCTCCCTGCTCCTCACTGAGTAGGCTTGGAAAGACTTGATTTTTATCAGCAAGCATTTGTATATATCAATTTCACTGTGTATACACAAACTGGTGCAACCATATTTCTGTCCATAATTGAAATGTACAGATAGGCAAAGTAAGGGAAATGCTGCTTGAGAACTTAGGAGAGTTTGATTTAAGGCTGTTTACTTGTGTATATTTTGATAATTATTGACTCAGCCCCATCCGCATTGCTGGTCCCCTCCATAAAATTTCCCACAACTAAGAAAATTTAAATCAATTGGAAAAAAAAACTCTTTAATGTCTTAATTTTGTGCAACAGTGAAAAGAGAAAAATTGAAAAAAATCCTTAAATAAACATTGATATTATGTAGAAATTATAAAAAAAAAAAAATTGAATTCTGCAAACCCTACTTATTAATGAGATGAGACCAGTCCAAGACTTCATTATTTTTTTCCTCAGTGCATTATGAAATATTATAATAAATAATTAAAATGCCTGCTGTCAAAACAAATGGCCCGAGTCCACTTTGGCAATGCTATGAAACATCATCCTTCTGGTCTTGTGGTTTGTTTATTATTGTGAATTGCATACTGTTCAGCAACTTACAGTGTCGAGTAATTGGCAACGAGTTTCCCAGTCATTAGTTCAAATTAGTGAGACTCTGATGACACAGAGAATGGTGACACCTGGTTGTGGAGACAGTTTCAATCTGACCCTTTATGCAGTCAGAACAGTGATTTGTTTTATACATATTGTTTTTTGGAAAGAGATGCAGAGACAGAACAGTTACATAAGAATATCAACTCCAAGTGCCTGACTCGTTTGCAATGAGAGAATGTTCTGTTCATTCGGATCCGCAGCTTCCTGTTGATGGAATACAGTGATATTTTAAATCACCTTGACTTTTTTTAGCCTTTTGCTCTCTCGAGCCACATGTTGCACCTTAAATCCTAGCCGCTGCTCTCTTTATGCAGGTGCCAGCCATTTCTTTTGCTCCGCTTGGGTTCGGTGCAGTGGGCGTTCTGGATCACTGGCTCCATTGTTGACACAGTTTCACCAGAAACGTGGGAGTCAGGGGACTGAGTCAACAGCAGCAAACAACACTTAGTGCTGGAAACGCAAAGCCAAAGGTTCATATTGGTCCTGGGCGCATGAGGGGCTGGAAGCAATTAAAAGGCTCTTGTTGGAAAAGCAGCAGGTGTCTCTGACAAGACTCGTCAGCCCTTGCTCTCTCCCTGCCTTTTCACACCTTTGTTTCTCCATCTTTCACCCCATGTAGAAGCTACCTGGCATCAGCACTTGGCAGCTGCGGCCATCTCACCGCTATTACCCTTCATTTCAGACCCTTCACTTCATGACACCTCCTTGATCGCAGCACTCCCAATCCCTCCTCATTACTACAGTTTGCCTGCAGTGTTTGGTTTGCTGAAAAGGCAGAACTGATGAGAACAATGGGGCAAAGGGAATAGTAGCCAGCCAAGCTGCAACTCATTCAGGACTGCAATTTTCCCCCAAGCCAGCTACTTTCTCTTGAGAGGCAGCTCACTTTCCCATGCTGAAGAGGCTTCTGATGGTGAGGGCCCAGAGCCAGGAGCCATGTTGGAGGATTTGTTTTGTGTGAGGAAGGAGAAAACATACAGCCTCACACATGCCTGCAGGAGGCTCCTTCTCTTATGCCAGGCAGATAGTCTGAGTCATAAGCAGAGCGCAGCAAGGCCCAGCAATGTTGCCAACTCTCACAATTTTATTGCCAGTCTCCTGGAATCATAGAAATTTAGGATTGGAAGGGACCTTGATAGGCGTCTAGCCCTGCCTCCTGCATTGAGACAGGACTAAGTATTATCTTCTAGACCAGCGTTTCTCAAACTGTGGTCCCCCAGGATGGGCCCCAGGAGTCTATGGGTCCTGCTGATCACCTCCTCTCCTCCCTCCTGCATGCTGGGGAACAGCTGTTCAGCGGCCTGCAGGAGGCGCTGGCGGGGAGCAGGAGGAGGTGGGATGGGGTGCACTCAGGGGAGGGGGCAGAAAGAGGTGAGGAAGAGGAGGGGCAGGGCTGGAGTGGAGGTGGAGCCTTGGGGAAAGCAGTGGAATGGGGGTTGGGGGGTCTGCAATAAATTTTAAATCAAAATGGGGGATCCTTGGGTTGCTAAAGTTTGAGAACCCCTGTTCTAGACCAGTGTTTCCCAAACTTGGGCCACTGCTTGTGTAAGGAAAGCCCCTGGCAGGCCAGGCCGGTTTGTTTACCTGCTGCATCCACAGGTCTGGCCGATCGCGGCTCCCACTGGCCGCGGTTCGCTGCTCCAGGCCAATGGGAACTGCTGGAAGGGTCAGTACGTCCCTCGGCCCGTGCCACTTCCAGCAGCTCCCCTTGGCCTAGAGCAGCGAACTGCAGCCAGTGGGAGCCGCGCTCGGCCGGACCGGCAGATGCAGCAGGTAAACAAACCGGCCCGGCCTGCCAGGGGCTTTCCCTACACAAGCGGCGTCGCAAGTTTGGGAAACACTGGGATAGACCATCTCTGACAAGTGTTTGTCAGATCTGTTCTTAAAAACCTCCAATAATAGATACCTCTCTAGGTAATTTGTTTTCCCTAATGTCTAACCTAAATCTCCCCTGCTGCAGTTTAAACCCATTACTTCTTGTTCTATCCTCAGTGGTTAAAGAGCAATTTATCACCCTCCTCTTTATAACAACCTTTTATGTACTTAACGATTGTTATCAGTTTTTGGTATCAGGTATTACTTACTTAACAATTGTTATCTCTTCTCCAGACTAAACAAGCCCCTTTTTTTCCAATCTTTCCTCATAGGTCATGTTTTCTAGATCTTTAATTATTTTCGTTGCTCTCCTCTGGGACTTCCTCCAGTTTGTCCACATCTTTCCTGAAGTCTGGTGTCCAGAACTGGGTACAACACCCCAGTTGAGGCCTTATGAGCGTGGAGTTGAGCAGAAGAATTACTTCTCGTGGGTTGCTTACAAGACTCCTGCTATTACATCCCAGATTGATGTTTGCTTTTTTTGCAACAGTGTTACACTTGACTCATCATTAATTTGTAATCCACTATAACCCCCCGATCCTTTTCTGCAGTACGCCTTCTGAGGCAATCCTTTCCCATTTTGTATTTGTACAAGTGATTAGTCCTTTGTAAGTGAGGTCTAGTACTTTGCATTTGTTCTTATTGAATGGCCCCTTATTTATTTCAAGCCATTTCTCCAGTTTGTCAAGATCACTTTGAATTCTAATCCTGTCCTCCAGCTTATATCCTCTCCCAGCTTGGTATCCTCTGCAAACAGTGTACTTTCTATGCCATTATACATATAACTTCTGAAGATATTAAATAGAACTAGACCCTGGCCAGATGCCTGCAGATCCCTACTTCGTATGCTCTTCCAGCTTGGCTGACAATCATTGACAACTAGTCTCTGTGTATAGTTTTCCAACCAATCGTGCACCCACCTTATGCTAGGTTAGTCTAGGCTATTTACCCTAGTTTATTTATGAGAAGGTCACATGAGACAATATCAAAAGCCTTACTAAAGTTGAGATATATTACATCTACTTTGGGTGTGTTTCTTAAAGCCCCAGCTCCTGAAGCCATGTGATTATGTGAGGCTGTCAGCTTTTTTGACCGAAAAAGAAAAAGTAAGTTCCTTGTGGTTTTTGGAAAAGGCTTGAAAATCTGGCTCTGAATAGTTAAAAAGAACAGATGGGAAAGAAGAAGAACCAACATTTTTAATTTTAAAAAAATCTCATGATTTTTAAGCCACTCTTATAATTTTTGGGGGCCAGACTCATGGCTTTTGAACACATGGGGTTGGCAATACTACAGTCTTAATAAGGGACAGATGTGTATGTTTCCCCTGGTCATCTTCCCTGCTGATTCAATCATAGAATATCAGGGTTGGAAGGGACCTCAGGAGGTCATCTAGTCCAACCCACTGCTCAAAGCAGGACCAATACCCAGACAGATTTTTGCCCCTAAATGGCTCCCTTAAGGGTTGAGCTCACAACCCTAGGTTTAACAGGCCAATGCTCAAACCACTGACCTATCCCTCTGGAGCTCTGAAATGGTTTGGGCAACAGGTGCGTTCTGGGATACAGTGGGACGGGCTAGGGGAATTTGATCTTCCCTCTAGCCTCTGAGATGAATCCCACAATCCACTGGGAAAACTGGCTAGCATGCCATGAGCCTGGAAGCAGGGCAAGGAGCTCTGGGATATCTGCCCACATTACAGTTAGGGTGAGCAGACAGCAAATGTGAAAAATCGGGACGGAGGTGGGACAGTAGTAGGAACCTATATAAGAAAAAGACCCAAAAATTGGGACATCTGGTCACTCTAATTACAGTTGATGCAAGACATAACTGAGAGCATGCACAATGGGCTGGGTTACATTGATGTAAGCTGTATCAGTGCAGTTTTTGTGCCTAGATGAGCCCTCCCCACTTTGATGAGGACCAGGAGTGGGGGGAGGATTTGTCTTCAGCTGATACGTGAAGTATTGGCTGCTGTGGAAGGTGGGATGCCAGTCTGGACATCCCAATGGTCTGGGACCACTCCTAAGCTCCTGGGTTTGGTGCTTCTAATTTGAGCTGGATTGTGTGGCTTGGGCCGGTCTCGGCGGTTCACTGCCATGCTACAGCTGGGAATAAGCCCAACTGCTCTCAGCATTGGGTGTTTTGTGAATACCACCCTTTCGCCACCCTGGGAAAGGACCAGCAGCTGCTTTCCAGCAATGATAGAGTGGTCATAGCATAGGCCAGGGAGCAGATCACAGGTCTGGCGGCCAGCCAGCCTCTGTTCAGTTTCTGGCTCGGCACTAACTTGCTGTGTGACTTGGGGCCAGTCACTTGGGATGAAATGTTCCAATTCGGGTGCCTGACTTCAGGCACTCAGTATTTTGATGTTTAAATAAATTGTTCTCAAAGGTGCAGAGCGCCTGCTGCTCCCACTGAAAATCAGGCTCTATATTTAGGCATCTATATATGGATTTAGGTGCTTTAGGAATGGAAATTTTGGGTAAAAACCCTCTGGGCCTCAGCGTCTTCCATATGTAGAATGAGGGTAAAGATATTGATCCCCCCCTTGTAGAGTGCTTGGAGATCCAGGTGTGAGAAGCACTGTGCACGTTCTAAGGGGCATATATATTTCCTAAGGTACCTATAGCATTTAGGAACCCAAGTCCCATGGACACTCAGTGGGACTTCCACTATTAATGCCTGAGGTGCTTTTGAAAATCTCTAAAGAGACTAGTTTCAGGTCTCGCACCTCATTGCCATAGCAGCAGTGAGAGCGCTTTGCTGGGATGCCGGCCTGACTTTTTCCCACCCCCACCACACCAATCAATGAATAAGCAGGACTTCTCCAGCCCAGGCTGCAAGCTGCCAGTGGAACTTGGCTTCCCTCTGCTCCGGTGCTCTCCATACATAAGGCAGGGTGATTCTCTATTCCAGAATTAGCATGACTTCAAGGAGTGCATCCTGCCACTTGAGTGGCTGATTGAACTCATTTCTGGGTGGAGGTGAGTGGCAGATGCTGCTGGCTTCTCTTCGGGGAACATCCCAACAGACAGCCTTGTTCTGTTTCCTTTCCCTTCAAGGATCCGACTGAGCCTGTCAGGTAGCTTTCAAATGCCAGCTCCTCCGGGACTTGTTAAAATACTTCATCAATGCCCCTCTTCCTCTGAAGAGCTGCCCTTTCACTCATCCGGTCTGTTGCTACCTGACTTGGATTGCTTCAGGAGAAAGGTTTCCATAGTGATCTCGGATTCAGCACAGCCAAAAAAAAAAAAAAAAAAAAAAATCCAGCTTCTGTATCTTAAGTGTTTCTTTTAAAGGACCCAATGTATGGCCAGCCAAGGCCAGGGATCACCCACATTCCGCAAGGCTGGTTTGTGTCCCCAAGACTGTTCAGTTGTCTGCCAATTTGTGCTGCTTCCTTGCTTCTCCTTATCCCTTCATTGTGCCCTTTATGCTCCGGTAAAATGGTCAGGTGTTAGTAGTAGTAAAAATGCCTCTCTGCAAAATGTCAATCTGCCTTTCCAAAAGGATTTGTTTGCAGCGTTAATCTAAACTGTGCTGTCCAATGTCAGAAGTGGCTATATAATGAGGATCTGTCAGAAGCCCTAATTGGATGAGTATTCAAAAATTTTTTTGTTATTGTTTTATCCTTGGGACTCTGTTTTCGCAGCGATTCTCATTAACTTTGAAAATTTAATCTTCTTTTAAAGTACAAGCTTAGTGCCCCTCACTCCTCAGGAGCTGCTCAGAGGCACAACAGCTACTGGTACCTTGCATGATAGCTCTTTTGAGTTCCCCCTGCAGTTAGAGAGACGATCCCCAGGCAGGATCTCAGCAGGAGCAATGAGTGCAATTTCTGTCCGTATCCAGGGCTCTCGCTACCAAAAGGAAGTCTAAATATCACAGGGAAAGCAAACCAAACCTCTCTGAAAAAGCAAGTTGCAGTTCTGACTCCACCGGCTGCAGAGCAGCAGCCAGACTCTCTCTCCAGTGGGGCATAAATGCACGTGACGCTGCCACGTCTTGTATTCATTTCATTGAGAGGGGATGGAAAGGGATTTCTGAGTACTCAAAGTAAAAGCTAAGGTTTGATCCCATTGTCAAGGGCAATAGGGTAAGTATGGCGGTGGAGAGAGATGGTGAATGGGCAGGAGGAAGGCAGCCTCTCATGAGACCCTGGAGGACAGACCGTATCATGCACAGCAGGCATCAGATGCATATTTCTAAGACTCCTATTGGTAAAGTATTTGGCCACCACTAGGGAAAGGTGAAGATAAAAAGGTCATTCCCAGATGGGCAGCAGCCATTACCTGCTGTGATATTTACTATACCATTGTTGTAAGAGAGCCGGAGTCTGCAACAATCATCTTGATAATATAATAGTTGTTGATAAATGGCAAAGACTTGGCAACCTCACCATGCTGTACAACTCTCCTTGTCTCTTCTTAATGGGCAAGGATCCTTCCTCCACTCTCTGAAACAGCCTCTCTGGGCTTCATTAGCTTCCCAACTTTGATCAAACCCTCTCTCTTCCCTAGTCTGGACTGTGACAACGTCTGACTCCCGTGTCTACATTCTGGGAAGTAGCTGTGGCTGAGAACAGATGCAGAAGAATATGGTTTAAATGCAGAGGTGGCCACAGACAAACATGAAATGCTATTTCATTTCAGAAATCAGAGCTGAGCAATCCTTAAACCAACCCAAACCAAATCATATCCCCTGTTCATCAGACATATCCACTGCATTGCTGTCTGCCTTAGCCCCATCTCATTCCCAGATACTCCCTCCAGCACATAGCATAGCCTGCATTACATAGCTGGTATCCACGAACCTAGACGATAATTGATTATGAAGCCCCCAGGTCACTTGTCTCTGAGGCGCTGTACAGACAGGCTCCTGCACGCCACTCCACTGTGCACCAAATGCTTTGTAACAGAAAGACCTCTCAAAGGGTTTATGCCTCCATATGAAATAATGTCAAAACGTGCTATATAAATGAGCCCTTGCTGATGTTCTTGCCTAAAAAAATGGACAGCAGATGATTCTTTTAAAACATTTGGGTTTTCCAAACCAGCTTTTTATTGCATTTTTTAATTGCAATCTCAAGCGTGCCATAAAAAAAAAACCCACCTCACAGATGGAATTGTTTCCATTACCTATTTCACAATAAAAACCCACCGATAAATGGAACAGACACTCCCTCACCGATCAGTCTCCTTTGCCCCCTCCCTCACACAGACTAATAAAGGACCCACAGTCTTAATAAATCTGTTAGCCAAGAAATGGTTTCTGTTCTGACACCTATGTAACACCTTCTCTTCCCCGTCTCTATCCCTAATTGCATTTCATTTAACACACGTAATTACTGAAATGACGTCTTCCAAAAATAAACTGTGGGGTATTCAGAGCCGCCTCGCTTCTCAGCATTAGGGTTGTTTTCAGCCAAGAAATCTGTGCCTTTCAGCTCTCTCTTGGCAAACTCAGGTGCAGGCCAAAGCACTCATGATTCTTCCCCACCAATACAGTCCTGGAAAAAGAGCTCGAAAAACCAGGAGCTGGAGCAGGTGTGACACAATGGTCACAAACCATGATGTTTGCTGTGTCATTAAGCATTTGTTGTGGTGCCTTAAGTCAGCAACCTCAACAATTCATCAGGTCTCAAGCCAGAAATAAAGGTGCAGGAGGAAATCAGGCCATGGTAATTTCCCCAAACTAAAGCGCTAACATGCATGACAATAAATTCGGTGGATTGAGGTTTACCAGCTGACATGTGTGGGGGCTGACACAACAGTTCTCACACCGACGGGTGGCCCAGATGGCTGCCCATGGACTTTAATTAGTTGTCCCATGCAATTCTACAAAGACCCCTTCAATGAAAATTTTCTAACCAGGGCTTCTAAAAATCAGGGCCCAAAGGACCCCTCCCCCAGTTTTTAAAATGCAATCTTCACAGACTGTGGGTGAAATCAAGGCTCCATTGAAATCAGTGAGAGCTTTATCCCTGAGTTCGATTGGGCCAGGATTTCACCGTGTGTGATCTAGGTATTTTGCTGCCCCAAGCACGGCAGGCAGGCTGCCTTCGGCGGCTTGCCTGCGGGAGGTCCCCGGTCCTGCAAATTCAGCAGCAGCCTGCGGGAGGTCCGCCAAAGCCGCAGAACCAGTGGACCCTCTGCAGGCAGGCCGCCAAAGGCAGCCTGCCTGCCGTCCTCACAGTGACCGGCAGAGCGCCCCCCCCGTGGCTTGCCTCCCCAGGCACGCGCTTGGCATGCTGGTGCCTGGAGCTGCCCCTGCGTGTATGTGTGTCCCAGTATGGATTGGCTTCTCAGTGCAAGATGCAGCACTGCATGCTTGGACTTGTAGTATTTGTAGCCTCTGCATTAAAGGGAAGGGTGACTGCAAACTGGTCCACTGCAAACTGGGCGTAACTGTAAGACTCCTGGCCCCAGGGTCCTTGGTTGAACAAAATTAGTCTGCCCCCAAGTTATGTGCATGTCCAGAAACAGAGGAGCTTCAAGACTGCCTTGCTCAACTCTCCTCTCGAATTTGCAATTGAAGCCTTCCAGGCTGGTGCTTAACAGCCTCTGTAACACTGATCACAGATGGAGCGTACGTGCCACATTATTGAAGTTGAAGGGCACAGCTTAGTTTCTGGGGAATAATAGAATGAAATAATTTGATAGCGACCAGCTAGATTTTTTTTTAAAATGTTCTGTTCCTTCAAGGGTGCTGTTGAACATATAACCCCCCCCCATAACTTATTCATTATTATGCGCCAAGAGGGTTGCCTCTAAAATCAAATGGGGGGTAGACATGATGGGTGTTTAGAGCCATTACTTTCAATAGTTTTATACAATATTTGAATCATTGGTATTCCTCCAAACCAAGAGGAGAGAGAGCCAAAGCTAGATGAATGTATTAGCATTAAAAGCCATTCATGGGGCCTGGCCAGGCCCGCCTAGCAGATGGAGGCCCTTATGTTTTGGCATCACACCCATATGGAAGACTAATATGCAGTCCAGGAATAGAACAGGTTATTTCTCCTCTTCCTAGCAATCTCCAATCCAAAGGCTCTTTCAAGTCAAGCAACTTCAATTGGAGCTTGTACAGCAGGGTGCTATAAGAGTCCAGGCAAAATATTTTTCTTTTTTTTGTAGTTAAACTGGAAGCCTAAATTGCAACACTGCCTTGAAAGCAGCATGTTAGGTTTTGATTGCACCATTTAAAAGGCCATATAAACACACTCAATGCCTGTCAGGGGTTCAAATCAGCCAGAGGCCGCATAGAAACATGGAGTGTTACTTCAGCCTCATCTCGAGTGGGACCTTCTCCAAACAATCCTGCAGCTGGATACATCCCACCATGACCAGCAAGCTTTAGTCACTGGAAACTCAGAACTGGCATAGCAGGGGGTGTTGCACTTCTGTCCATTCCCTGTCTGTACCTAGGGCCGGCTCCAGGGGTTTAGCTGCCCCAAGCAGTCCCCCCCGACCCCCCCAAAAAAGCTGCGATCGCGATCTGCGGCAATTCAGTGGGAGCTCCTTCACTACGACCTGGAGTGAGGGACCCTCTGCCGAAATGCTACCAAATAGCTGGACCTGCCCCCCCTCTCCCGGAGTGGCCGCCCCAAGCACCTGCTTGCTAAGCTGGTGCCTTGATCTGGCCCTGCCTAGCTCCATCAGGCCTTCTTATTCATGACCACTTCAAATGATAGGGCCAGATCCTGAGCTGGCATAAATTCACTGGTGCTAGGTCTGATTGCACCAGCTGAGGATCTGGTCCATACCCTGTTCTTTTTTGGTGACTGCAGTGACAATTGTGTTTGTTACTGTCCGGTTCCTGGAAGAGGTGACGGTTTCTGCAGCCAAGTGCTAACCAAGGTGTACAACACTTTAATTTCAGGGCATCAAACCCCTTATGACTGTATTCAGTAAGCCAAACCTCTGCTCCCATCGACACCAAGTAAGGATTGCTGCTTGTGGCCCATTAACCAATAGGCTGCACTGTACATTAGGGTCCAGGAAATGTTACTGCAAAGATGTGTCTAATAGTGAAATTGCTCCCAGGTACCTGCCTTCATGAAACAAGGACTAAGAAACACACTGGTCTATCCAGCCCCCAGGAACCACGGTGGGTTTGTGGGCTTCGAGGGGGGGCGGCGGGCAGGGTTAGGGTTAGGACTGGGTAGCTCACACGCCCTGGGAGTTTCCATTCCCGGCAGGCTCACTCCCAGGGAACACGCTCTGGATGATGTCGCTCTGTTTCCCTCACAGAGCGCAGGTTGGTATCTCCCCGTTGCCATGGGAACCTGTTGTTTTGAAATCCTGCTTCCAGAGGTGCAGCAGCAGGAGCTGAGCAGGTAATGGCTCAGGCTGTGCCCCCGATCTGCAGCGCCCTGCTGCCCTGCGCCAGGATGGGGGGGGTGGCCTGTGGGTCAGGGTCACTGTAGCCCATCTGTGGAGCAGGGTATTGAGCAGGGACGGGAGGATTTCTTGCTATTGTCCTTTGTTCTGTATTGCTGGGGTCAGTGCTAGCTGGGAAGGTGGGGAAAGTTTGGGGGTCTGGAGGGTGCTGCTGCTGTTTCCTGGCTGGCTGTGTGCTAGGCCAGGAGCTCAGTCAAAGCTCACCCTTATCTTCCACAGATATTGTCACCCTTGGGAAGGACCAAGTGGAGATGATTCTCTCAATAGAAAAAAGATAGATAGATTATTAGGGTTGGAAGGACCTCAGGAGATCATCTAGTCCAACCCCCTGCCCAAAGCAGGACCAATCCCTAAATCACCCCTTCAAGGATTGAACTCACAACCCTGGGTTTAGCAGGCCAATGTTCAAACCACTGAGCTATCCCACCCACAAAAATATGGAATGCTTCACGAATGTGTGTCATCCTTGCACAGGGGCCATGCTAATCTTCTCTGTATCGTTCCAATTTTAGTATATGTGCTGCCGAAGCTGTGTGGCTGTGCAGTGGCCTATGGGAAGCTGAGCGACAGTAAGGCTGTTAGGGAAGGTAGCCACTGAGACATTCCCAAGGTGATAAAATAAGGTTGAAAACCAACAAGATCTAATGGGAGAGGGGGGAGTAGGGAATGAGATTACTGGGGAATCCTGCATGTTTGGCCAGAGACAAGTGCAGATGATTTACCCTTGTGCTGAACCTTCTTTGACCCTACATGGTACAAGATACTGGTACTGTGTTCTATGAGTAACAAAGCTTTGGAGCGCTGCAGTTACTAGATGGGAAAACAAACCGTGGAGAAAACCCTCACTCAAAGCTGTGACAATGCTGGAGTGAGTTTCATGAACAGTTGGGGTGACATGTACAGAACCTAGACCTCAGAAGCAAGATGTTCAACGTCAGCTGTAAGGATAAGCTCACTTCTGTCAGTCACACATTTATCACCACCTAGAGAAGCTCGTTGGGAATGAAGGCAACCCAGCTACTTGCCATCAGGACCTGCTGGGGCCACAGTCACACAAACAGCTTTGTCACCTAACAGCAGATCAGGCAGCCAAGAACAGCCAGGAACCAAGTCCCATAGAAAATGGTTTCAAGCACTGGAGGCCACATGATCACAGAGTATTATTGGAGCAGAATATGTGGTCACTTGGCCAAAGCCTATGAGAGTCGACAGGCAAGAAACAGGTTCAGCAACCAAATGGACCTAGAGGCTTGGTATAGCTTCCAGTGAACAGCAGCCAATATTTGGTGGAGGAAGTGAGGCTGTGCCAGGAGCACAGGGCAAATGCTATAAGGAGCTGGTTTTGCCTCCCGTCCATGAACCCAGGGCTTCCTGGGTACAGGGTCAAATCCTTGGAATGACTATGAACCGTGGTGTCTTCATTGGTGGCCTGTATTATGTTGCTTCCGGCCTGAAACCTGCAATGTACAGCACCGGTAGTGGCTGCTTTGTAGAACTGCCTGGGACACATGATTAAAGCCTACGGGAGCTGCCAGGAAGCAGGATAAATACAGGTGACTGCAAATTCAGAGAATCCTCCACAGTCCTGTACTGGCTTTAAAGGGGAAGGTTTTCTCCAACGATCAACATTTCCTTCAGGCTGCTGCATCTTATTTTAGTCATTGCCTAATGGCATAAGGTTTTACACTATCAAATATTAAGGGAGGGTACCAAGGAGCAGTGCTCCAGTTCCCCCTGACACGTTAATAAAGCTAAAGCGTTTTTATCCCTGATAAATTACGCTCATTTTACACTCAGTCAGTGCTCCCGATGCAGCCCATGTGAGAATCATCATGGAAAGGGGCTTTCCTGGGAGCAAGCTGCTGCAGACAGCACTAGTAGCCAGTTAAGCAGCTAAAGACTAATGACAGTCTTCACCTATTATAGCCCTGGATTACAGTTATATTGGCATCTTATGGCTCAGCTGTTGGGTCAGGGACTGAAATAACTCTTAAAATGGGACTGATTTGACCAGGGGTTATTCTCAGGTGGAAAAGGAGCTTATTTTTGGAATTATTAAATGTCATGATTGGCACTAGTGGAGAAAGTTCATTCTGGTCAAGGATCACATCAGTTTTTTTGGTTAAAATTTAGGGGCTCCTGAGAAAGAAGAGCTGCTTCTGACCATAGCCTGCCTCCATTGTTGGGCACTGTTGCTAGTAGCGTAGGGGTGTGACATGTGCTATAAATTAGGGGAACGCAGATGCAAGTGGGGTTATTTGGGCTCCCCCAGTGGAATAACCCCACTCATGGGTGGCCCTCAGGATACATCTGTAACAGTTGTAGAGGTTTCCTAAGCCCGAATCTCAAGATGTGGTGAGATCCACAGTGAAAAACTGATTGGGGACAGCTGGATACATGAGACTCTCTAGTGACCCTACTGGAATTGTGGAAGCCCAGCTCTGTTTGCTGTAAGTAAGAGATCTTCAGTGTGGATTGGAGATGGGAATTGGAGGCCATGTAGTGACCCCTGGGCTGTACCTGAGGTAAGGGTGGCTGTAGCCTGCTCCATTATGTGTGGCAAATTGCCTATGTAGCCTGCAGCTGGGCAAAATTTGGATGCCCTTGGTGTATTGCCTGGAAAGCTAATAATTGTCATGTTCTTTTGCTTTTCCTTCAGGTGAGGTGGATCCAGTATCCTTGAGCCCCACGACCATGGACAGAATGACTAGGGAACAGCCCCTGTCCAGACAAGAGAAGGTGAAGATTGTGAGCAGTCTCTTGAAGCAGGCCCCACCAGAAGAATTCTGTGAGGCCTTCAGCGATCTGCGCCTGCTGGTGGGTGATGACAGCTTGATGTGCCAGGAAGCTGCCTCCCTCTGTGCCCTGCACAACAAGCTCCACTTCACCCCAGTCAGGAGGAAGGAGTGTGAGGTGCTGCTGACCCGCCACAACGAGCTGGAGGAAAAACACTTCCTTGACTCCCAGAGACAGGTCTCTTTCAAATTTGACCACCTGAGGAAAGAGGCAAGTGATTTTCAGGCTCACCCACAGGAAGATGAGAAAGGTGAGGCATGGAGAAGGGCCCTCTATGAGGGCCTGAAAGCATACGTCAGCAGCCACTATCCTGGGGGAATTTGCAGTGTCTTCATCAAGGATACAGCAATCCGGAAAATCCTCATCGCCTGCATTGCGGGTCGTCTGCACCGACCCTCAGCCTTCTGGAATGGCCTGTGGAAATCAGAGTGGACTTTCACCTTGAGTCCCACTTCCACTTCCACCCAAGTGACCGGGACCATCATGGTGCAGGCTCACTACTTTGAGGATGGCAACATACACTTGACAGTGTGCAAGGATGTGGCAGAGAGTCTGCCTGTCACCACGGAGACCCAGACCTCCCAGGACTTTGTGAAACTGCTGGAGGATGCAGACAACCGGTTCCAGGATGGGCTGATGGAAGAATACCAGAGGATGAGCAATACCCACTTGAAGGCTTTCCGAAGACAGCTGCCCATCACCCACAGCATGATCAACTGGGAGAAAATAGTGACAGCTAAGATAGTGGAGGCACCTGCTGCCCAATGAAAGGCCAGTTTGTATGGGATCTCTGAATAAAGTGTTCAGGGAAGGGAGAAAGTACTAAACATCCTATAAAATAAATAGAGAAAAGAAAAATTGAAAAAAAAAAAAAAAAAAGATAAAACGAAGGCCAGAAGAGTTCTGTGGTGTCAAGAGCCAGGGTGCTCTCCTGGGGGGTTGGGAGATCCAAGTGGAGGTTTTCTGCTGACCACAGGATAAGTGCTCACACAGATCAAACGCAGTCACATTGTGTGTCAGCTTGTTGATAAAGTGGAGGGAGTTCTAAGAAAAGAAACCAAATTGATGAGTGGGCTTCAGAGAGAGAGTGTGATTTCATGATAGAGCACTGGACAGCACATGCCCTCTGTCTCCCCACCTCTCAGGTTCTTCAATACACAAGACCCTAGTTACATAGTACACCTGTTCTCGGGGACTAGTTTATTAGCATATCATAACTTAAACAGTCTCTCTTCCCAATCCCTCAGTGGGACATGGTTCTTCCTTTCTGTGGCCTGGCTGCTTTGCCCTTTCAAGCCATCTTTCTCTTCTCAGCCTACCAGACAAATACAGTTTCTCAGTTTCCCACTAGATAAATGCAATTCCTCCTTCCCAAAGTCTGGTCTTCAGTTGTCCACAGCCAAACTTACAACCTCAGCTTCTCCAGCTTGTTCCCTGAATCACAGAATATCAGGTTGGAAGGGACCTCAGGAGATCATCTAGTTCAACCCCCCACTCAAAGCAGGACCAACACCAACTAAATCATCCCAGCCAGGGCTCTGTCAAGCCTGACCTTAAAAACCTCTAAAGAAGGAGATTCCACCACCTCCCTAAGTAACCCATGCCAGTGCTTCTCCACCCTCCTAGTGAAATAGTTTTTCCTAATATCCAACCTAAACTTCCCCCACTGCAATTTAAGACCATTACTTGTTCTGTTACCACCATTACTCTGCTACCACTGAGAACAGTCTAGATCCATCCTCCTTGGAATTCCCTTTCAGATAGTTGAAATCAGCTATCAAATCCCCCCTCATTCTTCTCTTCTGCAGACTAAACAATCCCAGTTCCCTCAGCCTCTCCTCATAAGTTATGTGCTCCAGCCCCTTAATCATTTTTGTTGCCCTCTGCTGGACTCATTCCCATTTTCCCACATCCTTCATGTAGTGTGAGGCCCAAAACTGGACACAGTACTCCAGATGAGGCCTCACCAATGTCGAATCGAGGGGAATGGTCATGTCCCTCAATCTGCTGGCGATGCCCCTACTTATACAGCCCAAAATGCTGTTATCCTTCTTGGCAACAAGGGCACACTGTTGACTCATATGCAGCTTCTCGTCCACTGTAACCCCTAGGTCCTTTTCTGCAGAACTGCTGCCTAGCCATTTGGTCCATAGTCTGTAGCCATGCATGGAATTCTTCCATCCTAAGTGCAGGACTCTGCACTTGTTCTTGTTGAACCTCAACAGATTTCTTTTAGCCCAATCCTCTAATTTGTCTAGGTCCTTCTGTGTCCTACCCTTACCCTCCAGCACATCTACCACGCTTCCCTGTTTAGTGTCATCTGCAAACTTGCTGAGGGTGCAGTCCACCTCATCCTCCAGATCATTAATGAAGATATTGAACTGATATTGACTGACCCTTGGGGCACTCTGCTTGATACTGGCTGCCAACTAGACATGGAGCCATCGATCACTACCTGTTGAGCCTGACGATCTAGCCAGTTTTCTATCCACCTTATGGTCCATTCATCCAGCCCATACTTCTTTAACTTGCTGGCAAGAATACTGTGGGATACCGTATCAAAAGCTTTGCTAAAGTCAAGGAATAACAGGTCCACTACGTTCCCCTCATCCACAGAAACAGTTATCTTGTCATAGAAGGCAATTAGGTTAGTCAGGCATGACTTGCCCTTGGTGAATCCATGCTGACTGTTCCTGATCACTTTCCTCTCCTCTAAGTGCTTCAGAATTGACTCCTTGAGGACCTGCTCCATGATTTTTCCAGGGACTGAGGTGAGGCTGACTGGCCTGTAGTTTCCCGGATCTTCCTCCTTCCGTTTTTTAAAGATGGGCCTTTTTCCAGTCATCTGAGTCCTCCCCCAATAGCCATAATTTTTCAAAGATAATGGCCAATGACTCTGCAATCACATCCACCAACTCCTTTAGCACCCTCGGATGCAGTGCATCCGGTCCCATGGACTTGTGCTCATCCAGCTTTTCTAAATAGTCCTGAACCACTTCTTTCTCCACAGAGGGCTGGTCACCTCCTCCCTATGCTGTGCTTCCCAGTGCAGTATGGGAAGCTGCTGGGAGCTGACCTTGTTTGTGAAGACAGAGGCAAAAAAAGCATTGAGTACATTAGCTTTTTCCACATCCTCTGTCACTACGTTGCCTCCCTCATTCAGTAAGGGGCCCACATTTTCCTTGATTTTCTTCTTGTTGCTAACATACCTGAAGAAACCCTTCTTGTTACTCTTAACATCTCTTGATATCTGCAACTCCAAGTGTGATTTGGCCTTCCTGATTTCACTCCTGCATGCCCGAGCAATATTTTTATACTCCTCCCTGATCATTTGTCCAATCTTCCACTTTTTGTAAGATTCTTTTTTATTTTTAAGATCAACAAGGATTTCACTGTTAAGCCAAGCTGGTTGCCTGCCATATTTACTATTCTTTCTGCACATCGGGATGGTTTGTTCCCGCAACCTCAATAAGGATTCTTTAAAATACAGCTAGATCTGCTGGACTCCTTTTCTCCTCATGCTATTCTCCCAAGGGATCCTGCCTATCAGTTCCCTGAGGGAGTCAAAGTCTGTTTTTCTGAAGTTCAGGGTCTGTATTCTGCTGCTCTCCTTTCTTCCTTGTGTCAGGATCCTGAACTCAGTCATTTCATGGTTACTTCCTCCCAGGTTCCTATCCACTTTTGCTTCCCCTACTAATTCTACCTGGTTTGTGAGCTGCAGGTCAAGAAGAGCTCTGCCCCTAGTTGGTTCCTCTAGCACTTGCACTAGGAAATGGTCCCCTACACTTTTCAAAAACTTCCTGGATTGTCTGTGCATCGCTGTATTGCTCTCCCAGCAGATATCAGGGTGATTGAAGTCTCCCATGAGAACCAAGGCCTGTGATCTAGTAACTTCTGTTAGTTGCTGGAAGAAAGCCTCATCCACCTCATCCTCCTGGTCTGATGGTCTATAGCAGATTCCCACCACGACATCACCCTTGTTGCTCACACTTCTAAACTTAATCCAGAGACTCTCAGGTTTTCCTGCAGTTTCATACCAGAGCTCTGAGCAGTCATACTGCTCTCTTCCATACAATGCAACTCCCCCATCTTTTCTGCCCTGGCTATTCTTCCTGAACAGTTTATATCCATCCATGACAGTGCTCCAGTCATGTGACTTATTCCACCAAGTCTCTGTTATTCCAATCACATCATAATTCCTTGACTTTGCCAGGACTTCCTGCTTGTTTCCCAGGCTTCTTTCATTTGTGCATAGACACTTAGAGATAACTCACTGATCATCCTGCTTTCTCAGTATGAGGCAGGAGTCCTCCCCTCTTGCACTCTCCTACTTGTGCTTTCTCCTGGTATCCCACTTCCCCACTTACCTCAGGGCTTTGGTCTCCCTTCCCCTGGTGAACCTAGTTTAAAGCCCTCCTCACTAGGTTAGCCAGCCTGCCTGTAAAAATACTCTTCCCTCCCTTTGTTAGGTGGAGCCCGTCTCTGCCTAGCACCCCTTCTTGGAACTCCATCCCACCATCTTGTCCCTTTAGAGCAGTGTTTCCCAAACTTGGGACACTGCTTGTGTAGGGAAAGCCTCTGGCGGGCCGGGCCGGTTTGTTTACCTGCCGCGTCTTCAGGTCCAGCTGATCGCGGCTCCCACTGGCTGCGGTTTGCTGCTCCATAGTCCAATCCCCTGCTCAAAGCAGGACCAACCGCAACTAAATCATCCCAGCTTTAGGGCTTTGTCAAGCTGGGCCTTAAACCTCTAAGGATGGAGATTCCACCCAGGGCTGGCTCTACCATTTTTCCTGCCCCAAACCAAAAAAAAAAGAAAAAAAGCCCAAACTGCCGAAGCAAAAAAAAGGCGCCTAGACTGTGCCGCCCCAAGAATGGATGGAATGCTGCCCCTTAGCATGTGCCACTCCAGGCATGTGCTTCCTGTGCTGGTGCCTGGAGCCGGCCTGGAGCCGGCCCTGATTCCACCACCTCCCTAGCTAATCCATTCCAGTGCTTCACCACCCTCCTAGTGAAAGAGTGTTTCCTAATATCCAGGACGCTTTTTGGAACCCCACTTCAGGAAAGGGAAGGCTGCTATCAAATCCCCCCTCACTCTTCTCTTCTGCAGACTAAATAACCCCAGTTCCCTCAGCCTCTCCTCATAAGTCATGTGCCCCAGCCCCCTAATCATTTTCGTTGCCCTCCGCTGGACTCTCTCCAATTTGTTCACATCCCCTCTATAGTGGGGGTCCAAAACTGGACACAGTACTCCAGATGTGGCCTCACCAGTGCCAAATAGAGGGGAAATAATCACTTCCCTCAATCTGCTGGCAATGCTCAAACTAATACAGCCCAATATGCCATTGGCCTTTTTCCTGGTATGATTTACTGTTGAATAACTATCGATTTTAATCTCTTCTAGCCCTTCTTTTTCACTTAACTCTTCTACCCACATTTTAACCCTAAAAGTGTAAGTGAGTTTATTGTGTCAGGCTACATTTTGTTTGCTTAAATCCCAACATTCAATTGCCCAGTTATTTTGTGTGTGCTGTTTCCCTTGACTTTAGCCCAAAATGTCAGATCTAACATTTCATTCTTAAATTGATATGTTTTTCTCCATGAGCAACACAGAGGTGTCATAAGAGATGCACTGCATGCAATTCGTAGTGCTAGAGCTTGAACTAATTCTAACTTTTTAAGCTTCAACCCGGTTGCAGAGCTAAAGGCTTGACAGCCACAGTCTAGGACTCATATTATCACTCTATACAGCATCATCAGCACTGCCTTATCTGCTCCTCAGTTAATCCCAGCAATACATTAAAGTAGATTAATCCGTTTGTTTGTTTGTAATATTTTCTATATGGCCCTCCCTAACAGTACATCCATAAACTTGAATGGATGTGCCTTCATAAAATATCAATTACACTCATCTTTAATTTTTTTTCTAGAGATGATCATTCCCTTTGTTTTAATGCTTGGGGATTTAAATTTACAGTCATCTCCAGACCCTGAGACCTCCCTGAGGGCCTCATTGGTTTCTTTCTCCAGTCACTTTAATTCTCATGCGTTTAACCATATAGCACAATCATCTACAAATAAGATAATACCCATTCCGGTCCTTACACTTTTTGGGAGATCATTTATCATAATGTTAAACAAAGTAGGATTGACAACACTCCACTGAGGAATGCCATTGACAATATTGTAGATACCTCATAAGACTTTCCTTATTCTACCCTGTATGGTCCTCTCACTCAAAAAACCCCACAACTAACCAACAAACAAACAACCTTATTCACCAGAACATTCTTCCTTTTATCCCTACCTTGACCAACTTATACAAACCCTCCCTTCATGACATATCACATGCTTTTTCAATGTCCACAAACCCCACACAGTTATATACTCTTTGTTCCTCATACTTTTTTGTATTCCTATTTCTAATTTTACAATATGATCAATCATGGATCTCCTTCCCCTAAAGCCACTTTACACATTATTTAAGATGTCATTTTTTCCAACTATGCAACTAGCCTCTCATTTATAATTCTCATCTCATAACTTTACCCACACAAGATATGATAACAATTGGTCTATAAGCATCAATTCTCATAAGTAACTTAGCTGGCTTTCTTATTGATACTATCATCGGATGCTTCCATGCTACTGGTATTACTTCTTCTCATATGTTATTATATAATTTTAATAAAATCCTGAAACTCCCTGCAGGTCAGCATTCAAGAAAGCATTATATTACATATACTATCTTTACCTGGGGCTGTGTTTTTATTTTTGTCTAACTTTTCTGAGTTCCTGCATATTGAAGTTTTCATTCAGTATCTCATCATCATTTCCCCAACCATTTAAGATCTCAGTTTTCTTGATCAAATTTTCTCCTCCTCACCCCCTGAAAATCTGTACTTTGATTCTTCTCCATACTAACTTTCCAGAACACTTCTGCTAGGATTTCTGCCTTTGTTTTGTTAGAATGTATAACTCCATCCTCGTCAATAGGATCAGGGCTAAATATACCTGTTATGAATGTTCTATTCATTTTCCTAACTTGCTTATAAATCTCTGAAACCTTGGTATTTGCTTTTAATTTTCCCATAATACTCCTTTCAACTCTTGTTTAGTCCTCTTATTAATTTTGTGCCACTGCCTTTCTTCTTTCATATTTTGTCCAGTCCTCACTGTTCACACTGGTTTAGTTTTTCTATATGCCTTATTTCTTCTTCAATTACAATCTTGTATTCCACCACAGAACTGGGTTTCTGATTTTAGGGCAATTTGTTACCTTATGAAAAGTTACTTTGGCTGCTGCCACAATTCCCTTTATTGTGTTATCACTAAATTCCTCTATATTAATCACTTACATACTTATTACTCAGACATTCATCACACATACGTTTGAAGAACTCCCAATCAGACCTTTTAAAATTCCAAGTAAGAGTACCTCCAGTGTCTTCAATATTACCTTTGCCTTGGTACATAAATGTAGGGAAATGATCACTACTCATTCCCTCTTCCTGGTTAATTTACCAGTTACATTTACTAGCTATATTGCTTGTTGCAATTCCCAGTGCCAAATGGGAACAGGAACCCAGTAACTGAGCTAAACCTTGTTGGTTCGCTGTTATTTAGTATTCCCAGATTGTGTTCATCCAGAAACTTTTCCAAACATTTGCTATTGCTCCAATTTCCCACTTTCCCATAACTCGTTATGACTACTCAAATCTCCACATATAATATATGGACCTTTTACTTCTCTAGTGAGCTCTTTTAATTTTGAGCACTCCAAATCTTTATAGGTCCTTAAAGTAGTGTTTTTATTGTGCATTGGAATCTCTATTGTAGTGTACTCAACACTGAGTTTCTTTACATTTATTTTGACATTAATTTATAAAGGAAAATAAGTTCTTTCTCTATCATATCTGACTGTACCATATCTTGGAAAAGTTGTCATTTAAAGTTCCATTAAGCATGTTTCCAGTATACATATAACGTCAGGCTTGTCCTTCATTTCAAAAATAGTCTTCTTTAGTTCCTGACCATGTGCTATTAAGTGTCACACATTCCCACAATTTCTTTTAGCACCATATTAGTTAAACTGCAGTATTGCCCTCACACAAAATTGCATTAACATGCAAATACTTTTCTGCAGCTTTTATTATCTGTATTCTTTCTGTTTGTGAAGTGCAGTTGATTACTTCTACCCTAAATGCTACAAATTCCACCTTGTCTACAAATAAGTCTTCCCTAACTGCTCTTATATTATTTACCATACCCTTTATAGCACTGTGTTGTAGGCATGGTTCCTTCCCCTTATTGGTTTTCTCCTCCATCCCCACCTGTCACTTTGAATGCCGTTTAGCAGCTTCTGCATAAGATATCTTGTTGGTAATCCTGGTTCTTTGCATCTCCCTAGCCTGTTTAGCTACCATGAATTCTCCATAAGCTACTGTTCTTATCCCCACAGGTTTCATATGAATGCTCCTCAACACATTTACCATATCTTGTGTTTCCCTTTATACACATCTGTCACATGGCCAAATTTTGGGCACTTGTAGCATCTCAAAGGTTGAGGAACGTATGGGTTAGTCCAAAATATAGGCTATCCTAGCTTTACCCCATCAGGTAAAACCCTTCCTCCAAGTGTTATTTGCACACCTGTTGATGGTTTGTTCTCTCCCACCTCCTACTAATTAATTGCTTGATGAATAGCACCTGGACCCACCTATACCTTTTTAAATTTTATCCTCCATCATTTCCAGTGGGACTCCATATCTTACCCCACTTGTTTCTGTCAGAAATTTTTGGGGCTGCCAATGCATTTTTATTTTCCCCAAGAATTTTAGTTTGAAGCAGTTTCTCAGCCTGCTCCTCACCAGTACACTCCACTAATAAACCTTCACCCTGTAATATTCCAGCTCTTGATATAGCCCTAACATTTTCCTAATCCATTTAGCTATTTGCAAAGGATTAATGTCACCTATCTCCACTTCCTTACCCAGCAATTTGACAATTGCAATATTTTGGCATTCTGCCCTACTCTTTGTTCCCCATTCCCTACTTCTTCTGATATTTCTCATCTTTTTCCTACTTTGCACCCATTCTTCATTCCTAGCTTCTTTTTCTTCATTTTCTAGAGTGACTTCTGCAATATTCAGCCTATTTTTTTCTTCAGCCCTTCAAAACTCCTGTCTCCCCAGCCCTTCTCCCACTTGGCAGGGGCAGGCCTTTAGCACAACCATCTGCTAAGGCTTACAAACTTTTCCCACCACAGCAGTTAATTCTCAGCTCTGTTTATATAGTCCTTCCTTAACTCCTTCCCCTGAAACCTCCCTAACACCAGCTAGGGTCAATTATCACTTGGTTGCTAGGTCACAGGCCAGGCTGAGACCAGCTTGCCTTAAAGGGCCAGGCAGCCTGTGACAGAGACCAACATGCCTGAGAGAAAGACAAATATATGGAGAGGGTACTGCATCCAAACCCCGCAGTCCTTGTCTGAGACACAGATGACAGAGGAAATGGGAGCCACGAAGTATGGAACAAGAGGAAAAATCAGCAAGACACACAATAATGTTCATGATTCAACACCCATCCACATGGCTTTGGCTGATGACACACCATCACACCATGAAATGAGCTGGCTGCACAGTCTTGCTTGTAGACCAGTGCATCTTCCACCACCCCCCCATCTTGCAGTGACTAGCATGGGGTGCAGTGTTAGCTGGAAGCCTGCACAGCTGGCATGCCAGAGTCCGCTTTAAGGGTGCCTGGATAACTCAAGTGAATAGTTAAATGATATTGAGCCTTTCACCTCTGTATCACAAATTCAAATCCAGCCAAGGTCAGTAGCACCCAAAACTTGTTACCATTTGCTGGCCTTTTGGCAGTCTATGTAAAAGCATTTTGATGGTGTGAGAATTCCTAGTACCGAACGATCAAGATCAGAAAACCACCACCACAGCTGGCTTTGATTGGCTGTCTTGTGGGGCATCAACTCAGACACCAAGGACTGGAATGATAATAGAGAACTAAGTCCCCTTTCGTTGCTAGAGGTCAGGGCTGGGATAGCTTTGGCCTTGTGCTGCTGCACTCGTGGTGACTGAGAACTTCCTGCTCCAGCACTATGAGGCTGGCACCATTCACTAATACCATGGGAGAGTATTTCTTTTGTACCATTAAGTCCCCGCTCCATCTACACTGGGAGACTGTTTCATTACTAAGAGTTGATCTCAGCAGTTAACCCCGCGGCTGAGAAATGGTGTCACTTCTAGTGCAGGTGGAACCAACACTCAACTGAACTTTCTGTAACAGTGCTGAAAATGGTTTAGTCCTGGCTACACAAGCAGTGTGTTAAATTGCTTTTATATGCGATGATAGCGGTCTATAAAAATCATAACTAGTATAGAAAGTAAATACAGAAGTGTTATTTACTCCTTCTCATAACACTAGAACTCGGGGCCACAAATTAAATGAATAGGCAGCAGGTTTAAAACAAACAAAAAGAAGTATTTTTTCACACAACGCAAAGAGCCACCAGTTCCATTTCCTAGCATAGAGATGTGTAACAAAGCCTTCACTATGCACATGCCACTTCCATTCCATTTTAGCAGCTGGTCTGGGTTTTTTATTTTGGTCTGTAGAAATCATGTTCAGTTTTACACTCGCCATAGTAAAAAAACCCACTCCAGGTTATTACAGGAAATGCTAGTACAAGTTGCAGAGAGGTTTGAAATGTCCTTTTTCTTGCGGGGGTGGGGCGAGAGGAGAGATAAAAGGGGGCCAGACCCACATATGGAACCAGACAGAGATGGAGAGCAAGAGAGAAAAAGGGAAAAGACAGCCAGGAGTAGAATGCGAGCGCATGCCAGCCTGTGTGGGAAGCTGCTGCTGTCATTTGGGAGGTTATTAAGGACATTCATCGGGCAACACACACGCCTGGATTCCCATCTGAGCAGCATCAATAAACTTTTTGTTTCATCCTCTTTGGAAGAGGAGCCTTAATTAGGCATGAAGAAATTTATCAAGCAGCAGCCTCCTGGAGCAGGTTGGTCCCAGTGACATCTGGTGTGATGGCTTCCTGCGCAGTTCCAAGCAGCAGCAGCAAGAATTTATTAAGACCCACGCCCCCACACCCCATTTGACTGAGAAATCCAAACTGCATCCGTCTAATAGCAGCCATTGCAGAGGGGAAGGCAAATGTGAAACTCAGCCGCTCCCGTGTCCTCTAACAAAAAGCCAACCTGCTGTATTGGCTTGTCTAGGCTCAGATGCTGGGTCAGTGCTGGGGTGTTATTGTGCCAGTTGCCTAGCCCTTTAGGTAAAGCAGGGATGGTAACAGAGGTTTTCAGTGAGTTTTTCAACTCATTGGCTACCGCTGTCCATTGGAGCTGGCCCAGCAACTGTTCAGATGTCATGTGAGAGCTGCCTAGAGGAGGCAAGATCCTGAGTAATGTTTCCCAGGATGGGGCTTTAGGGCCAAACCTAGTAAAGCCAATGGGAGTCTTTCCAGATCCTTTTGTGCACACAAATAACTTATAACTGGCAGAACCTAAATATGATTGTTGCAGGTGATTATTGTGTAAAGCAGAGTCATTGTTTTAAACCACCAAACCTGATCCCACTGAAGAGAATGGGGAGATTTGCCATGGAGTAAATATGAGCAGAATTTCACCCTTGGTTTAATGCATTTTGTTTCAAGAGTGAATAGCTGGGGTCCATTCCAGGAGCAGCAGTGTCACGGGGCCACTCGGCCTGACGAGTCGCTTTGTGTACAACTGGCACATGCTTTGATTCAATCAAACAGCGTGCTCAGGAGATGTTACATGTGGACCAGGAAAACAAAAATGCATTTTGTTTTTTTTAAAAAGCCCCCTGTTATGTAATGCCCTTGGCTAGACCTCCTGAGGCTTTGCAGGTGTTTTAAAATATCTCGCAGGAAGACCTTTAAGTAATAGCCACACTTCCCTTTTAGCAAGGCAAGCGATCACTTTCCCTTCCAAGACCCCCATCTCCACCACCAGGAAACCAGGCTGTGTTACTGCCACAGACATGGCACAGGCAAGGGTGCCAGCTATGGCACTGCAGCTTTTTATTTTCTAATCGGTTTAAAAATAAAAATCACACCATTTCCTTTATTTCTGAAAAAAGTGATGGTAACAGCAATCGGTACCTGGCCTCGGGCCACTCGCTGAAGGTAAGGAGCTGAGGTTCAGAATCCATAGCTTCATCTTTAGCCACCACGGCCTCCTAGCTGGGCATAAATGGCGGAGGAGATGGTCTGTCTTGAATGACCATTACTCAGTTGGGTAAAGCCTCTCATGATCATAAAACAGATTTGGTTTTTGATGCTGCTTTCTTTTTAATTTCTTCCCATCTCTCAAAAAATACAAGTAATTATGTTAAGGTACAAGGTAGGATGTATACTCAGAATATCAAGATGAATTTAAAAATCTGGGCCTAAAAATAAAATAAGGGATATAATTTCCTTGGGTTAGGAAGGAACTTCTCCTACAGGCAGGTTAATCCATAATGGTTACCTGCACCTTAATGTGAATCAGGTTGAACACTAATTAGCAGACTAACAGTCTTACAAGCATGGCAATTTTTTGTTCATAAACATGACATATAGTTTTATCTTTTAAAAGTTATGGAGGCCGGCACTCAGATTTCACAGGGACAATGTCAAGTAGTTTAACCCCACAATGTAGGCATGTAGATAACAAAAAACCTAATACAAACAGGAACTCTTTCACAATTAAAGACAAAATTCTGTAATGCCATTTGTTACTGTTGCAGTTGAAATTAAACCTTCTGTATTCTTTGTACCCCAAACCAACTGCTTTCTGCTGCCAAAGGAGAGTTAGGAAAGGAAACTGGAATAGAAACGGGAAGTGAAATTGACTAACCAGATCAATCTAGTCTCACTGACAAACAAACAAACAAAAAAAGTGGAAAGCAAACTTGTTTTTTTAAGAATGACGTCACTCATTTTACTGTAAGTAGTAATAGTAATGCAGGGAAGGGACTGATTTATTTAAACTATGGGTGAAATTCACCCGTGTGCAGAGGGCCAGCTTGATAGCTATATACAGTACCACTTAAGTCCTACCTAAGTCTTCAAAATAAAGATTAGCTGGGTCTTAAGTAGTCCACAGGCCTCATGGTGGTTCTCTGCTCGGACGTGAATGTCCCCTGTATGATTTAATGTTGACAGGGTCCTTTTAAACCCTCACTTTTGAGCTTTCTACTTAGATGAGACTTAGGCCCATTATGAATTTTGGAGCAGGAAGGAGAAACGGCTGTTTAACAGGTAGTGATTGGGAACCAAGAGTTACAATGTGCTTATGGTTTTCATGAGCTCTGGCAGATGCTGGGTCCCTTTGACTCCGGCACAGTGTAAGACTTAGCACTGACTGCACTGGTTTGCCCACTTGGTATGTTCCAGGGGTTTTGCTTTTTCTATTAGTTGTGTAGGATAGGAATTAAAAAACAAACACAGCGTCCTTCTGAGACCATCAGCCCAGTCTGATCTTCACTAGCCCCTGTGTTGTCTCCTGCTCCTGGAACTCCTTTGACAGCAAACCTCATTCAAATCAGCCTGCCTTTGAGATCCCCCTCCGGTGTCTCCTGGAGTCAGTCACTAGGGTGAGTCTCACGCTGCATCTCAAGGGCTCTGTCCAGAGTCCAGTGGCCTTTCCAAACAGGCTGCTCTGATTGCAGCATCCTTCTCACCAAACCACGTGGGATAGAGCTGAACTGGTGACCATCTGGATGATGTCGTGGGCCATTCACCGGGAGGCAGTAAGGTAGCTCCGCTGCAGAGAAGGGACCACGGCGCTCTGCTGCATGTCTCAGTTCCTGTCCAGTCACTCAGGCAACCTCTCAGCTGTTTAGCCACAAACAAAATCTCCCTCCCCGCTCCCGCCACAACCCCATTATTAGCACTAAGCCAAGAATACTGAGAAGTGCCAGCACCTGGGTTCTTGGCCAAATAGACCTTAACTACCCACCTTGGACCGGTCACACACATGGCCTAAAGTTTATCCATCACCCTCAAGCACTCTGAAGAACGAAGGTGACCTTCAAGCATTTTTGATGTTGTAGAACTAACTTCTTTCTGAGCCTAACCAGCCCCAGGCAAAGCCTTGAGCCTGGGCAGCAGCTTCCGACTCTCCTGTAACTTGTCTGTCACCGAACACCAAACAGTTATAATACTCAGGTCAATATATATAGGCACCACGTATATATATTTTTGTCACTGTTCTGCACGTTAACAAAGAAAACCAACCCCACTAGCCACTGCTCAGGCTTTTCTCCCGCTCCCCCTTTCTCCCATGGTGTATAGCCTGCAGGAACGCGAGCCACAGAAGCCTGTCTTACGTGGCCCCACCGCACTCTCCGACAGTCAGTTTCAAGGCTCCTTGCTGGTGCAGCGTCTTTAGGGCTTTGAACTCCAAGGGCATGGTGTGAGGGCTGGCCTGGGAGGTGTAGCCATACTTCAGGCTGTCATAGTAGTGGTATTTGACAGGGTTCTGGTTCTGATCCCGGGGAAAAGGCCAGAAGCCATAGAGATAGATCCTGTTGCAGAAGCGGGTGGCCAGGGTGTACATGAGAAGGCCAGTGGTTGGTCGTTTTATGTGCACTTTGTTTGTTAGCCAGTACCTGGAAAGGGAAAGAAAACCAAATCCTGTTATTCAAGCCATAGTGAGACTCACTGTGCACAGCCTACCTGTCACATACTCTCCCCTTCCCTTCCTCTGCCCAAGCTACATCAAAGACAGATTCAATAGTGAGAGATGGCTGATTGATGTAGCAGTTCTGCTGGCCAAGAAATAACTACTGCTAGATTTTCTTCATGACTGAGCAGCTGTCTCTCTGTCTAGGAACTGACAACACACTTGTCACTGTGGTATCTGAGTATTTTACCTCACTTCAATCCCTTATAAAAAAAAATCTCTTACAGTAGTGGCCCACAATATTTCAGGCCATAATCATCTTCCTTACAGCAGAGAAGACCAATACTATAGACAGGTCAAGTAGTCTCTGTCAACCTCTCGGAACACACACTCACATGTAGATTATATAGGCAGCTCATCGTTATCACTGATGCATGATGTCTTGACTCTCTAGTAACTGTAACGGGGTTGTGAACATTTTTTAATTTGAATAAGGGGTCGCCAAGGTGAAAAGCTGGAGAAACACTGAACTGTAGACTATTAAAGCCAGTGCTCACCTCTGTGGTCCCTTGTCAGAACATACCACAGCATTTTGGAGTAACCGTGCATACAGCAGGAGCATGCACTAGGGTTACAGCAGTGCTTTGGGGCCAGCACTGTTGAATACTATATTATTCTTCATGAAGGATGACAGAGAAGATGGGTGGAAGTTGCATCCTGTTGCAATGGCTCAAGTTACAACAGAAGCCCTGTTGAAAGTGGTAGCGTTTTGGGCTGTGACTAGAAAATACTGCAGAAATATTGTATTTTCACAATGGATATTGCTTGCTCCTGGAGTTTGACAGCACGGAGCATCTGCCTGCTTTCCTGAGCAGTGAGCACTGTGAAAGGAATGTCATTAAAAGGATGGGGAGTGGGGTGGGGTGGAAAATCTCCCCAAAGTGTATCCTTTCCCTACCGAATCACACATGTTCTACACCTGACATCCCTGGCTGCAGACAGAACGGCCTGTAGTGCCCACAGCTGCTGCTCTCCTGTGATCATGCTTGGCTTTCACTTCCCCAGCCTGTTCAAACACCCGCCATGGGGTATGTTCACTTTAGATGCCCATGGATTATGTGTAATTGGGATTTCAAAGAGCCTAGTTTCAGGCGAGTCCTTCTGCAAGGATGATGGGGCTTTTGATAGGAGATGCAGAGCCAGGTTTGGCAGCTCTGTGCAGCATTTCTGGAAGGTTGCTCAGCATTCTCAACTTCGATTTTGCCCTCTCCGGGTCCCGCTGCATAGCGCAGGCCCTTACACTTGTGTGCATTCCCACTGACTTCTGTGGGACTCCTTGCAGGTGTCCACTCAGCTGGATCCTTGTGCAGGATCTGAGCCTCACCCCTGCAAATTAACTTTGCAGAGGAGCCATGAACATTTAGCAGCCCAGGTATAAAACCTACTTGTCTGCCTTCTACTAGATGGGAAAAAAAATGACACTTCCTGAGTGAGCTGGTGAGTAGAATTTTGTAAGTGTAGCTAATATGGAGTAGAACCCTCAGGGCATGCTGGGAACACAGTCTCACTTTCCTGTAGGTTAGCAGTGGTGATTGCTGGTTGCTAAGCATTCACATCACCTGCTATCTGAGTGCCTGTGGCTATGGCAAAGCATTCTGCTGCGACCTTTCTTGAAGGAATGCCTTGGTAAGATGGTGCTCCTTGGAATGGCTCATCTGCGCACCAGACAGCATCTGAGAGGGGTGATGCTTCCAGGGTCTGACAGGGAAAGAAACATGGCGATGGGCATTGTGTGGCTGCCTCTGAATAGCCTTGCTCAAAGGCACTGTCCCTGCAGCTTCGACCTGGCCCCATATGTCGCAGTAAGAGAAAAGCAAACATTGCTATTGTAAAGCAGCACGGGGTCATTCTACAGGTGGCCACGAAACAGCTGTGCCTGTGTATTTTACATGGCAGCCCAGAGGGCAGCCATTAGACTGATACAGCCAATGAGAGAAATGGTCTGTTATTACAGCCATTTAATACTGAGAAGCCGGGGAAAGTCATTCAGCAGGGAAGTTACTGTAATCCAGCTACACTGGAGATACCCATAAAGCCAAATTCATCTGTTCACACTGGTGGAGTTACACCAGGGATGAATTTATGCCATGAAGTTTAACAGCCTCAAAATTCCCTCTACTACAGCTGCTGGTCTAGCACTGGCATCTTAACAGTATCTTATACTGTGCCACACCTGGGGCTGTCATATGATCCCACAAAGCAGAATACTGGCTGCATCACAACCTATCAGAGGTTTTTTTTCCAGGAGTTGTTTGTTTATAGATCCCAAGAAACCTATGAATGGACCACAGCCTTGGTAAAGTTCCACTGTAAAGGATGGGACGCCTGAAATTATACCCAATGTCCCAGTCATAGAGACAGCTGAACCTTGAAGGGTATGTCTACCCTGCAGTCAGAGATGTGACTGCAATACATGGAGATGTAGCTGAGCTTGCTTTGATCTAGGTAGCTCGAATGACAACAGCAGTGAAGCCACGGCAGCATGGGCTGTCCAAGCCCGCCCGGGACCCTGGGTATGTCTTCCAACAGCTAGTCAGTGCAGCCATGCCTTCACTGCTGTTATCAGGCAAGCTAGCTAGATCCATGCTAGCTCAGGAAAATCAACATGTGCGGAAGTCGCACTTCTGACTGCAGTGTAGACAGACTCGATCTGTCTCCACTACTAAACAAACCCAACGGCAGCACATCTGAGCGCCCAGGTCAACTGACTTGGGTCTGCGGGGCTCGTGCTACTGGGCTAAAATTAGCAGTGTCGATATTCTCACACAGGCTAGAGCCTGGGGTCTGAGACCTTCTCCCTTGCTGGGTTTCGGAGCCCAGGCCCAAGCCCGAGCGGGAACGTCTATGCTCTATTTTCAGTCCTATAGCTTGAGCTCCACAAGCTGGAGCTAGTTGACCCCAGGCTCGGAGACTTGCTGCTATGAGGTTCTTTTTGCATTGTGGCCATACCATAAGGCAGTGTTTCCCAAACTTGGGATGCCACTTGTGTAGGGAAAGCCCCTGGAGGCCGGGCCAATTTGTTTACCTGCCACGTCTGCAGGTTTGGCTAATTGTGGCTCCCACTGACTGTGGTTCACTGCTCCAGGCCAATGGGAGCTGCTGGAAGTGGCATGAGCCAAGCGATGTACTGGATTGCAGATAGGAAATTCTGACCCCAAACACTGAGCCTGACATTCTGGCTCCAACCCCCTCATGGTCTCAGCCAGAACCAGATCGTTCCAGCCCTTTTACTACTTTACAATTATCGGGTGGCGATTGGAAGCAGCAGTGCCCATCCTCTGAAGTACTTCTGGGCGGCACATGGGAAAAATATTTCCCCTTCTCAATGTCCAGGGACCTGCTGGTGCCAGGAGGCAAAGGTGCCTGCTGCCTTAGTGCTGAAGAGTTGGGATGAGGTGGGAGGGAGGGAGGCTCCAACTTCGGGCCCTTCTGGAGACAGAGAAGAAGATGGATGTGCTAAAAGGAATGAGCTCAAGGATTGAAAAGCGCTCAAGCTACGACGCTGGCTGGACTGTGGTGAATGCATCTCTTCCTCGCTTTGCAGGCACTGAGAGCTCCTCCGGTGACATCTGGAAAGGACACAGGGGTGTTGTGTAATGAGCAGCTTGTAACAGCAGCCGTGTGAGTTATGCAGGAACAAATCACTCTCTTATCTCTTTCGCTGCTCTGGTCAATTTAGACAGCATCCACATTGCCGGTGCATGTGCTGTCCCCAATTCGGGAGAACAGCTGGGGACTGAAACAAACACTAATTAATTTTGCAAACCCAAATGAGGTTGTCTGGGCGCACATGGGATGCTGTGTCAATAGTACACCTTTAATATGCAAGGGCCGGGATTTTAATTAGGAGGTGAGGTAATCTTGAGGAAGGCAGTAATTATTTTTCAAACTGGCTACTCCAATCACCATAACTATTAAGTGTAATGTTTTATGGAAGCAGACAGCAATTAAAGGAGACAGTTACGAGCAAAGTCTGCAACTTGAGACCTCCCTTCCCTGAGCTATTCTGGCAGCCTGGACTTTCTTCAGAAGGTGGCTGGATGGCATTTATGTAAATAAATCGTCAGAGGCGGAAGCAGCTGACGTCGAGGTGGGCCTGGGTGAGTAATAGAAACTGTAATGCCATCAGGCAAAAGCTGCCTGAAACAATTCTTGTACAGGATCCACAACAGATGCTGATGAAAAACCCTGTTAGATTATCATGTCTGTCCCCTGTAAGGACAGATGCAGCCCCTTATGGCAGACCTGTTCACTATTAAACGGATACTTGATTGTAATAAAAAAGCAATAGCTTCAAGAAATAAAGCCCCAGCAGCCTTGTGCTGTAGGGAGTGATGCTGGTTGGGACCAATTGTTCCTGTGTGGCATTGCTAGAGGCATGGCCGGCTTTAGGAAGTGCAGGGCCCAATTCAAACAGTTTTGATGGGGCCCCGGCAGGGATGACTAAAAAAACAATAACAACAACAAAAAAACATGTAAAAAAACACGTGGGGCTTGTGCTCACCGGGCAGTGCTCCGAGTCTTCGGCGGCACTTCGGCGCTGGGTCCTTCACTTGCTCCAAGTCTTCAGCAGCACTGAAGGACCTGCTGCCAAAGTGCCGAAGTCCCAGAGCAAGCGAAGGTCCTGCCGCCAAAGTGCCGCCGTAGACTCGGAGCGAGCGAAGGACCCACTGCCGAAGTGCCGCTGAAGACCCAAAGCACCGCCAGATGAGTAAAAATTAAAAAGGCGCCTCTAGCCAGGGAAGGGATTCTCACTGGGCGCGGGGCCCTCTTGGCACGGGGCCTGATTTGGGGGAATTGGTGGAATAGGCCTAAAGCCGGCCCTGGTAGAGGGACTATCTTTCGTAGGCGACTTAAAACAGAGATCCTGAGCCCTGTGGTCACTGGAAGGTCCCATGGCACTGGTTTTTCCCCAAAAGCAGGCCAAATATAACTGCCCCAGTTAGAAGCTGACCAGGACACTGGGCTGATGTCAATTTCCAATTCAATTTCCAGTGCCCGGAGTATTCCTTTTCACCTTATCTCGTAAAATGTTGCATAGCACTGTTAGTGGTTTCAGGCACTTTACTGGTCTGCCAAAATCTCCCCGTACAGCATTACTGTGTGCTGTTCAGCTACTGGTATGTTCCACTCCAGAAGTGATTGTATCCCAGCCCTGGAGGAAGTGATCTCTGTGCAGTGCCTCTGTATTGTAAAGTAAGTCCTGTGAGCTTCCAGGATGGGAAACACTCTGTCATTCTCCTTCGTGAAACTGTAGCCTCCACTGAGGATGGTGGTGGTTCCTCCACCCTGCACATCAATAGGATTCACAAGTCTCCCTTACACTCATCTCCGCTTAGAGTCACTCTGCATAGAGCCTGCCTGTAATTTGTGTGGAAAAGTTCCGCACAGCCAGACAACACCGTGGGACTGCCAGCTGTTCGTTTCAATAACAGAGAGAGCTGATTTGCGGCTAAACAGCACGTCTGATCTCCATGCTGATGGGTCCTACAAAGGCCTGGGTTGGATTGCATGTATCCTTTCAGTTGAACAGAAAAATCCTGTATAGGAGAATGCCACTGGAGTGAATTAAAGGAACCCAGGTCAGCCAAAAAATCAGGTTATAGGAGCATCCGCTGCTGTTTTTCAGTGATGAAAGTCACAATAAATAAATAAATAAATGTAACCCCAGGCCTTTTTAAACCAACTTGTTCATAAAAGTGAGATAAAAAAATCAACACACTCTTCTGGAGAAGCTGGTCCCTGACTGGTAGAAACATTCTATAGGTGTGACCTATATACACCAGTCAGATCAGTGGGTCAAATTCTATTCTCAGTTACATTGGTATAAACCTGGAGTAAATCTATTGCATTACTCCAGATTGATGTTGGTGTAGCTGAGAACAGAATCTGGCCCAGTATCTGCCTAGCACGCTGTGGCTGCTATACATAATCAGAATGCACCTAAAATATAGGAACAATCATCTTTCCACCAGGCTAGCATCTGGGAGACCTATTCCGTCTGTCAATCTAGGTTCCTAATCTACCACCCTTAACTATGTAATAACTGAACGCCATATAAAACAATCAATCAAACTTGCATTAGTCATTGTAGAAAGGGACCAGATCCCCTTAACGCCTCTTTAACTTTGTCAGGAATTTGGATTCCAAAGCTGGATCAAGATCTGAATTTTACAGTTGGCCCTAATTGTATAACAAGCCAGATCAAACCCCCCCAGCTGTGCAGAATTTGGAATCCACAACCACATTCAAAGTGTGTGGCTTAGGCCCATCTCTAATGATCAGACATAAAATCAAGTTGAGGGGAGAGAAGCCATCACACAGCATTTCTTGCCTTGAAAGTAAACAGCTCGGCATTTACTGTATGCAACAGCTGTTACGTGCCATTCAGCCGCTCTCTCGTCATTCAGAATTCAGATCCTTCCTTACAACTCACTCCTTGTGGTCTAACTCCTCCTTTGAAGCTCACCTCAGTCCTTTGCAGTGACAACTGTACATTTCACAACATAAAGAGGAGAGCGAGGGAAAGTGACTCTCAAGAGAGCTATACGCCTGCTTGCCTTTCCCTTGCACTCCACGTGGGGAGACATGTCCCTCTGGGTGTATCCCTCTCCTATTACTTTCCATTGCCTATCCACTCCCGCGCCCCATCTGTTTCTTTTGTCATGTCTTGCCTTTAACTCCACCTTGTAAGCTGGGACCTCATCTGTAAAGCCCTAGCCTACAGGTGGGAGAGTGCAAACCCTAGGCCCCACTTCAATCCCACTTTAAGTCTTATTTTGAGAATGGCAGCGGTGCACAGACTTTGCGTAGGTGCAGCCCCTCTGAAGAGGGATTAATGTCACCATCATTATTATTAATTATTATTTGTGCCGCTGTAGTGCTGAGCAGCCCCAGCCCTGGGCCAGGCCCCCTTTGTGCTAGGTCTGTACAAAAGCAGAACACAAGGAGGGTCCCAGCCCCAGAGAGCTCACATGAATTATATTCATTATTCTGATGCTGGATCTAAAAGGAGACCCCTCCAGTAGGTTCGGGCTAATATTGATTTATCTACTTTTTAACAGAGGGTGTTAATAAAAAGCCAATAAAATTAGAAATGGTCCAGCACCTGGAGGCCACGGTGATGGGTATAGTGACAATGCCAGAATAGACAATGAAATGTGTCCATCAACCTTCTATAAAAATAGTTACACTCAAATCTCCACATACACAGCCAGTTACATCCCACCACTTTGCTCTTTTCACAAATGTACGTCTCTAACACAAGCTGCGTGGCAATGAGATTATAGGACTCCTAGGAGCCACTCACAGCTGACTTGTCAGGTGGCTTGCTTGCTTTCCAGCCTGCGAGAGATCTTTCAATTCCACATGCCCCTTGCCAGCTTGGCGTTTTTCAGAATCACTCAGAAGTGCTTGTGCATTCCAGGAACCTCATGGCCCCAGGGCTGCCCTGGAGTGCTGGCTGCAGGTGTGAGGAAAGATTGAGCCCCATGTTTCTAGGTGGGGCTATTCTTACTCCTAGGTAGAAATACCATTTCAGAACTGCGACAGTCTCCTTCCCTGTGCCCCTCAGGGCAAGATGTTCATGCTCCTTTGGCCTCCTGCCTCAGAACCCCATCCAAACCCTAGGGATGCGCAGCTTGTCATGTCTGACTGCATAAAGACGCCCCCTTTGCCTGCTCCGCAAATCATCTGGAATTCTCGATACCCTGCTCCACAGCACGGCCCTCAGGGTGCTCATTTAAAGCACACTCCTGGCCAGAGAAGTGATGTTTCGGCTGCCATCGCGGAGGACGACAATAACCAGTATTTTACATTTACAACAGTGCCTTTCCTTCCAAGTATCAGAGGGGCAGCTGTGTTAGTCTGGATCTGTAAAAAGTGACAAAGAGTCTTGTGGCACCTTATAGACTAACAGACGTATTGGAGCATGAGCTTTCGTGGGTGAATGAATACCCACTTTGTCAGACGCATGTAGGTATTCACATTTCCTTCCAAAGGATTCCAATGTGCTTTCTGCACGACCAGGTGAGATCTTGTTCCAGCCACCATTGAAATGAAGCCTTCTCTGGGTGGAAGACAGAAGCTGGTTAGCCGAGCACAGGGAGTGAGGAACTGTTATGTATCTGGTGGAACCGGAGGAGGAATTTATTTACCATTGCTGGAATATGCTTAAGACACAACTTTCTCTCTCCAAAGAGTGCTAATGGAATCTTTAGGAACTCCAAGCAAGATGTTCTACCCTCACAGCCAGTTCTGAACATTCCTCAGGAACGGTCACTGCATTCCTGTTATCCTGTGCAGACCCCAGCCTTGCAAGGGTTTAATAACAAACGCAGTCTCAGCCGTGCTCCTGGGCTAGCACAGCCTCAGCGCAGCGATCGTGGTCCCACTGGAAATTCACCCGCCAGCTGCTCTCCAGCTTCTTTCCTTCCGCAGTGCCTGTATCCAGCCCTGTGTCCCTGAGGGTGACCGGGAGTCAGGATTGCAATGATGCAGCATTAGTCATTCATTAGCTCTCAGTTTGCAGGCTTGTTCTCCCGCTGCTGGGCTGATAGGTACGAAAGCCAGAGCGGGAGGGCAGGTCAGTCTGTTGCCTTCATGGCTGCAGGGCTGATCCTCTTGGTGGGGTTGAGCGGACTCTGAGGCTGTAATTGAATTAGCTCTGTTCAGTACCAGCTGCCAGTTCTCCTCATTTCCTCTCATCTCTGCCATTCTCATTACAGATGTGACTAGTCTCGGGAAGAGCCAGCGATTCTGCCCTTCTGCTGCTTACTTCATTGGCTGCGGATCTTGGTCACGGAAGCCTTTAAGTAGCCCAGTGGCCTCTGTTGTAGCTCTGACCAGTCATGCCACCTGTGCCTGCCTAAAACTGGGAGGGGAGAAAAGACTGGCTCCCCAGGGCCCAGACTGGCAGCCCAGAGCCTCAGTGAATGGGAGGCCAATGTGGTACTTAGAATCAGCAGTCTATGCCCGGTCAATATATATCCATCTTCCCTTTGCAAGACTCCTGTGCACCAATGCTCTGGCCTTTTTGGGCACCTGTCCTAGCACTGGGCAGCGCATCAGTGCCATGGCCTTTCTGGGCACCCATCCTAGCACCGGGCAGTGCACGGCCTTACTGGGAACCCATCCTTGTACTGGGCAGTGCATGGCCTTACTGGTTTGACTGGTGCTGTCTGGTTGGGCACCCATGCTCACAGGAAGCATTGTCAGAAGGCTGAGAGAAGGATGTCCTTTTCTAGTGTCCCAGTGTGGTCCTCCTTGCCAACAGATCCCACCAGATTCCTTACACTGTCACTTTCTGTATCCTGAATAGTCACCAAGATCTGCTGGCAGGGAACTCGATCCCAGAGCAAGGGAGCATGCAAAGAAAGAGGCCCTGGGAACGCATCCCCAATTGCACCGAGAGACGCCACCTAGGGACTGCCCGAAGCACTGATGAGCCTGGCACTTCCAAGGCCCCAGGGTTTTAGGGTGTTCACGCTTTGTGGCTCCGCCATCCCGTCGTTCACTTAGGATCGCCAGCCCCTCTTCTCTTGCAGCTGCACCGTGCAGGCCGAGTGCAGCTCCTCTTGCCAGCCTTGCATCTGGTTTATTTCCGGAGACACGGGAGAGCACAATATCCATCAGCTCCCTGTCAAGCCCTGACAGGCCTCCGTTTGGCTTGCTTTGTGTGACAGAGGCCTCCAGCCCAGCCTAATGTGTTGCTGCTGCAAAGAGCCGTTCTGCAGGGCCAGGCCAACCAGCTGCAGCATCAGTAGGTGAGATCTATTACCAGGCCCATGCAGCGACTCCTACGCTCTGCTCTCCTCCCAGCAGGAGACACCACCAAGCCCTTGCCAATATGTCACGCAGCATCTCCTGTGGGGAATTTCTGGCACAGGGACGTGTGACAATCATAGGATTAGCAGCCTGTTGATTTAAAGGGCTTATTACAGGAGCTTAATTTTATTTTGACAGATGAAAGTAAGTCAATTACAGCTGGAAATAGCTCAAGGTTTGGGTTCTATTTTGCGCCTCCTATGTCCTGTGGGATCCTTCCCCCCCTTCCTTGGATAGTGACTCTCCTGCCTGAGAGTCCTCTGAGCCCAAGGAAACTATCGCCCTGCCAAGCGAAAGCAGGAATTCGTTTTGATCCCAATTGGTGGTTCATCCAGACAGCAGGATCCCCCTCTCCCTGTTGTCGGGTCAAAGGGCCCCATGGAGGCTGCTGTCTGCTCAGGCGGCAGTGCTGAGGCACACCCCTGTGCAAACATGCCATCAATAGTCCTTTGGGTGTGTTTCTGCTGAAAACCAGCCCCTGCTCCCCTCATACACATGTTGGCCCTCAGGTGTGTTCCCAGGAGCTGCCCTGAGTGTACACTTGGTGCTGACTGTTCTGCGCCCCCAGGCTGGAATAAGGCTCTACGAAGCGCAGATCAATGAATCAAACGTATGGAAACAGACACCACCACTCTGGCAGGAAAAACAATGCTCGTGGGAGAGGCAAAGCCACAAAGCGGCGGTGGGAGGGGAGTGCACGTGCAGACAGGTGTGTGCTCAAATTCACATCCCAGGAGAGGGAGGTACAGGGGAAAAAGCATCTGGAAGGAAGGGGCTGCTGCTGACTCCCTTTCAGAGAACAAAGCTTGGATCACCTCTAATAGTCCACACTGACGGATCATGGTCCAGCTAACCAGTACCCTGTGGATTCTGCTTTTCTCCCTCTTTGGTTTACATGGAAGCCTCACTCCTGCATTAATAAAGCCCTTTGTCTTGGTGCCTAAACTGCTGCTCATCTGACCTGAACTACACATACATGTCATGGCTAACTCCCACTCACCTGAGGCTCCACTGACACAGTGGGCGACAACTTCTCCTCTATTCCATTCCATCATTAATCTAATCTATTCACCTGGCCCATGGCACTACATCATGAGAGCACCTTGTACAAACGACACGACTGACCACCTCAGCCTTCTCTTTGGATCTCTCTGCCAGAGTAGTAGGGCCAACACCAAGTCCACACAACAGTGCTGCTCTTCATAGCCGAGCCCACGTCCGACCACCCCATCCCAGCCTGCAGGACAATTACCAATTCCTCAGCGTTGCCACCACCTGATGAGGTTGCATCTCCATGCAGTGTTGCAATGGTAGATGAGGACAGTCCTTAGCTGTTACGCGAGCTCCCTCTGGCTCAGTGAAGAAGAAAGCCTGTTCTAGGGAAGTTCTTGTTTATCTCCGGAGAGCCTGTGATCTCAGGAGGCTTTAGTAGGAATGCTCAGACCTTCGACTTCAGTTTTGGATCTGATGCCATTAAAACAGGGAACAGAAGAACTTCATCACATCCTCACCACTACTAAGCCTGCAACGTTTCCAGGGGACGGGGGATGTATTAGGGAGAGCCAGAAATAAAAAGGGAGAAGGAGTCTGTATTGTTAACACTGGGGAGAAGAACCAGATTGACAGCCTGCGAGTCCCTCTAGTCACAGAGAAGGTAGACCAGAAGTTCCCCTCACATTGCTTCCCCTAGACTTAACCTCCTGAGGCGTAAAAGGAAATTAAAGCCCATTCAATCCTTGGCCTCTCACTTGAGACTGGCAATGAAGTTGCTACTCACAGTGATGGATTTTATGAGGTGAATGCATATCCACCAAGAAGGGGGCTGAAACCACCAAAGTAATTTCACACGAGCTACTCTGGAATAGCTATCAGATTGTAGCAACTTTCCTTCACTCCTGATCCAGGCTAGATTGGAATCAATAAAAGGCTCTGTAGCCCATTCCCAATCTCCTGATCCAACTAGCTCTGTGAGGACCATGCCTGTGACCGAGACAGAAGAATGAGAAAGGAGCAAGAAGATTAATCATTAGCTAAGCTGACCACAGCACGAATTCCTCACAGGGAAACAACAAATACGCCAGTCAAACTGCAGGTCTGAAAGTTACGCTGATCAGAAATTCAGGCTTAGAGTCAACAAAGCATTCACAGTCTGAGGGACCAGGGACACGGGTGTAAGGTTTGCTATCACCCCAAATCCCAGGGTTATAAACAAACACTTCCTCCGATGGGACCAGAGCTGGGAGCCTCAACTTGTAAATGATCTAAAGCAAGGGTTCTCCAGTTCTGGTCTATGGACCATCCATTGCACACCGAGCCCTTCCTGGTGGTCTGCAAAATGAAACACAGAGATTTGTAGTGGGTTTGGCTCAAGCCAGCTCCAGCACAAAGCACCCTCACTCGAGAGGTTCATGAGATACCAGCTACTAAAAAATATCAGGAACGCACTGCTTTGTTGGGCCTGCAGCACGTGTCCAATTGTCAAAAACTGGTAATAGATCAGCCGAAAAAAGGCACAGCTCCCCATAACCCATCCTTGTCATTGAGAAGTGACAGTGTCTCGGCCAGCAAGAGGGATGGGAAACCAGGCAGGAGTTCTCACCCTCGGACGGCGTGCAGCAGGCGCAGCGAGGGGTAGGCGGTGCGGACATTGATGCGGTGCTTGAGGATGAGCTCGTTGACCCACTCCACGCGCTCCTTGCCCCCTTTGGCCATGAATGCGGGGATCCAGAGGATGCTGCCATTGAGGCTGTGGAGGTGCTGCAGCAGCTTCTCCCGCCAGGTCTCGTTCACCAGGTCCTCGAAGGCACGCTGGATGACAGAGGGATTCATAGTCACAAGGTCTGTCTTCATCCCCACGTCCCAGGCATATTCCTGAACAGGGGCCAGATTACATCTGCAACACAAGAGAGAGCGTCACGGTGTGCTTCAGGGAAGGGGAAGGACAAACATTAGTCACCTGATTGCCAGTCCTGGGATTGCACAGGTACAGCCCAGACAGCGTCAGGGCAAGCTTCCTCGCAACTCCCCGTGGCAGCGTGCTGTGATCCTGCCCTGGAAAGATGAGAGCGGAGCTCATTCTCCAGGGCTGTCAGTCTTTGCCCTCTCTACGCAGAGACCACCACCAAACGGGCCAAACAGTGCCTCAGGAGAGTGGTGCCTGGTGACGAGGCAGTCTGGGGCGGTGGTTGAGCACAGTTCTAGGGACCAGGAATGCCTCACTTTGACTCCTGCCTCTGCCACTGACTTCCTGTGTGACCCGGGGCAAATCCTCTAGACAGTGACCTCTGACTGAATATAGGGATGGCAACACCAGGGGGATGTTATGAGGATTGGTTAATGTTTTATAAAGAGCAGGGGAGCATTATTGTGATGACGGCACCTGCCTAATGGTGGAGTCTGCGATCGACACGAAATGCCTTTCAGTCACTACAACCCCAGGTCAGATTCATGGCAGATACTCTGAGGAAAGACCTTCTGCATCCCGTTACCAGTTCCCTAGAACATGACCTATCAAGAGCCTGCTAGGAACATCAGTGACTAACGGATGACCCTGGGTATCTGGCTCTGTTGCTAATGTGGCTTCAGAGCACACAGTATTGGAATGTTATAGTAGCCATTCAGGTCAAGGCAACGGTTTTAATACAGAAAAACGGCTATGGGCAGAGCAAACTCAGAAAGCGTGTGGGTATCAGGCAAGAATGTGGGGAATGCGTGTGCCTGTGCATGTATGCATCTGTGTGCACAGGTCTATGTATGCATGCATGTTTGCACAGCTGGTGAATAGCTACATCTCTGCATATACAGGCCTAGATAGGCTTCTGAAAGTGCTAACGTGTGTGTGTGTCTGTGTGTGTGTGTGTGTCTGTCAGTTTGCATGTGTGTCTCTGTGTGGATGTTCATAAATGTCCCAGGGCATGAATTTTTGGTGCACGTGTGTGCTTGTACCTACATGTATCTGTTCATGTGCGCAGCCAACAAACACATGGTAACAAAATACCTATGGTAACTGCTACGACAAATTTGAAGTGATTTTTCCAGAGCAGGGAAACCCGCTCTGCAATAGAGGTCTTGTGTGTCTCATTGCATCAGTATCACAACATCCAATTCCGAATGTCAAGTGGTGTGAGGGGCGCAGAGTCCACTGTTACCTCTGAGGATGGTACGTGCACGAGGAGAAACGGGAGACTCACAAAGCCAGCAGCTCACAGGAGCAGCACCCACCACTGGGAGGAGAGAACAGCTGGTTGTGTAGCCCCAGGAAAGCCGCAGTGGCTGAGGAGCAGAGTGGGCCAAGGCTGGCTCATTCCAGTGGGCCGTCCTGCTGGAGCTGAACCTGACCAAAAACAGACAGGGCACCAGGGGGCCATGCATGCTTGTGTGTGCACTGAGACACCCATCTCTCGTGACTCGGCAAGGCACTCCAAGGAACATACAGCACCGGAGCATGCAGAGAGCTGCTCTAATTGGAAGGGCCAGTGATATCCTGTGAGAGTGTTTCCATCTTGCCTGGAATGACAGTGTGACACCTGAGGTCTTTAGTTCTAGCCTGGCTGGAGTAATATTATCCCAAGTCCCCTCTTCCCAGCCTGGCGACTGTGCTAAACAGCAGACCCCATGGCACCAGCAATGATAGGGATACCAACAGGAGGTGGAGGCCTGGGAGATCAGTGATTGTGGGCTCCAGAGGGCCAGGCTGCTTAGGGGCTGTGACCTTGAGAAACCTTTGTGCAATGTAAGAATGGACGCACACACACATGCACGCGCACAAAAGGAATTCACTCCTCCTGCTCTGGAAACTCCTCGCACTTACTCTGTCTGTGATTCCAGCCCACATGCGAGGGCAAGGAAAGCCATGAGGCACTGAGACTGAGGGCTGCATTTGCCTCAAGCTGGGACAAGATCACCCACTTTCCCTGTTGCTCCTGACTGTGGAATCCAAGTCACTTATTTCTGTCATTTTGAGTGCTGGACAGATGACTCTACTGACACATTACTATGCACCAGAGGCTGGTGCTGGCAGAATGAAGTGTGTGAGCAGCTGATGTGGCCTCTCAGGACCCTGAAAGGTTGCTATGCTTCTGGCAATATGCTGAAAACCCCAGATCAACCCCCGTGCTGCCTATCACATGCAGAGAAGGAGAAAGACCTGGATGCATTGATTGATCACAGGATGACTATGAGCCGTCACTGTGATGCGGCCATGAAAAAGGCTAATGCAGTCCTAGGATGTGTAGGCGAGGTATTTCCAGTAGAGACAGGGAAGCGTTAGTACCATCATCCAAGGCACTGGTGAGACCTCATCTGGAGTACTGTGTGCAGTGTCTATGTTGAATTCAAAGAAAGATGAATTCAAACTGGAACAGGTGCAGAGAAGGGCTATTAGGATGATCTGAGGAATTGGAAACCTACCTTCTGATAGGAGACTCAACGAGCTTGGCTTGTTTAGCCTAACAAAAAGAAGGCTGAGGGGAGATATGATTGCTCTCTATAAATACATCAGAGGGATAAATACATGGGAAGGAGAGGAGTTATTTAAGTTAAGTGCCAATGTGGACACAAGAAAACACATATAAACAGGCCATCACTAAGTTTAGGCTTGAAATTAGGTGAAGGTTTGTAATCATCAGAGGAGAGAAGTTCTGGAACAGCCTTCCAAGGGGAGCAGTGGGGGTGAAAAACCTAACTGGCTTCAAGACTGAGCTTGATAAATTCATGGAGAGGCTGGAATGATGGGACTGCCTACAATGGCATGTGGCCCATCAGCAACTACCAGTAGCAAAAATCCCAATAGCTGGAGACTGGACACTAGATGGGGAAGGATCTGAGTTACTACAGAGAATTCTTTCCCAGGTATCTGCCTCGTGGGTCTTACTCATGTGGTTTCCAGATTTGGGGATGAGAAGGAATTTTCCTGTGGGTCAGATTGGCAGAAACCTTGGGTTTTTGTTGCCTTCCTCTGCAGCATGGGGCACAGGTCACCTGCAGTTTACACTAGTGTAAGTGGTGAATTCTCTGAGGACTTCAGTATCTCAGCAAGAAGTTAGGGTCTACAGGAGGGGGTGAGCGAGGGTCTGTGGCCTGCAGTGTGCAGGAGGTCAGACAAGATGATCACAGTGGTCCTTTCTGATCTTGAAGTCTATCAGTCTAAGTGACTTACTCAAGAATATGCACAGTGAGAAATAGGCGACAAGGTTCCTGATTCCTAGGTCCTTGCTCTAATCATTAGGACAAGCTGCCTTAATGGCTAATAAACTCAAAGGAAATATAGGAACTGAAAGCCAAAGACATGGCAATCTGTGTGCTCAGGAACACAGGCCCCAGTTATTCCTGCTGGAGCCTAGTCTGCACTAGAAAAGGCTGGCTGGCATGGCTATGCAGGTTTAGTTGTACCGGCAAACCCTCCTGGTGTATACTCAGTTTGTACCAGCAAAGAGTGCTTTTGCCAGTATAGCTTATTCTTGTTCCCTGAGCAAAATAAGTTACACGGCAAAAGCATTTTTATGTAACTGTGTCTGCACTAGGACTTTAGTCATAGAAATGTTGCAAAAAAATCAGCCCATCAGTCGACCTTACTATACTCCAGGGGTCGGCAACCTTTGGCATGCGGCTCGCTGGGGTAAGTTTGTTTACCTGCCGTGTCCACAGGTTCGGCCGATCGCAGCTCCCACTGGCTGCAGTTCGCCACTCTGGGCCAATGGGGGCGGCAGGAAGCGGCGCGGGCTGAGGGATGTGCTGGCCGCTGCCTCCTGCCTCCCACCTCCCCCATTGGCTTGGGACGGCGAACTGCGGCCAGTGGGAGCTGTGATCGGCCGAACCTGCAGACGCAGCAGGTAAACAAACCGGCCCGGTTCTCCAGGGTGCTTACCCTGGTGAGCCATGTGCCAAAGGTTGCCGACCCCTGCTATACTCATTCCTAGTGTAGACCTTGCCTAGGACCATTCTTACTGTCACTGCCATAAGACCACTGGCCTAACCCTTGCGGTGACCACAACAGCCTTTGTTTTCTAGGCTGGCTTTTGTTCCATTTCAAGTTGCAAAGCAAACTCTCCGGAGAACGTTCCCCAAAGATCAGAGAGAGGCCCTGGGTTCCACTCTGACACACAGGACGGTTGGGTTGGCTGTGTTCGTCCAGAGGGCAGAGGTGGCATTATCTTCATTCCCATGTCACATGCAGGACTGCCTTTATAAGCCACTGATAGATTGGGCTGTCTCCATAATAGACTTGCCAGGAAGCAAATGTCTGCACAGACATAAATCACCAGCAGACATGCAGAGCTCTCAGCTAACACATCTGCATGGGCTTGAGGGATAAAGAGGCAGGCTCTTTTCCTTCTCTCTCTTTGCTACTGGAAAGTACAATTTTGACAATTTAGTGTGTGTGTGCGTGCATGTGTGTGAGAGGTGAGGGTATGGTACATGTTTGGCTTGTGTAGGGATTGTATGTGTTTCTGGAGGGGCAGAGGGAGTGGTACATCTGTGTGTGCATGGTGGCTTGTGTACGTGTGAGTGTGTTTATGCGTAAGAACAGAGGGTGTATTCAGGTGGAGGTGGTGCACGTGAGGGAGGATTGAGTTGGGGTGTCTGTGGAGTGTGTGTAGGTGTCAGTGGGAGAAGGTAGAGGGTGTTTGTGTAGGAATGATGTATGTGTCTGTAGGGGTGTGTAGGATAGGGTTTGCTTGCATCTGGGGGGTTTGGCTGGGGTTCGTGTCATCAGTGTTGGTGTACTTCTCTGCCACGGTGTGGGAGCAGGGTGTGTTCTAGAAAGGGACTGGTGTATATGAGAAGATGTGTGTGTTTGTAGGGTGGGCGGGGCAGTGTGTGTCAGGGTGTGAGTGGCGGGTGTGTGAGAAGAACGTGTGTGTCTGTGGGGGTATGGGAGGGTGATGGTGGAGGTGTTCATGACTTGAGGGGTGTTTGTGCGGATGGAGTGCATGTCTGACAGTGTGTGGTTGTGGAGTGTGTCAGGTTGTGGCGGGCAGGCTTGTGATGTGCAAGGCTCACTTCTGAGGCACTCAGGGTACATCACAGCCCTGGCTCCTTTGCTGACTGTTTCCATCTCTTTGAATTCATATTAAACACTCCCCTGTTGGGTTTTGTTCAGTGCCCATCCTTCCCGCCCTGACAAGGGGGCTCTCTGTACTATTTAGTGCACACCGTGGGAAGGGGGAGCGTGGGCAGAGGCAGAGAGGCTGGGATATGCAGCACTCTGTCAGTCCCCCAGTGACAGGAAAGGTTCTGGCCCAGTCGCCTGGCTTGGAGCCTGGGGGTCCCATCCCTGGATCCCCGTGTGTTTTGTGGGAGTGAGTAGGAGCCCTGCTGTAGGGGAGGCATGGCCTCTCTGACCCCTCACTACCTGATCACGAAGCTGTGAGCATCGATCTCTCTCCCGCAGCCACTGTTCAGCAGGATCCCCGAGTTGCCCACGATGCCGCAGGTCCGGAAGTTCTTGCCCTTCAGGGGCGACGTCCTTGGCAGCAGCTCATAGAGATTCTGGGACACGTTCATGGTGCTGTCCCTGTCAAAGATGTAGTGGATGACGTCCCCGGGCTTCAGGGTCCCCTTCAGCACCGAGATGTCCTTCTCTGCATCCAGGAACTTCAAGATCTGTTTCCTTCGGGAAGGAAATAAAACAGATAAAGGGAAAGCTTGTGACACGGCCTATGACTGCAAAGCACCCTCGTCCGGCTTGTCTATGCTCCACAGCCTGGCTGCAGAGAGACTGACAACCTTCAGGAGCCACTCAGACTTTAGCATTCCACTTGCTACCCCATGTGTGCTATAAAATGGCACCCCACCTTGATATATGCATCTCCCATGCCCCCTTTTCCACCGGAGCAGGTCCTTAACAAGCCCATCACTGCCGCTCTGCTCTCCGCCAGCAGGGGGCACTGCATTTACTCACAAGGTGGCAGATTTCCTTCCCCCCAGGAGAATCTGCAGCGCACTCTGGCCTCTGCTTGTCTCCAGGAGTGGAGGCTCGAGCATGTGTCGCTCTGTTAACGCGAAGCCACCCAGCTGAGCTGGGAATTCATTTCCAAGCGATCGCTTACAGATATGAAGGCTAGCCCAGCAGGAGATAAACGTTTTAGTTCTTTCTTGACTCCTTTAGATGATATACTGAGGCAATTTGCCAGCTTGCACTGGAGAGGACCAAATCTGTCTCTTGTCCTATAGGTAATTACCAGTACCTGATCTTCAAAGAGAGTGTCTGGTTGTGTCTCCATCTGAATGAAGCTGGTTTAATGTGCTTAATGCTTTCATTACTTCTGTCAACAACAGCTGGAGATGAAGAGCCATTTATTACTACTTCGGCTCTAGAGAAAAGAGAGACAGAGAGAGGAGAGACATGATCTGTTAGCTTCCCAATGGCATCTCTAATCACGCTGAGGTGGCTGGGATTCAACTTCTTTAGAAAAGCAAAATTGCAGTTATTACCAGAGCAGGGAAGGAAAGCCTATTTATTCTCTACTACTGCACACACACACACAAACTCAGACACAAATACACACAGATTTACAGATAGACACACAAACACACGCATACACAGACAGACTGATACACAGACTCAACAGGCAGACACACAGATATACAGACACTCACACAAACAAAAAACAAACAGAGATTCTCACGGAGACTTAGACACGGGGACAGATTCACACGCAGAGATTCTATACACAGACAGCAAACACAGTCCTGCTCACAGATGATGACACAAACAGATACCCCCCCACCACACATGTGCCCTTCTCACAAATGACAAATCAGATCCACCTGTTGTGGTGGGGTTAAATCAGAAAAATCTGCTCTTTACTTCACCCCAGCAAGAGAAATGAATTTAGCTGAGATGCTGGGGCACTGGTACTACCAGCAAATGCTCCATTACGAACAGCAGGGATCTTTGATAACTTTTCTTCCCTTCTGAGAAGAACAATGAGATTTCATGGCATCCACTCTGTGCTAGGGCACCAGACCCTGGCGAATGACTGGTCAGGAGGGCCAGAGAGAAGTCAAGTACCCAGGTGTTGCAGCTCTGGAGATGATTGTTGTGAGACCCCAAACTTAATCACTGAATCAGCAAAACAATCGAGGCCCCAACATTTCAATTCAATTTGCATCAAATGGCATAAATGATGGGAACCACTGCATGCTTTATGTCTGCGCGCCTCCCTCCAAAAAGAATAACCGAGAGTCTCATCAGGAAGCAGGGCATGTGTGTGCAGCCCAGAAAAACCCTTCACACTCCAGAGTACCCTGAAAAATTCACAGCCAGAGTGTTTGCTGCCAGCTAAGCAGAATGTCCCTCCTCATTGCAAGAGGCCACGCTCAGCCGGGAGAGAGTTGGCAAATGAAGAGATCTACACCCAGCAGGTAAACACCCCAGAGAGAGAGGAATTACTCCTAGAAAGCCCCCCAGGAGACATGGGGTGAGAGTTGAAACGGATGCTTTTGAATGTACCAGGTAAAACTGTCCTGACAGTGAGCTACAGTAGCTGGGGGCATCGTGACATAAGGCTGTGTCCCTTCACAATGATGCAATGTGGGGTGCAACAGTGCAGTATTGAGTCCATTCCTCCCGGAACACTGGCTGCCTTATGTAGGCCACCTTGGCAATTTTCCCCCAGTTGGGAGGAGGGACAGCTCAGTGGTTTAAGCATTAGTCTGCTAAATCCAAGCTTGTGAGTTCAATCCTTAAAGGGGCCACTTAGGGAGCTGCAGCAAAATCACTAGCTAGTCCTGCTAGTGAAGGCAGGGTGTTGGACTAGACTAGATGACCTTTCAGGGTCCCTTCCAGCTCTATGAGATAGGTATATCTCCATATATTATTTACTTATTAAGCGGCTTGTTTGCTTCAGATACACATGGGGAATGATTGACAGGAGATCTCAGGCACATGTGAGGATATTTTGGGACTCCTGCTACTTAATATTTAGAGAGGCAAGCTGAATATATTTCTAGATGCTAGTTATCACTGTGTGTGTATATACAAACTAGCAAAGTATGATCTGCAGAGACTGCCAATAAGGCTAGCTTCCAATCTTGCACTTCACCACAAAATCTGATCTCCTGCAAGGCAAATTTAGAAAATGCAAAAAAATGCCAAAGTTAATTGGGCGGAGAAAACCTTCCTAGCAATAACTGTGATGTTTTTGTGCTTGATGCTTTTTGTATTTTGATGAAGTGTGTGGCATCACCGTGTCACAATGCAGTGCAATGACACAGTGTCATCGAGTGTTGTCACTAAGCTACCCAATGATAGCATATAACAATGTTGTGATGATATGGGATGATCTTGCAAATGACCTAGAAGGATGTCCCAATACCACTGAATGCCTGTAGTGCCACAGAATGACTTTGTGATGAAGTGAGGTCTCCGTGTCACTGAGTGGCATTATGATGCAACAGAATGACAGTCTGATGTCATAGAAAGAAATCCTTTTTGTAATACCATGGTGGAAAATTGCAAAGGTGGCAACTTCCCCAACTCTCTTCCATATTCTCAATGACTGCAACTTGCAGATCCTTGGTCATTTGCAAATAATTATTGCATTGAAGTAGAGGGGGGAGAATGATTAAGAAAATGTAAAGAAGAAGGGAAAAGAAACAGATACATTTGCTAAATAAGAAGAGTACCATCCAGCAAAGAAGAAGAAGATTAATAGCTGCCTTAGAGCAAAAACAAATGAACACAAAATCTAATTTACAAACCTATTAGATTTGCTATGTAAGCTGTTCACAGATGATCTGATTGTACCTCTGCCTCCAGAATTCCTGCAAGACAAAGGAAATGCATTATTTATAAACCCAGCATTGTTCAACAGTCCAGAGATCCTCAAAGCTGCTACAACACTCACACTTCACACCATCCAAAATGGCAACATCCAGGGGCGGGGTCTCACGCCCTTCTTCAAAGTGGTGCCCCACTGTGACTGAACCAAAACTGGGAAGCCGCCCCCGTCTGGTAGTCCAAAGAATAGGTTAAAAGTAATTTGCATTAACCACTTTAGAGTGCCACAGGCTTCAAGTCAAGGGCCTGATCTTCTCATCCTGACAAGCTGCACTTGGAGCAAGACGGGGGTGAGCATCATGGTATCTTTAAACCACCTTTATGCTACCCTGATCCTAAGGTAGGCCACGGGTCAGTCCAGCCAGTTCCCAGCGTGCCCCTCTAACTTACACTTGGCTGCCCCAATGTGACAGCAATGTGCGGATCAGAGGAGACCACGGATTCCCTGGCCACACCCTTTTTTGCCTGGCCATGCTCATATAACAGGGACTAGAAGTGGGAGTCGCATAGGAGCTAAATTTTCAGCCCATGATCATGTATAGTAACAAAAAAACTCCAAGTGGGCTGGAACCCCAGACCCAAACAGCTTCATAGAAAGGAAATTTGGATCCGAATCCTGATCTGAATATCAAGGCTTGGGCCCATCTCCGAATAGAACTGTACATCTGTAGATGCCCCTTTCACCTGAGGATCTCATAGTACTTCATGTTAGCCCAGTTTTACAAGTGATATCCAGAGGCTGAGAATGTACACTGTAGTCCTCTTTTTTCTGAAACCCCGTCCCATCCTGTCCTGTTCCTAGAATATTGTCAGCGTGGGCAAGGGGAAGGATTTAGTTTAATGGAGGAGGTGCTTTTTAAGTTGTTTGTTTCTGTGGGTTCATACTCTGAGTTTCAAACTAACATCAAAACAGCCCAGAGCGCTAGGTTTTTGCATGCTGTCTGCCACCGCCACAAATAAGTCACAGAAATAGCTTTGGTCTCCCTGATGGATGACCATCACATGGCAATGGATACAGGCCAAATCTCAGCCTTTGACAGTGGATCCCAAGGGCCCATTTACAAGCCCTGGTTGGGGTGGACAGCATGGCTCCAACCTGGTCCTGATCATTTCTCTCCAGCAGATTCCAGTGAGTGGTGAGTAACTGCTCTTTATCCTCCCTAGCCCTGAGAGGTTCAGTGCCTCAGCAGTCAGCCCTGGCCCCCATCCGTTACAAGGTACAGAAGAGCACTTCAGCAGAAATGATCAGATTCCATGGCCTGCCCTGCTACCAGCATGTTGACAAGACCCCTGGCTAGACTACACCTCCCATCATGCATCTACAATGTGCCACACAGCTTAGTCAGAGGGAGGACTGCACTGCATCATGGAAGCTGTAGTCTGGCCAGAGAGCCCAGCCCATCGGACAGAATGGTGTTATCAGGCAACCCAAATTTCAGCTCCCATAAGGCAGCACACCACAATAGAGAAACACAGTTTAATGTTAAACTGACTTGAAATAAATGTTTTAGGTCAGTACAGCAATCCAAAATATTACATTACCATTTGAACTGACCTGAAGGGAAATAGTTCATGTCAGTTTTCCCAATGGAAAATCAAAAATTTGCAGCAAAATCAAAATTTTTCCCTAGAAAATTTTGATTTTTCCAAAACTGCATTTTCCATCAGAAAAATTCCCAACCAGCTCTGTTAATAATAACCTCACCTGCTATCACAGGTGTCTGGCTTCCAGATAATCAAAGTAGTGCACAGCCTAAGGGTCACACTAAATACATCTTTGCTTCTCAAGAACTAGGTAGCAGCAGTGGCGAGGAATGCCTTCCTCTACCTCCAGGTCACCCGGAGACTTCATGCTTCTCTCTCAGAGGAGGATGTGGCAAACAAGATCCACTTCTAGACTGGACTCCTGGAACTGCATTGATCTTGGGCTGTCAGTTAAGGCCAACCAAACATCTCCATTCTGTCCAAGAGACAGCAGCCCGTCTCCTGGGCGAGTCATGGGGAATACTTCATGCCAATACAGTCTCCACTGGCTTCCTGTGCCCAAGACTGGCTCCAATTCAAGGTCCTGATATTAGTCTATGAAAACCTTTGGGTCAGACTGCGATACCTTACCACAAATAGTCTCAATGAAAACATGGGGACTATTTGGTACAGCCTATTATGGGCTGGACTAGATTACCCAAATGAAGCCTTGTCATTCACGAGCCTGAGACCACTGCACTCACCAGAGACACAGAAACTAGATCTTCCCAAAGTCAGACTTTTGGGAGCCAGAGGTAAGACATTTCTAGTGCTGGCTCCCAGGCTGATTCTACCAGGGGAGAGTGGGGGAAAAACAGGACAAGCATCCAATCTGCTGACTGCAGAGCTCACTCCTTCTTTAGCCTGGCATGCTCAGGGAATTGGCCCCCAGTTCCTACTGATGCTCAATAGGAGTTGGGCATGTAATTCTCTTAGACCAATTGGAAAATAACAGCTTTAAGAGGATAAGCAAAAGAAAAGAGTCCTGTATCTCCAGAAAGAATTTGAGTCTGGAGTGAAAACTCAGGGAGCTGGGAGACAGGTTCCCCTCTTAATACCAAATTCTCTGAGCAGCTTATCTGGGACATGGTGCTTTGGAACATGCCATCATATGCAGTTTCCTGCTTCCCACAGGACACTGTATATTATCAGACTGGAGGGATCCCTCCTGTAACAGCTTTTTCGTTCCTTTGACAAGTCTGAGAATCAATTGCTATTTCATCTCGTCAAGGGGGTGGCAGGGCTGATTCCTTCAGAGAGCATTTATCAAGCATCCATTTTAATAGGGATCACCGCAGGGTGGGAGAGCAGTCTAGATTAGTGTGCAATCTGTGCATCCTTTTCAAACCCTTGTCCTTTGAAGAAGCTGCTCAAATGGGATTCACGCTCCCTCACACTCTCTGTAATACAGATAGGGACTGGATTAAGGGCTTAGAAAGGGAAACGTATTTCCCAAGTACCTGAATAAGTGGTTGCCCAAAATCTCTGTGACACGCAGGAAAGGGGAATCCATAGAAATTAGGAGATGGACAAGACCCTTGTGGCTGGGGCTGCATCAAGCTGAGAAGATGGTTAATCAGTGGGAATGATGTCAGTGGAAAGACTCAGGTACCTAAGGACAAAGCTGTATTGACCTCGCAGTCATGTGACGAGAGGGAATGTGAAATGTGATCCATGGCAGATGATCACCCTGAGCCAGTTGAGCAGAGCTCTATTTCCAGTGCTCGCTGGTTAATGACCTGATAGGAAAATAACTTCAGGAGAAAAACAAACAATGGCCCTGCCTGCAAATATTTTTTGTACATGCTTTCCCCTTTTCTATCACCGTTTGTCAAGCTTTTCTCTCGAGGGTGGATTTAAAGCTTGCAGTTCGGAGGGCATGTGAAATGCCAGTCTGGGAGAGTGCTGCAGGCATCCAAGGCCCATCTGGGATTGGAGAGGTATCCTCCCATTTGCATCTCTAGCCTGAGGGCATCGAAACTAGATCTGGTGACGGCTCTCACATAAGGGAATCGCAGAAGAACTCTATGCCCAATGTCTCCAAGCTGGTGGCATCTCAAATGTGGTACAAGTTGTGGCCTGATGGAAGGAGTTCAGGCAAATGTTTCATTTCCCCAGCTGAAACATGCAGCAAATACCCAATGTGAGGACATCTGCAATGCTAATCATGGTTACTGCAGCAGGCACGCAGCTGGCATAAAGGATTCTGGGTGGCACTCTCTTGAACTAGGTGGGCGGATGAAATGCTGCTCATGGTGACTGTGCCAGGCCCTGAGCTGATTTCATTTATTCTTCACCATCACCTGAAGCCTCAGGTGTTGACCACTGGTTTGTCATGACATCAGGCTTGGACCAATGGTATGAGCTGGGGAATCTTGTTTCCCTCCAGTGAATAAATATTAAAAATATGGTTGAACTCTGCAGCTTTCCTCTTTGCAGTCTAACATTTGGATACTTTCCTGACATCTCCTCTCTGTACAGTTAAAGTCATCATGCGGCATGAACATGGTCTGCAGGGCTGCTTGTCTCTTCCCAGCTGGATCACTGGGCAGCTCTCCAATGGTGACTGTCCAAGCAAATATATTGTTTAGACACCGTGATCCTGACAGGGAAAAGATTTCCCAGGTTTCTTATGCTCACAGACAACACATGAAGGGCAATACCCCTGGGCCACTTCACTTCACTGGGCTGCAGAGAGGAAAATACTAAAAGGTAGGTGGTCCTAATTAAAAGAAACAAACGAAAAAGTCAGCCCATTTTACTCTAGCTCAGTTGATCCAGCTTTAAATCTCTCAGCCTCACGTGGTAAAGACGAGTCACTATTAAAGTTATACAGACAGACGTTGATGTAAAAAGCATCCTAATGCTGCATGGCTGTATTCACTTATTAATCTAAGCGTTATCAGTTTGATCTTGCAGTCAGCACCACAGCATACTAACCTGCTTCCCAATTCCATTCACATAGCTCAAGTCCTTTGACTTCTGTTTGGAGATGTTTTCCAGTGACAGAGTAGCATAGATGTATGGTAGTTCTAAATCAGTGATGAGTATCCTGGGCTCTTTTATTTTCGCGTTCAGGTGGTGGGGCTGAATTTGGGCTATGGAAGATGTTGTGTTGGCCAAGAAGTGCTGTATACAAATGTAAGGTGACGTGATTTATAAATCACAGGGTGGGGAGGAAAGACTGTCCCATAGTTCAGACTCTAGAGTCAATTGAATCATTTACAATGAATAATTTATTTGAAGAATTTTCTATTCACAACTCGTTTGTGACCAGCCTGCGATTTTTCTCGAAGGCACTTTTTTTCTGAAATGATTTGCTCACTCTTCTTTGGGAACCGTTCTTAGTCCATAGCTTATTCAAAAGCCATGTGTTGTGAGTTTTCGATATGCAAGTTCCAATCTGCTTTGATTGGACAAGTATGTCACATTGCACATTTGGATGAGTGGAACTCTGGAGGCAGTTTTCTGGTCCAAATTCTCAGGATTACGAATTTGAAATATACTCCCATAGCCCCTTAAAATGCACAGTTGCCATAAACATCCTTGCCAGTCAGCTCATTCACTGGAATATTCATGGGAAATGAACCCAAAAAAGGGCACAGTAAAAACGAACTGGCTGAAAAATTACAAACAAAGCTCAATGATCATTTTTGCAATATTCACCTTGTCCTAGTGGATCTATGGCTAGTTCTGCCACAGACTTCCTGAGAGACCTTGGGCAAAGCCATTTTAGCTCTGCACCTCAGTTTCTTCCCTTTGGAAAATGGAGACATAGCTACATAGTCCATGGGGGAGGCGACTGTTAAACTAAATTCAAGCCCTTTGATATCCCCAGAAAACAGGTTCTATTGAGGTACAATGTATCATGGTCATAACCGACGATCTCAAATACTGATTCATTAAGTTCCACCACCCTCTTTTGAGCCAAGTACATTTGATCATCTCCCTGTAACAGACAGGGCACAGAAGGTAAGTGACTTGGCCACGGTCACCCAAGCAGACAGTGTCGGAACAGAAACTCACTTATACACACAAACATTCAGGCACAAATTTACACAGAGACATAAACTCATAGACAGACACACAGCCTTACAGACAGACACACAAACACAGACACACTAACACACACACACACGCACATAGACTCAACATGCAGACACGTAGATATAGACACAGACACACACACAAACAGAAAACACACAGATTCTCAGAGATTCTATACAGACGGCAAACACAGTCCTGCTCACAGATGCTAACACATCCAGGTACCATCCCTTCCTGCCCTCCGACAAACTCTATCACAAATGACAAATCAGATCCACCTGTTGGAATGGGTTGAATCCACATTAGAAAAAGAATGACTTTCTGTTACCCCAGCAAACGAAATGAATTTAGCTGAGATGCTGAGCATTGCATGCAGGATTTGGTACTAGTGGTAAACGCCCCATTATGAACAGTAGGGCTCTTTGATAACTTTTTGCTGAAATCAAACCATCTTTGCAAAGCCTTTTGATATTGGTGAATTGGCAAATTCCCACCAAAAATGTTTCACTGATGTTTTTCTGACTGGCTGTAGATTTGGGGTTTTGGCTTGGCTCTTTACAGAGGTAGGAGCCAACTGTAAGATTTGGTTTTGAATGATGAAATCCTCATCTGCACCCCAAAATGTGTAGGTGCTTGGAGCTGCGATTTTGCTGTGGGACAATGCCCAGGTGTGATGCTGTCTGGTGAAGGTTCGGTCTGAGTCCAGGAAGCTTGACTGTGGATAGTTCAACTGGGCTTCAGTTTATACATGAACCTTTCACCTGGACACATGAGTCTGTCTTGAAAATGAATTTGGTGTCTTACCCGGTTCTCCATTTGAGTATATCACAATACAGCACATCTGGCTCAAGACCAGCTGTGGAACAGCAGTGCGTGCTGTACACAAGGAGTGAACCTAATTGACGGAACAATGTGGGATCCAGGCATGGACTAGCAGCAGGCATCAGAAGTGAAGTGAGGTGCACTGGAAGAATTGTGCAGGGCCTAAGACTGGGACAGCAGTGGGTTCTGCAGGTCAGGCTGGTTAAGGCGATTTGCAGAGCTGTGTGTGTGAAACTTGAGTGCTGGCCTGCAGTATGCCTGGCTCTCACCACCTGTCTTAGTCCTAGATTTCCGTAAGTACTAACCTGACTCACAAGTCAGAAATCAAATCCAAAGTCAGTAGAGAAGTGAGGGGATCAGAGAAATATTTTTGACTCTTGAGGTCAGATACTTAAAGGCCCCCTCTGATGCCACTCCTCCCAAAGCCCAGATTTGTCACTACCATAGACACATCTTGCTGAAACATATCACAATTCACAACCCGCTGTAAGGAGTCAGGACATTTGATAGTGACAGATTGTCCGTCGTCGTCCTCCCTCGCCCGACTTTTCAGCAGTGGCCTTTACACTTGTCACTGCAAGGTATGAAAAAGACCAAGATTGAGAGGACATTGGAGTAGGGGCCAGTAGAGAGACCTGTCAACTCCCACTCTCATGGCAAGTGAGGGTCCCTCTTTTGGGATTAGGAAATTGTGAATGCGTTTCTCTGCTGGGATGAAGGACCTGGCAATGTGTCTCAACAAGACATTTGAAATCTCACTTACAAATATTTGAAATCTCACTTGTTCACGTTGTCACAGCTTGGCAGCCTTGGTGTTAAAACCTTCCTAAATATCAGATGCTATTTTTAGAGCTGTGAGCTTAATTCCTCCTAATGTCATGAGACTGAATTCTAGAGACTGCGTCCATGCTGAGCGTTTCAGGGAAATTCCCACATCCTTGCTGTAGGGCTGATGCAGCTCCACCAGGACTAGTAACAAGGGGAGTGCTGGTGGAGACAAGCCACTGGTGAGGTCCAGAGCAGAGCGAGAAGACACACTGACTTCTGAGCTATGTTACAACTCCCAACTTTGCTTGCACCAATGGAGATGCACTGGTGCTAGACCAGTGGTGGGAGAATGCCCTACAACTCTCCGTGTAGACATGGCTATGCCATTCCGATACTGACTTCAGAGTAGCCCCTCTGGACCTACAGCAGTGTAAATGAGAGCAGAATTTGGTCCTCAGTTTTCAGCCTTGTCACAAATAAGTGTTTGTCTCATTGTAAGTGTAACCTGAAGACACAGGAACCGAGACCCCATGCATAGTGCCTGAGAGAGAAAAAGCTAATTACACTGAAGCGCTGATATGGAGAAATCAGTGAAGAATCAGCATGAAAGGAACAAATCTAAACATGGAAGTGCAGCTGAGGTAGCCTAGAATGAGGCAATGGGAAGGAATCCTCAAACTGTCTTTCACAAGGAAATGACGCTGGGATCCATTTTCATTGATGGTGATGGGAGTTATGCAGCAAAGCCCCTTTTCCACTGCTTTCAAACATGCAACCCAAAGAACCAACAGATGGGAAAATGGCACTTGGTGCAACCAGAGCAGCACTTATTATGGGTTATCTCAATCTCCTTTGGTATCTGTCTTGGCCTTTATTGAGCACCCAGACCCAGGCGATCTTGGTTCTAGGTTCTTGACTCTTTCTCTTCCTAAAACTATCTTACTGTCTCTTTTTAACTTGTTTTAAAGCAGTGCGTTAGATGGATAAAAAAGGAGGCATCTCTGAAGTGTCAGGTTTCAGATCCACCCACAGGCCCAATATAATGGCAATGGGGCATGACTTATCAGTCAGATGCATCCGACGAAGTGGGTATTCACCCAGGAAAGCTCATGCTCCAATATGTCTGTTAGTCTATAAGGTGCCACAGGACTTTTTGCTGCTTTTACAGATCCAGACTAACACGGCTTCACTCTGATACTTATCAGTCATTATTACTCTTGTTTTATCACTGTTTTATAGTAAAAGCAGTAGCAGGCCTCAGGAACTGGGGTTATCCACACATTTCACATCACCACACATCTATGCATACAGCCACTGTGTTATTCCTCATTTATCTCACAGCAGCTCTTTCAATAGAAGCGTTGGCTCTTTTTGGAGCAAAACACCTCTGCCTGATCCCCACATTTGCTCTTACTTAATCACAGCTGAATTTACACTAATGAAACACCCAGAAAAGGAAGACAAGAAGCAGCCACACAGAGTTCGGAGAGAGACGGGTTATTTTGGTTTTTTTTAGTTTACTTGGGTAAAAAAATCCCCTGAAAACCCTGAGAGAGACTTGGACAGGACTAGAGGAAACATCACTCTAAGAGTGACAGGTGCTTCACCTCCGAGACAGAAGCTGCAGATCAGAGTGCCTGGAAGACCTAAGCAGACCATGAGTGCTCCATGGACCACGGTGAGAGATCCTCCGGGCCATCAGGTTGTCACTCCAGACTTGTCAACACAATGAAGTTAAAGTATACAAACATTCAGCCATCATAACTGACCCCAGAAGCCCCTGCTGTTGTTTCTTCTGCCCTACAACCGCAAACGGAAAACAAAAGCAAAAGCAATGGCAGAGCACCAGTTAATGCTCAGTGAGCATTCAGAAGCCAGCCACAGTCCTGCTGTGAGATCTGAAGCTGGCCAGGCTGAGGATCTGTTGTACTGTGAGGGGAACTCTCAACTGAGAACCCTCTGCCACTGAACCAGGAAAGCTGAGTTCCAGACAGTGGTAGCAGACACACGTCTGCATATAAGGAGGCAGTAATGGGGTCCCAGGGTTTAAACATTTTCACCAGCAATACCTTGCATTGCACTTCCAGCTGAAGAAGTAACCAAAAGAGAGTACAGACCTGGTAAGTAAGCGTAGAAACCCACACCAGTTAAAGGGTGAGGTGCCACTGCGTTCTTCAGCCGCTACAGCTTCCAGAAGCTGGATCAAGGGCAGGGTTCCAATAATCCAGCCAGGAGGCATGGCTGGGAGAGGCCAGCTTAGAGGAAAAGCCACAGTGTCCTGGAAATGGGCACTACAGGCTGCTGTTACTCTGTGCACATCCAGATGAAGTGAGGGATTCAATCGGACTTTTAAGTCACATTAGCGAAGAGTAGCGTGCCATCCTCAATTTTCCAAGCTGGCCAAAAATCACTGGCAACACCATTCATTTGAAAGAGTAGTATATATTTTCTCTAGAACGGAGGCTGAGAGGCATGCAGTCTGGTCCAGCAGAGAAAGTGTTAATATGTATTAAGCATGACTCAGTGTCAAGTGTGCACCAGGATGCTTATTGATGAAGTCACCTGGTGTCAGCAAGGGCATGGGCTCTCTTAATGGCTGTGATGGATAATCAGGGCAGGGAGGGATCCCTGCAGAACTGGCTGGGGGACACTGTCCCTTTAAACTTCACAAAGGGAACCACGTTTTCACTCTCAGTAACTGACAATAATTATTCCACCAGTCTTTGTCTCTCCCTGCAGTGAGAGGCAGAGGGACAGAGCAATTATTTCCCACCACGCCACCCTGGCTAAGGTGAATAAGAAAACAGCCATGCTCACTTCACAGCTTCCCCAAGGTGTGTTCTAGAGGGATGCCTTACAAGGGAACTTTGCCCTGAGTATTTCAGGGGAAACAAAGGGCATAGCACAGAGGGACCTACAGGAAGGAAGTCTCCACAAGATTAAAGTTCCAGTAGGCTGGAATGAAGCACATCTTTGAAAACTAAGGACCAAAGTCAATTTGAAATGCCAATGCTTCATAAGGGCACCATACCAGAGAGAGGTGCATGGACTTGCCTACCCACAAAAGTTGCACTTCTTTTACTATGCCCGTATAGCTAAAGTGGTACAACCCATCTAATGTGGACACAGGTCTACCACTATAAAGGCATAGCTTATCCACATACAAGGAGGGAAACTATTATCTCACTAAATGAATGATCCTGGGGCCACGGTAGGGGGTTGAACCAATATAACTTGTTGGTACAAATCCCACCCCTAATGGACTTAGTGATACTGCTACAAAAACAGTGTACAGGCCACGTGGAAGAGAAAGAGAGGGATGGGCTGATGGGCTGAGCACAGTGCTGGCAGCAAGTAGTTCTTGAATTCTAAACCTGGCACTGACGCCCTCTGTTTTAATTCTTTGCCTCAGTTTGTCCCCATCTGCAGGAAGGTGGGGTGGCTAATAATATGTGGAGCAGCAAGAAGGATTGCTTGAGAAACAAACAAATCTAGTGACTGGCTTTCCCTGAAACATTTGTCACACTTCAGTAGCTCCAGCCACCCCTGCTCCTTAGCTCTCACTCTGTAGACTGTGATGCTGAGGACTTCTTGTCCTTGGAAACAGCCTGATTTTTTTTGTCACCTGGCCAATTATATTCACACCTTTCACTTTGCATTTAATGAGCATTTTATCCATTCGTTCTTTTACTGGGATGCTTGAGACTTCCCAGTGTTTGAGGGTGAGACAAGAAGGTTGTTCCCCTCCCACCCAACCCCCTTCCCATATGAGCCATCTTCTTCTGGACAGGATGCATGGCCCCAGGGCATGTGTAAAAGTGGGCAAGCTGTTCTTCTCCTTGAAATAATCAAGGAGCATGTCTAAGCCAAAGAAAGACAGGAGGGGAATAGAGACAGCCCTGATTTGGTTACTTGGTCCTTCCAGAGGACACATGTCAGACTGTGCTTTCATTTCAATAGGCCAAGAAAGCTGAACAAAGAGAAAGGAATGGATTGAGAGCAGAGGAGTGGGGCTGAAACACAACCTGGGGGTTGAAATGTGGGGAGTTGAAATGCAGATCTGGATGCAAATCCAGCTTCCTGCCATCTCTAATTTAGAGCAACTTTGCTCTCAAAGATGCACTAAGCACTGTTGGAAAACTTTGAAACATTCTGTTTCTCTATGCTGTCCCCCTTCTATTTTGCACATTTGCAGCTAATCTCTCCTCTTTGTATGCATTTAGGGTATGTCTACACTGCAGTGAAACACCTGGAGCTGGCTCATGTCAGCTGACTCGGGCTTGTGGGGCTCAGGCTATGGGGCTGTTTAATTGGTTTTTAGACATTCAAGCTCAGGCTGGAGCTTGGGCTCTGAGACCTTCCCTCCTCAAGGGAGCCTCCTCTCAAGCCCGAATGTTTACACCAGTGGTTCGCAAACTTTTGTATTGGTGACCTCTTTCGCACAGCAAGCCCCTGAGCATGACCCTGCTTCTAAATTAAAAACACATTTTAAAATATTTAACACTATTGTAAATGCTGGAGGCAAAGCGAGGTTTGGGGGTGAAGGCTGACAGCTCGTGACCTCCATGTAATAACCTTGTGACCTCCCGCACCCACCGAGCAGTCATGACTCCCAGCTGAGACCCCCTGGTCTACACCATAATTAAACAGCCTCATAGCCCAATCCCTGTGAGCATGGACTAGGTGACATGGGCCAGCAGTGGGGCCTCGTGTCTCCAAAAGATGCTGGAGTCACACAGCCCTGAGTCTGAAAGCCAAGATTGTATCCCCAGAACAGGTGCAGAAAAAACAGTAACAACTTCACTACATTGCCCTGAATTGTGGTAGCATCTTGGGGCTCCAATCAGAGATTGGGACCTCTTAGAGCAAGGCCCTGTACAAACATGTAATAAAGAGCCAGTTCATGCCCTGTAGCATTTACAGTCTAAAGACAACTATGCAGATGAACCTCGGAGGACCATTCAGTCCTTGGCCTCCTTGCAGGGGCCACCAACTAGGGGGGAAGGCAGACTGTCTGTTTAGATGATGTGTTTAGCAGTATATGAACAACTGGGCGGAGACCAGCAAACACGTTTCAGAGAGGCCATCACCTGATAACAGGTGGACCCTTCTAGACTCTGCTGCCTCTTCTGCACCTGGATTCATATGCAATCCCTCCTTTGAGGGCCTGTCCTCCTCTCCACAGCAACAAACTCAGATGCCACAGACTGGGGATACGGATCCTTCAGTAACAAGTGTCCAGTTTTCATCCAAATGTACATAAGAATGAGGTCTGTGTTTGGGGGGGATGAGGATGGAGGGGCACAGAGAATCTCTAATGAAAACTATGACTGATCAGTAATTCTATAAGATGGTTTTCTGCAGAGGTGCCTGCAAGTGTGAATGAGACAGACCCCAAGGGGATAGAACAGGGGTCCACAACCTTTGGCATGTGGCTCACCAGGGTAAGCCCTCTGGGGAGCCGGGCCGGTTTGTTTACTTGCCGCGTCCGCAGGTTCAGCCAATTGCAGCTCTCACTGGCTGCGGTTCACTGCTCCAGGCCAATGGGAGCGGCGGGAAGCAGCGGCCAGCACATCCCTGGGCCTGCGCTGCTTCTCGCCGCCCCCATTGACCTGGAGCAGCGAACCGCGGCCAGTGGGAGCTGCAATTGGCTGAACCTGCGGACGTGGCAGGTAAACAAACTAGCCTGGTGCTGATCCTGGCGAGCCGCTTGCCAAAGGTTGCCGACCTCTGGGTTAGAAGCTGGGCGAGAGAGAAGAGGAGAGGTGGAGAAAGACAAAGGGAGAGGAAAACTTGGAGGGGGGATTAGAGCTAACTGATGGGAAGAGAAGCCACCTTTTAAATACATTGCAACAGCTTTCTTATTTCATAAGAGCTGCCAAACCAGACCAGAGCAATGGTCCACCTCGGTCAATATCCCTGTCTCTTGGTGACTCAAAGGAGAGTTATTGCCCTCTGTAACCCCTCCTGCCCTCAGCACCAGGAAATGCACCCGGTATAATGTAGTAATAAAACCATGAAGGGGAATAATGAATTTATTTTTATGCAGCCAGTGGTGTGCTAGGCACTCTTTGTGCTGGGAAGGAGGACAGGAAATCTTTCCCTGCTCCTAACAGGAGTGAGGGGACCCTTGTCATTTCAGCCTGGATGGTGTTACTGTGACTCTTTTGCCGCCATGCTGCCTGCAGCAGTGAGTTCTGCAGGTTAACAGAAATCTGGAGCTATTTATAAGGTGTCCCCTCCATCCCCACTCTGTGCCCCCATAGAATGCTTGGCCTTTTCATGGTTATTATGGGATGGAATCACACCCAGCGGTCACCTGGCAGAGTCCCCAGGCCAGCAGCTACAAGAGACCCACCCTGCTCACGGCAGGGAGCTGCTAACCTGATGCTGGAGTGGAGGAGGGAGGAGCCTTCGGAGCAAGACACAGACGGGTCCAGGGCAGGAATGGCGGGCGCACAGGGAGTTAATCAGAGAACCCCAGCCCCACCGCGAAACCCCTGCACATTTCACACTGGGCTTTCTCTGCTCCCATCCCCTCTGGACCAGAACCTGTTCCCCCATCCCCATCCAGACCGGTACCTTCCCCCCATCCCCATCCGGACCGGTACCTTCCCCCCATCCCCATCCGGACCGGTACCGGCTCCCCCGGCTCCATCCGGACCGGTACCTTCCCCCCATCCCCATCCGGACTGGTACCGGCTCCCCAGGCTCCATCCGGACCAGAACCTGTTCCCCCGTCCCCATCCGGACCGGTACCTTCCCCCCATCCCCATCCGGACCGGTACTGGCTCCCCCGGCTCCATCCGGACCGGTACCTTCCCCCCATCCCCATCCGGACTGGTACCGGCTCCCCAGGCTCCATCCGGACCAGAACCTGTTCCTCCGTCCCCATCCGGACCGGTACCGGGTCCCCAGGCTCCATCCGGACCAGAACCTGTTCCCCTGTCCCCATCTGGACTGGTACCTGTCCCCCTCGTCCCCATTCGGACCTGTACCGGGTCCCCAGGCTCCATCCGGACCAAACCTGTTCCCCCATCCCCATCCGGATCAGTACCGGCTCCCCCGGCTCCATCCGGACTGGTACCTTCCCCCATCCCCATCCGGACCGGTACCAGCTCCCCAGGCTCCATCCGGACCAGAACCTGTTCCCCCGTCCCCATCCGGACCGGTACCGGGTCCCCAGGCTCCACCTGGACCAGAACCTGTTCCCCCGTCCCCATCCGGACCGGTACCGGCTCCCCCAGCTCCATCCGGACTGGTACCTTCCCCCCATCCCCATCAGGACCGGTACCGGTTCCCCAGGCTCCATCCGGACCAGAACCTGTTCCCCTGTCCCCATCTGGACCGGTACCTGTCCCCCTCGTCCCCATCCGGACCTGTACCGGCTCCCCAGGCTCCATCCGGACCAGATCTGTTCCCCCGTCCCTATCCGGACTGGCACCTGCTCCTCCCATCACATCGGCATCCTACCCGCTCCCCATCCCGCCGGTACCGGTGCCGTCATCCCCCATCGCTAGTCGGGCCGCTACCTGCTCCCCGCGCCCCTTGTTCGCCTCTCAGAGACCCTCGTTCCCCACTTGCTCAATCCCTGAGAAAAGAGAGCGAAACACGCCCCCTTCCCAGCTCGGCAAAGGCAAGAGACCCGGAGAGCCAGACAAAGAAACTCTCCTGAACCCCCCGCCTCTCCTTCCTCTCTCCTCCGTCATCTCCTCCCCTCAGCACCCACCCCAGCACTCCTCTCCTCCCTCCAGCACCCACCCCAGCATTCCTCTCCTCCCCCAGCACCCACCTCTCTCCTCCCTAGCACCCAACCCAGCACTCCCCTCCTTCCCCAGCACCCACCTCTCTCCTCCCCCAGCACCCAACCCAGCACTCCTCTCCTCCCCCCAGCACCCACCCCAGCATTCCTCTCCTCCCCCAGCACCCACCTCTCTCCTCCCTAGCACCCAACCCAGCACTCCCCTCCTTCCCCAGCACCCACCTCTCTCCTCCCTAGCACCCAACCCAGCACTCCCCTCCTTCCCCAGCACCCACCTCTCTCCTCCCCCAGCACCCAACCCAGCACTCCTCTCCTCCCTCCAGCACCCACCCCAGCATTCCTCTCCTCCCTCCAGCACCCACCTCTCTCCTCCCCAGCACCCACCTCTCTCCTCCCCCAGCACCCACCCCAGCATTCCTCTCCTCCCCCCAGCACCCACCTCTCTCCTCCCCAGGCACCCACCCCAGCATTCCTCTCCTCCCTCCAGCACCCACCTCTCTCCTCCCTAGCACTCAACCCAGCACTCCCCTCCTTCCCCAGCACCCACCTCTCTCCTCCCCTCAGGACCCACCCCGGCACCCTCTCCTCCCCCAGCACCCTTCTCCTCCCCCAGCACCCACCCCAGCACTCCTCTCCTCCCCCAGCACCCACCCTTTTCCTCCCCCCAGTATCCACCCCGGTACCTCTCTCCTCCCCCGGCACCCACCTCAGTACACCTCTCCACCCCCAGCACTCACCTCGGCACCCACCCCAGCACCCCTCTCCACTCCAGCACCCACCCCAGCACCCCTCTCCTCCCCCAGCACCCACCCCGGCACCCTATCCCCTCCAGCACGGAGCACCCCCTTTCCTCCGGGCAGTCGACGCCCCTGCAGCCAGCCCAGCGCCAGCCGTGCCTCCCGAGCGCCCGTCCCGGAGCCGGCTCCCCGGCGGGGCAGGGTGCGGGGCCGCTTACCCGGTCTCCTCCTCCTCGAGCTCCGAGATGTCCACGAAGATGAGGAAGCCCACGAGCAGGGTGAGCAGCGCCAGCGCCCAGCTCCGGCACGGCAGCTGCATGGCTCCTGACCGGGGCGGGGGGCGGCCGGCTGGGGTCCTGGGCGGAACCCCCGGGAGTGGCAGCAGCTCGGGGGCTCGCCCGAGAAACGCCCCCACCTCCTGCCCGACTCGCCGGCTTCGCCCTTCCCTGAAGCCCTGGGGTGGGCAGGGGCTGCTGGCAGAGCCCGGTCCCCTCTTTGCAAAGGAACAGGAGAGCGCTTTTCCCACCCTCTCTGCCACTGAGAGAGGGAGGGAAGGAGACAGACTGGGAAATGTATCCCCCTCCTCCCTGCCTCCCCCCCCTCAAAGTTTGTCTGACACACAGACCAGCACCTGGGGACAGCACTGAGCTCCTGCCTGCACTCCCCTGACACAGACAAGGGCAGGTGGGCAGGGGCAAATGCTTTGTAACATCCCCCTCCTTCGCAAGTGTGGGGCAGATCCACACGCCTCTCATGGCATTGGAGGTGCTGTACCCTGGCACAGGCAGAACCTCTGGACCCATGTGAGATCTGCTCTGTACAGAAGATGGACTAACTTACCCCTGCCTGGGGTGTGTGATGAGCTTTCATTCATTAATGTCTGCTAAGTGGTAGGAGATCCTCAGATGAAAGGCACTCAATTACTTATTATTTGTACTCCCTTATCACTGATCATGGACCAGCACCCCATTGCACAGGGGTCCAAATTTTATAGCCAAGCCCTCTAGATGTGTACTGGCAAAAATGCCCATGGAAGTATTTTGCACCTACAAAATGATGTGTGCACCAGCCTTCCTGTGTACACAATCTGCACACATAAATATAGGCATTGGAGGAATTTTTGTAGGACAATTGCTTATGCATATATTGGAGGGAGTGCCAACTGGTGGCAGGTTTGGGACAAAATATACTATTAATAATGATGATTGTTATAATCACATTCATTACAGTAGTGATTGTACCTTTCCCCTTCTTGTATACATTAAATGGAGTCCTTTGGGATAAAGAGCACTATATAAACATAAAATATATGATTAATAATTAACATTCCTTATTAGTATTAATATATAATACGGGGAAAATAAGTATTTGAAAAGTGTGATGCTGCTTTTGTAATAATACATTATTGTCCTGGTGTGACTCAATCTCACTAGTTACATCAGGGATTAATTTGGCCCATTGTGTTTACCAGCAAAGGAACACAATAGTTTTACTTCCCAGAGACCTAGAGGTGCCTGTCACACAACCAGCCCCAGTAACCTGCTGCAAGCTACAGCCAGAATCTTGGTTTCTATGCTGGAGAGAAAGGGCTGCAATGTCTTTCACAAGCAGGGTTGTGTGTGTGAGTGTGAGCGGGTGGGAGGAGGGAAAGAGGAGGAGGGGTTGGACCAGAGAATGACCCAGGAGGTCCTTGCCTTCCAGCTCTGTTATCTATGAGGCTCTGTTTCCAGGATGGATCCTGCCATGGAGGAAAAGGGCCAGTAATGCAATGGGGTTAGCCAAGGCCGAGCTGGCTTGCTGTGTCCAAACCCAGGCTTGTTGCACTTGATCTAAAGGTTGTGGACAGAACAGTGAACTATCTGGTGTTACGCTTGCCACCAAACTGGAGAGGTATGCAGTGGATTATAATCCAGCAGATATGAGAGGCACAGATGGGGGGGGGGAATAAGGGGGGAGAGAGAGAGAGAGAGACTAATTACATATTTAAACAGCATCTTTAGCCTGAATAGGACGACTATTAAGCAAAACAGGGCTATTAAATGGGACCACTTGGAGAACTGCCATTTTCTGTTCTACACTCAGTTGTGTACTGGTATAGCTATGTCGAGTAGGGGTGTGAGTTTTTTGTTAATAGAGAGATTCTGGTACAAATCCTGATGTGGATGCAGTTATATGGGACTACGGTACACTGATAAAACATGACATGCACTATAACGGCCCCCACTCTGGATGTATGTGGAGGGCTGTACCAACATAACTACACCAGGATAGTTCAAGTGGCACCATTTTTTGTGTGTAGCCAGGGGCATATGGGGTGTTCCCCTAGTACTGGATGCTGATATTAAAGAGGCAGCAGGGGATGGGGGTGGGGGGGTTCTTTTTGTACCTGATGCCCTTTCATAGCCTCCTGTGGGAGCTGGGTTTTTGAAATTGAATATAATTGTAAATAGGGGAAACAAGCCATCAGATACTGTGCATTTATAGGTTAAAATACAGCATAGGCCAGTCCAGTGCAATGACACTGTGCCTCTGTATATACAGAGCATATCCAGTAGATTTAGACCCTGTAAACAGTATTCATAATGGAGCCTAGCAAGACCTTTGGGTTTAATAAGACTTTGTGGTAGTGGAAATAGCTCCATAATTTCCCCTCTGCAGCAATCCAGAAAAAAAAGTCTCGTTTTCCTTTCAATTTCCATTTCCTCGGCTTCTCCGCCCACCACATCTTGAGGCTCCACAGGAAATGGGCAGCATGGCCAGCCTCACAAATGGGCCGTAGTGCATGCGGTGAAGAGGGGTTTTGAGAGGGAGGCTGGATAGTATGATGGCTGGCATCTGGGATTCCTAAGAGGAACAGGAGTGCAGCTCTCATCCTGTGAGTCTTAGGAACACCACATGTTAGGCGCTTTCCCCGGCTATGCAAATCTCTAGTGGTACAGAAGCTCTGTTCCTCAGGGTCCCCGCCTGCTCCACCCCAGATGGTGCTTCAGTCCCTCCTGTCTGATCCTTCTGTTTAGAGTGTGCCAGCCACATTGGCTAAATACCAGAACAGCCTCAGAGTGGTCTGAGCAGGAGGGCAGGATTCTATCTCTACTTATGGCAGGAGTCATACGCCATAGGCTGTTTGTCTGTCTGGGTGAGGACTTTATTAGGGAATGGGGCTTGTTGGCTGGAGAATCATCCCTTCTGCTAAGGAGAGGCTTGTGTAAACAGATGCCTGCTCTGGGTCTTGGTCGGCTGCCACTAAGTCAGTCAATGGGAGCCCTGCTATTGACTGCAATGGAAACAAAATCTGGCTCTGAAAGAAGCACACTGTGAGTTGAGTTTGATGTCCTGTACCAGGGAGCTCCATAGTTAGGTACTTTCACAGAGAACTCTGCAGAATCTTGCTCTTGGTGCCATCGGCTGCCTCATGCCTATTGATGGAGTGTTCTTGGAGCACTGCAGCGGGAAAGACCATTCTGTAGGTGGTCAGGCGTTGACTATGAGGACCTATGAGAAAACTTGAATTGGATCCAGTATTGGAGAGGGAGCTAATATCCTGGGTGAAGGATGGTGTCTGGCTCCCTGTATTTCCATGGGTTCAGGAGCCAGTCAATTTACTGACTTGTTTTGTAACTGATTAACACAGTCACATAATGTCACAGAACTCCATGCAGCTGTGACATAAATCTGGGGAACTTACTGCATCAGTTAGGTGTAAGTACAGCAGCCTTGAATATAGGCACAAAATCAGTAGAACAGATGCAGACCATAGTACGGTATATTTCAGCCTGCACACAGTCCTTCTGGAGGAGTCTGAGACTCTCCCATAAAGGATGTTGCAAGATTTGGGTTTAACATGCCCTATGTTGAAGGTATGCTATTTATCCCAAGGTGCGTCACCAACAATGGGCCTGATTCTGCAGCTCTTAGTCACACTGCATATTGAAGCCACTGGGACTACTCGCCCACTTAAAATTAAGCAGGTGCACAAATGTGGCAGGATTGAAATCCATAAACTGTCAGGGCCTCAATTTTATATCTCCTCTACGAGACAGGTTGCAGAAAGATTAGCACAAACGATGGAAAACAGTCCGTAAAGGAAGAGTAATATGTTCTGAAATAGAATAAAAGACTATTATATCATCTTGCCTCTGGTAATTTGGAGAATAATTCTCCATTCCTAGAATTCTGCACTAAATAAAATTGGGTGTACTAAAAAAATATATAATCTTTGCATAGTGGCAAAAGCAACTTCTTTATTCAATGTTGCATTTGCTGCTTTGAAGGCAAGGAAAAGGAAGGAAAGACACTTTTACATTTCCTTTTGACCTTTTATAAATATCAATTTGCATTAACCAAATTCCCATACAATAGCTCCAAGGATTCAAGAAATAACAGTTAACTCTCTAGGGACCTTAACCGACAACTTGAGGAGAGATGTTGGTTTTAAATATGTAGAACTTCTGCTCTCTCTACACAGCTGTGTCTTTCACATCTGCATTCTAAATCCAAGTCTTTAACCTGAGCAGGAGTTACCAAGCAGTGGCATCCTGAACAGGCAGGGGAGGGACAGACAAAATGATCTAATAGTGTCTTCTGCAATATGATGAATGATAAGTCCTTGTGCAGTAAGACCTTTCTCCTTCAAATTTGCAAAGCTGTAAAATGCACATAACCTTTATCATAGCTGTCAGCCCCAAATGAACAAAGTTTACAGTCCATTTTATACAGCTAAACAGTGTGGTGACGTGACAAACAGGCATGACAAATGGAAGCCTATATTAACGGGGGCCACAACCTTTCATAGCCTCATTATCAACACTATAACCTGCCTCCAGGCGCTTCCTCCAGTGAAAGCCTCAGGCCTTCTGAAAAAGTGAAACATCTCCCACAGGGCAGGAAGTGTCTGTTCCTCCCCAACAAGTTCATTAGCAGGAAGCAGCAGTGCAGATTTGGCAAGGCTCAGTGTCCCCAATCTTCTCCTGAAGGCTCTTGTAATATATAGCAGAGCTCACTTCTGCATAAACCACACTCTTGCAGAAAGAATCCATTGCATCTTTGGTTGGTGAATGGATCCATACCTAATCATGCCTAAGCAGCCTTCCAGTGAGCAGAGCAAGGCACCAGGAACCAGGAGACCTAGGTTCTTTTTCCAGAACTGTTTGACTTTGGACAAAGTCATTCAAACTGTGCCTCAGTTTAACTATAAGCAAAACAACACTTACTCACCTCACAGAAATACTGTGCTGCTTGCAAAGTGCTTTGAGATCATTGGATGACTTGGCACATGGGTCTAGAAGTGTGTTCTTCACTTAAGAGGCAAGACATATCGAGCCAGATTCTCAGTTGGGGTAATCTGATGCAGGTTAAAATCAAGGGAACTGGGTTGATTTATTCCAGATTAGGATCTGGCCCTCTAAATTCCACTTTTGGATGAACCATCCAAGAGAGGAATATTTATACCTAGTTCACTGGGCTGGAGCAAATGATCCTCACTGTCTTGGGATGGAGAGTATAAAGTATCAACACACTCCTCTTCCTAGTGTTTATTGTCCTCAGGAGTCGACCTCTGCCATATTCTCTACACCTAGAGCTGTGCAACAGCAGAGAAGATCCTCATTGGCACAAAATAAATGGAGAGCGCAGAATTAAATTGTATTAATTTCAAGCTCTATTAGGATTTTCTGGAAGTAAAAATCAATAGCAAAGGACGGAATCAGTAGGGAACGTGACCTGATTTTCCCAGCCTCTGAGAGGGAATTGTAAACAATGAAGAGACAACAAAATACGCAACTATAAAAATGTACTAAATTTCTCTGATGGGGAAAAAGAGAAAATAAAAAGCCTGCATAAACAGCCACTTGACTGTTGTTTGGCATGAATGTCTAAAACAGAGAATTGTCCATTATTCTCCTTTGTTTTTTCTCTCCTATAGGAAATTGCAAAATGGGATGATCCATCCCAACATTTCATCATGTACAAGTCACTGTTGTCAGAGCGAAATGTTTGATATAAAACAAGAATAATCTTTCTTTTTATTATTTTTTTTCCTTTCGGCCAGCTAAACTGTTTTAGATGAGTAAAAACACTATGTTGCAATGATATTGATAATTTGCATGTGAAAAGCTTTCCACCTGGTAACAAAAACAATTGTTTCAGTTGTGCCACCACTAGTCACAAGAGATAAGGTCCATCCTCCTCCCCCTCAATTAGGCATACACAAAAAACTGAAAAGGTAGAAAACGTGTGGCAATTGTACCTTCTGTTATCTGAGACTGATGCTAATGCAGTGATATTTCCAAATGCATCTGCACAGCTGGCACTGTACCCAATCCATTATAGCCTGGCAGTTTATGCATCTCTAACAGAGCACCTCCAATTTGGGAAGGTGGAACATATTTGAGTACTGTCGGATGTCAAGTTTTTTAATGCAGCGTTAATGGCATTTGACTGAAACCCCCAGATTTGCATTGCCCCTTAGTTGCCGTCATGCTTTGGTGGATTATCCATTATAACCACCAGGTGACAGTGTGTGTGTGTGTAGTGGGCGGGGAGCATTCTCTCAGTGGGGGCATGACCTTGAGAATGTTTTGATCCTGCTTGATGAGCACAGGGTCACAGAGGTGCCCAAGGCAGTGAGAAAGAGAAGGAAACAAGCGGGAGGAGGCTTTAACTTTAAAGAATGTTGGTTCTTGCTGCATTTTCATCGACCCTTGTAAACCTCCACAGTCAAAGGGAGCAAATCCACTACGTTTAAACCCAGGGTCAGCTCCACAGGCTCATGGAAGCAGTCAAAGAGTTCCCTAGAAATTTGCATTTGCAAATTTTCCTTACATAGAGCTAAAACAAAGGAGCCTTTCATAGATCATGTTGCTGTAGAAAAAGCACAAGAGTTACTTGTTCTATTCCCTGCTTACCCTGAGCCTACACACTTCAGCCTTACTCTTGTCTATGTCTTTGTCTACACTACAAAGTTTTGTGGCCAAAAACTGCCTTTTGGTGACAAAACAGTGAGAGCGTACACACTGCAATGTGCCTTTTGTCCGGAAAAATGCCTGGTTTCGGCCACAAAAACCCTCCACCCCAATAAGAGACTTTTTTCTTTTCCCCTGCCTTTATTGTCGACAAAGAGCCAGTGTAGACACTGCTGTTTGTTTTGTCGACAGAATTGGCTTCTGCCAGTATCCCATAATGCCTGCCCTGATCGCTCCGCTCAGAGTTTTGATCTCTGCAGGCATGCACCTCTCCCCTTTCAAAGCTGCGGGAAGTTTCTGACAGCTGAGGGTGCTGCTCTGTTTGGGGAACAAAGAGAAAATCATTGGAATGCTCTTGTTCTGCCCTGCACAATGGCAAGCTGATTGCTGTCATAGGGAGGGCGGGAGAAGAGACTGCTGGGCTGCTTTGACATTCTTCAGCATAGAGAGCTCCCAGAGCTACTCATGATGCTGCTCCTGACAGCTGAGGAGGCTGTGGGAGAACTTGGAAGGAATCCTCCCAAGATGCACAGGGATCAGCTCTGCCTTCCCACAACACTGCACCATGGGATACATACCCACCATGCATTGCTCACATTGTTGACAATGGTGCCCACAATGTGGACATGATCTGTCTACAGAGGGAGCAAGTGTGAACACCCTTTGGCAATTTTTGTTTTGTTGCCTTTTGGGTGTCAACATTAAGTTTTGTCGACAAAACTTGGTAATGTAGACAAAGCCTATCTTACAACTGGAGGTGTGACTGTCCCTCATGTAGGCACAGAGTTGTACACATTCAGTGGGCTAGCCTGCTGATTTAAAAGTAAAACTCATTCATAAAAGCAACAACGTATTAGCAACTTGCACGATAATGAAATCGGGCTAAACAAGACCATATTTTCAATTAATTGGACTGGATTGTGTGTATGCGTGTGTGTGTATAACACTTATATTTTCTATATTGAATCATATTACAGTGATTCAAATTTAACAGCACTTTGCACAAAATAAGCCCCAACTGGTTATTATTTTCCTTTACACTGATAGCTTTAAAGTGACTAGTTAACATAGAAGGGCTTCAGATATAAAATTCAGACCTGGATTTCGTCCTCATCCCAGTTCAGAGCTGTTAGGATGTGATATTCCTCTTTGGCTTGATATTGTAATAAACCCTAATCATGATGTTTATGTCTGAGTTTCAGGGGCATTTTGGGATTTGAAGTTCTGGTTCTGGCCTTTCTCTATTAGAAAGATTACAGTAGTTCCTGCACTTGGCAGAAACTCAGTCACTCTTTACATCTGTGTTGAAAACCAGGTCAGAAAACCTGACCTATAAGGAAAGATTTAAAAAAACTGAATATGTTTAGTCTTGAGAAAGACTAAGGGGGACACCCGAGAACAATCACTTATGGCCAGATTTTCAGAAGAGTTTAGTATGTTGGATGCACGCAAGTCACAAGGGAGCGGTCAGAGCCAGGTACTTTTGAAAATCCTATGGTCATTCAGGTGCCTAAACGGGAGCTGAGATAATTCTGAATATCTGGCCCTGCCGTGGTACTGAGCCCCTGAAAATTCACTCCTTTGAACACCTGGTCTGTAGGTGTAAATGTCTACATTACCAGAGAATCAAACTTAAATTCAGGTAATATCTAAATCTGATTGTACTATGGTATTAGATCAATAGGGTCCTTTGTAGTCAGAAGTATGAATGATCGATCTTCTGCTGGATTAAGCCTCGTACACAGAGATACCATCAGAAGGGAGCAATCGAAAGTAACATTCATGGCAGGTTTAAGTGATCTGTACAAATACAGAGGGGACAGTGTGAGAGGGAGAAAGAAGGAGACTTCCTGACCTAGTGATTTATTTATGAAATTCCTAGAGCAGAGAAGCTCTCGAGGCTGCATAGTGAAGTAAACTGTGTGCCACAATATATTTAGCAAACAATAACACAAGCCGCAGAGTATTCTATGGAGGATGGAGATATACATATCCTGCTTGTGAGGTTTGTGAATGACTAAAGCCAGGGAACAGAGAGCTTTAGTATGGGGAAGCAGAAAGATTTCCCTTCCTTCTTCCTATGAATAAATCACAGTTGGGAGCCCGCTAAGAAATCCAGATCCTTGTCATGTACAGTACTTCCTAAAAAGGCCTGGCATCTCCCCTCGTGGTACACGCATCATCTCATGCCCTTTTTGTGTTCTGTCCTACCCACTCATGGGCCTCCGTGTGGAATTTTGGACACTGATGCTCATCGACATTATAGACATCACTAAACTATCAGGAGAAAAGGCTCTATTAGGTGCAAGAGCCCTGGCAGAGGCATTTCACAATGAATTTCAGTCTCTGGAGCATGGTCTGGGGGTCCAGTGAAGGAAGAATTACAGAGGAGGACCCACTAAATCGACTGGCGGTGGATCGATCTCAGAGCGTTGATCCTGGCTGTCGTGTAGATGTTGTCTAAGACATTGTACAAGAAAAGCACGAATCAATGTTTAATGGCATCAATGGCAGGTAACGCTTCTTTAGCCTAGAAATTTGTACTGAAGCTGGATGGAGAAGCACATTGAACTAACTGCACAGATATATTCATCAAGAAGCTAAGGGACCAATCCTGTGAGGTGGCAGTAGAGAATGAATCGGAGAGGGGGTCTGTTCGCATCACCTCTTTATGCCCTTGGTTTGGAGCATGAGGAGGAGAAGAACACAGGCCAGACCAATGGACATTGCTAGCAAGAATCCTATGGTCTCAGATGCAAGGAGCTCATGCATACTCCACAGCGTTACACACATAAAAATCAGCACTTGATGAACAACTAGGGAATCCACCCATTACAATTACTTTGACTTCAACTATAAACAGTACATCCTTATCTAAGGGCCTGACCCTGCTTTTCCTGTGCACCCAAAACTCCCACTGAAGTCAACTATGGCATTTTTGAAATAAAAACTCCTTTAGTTTTTAGAATTTCAGGACATGGGAACCCACATGATACCAGACTAACAAAAAAGCTTGGATGAAACAAACCACTAGATCTCACGTAGGCCTTCTCACCAGATCTCCAGCCCAGTTTTGCTAACTTGATGTCCCAATAACTTGACAAGTACTCAGAAAAATCATTGTAAATGTCTTGACCCCAGCAAGTTTACACCAGAGCTGGATTTGATGCCTGGACTTTGCATTCAGCAAACTCATGAACCTTATGAGGTTCACGCATTCCTAGGGGAAAAAAAACCTCCATTTATACATGGAAATATAGTGATCAATCAACTTTTATCGCTCCAGCTTTCATTATAGCAGCTTAGAACAACAGAATAAAAGCACGTAATGAAAACATTGTAAAAATGTAATAAAAACACACAATACTTGACTGTGCAAGCATTGCTGTTTTAGCACATCTTGGGGAACTGCACAGGAGAGCAGTCCAGTCTTCTGGTGTGCTGCCAGAAACCTCCATAACATACATCACACTCTTTCCACTCCAGGAATTGTGCCGATTTAAACCACAGAAGTTATAGGAGACCTTCAAAATGTTTAGATTCAGCAAATACCTGAAAGGTCGCTGGATGGGTTTTGTCGTCTTGGCTATGGAAAAGTTGGGTGGGAAAATCGCTTGAGAACAGCCTCTCTCGTTGTACTATGGAGCTTCCTGGAAATAGCAAGGAGAGAAAAGACAGGTTCAGTTTGGGATTTGGAGGAAACTTAGGGGATGTGTGGGTGGGCATGATGTTCTTAAACAATTTGACCTGCCCAGACCCATCTCTAATTTAAACTTTTTGGACCACATTCAGCCTAGATGTAAATAGACTCAACACCCAAAGTACCTGCCAAGGCTGGATTTGTCTCTTCGTGGCTGGCTAGTATCACAAATGTGCCACCCTCTTTGCTTTCAAGATATTATTTCATTTAACCTAATCCAGTCCACGAAGCACTATGGTATATGAGCACCTAACCATCCCTTCCCCAGCTCTCATTGTTGTAATATTCTGGCTCCAGAATTAATCCTTTCCCTCAAACATTTTCAGTTTGGAAAAAAAAAAAGTGGGAAATATCTCCCAGGATGGGAAGATCTCATTAGTTTCCCCCACCCCCGTGTGGTATGTTCATGCCCATGTTTCTTTTCACAGCGATAAATAACTCTATGAAGTGATTTTACTGTCAGTTCCAAGAGTCCCAGAGAGTTTGCCTTTTGTTTTAATAATTAACACTTAATTGATTTTTTCATCTTCAAAATGTTTCACAAACATTAAAGAGACACTGCGAATGTAATAGTCACTCTCTGATTTGAATATTTTTTACCTGTTATTACAAGTAACACCTAAAATGACTGGATTGTAAGAGGTTAAAGAAAATATTATTCTTGATTTTGTGTGCTTTTGACAACAGTTTGAGCATAAAAATTTCCACTTCTTCTGTGGAACAGTCAGTCATCCCCCCAACCTCCTCCCTTGTTTGTGTGGAGCTTTTTTATGGACAAAGAGGAGAGAGAGAAATTTAAAACAAGTTGAAGTCACTGGAGCTGCCCCAGTTACCCCAGCTCTGAATTTGGCCCGATGGGATTTTATTGTTCCTTTATCTACTGGAAAGAATGTTTAAAAGTTTAATTGGCATATAACGAGATAACTATAACAAGTTAATTAGTTCTCAGTTACATTGCATTTACCATACATTCTGAGTGTGCTCTTAGCAATTAAGGACACCTAATGAACTTGCTATAGTGATTGGGTTTACCATGTTAAGAAAACTAAAATAAAACACAGATATAAAAAATACTGCGCACACATATTTTTACAGCACATTTTTATAGCACATTTATAGCACGGTCTAGTGTGTATGGACTTACACCTCCAGGGCTGCTGCAGATTCTATAAGGGATATGGCCCGTAAATTTACTCTGGCAAACCTAGTCAAATCTGCTATGAACCAGCTGGCTTTCAAGATGGGCCTCACTGGAAAAAGTTTTCCTGGGAGCACTATGAGAATTTCAAAGGAAGAAGAGAGGAAGGGAATCAAAGTTGTTTGATGTCAATCGGTCATTCACCATAGCTTTAGAATAACATAGTTCAGATCATTAAGGTGACTGAATGTGTTGGGGTGAACTGGAGACCTACTGTGTGACAACAGAAGCTGCAGTGGGTGAAGAAAAAGGGTTAAACTCCCTTCAAAGATCATTTAGCCAGGTGAGTACATGGAGATCAATTTCTCTCTGTTCCTAGAGTCCTACTCTTCTTAATGCTCTGTGCAATTAAAGTACCACACTGAGTAGGCATCGGAAGAAAAAAAAAATTCCAAACTAATTTACATTTTATTGAATTTTTAATTGAACCAAAATCTGTTGTTTCTGTTTAAAGATGCAGTGTTGACTTTGTGGTCTGTGCTGCTGAGAGCCGAGTGGGATCTTAATGTGATAAAAACAATGATAATGCTAAGCTTAATTAGGTTTGAGAGCCTGTCTGGTAAAGCAGCATGGAATATGGGAATAAAAGCATTACCCTCCGATGATACTGAATTTAGAAAGTGGGAGGCTGGGGCAGGATCTGCGCTGCTGGGCCTAGCTGGGATTAGATGTGAAACAATAGCCAGTGTTGTTCATTGGGATCAACAGATCTCCAGATCTGGAGCTGCACAGAAACCTGGCCCAGGGTGTTAGGACTTCTCTGTTGTGCTTTGATCAGAGATCATTAGGATCAAGTGGGTTTATTCCATGTGGTCAGTTTCCTTTGACTGTAGGCTCTTCTGACCACCTTCAGCCAGATCCAAACTTTTGGGATAGCCAGCTTCTGAACCTGAGCGTGGATTTTCAAATGGCCTGTGTTTATAATGGGTGGAACCAATACTTGACACCCCAGCATTTCCACCTTTTCCAGGCCTGGAGATGAATGTTGCAGGCACGGGACCATTTCTAGTTTCTGTGTCTTATTGGAACAATCCCCAGAACAGTAAGTGCTCTTACTCCTCATATGGCTGCTGAGTGGAGAAGACCTTCTAGCCTGTAGTGAAGGCCAAAGGCAGATACTAGAGATGAATCTGGACCGGGGTCGGCAACATATGGCACACGTGCCAAAGGCGGCATATGTGCTGCTTTACTGTGGCATGCTGCTGCTGGCCTGGGGTCCCCGCTGCTGGCCCTGCCCAACCTGCTGCAGGCCTGGACAGACGGAACTCAGACCAGCCGCGGGCTGAGCAGGGCCAGTGGCCAGGACCCCTGTTGGCAGGGGCCAGCAGCCAGAACCCCAGACCAGCAGCGGGCTGAGCAGCTAAGCCCACTGCCAGCCTAGGGTCCCAGCTGCCAGCCCCACTGCCAGCCTGGACGTATGGAACCCCAGGACCCTGGCTGGCAGGGGATGGCCTGGGGTCCCAGACGCCGGTCCACTCAGCCTGCTGCCAGTCTGGGGTTCCATCCGCCGGCCCCTTACTGGACTGTAAATGTAAAATGTATGACTGGCACACGAAACCTTAAATTACAGCAAATAAATGAAGACTTGGCACACCACTTCTGAAAGGTTGCCAACCCCTTACTGGACTGTAAAGTTGGAATCACATCTGGAGCCAAACTTCCTCAAAAATCAGGGGCTAGAGAAGAGGGCATGAGATTCATTTTAAAAATGGCAGCATGCAGGGATTTCTGCAGAGTTTCACACTGGAGATGAGCAGCCAAAACTCAAGATTCAAACACTCCCAGACTTTTGCCAGGCAGGGATATGCATACATGTATAATTAAGTTCCAGATTTCACAACTGGCCCATCGCTTTATAGTGGTATGTAAACAGGAGACACCACAACTCTGTTTCTGACCCATTGTACACACACTGGGTCAGGTACAAACTTCCCCCGTGCCTCAGACTTACCTTTAGAGCTATCTTAAATTACAGCAGATCAACCTCACTGTTTCAAACATGGTTCCTTGCGATCTTCTGTGTTTCTGCCTCTGAGAGAGACATTCTACTACTTTTATATGCTTAGGTTGCAGCTAATAGGACCCACTAGGTCTGGTTTCCAGGTGAGTCAGCAGAATAGCTTTGCATATCCATGGAGGATTTCTAGCACATGATACCCTGTCACATGGATCTACCCAAAACTCTAGATCTGAATATCACAGAATTTTGGGGTCTGAAAGTTATGACTGGGAGTCCATCTTTACTACCAACAAAGGTGCCAGTAGTGGTGTTTTTTGTCATTGCAAAACATGGTAGTATGACCACCTAGCCCTTCTCTTAAGGGCTATCCTTTATTCTAATGTCTTACATCCCTTAAGGAAGCACTCTGTCCTGCATTTAACAACACACTATTCTGTAGTCATCATGCAAGGGAATCATACATCATGAAATTCGTACATGTGTTTATATGGTGTATAATTCTATACCATTAATAAAACATTTGTGGCTTGCCATCATGCATTTTTCATTGTCCTTTTTGCCTGAAATGTTGGTGATAATTTAACATCTGATCACTAGGATCTGCACTGAGAGTCACCAAACTCATCTCACACATGCCCTCAAACAGCTATCAGGTGACAATAACTTTTGTTCACTGCTCACAGGTTAGATTTACACTCACTGCTCCAAGGCTTATAATAAAAATATCTTTTGTTTTGTGCATACTGGGAATGAAATGGGATGCAAACACACATGCGCACATTTACAGACGCTTAAAAACTCTGCTTTATTTTAATCTCGATCAAGTCATCACCCACTCCCTGCTTTCCCCCATCAGTTTTTATACAAGTGCTGGAGGTTTGGAGATGTTGAATCTTGTAATATTAAGGACCTACCTCCATCCCTAGGCTCAGCTGCCCTTCTCTACAGCAGGATAATCAGGACAGAGAGATCTTCAAATCTTCTCCCACTTCCATGGCTTTGGAAATTAGACTCCTCACTGTCCTTTCCTCCTTTGCACCAGAACAAGTTTGCTATTGATTAGAGTGACAAATAAAGTGGTGCGAGCAGAGCCCTTGGTCTGATCTTATCTCAGCAGAACTGGAATATTAAGAAATTAATGAAAGGGGAAAGAAATCACTGGGATTTTTGAATTTCAATTGGGGCACCAAGACCCCAAAAGCTGGGAGTATTAAGAGAGCTAATGTACTGAGTGCAGGAGCTCAGCTGGCTCCCACTTTCACACTAGACATCACAGTAGGAACTTGGCTCATTTTCCTGTGCCAATCAACATGCTTGTTGGGGGAGGCAGGGTGAGACTGCACTGTATCAGGCATGTGGCAGAGAGAAACAGCTTTCCAGGGTGAGTAGCTGGGGAGGTAACAGTGTTACTAACATACTATGGCCTTGCTCAATTCCTTCTCGACTGGCCTGGTGAGTAGAGGGGGCTTCTCCATGCGGCCATGTGGAGTTGGAAGCCAGGAGCCCGGGTGCACACCCAGACTGCAGGCCCTGTGCATCATAGGGAATGCAGGTGTGATTGTACACTTGCACACGCTGTTCAAAGGGGGAAGAGGGCCTCCTTGCCTGTTTCCACCCAGCAGCCGGCTGCACTTGTGTCAGAACATGCACAGTCTTTCCCATGGGAAAACATGTCTTAAAAGCCAAGAAACATCTGTTCGAAGGGTGTGAGATCCCTCCACGTTTTTACAGAGATCCCCACTGGAGTCAGAGGGCACCTACCCTAATCGTTTTAAAATCTCCAAAGACTGGTCTGGAGTTACGTCTCACTCTTTCCTTTCTTCCTGCAAAGATGGCCCTTTAAGGAAATTTGTCCTTCTTTCTTCATCTTCCTTTTCCTTCTCTTTTTCTGCCTCCTTTGCCTTCCTGGCTGATATTGTGGGAAAGCCGCTGTCGAGTCAAAGGAGTGGTTTTTTCCGTTTTGTTTTGACAGTTCTGAGTTTCACGGTCATTCAGATCTCCCGAGGGAGCGAGTAGCCACAGTGAAAACTCTGTCTCCTGCTCTCATGAGTCTCACCCTTACAGCTGACAGGTCCTGAGGAATGTAGCTGTGTGGGGAGATCACTGTTGCGGAGGCAATTTCTTGAGTAGTTAGGAACAATTCCCTGGAAGGCTTTGAAAAATAGGACCAAAACTTTGAATTTGACCCAGTATTTTGAGGGGGATAATGCATTCCTGGTAACCCATGTTACAGCTGCTCACCTTCTTTAAGGGAGGTTTATTTTCATCCCTAGCTATGAACAAGTAATCCAGCCTAGAGGTTATGAAAGCATGAAGGGCAAAAATTTGAGCTAGGTTCACGACTCTATTTCAGATACAGAAAGGGCTGAATATTCATGCTCATACTGTTGCCAGTGAGGTTTCACTTGTTGAAAGATGGTAAAAAATGTTGTTTCTTAAATGCCCTATGAGAAAAAAGAGGACTGTTCATATTTATAGCCTATTTCTGGAACTAACACTGCATGATGTGAACATTTGACCTGGCGCTACAGTAGAGACGCTTCTAAAGAGAATGGTCCCTGATCCTTTAAGTAATTGTGTGCAAGATCTCATCCCCGGGGTTCAACTTCTCCACTGCATCAAGATCAAGATTCTTGTCCTTACCTCCAAAGCCTGACAAACTCTGCTTCTCCCTATTTACTTGCCCATGCGTCTGTTCTCTGTGCTCCGCTAATGAGGCCACCTTGGGCTCATGCTCTGTTTCTCCCATAGCCAATCTTTAGGCTTTCATCCATAATGCTCCTCATGCCTGGAGCACCCTTCCTGAACTGCTCTGCAAGGCCCTCTCATGTTCAGATCTGATTAACAGTCAGATCAGAAGCTGTGAGTGGGAGCTGCGTGTTCCCAGCAGCGCTCCCACTTTCATTCAACAGCAACCAGGTTTGAAATTTTGGCTAAAGATTCTTATTGACATGCACGTGTCTTTAGTTAGGAGATGAAGGGTGGTCTTGTGGTTAATGCATGGTGCTAAGATTTATGATCTCTTATGGACTTCCTGTGTGACCGTGGGAAAGTCACTTAGGCTGTGTCTTCATTTGACCCAGGAGATGTGATTATCAGCTCACAGAGACACACCTGTTGTCATGCTGTCTGGAGTGGCTCACAAACGTGAGTGCGTATGTCAGGGCAGACTGTCAAAAACAGGCCAGACACCCCAAACTGGTGGTGTGTTCTATAAGCTGGGAATGGGCAACAGGGGATGGATCACTTCGTGATTACCTGTTCTGTTCATTCCCTCTGAGGCACCCAGCTTTGGCCACTGTCGGTAGACAGGATACTGGGCTAGATGGACCTTTGGTCTGACCCAGTATGGCCGTTCTTATGTTTTTATAATTAGATTTCACCAGTGAGCCAGTAACAAATATGAACTCCTGGATCACTAAACAGTCTTACCATGGAGTCACAGACAATCCCCTGAGACTCTCCAGCCTGTCTTGACATCCAAACAAACTGGACTTGGTGCTAAATGTTCACTTACACCAAAAATCACACAATATTCAGGTTGCTTCCAGTCCCAAGAGACCGCTTACCCCAGATCAATTGGTACCCTAGAGCTCTACACCAAAGACAACAGCTGGAGCCAATTTTGTAATAAACTATCCAAAGGTTTGTTAACTAGGAAAAAAGGAATAATAGCGTTATTTACAGGTTAAAGCAAGCAAACATATGCACACAAATGAGTTATCATCTAAATCCTAAGAGTGTCAGAGTTGTAGTGATCTGTCAATTCAAAGCGTCTTTCAGCATGGAACCAGGAGATAACCCCTGTGGATCTCTGGCTTCAGTTTGGTTTCTCTGGCCCTGCAAGAGTTCAAACAGCAAAGAGAAGAAACATCTTCACATTCCCTATTTTTATTTCCCTCTCCCAGCATTCAAAGCGATGGGATGAGGCCTTTTGCGTGTACTCTTCTATGGGTGTGATAGGGCCATTAACCAGTTCTTTATATTGCAATGTTCCTTGCTGACCCATCTGATTTGGATAGTCCTTTTGGATGGGCTGGAGGGAGGATTCACGTGGCTGGGTTCACAAGTTCAGAACAAACATTTTCAAAGGTAAAAAGCAAAACTTACATATG